>NC_064039.1:11638138-12984138 GCF_932526225.1 Nematostella vectensis
CAAAACTCTCGGTTGAAAGGGGCTTTCTGTAGAGCCAAAGGGTGAGGGGTAAGTTGAACTAGATGTCGGAGAAGACGAGTGAGAATGCCTCGAGGAAGGGGGAGAACCTCTGTAGTAACTACACCCAGGCCTTAAATGTTCGCCATCTGGGATTCTTCCTACAGATGATTTGTCTGGATCATGTGGTTTCCTTGTTTCATTGTCACTCGAGGAAGCGGATTCCAATTTGACTGGTTCTTTCATAACTTCTCTGCTATTTCGTCTCTTGCTGTTCCTGTAAGAGAGCTTTATGGTCAATAGTCCAAATAACGGCAAAACAAAAACATTATGAATACTTCTGATCGCAAACCAAACTTATAAAGAACCATAAAACGTTAAACTCGAAACTCTCCATTACTGAATAATGTGCAGTTGGTCATATCTAAACCTTTAGATTCAGCAATATTTTCTGTTGACAGGTCTGTGATATTTAGTTGAAGTCGTCACTATATTAAACTTCAATTAGAGATTTTCTGTCGGTAAGAGTGAGACTTTATTAGCATGGTGATAGTGATAATATATTGGCAATGGGAGCGTTATTCAGAGTAGCTAAAGCAATATCAAACTTTAAATGGTTAAGAAATAAAATGGCCAGATCACCAGAATAAAATAAAATTCTGGTGATCATAAAACTAACCTTGAGGTATTACTTTTCCTTCTTTTTAATACTTTTACTGGATCTTTCTCTGTCTTGAGGAAGGATGTTGACTGTAACGGAGACGGGTTATGTTGACACAAGTCTTCTTGCTGGTGTGAAATATCTGATGGTTCTCCCCATATCCCCGAAAAAGACTTCAAGATCTACAATGAGATTACATTTTAGTTTGACTTGAAATAATGTCCAGGCACATGGAAATATGCATCATCCAAACACCATTACTTTAAAAAAATTACCATCCATTCATGTAACATTGAGAGCATGTTTACAGGTAAGGTATACCAGCACTTTCACGAAAGTAGTTCTTAAATTGGACTGTTTTTTTAATTACAATAAAGCGTTTACGAATCATAATGCCATGGTAACCATGTTGATTTACAGGATGTAAAGCTAAAATTTAAATGTCATTTGCCAACCAGCATGGCAAGGAAATACTTGAGTGTGCATGAGAACATGCTAGAAACCTTGTGTTGCAAATCCATGACAATCTGAACTCTATTGTTTACTTGCTCATTGGCTGTGACCACAGTATCAGTTGCTCATGGTCATAGCTAGGAACTTCTGCATTGCAAGGCAAGCCTCAGTAATTCCCATTCATATTTACTGTGGGGTCAAGTATCTTCCATATTTCTTTTGTTAAATCAAAGAAGCTTGCTTAGTTAGAGGGGGGGGGGGCTGCCCTTAAGTGCAAGACCAAAGGACCAGATATACAACGCAAAGCTTACTTACAGATGCACTAGAAGAGAATGAGGCTGAGGGAGAAGGAGTCATGCGAGAAGAGGATAGGACAACATGTGACTGGCGCTGCCTTCTTGCAGGGAGGACTCTAACTTGTTCACCACGAAGCAAACTTTCCAATTCATCATCTGCAAAAACAGAATATGCATTAAAACCAAGAAGCTGTCAGCAAGCATTAAAGATAGCAAGCACAGCAACCGAATATAAATGATCTTTCACAGTTTGGTTTTGGGGAAGATTCTAATACATTTTTTCATCACAGCAGGGCCAGCAAGGGGGGCATTACATCCTCCTCTCGATTTATTGTTTTGACAGCTATTTTTACACAGCAAAAGTCAAACATCTGTGAGATTCTAGTAAATCTACAGCCAAATAGAAGAAAGTTTCAAAAAATTAAAAAATGACAAAATCAACCAACAATCTTCGTTTCATGAGAGTAACATTTCAATCGCTCTTGCCAGATTAAAATGTCTTTGTCTCTGTGTCTCTATATATGTCGATCATTCAGGAATTTTAGTGAAGAAGAAAACGAGAATGTGATACACTATGGAGATAGTGACAAGAGGGGATTACGGGAGTGTCATGCCGAGAGGTATCAAGCTGCACAATGTTACCCTGAACAGAATGGAAGCAAAAAAACAGTGGGGTACCTTATGGTATCATAGTGACCACCCTCAGTGACAGTACTTATTAACAATACACACACTTAGACACTCAATTTGGGGTATTGTTGTGCCTGGCAGTACTGTATGTATGGTGGAAGTTATATATAACTACAATTACAACTAAATGTTTGCAAGGATAGGTCAGATTTGTGAATAAAATAAAACTCTTTGAGCATCTTACCATTCACAAGAAGCTGTACCATCACTAGGGTTGGATCAATACAATGGGTCTGTAATACTGTGTCATCCATGACATTTAGCTCCTGGTTAACAAAATATGTAAATACGATTATCATGGTTAACAGCGTACACCTTATTTCCTTATTTCAAGTACGGCTTCAGTCCAAGATTCCATGTCCAGGGCCATAGCAGGGGATGGGGCGTTGGGTTCAAATGCCCCCTCCCCCCCCAATATTTTCAAAATTTATAAGAAAATTACCATTAGGGGTGTGGCTGTGCCCCCATTTTTTTTAATGTTTCAGTATGGTGCCCCACCCCCCCCCCCCCCCCCAAATATTTCAAGGCCTTCTACGGGACAGATGTCTCATAACTCACAGTGGTTAATGATTATCACATACAGAAGTAAATAAGCAAAAATAAAAAAAATGAATCCAGTTTTCAGAGACTAGGATTTAGCTATTAATATGTTGTTACCGATAAGTCAATACAGGTTACAAAGCAATAACAATACAAAGTAACCTTATATTTGAAATTTAAGCAATAAAACGCATGTCTGTCTAGGTTTTTACAGACACACAGGGGATGTTGGGAGAATTGATAAAAAACTTGAAAGACACGAGCCAGAGGCGCCTCCTTTAAGCTTTTATAAAATAACTAAGAAATGGCAATCCCAATCAAGAGTGCGTAGAATTCTTATCAAAATTTAATTCTCCATAAATAGTGAGACTAGTGACCTGAGCATTGAGTTTGTCACGTTTGAAAAAGAGTGGCGGGAAGCAGCCGATATCAGAAACTTTTGGAAACCTTAAAGAACAGATAAATCACCAGCAGTCACTCCATCCTCGAAAGAAATAACAAGGAGTGCATGCTCAGAGCTTTCAAGGCTTGAAAAGAAAAGCAAGTAAACTGAAGCGACTTTACATTGTGAACTTTCATTTGACAGACATCGTGGTCGCATCGCTTTGAAAACTTTGTAATGCTTTTTCTTATTCTCCGTCCAACATTTCAGGTAAAATTTTCTGGATCCCTCTTCCAGTTCTCCATTCTATAAATAACGCAGGTTCAGTGTAAAGAAATTCTTGATATCTGAAAAGTGTCAAGTTATGATTTAGCGGCAACTTGCATGCGTGTGTTTTAAATAAATTGTTCGAGATTTTTTGTAAACATTTGTTTTTTTGTCTAATAATATATTCTTTACTTGGTTTATGAGAGAAATGATTATTAAGAAATATATTTCAATTTTTCTACCTTCTGAAAGGGGAATCATTAATTTTACTGAGTATTTCATGTGTTTTTATTTTCGTATCGCAACACCATCGATCTTTTTTCTCAGCCGAAGCAAAACGCACATTTGGATCTTTCATCATCTATTCTCTGTTCAAAATGTCCAAACTAAAATCAGGCAAATGGTCGCTAGCAAATTCAAGAGAAAAACAGTTTTGCACGAAATAAAAGTATAAAAGAGTGCTTGCTGTCAAAAGCGTGTCTGTACTGTTTTTTACCAATCATCGCATGTTATTTTATAATGTGTATACAGAAGTTAAAAAAAATTCAATAATACCAAGACCAAAGGATGATTAAGGTTATCATACTGTAACTAATTTGTGCTAAAATCTTACCCTTGAAATGAGATCATGACCTGTAATCACAGCTGAGAACCACTGCCTGCACATTTCCCTGAATCAAAAGAAACACAAGGGGTTACAGAAGGACTAATGCAAGAGGAACATGGATAGAAGGATGGAAGACTGATATAAAAAGAGGGATGGAAACTGAATATTTACCTGTATACTTGAACTCTAAAACCAGTGAGAGTGAAAGGACCTGAAAACAAATCGGAAAGTAATTTATTAACTTCAGGTGGCCCATATCACCTTTGAATTGAAGACAACAGGACATGGGCTTAAGCACAAACACAAAAGCACCAATTTTTGGCAGCATTACCTCCCAAACAGCATTTAAAGCATGAAATATGTCTTGAACATGATGGGATGTCATCAAGTACAACACACAGAATCAAATCTATCAAAATCACACAAAGAAAGAAATATAGCTTACCATTGACAAGGATCGCCTGTGATTTCTGCAAGGTCTGCCATGCTTTAAGATCTTCAACCACATCTTTGTTGTTTCTCAGTGCACGTTGCAAGCCATCATCATCTTGAAAGGATCGCATTTCAGCTCTACTGCAGATAGACCTATAAGAATTTCCATTCAAATCAAAATAAGTATGACTTAAACTGCATGCTCCTTAAGGTAAGGCGCGAGGATAAAAATCCCAACTTTTAGTTTTCAAAAAGAGTGCCTATTGTCTTAAAAAAAAATTTAGTTTTGTTTGTCAAGCTACCAAAATCCGATCTCCCAAACAATAACCTGTCACCTAGCTCTATCAGCTGAGTAAATTTAAGGAAGAGATTTAGGATTTTTTTTTATTTCAGGTGAGACCCATACGTAGAACAAAAACATATGAATGAAATTAGACTGCTAAGAAGCTGTTAGTTATTATTCACATGTCTCACTCCTGCCCGGCCAAACCTAATTATTTTAGGCAGTTGAAAGTCTGAATCAATGTCAAACCAAATAAATTTTGACCGACACAAATAGACAATTAGATTTGACATGGCTGGAATGTGACATATGAATCTGACCTAAGTCTAAGTGAAGGCTTAAGTTTAGGGCTGTGTATGTAGCTTACCGAACACGATCACCAAGGAACTCTACAGGGGCAGCTTTACCATCCAGCCCTTGCTTATCAATAAGGGCGTCAAAAACCTAAAACAAGTGTGCACAAATCAGTCCAAATTAAACAAGGACACAGACACAACAATTGGAAAAGATGTGGATCAATTGAGCCTTAGGCCACGGCTATAATGAAACATTACATTGCCCTAAAGCTCAATTGATTCAAAGATTTACAATTAAAAAAAATTATTACATTTCTAATATTGTATATTTCAGGATAGATTTTGTTACATTTAGTGCACTAGAAAAGCTAAATATACTGTAGTAATCCATTTAAACAAAGGATAGCATGGGCAGGGTAATCAGCAAATGACAGTTTTATTGGTTAGAATCAATTTTATATCAAAATAAAAACGAATAATAATATTCAACATATAAAACAAAACAAAAAACAAATTTAGTTAATTAAATAAACTTAATCAACTGCACATAAAAAAAAAATGTTTTCACCATGACTAAACACATTAGCCCAGACATTTCTACAGCTTGGCCGTATCATTATTTGTTATACCATTTATATACAAGTTATGTGTACTTACAAGTGCTGGCCAAAGCATTGGACTACTTTGATTGGATGGATCAAGTCGCTGAGCCCAAACAAGAGTTTTTTCAACCAGAAAAAATTTCCAGGATTTGGTATAGACAGCAAGCCATTCTCTAGTAGTCCATTCCTCACCATCATATTCTACCAGAACCTGAAAATTATAAAAGTAGTAGAGGGATTATAATCCTAGCATTTCCAAGTGTACAAGCAGTTGTTACTTGGTTAAATATGTAAAGGACACCAATAATTTCAATGCTACTGTACACACAAGCATAATGTATGTTGTACTACTAATGCACAATTTATAGCATCTTAGAGATTTGAAAGGGCCAAAAAATACCAACAGGATTTAAAGGTGGGGGTGGGTTAATGGAGACCCCTCTCTCAATTAACCCACCCCCTCCTCCGTCTCCAATAAGCTCCCTCTTTGATTTGGCTTATTAGAGTCTTAAGGGTATATGACTACAGATGAAGCTCTACTTAGCAACCACCTCTGGGATTTAAAAAAGAGGTCTCAACTGGGGTTGTTGATATACAAGGTGGGCTACCAGCTAAAATCCCTTATAAGAGCGAAATTAAAATTGGAATTTGTAAAGAGGAATTGTTTAGATATCTATAGCACTTAGTCCTGGATATCGCCCTAGGAGGGCAGTCAGAGTTTGAGAGCCAATCCAAATGAAATTTGAAATAGTGGTTATTACTGAAACTGATGGCTCACCCAACGTTGTAGCAAATAGAGCAGGCATGACAGAATCATACGACTAAATTCATATATTATTAAACTGAATAAACTGAAGAATTCAACACATGAGCACCTGTACATTAGCAGATAAGAATAATTCCATTGACCTTTTCACGCCAATTATGAAGTAACAGACTATAAATTTAAAACAAAACAAACATATCTCTGAATATACTTAAAGTAAGACAGCAATAAAATAGGTTCTGTTAAACAATATATTGTTGTTCATCCTAGAAAAAACATGTGGCCATCACTTACAGATAACCAGACATGATAGAATTCAAATATCCAATTGATTCAGAAATTATACCTTCTTGGAGTAAAAAGATACATCAAGCAGAGGACTTGGTTCAAATGTAGTCAGGTATAAATCTGTTTTGTTTAGACTGAATGTTTTAAGTAGCAACTGGAATTTTCAATCACCAACCTCATCAAGGACAACACATTAATGACATGGTTTCCATTTTAGATTTTAATTTTCTTGCAAACATCAATTAAAACTAAACTTGTAACTCATTGTAATCGCACTATTGCAAATACAATAACGTTATTCGCTTGAAGAGAGTATTATATGAATCTAGGAGAAGTAAGAATATTGTATGTATGCGTTCTATATTTAGAACAAAAGAAGACATAACGTATGTATGTATAATATCGTAAACCACATATTTTGGAAAGGGACGTTATTCGGAAGACTATGAATCAAATAAAGAAGAGCTGGCTAATTTAATAAAAAATAACAAACTTGTATATGATTCAAAACAAACACTTCTTCTCTGTACGATCAAACATGGTTACATATTATGAACCATAAGCTTACTGTTATATCATGAAACCAATAGCATGACATTTTGCACGTTTTCGAATACAACCACTCAGCTTGCTATCATTGATCATCTATTACACTAAACGAAATATAATTATATGATAGACTTCATACTAGTAGAGTCGTTGTTTTGGTGTAAAACGCCGAACCGGCAGAAATAGAAACTAAAAATAGCCCTAACACCCTAGATAGACCCTTACACAAAGATACGAGTGTGCAAGGTTTTTGTTTCAAACTCTCCCCTCTTTCATATCCTACCTTCAGTTCTGGATGATCTGACTCTTTCTCCGTACAAGCTCTAATGATACCACTCTTCCATGGGTAGTCTAATGGATTGGATGGTTTGCTAGACCTTGATTTTGACCGTTGAGAATTCTTTTCTTCTACACACAGAAACCGTTTACCAACAAGCTCTTTGCGACAAGGGTACATCTTCATACGAAGCTTTGTCCATTCACGCTACGAAATACTTCCCTCTCAATTATGCTGAGACTTTTCTAAGGCATCTTGGTTTTTCTGGGAGGGTGTAGGGGCGGGTAAGAAACCGAGAAAAGGGGAAATTGAGAAGAAAATCCTTTCCAAACTTTGCAAACGATCATGCAGGCCTCGCGACTCGTTGAGCGCTTGCGCTATAACAGGTATATCGCGGGCTCCGATAACAGACTCGCAAAAACAAGCACTGAAAATGCACAGTCCTTAAAAACCCAAAAACCTACAAGCATGATACAACATATAACCACATAACTGAATCAAAAACTACACTTTCATTCCTTATTTAATGTGGTTCGATTGAATTAGTGTGTGCGTGTGTTGTAGAAAATGTCGAAAAATGGCCACCAGAATGATCAAAATCGTTGGCAAGAAGATGAATATATTGAAAGAAGCAAGATCTTTTTTACTTTAAATATGTAGAGGGAAGAAAGCTACCATAAAGTTGTGTTCATTGCCTCGTATTTTCTGATAAGAGAAGTTTCGTTCCTTCGCTTGCTGTTATGGAACAAAGCACTTTTAATCATATGCAAACGCTAGATTCCAAGCTATTTTTAGCTCCGCTTATTTCCGTCGCCGCTTCGAGTGTTTTGGAACAGGGTTGGGGGGAAACAGAATTATTTATGGGGTTTATTTATGCGTTTTGAAAAAGAGCGCTCTCTAATATATAAGATAAGTACGATTAGTTTTTATTTGTAGAGAAAGGTAAGGCGTAAATTTCAGGGAAGAGGTAAGTTATAAGCACTGCAATGATTGGGGCACCTGTTTTCTTTCATTTTGACACAGTGTATTTTATTTTCCTTATATTCAACATGTCTTAATTTTTTAGGGGGGAGGCATCAATAAGAGGAAACTTGATAAACAAGAAAAAATCTGGAATAAAGAATGTGACGTTTGCGTCTCTATTTTGTATCACGGCTCCAACACAACTCGGTTTTGGTCAACGCGCGGGGGGGGGGGGAGGGGGTTATACGCTTCTACCAAAAAAACTGGTGGAGATTCTTAAAAAAAGATCTAAAAATAAAATAAAAAAAGGAGTGAATCGACAAAGTGCGCGTTGGAAGCCTTTTTATTTTTACATTCTCTTGAAACAGACTTGATAATATAAAATAATCTATTTATTCCGGTACAAATACAGGGAAAAGGCTGAATTCTATATGATCGTATTCGATCGCAAATGGGTTTCAAAATGATCGCACACGATAGCACTCGGTCGCAAGAGTTTTCTTATAGTCGTACACGATAGCCTGCGATCGTGCGTGACCATATCGAAACATATCTTAAGGAAGACAAACTACGTGTCATTATTTACAATGACATTCAACGAAACTTTCTTTGTGATCTATATGTAATTAATAATTCTTTCAAACTGTTGAACCCAAAAGATCTTTTCTTGTAGATTATGACACATTACGAGTCTAGCTCAGAAATATTGTGGTGATGGAGTGTACACATATATGCGATATTTGTAGTTAACTTCTTCTATAGAGAATGGTAACTTTTTGCAATTATGTTTCTCTGAATAAAAAAATTTACCGGTATGGCAAAATATAGAATAATGCTATAAAATAGGGTTTATTTTGCAATAATATTTATGACATAACTGCTAAATCCAACATACAAACTTTCGCAGATATGTAAAAACATAATTACAAAATAGAAACCCTCTTTTTCTTGAACTAAATGTCAAAATCATAATTGCAAAACCCAACCTCGGTATAAAGGTGAGTTCTATCTTTCGCAGTTTAGTAAAAAACATAATTGCAAAACCTAACCTCGGTATATAAGTGACTTCTACATTTTGCAATTTTTTTATTTTTCTGAGAAAAATAATTGCAAAATGCTATGATCCTCTATAGAAGAAGTCAACTGCGGAATTTGCAAATGTGTTTTATCCCGTGATAATGTGATGAAATGTATAGAGGATAGACATACAGGTCAACCTACTATGTAAGTTCCCCTTGGAATAAAATTATTATTTTACATGCGATCATTGCAATGAAATATTAGTCCAGAAAGCACAACTGAGGACAAAGAATCAATAAATTCTTTATATATGTATTTTTTACAAAGAGGATAATTTAAAAATACTATGGACAGGTTTCTTTGTGAAGATTAAATAACCTACAGTATCATCATATTCGATTCAATTTAGAAATAAGTTCCAAGGCAAGCTGTGATAAAGACATCAGGTAATCCCTTTCGTCGGAGTCTTGTGATGAAGCGGCAGAATTTGTCCATTCATCTCTAAGTCGTTGCAAACTCTTGAAGACAGAAGTGTGCTTGAGCTCGTGTTTACACCCCACCATCATGATATCAAGAGCTTGTAGCACTTTTTCTCTAGTGTCATTATCAGTTGTGTCAAGAAGGGCTGATACATGTGCACACAAGCCTTGGGCAACCATGGCTTGCAGAAGGGGCACCCTGCCAGCAAATGACAATGGTTAGTAAAAATAGATTAATTAGTTAGTTATAAAAGAGAACTATCCGGATTATTTTCACAAAAAAAGAATAGGATTTGCCTCTTGTACACAAGAGGTTCTCAGTCAGAAAGTTGCAGTCAGCACTACCTCTAAGTCGCGAAAGGAGGTGGCGGCAATGGGATAGCCACATCGCCTCTCCCCAAAGTAATGTTGAAAAGCATTGCTTGGCCCAGCAACACCCCTGGCTTATGATAAAACATTTTTAATGGTTAGGCAAAAGGAGGTGGTGGCAATGGGACAGCCACACCGCTCCCCCACCCCAAAGAAACTTTGAAAAGCATTGCTTGGACCAGCAACACCCCTAGCTTATGATAAAACCTTTCTAATGGTTAGACAAAGGAACTGGCTTACCCTAATTCAGCTATAAGAAGAAAAAAGAAGAAGTACAGTATTGTAAAACCAGACAATAAATGGGTGTATTTTTAGGGTGCATTGAGTATGTGGAAATAACTGATAGAACCTAGCTCTTTGTGTATAAAACTCTACTTACTGTTTCACAACTGACTCTAACTCTTCCACTCCTTGCATTTTAGCTTTGCCCTTGATATAGTCAAATTGTTCAGTCAATATATCTGTCATTAGAGTGAGGGCCTTCACTCGAAGAGGCCCAGCTTTGTCCTCGCTAAACAGCTTTATAAATGTCTCCAGACCATTAAGTTTTAGAAATTCTTGTTGGCCTTTGGAGTATAATCTGATAAGCGAGGACAGGCCATACATGGCTTTACGCCTGACTGCCATTGGCTGTGATGGTGCTAGAAGGCGGAGGAGGAGGAGCAGAGCTCCCTTGGACTGGGCTGATTTCTGTGTAGAGGGATTACTAAAAAAATGAATAAACAAAACAAATGAGCAGTTACAGTATTTACCACTGCATTAAAAACTGTGCAGTCACCTTGAATCACATTTTCGAATATTGATTTCAATTCAAACAATTTCACTGGTAGTACAAAAAGGTGAACAGTGTTGTCGTTGGAATGATTTCGTATGGTATTGTTGGACCTAGGGGCCACTGGCTGCAAACATCCAACACAGGTGGCAGGTGTTTTCAGATAAGAAAGTTAAAGTGTCATGCCGTGTCAAACCTGTTTTTGAGTGAAAATAGAGAGCAAGTGATTGTTTGTCTGATTATATATATAAGATCTTCTAAAAGCTGGGGGGAGGGAGTACAGAAGACCCACAGATGAGACCACAGATCAAGATACCCAAGCAAATCTGGTCTCATCTGTTTAATAAATCAAACAAAATCCTGCATCTCATCTTAAAGTCATTGATTATTTTTGTTTAATCAGTATGTTAATGATGATAAGGAAAAAACATCATTACATAATAAGAACCAAATCAATCTTAACAAAACAATTCATGCCCTAAAAGAAGTTTTCACTCTACCCCTTTGATTACACCCACCTTTGTACAGCTGAACCCAAGACATATGCAGCTCGACTACTCAGACCACTTTCAGTGCTGTTCATGAGCTTAATCACAATTGCCAGGCCCCCAATCGTATCAAAATCCTTGGCATTATCAATTTGGTGTACAAAGTACTCAAGCTCATCCAGGGCATGCTCAAGCTGTTCCATAGTGGACTCACTACTGTTCAAAACTTGAACATGTTCTTTAATCACATCAATGTCTTTCTTCATGAAGATGTCTGATCCCTCCAGTTCCTTTCGGATATCCTCGATTGGGCGGAAGTGTCTTGAAGCTAGAAATGAAAATAGTAGAGAAAATACTTTGCACAAAATGCATTATATTCATTTGGATTTGCAACTTTCCAACAGGGACCCTTATCACATCACTTTGAATCGAAAGAATCCTCTGTGATCCTTAGAAAATGCTCTAGCCTTGGGGAGATCAAAGGGCTGTATTGTGGTGATTCAAAGGGCTGTATTGTGGTTCAAAGGACTGTATTGTGGTGATTCAAAGGGCTGTATTGTGGTGATTCAAAGGGCTGTATTGTGGTGATTCAAAAAAAGGGGTTGTGGTGATTCAAAGGGCTGTGTTGGGGTGATTCAAAGGACTGTATTGTGGTGATTCAAAGGGCTGTATTGTGGTGATTCAAAGGGCTGTATTGTGGTGATTCAAAGAAAGGGGTTGTGGTGATTCAAAGGGCTGTGTTGGGGTGATTCAAAGCGCTGTATTGGGGTGATTCAAAGCGCTGTATTGGGGTGAATCAAAGGGCTGTGTTGGGGTGATTCAAAGGGCTGTATTGTGGTGAATTAAAGGACTGTATTGTGGGTGATTCAAAGGGCTGTGTTGGGGTGATTCAAAGGGCTGTATTGGGGTGATTCAAAGGGCTGTATTGGGGTGATTCAAAGGGCTGTATTGTGGTGATCTTTTTTTATTGGGGTGATTCAAAGGGCTGTGTTGGGGTGATTCAAAGGGCTGTATTGTTGTGGTTTAAAGGGCTGTATTGGGGTGATTCAAAGGGCTGTATTGTGGTGATTCGAAGGGCTGTATTGTGGGTGATTCAAAGGGCTGTGTTGTGGTGATTTTTCAAATAACATATGTAAGACACATTCTTACTCTGTATTTGCTCTGAGCCACTCCCAGTAGTTGTGTCATCATGAAACTTATCCTTAAAATCCCTCAATGCATCTTTCAAATGCTGCTTAGTGAATACATTTCTATCAATTTTAACAACTTTTTCCTTTTTCTGATTGTACTCTTTGTAATATTTAGCTTTTGCATGCTTCTTGTATTTACTGCCATCATCTCCATCCATCAACTTGGCTTGTTTCTCTCCAGTCTGGAGATTCATTTGTACATGGAGTCCAGCAGGAATAGCTTGTCCAGGCTTTATGGTCTGCCATTCTGATGTTGGCTCAAACACTTCTGAGCTCTTTGTTTCCTCAAGAAATGATTGAGTTACAGTGTCTGTGGGTGTTTCTTTGTTATTCACGTTATCATGGTCACTTGGGACAGCTATTATAGACCCAGGATTGTCCCTATCATGCCCAAGGCCTGTATGAAACCACAAAAACATGAGAGCCTGACAATGGTATAATAGGGGGGAGGGTAGAGATGCATCAAATAATCCACGATCAATGACCTTTACTGGCATGACCAGTAAAACTGTGAACATCAAAACATGAGTGGAATGTTTGTTGTCCTCTGGCAAATCACAAGAATTCAGGCACTGTGTTTTGTTGAGACATGTTTATTGTTGACTGTTAGAACACGGGCAAACCAGATGAAATGTTCGTGTATTGAATATTATCTTTAATTTGTTTACCAAATATATCTGTAAAAAAGCCAATTTTTTTGAAGTTGTTGTCATAGATTGATCTGGTTTCATTTTAGCCGTGATTTATATCAGTTTAGGCAACTTTCCACCCTCATCTCGGTTAAACTCCTCCCCACTCGTAATAAAATGCAACAGGGTTGGCAATCACAACTTCGACTCTTCGAGGCAACTTTTTCGGCAGAAAACAGACAGCTTTTCCCTTCAAAATCCTGTATGCCATAGAAGAATAGTTTCTAAACACATCTTTCGAAGAAAATAATCTAAAAGACCAGAACTTCCCTGCAATTTCCGCTGCAAAGTAGAAATTTATCGTTCTTCCAGGGTGCTGGCAATTGGTCGGTCCACTGAGCGCGGTCGGGGCCTGTTGTACTTTATTACGAGTGGGGAGGAGGTAAACAAATTAAAGATAATATTAGATACACGAACATTTCGTCTGGTTTGCCCGTGGTTAGAATATCATTTATGCGATTTTTTAAAACATTTATTCAAAACATATTTCTACTGCTCATCGTTGTACTGATTGTCCTGTAACATATTTAGTTAATTGATACTTAAGCCCAAATGCAATCAGCAAATTTTCTTTCTTTGAAGAAGTAACATAACAAATTGTTTGAGTTGGGGGGGGGGCTGATCCTAGCTTACCCAGAACATTGCCAGAACTATCTGATGGAGGCCGGTGTACATGCAAAGATATCATCATGAAAAAAGTATGCATCATATACCTGTCAACCTCCGAAAATCTCAAGGCTTGAGAATTTTTTGGGGGGGAGGGGTGGGGTATATTCATTTTTGGGGGAAGGGGTGGGTTTAACCTTGCAGGCATTTGCCGTATAGAAAGCTCTCGCAAACAAATCCAATTATAGATCTCATGAGGGTGTTAGATAAATTGTGCTACGCAATGGAATTTTTGTTTCAAATATTTTAATAGAAAATAGGCAAAATGATGATTTTTTTATAGAATAATTTAAAAAAATCAAAAAAATCGCTAAAAAGAGGGAGATTTGGTGCTCAACGCGGGAGAGCGGGAGAAGGGGTCCAAAATCTTGAGACTCCCACCTAATGCGGGAGAGTTGACAGGTATGTCCTTAGGCAGTCAAGGGAAGGGTGAACAAGCCCTTTCTTCTTGCTGTGTGTGCCTGTTTACTGCTCTGCAACTGAGTTTTACATAGTTGATTCCCAGCCCTCAAAACTTTTTATCACAGAAGCTAAGAAGGATAGAGACAATTTTGCTTTTCATGCACTGATATGCAATTCTGAAAGTTGATCATATGGGAAGTGAAAAGTGAATTTGGTGTCATCACAAAGAGGCAAATGTAATCAAAGACAAGGTATCATAAACCTTTGGGTGGAAATATAAACTTTTCATAGCAAAACTTGGAATTTTAAAAATAGGCTTATAGTTTATTGATTCTGCTAATAATTTATAGGAAAACTTTTATTAAACAATTTTAAAAGATTTCGCACGTGTAAGCTTATGAGTTTCAAACTTTACTCACCAAACACAAGAAGTCCCAGAAAGGCAACAAACGTCAAGACCTTCATTATAATGTGTATCGGTTGTTCGTGGATCACTGCTATGAAAAATCTATCAAAGACTCCAAGAAACCTCGCATAAATATGCGATTTATGAACCTCAGCATTTTAAACGTTTGGTTTCTTCTGCAGCCACGTAATGTATAACCGCTGAGATATTGTGGGCGCAGGTGAATGATGAAAGAAAAGCCTTGCATTGCGCATGACATAATCAAACACTTGGATTAATTTGATTGGCTACTGAACTGAAATTGTTATAAAAAGTACAATGATTGGAAATTGTTTTGTTGGAACATTTTATGAATATGTTGTGAACAAGCTCGCGAACGTGTAACGTGTCAGGTTATTTTTTTCATATCTAGATATCTGTTTCAACTGAGAGCATCAACAGCTAGCCTCCTGTGAGGAATCCCGAATCTCCGGAGAGCCGGCTAGCATCGGGCTTTCTGTATTAGAATTTGTAGTTGTTTTCTAGAGATTTGATGAGTCCACCTATTTTTGCGTATCTACAAATAACTCATGATTGGCCATAGGAACAAATCTTGTCTATTTTGTACAAATTAGTAACACCTTTTTATTTTTTTTATTAAAGAATTATTACATATAGGGATAATGCAATCTACACTGTCTCCAGCATTTTCAGATTCACTCGAGAGCATTATGGGAACTGTGCAAATAACCAGTGCCTAGGAGTGCGATGAATATAAGATAAAATAATTTAAAAGAGACGGACCATTAGAAAATTGATGGGGTCGGGGGTGCCGAATTACCCAAGGTGGAATTTTTTTTTTTCGAGTTTAATGCTCAATTTAAAAAGAAATACTCTTTCCCAACAACTAAATAGGCATTTCCCAAACTTTATATATTTAATAGCTAAAAGAAAACAAAAAAAAGACCACTGCATTCCCCTTGCTAACACCTTTCCATTACAGATGCTGTTCGGTGTTTAAAACACCATTCGAACGGTATGATTCCAGAAGAGAGGTAAAAGGACATTCCAGGAGAAGGGGGGAACTCAGTGCCAAATTTTAAGGGTAAAAACCTCATTTTCTTATACGAGCACTGTACTTTGGCCTCTTGTGGGGTAGGTTATTTCGAGGGTGGGGCGGGGCTAGTGATAAAACGCCCGCCTTTTCCTGCATCTTCTTCGTCTCGTGATAAGCTTTATTAACCCACTTCGCCCGTGGGTTCAAATGTAGACAGCCAATCAGAGCGCGCGTAAGAATCAAAGTCTAGCTCAAATTAAAATCAAATTAAAACCAACGACCCACTTTGTGTATGTTTAGGAGAGGATATGGATATAAACGTCTTCTCAGGAACACAAAGTAGTCCGATTACTTTGTCCTGAGACATTATGGTTCTAGACCAAACAAGCAATCCAGACAAGACTGAAAGCGAACTATTTTATTAAGTGGAACAAAATGGTCAATGGTCGCAATACTAAATCAATGAACCATGTATAACTATCAGGTCGAAATACAAATTCTCTTTTTGATAAAATATAAAAAAACAAGTACCCTTCCTATTCCCGCTTATCCCCAAAACTATCCCTACCCACCCTCCCGCGCAAATGGGATAGTCCCCGCTACTAAAGTTCTTTCCCACCAGAACTTACAAAAAATCTTCCGGGAATGGCGCCTTGCAAATGAGGTATTCACAAACTAATTCCATATAGTTGTTGCAATGTCCAGTGTAAATAGCGCCAAAACTGTTAGAAAAGTCCAGTGAAAACAGCGCCAGCATTGCTAGTAAAGTCCAGTGAAAACAGCGTCAACATTGATAGCAAAGTCCAGTGTAAACAGCGCCAACATTGCCAGCAAAGTCCAGTGAAAACAGTGCCAGCATTGCTAGCAAAGTCCCTAGTAAACAGCGCCAGCATTGCTAGTAAAGTTCCGTAAAAACAGCGCCAGCATTGCTAGTAAAGTTCCGTAAAAACAGCGCCAGCATTGCTAGTAAAGTTCCGTAAAAACAGCGCCAGCATTGCGAGTAAAGTTCCGTAAAAACAGCGCCAGCATTGCTAGTAAAGTTCCGTAAAAACAGCGTCAACATTGCTAGTAAAGTCCCGTGCAAACAAACAGCGCCAGCATTGGTAGTAAAGTCCAGTGCAAACAGCGCCAACATTGCTTGTGAAATCCCGTGTAAACAGCGCCAACATTGCTAGCAAAAAGCTGGCGAGACGGTGGTCCAGTTGTGCTGGCTCTGTTCGAGCACCGTGTCGGGGGTTGCTGCTATGAGGTATTTCGCCATCATTTCCTTTGTCTTGTTTTCAACTGGACGTGGCTGGTGTTGACGCTATTTGCAGGGTTAAAGCTCTTATGTTTAAATTTGCCTTTCAGGAATAAATCAACGTTCTCTTTATCAAATCCAATCAAATCTTTGCTCGTAAAACGTTTCCCTATCCTCTTCTTTCTAATTCCAGGCAGAGTGTCAACAGTTTCATGTAACAAAAACAGGCTGCCAAATGTATTGCTACAATTAGAGATATACTGGACCCTTCTACGATATACTACACCCATCTATGGATTCTTTTGGGCGTTAACCTAAAATATGGAGGTTCAATACTGCACGGTGCACAACTAGTCCAGTCCTATATACAAGCGAATACAGAAAGCTAGTACTTGTCCTCGTTATTAATCGTAGGCAGTAGGGGTAGTGACCCTCCAGTTTTCTTAGCACGAGGGCGTTGGCCCCACCTTGCTGGTGCCATTTGCGTATTTCCTCTCCTGGGCTAAAAACAAAAATAAAATGCTTATCTCGGTGACAAGGGAATTGCTTAGAGGTCTTTTCGCCTGCTGCTGCTGCTACGAGTAGAGTATCGGCCCTGAAACGGAAAAAGAATAAGTGGTTAGAATATTTTGTTTTTGTTTTCAAAGGCGATGCGTTTGGTGGATTAATATTTACCCGAGAGACCATCATGGTCTCTTTGATTTACTCAATGAAAGGGCAATGCATTCGTTTGTTTGAATTTTTTTGGGGAAAGGGACAAAACATAATAAAGATATAAAAAAAAGCAGAGTGTTAATCAGGCCGCTATTTTCTAGTAAGAAGATGTGGTTTAAGAAAAATATATTGAAAACATAGCACCATACATCGGTCTTTTGAATTACTTTAATGTTTCTTTTCAGATTTGATTGGGGGTTTTTATTTGGTTATTTCTGACTATCTAGCATCACCCAAAATTTATCAATATGTAATTTTATATGTGCATTGCTTCCCATTTTAAACAGCACATCATAAGACCTGCTAGCACGCCTTCTGTAGTTGAAGATTATTGGTGATAATATGGTAAAGGCAGCATTTTCAAATCAGCCAGCAATAACAAGCATAGGGTCATTTATTTACGAGTTTCAAAAACTGTAAACAGCTCTTGGATATCTAACCACAATTGTTGTACTTCATAGATAAGAACAATAAGTTTGGGGCTCCGCTTTAGGCAGTGCGTTAATTTATCTAGTAGCCAAAGAACCTTTGCGCCATAGTCGATACCTTCTGCATAATTTAAAACTGTGTCATGGCCGCCATCTTTGATTTTGAGATTCCAGCTCTCAGATCCATGTTATTTGTGCAGTTAAAGGCCATTTATCAATATGTAATTTTATATGTGCATTGCTTCCCATTTTAAACGACACATCATAAGGTAAAGGCAGCATTTTCAAATCAGCCAGTAATAACAAGCATAGGGTCATTTATTTACATAGTTTTACCTTGTGCGAGTGTGCTGTCATTGTGATACATAGTGGGCAAGAATGATGTTTTACTTCACTTGAATTAGCTGCTTTACAGTGTATGTTAGTAGTGCAAAACAATAAGAAAATTTATGGCTTCAACACAATGCCACAATTTATCAATTTAATTAGTCTTTATAGTTTATATATATAGTTTATATGAACGTTTAATATTTAGTTGAGGCTTGGGCGCTATACGGCTGTTACACTGTTATGAAAACAACTTGATTTTACACTAATATTTTTTCTTTGTTGATTTTTAAACTTCAGCATGTTCTTAGCAATTTTGTGATAATCTAAGGGGGAAACAAAAAAGTTTCTTATTAAGCAAAAAAAAAAAAAAAAGAAGTGAAGCCCACCTCATAGTTTCTTGGCAGAGTAGCAGACTGAAAGAAGAAAAAAAATGTTTGCAAAAAATAGATAAAAAAGCAAAAAGGATTGAGAAACAGACAAATTGACAAATAAATAAGCCAAGCAGACAAGCAGTATGACAATTTCAGTTTAAAAGCAGTGCTGAGATGTTTTGTATGTATGTTATTTCATTCCAATATACAGACCAACCTCATAATTGCTTCTTGAGTTTGTGGAAAGATCAGCCTAGAAAAGTAAAACAGCTCGTTTCAGTGTACTAGGTTACCAGTCCTAACACAGGCCTTAAAATACTGGGAGAAGGGGGGGGGGGGGGGCACAATACAGTAACATTAAAACATTGGGGCAAAGCCACGCCCCTACAGGTCATTTCCTTTTATTTTTTTATAAACATGGCAGGGGGGGGGGGGGGTAGGGGAGATGTGTCCCAAGTGCCCTTCCCCTACTACAGCCCTGCTTACCCAAACTAAAGCATTAATGTCAAATAAAATAAGAAGCATAAGCACCTCTTATTGGAACCTTTTTTATTTCAAATAACACCTTTTTTGCTCCACAGCATTTTATGTTCCAATACCTCAGCAAAACAAGAAAGTGTTAAAGTGGGAACCTGCTTATTTCAACAAAGTTTATGCATTGTCCCTTCTCTCACCTCATTGCTGTAGCCGCCAGAGTAAATTCTTGTGTAACTTGAAGATCTCTGTAAAGAGAAGTCAAAAGGCTTGGTCAATCGACAGGTGAAAGTCTATTCAACAGTTATAAACTTCTTTCATAGTACCCATATCCAGATAAACTCTCAATTTCATAAACAATCCTCAAATGAAGACATTAAGACTTATTTTTATTTTGCAAAAAGTCTTAATTTGAAATAAACAACCAGCTTCAAAACTGAAACCAATCTAAAATAAGCACATCACTTCCCTAAACACAGCAGGGGCGGATCAAGCTTTTTGCTGAAGGGGCGATTTTTGGCTCAAAGCCAAAAAGGCAGGTTTAAACCCCTAAACTCTCCCTCTAGATCTCCTACTGCAGAGCTGTACACTGAGATACAACTGTACAATGAGCTGAAAATACTTACATTGTAAGATCTAGGAAGGGTGGATGAACTGTACTGGGGAGATTTTCTTGTAGACCTTTTCTCCTTCCCTTTGTTTTCCCTCAATTCATCTTGAAGCTTGTCACTAAAACCATATTATAATCATTTTAAATCTATACAAAATATGTATCTCTCTAATACTGTAAGCGTTTTGTCATGCTTACTTGTTACAAGCACTTTTAACAGTTTTAATCCCGCTATGCCTATTTAGAATGACAATGCGGCTTGTTAGTGTAAACTAGACTGGTGCTGAGTTTTGAATGCCACTGTAGCACCTTTCTGCATCAGGGTCTGTATACTCCATTTCTTCTTCCTCATGGATAGGCTGTCCTGTCTCATCGATTGGCTGATAGTCATTCTGCTCAGAATCCATGCCACCATACCAAGACTTTGCCTTGCGAAGCCTACCATCTGAGCCATCTACACCCTCAGTTCCATACTGGCGTAGTTTCTCAGCCAGCACATTTTGACCCTGTGATTATGAGAGGGACTTCATATAATAAACAAGGCAGCTAATCCAGAATCCAGGAGAGGATTACAGGGGCCTTAAGGGTGTACTGACATTAGTGTTGTTCAGTAACGACGTTGCTACGCTGGTGGCGTTGAGTGCGCGCATATACATAACACAGAATTAGTCATTCACAAGCTTCCCTGAAGTAAAAGAAACAAAAATTTGCGTTTTAATTTACCCAAAAATCGACTTAAAGTTGATATCAGCCTTTTCGGGTGATGATATTTCCCATATTTTGTAAAAACGAAGATTCAGCGGAGATTTATTCAAGCCAACCTTTTTGAAGCCAAAGTTTTCAATTTTCACCACCTGCGTGCGCTGCAAACACCGGTTGCAAACGCTCGCGCACGCACTGAAAACCTTATTTCAAAGTAGCACGCGCTGTATCAGAATTTTAAAATACTTTTTCAATTTTCATCATGACATGACAGATATTGTTCCTTTGAAGTGTAAATACCACGAAACACTATTGGAATTTGTTTTTAAACTTCATTTCAATTTCATCATGTAAGATATCAGTGTGTCTGAGCAGGCCGAATGTGCACGCGCGGGCTTTGTTTCACTTCCGGGTTCTGCGTTTTCTAAAAAAAGCTTTTTTGTCGCCAAATTATTTCAAAACTCAATATTTTTTCTGTATTCTTTTTTATTAAAACCTCCTTCATATAGCCAAGCATGGATTTAGCATTCATCTAACAGAAATCAATATTATTTCAAATAATCTGGATTTCAGGACCTTTAAAAAATCATAAAAAACAGATACTCAATCATTTCTAAAACGCATGCTTGGCTTAATGCACCCATCCCTCAAGATTCATAAAACGTATTCAATATTCGTTTTCGAGCAAAATTACTTTTAATATTTGCTTTTATCTGTATCTATGACGTCATATTATGATATATTGACGTCACACTTTTGTTGGTCAACTTGGCAAATATCAGTCACTCTTTACAAGGCTTTTATGCTATATTCAATTTTCCTTAGCAACAGATGTCAGTACACCCTTAACATAAGTGTGAAATTTTATCTCTATACAAACCAAAAAGAAAAGACTTTTACATTTTTTTTACTCAAAAAGGCGGGAAGGGGGGTTGGTTCCCACCCAATCACCCCTCTCAAGCAGCTAAGGTTACCTTTACCACAAAACCATTAAAATCCGACCAAACATTGTCTTATGCAAACATATGAGTGTTTACTAGGTGCTTTTTTATGTGCTTTCTTCAAGGAGAGGGAAGAAAAGAATTTCTAAAATTTCAAAGAGAAGGAAAGGTTTTTATCAACAATTTGGGACTAGAGGCTAACTATTGAAGCATGGTAAGCTGCCATTTTAAACACATGGGATCAGTATATTTGAAAGAAAAAAGTTTGACTTTTACTCACAGTAACAGCTGTCCTCATCATGGTCTCAGCAGCAATACTGATGCTGTTGCGGCTGACACGTATCAGGGTATCATATCCACTTTCCTTGGCCTGCTCGATATAGCTATCAATTTCCTGAAAACAAATGACTTATCTTGTTAGCCTAATTAATATGCCTACTAGACTGCAATTTGGCTGTATACAAGGCAAAATAGACCCAGGCTCATGTCTAGAATAAAATGCAAAACCTGCACCAACCTTTTCATGCTTTGACAACATTGGATGGACAAACTTCCTGTACAGAACACTGGAACCCTGGGTGGAAAAACTCGAGGTAACAAACAATCCAATATCCCAGTATGCTTTTGGTGTGTTTTTTTTCTTGGTATATAATATATGAACATGATCTTGTTAGAGCTTTTACTTAGAAGAATCATGATTTTAAATTCCATTTTACACTAAAGTAGAGCTAACTTCATATAGCCTGTGTGCAGCCGGAAATAGTTCCAGTATTACTGTCTGCAAATTACAGACAGAAAGCTTGTTTAGACCCCCAACGCACCAACCGCCGGGATGAAGCGATTTCTGATTGGCTGTCATCCGGTTCAAATGTAACAAGCCACACGATTAGTCAATGGCTTGTGCCTTTGCCAGTTTGCTGCAGACATTCCTGTTCTTCCTGTTTCGTTCAAAATGGCTTCCGCGTGCAGTTTTAGAGAAGATCTTTGGAAAAGTGCAATTCACGCTGTAAAAAATCAATTTCTTAAAGCAATTGTATTGGTCGCTTAAGTTTCCTGAAGCATAGATGGCAAATATACTTGCTTACTTTTGTGGAAGAAGGACTCAGCTCAAAAGCTATATCGATTTTCCCTTTACCCCCGATGACAAATTTTTGGTCGCTATTAGCTACATCCGTGAGGCACAAATTACACAAAGGAATTTCCATACATTGGTTTGCACACTTCGCGCCTTTGCTGTCAAACTCACATGGGAAATCATAACATTCGAAAATTATGTATCCAGGGCTCATGGAGCTATTGACCAATCGATTGGCTAGTTACATTTGAACCAGATAACAGCCAAACAGAAATCGCTTTACTCTGGGGGTTGGTGCGCGGGGGTCTAAACAAGCTTTCTGTCGATAATTCACAGATGGTAATAATGGAACTATTTCCAGCTGCACGCAGGCTAACTTCATACCACAGGTTGATTTTCAACTTGCATGTATGTCTCATGTGAATATTCAAAGCAAATGCAATCCTTAAGAGAAAGGCAAGAGCCATACCCATATCAGTTACATGAACTGTACACTTTTTGTTTCAAATACACAAAGACAACCTCCTTATATTGTTACCTATTAAAGCTACTACCTAACAAATGCACAAGTTTAATAGTAATACCTAGTGTCACACCAGTAGCAGTAAGCAAATTACATATTGCTTTGACAAGTTGGTCCATTTGACGAGTCTCAACAAAAGTGGTTGGGTCAGGGAAACATTTAATAAGTACCTTTGTAGTTGGTGAGAGAAGCCATAACATGAAAATTATCTTGATTTCATAGTAAAATGGGAACCTGAAAATATAAAAATATAAATACAAAATATAAAATAAGATATATAATAACTGTATCTAGACAAAACATACTTGGTATTATATAAAGAAATGGCCTGCCAAGAAAAAAACAGACTTGCTCATGAAAAAAAAATGGACAAAAAAAAAGACATAAAAAATACTAGTGGTCTGTACCCTGCCTCAATCCTAAGGTTTCTAAATGAAAGAAAAGACATACTGGTACAGACATACCATACTCCCAGTAGCATGTCGGTAAATAGCTCTGCTGTTATAAACAGAGCAAACACGATCCAATACATCATCCATCGTACCTAGAACAAAATAAACCAGTTAAATGAAATGCAGGTGAAAGTTCTGTATATTCTCTTGCTTTCATTTACTAAAAATGTTGGTCAAATGAATCACCAAACCTCAGTATCATTTTAGAGGCAATTGAAATTCCACACAGGGTATCCAGTAATGTCAATTAAAATCCACAAATACACTAATTTTAGTTCTAAACTTAACATCCCTATTCAGTTACTGTAGCTTTCTAACCAGCCACACAGATGGTGTTCCGAACTGTACAAATCTTGGCAAACAGCCTATACAATATTACATCCCCCATTCTAGACGGCCACAGAGATAGTCCCTTATGAATCTTGGCAAACAGCCCTGTGATTTTTACCCCAATGCCCCCATACAATAGTGAACCCTTAATAAACAAAAAAAACCATGCCAGCCATAAAAATCCACAGGGAACTTGTCATAAAGCAAAATGTATAGGCCCACTGAGAAGTATCTCTCCATGATTTTGTTCTCTTTCTGTGTGAAAGAGTCCTAAAGGTTTTTGACATCAATACTTCATAAATGGAATTGTCACATTATGATAATTTGTCTAGACTTAAATATATCACTACCTTTCCATTTCCATGGTAAATAAACCAGTTATCCATAACATTGCTGTAGCTTTCAACAATAGGTCAATGGTCTGTTGTTTTATTCTTAGTCAGAGCAAAGACATTATGGCCTACTGTGAGAGATTAATAAAAACGACTTATATTCAGGATATGAACAAATCCTAAAATTTGAACAAGTCCTAAATTATCTGAAAAAAAAAATTAACAGAAAAAATACATAGAAATTAAAAGGCGAATATGTTGTTCACTTCAGAGAAGATATGCCAGTCGACAAAATTGTAAGGTAAATATCAGCTCGGAAGTGCAGATTTTTTAGTTTATTTATCGGCAATGTTGGTTTCGCAGCAAAAAAGTTATAATACAAAAATTACGCATGTTCCTTCGATTATTCATTTGCTAGTTACGAAAAAACGCATCAAGAAAATTCACTCGCAATACGGGATTGATGTTGCAGAGCCCTATCAACAAGATAACAAAAATAACACGATAAACAAAAGTAGCCTTCTATTAAATTCAAGAGGGGAAGCGGAATTTGTCAAATGGCTCATAAATTCCATGTAGGGATAGATATATATTTTTCAGCGAAAAAAGCTGTTGCGGTCTTTTCTTCGTTCTCCCTTACGGCTCGATCGCGTTCGAACGATTAAAAAAAGAAGAAAAAAAACACAGTAAAATTACGCGAGTGTAGTGGGAAAGAGTTATTCGGGAAAAAAAGGTAACTTTGAAGCGAAATTATGATAACTTGTAATGTTGGAGACTTCATGCAATTTAGTTAGAATAAGCGTTCTCAGCCGCTTCCTTATCTAAATCTAAAATTTTTCGAAACTGTCAGTTGTTACTTACATATTCCCTGACATTCTTGGTCTTTATAGCTTTGTACGAGTTATATGCAGGGTACAGCGTCCCGAACACAAGCCTAGACAGATAAAACATTCAATTTTAGGCGCTCGAAAACAATAACAACATTCAATGTTTTCAACTGACAGAGCAAAAATTTTCAGTTTAAGAGAATAACTGTGCGACCTACATTATTATCCTAGATGCGATATACGACACCATTTTGATGTGGCAGATTGCAGAAGTTCTTCTCAGTGGTTGATGGGGTCCTTTTAGATGGAGACAGTGGTTCGAAAGAATAAATAAATGCTAAATTATAGCAGACATATATGTGTTGCTTTTTAAGATCGTCGTTCTCAGCTTTAACCGTGTATGCAATATGAAAGTACAGCGGAACGACACGTAAGCGCAAGCGTACTTTATTTAATGACCACAGGTGTCCCGTGTACGACCTAGTTCACGCAGGTATCTCTGTGTGATTAGGCTAACGTTGGACCATTCTACTAAAAATAAAATCTTAAAAATCTCAATAATATTTGTAATTGATTATTGTGTCTTCAATGCAGTCTGGATGAAATTCTAAGCTATTTGGGCAAGTAATTTGCGAGCTATGTTGTTGAGTTTCTCGCACTCGCCATGAAAGTCGTGAGAGGAGATGTCCTCGATGGAGGCGTCATTTCTGGTTTGAGACTTTATCCTATTTGATACCTATGACTGCGCTTCACCCCCCACCCCCCCACCCGCTTAAAGTCACACTTTGTTCTTTACTTCACGGTGCGACAAGATATACCGATTTGCACAGCGCATTCCTATTGGACTTGACTGCCGCCACAAAGGATTTTGTATTGCTACTTTGGCTTATTGCAATAATCTCTAGGGAGTACCACAGTTGTGTAAGAAAACAAAGCGAAAGGTGCGCGTTTTTTACTTAGGCCCTGACTGTTACGCCGCAAAACGTAATAACTAACCCAAAATGTAATCTTAACGCGAAATGTAATAACTCTCAACGCAGAATGTAATCCTGACGCGAAATGTAATAACTTTCAATGCAAAATGTAATAATTTTTTAACGCGAAATGTAGTAACTTTATGTACTGACTAATAGTTAAAAGTTCTACTAATATTAGGAAAAAGATGAAATGTTAACATGTAGAAACAAACAAAAGGATCGTTTAGTGAAAGAAAGGCATATTGCGACTTCGAAGTGCATTGTTTTTCTTGGCTTCCATCAGGGTTTTTTGTTGGTATGGTGTGACATTATTCCCGATTTAGTTTGAGAAGTGACAAAGTCCATGGCGCATATAAATTGGGAGCAGGCCGTATTAGGAATTTTGAAAAATATGGGAAAACAAATAAAAAAAAGGATGGTGTATTTTACCACTGAGTTATAATGGTTTTGCAGTCGTATTGCGCTCTGTGTCTAGAAATTGCCTAATTCAATGATAACGGCATCGTCTGCAGTTGGCATTTGCTTTCTCTTTGCATTTATTGCTACTAGTATAACCAAAACCTCACAATGGTGCAGCTTTATAACCATGATTTTTAGGGGGGGGGGGGATTCGCCTTCCAGGTTTCTGACAACTGCTGGTCACTACACCGTTTTGTCTATTTTCTTAGTACAGCTTATAGGCGGTTTATAGGCTTATAGTCGTTATTTGGTATTAATAAATTTTGCGTTATTACATTTCGCGTTAAGGTGATTCCCTTGAATTGCACTGTGCACCCCTTCTGCGAATAGTGGCGCGCGCTGTTTGTTCGAATTTTCCGGTATTAAGTGCGCGCGCGCCCCACAGTTGTACAAGAAAACACAGCAAAAGGCGCACGTTTTTTACTTAAAACGCTTTGACAGAAAAACGAAGTAGGTTACCCCCATTTTAAATTTGCTCAAATAGTTAAATATATACGGAAAAATGATATACTGAAAGAAGAAAAAAGTTGGGTTGTAGGAGTTTTGTTATTTCTCTTAAAAGCCGTAAAAATACTTCAAAATGGCGCTTTTTACCGTATGAATAGTGGCGAAAACAATGTCTTTTAGTGCGATCTCTTAAAATGTGATTTGTTTTGAGCATTAACTACTACGGGTTATTGTTTAGGAGATCGGATTTTGGCAGCTCGACAAACAGAACTTAATTTTCTAAAGACTATAGGCACTCTTTTTGAAAACTAAGAGTTGGGATTTTTCCTTGCGCGATCAGTAAAAACGCGTCAACTCTACGCCCCTCTATTGTGAAAACGAGGTCGGTACCCCCATTTTTTATTGCATTTTTTGAAAGCCCTTAACTTTAATATCGTTTATGCCAAGTTTAAAAAAATTCTGGGTTGTAGAACTATTTCAAGGGATTTACCTTAAATAATTTATTGCATTTTGCGTTGAAAAGTTATTACATTTCGCGTTAAGATTACATTTTGCGTTGAAAGTTATTACATTTTGCATTACATTTTGCGGCGTAACACCTGACCACAACTATACAGAATCGAATGAGTCCGCAACTTTTTCCTTTCGAGCGCTACCCGTTGCGACGCCATCTTGTTTTATTCTACGGTTAGAGACTGGGTACGATTTTGACGTAGTTTGACGTCGTAAAGGAAATCGGACTTCTTCGGTGAATTCCAACCCCATGCGTCCTCATGGTGTATTAGAAGACCTTGATTAAAGTAGGTTCAAGTAACTTACTTATTGAGATGTTTTCGCAAGTTGATTTCTCAAGGGGAACCCTCGGAGAACGAAGAATCTGCAGGTAAGACCGATTTTATTCCTGCTTACATAGAATGCGACTTCGAAAGTGGTCAATCGAAAGTTTATTGCAGGTCAGTGGCTGCTGTAGAAATGGAGAGGAGCAGCGCGGAAGGGGGACCTTTTTTCCTTGGGCGGGGGATATTTTTTTTTGGGGGGGGGAGGGCGCTTATTTACAATTTTGCGAAAAAGCTTATTATCTTTATCATTTATAATATTATATATAAACCAATACTCTGACAAGTTTATATATGGC
This sequence comes from Nematostella vectensis, assembly GCF_932526225.1. Classification (NCBI taxonomy): domain Eukaryota; kingdom Metazoa; phylum Cnidaria; class Anthozoa; order Actiniaria; family Edwardsiidae; genus Nematostella; species Nematostella vectensis. Next base: position 11,666,372 of record NC_064039.1, read on the forward strand.
AGTTCTCCCTTCTATTGCTTAATCTATCTATCTGATATGCTTCAGTGGACTTGATTGTCTCAGACAATGCCATGCATAATTTTGTCAGAATATCGGACAACCCTCAAATCTTTACATTCCTTTTTCAACTCAGGGACAGGATATACATTCCTTTTTTAACTCGGGACTCAGTATAAATTTATACATTCATTTTTTGAGCTCAGGGACGGGATAAATTTATATATTCCTTTTTGAACTCAGGGACGGTATAAATCTATACATTCCTTTTTTAACTCGGGACGGTATAAATTTATACATTCCTTTTTAACTTGGGAAAGTAAAGGTTATTTTTTATTCTTTTATAGACAATTTTTGTTCGCTCCTTTTTACATGTAACAGATACTGACAAATAAAAGATTTTGATATATCTTCCGGTTAACATGGACATTTTTATTGGTTATAGCAAAAACAGGCCCCTGTGTGCGGGCCTGAACACATAAGGGTTACTTTTTTCCCATCTTAGACTGGATTTAACATCACGATCAAAATCGGTACCTTTTCCGTCTTTAATAGTACAACTAAAAAGACTGAGAAGGGTATGGAAAACATTTAATTTTTTCAAACCCTTGTGCTTCTTGCTGAAATGAGAACGAAACCGAAAGCATTTGTGCTAGTAATCGTGAGGATCAGATCAGCGAACTGGATGAGTCACTAGCGACAGCCTGTTCCCTTGATCTCGATAAGGTCAAGCAAGTGCAGATAACTCCATTGTTCTCCAATCTGCGATTTGCGTATATAAAGCGGCTGTCAAAATCTGATGTGTTCAACGGCCAAGATCTGTCAACAAGCCTTATTAGCATCGAACAACAAATGTCCCCGCTGGGATTGCTTTGGACATGTCATCACGCGGCAGATCTTGCGAGAAACTATTTGATAACATGCTCGCTTTGCTTACTTTCCCCAGGCTTTCCCTTTATCAGGCAATAATAAAACTTTAAATTTAACTATTCTCTATAGAACCACGAGTGCACCAACAAGTGCACAATTCCTAGAGAAACGATAATCTTTTTATTATATTTCTGACAGAGAAGCCTCTATTAACTTCTGGAAAGGCTTGTGAAAGTGTCTGGCTTATGAACTTGCAGCTTTTGTTTTCTCTCAACAAGCTCTCGATCTGGGAAAGACTCGCTTGCATGTACTCAATCCCTCTTCTCTACTAGCAGTCGAATTTAGGCGGGAATGCAGGAAAACCATTCACCCAACCGAGGTACGGTGCCAATCACTGTCAAACCTCCAAACGAACGCACGAAAACGTAAAATGAAAAAGGGTAACGATTTTGATGTGATGTTAAATCCAGTCTAAAGTGGGAAAAAAGTAAGCCTTAAGTGCTTTACTTCGTATTATATGCTGCTATAGAAATAGACCGATGATCAAAATTGTCGACATTTTATGAGCTCTTTCTATATCTTCAAATAGACGGCAAACATGTCCGTATTATTCTGCAAAAAGGGTACCCTTTTTCATGTTACCATTTTAAAATGATAAATGACAAAAAAAGTAGGCTTTTTCGTGTATGCTTATTTTACTTGGCAAGTAAAAACACGGGAAAGACCCATTTTTGGACAACCGCCTTTTATCATTTAACAAAACACAAAAACAGAATTGCCGGTTTGTTCAACTGATTCCATCTCTGGCTAAACGGCAAAACGGCATTTTCTCCCGACGTGCTGTTCCCCAAGCATTTATCATCAACACTACAATATCGGGAAAAATGATTTTATTTAAATTGATCCTCATTGATATGAAATAACAATATCCCTAGGTAAGTTTCTACCATGGCTACAAATAAAAGTGTTAGCTATAGCCACAACTCGATCTGTCATGATTTCACAGCAATTGTCCCCTGAAATATCCAACAAAGAAGCAGATTTTAGTTAGAACACGTGTTGTTGTGAAAAAAAAAAGTGAAACCAGAAGGCTGTGCCCCCAAATATTTTCTAAATGTTTCTGTATTGTGCCCCTCTAATATTTAGAGGGCTGCTAGGCCACTGTAGTATCTAATGGACTGAGATGGTTCCTTACCTCCATACTGGCAGATGGCTAGAAAGCATTTTCAAAATCCACAGACTTTTGTCCACCATTGATCACGGTGACTGGCAGTAACGGGTGTTCGGTTCTCATCAAGTAATTCTAAGTAAGGAAAGTATCATATTTAATTCATCTTGTGAACTGGGTCCTTCATGTAAGAAACGCAACACAATTTATATTTGTCCTTTAATACTAGGCCGATTACAAACTATAAGTTAAAACTGATAAAGTATTTTTTTCCCAGGGAATCAGAAACCTTGGGGAAAAGGTCTTAAAAATGAAAAAAAAATATGTTCAATGTTTTCCCCCTAAAATGTGGGGTCACGTCTTTGGCAGTTTACTTACGGTCGATTACGTAAAAATCTTCTATGATTTTTAACGGAAAACACAGTGAAAGAAGTCCGTCTCTTGGAAGTTCCTTTTGATGATTTTGTTGATAATTTAGAGCGGATGGCCTGTTAAATAGCGCAGATTCTAATAGATTCTTTTGTCACTTAACGGTTGATGATTCCATGGGCCCTACGGAAGTAAACTGGTGAGAATGCTGCTTGAATACACACTTACATGTGCATAGGTCATGGCATTCCTCCTTTCATCAATGCTTGCTGCCTTTCCAACATATACATAACAGTGGCGACCAGAGTCAAAGATATACACTGAAATATAAAGCGAATGGTGGTCAGTGTCACAAAATAATAAAGATCGACCTGTTAATAAGTTACATTTAAGAACAACTGTCAAACATACTATAGCTACTTCACTTATTCAATTGAGTTCTAATTGAGTTCTTGTAAATTCAGGAGAGGATGGAAACATGGTTCCAATTCCTTTGCTCTTGAGACTGAGAGGGGGCACTAAGGTTGCTAATCATTCATAAATTGCCTAAGTCAGTTGGCATCAGTTAATGGTGAGGGAGGGAGAGATCTGAGGGGGAGGTGTTGCGGCCATGTTAGTCAGCAGTTGTATATTTATATATATGCTCACCATCATCTTCTTTCAGCAGACTCCTCTTAACTTCCTTGCCACGTGCAATCTCATTACACTGTAGTTGCCCTGTTCTGTCAGAAAGGCTGTAAAACAAATAAAAGGACACATTTTTCATAGTTTATAAGGTGTTAGGCCACCCCCCATGCTCGAGGATCCAGCATACTTTGCGGGCGCTTCCAAAGGTTAAGCTTCTGACGTGTCACGCCCCCAGAACTAGTCTTACTAGGAAACTTTTCCAGCGGCTCTTCTGCGGTAGTGACCTTTGGGAGCGCCCGCAAAGTACGCTGGATCCTCGAGCATGGCCACCCCACTCTACCACCCAAAAGTGGGTAATCAATTATTGAAGAATCGCTCCAGAAAATCTTGTCTAAGACAAGGCATATGCACACATTTCTAAGTAAGGGATGCACACATACCTGAAAAGAACTTTCTCTGACGGCTCGGATCCAGCCTAAAATGATACAAAACATTCAATAGCTCACAACATGTTTAAGGTTGAACATGGAACGCTCTGCAAGCCTCCCAATAACAAATCATTGTATCAGTTTCCTGGTACTAATAGCATTAGGGAATTGAGGGTAGACAGTAACAATAAGTTTTACCAGGGCAAACTGGCCATCTTGCCAACCTGGAAAGCTCAAAAACCGGGAGATTGTACTTCCAATACAAGAGCTGTATAAGTAAAAAATCAATGTTTGATGAATTTTCCCGGGAGATTAAAGTAAATGTATATAGGAAGTTTCGAAGTTTTGAAGGGAGATGAATGCTGAGAACCGGGAGTCTTCCACGAAAACCGGGAGAGTTGACAGGTATGTCTTAATGACATCAAGACAGTTTATCATGGTTAATTTAAAGAAACACACCCTGTGGAACAACCTGTACCTGTTTCTTGAATGAGTTTTCTCCATCAGGAAGGATTCCTTCTAGCTCTTCTAGCTCTTCTATTTTCTCAACTGTGCAATCATCTGAGAAAATATTATATGTTCGCACAATTTACAGGGGTTGATTATTTTATACATTGGTTTTGCCAAACCTTTTTTTAATGTAATTTTCATTTAGTTTATTTCAGGAAGATTTTCTACTTACTTCTCTAACAATCAAGTCGAATTATCAACAATTCAGTTATCAACACTCGAAGTCGAATTATCAACAGTCGAAGTCGAACTATCAACGGTCAAGTCGAACTATCAACGGTCAAGTCGAACCATCAACGGTCAAGTCGAACTATCAACGGTCAAGTCAAACTATCAACGGTCAGGTCGAACTTTCAACGGTCAGGTCGAACTATCAACGGTCAAGTTGAACTATCAACGGTCAAGTCGAACTATCAACGGTCAAGTCGAACTATCAACGGTCAAGTCGAACTATCAGCGGTCAAGCCTTTGTAACTATCAACGGTCAAGCCTATGTAACTATCAACGGTCAGGTCGAACTATCAACGGTCAAGTCGAACTATGAACGGTCAGGTCGAACTATCAACAGTCAGGTCGAACTATGAACGGTCAGGTCGAACTATGAACGGTCAAGTCGAACTATCAACGGTCAAGTCGAATTATTAACGGTCAAGTCGAATTATCAACAGTCAAGTCGAACTATCAACGGTCAGGTCGAACTATCAATGGTCAAGTCGAACTATCAACGGTCAAGTCGAACTATCAACGGTCAAGTCGAACTATCAACGGTCAAGACGAACTATAAACGGTCAAGTCGAATTATCAACGGTTAAGTCGAATTATCAACAAGTCGATATATCAACATTAGCAAGTCGATATATCAACATTAGCAAGTCGATCATCATCATCATCACCATCACCATCACCATCACCACCACCATGATCATCATCATCATCATCATCATCACCATCATCAAAGGATAGTTTTTTGATTGTCATGCCAAGAACACTAGCTACCAAAAAGCAAAAAAGTGGACTTAAGCAAAGTGTGTATCTAATAAATATGCCAGTTGATTTTGATTGCCTTATTTTGTTTTGGCTGGTGACTTCATACAACTGATCTTAAAAAGGTTGCAACATATGGATATTAGAGTATAAACGTATGTATATATTGTAATGACTCTTGGGTCAGGCGACATTTTTAACGTTAGAAATGTCTTTTTTTTGGTGGAACCTTTTCAAGGTCTCCGGCATGTTCTATATACTGTAAGTTGCTACATTATATCTATGTTTCCTTGCTCATAATTTTAGTTGCTTAAAGAACACATTTAGATATATTGTCATATGCTCTTACCTAAAACGATGTGTCTTGGCTTTCCTCCACGTTTAGACTATATAAAAAGCATTTAAAAAAAGAATTTAAACTAAAATTTTCTATATATGTACCCAAGGCTAGCCATGCCTCGACTGATGCTAACTTACCCTTAGAACCCTATATGTACCCAACACTAGTTGCACCCTTGATGTGACCTTACTGTTAAATCCCTATATGTTACCAAGGCTAGCCAAGCCCTGATTGATGTTATCCTACCCTTAAATCTCTATATGCACCCAACGCCAGCCTCGCCCTGATTGATGTGACCTTACCCTCCAATCCCTGCATATCTCCCCAGCCTTCCACTTCTCCTCCTTGTTGGCATCAATACCATTCCACTGAAAAATCAAACAAAACACCTTATTTGCTGCTGAGAACCCATGTTGTTTGTTATAAGACTATAATCTTCCAGCATAAATTACAATTTTTATAATAAATTTTCAACAATTTTCCAATTGAGGTATTGCACTTCATTCACTATTGCCAGTGGCTCTCACCATTGGGTCCCAGGTTCAATTCCCATTTCAAATGTGAACTGAGTTTGGTTCTTGCCTTTTCCTCCAAGATTTTTTTTAGGTTCTCCAGTTCTCCTACTCCCCCCATACCAACCGAACAAACAATTTCAATTTCAGTTGTGTTTCGTGGTGAGACATGAGCCCAATGGCATGTATTCCTATGCCTTCATCTTGACCACATTGTATCTACACTCTTTGTATCTTACAAGGTTGACTAACTTCCCAATATTCTGTTATTTTATCCACTACACTATACTGCACCTGAAAAAGTTCAAGTCCAAGATCGATAATGAAGCAGTCATCATTCGTCAGGTTACCCTTCACAAGCTCTATATTCGTTAAGGTCACATTTTTCTGCAAATTCAAAACAAAAGTAAATAATTGTCATTGTATCACCAAATACAGTCAACTTCAAACTTATACAAAACGCAGTTTATGTACTGGAGGACCAACAGCACACAGGTTTGGATTAACTGTCTTATTGGACATTTTAAGTATTGCTTTAAATATAAAGACAAGAAAAAAATGTTGCAGCAATATTATTGTAAACTAAAAATGTTCAAACGGTCAAACAGACAATGAAATCTCATTACAAAACAGTTTGTGTGTGACATTTGTTACATTAACTCATCATGCCTTAACTGGTTAACAACTCAAACCGGTTTAACTATAATTTATTTTCAGAATGAAGCAAAAAAATGAATAAATAAATGAAGGGGGGACTAGACAGAAGGAATATTCTGCATCTCTCAATGTTGTTAGATAATCATTTGAGTTATTCTACAGTCAGTCTTACCTTGTTACCACGAACAAGGAAAAGCCTGGGGGTGTATTCCTTAGGTCCAACATGTTTAAAGCCACTCTCAGCTCTGTAAGATATAAAAGTTTAAGAAAGAAAAACCTGAGCCATGAAAAGGGTCATGAATGTGATCACTTACCCTCCATCTAAAAGAGTCATCTCAGAGAAATAGCTCTTGAATAAGTCTGACTCGTGGCCTTCAACTTCCCTGTGCTGAACTGGCTTGTCATCAAGCTAATAATAATAGTATCAAAAATTGTACATGAAAACTGAAAATCTGAAAATAAAAAAATAATCTAAAGAAACACATGGATATATACACCCAATAAAAAAAACAATGAAAATATGGTGTGGAAATTATAAAAGATATAAATAGAAACATATATCCAAATAGTCAAACAAGTCTGAAGCTAAAATGCACAGTTCCATTGTGATTTGGTCTTTCAACAAGCACTAGTATAGAATAAAGATAATAGTGTCAAGCCTGGTGCACTGCAAACCAATACAATTGGACACCCCCTCCACAACTTGCATCATAGAAAATAGAACATCAACAACAACAACAACAACAATATAACTTTATTTATACCACACACAGAAATTACAGTAAGAAAATAAATAATAATTACAGATTTTGGGTATTGGCTGCCTAGAAGTAACTAAAAAGCTAATCTGGCTAGGCAGCACAAAATAGTTCAATTAAATGGAGCGTATAGCAAGGACGTACAAGGCACGAATACAAAATACATGAAAGCAGCAGCAAAATAAAATGCAATAAAACAAAAAAACTAGATAGAAGCTAATAATTTTCAAGGATTGAGGTCTTTATTGCAGCCTTGAAGCTAGGCAAACGCATGGTTTTGGTAGGTTCTTTGATGTTATTCCAAATTGAGGCACCTTTAAAACGAATATTAAACTTTCCATAATTAGTTCGAGGTAAAGGGAGGCAGTACGATGATTTAGAAGCCAGTCTTGTATTATATTTGTGCCTTGAAGCAACCGTAGTAAAAAAAGAATCAAAAGGAGTTGGAAGTAGATTCAAATGAAATTTGTACATAAATATTGTGTTTAAGTAATAGATTAGATCAGGAGATTTCAAGATATTTAGTTTTCTAAAGATAGGAGAAGTATGTTCAATGTAAGATGAGAAAGTTATGATTCTAACAGCTTTCTTCTGTAAAATAAAAAGAGGCTTGATTGTTGATTCATATGTGTTGCCCCAAATAATAGCACCATAAGTAAGAAATGGATAAATTAGAGAATAATATAGCTGAGTGAGAATTGTTGGTGATACATAGTAACGCAGCTTTGCTATTATTCCGACCCCTCTGGAGATTTTCTTACTTAACTGGTTAATGTGCTCCTTCCAGTTAAGAAAGGAGTCAATAACTACACCAAGATATTTGATATTATTTTTTTGTTTAATGGTATTATTATTGATTGATAAAGAAATAGAACTAGCCAGCCTCTTTTGTGCTGGTCGAAAAATGACAAAATTAGTTTTACTGATGTTCAAAGCCAATTTATTTGCACAAAGCCAACGATTTATATTATACAGATCTGTGTTTACTTTGGTCTCTAAGGATGTCAATGAAGAATCGGCACAAAATAAATTGGCATCATCAGCAAATAAATGAAAGTCAAATAAGTTGGAGCAGTTATTAAAATCATTAATGTACAGAAGAAAGAGAAGGGGACCAAGTACTGAACCTTGAGGCACTCCACATGTTATTGGTAGTGGTGCAGATGACACATTACCAATAGAAACAAACTGTTGCCTGTTTGATAAGTAGGAAACAAACCATTCATAAGCTATGCCACGGATGCCGTATGAATAAAGTTTTGCTAATAATATTTTATGATCAACAGTATCAAAAGCTTTGCTAAAATCAAGAAATATGCCACAAGAGTATTGACCACCCTCAATTGATCTTTGGATTTTATCGGTAATAAGCAGAAGAGCATGTTCTGTAGAATGATTGGCTCGAAAGCCAAATTGATTTTTGTACAAAATATCGTATTTGTCTAGAAATTTTATGACTCTGTTATACATTAACCTTTCAAGTAACTGATTAAAAATAGATAATAATGATATTGGTCTAAAATTAGAAGTGTCAAAATGAGAGCCTGATTTGTAAATAGGTATGACACGTGCAATTTTGAAGGCATCAGGTACAATGCCAGAAGAAAAGGACAGATTGTATAATATCTCCAGAGGCCTTGAAATAATAGAGCTTAGTATTTTAAGAACTGTAATTGGAAGGCTAGAAGAACCACAAGCTTTACCTGATTTAATTCCTAAGATTATACTTCTAATTTCCTCTGTAGATGTGGGAGCTAGAAGAAAGCTGTTAGAATTAGCTGTTGGAAGAAATTCTGAAAATAAAGTGTTTACTTTTGGAATATTGTTGCTGATATTTCTGCCAACATTAGCAAAGAAGTAATTGAACTCATTTGCTATCTCATTTACATTGGTAAAAACCTTATTAGAAGATACAATTTTTGAAGGTGTGAAATGAGCCTTAGGCTTTAGCACGACAATTTCTTTTATCCCTTTCCAGATATTTTTTATGTTAGATTTGTTAAAATTAAAGTACTTTTCATAGTATTTTCTCTTACTTATTGCAATTAAATGGTTCAATTTATTTCTATAGATTTTGTATTTTTCAAAATGATATTGATTTCTAGATTTAATAAACTTCCTATAGAGCCTGTTCTTATAATTAATCGAAGTTCTGATGCCCTTGGATATCCAAGGTTTTGCTTTGAATTTAATTTCTTTTCTAGAAAGTTTTTTCATTGGAACATGGGAATTAATTATTTCATTAGACTTAGCAAGAAAACAGGAAAAAATATCGTTAACATTATCCATACCATAAAACTGTAAAGACCAATCAATTTGGCTAAAATCATTAATTAAAGCTTCCTGATCCAACCTAGAATAGTCCCTTTGGTAGAAGTCATTTTTTGAGACATTGATATTAATTGAATCTATTGTCAGAAAATTGGGAAGATGATCTGTTAAGGGATAAACAATATTGCCACTACAAGTTTTATGTTCGAGCGAGTTAAAAAATATATTGTCTATGAGCGTGGCCGAATGATCAGTTATTCTAGTAGGTTGCAAGATATGTGGCTGAAAAGAATATGAAAATAAAGTATTAAGAAATTCCCCTGTTTGTTGGTGGGAGTCTGAATTTAATAAATTCAAATTTATGTCACCTGAAAAAAGGCAGAGCTTTCCCTCCTTACTGATTTTGTCCATGGTTTTATAGAAATGTTCTAAAAAGGGGTCAAGAGAACTATTTGGATGGCGGTAAATAACTCCACATAATATGTTTTTGCTACCCTTATTATTTTGTATTTCAACCCATAAAGATTCTTGTTGATCATTTGAAATGGATAAGTCCTCCCTCAAAATGAAATTAAAAGAAACAGCTATAAATAAACCTACTCCCCCAACTGAAAATTTAGTCGGTTTCGATATATAAGTAAAACCTGGGAGAGAACAATTAGCAATATGCTCTCTACAGTCAGAATGCCAGGTTTCAGATAGAGCAATTAACTTAAAAGGATGATTTAAAGTAGAAAGCATATCTTGTAATTTATCAAAGTTTTTTGAAATACTTCTTATATTACAATGAAGAAGTGAGAGCGATTTGTCTGATAAATTTGAAAGCTCATAAGACGAGTGAAATTCATGGGGGGAGTAGTATTTTGAATTAATCTGACTAGGAATATTAATATCTAAATCAAAGTCACTTAAATTCGGAAAATTCAAACTAGAAACTATGTCTAGATGAGGAAGATTTTCAAGGCGAACGCGATCAATGAATGGGGAGCAGTGGCACAATGTATTGGAATTAAAGACTAGATCCAATAGATCATTGTTGTTTAAATTGTGAAAGGGAAAGACTTCAGAATAGCAGGGATGACAGAGCCATAAATCGTTGGTGAGCGATAAATGATTAAACTGTTTAAGCAACAATTTTGAGCATTTAAAGTGACACCACTGTAAACATGAATCGCATTCGACAGCACGACAGTTCTTTCTTATAATTTTAGAACAAATGTGACAGATAACTCTAGTCATTGTAAGTCAACATAAGAACTTATATGTGATCTAGTTAATTGTAAACTTCGATGGAAAGAATACATGTTAGCTATGTGACTTATTCTTAACTTGCTGTATTTGTACTTGCCGCACTGTCGCTCTTGGAGGAGATGTTGGTATCTGTCATCGCCGTCGCCCCTTCGACTTCGTGAACAAAGCTGGAGCTTCTTAGATTTATTAATACCGATTCATCGGTATAATACATACACAACCCCAGGGATGGATCTAGGGGTTGGCTGAGTTGTTTCTACCCCCTCCCCTTATCTTCAGATATTTGGCTTAAAGATGACAAGAAATATAAGGAAATCCACGGATGAAGAACAATGAAAATACAGCCTCCCTTTCTGATGCCCCCCCCTTTTCTGATGCCTCCCCCTTTCTGGAACTCCAGGATCCACCCTTGCTACCCTACTGATCTGTAAACATTAAAGCAAAGGGAACTAGAGTAGGATGTCACATACAAAGGTGTCCAGCTCCACAGTCTTGTAGGCAGCTGTACCATACTCATCCGCTGTAGATTTTTTGCCGATCCAGAAATGCACATCATGAACAAGTTCCTGTTGATTTAATCAATAGTTTGGAATGGATCATTGTTCTTTTAATAACATGACTTTATTATTGATAGTTACCTGCCTTCTGTAAGCTTATGCATTAAGTACCTCATTTTCTTTCTTCGTCCGCAGAATTATGTATGAATCTCCATTGTAAAAGCTTCCATAATTTTCTTCAGGCCATTTAGTAACCTAAAAAATACAAAAAAAATCTTATCTTTTATTTTATGCCTTTCTCTGATAACCCTTATGATGGTATAACGTGAATTTCCTCTTTCAAGAATAAGGAATGAATAGACACTCTTTGACCAGTAACCAGTGTAATATATTAGGATGGGCTCCCTGTGTTGTGTAACCTTATTTGGAATGCCTCGTGGGCATGTCGTGGATCGGTTCAGAAATAAACATGGCGTTCTGTTGTTGTGTTCAACAAGCGGTGTATTATTTGTGATGTTTTAGCCCCGTAAAACATTACAACCAGGGGTGCATAGACATAGATATTACAGTCAAAGCTCTCTAAGTGAACGCTCTCATAAGCAGTTAGCTCCGTTAATGACCATGGTCACAAATCACTGATTAAATTGTCCCAGGAGCATCAGTGCTTACGAGCCCTGTTAAAGACAACAATCACAAATCACCAATTGATAGTCCCAGAAGCATCATGACCACAATCACAAATCACAAATTGAATGTTTACATAAACTTAATAATGGTGCGACTAACTCCATTAACAACCACATTTTCAGAACTGATGATCATTCAATTGCAAGTGCACCCTGCCCCCCCCCCCTCCCATCTACTGGAAGTTTCTCTAATTTTATAATGGCTCTTGGATATCTGAATGCCTTAATATAACTAGTACACTATTTTTTAAAAAGACTAAAAACTGGCTGAGGTGACTGAGGTTCTGTATTTCCATGTGGGATAAACAAATTGGGGTAAAATTAGTGGACATGCACTTATTACAAAATCTAGCTTATACGAAAGTTTGCAAAACAAAAGGAATTTCATGGTTGATGGCCCACAAGAAAGAGTTAATCCAGTTGAAGCATGCAAGCTGTTGTGGAGGTATAACTTATCTATAAAGTAACAAAGAAATAACATTGTTGTTATTTATTGGGGGGTGAATAGTGTAATGTTTTTCGGGACTAAAACATCACGAAGAAATAGATAGCTCGTTGAACACAACAACTGAACTCCATTTATTTCTGAACAACCCCCGACATGCCCACGAGGCATTCCAAATATGGTGTACAACACAGGGAGCCCATCCGAATATATTACAAATAGGTTCGCGGATCGGCGATGATTGATGATTATTTCAGCGGATTGGCGGATTTTGGAAATACAGCGGATCACCGATCTGTTGACAATTTGGACACGGATTTCGGATTTTGACTGCTTTGACGGTTGAATTTCTGATTTTAAATGAATTTCAATCGATGCTATTGTTTATCTGTCAAACCATGCGGGTCTTGAAATATCTGCGGATCCATGGATTTGCCCCGAAAATGCTGCGGATCGGCGGATTTACATACCCCTATTCACCCCCCCCCCCCCCTTTATTGGTAATATGAATGTTGCTTGCACAAGCAGGGCTAAGAATAGCAACAGACATTCATTAGAGTGAAAAGTTTTAATAAAGAATCAAATTGTGTTCATATAGTGACATAAAATGCTTTTTGTCAAGTAAGTATTTATCATTTGCGTAATTCTGTTTTTAATAAAATTGTATTTTTGGGGAATCACACTCGTTTATTACAATATAGCTGGTGTTTATTTTTCGCGCTGCAATAAGAACATTTTAATGCTAAAAAAATAAGAATGGCTCAGCCTCAACTGAAAATTTATTATTAGTCGTTCTTATAAAAAAAACAAGAATGTAAGACATAATTAAATTCAATGTGTTAACTTACTTAAATATTAATGACTTATTGGTACTGCTGTAAGCACTAGTATCGAAGATTCAGTTACATATCCATAAAATAAAGCGCCCTGTTATTAGTAACACATTTGTAATGTATATTAATGGCACGTGCACCTTAGACCTAATTTACCCCGAATTATAACCACACCGCGATGGGAAAGATGATCTGACTTTAACCTGCTTCATAATCGATAACATAGACTCACAGACTAAATTAAAACACCAGTTGTATAAATAATCAATATTTGAAAAGTTGACAAATAACCAATTTCTAAAGGAATGGCTCGAAAGAATGGCTAAAAAAGCAACCACCAAGGAAAATATTTTAGCAAATCAACATCGATATTCTTACCTTAAACTTAACAATTCGCCATATCTTCATTCCCGGCTTCTCCCCAGCGCCAATCCAAGCGGTTTCAGTCTGGGCTGATTCTTTTTTTACCTTAAGAATACGCAAATGAATAGTTACAATAAAACACAATTCATCGTAGAAAGCTTAGCACAGGGTAACTTAACTTATTCAAATTTTTCACACTTTATTAAGATGTCAAGAGAAAAGCATAATTTTCCCAATAATTCAACACTTTATGCGATAAAAAAGAAATATGCACTAGGTGTGTTGGGTTAGAGGTTATTGAATGGTATGTTGTGAAATCTAACTGAAGAGGCGAGTCGAGAGCTCTCCGTTCGGTGTGTGTCTGTATGTTGTGTGTGCTGTGTCTACAAGGGCAAAGTCTCGCTATAAAAGTAACGCTATATCGCGCTCACAAGTGATAATCTTAATGGTTGTAGGGAGATAAATCTACATTAGTCAGTGCAGTCGACCAAGGATAAAAATTCTTCGCATATTGTCCAATGTCAGCGATGCCAATATATTCCCAAATAGATGTTTTCTGGTGACTGCCGTAAGAAAATAAACGAATGGTAAAATGCGCAATACGCGTGCGTCTTACATTTTTCTCGGTGTCACTTCCAAATAGAGCCAAGTTAGAGTCCTTCCAGTCATATTCTTTCTGCTTTCTAAGCCCGGACATTTTTATACGGAACACTCTGCCTTCTCCTAAGAATACAAGCCCAAGTATCTAGGCGTCCTCGCGTGTAAATTTATTCAGGGTACGCCTGTTTAGATTAGTGTGGGCGATCTTATTGGTGGGAAGATGTGACAAGTGCATTTATAATAACAGCAAAAATGACTAGCATAAATTTATATATTTATACAATTACGTAAGAGGATAAAATCTCGTAAAGAAGGTGAGAAGGAAGCGAAGAAAAAAAAAATAACAAGTTTGGCTTTGGTTATTTCGATACAAAAGCAAACGATGTATGGTACTTTTGCGAAACCGGAAACGAAGCAATGTACGAAAATATATAAAAGACAAAAGGAATTTAAATTTTTGTTTTTCATTTGTCACAACTGTGGAACTCTGACAGCATTTCCAAGTGGACACTTTAAACGTATTATTTCTTAAGTTTCGCAATTATTTAATATTGTAAGTTTAGCGTGAGCCTTTAGCGTGAAGCGTGACGGCGACCTTTCTTGGGCTCTATCGTAGTGTACCGGTTAATGTTGCATGACGTTGAAAAGCAATTGTTTGACCCATGACGTAGTTCACGACTTGGTTTCGTTAGCCGATACACGACGATACAACCCTTTTTAGGGAGGAGGAGATGTTGAATCGCGACCCGCGTTTTCAAAACACGATTTGTTTTGGTTTTCTGTTCCGTCAGTAAAACCATTCTGAGCCAATCAGAGTCTCGCTTTGTGCACTTCCGCCCTGGCTTATCCTCTGGAGGAAAACCAGACAGTGTCGCGACAGAAAGCCAGACAACTGCACTAGGCGAGAGATGGCAAGAATCTGATTGGCTTAAAATAATTTGACTGGCGAAACAGAAAATCGAAAAAAATTCAGCGTCGCGATACAACGGATTCGACCAACAGTAAAATACACCTTTGAAGTATGGCTTATATAGAACATAAGCATGGCTTATATAGAACATAATAAAGCGTTATATGCACGGCGTTTCATAATTTATTATGTATATGAACTTTTGCGCAAGCATTCGTTTAAAACAATATATATTTCAAGAACAGATAATAAATATTTAATGCTCTTTTAGTTTCAACTTAAATTTCTCTTCAGATCTGATCCGAACAGAGATAAATTCGAGTCTTCTTAGTCGTTTTTCTTGGCTTTGATCATCATCTTGTAGATCTGGTGTTGTGCTTGTTGCATAGGGTTCCGGTTTGGTCTCGGTTAGGACTGGGAAGAGATTAGTACTGAGAAAATCTATCACCAAACAACCTCGCAAATACGATTTAAGGAAAACACATGGAGGTGTTTTGTGTTTAGTTTTGAGACGGACATTTAGACGCATGCAACTGTTGTTATGCAATTTCTGCTTATCACATAACTTTTACAACAGAATGTCGGGAAATGTTGAACACTTAGCAGTGCCTTCAATCCCTGTATTCTAAGTGAGCTGGTAGAAAAGATGAAGTGTGTAAGGTTTAAAGATGTTATTTATCTGTTTATCCGTTTGCTGTGGGTGAGGCACGGACCATTTTTTTTAGAATACTTCCTAGAAGTTAAAAAACATACTTACAAGAAACATACTTACAAAGATACCTCCCTTGGCCCTATTTTGTGTTTCTTGCAACCCATCCCTTAGCAAAGTAGAGTGGATTCATAGGAATTTTTTCTTGTTTGGTTATGCCTGGATGATAAAATAATTTTCTAAGGAATCACCGCAACTCTCCTGAATGAAGAATTGATTCCAAAATTGTTTACGCTGCTGTTCTGGGTCTGTATTATCTGGAATTGTGATTTGTTTGACTTTGGTAAAAAGACTCGTCTAACTGTGGGAAGAGAGGCCATATCATGCCGAACTTTTCCATGGATTTCCCCTTTTTTTAATCTGTAATGGCGGTAAGATGCGCCATAGGTTCCAGAAGCTTTCAGAAATGGACATTGTGTTTTAAGGCCATAGAAATGGACCTGAAGCATCTGGATAAAGGTATCTCGTGCTGGGGCCGGTTCCTAGAAAGCAGGTTAGCGCTAACCCAGGAATAAATACGGCTATCTTGACGTTTTATATGAGAAAAAGAGCATTAATCCCCTAGGTTAGCGTTGACCAGCTTTCTTGGAACCTGGCCCCTGATCTTTTTTTCCTTGTCTGGCATTTTGAGCGTTTTGTTCAGAGGGTCAAATCTGCTGTTTTTCCTTGTTTGATTTGAAATTTGAATTGGAACCCGAACTATTTTATTACCTTGGTTGGATGCATATCTACAAGACCATTTATCCTTAAGAATGACGATAATAAAAACCACCCGATACTTTAATCTACAAATGATTATTTTTATTCGGCAAGCAAATGATTGCCTACGTAACACTCAAATAATATTTCAATGGTTGTTACCAAAATGTGTCCTATAATTCGTCACAAAATAAGAACGACGACTTACTTAAGGCGAATAATTAGAGTTGAACTCAGAGATCCCAAATAGCAGGGGAAACACATTACCCTGATGCGCTTGAAAACGCAACAAAATACCAATAACTTACAATTATAAAGTTATCAATTTTGGCTCAGCGTAATGTATCATAAATATACCAAAAAGATAAACTACAAAAAAAGTGGGAATTTTTTTTTGCAACTGTGGTTTCCCCTCACAATGATACCGTCGTTTGGACGCGTTTTAAAACATACAAACACAAAAGGAAAAGAAGTGGCGTGCTTACGTACGTATGACTTCATAGTGCGGCATTACGACCCAATAATGCCTAGTGCACACTAGCGAAATATCGACATAACGACATGGGCGTGCGCACTCTTATCTTCGACATAACGACATGGACATAACGACATAAGAGAAAAAAACATTTTTTTTTCTTTTATGTCATTATGTCCATGTCGTTATGTCGGGCTGAACATAGTGCGCGCGCCCATGTCGTTATGATATTTTGTCGCTAGTGTGCACTAGGCATAACTGGCCGCCATTTTACTACGATCTAAGCAGGATAGGCAAGAACGTGTCTAAGTACCAATAAAGTTCAATAATGCCTAGTGCACACTAGCGACATATCGACATAACGACATGGGCGCGCGCACTCTTATCTTCGACATAACGACATGGACACAACGACATAAGAGAAAAACATTTTTTTTTCTTTAATGCCATTATGTCCATGTCGTTATGTCGGGCTAAACACAGCGCGCGCGCCCATGTCGTTATGTTATTATGTTGCTAGTGTGCACTAGGCATAACAGTCGCCTTGCCAGTACGGACACCTCGATATAACGGACACAAAATCACAATCCTAAGGGTGTCCGTAATAATTGACTGTATTGACCATAAGTTACCGTCTCGAGAGTGTCTGTAATTTCGAGTGTGAACTACATCGAACATGAATTATGGCTCAAAGTGTGTCCTTAATAGCAAGAGTTGACTGTTTTGATCATACTTCCGGAGAGGAATGGGCGCCTAATAACTAACGCCCTCCTTTCTGTAGATGCGGCGGCTCGGAAAGTGGGGGTAGTGTCAGTACCCACACTCTATTGCTCTGGAAGAAGGAACATGTCTTGATGTGGGGCAGTGTCGACACCCGCACTCTATTGCTCTGGAAGAAGGAACATGTCTTGATATGGGGTAGTGTCGACACCCTCACTCTATTGCTCTGGAAGAAGGAACATGTCTTGATGTGGGATAGTGTCAGCACCCGCACTCTATTGCTCTGGAAGAAGGAACATGTCTTGATATGGGGTAGTGTCGGAACCCTCACTCTATTGCTCTGGAAGAAGGAACATGTCTTGATGTGGGATAGTGTCAGCACCCGCACTCTATTGCTCTGGAAGAAGGAACATGTCTTGATGTGGGTTAATGTCGACACTCGCGTTGTGCCGCTTGATCTCCTCATTCTTGTCCTGCACGTACTGTTCGATGTACTGTTCGAGGACTGTGAAAGGTTATAGGCGTCAAGGACTCGTCTAAATTCACAATAATCAAATTGAAATTCTTGCGCAATTCTCGCGCACTGCACTTTATCGCCTTTCAGTATTCTTTTATTTTGTTTGCAACATAGAAAAAATATCAACAACAGTTCAACCCCTTTTTCAGTTGTTGGTCTAACAGTGATGGCAACAATGCTGAGCCTGTGTCAAGCGAGTATACAAAACGCCCCAAAACATCTCCCAGCGCCACACAACATCATTACATGGTGTGCAAACATCACTGTTTGGCCCAATCGCTTTATGTTAATGCATAGGTATCATTGTCTCTGACGCGGGGATAACCAATGACATGTGTAAGTCAAGGATACGGGGATGTTGATAGGCCTTCTCTCCTGTCAGACTGACGTACTGTGTGCCCGTGTAGAACCAGCCCTCCGGAAGAGTGTCACACTTATGCTTGCCCTGTAAAACAAACAGAACGTCCAGAAAAAAAACAGGGAATACACGCATAACTAAGCTTCACCTGCATCCAAAGCTTTTAACAAATGTCGGCGAAGGCCTGGATGTGGAGATGAAAGATTTAAGGCATACTTGACGATGACAACGATGATGATGATGTAAAAGATTGTGAGTATGAATATGATGTTAATAAGAATATGAAGGAGAACGCTAAGAAAATGACGTCAATGTTATGTTGTTGAAGAGGATGATGAATATGGTAATTATAATGACGATGTTAAAATATTGTGATGTAATGATAATGACAACCAAAAAGATAAAAAATGTATAATAAACGTAATGAAAAGGATAATAAATAAAAAGAAAAATATGATCATGACGTGGCTACCTTTATGTCGTCAAGCTCCTTTTTCGACAGAGTTTTCTTGGAAACAAGAGGTTGCTTTTGGGGCGTCTGCAAGATCAAGGAGTAGAAAATGCTTTTAACGGCCAACCAGAGACGGGCATTCAGATGCTTTGATTGTCATAACATGGAATACAAGAGAAAGCTCCGCATGAAGCGCAACCAAATGCCCCCTTATAGTCCGGCGGATATGTGAAGATTTTACCTTGTATTGCATAGTGATAGTTTTTAATACCGCAAGCTCAGTTCGGCTTCTATTTTTGATTAATAATGGATATTGATTTGGCCGCCATTTTGAACCGGAAGTAAACTAACTTTTTCCAAAAAAATAAATAAACTCGCACATTTTAAGAATGTTTACTCATAGACGAATAAAATATAAGTCAAAGAATGCATCTAAACCAAAGCTTTCTGAAAGTAACCGCAAATATTTCATTTTTGTAACATTTACGGTGACAGCGACTTTGAACCGGAAGTAGTCAAGTATAATACTGGCACGCTTGTTTCACTTTGCGCCTTTTAACAAAAATGTTGTTGTTTCAGGAGTAGTTTAGAATCTTTACAAGATAGGCTATGGAGCTAGAAAAAAATCTGATTTAATCACGGATTATCTTGGGATATTTAAATGGCCGATAATTTAATCCGGAAGTGATAATCACGCGTCGATACCTGAGATTTCACTAATTTTCAAAATGCCGAGGCTCACAAAGCAGGAAATTTTTTTCTTTATATTAAATTGGTGCACTATTAAATGCAAAATACAACTGTCATTTATCATTTGTGCGACTCTATTTAAAAAAAAATTGCTTATTCGTAAATTCATTAAGCTGGTTTTATTAGAGTGTACAGAAACAGGTTTGGAAACTACTTCCGGTTTTGAAAAAGTATCAATAGATTTCAAGAATATTCTAGTCGTAGACTTTTAAACAAGATGTGCATCTCTGTGCTTTCAAAAATGACAAATTTAATCTCCAGTAGAAAATGGCGACAATTTTAGTAAACCATATTTGTCGGTGATAACAGCCGATTTTATCTTGGCTCCAAGGCTTATCTTATAAATGTTATTTCAACCTACAAGAGTGCAATAAAATTGGTGTCTTGCTAGAAGGCGCGGGGTGAAATAAACGTCCTAGGTTTTACTTTCGACTACTTCCGGTTAAAGGTGGCTATCACCTTTAAAGTTCCAAAAATGACAAATGTGCGGTTATTTTCAGAAATCTTGGGTTTGACATTCTTTGACTTTCATTTTAGTCGTCTAGTGGAAAACAGTACTAAATGTGCAAGTTTATTTATTTTTTTAGAAAAAGGTAATTTACAAATCAATACTCCTTACTAATTAGAAATTAAAGCCGATCTGAGCTTGGCTCTATAGCCTATCTTGAAAAGGGTTTTAAAAACTATCATATGCTTAAATTGGTAACTTTAACAAAAAGTGCACAATTCAAACACATATCCGCCGGACTATTCCTACCCAAACTCTTTAAATTTGAGTACGACGTATGGATACGTTGCTATCTTAAGCCTTATGTTTGGCCGATTCTCACGTGTTTTGAGCTTCCGCTCTTGCGCATGCGTCCTAGTGAGAAGAAGCCTTTAGAGACTGGGTCATGACTGAACAACAAGTTCAAAGATCTAACGCGCGCAAGAATATCCAATTAAAAAGCAGCAAATAGAAGCCAGCTACGTAAAACACGATCGCCTAACAATATGGATAGTCAGAAACTTGTCTTGTTGCCCAAACTTGGTGAAAATCCTTCAGAAAAGCATAAAACATACAATAACTACGAGTTCCAAGGTTGAATGGAAATGGTACAAGCCATGATCAAGACTGAACAAATAGGAAACTTCGAAATAAGATAAATCAGTGCTCTCAAAGCTATTTTCGTCAAGTTGCAGTAATTTCAGTGCAGGGAAAATTAGAAGAGAAAGCCGACTGTGTGGAACATTTTTTGGGACATTTTCGAAAAACATGGCAGCTACTACGTCACTTCTTTCTTGATTGGTTAATGGCGAGCGCGTGATTGACATGTCGTAGCTATAAGTTGCGACAAGAAGCCCGATGGATGTGTGTGTACGTACGGGTTTAATGCACCCTCTCAGCCAGTCCATAAGTGAGTCTTTCTTGAGGGCGAACCCAGTGAAGACGAGGAATTGTGCTAAATTGGCTTTGCTGGACTCCTGGTTGCCGTTCTGTGCAGGTTTAGATGGCGGCCGAGGTACATTGTTGGTTTCCACTAGGCTTTGTGACAGATGGCCTATCAGGGACGTCCAGTGAACTTCACTGATGGTGTTATGGTCTAAGACACAAATAAATTCTAAATCAGGGCGACAGTGCTGAATAACGTATGCGCATGCGCGTGTTCTGGCGAAAACAAACAAAATCTCAGTGTTGAATCGTTCGTACGGAAGGCTGACTTCGGTCGCTGTTTTGATTTAATGTACAGCATTAAAACCATACTGTACAAAAAATGACAGATTTGTTTGATAATGAGGGAGTTATATAGAAAATTTTAGCCTTAGGTTTGATCTAGTTTTCTTAGCATTCGCCAAAATGTGACAGTTCGCCGGTAAAACGCCGCCATTTCAAAACAAAAAGGGCTGGTTTAACCGCGCGGTACTGGAACTAGTCTTGCGTTTTTCAGCACTGTCCATCAGGGCCATAGCAGACGGGGAGCACTGGGGAGCACTGGGGAGCACTGGGGAGCACTGGGGAGCACTGGGGAGCACTGGGGGGCACTGGGGGGCACTGGGGAGCACTGGAGAGCACTGTCTCTTTATATAATTCTGAAAGCTATATGATTTTAACCACCAGGTAGTGTTTTTCACAGTTCTACGGCACTGTACATAAAAGATCCAGCTAACAAAATGCTAAGCCGTTGTCGGCTTATTTGATCGTTGATAAGCATCCGGGATAAGAATATTCTCAAAATTTTTAGATTAAATAAATGCTTTAAACATCTGAAATCTTGAAGTAAGCCTGATGCCATGTTCTTGCGTTGATGAAGATTTGTGAAAGACCAGCTTACCTGAAAATCGGACGTGACCTCTGATGCTGTGTACAGCCCCTGAGAATCCACAAACATGAACTCCATTAACATGATTTGAATGGAGTGATCTATTGTTTATTGGTTCCGTCTGTGTACAGCCCCTGAGAATCCACAAGCATGAACTCCATTAACATGATTTGAATGGAGTGATCTATTGTTTATTGGTTCCGTCTGTGTACAGCCCCTGAGAATCCACAAACATGAACTCCATTAACATGATTTGAATGGAGTGATCTATTGTTTACTGGTTCCGTCTGTGTACAGCCCCTGAGAATCCACAAACATGAACTCCATTAACATGATTTGAATGGAGTGATCTATTGTTTACTGGTTCCGTCTGTGTACAGCCCCTGAGAATCCACAAACATGAACTCCATTAACATGATTTGAATGGAGCGATCTATTGTTTATTTGTTACGTGAACTTTTCAGTAGTTCAAGGAAAGTATGTCGCAATCAGATCCATTGAATGGGGTGGTGGTTGGTGCTGTTGGTGTAACGATAAAGTTCTTGTTCTAAACAATGGGAATAACGAAGCAGTGATGGAGATAATGATGACGAAACTGAAGTGTATAGTGACCACGACAGATAGTGATAGCGATGAAGATAATAATGATTCATGGTGATCATTAACAAATATTATGTTTATCGTAGTCTCTAATGATGATTATAATAATGGTAACCTATTGGCGAGGAAAAAGCCAGTAGTCTGTAGTCTCTACCTACCTCTATCAAGCGACTCTGCAATGCACAGTTGCCCTTTCATCTCTGAAACCACAAAAGCGAGTGGCTTCAATGCCAATAGTTCAATAAATGGAAGCAAATCATTAAAAAACCTTTTACATACCTTTTAACTTGCTTTGGAAACGATGTCTTTCTAGAGGTTTGTAGAATTCGATAAAGATCTGAAAGCGATGACTGTAAGTTAGTCAAAGGCTCAAAGTCAGAGCCGTAGCAGGGGGTGGGGCACTAGGGGCACGTGCCCCCCCCAATATAAAAATACAAGGAAATTACTAGTAAGGGCGTGACTGTGCCCCGAAATATTTTCTCTTGTGTGTCTGTATTGTACCCTCCCCCCCCCCCCCAAATATTTTGATGCCTGCTACGGCAATGCAAAGTAAAAGAAAAAGAGGCAGACCAAACATAATCATATTATGATCCATTTTTAGCGCAAGAATATATGAAGGCATAATCACCTGCGCTTTACGTTTAAATGACAACCCATTAGTAGAGGATACAAGCATGAGTCTGAGTCAATGTGTAAGTGAGTAGATACCTCGTTAATTGGGGGTTCCATGCCACCGCTGTTGAAATCACCAAGAGTCCTATATACAGAAAAAAGAAATCAGTACATCAGAAGTATAACCAAAAATAGTGAGCCCTTCTTACTTAAAAACTAAGGATCACCATGGCACCAAAAAGAGCGATCCATCTTACATAAAAACTAAGTTGAATATATCGGCTGATCACTAAGACGCAAAAAAGAGTGAGCATCTCTTACATAAAAAACTCAGTTTAAAATATCGGCTGATCACTAAGACGCCAAAAAGAGTGAGCGATTTTGAACGTACCATCCTGGACACATGAGATGACGCCTCTGCGCGGAGTCTACCTCATCAAAGGCGGTCTCTGACAGGATCAGCTCGACGTCAGGGGTCCTGTCAAACATACAAGACAAACTTAAAGGGGCTAGGTTATACCATCCATGATGCATTGCTTTGACAGTCACTTAACATAAAAAAAAAGCACAAGCCTTTGTGTCAATATAGTGAAAATATGGTCCTGTAAGTAATTGTTCCAATGCTACATATATATTTTTTTAAATCAATGAGTCACCCTGAGGAAGGCTGTTGTACACAGACGAAATATAGGTGCTGTTGATCATAACAAAGTGCTTTCTCTTGTTATTAGTTAAATTGTATCGAGAATCTAGTTTTGACAACACAAAGAGATTCTTGTGATTTATTTATATTTATTTTTAAATCAATGAATGCAACCTTCTCGAAGTTTTGATGTGGCCAATCAGTTTACAATAAGAAATTCAGCAATTTCATATGCTTCAAGCAATCCTGTGCATTCAAACCAGAAGTGCAGACAAGTGTTGGAAAACTATAATACCTATGTGTTTTGGTTAGAGTGAGACCCTAGACGAATTCTGTTGAAAGCAAACCCTAAAAGGGTCGAGATAGAGTAAAACAAAGCGAATAAATTCAGACCTGGTCACTTTGCCGTCTTTGGCAAGGATAAAGGCCGCCTGTGGGTTGCACACACGGATCAGCTTTTGCACCGCAGACAGCTGCTCGTTCTGAGATTGGAAGGATAGTGAAAATCTTAATCATAATGGCACGAACACGATCTCATAGGTAAAGAGAAGATCAAAATGCAATAATACGCACCTGGGCATCAAGGCAGCTTGTAAAAACAATGTTGTTCACAAAGCCTGTGAAATATTGACACAAAGAAAGTGAACACTCGAGAAACTCGCCTTGACAATAATTCTAAAGGTTCCACGGTGGGTACAATGTTAAGTCATATGATACTACTGGTTTTTCGTCATTCGTCACAATTAAGTATGCATGAGCCTTTTTGTAATGTGGACATTCCTTGTCATATTTTGTCAATTGTTGTATTTATTGTGCTGCTCAATGCAACTTTAACGTAGGATCTATGTATTCTACAAGAGTTGCAATTAAACCAGCCTATCATTATAAATATATGTTAGTGTCTGTGATACAATTTAATGCGTCTACCTTGGGCGCACTGGTCTAACAGCTTCGGAAGAGTGTACCTAGAATGGAAAAAAGAGCACGGTGTTGAACAATACCGACAGCTCTGTATAATTATGCCGATAGCTTTGTGTAATAACTTATAAGTTAATATAAGTGAGTAATAACAAGTGCGCTATAACAGCCCCTCACCTATTCTCCATGAAGACGTTTTCAGGGTTCACACAGCAAGTGATAGCACCTATCTTTACATGGCTATAGACCTCGGCATTAGGGTGGTTGGCAATCGCCATGACAACATCCACAATGTCAGTAAACCTAAGGAAGGAAGATTGACAAAAGCCAAAATATTTTTTTTTACCAATAACACGCCAAGTACTCAAACAGTTAAATGGTCAATGTTGTCAAACCTGCGATGCGTCTTACTACATTTACATTATATTTTGAATACCAAGAGATAACACATGGATTCTCAAGTGCAACCTTACAGATGACCTTATAAAGGTTGTCAAGCTAAAAAAGACATGTCTAATGTTAGCGTGTAAATATCAGGTGTGCGTTCGACTGGTCACCGAAACAGGTTTTAACACCCAAAAATTCTACACGCGCAGAAAGTGGGTATTAATACGTCGCGTGACATTTCTTACATTGGAAATGTCTTTTTAGCTGGACAGCCTTTTCAGGTTCAGCTGAGTGTGTATAAGAAAATCAGAGACAAAGAGACTAGCAATATTCTACACACCCAGGGGTGACGACAATGACTTTGAGCCGTCTCCTACTGGCTGATAACCGTGCATGCAGTCTTCTCTGGCTTGTCAGTGTGGTAGTGAGCGAGGCCTGAAGACCTGGGAAGGTCATTAATCACAATGAACCATGAGGTACTGATTGAGGCCAAAATATCAACAAATCAATTTAGAGTGTCGTAATACATTTCAAAATCAGCTGATTGAAAAGGATGCTTTCTCACACTTTGTTAAGATATCAAAGAGACTAACCAATCTAGGTATCGTGGATTGGTAACAAAGTCAACTAACCTTCGGGATCAAACGGCTGCGAGCTGCTGATTGGGCTTTTAAGTATGATCCATCTAATAAAAAGAAACGCAAATCAGTAACAACTATAAACTGGGTTCACAATAACAGTTAACAATTTTCCTCCCATAAAATCATGTAAAATAAGTAAGAAAATTCGTAAAAACAATACACAGCAAAAGTCTTTCAATATGAACGAATTCAAACATAGTAAACATTGTGGATATCTATAAGCTATAAAAAAAAATTGTAGTCTCGCCTTTCTAGGCTTATCACATGTACAAGAGACCTGGGTGGGTTACCCTGAAACCAGAGCCTCAAACGTCTCTCTATTAAGTGGCCAGCGAGGTTGTGGGGTTACCCTGGTTCCAGAGCCTCAAACGTCTCTCTATTTAGTGGCCAGCGAGCTTGAGACGACCAATCTCGCTGGCCACTCAATGGAAAGACGTTTGAGGCTCTGGAACCAGGGTAGGGTGGGGTGGAAGAGCTTGACCTACTTGCTGTTCTCCTTAGCTAGAGCCACAAGTGTAGAGCAGAGCTCGTCCTTGCCGCTTCCAGGTACGCCAGTTAAAATCGTCAGAGAAAGCTAAGCAACAAAAACAGCATCGTTAGCGGTATTTTTTTGTTTCAGACAATCACAAAAACGGATCTGTAGGATCTTTGTCACGCTGCCTCCATGTAGTGTTTATTATTAGGGCTGTTTTTTGTGTATTGGATGTAACGTAAGTCAGTCTCATTTTAGACACGCTGCCACCATAACAGCACTCTTACCTCAAGGCTGTTATCTGATTTTGTGGGCGTCACGCAAGTCAGTCTTATTTAAGTCACGCTGCCACCATAACGGCACTTTAACCTCAAGGCTGTTATATGATTCTGGGTGCGTCACGCAAGTCGCTCTTATTTAGGTCACGCTGCCACCATAACGGCACTCTTACCTCAAGGCTGTTATCTGATTTTGTGGGCGTCACGCAAGTCAGTCTTATTTAAGTCACGCTGCCACCATAACGGCACTTTAACCTCAAGGCTGTTATATGATTCTGGGTGCGTCACGCAAGTCGCTCTTATTTAGGTCACGCTGCCACCATAACGGCACTCTTACCTCAAGGCTGTTATCTGATTTTGTGGGCGTCACGCAAGTCAGTCTTATTTAAGTCACGCTGCCACCATAACGGCACTTTAACCTCAAGGCTGTTATATGATTCTGGGTGCGTCACGCAAGTCACTCTTATTTAAGTCACGCTGCCACCATAACGGCACCCTTACCTCAAGGCTGTTATCTGACTCTGTGGGCGTCACGCCAGTCAGTGTCATTCAAGTCACCCTTACCTCAAGGCTGTTATCTGACTCTGTGGGTGTCTCTGGGGCTGTTCCCAGTGCTACTGTTAAGTCCTTTGATCTTAGAGGAACATCGCTTGTACTGCTGACGTTAAGATGAGCAAGAAACCTATTGGCAGCAAAGAAACTTACAGTCATTATAAGAAGTTACAAAATACGGACTCCTTTCCTTCTAGAAAAAAGTCTGATCATCAGTTAGCGTGGGTATCGTGGTCACTCTGTGTCACTTTAGTCATAGGGTATAAGAATTGTCCCTGCAGTCTCATCTCTAATCCTTTCTGGAAGCAGTGAGTTTCACTAAAATAATGCCTTTTTTTTTAACCAAAAGGGTTTGTTCACTGTTTTACTTACCCTCTTAAGTCTGGTAACATAGACATGACGTGCTGTAACCTGTTGTCAGTCCCAAAACTCAAAGTGTGAGGTAGGTGTTCTCCTAAACTTTTATGACTAAAAGAAAAGGGTAAGAATATCAATATAATACATATTTAGTATCTGTTTTCTAAAAATAGATTAGCCAACTTACATTTTAGTCAGGTCATCTGGTATTTCTGCAATAAAAAATGTCATAAATTAATTTTCCGGATATTTTGATATCAAACTACTCGATAGGTAGGCGGAACAAAGTAGGCCTCAAAACCAAGGGCATTTATTTTTAGTTTTTACAGTAAAAGCATTTTCAAAAACCGACCCGGTTTTATTGTGACCCAAAGTATTTTCACATCTCTTCTACCACAGTTTGTGTGAAGACCTCCCTATTTTAAGGGCCTCGAAACCAAATAAAATAACTGACGAAACCAAAGAACATTATATTGTATATTAAAATAAAACCATTCAAAACTACAATACCACCATTATAAAATATAAAGAGAGGCCCCAAGTGCATATTATTTTTGGTCAACACGTGAGTATATTCCAATAATACTACATAAAAAAAAACTTATGCGACACGGAGTTCAAACGTCGTATTATCTATGAGCCGTATTCAATGCAAATACATGGAAATGAAGATGAAACAATAGACTCGATTCATTCAGCCTGAATCATACAGAAACACGAACAAAATACTTTGATCTGAGAAATAATTAAAAAAGCCATATGACAATCGAATAAGGCTACTCTATCGTTGATTGCGTTACGTGCGTTACGTTGTTAAGCCAGGCCCATCACTTACCAAATACTTCTTCTAGTTTTGCTTGGCCTTTGGCGTTTTTCCACAATGGTAAGACCTCGCTGTAGAACTGCCTGAAGATTCTTGTGCGTGGAGCAAGAGCAAGCGTGAGGGTGTGGTGCTCATTGATGAGATGTAGCGGTAGATGACTGGCAAGTTCCGGCTTGTAGTGTAACATCACTAGCGCGATAACGCTGCTCGTCTCCTATAAATAAGACAATAAAGACATACACACTAAATATCATGCTTTAGTTTAGTACAGTTAACCGTAACAAAAAGCACAAATCACATTTTTAACCCTGATCTACATCGCATGTCAGTGTCGAAAAACTGGGTTAATCAGACCGCGCGTTGTTGTATGTTCCCTAATTCGTTTCTGAGTTCGTGAAGAGTCAGAAGCAGTCCACCTACCCCGTCATAGAACTGTATTTTGTCTACTTGAGAGAGAGGAAGAGTAACGAATCCAAATCTGCTGTTACTGAACAAGATCCCCTTCTCATACACATAAACGGTCCCTGAAACAGAGCAAAGCAAAAATTTGTCCAATACCAAATAGTTGAAATAACGCTTACAGAATATACCAGTAAAGTCTAGAGAAGCTCTTGATTATACTATCTGCAATACCTTCTTCCCACTTGCAGCGAGTCTGATTATGCTACCTGCAATACCTTCTTCCCACTTGAAGCGAGTCTGATTATGTTATCTGCAATACCTTATTCCCACTTGAAGCGAGTCTGATTATGCTATCTGCAATACCTTCTTCCCACTTGAAGCGAGTCTGATTATGCTATCTGCAATACCTTCTTCCCACTTGCAGCGAGACTGATTGATTATGCTACCTGCAATACCTTCTTCCCACTTGCAGCGAGTCTGATTGATTATGCTATCTGCAATACCTCCTCCTCACTTGAAGCCAGACTGATTTATTACGCTATCTGCAATACCTTCTTCCCCTTTGCAGCCAGACTGATTGATTATGCTACCGGCAATACCTTCTTCCCACTTGCAGCGAGTCTGATTTCCCATCAGGAACCCTTGGTCACCCATGATTAGTTGCTCTCCTAGCTCATCACTTTTCTCCTTTGACTGGACACAAAAACACATAGAATTAAGTTAATCTCAAAAAATAATAAAAGATGAAGCATAATAATTACTTACTCCAAATAAAAAAGCAGGCAGATAAATGAAGAATAAACACATACGTAGGAAATTACATAGGGAGAGGTAATTTTTCGATGCTTTAAAAAAGCAATAAAATATAAACAGGTGGAGAGAATCAAACAAGCAAAAGAAACTAACGACTAGGTACATAAAATGGAAATGCCATTCGCCAGAAAGAAAAACAATGTGCACAGAAATCCTGATAACCCAAGACCTGAATAGATAGAGCATCCTTCTTGGTCCGGCTATGGAACCTTCCATTTGATATATCTCTTTGGAAGGTTACTCCTTATTCCCAGCTTGATATTTTTCTTTTACTGCCAGTTGTATTGTATTATTTTTCTTTTCTTGCATTTCGCTGTGCCTTTTGGCTAAGGTTTGCTTGTTCAATATTTTTTGGCTGGATTTTCATAACAGGCCCTTCCTGGTTACAATAACAACTATGGTACCTTTACAAGCTCTTCCAAATTCCTTGACACAGTTTTCTCTTCATCATTCTATCAAATGAGGTACTCAGTTTAACAGTTTACAGTGTTGGCAAATATTTTTAAATATCGTTAAAACATGTTAAAACATGTCACAAAACACACAATATGTACTCAAAACTCTAGAACAGGCATTATACATGTAAGAAGATCCTTCTTTGCGTCAAACCAAACTAAACACAACTTGAATATACTATCAAAAAACTTTCTCTGGTGAAATTGAATGTGAATCTTATACCATACCATGTATAACACCCTACTATGTTCAACACCCTACCATGTATAACGCCCTACCATGTATAACACCCTACCATGTACAACACCCTACTATATACACACCACGTATAACACCCATGGGAGGGGGTACTGTACATACAAAAAGCCATGCTTCCACCTACCTGCCATGTTGCAAACCGTGTGATGTTTTCTGTAAGCACAAGATGATTGCAATCCAACACACTAGAGCTATCTGTTTTGAAAGCAGAGACATGACAATTAGCTATAATAATCATACTTAATTTGTTAACTTAAGTCACTGTCTCATAGTCAGTCCTAAGCCATCCTAAGCAAGTAAGGATGCACAGCAACTGAGCGAGTGGCTACAGAGACTTTGTAAGAGTCTACATTAACACTACATTCAAAACATATTTATTTGGAATATGTTACAATAACTTAACAATAACAGGCAAATAGTGGGAAATTCATGCAAAAAATAGATTTAGGGTTGGAATTAAATTTAGCCAGCGATAAACAACGATTGTACCATTGATAAAACTTTGTATATTACCAGGTAAAATAGTTCTAACAACGGAATCCAGGAAGGTCTCTCCAAATGCAATTGATCCCAACTTGTTCCCTGGCTGCTCGATGCTTGGTATGTCATAGATATACAGACACACCTAGGGACAAAATTTGTAGTCGAATTTGTATTTCAGCTAAGCTAAAGCAGCATATTCTCTGAGAAAGGCGCTAAATGGTCTAGCATTTAGAGCATTTACAAGAGTATTTTCGAAACTTCAGGTCTTGTAAAAGCTCTGAAAAGGGGAGAGTGTTTTTTTTCAGAGAAGGGGATGTGAGGTTAGGGGGAAATGGAGAAAAAGTAAACTGTGCAGCAGTGAGCATTAATAAACTCCATCCTTACCATCTTAATAACAGGTGCAGCCATTGAAGTTTGAAGATCAAATTCACTACAAACAAGCATATTACCATCTAGATTAACTTACAGAGAAGAGTACATACAAAGAGCTTATGTACTGTATTTTCTTATATAGATGTAGAAATGTTGATAGATGATAAGGAGCAAAACCCTGGTCCAAGTCATCAAAATTAAAAATATTGTCCTTTAATGTAAATGTTTTAGCTCAAGGAACTTCTTCAATGAGTAATCACATTTTTTTAACTCAAGCTCATTATCCAATTTGAAAAGAAAATTGCTTTTCAACTTAGATCAAAGAGAATGTTGTTTTTCCTTGGTATATTTTTAACTTGTTGCATGTTTTCTACCCAAAAGGTCACACACCTTTGCCTCAACCAGGTGCAGTCCTGAAAAACAGTGTGTCCCCACAGTAGATCACTAATGATAGATGGCTGCTAGATATTCTCCTGAATGCAGTGTTTGTTATTTCAAATAAGTGTTGTAAGAACAGTATACAGGTCATTATTTTTTACCTCCAGTCCGTAAGGTTTTAGGTTATTTTTTGTATGATACTGTACGATAAAAGTCACTAATTTCTAGTGCACACTAGCGACATATCGACATAATGACATGGGAGCGCGCACTCTTATCTTTGACATAACGACATGGACATAACGACATAAGAGAAAAAACATTTTTTTTTCTTTTATGTCATTATGTCCATGTCGTTATGTGGGGCTAAACATAGTGTGCGCGCCCATGTCGTTATGTTGTTATGTTGCTAGTGTGCACTAGGCATAAATAAAATAAAAAAAGCACATCCTAATGCATCTATAAAGTAAATACTTTTTAAAGCCACATTGTCACCAGTTTACTTCCGGAGGTCCGATGGAAACCTCAACCGTTAAAAGACAATAGAATCTATTAGAATCCGCTCTATTTAACAGGCCATCCGCTCTAAATTATCAATCACATACTCAAAGAAACTTCCAATAGACACAGTGCTTTGACAATTATGAAATAATTGTTATGTAATTGACCAGAAGTAAACTGGTGAATTGCACCTTTAAGATAAGTTAGAAAGACTAATCAAAAAGTGGTCTTACCTGCCAGACAAGTCAAAAGCTTGAACGGAAATCTCTACATTTTTGTAAAGAAGAGATGGATCGAGAGAAATCTTTCTTTCTCCAAGGCCACCATTCAATGCTGATAAAATAGCACTTTTACTCTGGAAAAGACCATGAGGAAACAAGTTATCTGAAGCACCTAATTCTTGTTGTTTTTGTTTACTCTTGAGTAATCTCTTGACCCCTCAACTGGCTCTACTGGCTACATATTTTGACTATATGTATCCAAGCAATTTGATAGGAACTTATTGTACAGCAAAAAAAGTTCAGGAGAGTTTAGGTGGCTCATTAGAAAAAGAATAATTCTAATCCAGTCAAGGACAAGGTCAACAGCAATCCCTATGAATCCACATCCAAAAAGATGAGACGTATAAAAAAAAAAGTTGTTGTAAACTCAATTGAAGGCTAGTGCAACGAGAGAATAGTCTTCTGGGCTAAGTGGAAAGAAAATTGCTAGTGACATTAGTTTAGTGGACTCTAACAGAGTCCACTAAATGCAACCCCTACCCCACACCAAGTCCAGCCAACGGGCCTGTGACCTGTGGTTTAACATAACCCTTCAACCTTGTGCTGATTTATCTCACCTTAGATAAGTCCTGACATTTCACAAAAATCCTTATTCCTTCTAAAACAGCATCGATAGCCAGGAGGTATAAGTCAAGCATCAACCTAAATCAAAAATCAACCATAAGCTGGTGACAAACAACCTAAATCAACCTAAATCAGAGACCAATCATAGCATGGTGACAAACAGCTAAATATTTACCAAGTAATATAGCTTTTTTTAAACAAAAATAAGAGAGGGGTATTGGCAATTGGTTACTAATTATTATAAGGATTGAAACAGGAATTTGTAATTTCACAGCTGTCCAAAATTCCCTGTCCACTCTCCACTTGGGTAAGGCATGGAGTCAATCAAAGAACCGCAACCAATCAATTTCCTTGCTGCATGCAGTCATCAAATGGTTAATGATGTGGCATGAAGATCGTTTAATACAAATCATGCAAAAAATGTAATTGCTTGAAGTGCCCTCTATAACACTTCCCCTGAATAAGTGCCTCGCCTAATTTTTTTCATTGAAAGCTTGTTTTATGGTTCTGTGAGGATTTTTACTCGATAAAACAGACTTCGAAACAACCCCTCATCTGGGACATGTAAAATTAAATATAGCTATTATTCAAACAATTACAGTATGTTAGAAAATGCCCTTGTTACCTTAAATCCTTGCTAAACACAATTCTACTTGGCTCTTTCCCTATGAAAAAAAGCAATAATATTGTGGGAAGAAGAAAAGTGGATAATAGTCAATATATTATTCCAGTGTGACCATTTAAAAGGTAGAATACTTTGGATGCAGATTTGTCGGTTTGAGAACAAATTCAGGCACATGCCAGCTAGAATCCTAAGGGTTTTTTTCTGATCCAGTTATCTCTTAGGGTATAAAATTTGACCAAATGCTATTCCTAAGGGGGTGTTTAACGTTTTTTTCCAATTCTTCTATCTCTTAGGGTTAAAAATTCCTTCGACACCCAATTTGCTTTCTTAGGGGTAAGAATTTTGTTGAACAAGCCCAAATTGCCCTCCCTTAGGGTTAAAATCAGTTTTGCTGATGATCAACCCCATCTGTTTTTATCGGAGTCCCCCCCCCCCCCCGGATGTTTGCATCCATAGCATCTCTGCCCTAGCACAGTAGAACACAAAATGTGACTACTGTATTACAGTAGAATCGAGGAGGAATAGGTGTTAAAATAAATAATTGTCCTTACCAGTGTAAGGGACAAATCCATTGGCAAAGAAGTAAGTTCTTGCTGAGGTTATGGTTCCTCTGGGGTCTCTAGCAAAACAAACCTACAAGTATGAAAAGAGGCCAGAATAAGATTTCTTGCAGATACTATCTGATATGTATAATAGGGTTTTGTAATTGAAGAAATCTTTGAAGCTGGACCTTAAAAAGCCACGAATGTGAACTATAATAAGGTAAGCAATTTATCGTTGCACTCAGACCACTTAGTTCGGAGCTCTGTAAAGAGAAGCCAAAAAGCTAGAATAGAGTTCAAAAGTAGCTTATAATACACTACTAAAGTAAAAACAGCTAAATATCTACCATTTCTTAAATCAGAAAAAAATAACGCAAAAATTGGAAAAACAAATTCAAGCAATGTTTTTTTTCAAATTTGTTGTTTTGGGGTCTAGTTTTGTAGACAACTATCATATGTTATACACAAGTCTCTAAACAAGCATTGTGGTATGTTGTCCTACCGTGTGTTTAGCTTTAGAGCCTCTTAAACCACTGCCAACTATCTTGTTTTTACTCTCTGAAGCATGACTTTGCCGCACCAACTGTATGTTCTTTCTTGATGTGTTAACCCCAAAAAGAACAAAGGGTCTTGGATTGTCTGAAGCACTGAGTAAGGAAAATGATTGTGAACTCTTTGTATTGTATAATGCAAGAATCCAATTCTATATAGACAGTAGTAAGCATTAAAAATTACTGTACTGTACCTAGAGTTCCCCTTGGCCATCTGACCATGTGTGAAGTAGCTCATTATTGGCTGAAAAAAACATAAATTATGGTTCAAATCCCTTTAATACGCAGCCCGACTTATGTTAAAAACTGTAACAAATCTTTTATAGCTGCACAAACAATAATGCAAAAAAGATATAAATTTTGGTAGCAAATTAAATTCCTAACAATGAAAAAGGTTTTATTTAATTGCTTATAAATTATAGTTTTTGGTGGTGAGAAGCAAAGATATCATATATAAAGCTCACATAAATTCATTGTCATTCTTACTTCTGCAACTTGATTTTCTTTTAATTCGCCAAAGCTATTACTTGATGAACTGCAAAAAAAAGATGAACAATTGTAGACAGTTTGTAA
This sequence comes from Nematostella vectensis, assembly GCF_932526225.1. Taxonomy (NCBI): domain Eukaryota; kingdom Metazoa; phylum Cnidaria; class Anthozoa; order Actiniaria; family Edwardsiidae; genus Nematostella; species Nematostella vectensis. The sequence continues at coordinate 11,701,509 of NC_064039.1, forward strand.
TGGATAAAAAAAAAACTATAAAATAAAACATTTTTTACTAATCTCTCATAAACTTATTACCTTTCAACATCAATATTGGTTAAAACTGCTTTGCAGTGGTGACCAAACAGTGGGAGTCTCTAAATATAACAAATGTATACAAAGTTATGTAAAGCTTTTTTTTTTATTGTAAGCAGAATTGAGGTCATAAACCAATCCCATTAAAACCCTGGGCAGGGAGACACTAAAAAAGTAATATATAGATTTAGGCACTGCCTAAAAGCGGAGCTGGCATTGAACACTTTGTGTTGACAGATTGAGGTAGTTTTAGGAGAGCTAGGGGTCTAGGATCCTGCTCTCCTTATCTTTAGAATGTATTTTTTAATGAGATAAAAAAATACCAAAAAGTTTATCACAGCCTATAGTTACAAAATGGATCTAGCCATCATTTAGTAATATAAATTATGCAGTACATTAGTCAAAGTTGTCAAGATTCTAATGGTCAATTTTTATGTTCCTTCATCAGGGCTTCTGGAATTACGCGCTTGTGCGGAAGCGCGTAATTTGGCTTTTTTCGCGTAATCCACAAATTTCCGTGTAATCCCGTGTAATTTGGCTAAATTTTGAAAAACAAAACATTTATATTGCACAGCTGATGTGTTCTTTTCGGGTTATTACCCTATTACTTGTAAAAAAAGAGAGATATTCTTCGTAAGAGTGCGATGTTTCTAACTGAATTTCGAAAACAAATAAAATGACTAGGCGTTCTTTGCTAAACCGTGAAGACCTAGGACTAATAATAAAATACCTTTTTTAATTGGCTGGTGGCTAGGGGCCAATGAAAACTTGCCTAAGATATTTTCATGCAAAAAAATAACCTTCTCAAGTTATTTCGTGCTTTCCTTCGGTACAAAATGTAGTTTGGGCGTAACAGCTGATATTCCGTGTAATTTAGCGCGTAATTCAGTAAAGAATCCCGCAAAATTTTGATTTTTAAAGAAAAATTGCAAAATCCCGCGTAATGATTGATTTTCTGCGTAATTTCGCAAAGAATCCCACGTAATTTTGAGTTTTTTTCCCGCGTAATTCCAGAAGCCCTGCTTCATTGTAGAAGTTCAATTGTGAATATTTTTTAAATACAAACAATATTCTTACAAGCTTTGTCCTTGTAAAGAATATGTCAGGGATGTAACCGCATTCCAAAGATCCCCAAAAAAGTCAGTTTAGATGCCATAAACTGTAGTTTTTATGTATCAATTCAGTGGGGTTTCATTGGACTGATTATTTAGAAATATGTGTGGAAATTAAAATCCACAAATATATCTCCTTTCATGCATTACATATTGGTGCACCCTGTTGTTGGTTGCCTACTCCAAAATGAATGCAATGTTGAAAAACATATTTGCTTTGGAAGCAAATTCTAAAAAAATACATCTAAATCACTGACAGCTTGCTAATGCTAACTTCTAATTTCATACCCAACCAGTTCATTAATCTAGGTTTGGGGTAGAGAGGAAACAGCAAAGAATATCTATTGCATAAAAAATAGTTGACGGGAAGAGGAAAACAGAAGAAATTGACTCCACTTGAAAGGTTAAAGAAATAATAACAGTAAAATAACAGTAATGCGAATAATTGGATTGAGCACTCTCTTGACATTTCCCTTTTCCCGATATAAAACTGTTTTCTTTACAGATTTATTAAATTAAAAAAGCACAAGGTTGTTGCTAGTATCTCGCCCTTAAAAACCCCTCCCCTCATAAAAGTTTTGTTAATGTACATTTGGATCAAAGCTACATTCTGACAAGCTTTGTCCTTCAAAGAACAAGTAATGGGTGTAACAGCATTCCAAATAGATAGTATAGTATAGTTGGACACTGTTTAGTCTTGGCTTCTAAATTAGATGCCATACTGAAGTTTTCATGTAGCACTCAGTGACTATTTCCCATAACATAGCTGTCAACTCTCTCCTACATTGGGTGGCAGTCTCAAGATTTTGATCCTTCTCTCAAGCCTAATTTTCTTGAAAATATCTCTCCTTTACTACTCTTGTATTCTCCAGCATTAGCTATCTTGGTACTTCTGATACATTCGCTGTATTTTCTCAAGATTTTTCCTAAAGCGAGGTTGACAGCTATGTCACCTATGGAAATTAAAATTCACAAATATACATCCAGAAATGCATAATATGTTGGTGCACCCATCATTTAGCATGGTGGTCTGCTGTTTTTAGAAACCCTATATCCAGGCATTGTATACTCAAAAATAAATGCAATGGGAAACAGACTGATTTGGAAAATAAATTCTTTAGTGAAAGTGCTAGATGCTAAAAAAATTTCTAATTTCAAATCAAATCTGTTCATTTATTTTTGGTGTAAAGGGGAAATAGCAAAGAGCATAAATTGCATAAAAAATAGTCAACAGGGAGAGGAAAAAGGAAGAAATATCCTTGAAATGTTTGATAAACAAAAAATAACAATGATGCAATAATTATATTCAGTACTTTTTGATAATTTCCCCTTTCCCTTTTGTCTCTTAGACTTATCCCCACCCAGGACAGTTTGGGGCAAATTAAAATTTGAAACAGCCTACCATCATCTTGCAAAACCAATCAGGGGAATAGATAACCATATTTTGCAGAATAAATGAAGTGTAAGGAAGGCAAACTCTCTGTATATACTTGCATTGTACTGTTCAACATATCACAAAAACGTTTTGAGGGATATAAACAGCTCATTTCTGATAACAAGTCATCTTAAATGTACAGTTATTTTCCCAAGGGGTAGGGGCATTTGAGTACAGTTTGTTTCCGAAGGGTGGGGCTTTTATTACAACAGTTGTTTAAGGTTAAAGTCTAATCCCCCACCCTTTCCCAGGACCATGGGTGTGGAGGTTTCAAATGACTGTGCATAAGAATTCCCTACTGCGTTATCTTGCTTTCAGTTTTCATGTCTTCCAGTCTTTAGCATTCATCTTGGCCCTCAGGTAGTCCCTGGTTGATAAAAGAAAAAAAAAATTATTATTTCAAAACTTTATTTCTTTTCATCAAGCCATTTATACTTAACTTAACTTATAATATTTATCTTACTAATTTTCCACAGCTATTTGAATAAAAAAGCATGAGGTGCAAGATGAAGACATTTTGGGTTTTTCATCCTCAGTAAGAAAAATGTCTCTTGTAAGTTGAAAAAAAATACTGTATTAATAATTGATAATAATCTTCGAAGGACTAAAAGCACAGGATATAAAGACAATTACTGTCATATTCTCAATACAAATCGTCGTCTGAAACTTACCTTAGCAGTGTTTTTCTTTTTTGTCACTTTCTGTTTGTTGCTTGTGCTCGCTTTTTAATGTGAGTCGACACAACAAGTGAATAATTTCTAGCTGAAAACTGACACAGACTCACAGCCCTTTCTTCTTGGGATATCTTCAGATATATCTTGGCGTGAATGAATATTATTAGAACTCCTCTAGTTGCCTTAATCCTTTAGTCACAAAATTTAAGGCAAGAAAAAAACAGGCACTGAATTCCACATAATTGACAAGACTTTTTCCCTTTCTCTGTGCTTGTTATTCGTTGCCATTTTGGCAACGAGGGGGCCTGGGAGTTGCAAGGCTGACTTGGCGTGTGACACCACAGGGTACCCGCACTGTGTATATCAAGCATGTCAGGGTGTCATTCTCTCTGCTTGTTATAATTGTAACTCTCCAGATATTGTGCTTTATTAATTTGTACTGCTGAGTTGGGTTGGGCTGTATACCACCCTATAGGATAGCAGATTTTTCAAAAAACACTTGGGTCAAATTTTATACCCAAAGGGATAGGACAAGCATATGTGAAATTGTTGGGGAAGCCCCTATCCCCTTCCTGGGCTAATACCCCAAATCAATAGCAAATTCATAGCCTATAGACTCACTTCAGTCAGTAGCATCTCTACAACCACTGGGTCAATCATTCCAAACAGCTGTTCCATCTTTGAAGTAACATCTTTAATCTGCAGGGTAAAAAGATAAAAACAATACAGTTAGAACAACATTAGGATAAATACCAACCCTCCCCCCTAAATATATATATATATATATTCTAGTTATCAATGAAATTGGTTGATGTTTTTACATACCTCATGCTCCATTGTAAAGAATCCACCCCTGGAATGAAAATACAAATCAAGATCATAATAGAATAAATGACTAGTTTTAATGATAGAAATCATAAAACATCAAGAGATAATATATGCACATGGGTCTCAGGGAAAAACAATTTTTTTTAAATTGAGCCGATGATAGAAGTTTTTTAGTGCAAGGACAAGTACACCGATAGATTAAAAAAATTTTAATCTCCCATGTGGCAGAGAGTTCAAATGCCATGCAGTATATAAACGTGTTTTCATCATTTTAAGGCCTTTCAGCATTTAAAGAATATAATAGGATCCACTTACCCTCCTAAGCCCTCAATGGCAAATGCCTGGATAAGGGGCCATTTTTCCACCAGAAATGGGTCAAATGGTTTATCATGTTCACCAGCTTTGAGATACAAATCATAAGACATGATTGCACATTAGAGATGGGAGTTCACAGTTACAATTATACTCTCATGCTATTTAAAAACATTTCTCACAATTCACTATCAGAAGTTCACTATCAGAATTATAGTGCACCTACGTTTTCCATATGGAATTCCAATGTTGGAACAGCCATTGACCATGGAGACAAAACTAAGAATTTTGAATTCTTCCTGCTTTTCATCGTCATCCTGATTAAATAGAAAGGAAAATAATCCGTAAGGGCTTATAGGCTTATACTGTAGTATAACATACACATTACCTGGGCTCAAAGTTAGCAGCTACATAAATTATCCCATTTGGGACCAGATATTCCAAATTGCAACCAGATAATATAATTAAGTTGCAAACTAACAACCCAAAAATAATGTTTCTAGGGCAGGCCCGTAGCCAAGGGGGGTTCAGGGATTCAGAAGAATCCCCCTACTTGACTGAAAGGTCCGCTACTAATGAAGGAAAATTGAGCACCACTGCAAGCTAGGGTGAGCTACCTAAGATAAAATGGTCCATTTACTGGGTAAATGGTATTTTGGGTTATTTTAGATTTTAGCACACAAGATCACTAGAAAAAGTACATTGTACCTTTAGTCTGTATCACAGCAAATCAAAGCTTTTGCTCTTGATGAAAAAGAGATTCACCCATGATCAAACAGAGAGGAGAGTTGGTAAGAGTTCCACTCTTTCTAGCTTTCACAGGCAATGTCTTTGGTTTTTGTTAATGATAATGATATTATCGCCATGATCATTTAAGCAGCGTGTGCTTGGGTACACAAGGGAAGCACACGCTGTTTCTTTGATAAAAGTGTGATCACTCTCATCAACTCTCAAAAAGCATGTACCCCTGGGATCAAATGTTAATGATAATGGTGATAATATCATTATCATTATCATTACCAGAAGCCAAAGATTGCAAGAAGTCTGAGACAGAGAAGTTTGTACCTCTTCCTCCGCTAGGCAGTGGATATGAAGGTTCCTCCAGTGTCCAATCAATGGCAGAAGGTGAGGGTAATTAAGAGGGTTGCAGTAAACATGAACACTCTCTAGCTTCACCAGTACTACAACATCTAAGGTAAGTAATAGAATGCTGTTAATTCACATTCTTATAGGGCTAGCAGTATTGGCAGAGTACAATCAGACCTTGATAATACATAACCTACTGTAACAAAAAGCCATGATTGTTATGAACATTGAAAATACAAAAAAGAACGGTGATTTAAATTGAACGGATTAGATAGTTTAGACAATTGTTTAGTTGAGTTACCACAGCTTCCTCTGTTTTGAGCACAGCCGCCCTTTCCTATGATTAGACTGATAAGATTTATTGTAGTTTACGCATTTCCCTTTGAGTAAGAGTTTAGGAATGAGGCACATCCTACTTTAGGACACGTCCCACCTACCTATAAATTATAGTACCTATTTAGCAATCTTTAAGAGTTGAGCAGAGAAACCGAAGAGAGAAGAGTTGAGTTGAGAGCCAGAGAAGCAGAGTTAGAGAAGTCAGAGTAAAGTCTGAAGAGTTACGAGCTTACTTGGAGTTGTATTTCTTTAAGCCCCGGAGACGAGATCAGACGTAAGTTGAATTTGTAAATATTGATTTAGCCTTTTTGCGATTTACAGAACTGCCTGTAGTCCTTTGGTTTTTATCCTAAATTTGTGAATTGTTAATTACTTCATAGTTATCACCGCATGTGTTCGATAGTTGGACGAGTTGATTGTAATAAACGCTGTTAAATCAAGCTTGGATGACTGTTCTACACTGTGGTTGACACTAAAACGAGCCCACTGCACACTTCCCACAAGTCGCTGCTTTGGAACCACCGTAGATCAGTGGTAAGGACTTCACTCTTCAAACAAGGTTTGGCTTTAAAAACAGTCAGGTCTCAAAAACCAAGACTATATTCAGGTCCATTTCTATCCGTCAGTCTTCCTAAAAAGTAGGTAACACAACTTACCCTCTAGAATTTCATCTGTTACTTTGGAACTGCAATAAGTGAAAATGCAACACAACTTAATCTACAATTCTATATATAAAATAAATTTCCTAACAGACACCTGTTTCAAGAGATTCTTCTAAACTAAATACACAGGAAAAAATTATAGGGATTTGCCATACTTCATTGAGAAGTGGCAAACATGCTCAACTATTAAGAATACCGTAGACCCAAGTGGTAATTACCCCGATCGTCCCGGCAAAATCGCTCGCACTTGCATCGGATTAAAGCAAATGCCAACAAACTATATATCAATTTAAAGCTAAATGATTGTACTTTCCTCCTAAAATAACCATTTTTTATACGCGCTTAATTTTGAGTGCTTTTGCCTGGTCTGAAGTGCGAAATCGACCATTTTTAAACATGCGAATTATTTATACACACCAAAAGCGCGTAACCTCCCGGGATCTGTTTTATATCTTTCGTCATGTACTGAACTGACAAACCGTGTCTACATTTAACGTCACACAGCCTCGTTGATTAATAATCAAGGGTCAAAGTTAGGTGTGGAATAATTTTGCTTCTTTGGCTACAACGCGCTAATTAAGTCCGTAGCAAAAAAAGCTATTGATTATCCGCGGCACGGTGTGACAGAACAATATCTATACTAGACGCTTGCCAAGTTGCGCAGGAATCGGGCAGTTAGAAGTGTACCTTTAATTCACATATTTAGAGGAAGATGGGGTGAAATTTGATTGCGAGATATCGGGGATTGAAGTTGTGTAAACATTAGAGGCAGCATGACAGTAATGACAGACGAAGAGCAAATTGAGCAGCGTATGGCAACCAATCACATTGCACGCTCTACACGCAGCGGGAAAACTCTTAGGCGCTCAAATGTCATAGCGCTAGTCGTGCAAGTGAAGAAAGATGCCTAGATCGAAGCGAGCTTGCACCGAAGAAAAGAGGAGCGCGGAAAACTTAAAAGACTGCGAACGGAGACAACTCTATGTTTTGAGCTTTTTTCCTCGCTTAGCACTCTTCGGAGGAAGCCAAGGATTCTTACTTAATCATGGCGTAGCTTACAACTAAGCAAAATTTAGAGTAAACGCTTATAAAGTTGATATAAATACGGATAAATCTCTGATAAAATGTCGATAATCGTACTGACGCGCTTGTATGCTAATTAGAGGGAAAAGCCGTAAAACTAAGTTCCCCAGATGTTAATCGCGGGACTTTGAGCTAAGTAAACAGGATTATGGGATTATTGACGCCTTCGAGAATAACGCTACACTTGTTTGATGTTTTGCTAACATCTAGAGTGTGCCTATTGTCATCGAATGGCATAATAAAAAAAAATTTCACCCGAAATGAAGCCATTTGGGTCTACGGTATCGTTAAGGAAACCTGGAAAGGCATTCTCCTCTGAAAACCCTTGAAATTTTGGAGACTGGAGTTTATGAGGGAGCTTGAAAATTTCTCAATTTCCATGCATACAATGTTACTCAAGTCATAGGTGGGAAAGTCATCTCCTTTTCTCCCATTTTGACACAATCCATAATCCATCCCCATTCTCTTTTACATGGCCATGCTTTTTATGTGGCCAATGATGGCTCCTACTCAGCCTCCAAAACTTACCTGATACTGTCAGCGGCAATGTTGCAATATCCAAAAAGTAGGTAGTTCAACAACTGTTTGGTCCCACTATTATACCTTCAAAAAGATTTATAATTAGCATTTATGGCATTTATAATTACAGCAGGTTATCCTTTATGTGTGATAAGTAAAATCATAAGAAGCAAAAGTATCATTGACATCAAAATATACTATGTTAGCATTTTCCAAAAAAACATTAAGCCTTCTGGTATAACCAAACGCACAAAATGTTTTGTTTTTTGCCTTGTGCCATGTTATAATGATGATGTTAGGAACTTAAACATATAGATTAAATTGGTTTTTACTTTCCCATATCACATCCAGCATTGTCACAATAGCTACAAACAGGATTTACCTGCTATCAATCCCTAAAAGAAAAAGAAAACAAAATAAGTTTCACATGTTAATCTTAATCTGGATTTAACACACAATGAAGCATTTAAAGGTACTACATTTGGATAACCATTATTACTTGAGGATTCCTGGGATCAGTAGGGCACATTCTATCTTTGTCACCTACCTAGAATACACAGTAAAGCTGACAGGCCTTCACTTTTTATCAGTGACTGAACTCTTCTTAGCCTTCCACAGCTGTGCAATTGAGCAGGACAAGTGTTAGTATTAAAGTATACAGTAGCATCCTAAATAAGTTATTATCCCATTGGCTCATGACTATTTTTAGCTGAATTTACAAAAACAAATATAAAATACCTCCCCCCAAACCTCCTTCCTTCCTTACTTATCACAAGCCGGTACAGGCTGGTTGATGCTGGTTGATGGGTCAATGGGTTAACTAAGAGATATCAAGTATCACACATTGCAATTCATCATGAAATTTAGATATCACAGTATTGATCCTCACTCTTGATTTGATCATTTATCTTTTCTGCCCTGGTTAAGTGAAAAATGATCTAAAATCCAGGTTATTAAGACACAACACACCTAACCTGAAAGACCCTGAGAGACTTAGTCCAGACCTGGCATTCTTTTTGCACTCAACATTCTGGCTTGCGTGAAAGAGGGTCCAGTATTTATTGCATGTGCATGCGCAAACATGTACCAATCAGTGATTGGTACAAAAATGCTGCAAAAATTAAAATACAAGCGCGCACAATAAGGCATGTGCCTAAGGTTAGTCGATTCCCGCTAGACCTTGTCTGGTGCAGAGCTCCAAAAAAAGATCATCGCTTAGTTAAAAAGGAGTTTGATACATGTGAAGAAACATCAGTGAACTGCTTGAGATTTGTTTTCTATAACGCCATAAAATGTGATTGAAAATCGAATTCAAAAAAAGCTCACGCTTGTTTGAAATGACGCTATTGTACTAATTAAAGCGTGTGTGTAAAAATAATGAAAACTAAAAAGCTCTTTGATTGATATATTTTCCACACTCTATGTAATTATCATCTGTTCTCTTCTCAGAAAAGAATGACAATCAATTACTTACTCAAGACCAAAATTAGCGTATTATTTATGAAAAAAACCCTCGCCCGTCCCTTTCGCAGCCATCTTGAACAAAGCAACCACACCACATGTGGTGTATTTTTGTGCATTCGCATGCAATAAATACTGGACCCTCTTTCATGTGAGCCAGAATGTTGAGCGCAAAGAGAGTTCTCGGACTATGAGTGACTGAGAAAAATAACACCCTCAAATTTGGCATCAGCAAAAAAAGAGCTATTTCGTTTTCACTTTTACACTCCCAGAAAACCTGGGAGATTCCTTTCAAATTCTATCCAATTGCTCATTTAGAGTTTAAATAGTTCTTCCTCTTCTGACATAGCAATTCCTATAAATATTTTGTATGCCATAAAACTGGACACAACCAGCATTTTTACCAAGTGACAATAAAAATAATAAACATTTTTTTTATTGAGGCTAACAGCGAATACCAAAAGATAAAACTCAAGTGACCCTCATGAAATTAGCAAATTCAAGAGGCATGTGAAAAACTTACGATTTTCAGTTTTTTGTCACAAAGAGCAATTGATGGATCCATACATCTTTTGATGACAGTATCATGTGGTTATGTTTGTATAGCTAGTATATCCACCAATTAATTTATATTTTAATAGTTATCAGACAGTTGGGTAATCTAAGGGACCTCTAAAGATGCAGATGTTTGTTGGTTGGTTATACTGTACTCTGTGAGACTATTCATTTTACAAAAAAATTAGGAACATTAATCAGAGTGAAAATTAATGACCTTTTAGCAAATACTGAAATGTAATTATTATATTAAAGTACAATACTAGGGAACAAGCAGTCATGCAGTTTTAATCTATGGGATTTCCAAACCTTTTGTGATTCTGTTCCCCCTCCTCCTTCATGAAAAGAGGCACAGGGATTGGGGGCTTTCCCAGCCACTTCTGTTTCAAAATCCCATCTATTTAATAGCTGTTTACCACAAATCATGGTAGCTAAAGCCCTGTACCAGGTAACCAAAAATATATTTCCCGGCCTAAAGTCAACCTGAGACAGATTCCTCTTTTATTCCTTCAGGACACTGAGGGAAGGTGTACTTATAATGTAAATTTTAAAATCCTTTCCATTTCACTGACATCACTAATAGAAATTAAACCTACATAGAGGCCATAGAGGAAGTGGCGAATTAAATACTTTAATCAAACGTCTCCTCCACAACGCTTGATACATAATATTGCTTTTGGTTATGAGATTTGGTGATGTTTTTTGTTAAAAATTAAAAAATACATTAATATCATCGATAACAGCGAGTTAAATTGAGGTGGATATGATAATGCAGCGCTGCTGTTCAACGGAAATTGAATGTCGAAACCTCTATAAGGCACGTAGCAAATAAATCACATCGTATAAACATCGTGACAGATGATATGTCATTAGTTATCACAAATGAAAACCGTAAAACCGTCGTTTGTTTACTACAGCAAGTGCCAACAAAAATCGCACTTGTCACGTCGGTTAATCAGCAAAATCACCCTTTAAATACAGAAAAGGAAATTTTACCTGACAGGCGGAGAGAAGAGTTCATACTTCTTTTTCTTCTTAGCAGAAATAGGTCTTACTAGCGATACCCGCGTTGTAAAATCAGCCATTTCTTGCAGAAATCAAACCCAGGACGAAATGTCCGCCATTTTGGACTTGGAAACGCGCCGCTTTCACTAGTAGATGACGTCACCGGAAAACCGTTTTTGATTGGCTATAGTAGCTGCTTGCCGCGAAATACAAATTGGCGCGTAAGTGATCATACCTGAAAAGTTTTTGTTTACATTTGAACATCTGACTCGTGTAAGTTAACCGGGGCCAAAGGGGAAGCTCTTTTGTATGTAAATGGTTTTAAGCAAAATCACAACAAAGGACGCGTATAATGACTGTTTCCTTTTATTAGATTACAGTTCTCATTTGTTATATTTTCATCGGTTACACACTGTGCCAAGTTCGAAAGATTATGGGTGTTTTAGCATAGTTTTTTTTCGACTTTCCATACATTGGTTATGTGTTTTTAAAACGATAATATATGCAAAAATATACAAGAGTCGGATTCGCATAAAACACAACACTCATTTTATACAAGATACTTTGAAACCTAAATACGATATAATAAATAACCAGTTGTGATTATAGATGCGAATATGATGTACGCGTGTAAAAAGTCTTTTCATATACAAATATTTATATTTTTAACAGAACTAATTGTCTTCCTCGATAGAGGCAATGTCTAAATCTGAGTTATAATCTAGATGGTATACCCCTTCGTCTGCTGTGTTGCAGTTTTCTAGATTCTTTTTTCTGACATTTAATATTGATGCTGCGGGCTCTGATTCAAGCTGTTTAGTGGGGGAAGACGTTGGTGTTATCATCACGCTGGAAACTTTAGCATCGAGGGGAGAAGAAGCAATCGGCTTTAGGATGAATCTCTCTTGTTCTGTGAAGTATGTCGAGCCTGCACTTCTGGATTCACGTTTATTCTGTAAGGCGAAAACACTTAAGTTAGACAAGATAAATTCAGATTGCATTCACAGAAAAATATAATAATATTTTGATAATTTCCCTTACAGAGTATTTCGGTATCCTCAGTCCCCGTCTTTTGTCCTTACACCGAAAGTAAGATGACTGAAGAGAAAAAAAAAATATTCATAGGTGAAATCATAGGTTTCTTTGCACAATCTACATTGACATTGTCATGATTAATTATTCAGCGCAACTTGCCAACTATTTAGAGCACCTAAAACCAGCAAATAAAAAAATAAAAAACAACATGTAAAAAAATACCGCATAATGAAAATTGAGGTAATGTTAATAAAGAGGCAAACCTCTTCCATTTTGGCGAGATCCAACGCCGGTCTTAGCTTGTTTCCCGTTTCGAAATCGTCTTCGATTCGTCGCTTGATCCCACAGCTCCGAGCCGGCTCGAAACTAGGCTGCGAACGACTCCTCTGCAACCTCGGGCACACAATGTCCAATGCTTTCGCATTCGTTTTAGCTCCTCGTTTAGGAGTTTTAAGCACGCACGCATCCATATTCCAATTATAGTTTTTAGTCGATCCTTCGTCGAGTACAGCGAAGGCAGAGGCAGGACGTGGAGTGGGCGAAGCCGGTGGAGTAGAAATGAGGGTGACACCCGCCGGACTGGGTAAAAGCCCAACTTGTGGTCCTACCCGGCTTGGCTTAGCGTTATTTGGTATGTTGTCGGTTCGCTTTCGGCTCATTCCCTTTACTGGTTGCCATACATTTGAGGCTCTCGGAATCCAATGAGCCTGTTCTTGAAGTTCTACTGTTTCTTCGGCTGGTACGGAAAGCGAACGGCAAAGTTTTTTACTGGCGGGTGGTAGGCTTGTAGAAGTTGTAGCTGCACTAGCGTGCATGACAAATGACTCCAAGCGGGTTCCCCTAACACTTAGTCGCCTTAGATTATGTGATGGGTAACTCCATGTTCTGTTGTGTCCAAGCCCTTGCCGTCTGTCTTGGCTAAATTGATAGCTGATATCCCGCTCTTGAGAGAAGGGAAAAAATATAATGAGCGCCATGTGTTTGGGGCTCGTATTTATAATAACAGGCCCTCGTTGAATAGAATGAATTTTCTGTTTGTCGATGTTTCGGGTCTAAATTAGCATAGATGTGATCAATCTAAAATAATTATAATAAAATTCTCCGTTACCTGACTCTGTGAGGTAGGATTCTTGTTTCCTATTTGAAATGGTCACCATCTAAGGAAAAAATTAACAATGAAGAGAGTCAATACACGCAACACTACTCATTAACGAGTGGCAACCGTTTGGGAAAAGCTGTAAAAAGCCCCTACAACACCAACGACAACTTCAAATATTGCGCCTACCTTAAGCGGCTCGCTGGGTAGATCTTCTAGGGACTGATTTTTTAGTTTGTTGGTAATCAAAGTAACCATACTGTAGTCGACACATCCAGACTTCGGGGTCGTAGAGAATTTCCCGATTGACAGAGTGAAGTATTACGAGCGACACCGCTTGTTCAGTACTAGATTGCCCTGAAGAAAATAGAGCAAAACCGGAACATTGCAAAGGCTGCCATCAATAATAGCCCTCTTTGAATATTCCCGAATTCTCCGTTTCAACTGATATGAATGGAGTTTAGTCATGCACGAAATACGCTTTTGTGGCATTTTCACTTACCAAGGCAATATCTTGTAAATTCGACTAACACTTCGTGTCATTTGTGATCGTAGTAAAACTGGTAGAGCGGAGTTGCGAGTATAGCCCTGCGAAAAAAACTCGAGATAAATCATCGATAATCTACAGCAAGGAACAAGTGAATTCGGTCACGAGCCAAAACAATCGTAACCTTGTGCCATCTGTTAAGCGATACGAGGAGTATTCTACGTACTAAATTTTTACAACTACAGTGAAAAGTGAGTTATCACGGACTGGGTTGACAAAGAGCGTGTCCACGAGCGAGAGGACGTGAATTATGTTACCTTTACAGGGCTGGGGTAGTGTCCAGTCGCCTTAACATAGAGACCTGGTTGTAGATAGTGGCAGTGGCCAAAATCTAACTCGGTTTGCGGCGAAATTCGACCAGATTTACTGCCTCGCAAGGTTTTCTGTGCGTTCTACATGCCGAACTGGTACGCACAAATGATTATAAATGACATTTGCTAAGAACAGATCTGTCAACCAATAAGCAAGCGCGAGAGGGTCAGAGCTCAACTTTGATTGGCTAACGTACCACGGTGACGTTGATGGTTTTAGTTATCACTGAACGGTTCAGTACATATCAAGCCAGCCGTAGATTGAGCGTCGTGAGGCTGAAAATTGTCAGAAAACACTTTAATGAATGCTCTAGAACTACAAATACACGTCAATTTCGACACATCAAACTTCCTTTTGTGGAATTGGCAACAGAAAAAAAAAACAGAACAAAAGTTAAGCGGCACATTTAAATAAGTCTTTCCACTTCCCTTTCTTTCAGAAATACAACACATCAACGGAATCACTAAAGCACACCATTGTATTCTAAATATTCAAGGACAACACATTTATCCAGTTTCATGACGCAAGAGGATCATCTCATGTCATGAGAGATAAATAATGGTTATTTCCTCAAACGCGCACAGAAGTGCGAAATGCAGTATTTTCCAATCATATTAATATAGCTCTCCCACTACCAGCTTTCCTTCTCGTGGTGCAAAAACAAACAGGGTTGGCTGGAGCGGTGATAAATAATACATTCTCTCATTTCCATGTTTCTCATTCTAGAACTGCTGGGTTTTGCAAATTACTATAAGCTCTCCGTGCCTCTCTGTTGCGAAAGGCAAGTTGATGAACTATTGATTGATTCAATTTTCAAGTTCAGCCAATTGCGACAGGCTGTTTGAAGAGTGTTTTTTTTATTGGAAACGTTGTAGCAAGTCTTTTGTCAATAAGGCTTGTTCTAAGCTATCTGGGTCTCATGTAAGGCCAAGTGCACCATTCACAAGTTTATATTGTTTCTAAAATCTTAATTCTCTGTAGAACAGTTAGGGGTAATAGTTGTAAAGCGGTGAACATAACCAGATAAAAAACGAAACTAAAAATTGACCCCTCTTAAGTTAGACTATTGCATCATGACAAGGGAAATGTATGTGTTTATATTCCTTTAAAGATAAAAAATACCAGGGAAAATTTACCGGAACCCTTAAAATAAAAACAGACAAGCGACGCGGGAGGCATAGAATTGAATTTATTTATGTGCAGTTCGATAAGCTACTCTGAGCTCTCGATCGGAGATGGTTTATTCACATGTTTATTCACATTCAGTTTTTTCATCCCCCATTTTAGCAGTAGGACTGCTAGAGGGCTCAATTCTTTACTGGGATATAATTATTTAAACTCACACAATCGGCAAGGGTTTGGATTTATTGAATTAATGGGCAAAGACTTCGGTGAAATATGTCCTGCTAGTATTTTTTGAAAACATGGCTTTGGCCACGCACGAAACACGATGCATGAAAGTTAATATGAAATAGTATAAAGTCAATGCGAAAAAAAAAGCAAACTAAGATCATATTTGTTTTGTCTTTTTGAGAAAGCAATTAACAAAGAACAAGGACATGTGTTTCAATCTTGTTAAGAAAAGTTTGTTAAAAGAGAAAATTTTCTATTAAAAAAGTAGGGGCGGAGCAAAGATAACCTCTATCATCTATCTATTATTATTTCTATATTTTCGAATACAAAGTTTGCATAAAATGGATAAAAGAAATTTATGAATATCTAATTATGAGTGTTTTGAATTAGTATTGTGTAAACCTGAATTTAATTAGAAATTCGTTGAGAGAGGGGTGGGGACGCACTTAGCTTGCATTTGAGCAGTTGTTATCACCCATGCAATACAAATGGCAATTTTTTTTTACAATTATGAACATTACCTAAATATTTTTCATTCGGTGCTTTTGTTTGGCGTACTCGGAGTCACAAGTAGTTCAATTTCATTCAACACACGCGTAGTAGTATAGAACCACTTTCGCAAAACATTCGCAAGTGATCTGTATTGATTCTAGTGTAAACATCTTACCCTACTCGGTACATCCTATTTGCTCGTCAAAACCTTTAAATAAATACATTCAATAAGATTGCGGTAATGATTGGTTCGCTGACTTTTCTTTTAATGGGAAGCAATTTGAAACAAAGAACCCCAAAAACATCAGAGGAATTATAGAATGACGCTAAAGTGGACCTTGTTAACACCATGTAAGTGAAGGTGAGTGAAGTGAGTACTAGGTCGAACTGCTGCTTCCGATGCTTGGCGCTCATGTTACGATAGCTTCCAAAATAAACTCGTAGATGCACCAGTGGGTACCAATATTCTAAACGTTACCTTTAAAGAAAGCGATAGTATCTCATATGACGTTTAATTTAAGTGTCGTTATCAGGATGTTCACACGATGTGTAATGTATACGAAAAATGGGAGATATAGCGTCAACTACAACCCAACAAATATCAACTTTGTGTTCTCTGTCTGCGAATTGTCTATTAGCGATATGGGTTTTGCATCTATTTTAAAACGGACCATAAAAAATTTGATGCGGCGGGGGAGGGGGGGGGGGGGGTTGCAGGTTTCGGAAACAAATTTTTATGGGTGATTTTGCAAATACCTTATAGCACGATTTTGTTTATTTACATTTTTGGTCCGCTCCGTTTGTTTTTAGGCAACGCTGCACTCACCCCACCCCCATCAAATTTCTAATGGTCCATCTCTTAGTTTCGCTCAGTATTTCAGACGAAATTGATGCTTCCGTAGCGAGCGAACCGGCACCCTACGGTTTTTCTTTCATAACAGACTACCTACAGAGATCCAGAAAGGTAGATATTGCAATTGTTCTCATTCTAGAGCGTAAGCTGAACAACTTGAATGATCATATTTGCATGTAAAGCTGTACACCAAATAGGTACTATAGAACTCCGCTAACTCGAACTTGGATAACTCGAATTGTCCGTTTATAGCTAGAAGCGAGGAAGTTTTGTAGCACCCGGGTAACTTGAACCGTTTTTCGTTCCCTTGAACACATCGCTGATAACTCCAACTCCAAACTACAAAGTAGCATTTTTGACCACAATAGTTCTACTTTTTGTTTTCTTACGTACACCTAGATATGAAAAATCTTCCCATCACGCATATATAAAAATACAAGCAGCTGATAGAATTTTCATTTCTCTCTGTATTCAGAGTTCGATAGTTGTGCTGTATTTTTGACTTGTGTTTGCCAGCCGGGAAGTAAAATAAGCTGAAGAGCGCTGATGGTGTAATGTCAAGTAACTCATTCAGACAGGTATTTACACTGTCCAAACCTAGGTACTTAATTTATTTATTTGAACAAATTCCAGTTAGCAACTACGATATTCTATTTCAACTTTTTTTTTTTTTATGAAATGCATTTTATTTTCAGCTCAACTTAATTAAGAAAACAATAGCACAGTTTTATGCCTTAATTGATATTCATGTTTTAAATAACTGTTCGGGCAAAAATATAACAAACTATCAATAATATCAAGAATTAATTCGCACAAAAAACCCGCTCTGATGAGACCTGTTTAAAACGGGCACCCCGTTAAAAAACCCCTTTAAAGAGGATAGTTTGCAAGGTCCATAGAAAAGAAAACCCCATACATTCAATAATAGATATCCTTTTCCGAGGAAAGGACATCCCGTTCCAGAGGACAGTTTTCAATTCAAGGTCCCGAGGAAAGATAACCTATATTTTATAAATGATAATCCCGTTGTAGAGGACAGTTTGTCTCGAGAAAATAAAGCTATAAAATACGTTTCAGTATTTGCACCGAACATTGGCTACTTAGCATATAAATATCTAGGCTAGGCTATTAAAGTTGGATAGGTACCAGAGCGACTGATTGATTGAGCAAGTTAATGACTGATTTAGTCGGGTAAGTATGAATACTTTTTGAGTTATTTAGCAATTTGAACGAGTGATTTTGGGGGTATTGAGTGACGCGCGCGATTGAGTGATTTACGTGATTTAAGTGAGAAGATATAGACAAATACTTCGTAAATAGCACGATTACATTATCATTATAGATTCAAAAAGAGCAGGGCCGCGGCAAGGGAGGGGCATGGGGGAGACCTGTGTCCCAATAATTTCGAAAGTCATATTCTCAGTCTTCCGAGCTAGTTATCTCAAAGGGTTATTTGAAAAGACAAAAGGGAATATTCTTTTATGAACGTACATTAAGATTATGAAGAATCTTGATCACTCTACTCGGAGCGGTTGTTTCTAACTTACGGGACTAATAAGATGTTTTTTTAATGCCGTGTGTCTATGTCGCGAAGCTTATCTTATTTTTCCCTGCTTGGCTCTTTCATTTCATATTTCTTATCAACATGGAAAGCCGACATAAAAAGACAATAAGGTTTTTAGTGATTATGAATATTTAAGCTGGTGATTGTGAAATTAGCACACTGGTGGGTAGTATACAAAACCTAAGCTTTTAACTTATTATTTTAGGTAATTTAGCTTTTTAATTGGAGAAATTAAGAACGAATTAATTCCAAGTGTTTCGAGTATTAGCCGACAAAAGGGAAAAACCCTGGAACAAACCTGGATTGATGAAAATGACTTTCGGCATTTTGTTGAGTATAAAGCGCGTTTGTTGCTTATTTAGTACTGATACTAGGTACACTAAGCGCTCTTAGCATTAAGAAAAAGCCGCATACTATCCCGAATATCGTAGCCGCCCATCTGCTTGCTTCACATAGATCATTTGCAACGATATCTATTGCAAATGTGACGAAAATACAAACTTATAACTCATAACTGCCTACAACGCGACATTTATATTATGTTTAAACGAGCGGGAATGATATCAGAAAAACAAGAAAAAATAGCCATGTTTCCAGATGAAGCGACAAACAAAGACTTAGCAATCTTGAGAGGTTTTGTCACGCTCACCAAACATGCCAACTTTTTCAATTAACAAAAAGAGATTGATCTCTGCTCTTTCTTCATTTGTTCACACAAAAGCCTTTCATAGTCATGACAGGCTAACATCATTACTACATCATGTACATATACATTATATACAACTAATCGGGACGGAAGAATAGGAGAAGCGGGTAAAGTCCATAACATCTGTCCAGGAAATTGAAACTGATAGTAATATTTCCTCCCTTTTTCACATATCAATTGAAAAATGCGCCAATTTCATTTATTTAGTTTGAAATATCAAACGACTATCAAACGACCCTGAAATATCAGCACCCATTGAACCAAAAAAGACGTCGCACAAACAGAAAATCCCATCTACAGTGTGGATTTGATTGGAGGGGGGGAGCATTTTTTTCTCATATTCTCTTACCAAAATGGAACTTTGAAAATACGGAATGACTATAATTTCCAATTTCCTGAAGTTGAAGCTGTTGATTTTGTGATATTGTAATCCCTTAACACTATCTTTTGTCACTTGTCATTTGCGAATATCCATACGCACAGTAACTACTCAATTCTCCATTTGCCCGGGTAATGTTAGAGCAGTAATAAAAGAACAACAGAAAACAAAGAACGACACACCAGCCGTTCTTTCTTGTCATCGGAGTTAAAAATAAGAGAAGAAGAAAGGATAAAAAATGTTTGTCAGCTTAAATTCACCCTTTAAGCCTTGTTTTTACTAGTGACGCAAGCTCAAGCGCAGACGCAAGCTCAAGCGCAAGAGAGTTGCAGTCGACACAGCAATAAGCGCAAGCATAAGCGCAATGCATCACAAGGAATGCAAGGATTTCAAAGACCGCAACAATAAGCGAAAAGCTTGGGAAGAGGTTACCCAAGAAATGGGGATAAAACAAGGTAAATTATTACAAATATTCAAAATGAGGCCCAAAGTGCGAGACGAGAGAGGAAATGGCGCCTTTTTCTAAGAAGTAAAATCAGCAACACCAAACGCTTTTCTTTTTCCGCCATATTATATCAACTCACGGTATGGCATGGCACTAGTGAAAACTGAGTTTGTGCTTGCGGTTATCCAAAACTCGTTTGCGCTTGCGTCCGTGCTTATGCTTGCGTCACTAGTGTAAACTAAGGCTTTAGATGCGCTGTTATTCAAAAATAATGCAAGTATGTTGTTTACGTAGTTTCTTTTTACACCCGCTTACGTCCTCTTGAATGAAGAGTCTTAGTCGCCATTTTGTCATCTAGCAAAATACCAAGTGGGAGAAGGCATCCATTCACTTGCATTTAGCCAAGCCAATTTCAGCTATTGTGCCTTACTATAACATTTTCTGTTCAGGTCCGTAGCCAGGATTTTAAACGGGGGGGGGGGGGGGGGGGGGTTCGTTTACCCATTTAGCGGACCATTTTCTCTTAGGAGCTCGTCCTAGCTTGCAGTGGTACTCAATTTTCCTTCATCAAGGCGGACCTTCAAGTCGTGTGGGGTGGTTCTTCCGAACCCCCTGATTACGGGCCTGCTGTTGAATTCTGCAAGTGGCATTTTCTATTTTGCTTTCTATAACAAGCAGTTTGACAGTAGTGCTTGTCTACCCGTGAAGAAAACATCGATAATTCGCCATCTTATAGGGAAGAGTATAAATGGATTTTCTTTTAAACTTGAAAAAAATATCAATGTATAATTACCGTAATGTTAACACTGTTGTTAGAGATTCACATTATTTTCTTGAGTTGCGGTACAAAAAAACTTGCAAGGGCGATTCTACTCTTTACTACTGCTGCCCTCTAGGTGATCATAGATTTAGATGTATATTCATAGATGTATACACTCTTTAATTAGACGCTGCGCTATTTGTTAGGATATTAAACTAAAACAGGAACAGACACGCCTACAATGTTATTAGCATGCAGCTTTCAGAAAAAAACAAGTCAGGTAAATCATGTCAGAAATTATTTACTATAAACCGCAACTAGAGGAGGAAACAGGCTACCTTTATCCGGTATTGCAATAAATCTGAAGAATACTTAGGGTGTTACCAGTATATTATTCTATAATTTTTCGAGACATTACTCTCTTCTAATAAAGATTGCCTTGTTAACCAGAAAGAATTTCATGAAAGTACAAGGGTGCTAGGTAGGGGGATGGGCCGTAGCAGTTCTCGAGATATGGAGGGGGGGGGGCAAGATAAAAGATGACAATTGGGTGTCACAGCTACTGGTTATTTCCTTATATATTTTTTTAATACTGGAAGCCACTAGCCCCTAGGGTTCCTCCCAAATCACACTTTCTGCATATTCCAATTACCAGTACAAAATCACTAACCTTTAGTCGATCTTCTTTTTTCGTTTTGAAAACTGTGAAGCCAAGTGAGCTTTCTTTTCACATTTTTTTTTTAATTTGGCGATCAGGGGCCGGTTTCTGAAAGGCCGATTTACCCTAGATCAGCGCCTAATCCCGGGTTAAAATTCGCTAATCGTAGGTCAGCTAGTCTACGGATAACTCACTGTTCCCGAAAGCCAAATAACCACCCGATTTACTATTCCTGGATTAAATTAAGTGAAAAACTGGTTTGACGAATAAAATAAACACAGGATACCCAGTAGATCAATAGAGAGCAACTCAAATTTACCTTCGGTGGGATTTTTTTTCGCAGAGAAGCCCCAAAACACCTCCTCATCACCTGTAATTACCTCCATTTCATTGCCAAAAATGTCATTTGCAGCATTCGAGTTGGTGCGTGACACTAGCGAGACGAATTCTTTTCAAGTATAAATTTCATGTAACTTTCTGTCTGTCCCTGCACAATTTTCGAAGCAGCATCGCAACAATAGTCGCATAACAAAGCGAATTTATGTTAGGACATTTGATCCCTACATTGTTTTTGTGTAACGTCTTTTTTGACGGCAACTTCATTTTATGAAACTTTCGTTCTACTTCAAAGTTTGGGAGGCCTGTGTTACGCAAACTAAGGTTAGCGAGTTAACCCACCTCGCGATCAGGGTTAGATTTCACCTCCAAACTAACCCAGAGTTAGCGCTAACTAGCGTTTCGGGAACAGAACTAATCCGGGGGTAAAAATTTAATTGTGGGTTAGGGCAAATTTAACCCTGGGTTAGCGCTAATTGGCTTTTCAGGAACCGGCCCCAGAATGGGATTGACGTATATTGGATATTTCAGGACAACCAGAGGGCATCTCTTGATGCTTGATTCAAATTAATCATCTTTCATACATAAAAGCTAATTTGACAGTTAATTAGATAATTCAAACTCTTTTCGGAGTGACAAGTGAATTCGCAATTCCTTCAGGGAGAATAAAAGCCATTCTGAGTTTAAATGAGTTTGTGGGAAGCACTCATTGCATCTTCCTTCACTCATCACCTGTCGCTGCAATCCTTATTGGTTAAAGCATTTCACGCTGTCGCTAAAACATTGATTAACAATTCACACTTTTGTTAATTCAGTAGTCTCATGCAGTGTATGGATACACGTTAAACTGTGATAATGGATTTTCCGAGACCTTCACTCGCCATATGTTATCATAGCATATCTTGCATAGACACATGGAGATAAAAACAAATGGGAAAGTGGAGGGGCGAAGTTCACTCACGGATACGCGTTTTTACCTGAGGGAGGTTGTAATCTTTCATGAGAATGGAAAAAAAAAGAAATAGTTAAGTAACACATAAATTGTTCCGCTATACAGCATAAAATGGATTAAATAAGATTACGAAGGGTGGATAAATCGAACCAAAATTAATTTCCAAGAGATTTTTTCATGCATTTGTCATGCATAATTTTAACCCCATTTCAAACCCTCCATGTAAAAATAAGGAAATTCAATCTCTGAATGTTCACGCTTCTTTTTTATACTGTAAAAGCACACTAGCATACAGCAAGACAGAGGAAAAAAATGGCATGAAATTTTCCAATTCTCAATATATAAGCTTAAGATTTCGCATACAAGGGGTTCCTCTGACCAAAAGCTTAATTACAAATTTGAAAGAAATTATGAAAGAAAATATGAAATTTAGATAATAGCGAGCAAAGTTAGGTTAATTTCTGATCAGAGCCCGACTTCTCCCTAAAAACAAGGAGAATTAATACTTTGAACATTTGAAAATTGCACTTTAAGCCTCATATCTCGAAGACGAATCCATTAGAAAAAAATACTTTTTGATATGTTGGTTTACATAACATAAAGAACCTCTATGCAAAAATTCAAGCTTACCGAAGTTAACCAGACCTTATTTTGGGAAAACTGGCCATTTTTTTTTTGCTCTACAGCAATAGACCATGATGGTCTCTTGAAGACACATATTGGCACCAGTGGCCAAGACGGGACGCTAGAAAATTTGAAAAACAGATAATCGGCCTCTTTCATAAGGCAAGACTCACGCACTTAAAAGAATATATTTAAGTTATAATAATCACCATCTTCGACTTTTTTCGCGATTGTAAATGGAAATAACTCGACCTTATTTACGTTGTCCAGTTAGAGTGTCTCCTTACGAAATATTGAATGATTGATTTACTTGCTTTGGTGACATTGGGTAGAAAAAGCAATTGCTGGATTCTTCGCATTGATTTTACTACATGATGTTCCAATCATAAAGAGATAGAGTTGAGCGCCAGAACGTTGAAAATTGGGCGGCCACGGTAGCGCGCGTGCAAATACTAAGAACAGCTAATGTCAGGCGTTAAAACAATTGTTTTAAATCGTCGAAAACACTTAATATACCATTTAGGTCATCTCGAAATTTTATGGCTTGCTTTTGAAATGGTGGGCGTAAACTGCATGTGTATCAATCAAATACAGATCGATGTTGCATATCCTTGCATATTTTAGGTGTGTGAATTAAACATTAAAACGGCCTTCAGTTAAAAAAAAAGAAAAAAGAAAACGTCGGGCAGTAATGACAACTGCTCCCATATATAGCTGCGCAAATAATCGCGGGAATAATTGGGTCATAGAACTAGCGGATTTACTTATGATAACGGAAGATTACCCCATACCAAGGGGTTAGCGCTGCGAGTGATTCACGCAACCAGCTAAAATCATCTGTTGAAGATGACAATCCGACTAATAAAAAAGACATTCGGAAAATGCCTAAACTTCGGAGCAAGCCTTTCATTATATGCAACGGAAATAACTTCAACTTTTCTGTTTTTTTGTGTGTGTGTGTGTGTGTCATTTTTATCACACCGACCCAAAACAAATTCATTGATATTCATCAATCGATTGTTATACTTAGCTTCAATTATAAAACTGTTAAAGAAAAATAATACATATGTAGCTTATAGCTTACTACACTAGTTCAATGAAATTTTCCAACTGAAACATGAAAACATTTCTTGGTTATCGCCGGATGTGTTTGTAAGTTTTAGGTTTTGTTAGAGGTCGTACTGGGCTGTTTCAGGTCAAGTGAAACGCCGACACAAATTACCATGTTTTGATAGACCTCTTCAGAGTTGATTTTATCTCAAAGTGCATTACAGAGATCCGTGTGCCCACGCTTAGAGGGAAAATACATATTTTGTCAATCAAACGCCCGACTTAAGAATATAAATTACCCTTAATAGTTTCTATTTTATTTAATGTTCTTCTATAAAAGAAAAGACATATTTTGGGGAAAAATTTATCATGTATATAGGTAGAAAAATTCCACTCACGAGTACTTATTTTTTCACATTACGAAAAACCCTCTCAGACCTCGTGGTATGGAGGCAGAAAAAAATACATACACGATGAAAACAAAGCCTGGGGAAAATGTATACAGCCCAAATTAGACAGAAAGTTTTGCCAAAAATTGTCTAAAAACAGCTACTGTGACCATCTTTAGTCAACGGAGAAAATTTTTGAAAAGAAACTAAAATTCCTCGGTGCCAGACCCCCAAAACGACAACGCTCTGGGATTGAAGACAGTGAATCAGCTTGCGCGCACGGCATTGTGGTAAGGCGTTCGATGCTGAAACTGCTGATAGACAAGTACCTTCGTCGCAATTGGTAGGGTGCTGATAAATTATACCGAAAAACAAGCAAACATAAACATAAAGAGGAAAACTAGAAAACAAACAAACAAACAAGCGGAGAAACAACAAGCGAGACAAACAAGGGAATTAAATTTAGCGAAAATTTCAAAAGCACAACCCCTATCTTTTAGAATGTTAAAAACTGTTATTTACATCCAAGCCGTGAAACAAGTGAAAAATTGAAAATTGTTGATCGTCCAATTAATCTTTGGAAAAACAAGAAAAACAAAAAGTGGGCGGTTATAAAATTTCGCAATATTAAAATTCGCGGGTTTTTTATGTCGCGATTTAAAAAAAAAGAAATTGGTGCGAAATTTAAATGACGCGAAATATGGTACCAGTAACCTAAGTAGGAAACAAGAATAAACGAACAGGAAACAAATAAGCAAGCAAAACATAAAAACATACTTAGACAACAAAAGCAAAATAAACAACAACAAGCAAACAAACAAGAAAGCAAACAAACAAGAAAGCAAACAAACATTAATTAAGCAAATGAAAAGGCAAACAAAAAGCTTGCAAACAAACAAACAAACAAACCAGCACAGGTTATTAAGAAAATAAGCAAAAAAAAAAAAAAAAAAAAAACTTCTATTAGCCAGCTTGGGAGTCCCGGGCCCGGCCCGAATTTTAAATCCTTTTGTTATATTTCGTAAAGCGCGCAGTCACTCACTTGCGGTTTGATTTACAACGTCACCGCAAACGAGACAAGAAATAATGAAGACATGTTCGTCTGAGAGTCTTGTACAGACATGTGTCCACCCTGGGTGCGAAAGCTTGCGTAGCAAACCAAAAAGGTTGGAATAAGAAGAGACGGAGACGAGGCGCGCGCGCTAGGGAGAGGGAATGATAAAAGAGCTGCCTTCCTCTACATTCGCTATTCGTTTTATCATTCTCTCCAGGCGCCTGGGGCCTATCCCTCATCTTCCCCAGCCCTTGAGCTTGCTACGAAGGCTACGGGTGCTGGGGCTAGTCGAATCAAGACTTTAAACAATATGCTGATGGATAAAGCGCGCAATCCATCACCCGCCCTCCCGTCACCATTCCTACGTCGCACTTTCGGGTTCTCGGCGGTGCCAGAGTCCTAATCTCGAGTAAAGAATCATCTCAATAGGAGACATAGTATGCCAGACAACACTTAATGAAGACAAACACGTTGACATGGCTAGGCTCTGTAGACATAAGTAAGATAAAAATACAAGCTAAACAAGCAGAGACAAAAAGAGAAGCCGTTATTTGCAAATAGGACGTCGCAAAACAGCGGCAACAATGGTCAAAGAACAGGCAGTGCATTTAGGACAGCTTTCAGTGACACGACTTGACGTGCACCGTAAGACATCATAAGGGCCTTAGTAAAAGCTATTTGAGACACGACTTTACGTAAACCATCACATTGGATTAAAAACTAACAGTCAGTATTGTGATAATGGTCAACAATGCAATGAAGGGTTTTTCCCGGCTATTTTATGGTTTTTAATATGAGCTTTTTCATATTGTTTTTATGTGATTGACATTATTTAAACTATCTGGATTTGAAAGTAAATATTTACACTTGGATGGGCTATTTGTTATGTGTTTCGTGCAATTCTGGGGACACAGGGAAATAATCATTAGTATTATCAAAAGCATATCGCCAAAAGTTTATCGCTAGCTTCTTTATCACAAGAAAGGCTTAATTGTAGGAAATTCAAGTAGATTTTTATTGAAATTTCTTTCACCACTAATCTCTTAGATCCTCCCTTAAATAAAATAAAACCAGCCAGCCGTAGCTCTCTGAATAACCCACCTAATGCAAAATGCACGAATAATTTCAAGCCAAAAATAAAACTCTGTATCTTGTTCTACTCCTTTGATGAATGCGACCTGCAGAGAGCCAAATACGACCGCTACTACGACAATCTTAGCATTATGAATTCCACAGGATTCCACACGACTGAAGCAATTGTTTGTGACATATTTCCTGTCAAAATTCAATGGGAATATAACTCTATCGGTTGACTGATTCACCCCAGAACTGTTGGAAACCTACCTTTGGGAATGAGCGTTTCAACATTTTGGATATAAAAAAGGTAAAAAATGTCGTCCACGTTTAATCGTGCCAAATTTGACGCATAACTTGAGATATAGGTACCCTTTAATGAGTATGCAAAATCAGACACAGCTTTTACTAACGAAGGATCTAGGTGCGAGATATCTGTGACTGCGTTTTATGACAAAGGCATGCAATATTTTTTGTTTCCCTACCTGCACAAAGCGGAATACTGAAGCCGTGAATGAGGGATCGCGTCTCTGTTATCGCAATGTCGGCATACCAAGGAGTGCGTCTTTTACGATCCGAGAAGGGTTGTCTTCAACTGTTGTCGTGATACGGTTGAAAAAAGATAGGCTTGTCACATGGGAATAACGCCGTATTCCTGGTTCGGTAAATAGCAACAAAGAAATGGCTTTAACGTCATAATATCCTTAGGGTATTCCGAAATGGCAGCAGTGAAAAAGTGATATTGGAGGTAGAAACAGTCCAGCCACCCGTTGTAATGAGCGCGATAATAAACGAGTCATGAGAAAAATACTGCTGTTTTAAATTTGTGCAATTTTAAAAAAAGGCAATTAACAGCATTTTTGACATATCTGAATAATTCATTATTCAGATGTTTATTTATTCAATATGATACCTTTCTTTATACTTATAATCTATTTAATTCAAATGCATGATCACTTAAATACATCTCCCAGGATACCGTAAAAGCTCTAATGAGTGTTCCCCTAGGGCATTTTTCCTTCTCAAGGAAGGGAGGGGCTTATTGGAGATGATGCGTGCTTATCAAAAAATGTCCCTCCTTTTTTGACACTTGGTATCCCTTCTTCCCCATTCAAAAGTTCCAGATGCTGAAAGCTAGTGTATACACATATTTAAAAAAGGTTGCACTCAGAGAATCTATGGGTCGTAACCCGGATTGGTTTATGTGTATCAAATAAATAATAAAATAAGCTTAAAGCTTTAGCATTCTTATTTATGTGCCTCTAAACGTTCACATGGCGTTCAGTAACCAGGATTTAGCTATGTATACGTTACCCATGATTCGCGGGTGCAACCTTAATTGAAATAGGTGTATTATGTTTGTATATACATTAACATGTATTACTGTCCTTTCTACGTTTAACATTACTAAGCAAGGATCAGTTGTATTTCTCGAAAAAAGTTGTATTATATTTCCCATGCTTCTTAGAGAAGGGGGAGGGTGGGGTAAAATTGGTCCCACCCAAATCTTAAAAATAAATACAAAGAAATGCTTTAAAAGCTTTAGCATTCTTATTTATGTGCCTCTAAACGTTCACATGGCGTTCAGTCACCAGGATTTAGCTATTTATACGTTACCCATGATTCGCGGGTGCAACCTTAATTGAAATAGGTGTATTATGTTTGTATATACATTAACATGTATTACTGTCCTTTCTTCGTTTAACATTACTAAGCAAGGATCAGTTGTATTTCTCGAAAAAAGTTGTATTATATTTCCCATGCTTCTTAGAGAAGGGGGAGGGTGGGGTAAAATTGGTCCCACCCAAATCTTAAAAATAAATACAAAGAAATGTTGATACAAAGGTTCTTACTTCTTTTGCCAGTTGCCCCGGTAACGACGGTATACTCAGTCATCTTGTCATCAAGACCGGAGAACATCTTAAAATTAGCAAACAACTCGACACAAGTAGTCAAAACCGGCAGAAAACCTGGTATTTGGTCTATGCAGCCTGCACATTTCCACTTAAGTAGCAAACATGCAAAACAATACCAAAAAACACCAAACTTTAACTTTATCTTACAAAAAGGTTGTTCATGACAAGTCGTCTTGTTATGTTAATCTTTTCAAGTGATAAATATAGTTAGACGAATTAATATTTTTCCTTTGTACACGTTGCAAAGCAATTTGACCTTTTTTAAATGGAAGTTCGTAGTTCAAGTATGCTTAGATACTAATCTTTGCCTACAATTCAAACGATCCACTTTTCGCGCGTCAGTGATAGTTTGGAGTTGTAGAAAAAAAAATCATTCTATAGACAGAACCTCTTGAGCTGGTGTCCGATACCCGAAAGTTGACTGTTGTAAAAATCGTACCTTTATTAGGTCTGAAACTCCGTCCAAAAAATCAAACCCCCAAAAAATAATGTGCAAAATTAGATGTCATAGAACCCTCGAAGATTCTCATTGTCTCCCTTCCTCCTGGCTAAATACATCCCAATAAGAACTGTTAATGCAATGTTCTTCAATCCAAATTGTCCTACAAAAGCATCCAAACATTGTGGCACATGCCACATTAAGTGACATCTAATGTCTAAAAGCTGCTTGTATTGTTGCAGTCTTAGCTTGGTTTGCATTCAATGTCTCCTTCTTTTGAACCCTGCGTTTTCGCAAGCTCAACTTTGATAAGCTTCTCTTGCTCAAGAATCATAGGTGGTTTAGCGTACTGAAAAAAAAAAGAAACTTTCTTAATTACTATGGTCAGATTATATAAAAGACCCCTATTTTTTGACACTTTATAGAACATATAAACATTTGTAACCCCTTTTTTTCTTTATTGGGCAGGAGGGGGATGTTATTCAGACCTTTGAATATTTTTTGTGCCACTTTTGTAAGTACACCTTGAATTAAATATTGGTGATGGCCCTGTTGCATTTCTTATCTTTAACATGAGATATCCCATTAAGATAGATTGAGTGAATGCCTAAAGGAAAAACATGAACAGCAAAAATGTGCATGGCCAAAGAATATTGTATTAAGCATATAGCGGCCACAAATGTAAATAGTAACCCACAAATGTAATAAAACTTAATGCTGATGTTATAAGGTTTTACCCGCAGATTCAATTAAGGTTTTACCCGCAAATGTAATAAGGTTATAAATGGAATAAAAAAGTTATTTTCAACCAGGCACTGTTAGTTTTAAGCCTATTATGGACAATAATTGATTGGTTAATTACATTTGCAGGTATTATTGCCTTAACAGCAGACACTACAAATAGACCCACTAATCAAGTTATTCTAAGCTCCCACACCTACAGGGCTAAACTGTTTTAGATATATTTTATCTTACTTAGTTGGATTTGTTATTAGTGATCACCTACCGATATTATGAGCGTATTGTTTGCATGTGCAAGAGATATTGAGCTCTGGTCAAGTGGTAACTCCGCTCGCACCATATCAGGTATTGAAAACTTCTTAAAATATCTGGAAATAAAATTAGGATTTGAACTTCTCAATGTCCAAGTCATATAGATATTAAAAACAATAAAATCATCAATGAATAAATTTCATTTTGTGAGCTAACATGGTTTGATTTATCAACATTTTAAACAAGTAATGTAACAATGAATAAATGTCCACAAGCAAACAGAAAAGACTTGTACACCCAAGTAGGCCATAACTAATGATAAGTCCCAGGGGGGAGGGGGGGTTTCTTCAGGATAAATGTGATAGTGATGCTTGTCTGGAAATTCAAAAAAATACCCCTAAAAAAACGCACACCAAAATTTTCTACCCTAAAATACCTCAAAAGCCCCCAAAAATACCAATTCTAAGAGAAAAGCATATTTTATTTTGGATACCCCCTAAAAAATACCCCGATTTTGACAGATATGCATGATTCACAAAAATTTATAATTATTCACTTGAGCAACATTGTAGAACTAACCCTGTACAACACATGTACATCTATAAATCTCTTGTATTGCTTCACTGACTTTTTATTGTTTGTCCTAGTTGTGATGGTCTTTCTGTCATCATCAACTGTCACACTGTAGACTTCAAGTGGATAGGGAAGATTGCGAACCCTCCACTGGAAAGCTTTGTTCACATCTTTGCGGATAAAAATGGGCTGTAATGGAAAACTAGCAGGTTTTACAATTTGGGGATATGTCCTTTATTAATGTCTAGCCTACACATATGATAGGGTCAACAAACATCAAATATAAACTTGATAAAAAAAAATTGGGTTGTGAATAACACCTTGAATATTTGAAATTTGGAGAGCCACCCTAGACAAGAGCATTTCATGTTTGTCCCCTTCCCCTCCCCCCTTTTAACTATTTTATAGTGCAACATATGCCAGTGTGACCAACTAGTGAAGCATTTAAAATCAAGGCATGACTAAACCCTTTTGGAACTTTTAAAACTTTGTATTTGGTACACTTTAGAGTTTGAAGTTGAAGTGAAATTTTGTTTCAAGTTATATTGGCATTGGATTAACATTCCAAATTACATACCAAATAAAAAAAAACTAATTTGAATGCATGACTTTGATGATATCTTATAACAAGGCTTACTCACATTTGCTCTGCTCTCCATGATGTGTTCACTATCGATGTTCACAGGCTGCACTTCTTCCCCAATTTCATATTCCCACTTGCATTCCTTACCAAGTGTGGTCTTTTTCTTCCACTTTCTTACTATGGAAATCATGATCAAATAATATAATATTTATTTCATATATGAATATCAGTTGACTATAAAATCAGAAGACTAACTTTTGTGTCAGACAAAAAATGGATGCAAGATGAAATTAAGTGCAATAACAGAACCATTTCTCAATATAAAACCCATGATCCATACTTCAATGTGGAAGTAAAACCTTGTTGCTCAGTTGATAGGCTGGATGAGCCAAATTAACAAATCAATCAATATGGCTATGGTTAAGGCATTTATTGCAGGGGCCTAGCCAGGGGGGTGGCCTAGGGGGCCCGGCCCCCCTTTTAGCAGCCCAAAATACAGTAAATGTATGAGACATTATCTAAAATGCAGGAGAAAATGCCTTGAAAATCCCTTTTGTGCCCCCTCCTGTTAAAAATCCTGGCTACGTATGGCTATGTATTATCACTGCCTTCACTCTAGATCATGTTACCCTTTTTTATATAACAAGCTTTTTTAAATTGCATGCTTAAATAAAAGACGAATGATGCAAATGCAATAGTCTCTCAGACATTGTAAATCTTATTAAGGTCACTAATTAATATGTTAACAAGTTTTACAAGTTCATATTTGATATTCACTTACCCAAGAGTTCACCATTTGCAACAGAATATTCCTCCACCATCTGTGTACCATCAGCGAATGTGAAGTGAATTTTTCTCTTTCCTGCATTTCAGTTATGAGTATTTTCTCATGTCAACAATAAGGCTGCATTCATTAGGTATCCTGCAAGGGGGGCGGTGGGGGGGGGGGGGGCAGAGGATTTTTATTGTGGGGTCTCAAATTTTTAGGGCACAAAAAGGTGTCGGCAGATGATCGCTTTTTATAGCATTCGCTTGTAATTCAAGGCTGTTTTCTTCGGCTACCAGGAGTTTAGAATGCTAAAGGTTTCTTCTGGATCTCAGTCAGGTAATCCAATTTAAAAACAGGCCTGTCTTTCTTCCCATAACCGCTCCATATTGATGTTTGGAGGCCAGACACCAAGTATACATGTCTATTTGCCAATGGTTCTGAATGTAATGAGCTGACTTGTTGGGGACAAGTGACGTCATAAGTGCTCTCCAAATCAAGCTACAATCTGTAACAAAACTAATAGGACACTTTTCCTCCCCCTTCCTCAATGTTGGAATGGCAAATGATCACCTTGCTACTGCTTGTGTTTTGAGCTAAAAAAACGCCTCTAACCAATATTAATTGGGGGGAGAGGGTTCGCTGTTGTTCGTGTGGGAAGTGTCCCACTTACTTTTGTTGAGGATTGTAGTTCAAGCAATGGCCGCCGATTTTCGAACGTTTTATACGGGTTTTATTGTCACTTTTTACAACTTTGCTGTTGGAGTTTTGAGCTAATTTTTTCTAATGAATGTAGCGAGAAGGCGTAATATTGATGTGAATTTACGTCATACGGCCCTTATAAATTAAATTAGCAAGGGTTTCAAAACCTATATATATTGCTGGGGGCTGGTAAGGGAAAGTTAAAAAAAATGATCAGTGCATTATTACAACCAGCACCAACCAAAGTTTATCTCTCTCTTAAAATGAGGTATACCCTGCTTACATAGGCTTTCCCTAGTTTTCTTGGTTGTGCTTGTATTCGTGGTTTTGGCTACTAACGTTGTGTTTGTCATTTAACAACACAAAACCCCGAAACGCGAATAGGCAAGTAAAGTTTAAAAATTAGAGACGAATAGGCAAGTAAAGTTTAAAAACTTAGAGACCTAACAAAGATCACATTATTATAAGCACACACACTGAGTTGCTCAGATTAGCTCACAGGCAGTCCAAGCTCTTATATATAAATTCTTATATATAAAAGATGTAGAGTTAGCAAAACAAAAGAGTCCCACTCTGCTGTCCCTTTTTCACACTACCCGAGCGACGAAGTGGCGACTGTCTATCCGTAATATAAAGAAGTGGAACTTAAAATAATGAATTTATTGTAGCAACTTTACATTTTTATTATATAATTAGACAGACCTAGACCTTGGGCTGCCTGTGATTTTGTTGATCTGTTGTTGCCACAACACCACAGTTGCTAAAATATTTTTGTCTGCCTAAAAAATTATAAGACTGAAATTTTGAGGATGTCATTGAAAGCAATACAGGGATGTTATCCACATTCTTCTAAATAAGAAACACTTACCATCTTGAACTAAGCTTGTTTTTCTAGCGTTTCGTAGCGTTTCTAGCCATGGAAACTCTCGCGTCCCAGTGGCCGCCATTTTGAATAACGCGCTTGATAGGGGACTAGGGCGAGTACGCGGGAAAAGCATTATGGGTAACAAAAGAAAGGACGTGGGACAAGGGCAGAAGGAACAGAGTTTGTTAGGCTAAATTTTAAAACTAAGAAATCCCATTTAAATTGCCATGTTTAGCGACGCCTTCTCCATTTTTACTTAAAAACCCGGTCAAATTAAGTTGCGTAATCTTAGCTACCACCAAGAGATCATAGGATATGCTCTCTTGATACTACCATCTGGCTCGCGAAGAGTCCTATACGCAACATTACAGGGAATTTTGTGGTTAATTATCAAAATGTTTCTCTGCCTTTGGCGGAATAAGATTCTCATAGAGTCCTAGAGCGGCTGTTAAGGACAGGGGCAACATAATTTATTACGCTAAAAGGTCGCTAAAAGGCACATTTCAGCCGATGAGGAAAAAAATCATTTCGTTGGCGTTATAATTTAGAATTAGACTTAATCACCATTATACTTGCATGAATTATCTTTATATAACACACGAATCTGGCATTTTAACAAAAAATCGAGCTATGCAGGCCAGTACCCAGGATTGTTCTGGGGGGGGGGGGGGGGTCTTTGGGGGGGGGGGGGGGGGGGGGGGGGGGAATCCGAAAAAGTGGACCTAATTTTTCCATATGAAGAAAACGTTGTCGTTTTGAGGGACTGGTACCGAGGACTCTTAGTTTCTTTTCAGATACTTTCTCCATTGACTAAAGATGGTCACAGTCACTGTTTTTCTTTTCTGATTACAAGCCATAATGTTTACGAAGCACCTGCGGTACGATAACCTTAAAAATAACAAAAATCATGCATTTTCTCAAAAAAAGGAATATGTTAGTTTCCTTATATGGAAGTGACCGCGTTTGGCAAAAACGACAATTTTTTGCTGAACTTTCTTGATATGCGGGGGGAAGGGGGAGAGAGTTCTTGAGAACAAAAAGGGATTTTTTATGCCTTTTCAACATGGACGTTTATTGTCGGGTTTGGCTACATACCAGAGTGCTTATGATTTTTAGTTTTGTCTACAAATAGAAAGTCTATTGGGAATCAAAAGTGGACTTTCGGCCGTTGTGGGGGGGGGGGGGGGGTGCGTTCGCACCCTCTGCACCCTCCCCCCCCTGGGTACGGGCCTGCTATGGAGATGACAAGACCAATTTTATCGCCCATGAACAAGGACGTCATCCTTTCGGACAAGTTGCGCTCATTTCATCAACATAGGGGTGGCGCTAAGAGAGGCAGGAGACCCCCTCCCCCGTACCGGTCGCGCGTTATTCAAAAGCAGTATTCTCTTCTCAAAGAATCGCCAGATATAGGTCATATGTGTTATCTATGACTTAGCAGATCATGTCTACGCACCTTAGGCTAAAGGCATATGTCGAACCGAACTTGAACCGAATCAATGTTATTACTGGTCGAGCTTATTTCCAGTGGCGGCATACGTCGAGCCTATTTTTCAAAAGTATGGAAATCATTACTTTACGTTAGTACGTAAAGCGCATGCTCTTTTTAAAAGGAAGGATCCGGGTTTTTTTTTTTGTGGATGAGAGGGCACACTTACAGATTTTGTGCAAATGTTTGAATTTTAATCAATTATTTGTCGCATTACTTTTTAAATATTTATCTTATTCGGTTTAGGTATGATACAACGTATGCCACCAAGACACAAACGATTCGATTCGACTTGGCGACTCGCACTTGGATCTATTAACCACCTTCCATGTACCTTTTTCAAAAACAATGGGTGAGTTATTTTCTCATTTACATAATATATTTATTGAACCTTCCAGTTGAGTGAGGGTGGGGGGGGGGGGGGGGGGGAGAAAATAAAATTACTTGAACTTCCAATTCTCGAAGTTAAATCCCCTGTTAACATATATGTGCTGAGAAAATTTTCGCGAGAATTAAAAGACGTGCGAAAATAAAGAAGGTACTTTTTTTCCAGGAAGTGTTAACTTCCCATGTCGAACTAGGGATGCTTGTCGTATTTTTAGGAGTCAAAATTGGCTTTCGGCAGGGGCTCATGGGGGATACCCAAGAAAAAAATAGGCTTTTCTCTCAGAAATGTTATTTTTAATGCTTCTGAGGTATTTTTGGGGTAGCAATATTTGGTGTGCAGGTATTTTTAAGGGGTATTTTTCCAATTTTTCAACGAGCATCCCTATCACTTTTACCCTGAACATTTGCACTAATACCGATCTCAAAACATTTTGCACAGAAAATAGCATTTCTAGCATCTACCTCCATAATTTTGGGCCACCTGTCCTCTTTGAGCCACAGAAAGCCCAACCGCAACTATCGTGCCGCATTAGACCCTGGGGACAAGGTTGGCACCATCCTGATTGTTTATAAGCAGTGAGTGATTTTTTTCCGATTATTTTCTCCAGCATGTCAGTGATACAGAACAACTTGATTAATCAAAGCAAGATTATTCTGCGTGTTGCCCGAGGGATACAAACATGCCCAACCGGGAACAAAATATCTTATTGCTATGGATCCAAAACATATTCTACGAGTTCCTCGAGATCGGCTTCAACCAGAGTCAAGAGCCTTTCTGAGATACCAGGCCCAGCGAAGATGTCCATTGTTACCTCCATGTGGAAAGTATTACAATCAGAACGGGAAGGAACGCATATGGGGAGAAGATTTCTAGAAAGACACACACAGAACATCGAAAGATACGGCAAATTGTACAAGCGAGAAGCACAATCGACAATAGTCTATGTAGCCGATGTCAACGACGCGGAAAAGATTTTACGATACGAGGCAAAGTACCCTCATAGAATCGAAGATCCGGTTATAAGTCACTACATGGCAAAAAGACAGGCAATTCCTGGGGTTTTCTTTTCAAACGGTAATCTATGGTACAAGCACAGAAGAGCTATCAGCAAGAAGCTTCTCGTCCCCCGTATGGTCGAGCAATACGTGCCGACTTATAACGCGATTGTCGATGACTTTTTAGCACGTCTAAGCTTCATTAAAGGCCCCGAGGGATCATCTTACGAAAACGAAGTGTCAAATCTTCAGGATGAACTTTTCAGATTTGCATTTGAATCTGTTGGCTTCCTCCTTTTTGATAAACGGTTTGGGTTGGTTGATGGAGGAGAGGACATGAGACCTGAAGTAGCGTTATTTGCAAAGTCTTTGGATGGATTTCTGAGGAACATTGTAGGAGTTTCAGATCTCCCACTGTGGTTTTACAAGCTGTATGAGACAAGAACCTATAAAGATGTGATGAGGAGTTTAGAAGGCATGTACCACTGTGCAAGTGTCTTTGTTGATGAAAGGATAAAAGAAATGGAACAAGAACAGATATGCAAAGACTTTGAAAAAGATGTCACTAGATTGGATTTTTTCACATTTTTGTTGTTGAGAGGAAATCTTAAAAAGGAAGATCTACTTTCTAGTGTTATAGATCTCATATTTGCTGGGTCCGATACCACAGCAAATACATTTCAGTGGGCTTTATACTTAATGGGTAAAAATCCTAAAAAACAGGAGAAATTGCACAGAGAAGTTAGGTCAGTTTTGGGGGCTAATGATTGCCCTACAAGTCAACACATTTCAAATATGCCATATGTGACTGCTTGGCTAAAGGAAACTCTGCGCATGTACGGAACAGTTCCTTTTGTGACTCGAAAGCTTCCAGTTGAAATCACCCTTCA
This sequence comes from Nematostella vectensis, assembly GCF_932526225.1. Taxonomy (NCBI): domain Eukaryota; kingdom Metazoa; phylum Cnidaria; class Anthozoa; order Actiniaria; family Edwardsiidae; genus Nematostella; species Nematostella vectensis. The sequence continues at coordinate 11,738,912 of NC_064039.1, forward strand.
GGGTTATAAAATCCCAGCTTGGACTAGCTTTGTGATCCTTACTTCGGTCATAAGCAGAGATAAAGACAATTTTGATGAACCTTTAGTATTTAGACCAGAGCGGTGGTTGAGGGACGACACAGGACAAAAAAGGGAAACCTTCAATGCACTTGCATCATTACCATTTGGTTTTGGTAAAAGAATGTGTGTTGGACGCCGCATTGCAGAGCTAGAGCTTCGTATTTTGTTGGCAAAGACAACCCTGAAGTTTAAGGTTGCATATCCCCATGAAGATAGAATAGAGCCTTTCATGAGAGCAACTCTTATTCCTGATCTGCCATTGAGAGTTAGCTTCATTGATCGCAAACGCTAGCGGTTGCTATGATTAATATTGGATGCCTGTCCAAGCCTTGCTCTGGGGTATTTTATGCACAGTTGTAAATAACCTAAAAATTGTGTTTAAAAAATTGTGTTACTAAAAAAAAATTATCACCGCTTATTAATTTAGTGGTGGTTGTGATAATATGATAAATTGTAAAGATGATGATAATGATTAGTGATGATTATGTAGTGGTGTTGAGTGATGATGATAATAATGTCAGTAGTGGTGATGATAATGTTGTTATGGTAATGATGAGAACATTTGTATTTTATAAAAATACTGGGCTGTAGCAGGGGGTGGGTGCCCCCAGCATGTGCCCCCCCCCCCAATATTTAAAAAAAAATTATAAGGAAATGACTAGAAGGGGTGTGGCTGTGCCCCCTACTGTTTTCTTAATCTTTCTGTATCTTGCCCCCCCCCCCCAATAATTCGAGGCCTGCTGTGGCTATGAGAATGTCTAATTTCAGTTGAGGCTGGGTCATTCTTATTTTTGGAGCAATTTAAGGCTGAAGATGTTCTTAACGATGTTCTTGAATTTTAGTGTATATGAGAATGCAATACCCAATGAATTATTAGAAAGAGAGATACATAAAAGAATAAATAGCAACAATATTTAAAAGTGTATTATGAACACAATGCGATTCTGCATTTTAGAACACATCGCACAAACAAAACTCAACATTTTTAAGCATGTTCTTTAAATTTGGTAAATCTCAGGCTGGACGTTGTTATAAAAAAATCTTATAAAAATAATAGTGTATTGCTTTGAACCTCACCTGACATGAGCATGAAGTTCTTCTTGATGAAAGCTGTCGAGCATTCCCCATCCATCCATCCCCATACCACTCATGCTCGAAATGCCTGTAGTTTCCCCAGCCGTTGTTGCGCATTCCCTTATTCAACAGGCGTTGGGGTTTGGGCCATTTTTTTGTACGATATTGAGGTAAAAAAAAACAAAAAACATGCAGTATTTCAAAACACTACGAGATGCAAGACTTAAACGGTAACGGCGGTATTGCGGTAAATTAAAATATTGCGGTGTTGTGGTGCTAGTTAGTCCTGGCGTGCGCAGTATTTACCCGTTGTACGGGATGATATAGGGGGAAACCTAGAAATGTCAGGGTGTCGCGCATGTTCTTCAAAACCTCGCCCTTATGTTCGGTATGCGATATTCCCGGGTTTTTTTTTTGCTGCGGTATTGCGGTATCTTCGAAAATTTCGTGCGGTATTGCGGTAATTACCAGCGTCCCCCATCACCAACCAAACAACTCCGTACATCCGTACATCCGCCTTTACGGTCAAATACAGCGTAGCCAAAAAAATAGTCCGCAACAAAAACGACCGAACGACAGCCAGGGAGTACAGAGCCTCTTTTGAATGTGAAAAACCTGCGGTTGTTTGATAATTCTTTTCCTGCGTTCAGGAACCAAATTTGGTGGGGCAGCTCTGCTTTTCGAAAGATCGCTACGGAGGAAGCTTTCTACTGTGGGATGCCTGTGTACTTTCACGTGCGCGCTTTCTCCTTTACGTATCTACGCGCGAACTAATTTCGCCAATCACAGCTCATTATCACCTGTGACGTAACAATGATGTCCTTACACTTCTCAGTGCGACTTCAGCGCTGTCATAATGTTTACAAATTTCCCTGAATGTTTCTCTTAAAAAACACATAGAATTGTCATCCAAGCATCAAGGGTCTCAACAATAAGTTGAATCATACAGAGAGGAAATGCCCTGTTAAGTTTGAAGTTATTTGGGAGATCCTGGACCGACTAATTTTGATCGAACATCACCGATGTTGATTGAGCCACCTAAAGGAGGTAAGTTGTTATTCCTTTAATTTCTTTATTTAAGTATAAGAGTCTTTTTAATGGTTCAGATAATTGCCATCATTAGCAAACTAATCCGACAATGGGCGGTCGTGCGGTCCTGCAACGAGGACGATAAAAGAAAAGAAATGATAGTAATATTTACAAGATAAAATAAATAAGTAGTGCAGCTATAGACGGCTTGAGTCGATGACCAAGCAATGGATGAGTTACAGTAAGCTAGCGACTTCATTGCGGAATAGTTTCAATTTTTGCGATGTTGATAGTGTCTTTGGGCAAGCCATTCCAATAAATGGGCCGCTCATCAAAAAAAAATTTTCTTGCCGCAGAAGTTTTTGTAGATTGTCGATTTTCTATCGACAATCTTCATTCTTAATCGTTAATCTGCTTTTCGAATGAAGACCAACCACTCCATACTTTATTATTGTTTATGTTTGTAAATATACAGCATTCTACTTGCAAGAAAACTTCAAAATAGCATCCACGGTTAACTTCTGATACTTGCTTAAGTATATCTGATTGAAAGTACCAGTTACTAAGTTGATGGAAATGGATGCTTTGTGTCAGTATTGTGCTTGGCGTAAAACGGTGCTGTGATTGGTTTCTTTAAATGCCAAAACACCTGGTTGCATTGTAGTGTGATAAAGTGGGTGATTCCTAAACATATTAGTATAAATTGCAATTCGTTTACTGTTCTCTAGATGCTAGAATTGAAGTATTCACTTGGAATGTCTTATAACAGTCTTTTGATTTATTACCCCCATTTTTTTTATAGGCAATTCAACTTTTTTGAGTTTAATTAATCTTGCTAACGCTAGAAAATGATGTATACTTTGCTGCAGGACTTGTACCTTGTTATATGAGCTTTTTAAAGTTGTTGTGTATATTTTGCATTTTTGGGGAGTTGCGGGTACGATTCACTGAGAGTTTGGTGTAAAGAAATGAATAGGTTGTTCATAAACAGCAGACTAGGCCTGATTGTTGATTACGATGTTTTACTGCCTAATAGTTTTAGGATCATGATTCTCTAAAAAGATGTATGCATTTGATGTATATTAAAAAAAGAAATTGGTATATTTTTCTTTAGTTCCCTTTTTTATAGAAGCATTCCAACACATAACAGAACATAAGTTAGGATGCATACAGAACTTGAGAGACCCACCTCCCTTCCCTCTATCCCAAACTAAATTTTAAAACTACAGTCATGATGGCGGGGTAGGAAAAGGTATAACACCTGACAGATGGCATCGTACAAAAGTATATAACAGCACCCAAAAGATGGCAGGGTACAAAGATATAACACCACCCAACAGATGGCAGGGTACAAAGGTATAACAGCACCCAACAGATGGCAGGGGACATAGGTATAACAGCACCCAACAGATTGCAGGGTACAAAGGTATAACAGCACCCAACAGATGGCAGGGTACAAAGGTATAACAGCACCCAACAGATGGCAGGGGACATAGGTATAACAGCACCCAACAGATTGCAGGGTACAAAGGTATAACAGCACCCAACAGATGGCAGGGTACATAGGTATAACAGCACCCAACAGATGGCATGGTACAAAGGTATAACAGCACCCAAAAGATGGCAGCGTACAAAGGTATAACACCAATCAACAGATGGCAGGGTACAAAGGTATAACAGCAACCAACAAATGGCATGGTACAAAGGTATAACAGCGCCCAACAGATGGCAGGATACAAAGGTATAACAGCACCCAACAGATGGCAGGGTACAAAGGTATAACAGCACCCAACAAATGGCAGGGTACATAGGTATAACAGTACCCAACAGATGGCAGGGTACAAAGGTATAACAGCACCCAACAGATGGCAGGGTACTAAGGTATAACACCAATCAACAGATGGCAGGGTACAAAGGTATAACAGCACCCAACAAATGGCAGGGTACATAGGTATAACAGTACCCAACATATGGCAGGGTACAAAGGTATAACAGCACCCAACAGATGGCAGGGTACTAAGGTATAACACCAATCAACAGATGGCAGGGTGCAAAGGTATAACAGCACCCAACAGATGACAGGGTACATAGGTATAACAGCACCCAACAGATGGCAGGCTACAAAGGTATAACAGCACCGAACAGATGACAGGGTACAAAGGTATAACAGCACCCAACAGATGGCAGGGTACAAATGTATAACAGCACCCAACAGATGGCAGGGTACATAGGTATAACAGCACCCAACAGATGACAGGGTACATAGGTATAACAGCACCGAACAGATGACAGGGTACAAAGGTATAACAGCACCCAACAGATCGCAGGGTACAAATGTATAACAGCACCCAACAGATGGCAGGGTAGAAAGGTATAACAGCACCCAACAGATGGCATGGTACAAAGGTATAACAGCACCCAACAGATGGCAGGGTACAAAGGTATAACAGCACCCAACAGATGGCAGGGTACAAATGTATAACACCACCCAACAGATGGCAGGGTACAAAGGTATAACAGCACCCAACAGATGGCAGGGTACAAAGGTATAACAGCACCCAACAGATGGCAGGGTACAAATGTATAACCGCACCCAACAGATGGCAGGGTACAAAGGTATAACAGCACCGAACAGATGGCAGCGTACAAAGGTATAACAGCACCCAACAGATGGCAGGGTACATAGGTATAACAACACCGAACAGATGACAGGGTACATAGGTATAACCGCACCCAACAGATGGCAGGGTACATAGGTATAACAGCACCCAACAGATGGCAGGGTACAAAGGTATAACAGCACCCAACAGATGGCAGGGTACAAAGGTATAACAGCACCCAACAGATGGCAGGGTACATAGGTATAACCGCACCCAACAGATGACAGGGTACAAAGGTATAACAGCACCCAACAGATGGCAGGGTACAAAGGTATAACAGCACCCAACAAATGGCAGGGTACAAAGGTATAACAGCACCCAACAGATGGCAGGGTACATAGGTATAACAGCACCCATTAGATGGCATAGTACAAAGGTATAACAGCACCCAACAGATGGCAGGGTACAAAGGTGAAACAGCACCCAACAGATGGCAGGGTACAAAGGTATAACAGCAACCAACAAATAGCATGGTACAAAGGTATAACACCACCCAACAGATGGCAGGGTAAAAAGGTATAACAGCACCCAACAGATGACAGGGTACATAGGTATAACAGTACCCAACAGATAGCAGGGTACATAGGTATAACCGCACCCAACAGATGGCAGGGTACAAAGATATAACAACACCGAACAGATGACAGGGTACATAGGTATAACCGCACCCAACAGATGGCAGGGTACAAAGATATAACAGCACCGAACAGATGACAGGGTACAAAGGTATAACAGCACCCAACAGATGGCAGGGTACATATGTATAACAGCACCCAACAGATGACAGGGTACATAGGTATAACAGCACCCAACAGATAGCAGGGTACATAGGTATAACCGCACCCAACAGATGGCAGGGTACAAAGATATAACAACACCGAACAGATGACAGGGTACATAGGTATAACCGCACCCAACAGATGGCAGGGTACAAAGATATAACAGCACCGAACAGATGACAGGGTACAAAGGTATAACAGCACCCAACAGATGGCAGGGTACATATGTATAACAGCACCCAACAGATGGCAGGGTACAAAGGTATAACTGCACCCATTAGATGGCAGAGTACAAAGGTATAACAGCGCAGAACAGATGGTAGGGTACAAAGGTATTACACTACCCAACAGATGCCAGGGTACAAAGGTATAACAGCAACCGACAAGTGGAAGGGTTAAAAGATATAACAGCAACCGACAGATGGTAGGGTACAAATGTATAACGTAAGAGTACGAAGGCACCAGGCAGATGGCAGAATAAAATATGAGAGCCTTTGTGTAGAAAGCAACATGTAGCCATGTAAAGATTGGGATGCCTGTTTTGGGAAGTAGTCGGCTCTAAGAAGTGTAGGCCCTATGTTGAGAGCCATTTGGCAGCTAGTAATAAAAATAACATAGGAGCAATGAGGCAGCCAGCAATAGCCTAGAATGGGAGCCACTGAGAAACAAGCAATGAGAATAGGAGCCATATTTGGACTGCCAGCAATAAAATATAATGGGAGCCATTGAGCAGCCAGCAATAAAATAAAATGGGAGCCATTGAGCAGCCAGCAATGAAATAGAATGGGAGCCATTGGGCAGCCAACAATGGAATAAAATGGGAGCCATTGGGCAGCCAGAAATCGAATAAAATGGGAGCCATTGAGCAGTCATCAACGTAATAAAATGGGAGCCATTGAGCAGCCAGCAATGAAAAAAAATGGGAGCCATTGAGCAGTCATAAATGTTATAAAATGGGAGCCATTGGGCAGTCATCAATCGAATAAAATGGGAGCCATTGAGCAGCCAGCAATGTAATAAAATGGGAGCCATTGGGCAGCCAGCAATGGAATAAAATGGAAGCCATTGGGCAGCCAGAAATTGAATAAAATTGGAGCCATTGAGCAGTCATCAATAGAATAAAATGGGAGCCATTGAGCAGCCAGCAATCGAATAAAATGGGAGCCATTGAGCAGCCCTCAATGGAATAAAATAGGAGCCATTGGGCAGCCAGAAATCGAATAAAATAGGAGCCATTGGGCAGCCAGCAATGAAATAAAATGGGAGCCATTGAGCAGCCAGAAATCGAATAAAATGGGAGCCATTGAGCAGCCAGCAATGAAATAAAATGGGAGCCATTGTGCAGCCAGAAATCGAATAAAATGGGAGCCATTGAGCAGCCAGCAATGAAATAAATGGGAGAAATTAAGCAGCCAGCAATGACATAAAATGGGAGCCATTTGGCCGCCAGCAATGAAATAAAATGGGAGCCATTGAACAGCCAGCAATGGAATAAAATGAGAGCCATTGGGCAGCCAGAAATCGAATAAAATGGGAGCCATTGGGCAGCCAGCAATCGAATAAAATGGGAGCCATTGAGCAGCCAGCAATGGAATAAAATGCGAGCCATTGAGCAGCCAGCAATGAAATAAATATAAGCCATTAAGCAGCCAGCAATGAAATAAAATGGGAGCCATTTGGCCGCCAGCAATCGAATAAAATGGGAGCCATTGAGCAGCCAGCAATCGAATAAAATGGGAGCCATTGAGCAGCCAGCAATGAAATAAATGGGAGCCATTGAGCAGTCATCAATGTAATAAAATGGGAGCCATTAAGCAGCCATCAATGTAATAAAATGGGAGCCATTGAGTAGCCAGCAATGGAATAAAATGGGAGCCATTGAGCAGCCAGCAATGAAATAAATGGGGAGCCATTGGGCAGTCAGCAATGAAATAAAATGGGAGCCATTGGGCAGCCAGCAATGAAATAAAATGGAAGCCATTGGGCAGCCAGCAATGAAATAAAATAAGAGCCATTAAGCAGCCAGCAATGGAATAAAATGGGAGCCATTGGGCAGTCATCAATGTAATAAAATGGGAGCCATTGAGCAGTCGTAAATGTAATAAAATGGGAGCCATTAAGCAGCCAGCAATGGAATTAAATGGGAGCCATTGGACAGCCAGCAATAGAATAAAATGGGAGCCATTGGACAGCCAGCAACAAAATAAAATGGGAGCTATTGGGCAGCCAGCAGTGAAATAAAATGGAAGCCATTGGGCAGTCAGCAATGAAATAAAATAAGAGCCATTAAGCAGCCAGCAATGGAATAAAATGGGAGCCATTGGGTAGTCATCAATGTAATAAAATGGGAGCCATTGAGCAGCCAGCAATGAAATAATATGGGAGCCACTGGGCAGCCAGAAATCGAATACAATGGGAGCCATTGAGCAGCCAGCAATAGAATACAATGGGAGCCATTGAACAGTCATCAATGGAATAAAATGGGAGCCATTGGGTAGCCAGCAATCGAATAAAATGGGAGCCGTTGGGCAGTCATCAATGTAATAAAATGGGAGCCGATGAGCAGCCAGCAATGAAATAAAATGGGAGCCATTGAGCAGTCGTAAATGGAATAAAATGGGAGCCATTGAGCAGCCATCAATGGATTAAAATGGGAGCCATTAAGCAGCCAGGAATGTAATAAAATGGGAGCCATTAAGCAGCCAGCAATGTAATAAAATGGGAGCCATTAAGCAGCCAGGAATGTAATAAAATAGGAGCCATTGAGCAGTCAGAAATGAAATAAAATGTGAGCCATTGAACAGCCAGCAATGGAATAAAATGGGAGCCATTGAGCAGTCAGCAATGAAATAAAATGTGAGCCATTAAGCAGTCATCAATGGAATAAAATGGGAGCCATTGGGCAGTCATCAATGAAATAAAATAAGAACCATTAAGCAGCCAGCAATGGAATAAAATGGGAGCCATTGGGCAGTCATCAATGTAATAAAATGGGAGCCATTGAGCGGTCGTAAATGTAATAAAATGGGAGCCACTAAGCAGCCAGCAATGGAATTAAATGGGAGCCATTGGACAGCCAGCAATGGAATAAAATGGGAGCCATTGGGCAGCCAGCAATGAAATAAAATGGGAGCCATTGGACAGCCAGCAATGAAATAAAATGGGAGCCATTAAGCAGCCATCAATGGATTAAAATGGGAGCCATTGGGCAGCCAGCAATGTAATAAAATGGGAGCCATTGGGCAGTCATCAATGTAATAAAATGGGAGCCATTGAGCAGTCGTAAATGTAATAAAATGGGAGCCATTAAGCAGCCAGCAATGGAATTAAATGGGAGCCATTGGACAGCCAGCAATGGAATAAAATGGGAGCCATTGAGCAGTCAGCAATGGAATAAAATGGGAGCCATTGAGCAGTCATCAATGGATTAAAATGGGAGCCATTAAGCAGTCATCAATGGAATAAAATGGGAGCCATTAAGCAGCCAGCAATAGAATAAAATGGGAGCCATTGAGCAGCCAGCAATGAAATAAAATGGGAGCCATTGGACAGCCAGCAATAGAATAAAATGGGAGCCATTGGGCAGCCAGCAATAGAATAAAATGGGAGCCATTGGGCAGCCAGCAATCGAATAAAATGGGAGCCATTGGGTAGCCAGCAATAGAATAAAATGGGAGCCATTGAGCAGTCATCAATGTAATAAAATGGGAGCCATTGGGCAGCCAGCAATAATATAAAATGGGAGCCATTGAGCAGCCAGCAATCGAATAAAATGGGAGCCATTGAACAGCCAGCAATGGAATAAAATAGGAGCCATTGAGCAGCCAGCAATGGAATAAAATGGGAGCCATTGAGCAGTCAGCAATCGAATAAAATGGGAGCCATTGGGCAGCCAGCAATGGAATAAAATGGGAGCCATTGAGCAGCCAGCAATGTAATAAAATGGGAGCCATTGAGCAGTCAGCAATCGAATAAAATGGGAGCCATTGAGCAGCCAGGAATGTAATAAAATGGGAGCCATTGGGCAGCCAGCAATGGAATAAAATGGGAGCCATTGAGCAGCCAGCAATGTAATAAAATGGGAGCCATTGAGCAGTCAGCAATCGAATAAAATGGGAGCCATTGAGCAGCCAGGAATGTAATAAAATGGGAGCCATTGAGCAGCCAGCAATGAAATAAAATGGGAGCCATTGAGCAGTCAGCAATCGAATAAAATGGGAGCCATTGAGCAGTCATCAATGGATTAAAATGGGAGCCATTGAGCAGTCAGCAATCGAATAAAATGGGAGCCATTGAGCAGCCAGGAATGTAATAAAATGGGAGCCATTGAGCAGCCAGCAATGAAAAAAAATTGGGAGCCATTGAGCAGTCAGCAATCGAATAAAATGGGAGCCATTGAGCAGCCAGCAATGTAATAAAATGGGAGCCATTGAGCAGCCAGCAATGGAATAAAATGGGAGCCATTGAGCAGTCAGCAATCGAATAAAATGGGAGCCATTGAGCAGCCAGCAATGGAATAAAATAGGAGCCATTGAGCAGCCAGCAATGGAATAAAATGGGAGCCATTGAGCAGTCAGCAATCGAATAAAATGGGAGCCATTGGGCAGCCAGCAATGGAATAAAATGGGAGCCATTGAGCAGCCAGCAATGAAATAAAATGGGAGCCATTGAGTAGCCAGCAATGTAATAAAATAGGAGCCATTGGGCAGCCAGGAATGTAATAAAATGGGAGCCATTGAACAGCCAGCAATGGAATAAAATGGGAGCCATTGGGTAGCCAGCAATGTAATAAAATAGGAGCCATTGGGCAGCCAGGAATGTAATAAAATGGGAGCCATTGAACAGCCAGCAATGAAATAAAATGGGAGCCATTGAGCAGTCAGCAATCGAATAAAATGGGAGCCATTGAGCAGCCAGCAATGGAATAAAATGGGAGCCATTGAGCAGCCAGCAATGGAATAAAATGGGAGCCATTGGGTAGCCAGCAATGTAATAAAATAGGAGCCATTGGGCAGCCAGGAATGTAATAAAATGGGAGCCATTGAGCAGCCAGCAATGGAATAAAATGGGAGCCATTGGGTAGCCAGCAATGTAATAAAATAGGAGCCATTGGGCAGCCAGGAATGTAATAAAATGGGAGCCATTAAACAGCCAGCAATGTAATAAAATGGGAGCCATTGAGCAGTCAGCAATCGAATAAAATGGGAGCCATTGAGCAGCCAGCAATGTAATAAAATAGGAGCCATTGAGCAGCCAGCAATGGAATAAAATGGGAGCCATTGAGCAGCCAGCAATGGAATAAAATGGGAGCCATTGAGCAGTCAGCAATCGAATAAAATGGGAGCCATTGGGCAGCCAGCAATGGAATAAAATGGGAGCCATTGAGCAGCCAGCAATGTAATAAAATGGGAGCCATTGGGCAGCCAGCAATGGAATAAAATGGGAGCCATTGAGCAGCCAGCAATGTAATAAAATGGGAGCCATTGAGCAGCCAGCAATCGAATAAAATGGGAGCCATTGAGCAGCCCTCAATGGAATAAAATAGGAGCCATTGGGCAGCCAGAAATCGAATAAAATAGGAGCCATTGGGCAGCCAGCAATGAAATAAAATGGGAGCCATTGAGCAGCCAGGAATGTAATAAAATGGGAGCCATTGGGCAGCCAGCAATGGAATAAAATGGGAGCCATTGAGCAGCCAGCAATGTAATAAAATGGGAGCCATTGAGCAGTCAGCAATCGAATAAAATGGGAGCCATTGAGCAGCCAGGAATGTAAAAAAATGGGAGCCATTGAGCAGCCAGCAATGGAATAAAATGGGAGCCATTGAGCAGTCAGCAATCGAATAAAATGGGAGCCATTGAGCAGCCAGCAATGGAATAAAATAGGAGCCATTGAGCAGCCAGCAATGGAATAAAATGGGAGCCATTGAGCAGTCAGCAATCGAATAAAATGGGAGCCATTGGGCAGCCAGCAATGGAATAAAATGGGAGCCATTGAGCAGCCAGCAATGAAATAAAATGGGAGCCATTGGGCAGTCATCAATGTAATAAAATGGGAGCCATTGGGCAGCCAGCAATGGAATAAAATGGGAGCCATTGGGTAGCCAGCAATGTAATAAAATAGGAGCCATTGGGCAGCCAGGAATGTAATAAAATGGGAGCCATTGAACAGCCAGCAATGAAATAAAATGGGAGCCATTGAGCAGTCAGCAATCGAATAAAATGGGAGCCATTGAGCAGCCAGCAATGTAATAAAATAGGAGCCATTGAGCAGCCAGCAATGGAATAAAATGGGAGCCATTGAGCAGTCAGCAATCGAATAAAATGGGAGCCATTGGGCAGCCAGCAATGTAATAAAATAGGAGCCATTGGGCAGCCAGGAATGTAATAAAATGGGAGCCATTGAACAGCCAGCAATGAAATAAAATGGGAGCCATTGAGCAGTCAGCAATCGAATAAAATGGGAGCCATTGAGCAGCCAGCAATGTAATAAAATAGGAGCCATTGAGCAGCCAGCAATGGAATAATATGGGAGCCATTGAGCAGTCAGCAATCGAATAAAATGGGAGCCATTGGGCAGCCAGCAATGGAATAAAATGGGAGCCATTGAGCAGCCAGCAATGTAATAAAATGGGAGCCATTGAGCAGTCAGCAATCGAATAAAATGGGAGCCATTGAGCAGCCAGCAATGTAATAAAATGGGAGCCATTGAGCAGCCAGCAATGAAATAAAATGGGAGCCATTGAGCAGTCAGCAATCGAATAAAATGGGAGCCATTGAGCAGCCAGCAATGTAATAAAATAGGAGCCATTGAGCAGCCAGCAATGGAATAAAATGGGAGCCATTGAGCAGTCAGCAATCGAATAAAATGGGAGCCATTGGGCAGCCAGCAATGGAATAAAATGGGAGCCATTGAGCAGTCAGCAATCGAATAAAATGGGAGCCATTGAGCAGTCAGCAATCGAATAAAATGGGAGCCATTGAGCAGCCAGGAATGTAATAAAATAGGAGCCATTGAGCAGCCAGCAATGGAATAAAATGGGAGCCATTGAGCAGTCAGCAATCGAATAAAATGGGAGCCATTGAGCAGCCAGGAATGTAATAAAATAGGAGCCATTGAGCAGCCAGCAATGAAATAAAATGGGAGCCATTGGGCAGCCAGCAATGGAATATATTGGGAGCCATTGAGCAGCCAGCAATGGAATAAATTGGGAGCCATTGGGCAGCCAGCAATCGAATAGAATGGAAGCCATTGAGTAGCCAGCAATAGAATAAAATGGGAGCCATTGAACAGCCAGCAATGGAATAAAATAGGAGCCATTGAGCAGCCAACAATGGAATAAAATAGGAGCCATTGAGCAGCCAGAAATCGAATTAAATGGGAGCCATTGAGCAGCCAGCAATGTAATAAAATAGGAGCCATTGGGCAGCCAGCAATGTAATAAAATAGGAGCCATTGGGCAGCCAGCAATGGAATAAAATAGGAGCCATTGAGCAGCCAGCAATGTAATAAAATGGGAGCCATTGGGCAGCCAGCAATGGAATAAAATGGGAGCCATTGAGCAGCCAGCAATGGAATAAAATGAGAGCCATTGAGTAGTCAGAAATCGAATAAAATGGGAGCCATTGGGCAGCCATCAATGGATTAAAATGGGAGCCATTAAGCAGCCAGCAATGAAATAAAATGGGAGCCATTGAGCAGCCAGCAATGAAATAAAATGGGAGCCATTGAGCAGCCAGCAATGAAATAAAATGGGAGCCATTGAGCAGCCAACAATGGAATAAAATGGGAGCCATTGGGCAGCCAGCAATGAAATAAAATGGGAGCCATTGAGCAGCCAGCAATGTAATAAAATGGGAGCCATTGGGCAGCCAGCAATGTAATAAAATAGGAGCCATTGAGCAGCCAGAAATCGAATTAAATGGGAGCCATTGAGCAGCCAGCAATGTAATAAAATAGGAGCCATTGGGCAGCCAGCAATGTAATAAAATAGGAGCCATTGGGCAGCCAGCAATGGAATAAAATAGGAGCCATTGAGCAGCCAGCAATGTAATAAAATGGGAGCCATTGGGCAGCCAGCAATGTAATAAAATAGGAGCCATTGAGCAGCCAGAAATGGAATAAAATGGGAGCCATTGGGCAGCCAGCAATGTAATAAAATGGGAGCCATTGGACAGCCAGCAATGGAATAAATTGGGAGCCATTGGGCAGCCAGCAATGGAATAAAATGGGAGCCATTGGGCAGCCAGCAATGAAATAAAATGGGAGCCATTGAGCAGCCAGCAATGTAATAAAATAGGAGCCATTGAGCAGCCAGCAATGGAATAAAATGGGAGCCATTGAGCAGCCAGCAATGAAATAAAATGGGAGCCATTGAGCAGCCAGCAATGAAATAAAATGGGAGCCATTGAGCAGCCAGCAATGGAATAAAATGGGAGCCATTGGGCAGCCAGCAATGAAATAAAATGGGAGCCATTGAGCAGCCAGAAATGGAATAAAATGGGAGCCATTGGGCAGCCAGCAATGAAATAAAATGGGAGCCATTGAGCAGCCAGCAATGTAATAAAATAGGAGCCATTGAGTAGCTAGAAATGGAATAAAATGGGAGCCATTGAGCAGCCAGCAATGGAATAAATTGGGAGCCATTGGGCAGCCAGCAATGGAATAAAATGGGAGCCATTGGGCAGCCAGCAATGAAATAAAATGCGAGCCATTGGGCAGCCAGGAATGAAATAAAATGGGAGCCATTGAGCAGCCAGCAATGGAATAAAATGCGAGCCATTGGGCAGCCAGGAATGAAATAAAATGGGAGCCATTGAGCAGCCAGCAATGTAATAAAATAGGAGCCATTGAGCAGCCAGAAATGGAATAAAATGGGAGCCATTGAGCAGCCAGCAATGGAATAAAATGGGAGCCATTGAGCAGCCAGAAATGGAATAAAATGGGAGCCATTGGGCAGCCAGCAATGTAATAAAATAGGAGCCATTGAGCAGCCAGAAATGGAATAAAATGGGAGCCATTGGGCAGCCAGCAATGTAATAAAATGGGAGCCATTGGACAGCCAGCAATGAAATAAAATGGGAGCCATTGAGCAGTCAGCAATCGAATAAAATGGGAGCCATTGGGCAGCCAGCAATGGAATAAAATGGGAGCCATTGGGCAGCCAGCAATCGAATAAAATGGGAGCCATTGGGCAGCCAGCAATCGAATAAAATGGGAGCCATTGGGCAGCCAGCAATGGAATAAAATGGGAGCCATTGAGCAGCCAGCAATGGAATAAAATAGGAGCCATTGAACAGCCAGCAATGGAATAAAATGGGAGCCATTGGGCAGCCAGCAATGTAATAAAATGGAAGCCATTGGGCAGCCAGCAATGAAATAAAATGGGAGCCATTGGGCAGCCAGCAATGGAATAAAATGGAAGCCATTGAGCAGCCAGCAATGAAATAAAATGGGAGCCATTGAGCAGTCAGCAATCGAATAAAATGGGAGCCATTGGGCAGCCAGCAATGGAATAAAATGGAAGCCATTGGGCAGTCAGCAATCGAATAAAATGGGAGCCATTGGGCAGCCAGCAATGGAATAAAATGGAAGCCATTGGGCAGTCAGCAATCGAATAAAATGGGAGCCATTGGGCAGCCAGCAATGGAATAAAATGGGAGCCATTGAGCAGCCAGCAATGTAATAAAATAGGAGCCATTGGGCAGCCAGCAATGTAATAAAATAGGAGCCATTGGGCAGCCAGCAATGTAATAAAATGGAAGCCATTGGGCAGCCAGCAATGAAATAAAATGGGAGCCATTGGGCAGCCAGCAATGGAATAAAATGGGAGCCATTGGGTAGCCAGCAATGGAATAAAATGGGAGCCATTGAACAGCCAGCAATGTAATAAAATGGGAGCCATTGGGCAGCCAGCAATGTAATAAAATAGGAGCCATTGAGCAGCCAGAAATGGAATAAAATGGGAGCCATTGGGCAGCCAGCAATGTAATAAAATGGGAGCCATTGGACAGCCAGCAATGGAATAAATTGGGAGCCATTGGGCAGCCAGCAATGGAATAAAATGGGAGCCATTGGGCAGCCAGCAATGAAATAAAATGGGAGCCATTGGGCAGTCATCAATTGAGTAGAATGGGAGCCATTGAGCAGGCAGCATTGAAATAGAATGATCCTTATTGGGTAGCCAGCAATGAAATAGAATGATCCTTATTGGGTAGCCAGCAATGAGATAGGATGAAAGCCATTGTGCAGCTAACAATAGAATAAAGAAGCCAGCAATGGGATAGAATGGGAGAAAGATGTTGGTTGCCAATTGACAACTTGGAAAAGTTTTTGATGTTATTGACAGGGTTTCATTTCATAAACAGGGATGGCGGAAAGTGGTGTCAGGGGGGAGGGGGCGCTTGCCCCGCCCCCCACTTTTCCCCAAATCGACTGCTTCATGAAAGATGGTTTTACATATTTTACATTTTTTTTTGTTTTTATTTTTATCAATACTCTCCCCACTTTTATCAGCACATGTTTTTTTTTACATAAACCTGCGGTTTTTACATGTACCTAGATAGTCTTACAAGTGTTATATGTATAGATCGACTGCTTGATAAAAGATGGTTTTATATATTTTTCCCTTTTTTGTTTTCATTTTTATCAGTACTCTATGTCAAACCCAGTCTCCCCTTTCCCCCCTTTAAAATCACAATCCCCCAACCACCCCCCTCCCCTACTACCACACACACAAACATGTCACTTCTGCTCCCCCCTGTTTATTTCGTGCCCCTGTTATTTTGAGATGTGTTTTGTTAAAAAGTGATAACACACTTTCCAAAATAACTCTGGTATTAGGAAGAGTATCAATGGAGGATGGCAGGTTTTTAGAATGTGCATCAAACAGTTATTAATGCAAAACTTAAACGAAGCCTGTTCCTCGCCCTACTTTTATCCACTTTTTTTTTTTGCAAACGTCTTATGAAAAGATATAAAACGCTACAATTATAATATTAACAATTTGTGCGAAAAAGCACAAAGTTTGTGTGTGTGCGAAAGTATCTTTTGTGCGCGCTGCCCGTTGTTATTTCGTCACTGTTGATTAGCCATCTCTTCGTTCCACCTGTACGCGAAGCTGCACGTGGGTGATACAAATAGGGCCTCCAAAATGAACTCTACGCCATGCGTGCGATACGCGAGAATTGTGCGCCGTTCAGGACTTTTTGGTAAAACATTTTTGGCTTTTAAGCTTAATAGATTTTTATTCTACACTTTAATGCTTCCATTATTATTGCTTTGGCTTATATCGTGCTAGTAGATTCACGACATCACCCAAGTCAGTGTGTTATCTCGTGCGTTCATCTATGCGAATGAGTGTATCGTGCTCTAGATCAAGAGGTTGGCTCTTTTATTTTAACCCTATCCTTCTACTTATGTGTATTCTATTTATGTAATTGAGTGTCTAGCACATCCGAGCACCTGTAAAAAGAATTAAATGCACAAAGAGCATACTTTATTTAAAATCAAAGTTAAAAAGATGATTACATAAAATTGTCACTGTAAAATCCCATCAACCGACCAGTTCAATTTCTAGACGTGAAACACCGCATGTTTTTGTGTGAAAGTTCACGTTATATGAAAGCTGACAGGTTGTGAAATATGATGTTTTAGCGCCAGTGACCGCTTGGGTGGAGACTGAAGTGGCCATTATCTTCAATATTGAAGCTTTGCGCATGATGCCTTCTACTTGATAAGTTTTGACTGTGGTGATTTTAGTACAAGAGTCTAGGCGGAGTACATAAGGCTTACAATTAAGAACTTCAAAACGTTACCAACGTATTAAATTCTCCTACTTTTTGGAGTGGTATTTCGAATAATATATAAGAAATTTTATTTTGTCTACCTTTCCCATAGACCAATATTTGCTTTTTTGTCTCGGTCTAGAAATTTCTTTTAGTTGTTGTTTTTTAAATATTACTGTCAGGTCTATATTAGGAATAAATATTGCGGTTCTTTGCTGGGTCGTGACCCCTTTTTCAGAAGGCGGAGAGAGGCGGAATAAGAAACCATCAACTTCTAAAAATTTTGCGAGAATTTACACGATATCTTAATACTCGCTAACAAGCCGTCTATGATAATCTACTCATGTTAAAACAGCTTTGTCTTTAGGACAAATTGGTCAAACGGGTTACTTTGCGATCTAAGTGCTCTTCGCTCGTGGCCTTTTTTGCGGTTTTGCAGGATTTCCGTACCCGAATAGGAAGCATTTTAATACTGACTATTAGTATTGATGGATCGATCGTTGGCTGGATAATAAAATTAGTCCTATATTCGCGACGACAAGAGTATCCACGCTACGATAAATCGTCCACTTAGCTAGTGTAATATGACCCTAGATCATGTATCTGGCAGCCTTTTTCCTGCTAAATTGTTTCCGAAGCCCTTAGATATTTTCAGAATAACAGTTTTTCGAGCGATAACATCGACTTAAGACTTTCGTCACCCACTAGCCGTAGGCAAAGTGATTTACAAATCCGTGAGCCACTAGATGTTAAGTACCTGATAAGTACAAATAAGACAACAAAGAAGCAGCGCAAGAGAAACCCTGGGACCACCTCTAGAGGGTTATTAACCATGGGATGCATAGCCAGGGGGTGGTGTCGACTCCAGAAGGCAGGACTTCTGCACGCATTTGCGCTTTTTTTTCGCGTTTTAACGAATGGAACATTAATCAGAAAACTGCACTATTAATATCTAGCTGTCACAAAGGTCCCCGCGGCTACAAATTCCTATCGATCCAGACCGATCAATCACTTTACGCACCATTCATCGTTTTCATGCTAACAGCCTCAAGACGAATCTAAACAGCCAACGTTCACGCGCGTCACTCACTAACGATTTGCGCGAAAGCAGATATCCGCCTCGCTGCGTCCGTTAGAGCCCTTAAGTTTAGTAGCCACTGTAAGCCGAGCATCCGCAATAATTTTCACGTTCCGAGCGCTTTTATTATGAAATCACTTTGCTGTGGGTTTCTTTTAGGATAATTACTGGCTCTGTGATCTGTGGAGTCGTATGATAACTGCGTCTTCGCCATAGGGGCTCTCCTTGCATGGTTGCGTGTAACGCGTGCTGAGGACTCACTTTGTAGCGCGCTACAATGATTCTCGAGGTGGCTAAACCTAAACTAGAAAACACGCTCCATGTCGCAAACTAAATGTCTCCAAGTTTAGCCAGGCCTTAAGGGCCATCCTTAAGCACTAGTAAAGTTATGCGAAGTGAGAAAGTATGTATTTATGCAGCAATAAGCCTCTCTCCAAAAATTTATTTTAGAATTTTTAATTTGTTATACGCTTCCCAAATAGGTACTTTTTAAACGTCTAAGAGGACTCGAAAGGTTTTCACGCCTAAATGAAACCTAAATATTCAAAAATGTTTCCTGTCAAGGAAACCTCTTCAGAACAATTTTCGAGATCTGAGTTGTTTTCTTTGTTTCAAAAATAACCGGTTCTCGAGTTAATTCAAGAACCATTTATTCTCGAGATGCATATAAGAAGATCTGTTGATTGCTGTAACAAGTGCTTGAACATTTCTTTAGTCACCGTTATAATCCGAGAAGATATAAAGGGTTTGAGAAGAGTGAGCGAGAATAGATTTAACTTTTTTTCCTCAGGCCCAAAAGCACCTGTCACAATTATGATTTAGATGTAGGTGGAGCCAGAGATATTGGCGCAGTGTACCAGGAGTGTGGGCAATGCTGATAGGAAATACGCTATTAGGAGTCCTTCAAGTAATCAGAAGCCAGTGATTTGCTAGGAGCCGTGTAAAATGAGGCTAACATGCTCAATTAATGCTTTAAAGATGCATCCATTCTCTATGTGCCGTATATTCCGCAGAATATAGACGTAGTTGTATATTGGCGCCGGCGCCATTGTCTCAAATCAACACTGCCTTCGGCTATCAGCCATCATTTCTAGTGTCAACTAAATGATTTTATTTTCATTTTCTGCCCACAAGAAGCACTCTGCGTTAACCAAAAACTAAAAAAGCTGGAAAAATGAATTTTTTAGTGTGTAAGGCACAAATAAAGCGCGTCTTGTTTTGTCGTATTGTCTTCTAAAAAACAATTAGATAAAACTTGTAAAAATACAAAATGAGTGCGTTTTAAGCAATATTTTTTTTGCCAACTGATAACGAACTCGGCATGAATTAGCACTATAAAAAATGAAAATGTACCTTTTACTAATTTTAATTTGGATGACTAGCTGTCATATATGTGACCTGCAACGTCCGTCATCCGTACTTTCTTTTTTCTACAGCCCACACTATCCGTTATACGAGTACTCGCATGACAACGCCCTTCCCCCTCCTGCACCCCCGCGTGTCACTTTTTCATTGTGGAGAAAGCGGATGCACCTTATTTATTTGTGTACTTTTGTATTTATGTACAATTCCAGCCTAATAGCAATGGCATATCTCGCTTATAATTTGATATGTGTTCCCTTTTTATCGACTATCGAATCTTTGTATGCTTTGCGTTTTTATTCATCGATTCACAATAAGCTGTTCTGCTTTCTTTTGACACTTTGTAAGACAAGCACTCATTGCGAAATAGTTGTCGAAGTTATTGAGTTGGAACCTCGGATGCCCACGCTAAATTGAATGTCGCTGTCTGAAAGAATAGCGAAGTTCAATACGTGCAGGCTCTCACATTTAAGTGATGGATCTGTTCGTGAACACTGATTGGTTAAAAACATCACCTGGCCATATTTGATTGGCTGAAACGCGAATGGACAGGTCGCCAAACAGTTTTGACACTGGTCCGACAGCGTTGAGTACATGAAGCCATATGTCACAGGCGCTGATACATTTTCAGTAGGTTAGAAAAACAAGATCGTACATCAAACGGACGTGCGAGGAAGGTTAATCCTAAATGCAAACAATAATGAATGGAAGACTGTGTGTAGAGTGTTAGGTATGGGGGTGTTTTTTTTTTTTTTGCATTTTTCAATACGGCTTGGTTTGTCTTGAGGTTGGTATCTTGAGGTGTGCATTAGCTGTGACCGCATGCCTATAGTTCATGTGGTCGAGTGCGAACAAAGCCTATTAGTTCATGCATGACCGCATGTGAAACAATGCGCGCCTAGTGTGGTCTGTAATGCACAATGTCAACGAGTTCGACTGCGAGCGAGTAACAGGAGAGAAAGCTAAATGTGTGGCGATTTGTACCATGCGAGCGATGGCTCGTGTATGGGTGTGGGGGGACATTCTTATTGATGAACTGTACTCACAATCCCAAAAGGTCGAAAATTGGACAAAGTCTACTACCAGTTTACATGTACCAGCCTTTTGAAGTCCAGTAAATTAACAATACTTTGTTCTATTTTATTGGGCTACTATGACGATGATATTCCGAAGTTTAAAAGACTTGGAATCGTATTCTACTCTAGAATATTAATATTTTATGTGATATTTTGTTATTATACCGACATTTCTAAAGCCACCCTGACACGAACACCCTGGTCACATTAGACACTAGTCCAAATGCGAGATTAACAGTTAAACCGAAACCGACTCATTTAAAAATTATCCTGGAAAATATCATTGATTTATCATGATCATTGATTTTGTTAGAAATGTCGAGATTTAAACAATTTTCAAAAGTCGATACATTTCAAATGTGACCTATTAGTAAAGTAAAGCTGTCTCTCCTTCTCTACTACTAGAGGTATGTTTAAAATAAAATTCGACTACTGTTATCTTTTTACTTATACTTCCCTAGTACTTTTTTTAAATTTAGGTTAAATCAAGGGTAGATTGTTATAAGGCAATTTCTAACTGCATTAGTTTTATATCAGTTTTTGTTCTACTTGTAACAAAGGTGAGAAATACTAGTTAGATGTACAGGTGATAACGCTCATTCGCTTACTCAAAACACCACCAAAACACGAATAATGATATAGAAAAGTGCTCTTTTTTAGAATAGCATGAAGTGGGATAATCTGTGCACGAAAGTCACCTTTGTACAAATACTTTCGAAAAATAATTTTTGGTGGAATTTCCCCAAAAATGAAATTTCTACTAAAAGTTCAATGAATAGCACTTTAAATAATCGATAAGCCTGAGAATGAAATAGAAAATGCAAGTTCAGAATCTAAGCATATTTTGATGTCCGGTCTAAAAAAAAAAAACGGAAAGTTAGGATATCTTATAATTTTGAAAGTATTTCTGAATGCTACATTTGCTTATATCTGCTCTGATTGTTCGGCGATGGGAGGATTTCTGGTGACCAGGATATGAAATGGATGTATTCTTAGTTCTCAGTATCTTTGTCGAAAAAGCACGAAGGCACTTAGTGGCAAAAGGTTCTTCAATCTCAAGGGTTCGCTTAAGGGATCTTCCAAAACACTTCATGAATATTATATATTAAAAGTGTTACTACAATAGTTGCTGAAATTGGGCTGATTGCTTTCCATCGCCATCGCTTGAGACATTGAGATGTTTTGATTGGCTTGGTAGGTATTCTTTGCAACCAGGTTTAACGCTTAGTCGATTGGTTCTCATAGGTGCTTTTCCGTTCAAGTATAGTCACTGAATAGACATTCATCAACAAAAATAGACTAATGACTCAAAATGGACGCTTAAAAATCCAGGAAACCAGCTCTTGGTGGCTGTAATAACGACCATTCAAACCATTTCCTGGACGCATTAAAACCCTAGAGCAATAATACGAACTGCCGTCCTGTAGTGGGACGAGTTCCCGAGCTGATAGCTAAATTATATCCCCTCACAGCTAGAATAGAAACATCTAACACCACACTATAACATTAATAGAGTTCTAATTGCTGTACAAACTTTATTTTGAAAGGCTTGAATTGGTGTTAATTTAGCGTGAAGAGAGACACCTAATAACATTATCGGGAGTAGGCGTAGAATCCGCTCATTTAGTGACACTTGTACTTTGCTCGTGCTCACCGTTCATCGGCACTCAATAGTTGAGTGTCTCGCCGGAGTGATTCGTCTCTTTCAGAAAGAGCCCTCGATTCATTGCGAGTATTTTCCCTTATCTATTGTGTGATCGTTCAGGTGTGAAACCAAAGATGGTGAATGCTTTGTTGTTCGCTCTGAACGTCATAGCTGCAAAATCCCGCCTATATTTAACATAAAGAGATCCAAACAAGGAATAAGCGTTCCCGCAAACGCATCCTGTTACGGAGTGGGAGGTGCACAAATTAAACCTAGCACTATACATCACACTTTTAACTTTAGAAACTGGCAAATAATTTATTCTTATTAATAATTTAAAGTTGGAAATCCATTGTGATATTATTTGAAGCGATTGAAAGTACAAAGCTTATTCTTTGTAATAATTCAATGCAAATGTTTATATGTTCTGAAAGGATTCCTCCTATTTGCTTTTTTTTACTACGGAAGACAAGTATCTTTTTGCATCGTACAAAGTTTTGGTAGGCTGTTACCCTGTTGTGCTCTGGTGTGTTTAAATCTTTTGAGAGGAAATAGATTGATGCATCTTTGAAGAGAAATTAAAATAGAATCCCGCTAATCCCGAACTCAGTTCGAGTAAATGGGGTAAATTGTTGGCAAGGGGAACAAAAAATAGTTCAAATTAGCGGGGAGTTATATTTTTACTGCGGTTTATGTAATTTTCAAAGCTTCAAATCGATTCAAGGGCAATCGGATTTGGGGGGGGGGGGGGGGGGGGGGTTGTACGACGAGGCTCAGTATATGTGACTGAGATCAATACCAATTGACAGAAATCCTGATAGGTTTCACACTGTTATTTTATTATTTGTATCAGATAACGTAAATACGATGATAGACAATACCATGTGGTTGCGCTTCATACTGTAACAAAGGATCAGGAACTAAATGAAAGCTAAGAAACTAAATATACAAGCACTCTATAGTAAATACGCGTCTTGCTGCAATTCATACTAGGCACAACTATCGTCTGATATCCTATGTCACTATGTTTAATTAAGTGTTATATCGTGAAAATTGCGTTGTTAAACGTATATCACGAATGTAACTGGTGTAACAGAACATGAATCTATTTATACTCGCATTCGTAATTTGTGCTGGAGATCTATTTCCTTATTACCATACTCGCCATTACCATTACCATTTTTCTATTTTACCAGTTCAAACTCAAATAATCGAAAGGTCCCTATCTCCTCTTTTAACTTTCAATTTACATCACAGGTAGAAAAGTGCTGTAATTTTGGCCTATCGCCATGTTTAAAAACATGCTAAAAATTGTTTGGCCCCCAAAGGGATCTATCACTGCCCCATCCTAAATAGCAATAAGGGTTTTACAAGTGTCTACTTCAATCATTAAATCATAGATACCACAGATCATGGGTGCCACCGCGGTAATTAGGAAGTCATTAAAACACTACAGGGTTACGTATGTTGTTAAACTCATTTTGTTCATGGTTCCCTGCTAGCACAAGAGACCTCTGCTACGGAATACTCTCTGTTTCATCCTACAAATTTTAATAGATCGTCTAAAAAAACGTGAAACTTTTCCTAGATGTGCGACCTCAAACCGGTATTGACTATTTCCACCATCTAGTAATAGGGCCTAAAAGACTTCAAACACTTTATCACACATCCACGTCTGTTGGGGGCGACTTAGTTTTAATTTAAAGACTCTGTAAAGAAATACAGCGAAGTATCCGATGACACATTGCTAACCCATTCCACCTCGTCTTAAAATATTAAGTGATATTTGCAAAGGTTGGCATGCCCGAAGATCCTGTCTAAACAGCAATCCATCGGTGGCTTTGCTTGAATCCTCTGCTTGAGTACAAGTCCTTATTCCAAGGGCCTGATAAAACCGTTAGATCAGCTATGAAAATATCATAACACTTGGAACAGGCCCTAAAAACTAATGCACATGGACCCTAAAATAACAAACTAAGTACGCCATGTCATGGGGAGGGTTTGTGCCTGAGTAAACCGCCACAGGGAAGTTCTCAACAAATCATTATTTTATTTCACGCTGATAACAATTGCTACTGACAGCAAAATAGTGAAAACTACGTCATTTATTGATTTATTTTGCTCTATGTTATCGGTACAGGACCAGGCAAGATTATTCCGTGCTCACAATAATAAGGCGACAGCCGATTGTTATGGCTAGTTCGCTTGAGAGACAGCGAAAACAAACTAGATACTGCAGAGAAATGACCCCATTAACTCACTATCTCCGATAAGAATTACTGTCATAGACCGTGTAGACCTGATAAACGCAAGGTCATCAGTGATAACGTGTTTTCAAGATGTGCGAGATATGCTGGCTTCTAACAAAATTTTCCCCCACCCCAGCCCGCCTGCCTGCCAAGACCCATCATGTTGCGAATAAAACGGCGGGAAATCGATCCAGCCGCGCTTTATAGCATACGATTTTTACGCAATTAATCCAATATATCTGTATATCCTCTTGACTGTAAAACTAAAACACTCAAACAAAGGCACACATTTTTCACTTTTTAAAGACCTTCAAAATCAAGATGCATTGAAAAAGCCCTTTTTGGAATTAGATCACACGTTCCCCGAAATGAAAACGAAGTTTCAAGCAGTATATAAGGTACAGTATTCGGCTTTAGTTTTGTTAAAATACGCGTGTAGTACAATTTAGTCAATCTAACATTGTAGCCTACTAGTACAAAACATGTGCGGTTGTTTCATTTCGAAGCGATTATTTTGTGTACACATGCAAAATCTCGATTTAGACAAAAACTATATCTAATACTTCCTTCAACGGAAAATTCTTAATGAAAACAATGTAGCCAATAGTTATCATAGCCACCATAAAGCTTTTCCCATGGAATCCAGACATAACTCCTCTAATTAGTGTTTAAATATATTAGATGAAATGCCAATGAGAACAAACAATGTTTGTACTTTCGTCCATGTACAATTGTTTTTGCTGGATTCAAGTAAAAAGTGTCTTTTGTTATGGTGGAAATTATCTTTGTTGTTTAACATTGATGAACTAATTTGATTTGTGCATATCTTTTTTTTATTGTGTCTGATAATAATGCAAAAATAAGCGAAAATAAATCAGCCCCTTCAATTTACCGATAACTACCTCGAGTCAAGTGTCTTTGTGGTCTGGCATTAACATTTTAAAATCTTTAAAACATACATAACGCGTTAGTCAAAATGTGTCGTTTGAAAATAACCTGATTGTCATAAAAGCCGTTAATCGAAAAGCTCGCTTAGTAAGCAAAACCGGCTAGACAGCTGAAAACAGTGCCAGGCGTTTTAGCACTTAGAAGTGTGAAATTAAACATTAAAGATCGATCAATTGAAAACCTATTCACTCAAGCCACTAACAGTGGAAATTTGCTGTTATTGTTATTCGTTTGATCTTTGGTAAAAGGTCTATGGATCAGACGATGATCTGATTCGACCTTAGCGATCTATTCCCGTCAAAGCCCATACACTAGGCCCGATAAACACTTTAACTTAGTGCACTTAGGTAATGTTTATACACGTAATACACCGAGAACAGGAACTAATGAACAGCACACAATAAAATTGAAGAAATAACAAAGAGTTTTAACTGTTTGGTGAAGCTCGGATGTGTGTTTTATCGCGGATACTGTTATTGTGGGGCCTTCATCAGCTGAATATCCACGCTTTTTTCGCCTTAGTGTCATAGTGACAGCTTTGCTAATTCTAAGCTTACTGTTCCAGTTTCCTTGACATTTCACGGACGTATCACTTTTCCCAGTTCCGTCTCTGCAGCCGTCCTGAAGTATCAGTACATGGTTGCGCATCCCATCACAAGTAGATTTAGTTTCAGTATTACGCAGGCGAGACCCATGGAAGCGTTAAACCCCAAGACTCGTATAACCCGCTCCGAAGAAAGCCTTCCATTATACTCTTGAGTATTGTCCAACAAATTAATTAGAGGATCGCAAAATTAAGGGATGCTAATCGAAATAAAAAGACCCCACCATTTTCACGCCTTCGGTACAATAAACCATTTGCGTTAATGGCCGTCTATTGAGCGAATTGAATGTTCATTTGAAATTCCGTGTACTCAGTTGTCCCATTTCCGAAGGGTCTTTTGTTCGGTTTGCTTACTCGTTTTGACGTTCACGCTCAGGAAACTCGATGTTTCCCAAGTTTTTCTAGCTTGTATACTGCTTCCAGTCAACTCCAATAGGACTTATTATTACTTACGCCAAAAAATATGAACCCTTAAATATCTGATAACACTAATAGCGCGGCTGTCCGCTTACGGGAAACCGAGGCATGAAGGTATATTAGTACAATATCAAGCTTTCTTTTGTCCTGTTTAGTATATGGTTTAACGCGTCGCTGCCATAGTCTAAGTTATGTTTGCAGAAGGCTTCTTGATCTAACTTTACTCGTGGTATCCCCGATACCTCACACATGGCATTTCCCGAGACCTCTTACTTAAACGCTGACAGGTCTGCTGTAGAGAAGTCGAGCTGTAGAAATAGGAATATATGAGTTGTGGCCTAAGAGGGTCGAACGATAGGAATTGTTAGGTAAATTAAATTATGGAATTCTTTCAACTGCTTAAGTGGGTCACACGTCTTAATCGTTAGCATGAAGTGAGCGGTCGAGCACTTTATTGGTGGGCTTTCGCCCTAGGAGTCGGACGTTTCGCAAGCGCCGGATAGTCACCCTTTGCATGGTCTGATAACAGGAGATTTCTTGCGGGGCTAAAATGTTTTTGTTTGTCCGGTTTGTTTTCTTTGATGTTCACTTGTGACAGCACATTATCTTGTGATGGGGGAAACCTGAGAGGCTATTTTACGTGTGTGGTTTAAGGGGCATTAACTTTGTTGTCTTAGGCTACAACCGCCATTTGATTTGGATAGGGACATATTGGAATACCAGATATACTGACTAGGTGAAAGGACTCCAACTCGCTCAGACGCGAAGATCGCGCCAGCTGTGTTAAATATCAAAGCCTTGTTTTCGCGAACTGATTTTCACCTCATTCATCCAGTGCTAAACAGAACACTTCACACACTCAATCTGTTGATAATATAATGACCATTAAAACTTGTCTAAACGATGAAGCTTTCTTTGCGGGAGCTTCCCAACAGGAAGCGCTGTCACTCATGCGGATGAGCCAAACAAACTGCGCGATCCAAGTTATTCACAAAAAAATCATACTTTCATTACGGTTTATTCATCTTCACAGCACTACGGATCCTGACTGGTCCATATGTCCCTAATGGCAAAAACACATGACATTGTCTCTAATTTCATACATCCGCCAGCAAACGTGATGCAATGCTGCAACATAGCGCCCGGAGCGTCATGGCCCGGCTGGGGTCAGCCATCCGCAGCTTAGCACTGCGCGTATTTAGGTACATTTATTTTATGTACGTCTCACCGAGTTTGTGTAAAATGTGAATGGTGTATAGACATGTTATGGGAGGGGCACCTAAATGGTCTGAAGGGAAGTGCGTTTACAATCGCATTAAGCCGTGAATAAAAGGACTCGTAATGGGTCCTAATGAGATTCTTTGTCCTCTATGAACGCTGGATTGTAATCAACTCCTGCGAGGTAATCGTTCTTCAAGGGCGACCAACAATGATACGTTTTACTGCAAACCACGTACGATCTCCCACGAACAACACACGCGAACCCGTCAACGTGTGAATCCCTAGAATTCAATCGCTTCCAGACTGTTGCCCCAAACTCAGATGCCCCAAACCTCCCTTTATCTTTTCCTTCACTCTCTCTAAAGAAAACACATCACCGATATTGCATCAAGTGTATTTCGTCGTTAATTTACAATAGAATTATATATTGCATTACTAGACCACCTTGGCATGTGTGGCTAATGCTAAACGGACAATTTACACAGACGATAGAATGTACACAACCGTTACTACATTCCCATATCTAGCGATAACTTCACCTCGAGAATTGAGTGCGCTTTTGAGCCCTTCTTTCCCGTTCAAGTATACTTGTTTTATAAATAAATTACGTTGATGAGGCAAAGAAATAAAGCTGTCAACTAAAATGAATAGGGAACCGAGATAAGAGAGAACGGCACTCCATTAGCACGGAGATGTCTGCACGATCAACACGCATTGAGCGATCCACTTGGCGCTACCCGACTTAGCTCTTTAACTATTCAGTACATGTTCCTATATCTCTTAAACAACCCACCACACACTTCGCTTATTGCATC
The DNA here is from genome assembly GCF_932526225.1 of Nematostella vectensis. Lineage (NCBI taxonomy): Eukaryota > Metazoa > Cnidaria > Anthozoa > Actiniaria > Edwardsiidae > Nematostella > Nematostella vectensis. The sequence goes on from NC_064039.1 coordinate 11,767,715, forward strand.
AGGGATTCACGAATGTCCGAATCCGGGATTATGCTTAATTAAAGTCTAATGCCATGCAATCGCCCATGATGAAAAGGGTAAACGAGTAAAGCGTCAAACACTCCATCTCAATGTTGGATTAAGTGTTGTACTTCCGTAGTGACGAGAGTAGAGAGAGCGCGATTTCCAAGGCGAGCTCATCTTCCCAAGTGATTCTCTCATCTCTACAGTACTTTTAAGTCTTTATAATCTTATAACTGTACAGCGGACTTAAAGCTACTGACCTTGATATGGCCTATTCTACGGTCGCGCTTTGCGCATATGAATTCTTCGCTCGCTATAGCGAGTGACTTGACGGTAGCATATGGTCCAAGCAATATAGCCCGTAGGAGCCAAGGCTTCCGAAGCTAGGCACATAAGGCGTAACTGGGTAGGAAGGTACGGCAGGCAATCCTAGATCTTCGTACTGCTTTCTGTCATCTCTAACGAGAACTCTTACCGCTACCTTCTTTGCCGCGCTTGGGGGACAAATCTCAGAGGCTAGTTGGCGACGCTTGGTTTTATACCGGCGGTTCTGGAACCAGATTTTAACTTGTGTTTCTGTCAGTTTGAGAGCCGCAGCGAGGTCTGCTCTTTCCGGCCCGGAGAGATATTTTTGGTGGCTGAATCTTCTCTCTAGTTCAAAGACTTGCTGGTGAGAGAAGGCAGCTCTTGATCGCTTCCTGCGCGGTTTACTCTTCTGTTGTTGGTTTGACGGCGAGGTGTTGCTGGCCTCCCTTTCGGAGCGAACTGTAATCAAGACACAAAAACGTTCAGTCCAAACACAAGATCACATTAATTAGTAGGCGGTCTGTATTCGCAGATTATTTAACTGAATTAAACCCAAACTGATTACGTTAAGTCCCGTCCCGTCCGGGACTCTCACATTCAATAAACGGCGCCACCGTTTTAGCGATCTCACTTAGTGTATAGTTTACGGACTCACTTTGTTCTTTTGCGTCGCACTCGTCTGGACTCTCCTCCGCTCTGCTGTCCTCGGCGTGAACTGAATCTGTTGGTGGTGTCGCCGCGGCTTGCGGAAGACAGTGATAACTTGCCAGAGGCACGTACGGTTGGAATGGGAATGTTGCCTGGCGGTAGGACGGCGAGGGAATGTATGTGGGGAAACGATGGGGCTCGACTCCACGTCGTTCCCACAACGATGGCAGCGCTATGCTGCTCGAGTCTAGGTTCTGGACGTCCTGTCTGCTGAGTATGTCGGTGATAGAGAATGGCGTAACCGCGGGTCTAGTGCTAGAATCGCTCATGGTCAGTGTTGTTCCTGCGTGCTCCGTCCCTTCGAGTGAGTGCGAGTCAGTTGCGCCTCACGTTGACGTACCCACGGATGTCCTATACTAAAATAGCACTCAGAGGCCTGGAGGAATTTTCCCTATATCATTACTTATTGATAAGAAATCAAAATTGAACATTAATCGCCTATTGGTCGGAGTTCACGTATCACTTAGTGCCTGTTGATGAGACAATCAGGCTAATCACGCCTTCTGATTGGACGAGAGCTTCATTTACGTAGTTTGTTGTCGTTGTGCTAGAGAGCGTTGACACAATGCAATTAGGAACACACACGGTACTCTTTAATTACACGAGGGCTTCGAACCACATAGGCACAAAGCGAAAACACAGCTTCCCAGAGATCCTGAGTAGCTGCAAATGACACAGTGCTTTTTCAAACACACCGTGTTTACTTTATATCATTGAGATAGCTTATCTGGTAAACAGTGCCTGCATATCGGAACGACACGTTAGCCCACTCCCCTCCCCAATACACTGGAGTAACCCCCCTGGTTTTAGAGTAAAAAACCTAGGTGAGAATTAACAGGACCAGAATGTGTTTTGACGGCGGAGGGGGGGGGGGGGGGGGTGGTGAATGGGTGAGAGGGTGGGGAGGGTGGTTTTCCTTGCGCGCAACTCGCCTCCTACAATCCGTCAGTCCTACATTTAAACAGATCTTAATAAAATGTCAGCGCGTGGGAAAGCCGCTCGGGAAAGCCTGTCTTGGAGGGCAGTGAAACTTTGTTTTGGGACAGAGCGCTTGCGTCGAGCCATTCTATAGCCGTAATGACTTCTCCTGGGCGCTGCCAATCAAACTCATGGCTTGCGCGTTAATTCGTTTATTATTTTGCTATTGTCAATTAATGTCGATTAGTGATTGCAGTGATTGACAAGCGGAGAATAGAGAACGCGCCATCTGGCGTGAAGTTTTAATTTTCAACGTTTACATACACTTTAATACATTTTCGTACAATAAGCAATTCAAGCAGATTTTGTTCTGATCTCGTTTTACCTCTCAACGGAAGCTCGAGGAAAACCATTTCAAGATGAAACTAAGGCAATCCAAATGACAATATTGGGGCATTAAAAAGGTTTTACCATAAGTACGGATTGCTTTCACTTCGATTTTCATCACATATCAATAATACGGTGACTTGTCAGATAGGCTAACACCGTCCTAATGCGATTATTAAGTTCTACACGGTTTGTCGTTTTTAGTGCCTCTTCTTTTTTCGATAGCTTTTCTAGTAGCTTTCTCCGTACATATCTTTTGACAGAGCTCATAAATTTGACGTATCTTTTCCCTTTTGTATCATACGTATACCAGCGTGCGCACGTTTTGGGTGAATTTTTAAATGTATATTTTCCTCTGCGTTTTGTAATATTTGTAACGTCTGTTTCATTGCACTTGTCAGCGAAAAAATCTATTTATACAGTGTCGAGACCTCTCTATCCTACTAGCTTACCAGAGTAAAGGTCGAATTTCTTATGATTGATCGGCGAAAAATATAAACCTATCATTTTGACGGCTTTTCAAAACATTAATACCTGGTTGAGGTATTAAGGAATTCTTTCTTGTCGTCTCGCCAGCAGTTGACAATTTCAAGAGAAAAACCAAAAAAATAGATAAAGTGCCTAAATTACCCGGCTAATGGGAATTTTTTTTGTCCATTTTCATGACATTAATGTTCAATTTGTTTTGTGGTTACGTATGTTGGGCATTGTAAAGAAAGAGTACCATCTATAGGAAACCTGCTAAATTATGCCTGATAATAAGACTGCATCGTTTTTTTTTTGAAAAACTGTGATAAGTTTTTATGCCTGGAAGGGTGGCGTCATTTCTGCTTATTGAAGCACTATTCAGCATAAGAAAACTGTCTGAAAATAATGGGCCATATAATCAATATGTTGCTGGCACGGAAATTTCTCTAATGGACTAAGCCGTATTTCGTGGTTAGTGTGATGCTTTGCTAAATCCATCCTAAATGTACACCCAAAAACGCAAATTAACCAGCAATAATGTCACCATTAATTTCAAGCTTTTGTCAGCCTGTGAAATGCTTGGCACTTTCGCGCTTACTAATTAGGATTATATCGTTCACGGCTAGAGCAGCATCTCAGGTGATAACCAATAAAGCGACTAAACCTTTACACAAAAGCCCCCTTTTCCCGGTTAAACGCTTCTATTATTTGCTTATCTCGTTGAGCCCGGAGTTATAGCCCTGTGTTTCTGTTAGCAGACAATGTATGCCTCTATCTCGGTATAAAAACCACACGGGAATTATCGATAACGAAAGTTCACGGGAAAGGTACAGCGCATTCGCACGCACGCTAGACGCCTCCACGACATCGACTTTGCGACAGGTTTTTCTTAAATACCTTTTATTTAGACTGTCTAACAAAACCTGAACATAAAAAAGTCTTGTATGACATCTCAGTCAACGTGTCATTGGACGCTGAAGTCAAATATTGATGTGAGAATGAGAGAATTGAGGCCCTCAGCACAGGGCTCATCTTGCGTGTTTAGAACTGTCTGCTAATCTAGCGCGCACACATCTTACTTAACAAAGAATAACTCTGTCTGTCTCAAGAGACGCATAAATACACAACTATTTGCGTCGTTAAATCTGGCTTTTTTCGAATATTATTTTGTTATTTATCTTTGACTTTGTTACTCTGATATAACATTATATACAATAGAGGGGCATATCTTAGCATCTGATGTATCAACCTAGTGTCTATTGAGCCATTCTATGCAGCTAAGATACCTTTGCCGGCTTAGTTTCCACTTGAAGTAGCAAAAATTTTAAATATACAGTGTGTTTGCTGAAGGCAAATTCCGTACCCTGCGCGGGACAGCGTGTGAACACTCGTCCATCTCGAGCTATCGGTCGCGTTTAACTCTACTGTCACCATTGACTTGGACAAGACCTGTTCGTGAGGGGATTACCACCCTGTTGGGGATACATATTCATATAGTGAGGCGGCGGGAAGTTCATATTCATGTTCGTGTTCATGTTATACCCGTAAGGTTCCCTCCCGAAGCACGTCTCTCCATCTCGCACTAATACGGGTACAGCTACCCTCCTGGGCTCCGGTGGCAAGCCATACCACGACTCCATACCCGCAGCACGCGCTTTGTTCTCCATCGCCTGCTTCTTACACTTATAGCGCTTGTTCTGAAACCATATCTTGACCTGATTCGGCGTTAGTTTGAGTAGACTTGCGAGGTGATCACGCTCCGGCGCAGAGAGGTACTTCTGCCCCTTGAATCTCCTTTCGAGCTCGTAAACCTGCGCTTGTGAGAATAATACGCGTGGTTTTCTGCGGATTCTTTTAGGTTTATTGCCTACTTCGCTCGACATTGAGCCGTTGCACGAATTCGTGAGCTGTTGCAGTTCCGTGCCGTTCGAAGTCGCTTGACTCGTCTGAAGGTCTGAATGCATATCTTGGCTTTCTGGCTTTGAGCTGAGCTCAGGATCCATTGACACTGAAAAGTTACAAGGAGAATCGTGTGTCAGCACAAAACACTAAGTATCAACAACGACACCACTAGAAAGCGTTTTACCCTAAGGGGCTCCCTCAGTAATTAGCGTAGTGAAAGACTTCCACGCCCCAAAGATTGCAGATTGTAAATATTTTCCTTAATGTGAATGACGTGTATTTGGAAAGCTTTCTGGTTCGGTAGGTCTGCGTGAGCACGCGGGCGGACGCGGAGCGCGAAGCCAAACTCGACTGAGTAGTGCAAACTTACATCGCACAATCCTACCTTAGAAGAAGTACCTATAACGGACCTTAGCAATGGCTTAACCTTTCAATGGAGCTCTTCTCTTGAACACTTGAAGCAATTTCCCTCCCCCCACTTTGCGTTCAGAGATTTGATTATAATTGTTAACATCATATGAAATAGCGCGCTCAAACATGATTCATAACAGCCAAAATACACAGAATCATTTCGCATACTTAGCGGTGTATATACCTTGCGCGGAGCCGTCGAGAATTTGACTTGTTGAAGTGTTGCTGTTAGCCGCTTGGCTAGAGTCGCTTTTCATGTACATCGGCCTTGTGGTGTCACCGTAGAGATAACTCTGGTTGTGACTGTCGTGCATGTGTAGTCCACTGGTTGTAGACGGCTCCAACTTGCTAGCCATCGTATGAATCGAAGTCATCTGCGTCAGGCAATCACTCTGGCCTGCCTCTTTGTAGTTTGGATGGAACTCGCTTAGACTCAATAGATTTCGCACTGTAAATGGAGCTGTAGGATTTGTAGGATGTAACATGACGTTCGCACGCTTCCCCTTTCCCGTCCGTATTCGCGTTGCTTTAACCTTGCGGTTAGGATTGACTTTTGAAAGTCACCTAAATGAACTAAATGCTACGAGGAAATGAGCAGACTGATGTTTATGGCCCACACCACTAGATAAGTAACTCTAGGGATGTCAATCAATACCAATTAGGTTCAGTCTTGCCTTCCTATTTTGACGTAACGCAACGCCTCCTCATTGGTACATACGAACACGCGATGACAGGGTTGGCATTTGTTACAAATTTTCAAATTGGCCGTGGCTGTCAGAGCACTTTCTGATACAAAGTGTTGCCATTTGCTCAGGCTGTTAGACGGGACACTATGTGCCTTACTATTATCATTTACAGGCATTAGTGAGTGACGTTTTCTTTTAAACACATCTAAAAGTGTGCTTTACTGAGCAAATACTCGGGTTCATTATGTGATTGTTTTAATTGCGTCTTTTTGCGCGCGCTTTTCTGACGTTATACAGGATTCTGGGGTTCTATTCGTGAGGGGGTCAGACGCGCTCGCAAGGCAAGACAGAAACATTGTGTTGTGGTTTATTTCAACCGTAACCCTAGATCGACGTAGAAATGCAGCAGTCACCTTCGTGGGAGCAGGGACTTCCTGCAAATAGAATAAGTCTGCTAGATAAGTTCAACGTGTCTCTGGTATAAAACAGGCGTCATCGTACGCTTGCTGTCAGCGTTTCGCTGCTATTTCTCTCAGATGCACTTTCCGTGTGAATCGGTTTCGCAACAAGCGCATTCTGCTCGTTAATTGCTATGCTTTGTTTGGCGCTTCATAGTCCGTTCTACCACGCATGCGCCGTTCTGATTGTGTACTAGAACGTTTGACTGTGTGTGCTGATGCGTCGAATACATCGGGACGTTTAACTCGCCTCGATTGCTCCTAATAAATTGTATAGATTGGCCGATAAGGGGTACTAGTTAAAAAACCCTTTTGTGAATACTTTGTACGAGCGTTGTCTTTTCTTAGCACCCCGATGGATGCAGCCAACTTTGTAAACAGGGCCAACCCAATCATAATATTATCTTCAAATCGAGAGCAAAATACGATAATACGAAGACTCCGTGAAACAATATCGGTAGAAAGTGTGGTTTGTTTTAGACAGGATTCCGCCTTGTTGTCGCCCGTGAGACACATTCTATAGATGATTCAGATACTGCTAATGGTGTCCAAGTCAATTGGATCTTTTGTTGTCGCATAAAAGGAAAATATGTTTCGAGAAATGTTTTCTCAAGAGAACAGGTGACGGAGGCAAGGCAGAAGTCAACATTTGTCCACTTTTTAACCTGTGATAAAAGCTGTGTAAATTGGAACACCCTAAGAAGGAAATATTACCATTGTGGTTCGTATATATTTTACATGGTGTATTAATTGCTTGAAAAAAATGATATATTAATTGGGATTTTATTATACTAAGATATTGGCACCGTGGATTTCTAAGCTAGCAACACATTTATGGTGAGTAATGTGCCATTAGCATGAGCGTAAACCCCAAGTGACACGATTTTATGTAATTCAGTTGATCTGTAGTTGTTGCGAATAAATATTTCTTTGGCTTTTTACGTAATTTTGTCGATTGAGAATAATCTATTCGCTCAGAAGTCCTCTCGGAAAATATTTGTTTTCACTTGAAACTCTCAAATTATAAGCCCATCCACGTAATTGTTTTCGGGCACAACATTACTTATGTTCTATGTCATGTTCAACACCAGGTTTAGGCTCAGTAAACTCAGGGATATTTGCGGACGTCGCTAAAGTAAATACTTGAAGATCTTAGGATTTTTGTTGTCGATAAGCGTGACAGGGACTGATTTCCTGTTTGCTTCTCTGCCTCGACACCTCGCTAAGCCCGTGTGTGCCTGCTATCGCGATCTTTCAGGGACCTGCTCAACGTGTGGCTAGCGACGCGAGCGCGACTGCGATTGTACAAGGTGTCGTTACGATTTCAATCGCCAATTAACGGGCAAAAAGAAGGTGTGAAATGCCGAGTTGTACTCAAGTGCATCCTATCGTATTGTTTGCTCCGTCGCCACCTAAACTAGACCGTCGTTTAGACTAGAGCGAAATTGTTTCTGGCCTTTTTCGGTTTTTATCTCCTAATGTCATGACCCCACGGGAACTACAGGGAATTTTGCGTTACATGCAACTGACAAATAAATCAATATACGCGACGAAGGGAAGTGTACGTCCAGTGCCAGCCTAAACCATGATAGCGCGCAAATGATTCCCTAGACTGCTGGTCAGTCAAGGGGTGGTGAGCGATCCAAGGCAATCTAGTGGTCCTGAGAGAAAGCTCGCCTTTCCTCAGCTGTGCCACAATAGCCTCTCTTAAAGCTGTTTGTTCAGTATATGTCACCAGCCTTAATTTATTTTCAGTTCGGGTTCGAGCAATATTTCGACATGATGTCATAAGCTATACAATTCCTTGGATTCGGCTTGAGACTGCGTGCCCTACCAGGCAGCCCAAGTTTCCATGGAATCCCGCGCTAAGATACTACGTTCGTTGTATGCCTAAGGTTACGATCACTGCTAAGTTAAACACTGTTTCAACACACCACCCGGTTTAAACCCAATATCGTGCTAGCGCCGGCGAACGACTCATTGTTTTGTGTAACTATAAAATATTTGTTTTAGGAAATATTAGCGGTCGCGCGGCCGGCATCGCTAAGCTGGTCAAAGCCAATAATAAAATGGCCGCTACAGTGCGATAACTTGAGTCAATCCCTGAGCCCACTCTGTTGGCTTTCTATAAATACCACAGCGTTTGTGGTGATTTGATGTACACGCAATGAATTGAAAGTGTCACTTTGTGACATGGCTTATCGGATTCCCTTAACCAAATTCACGAAGAGATGGCCTATAAAAGCTATCGTATTCGGTTATTGCGGTTGGCTGTTTGCGTTGCCCCTCGCCTCATTATCAGCTCATCGTATGCAATTAGTTTTCAGTAAGCATTAGGCATTATGCTTCTTGCTCGCGATAATGTCATCGGCAAAGGTGACTGTATATTATCGAATAATTGGTAGCTAATTTGAATGGGCGTTCCAACGTTAAGGGCGCTCTTAGGGGGTTGAGTCTATGTCTTTAGCTGTAAATGACAAGACTAACAGTACATCTTGCTGATAGAATACAACACACAGCAAGCTTTATACTAGTTGTGGGAAACATGTATAAAAGGGCAAGCAAAGGGCTTCTAGTAAATTGAACTAGCTAAATCCAGACTCTGCCTGCCTCATTTAAAGCTCGTCAGCATACTGTGCATTGCTAGGCCTAAAGGTCACATCAAACAGTCAATCCAGGCCTTATGAGTTACTATTCCATAAGTCGTGTGTTTTGCGATAGATAGTTGACTTGACATTGTGCTTGCCGCTTCGTCGAAATGCACATTACTTAGATAGTATCAGTTGTGAGTGATAGAATGAAGTCTGTGCTTCTTAAAAGGGGAGGGCAACAACTCTACTTCTATCGCAATCTTTCCGACACAAGACGAAAAAAAAGCTTGTTGTAATTGCATTAAATTGCGATATCGCTCTACTGCTGTTTTGTCCGTTTATAAGGACATTAGAGAGGTCTTAATTCTCCTGCCTCTTCGCTGACTCTTCGGAAGGCGATATTGGTCCGATAGTAGTCTTCGAATCGCGCTGTCTCGCACCGAGAATTTTCAAATCGAGGGGAAATCGGTGACCAAAAGGAGTTGTAGTTTGGCGAGTATGTCCTTACAGGGGTCGATAAATGAATAAGCTCTTAAAGATCGCCCAAGGGCCCTCCGTTAAGCTAACCCAGCCGTTAACTCTGGCTAAACGAAAGAAGAGCCCAACACAAAAGTCGACTTGACTCTTAGCGCCAAATCACGTCAAGAGGTCCTTCAAAAGGAATTCACAGGCTATTTTACGTAAAGGGGATGATTCTTTTTGAGGTTTTATAAGGCTTTAAAATTCTCTAGGAACACTCAAAAACCCGGGTATAAGCTGATCATTTAAGGGGGCAGCAATACACCCAACGGTTCTCTTCACGCTGGAACGTGCGTTGGGGATGAAGGCGGGAGATCGCGCGATTCAGCGCGGGGATTCAGCTCGTTTATGGTGACTTTCTCAAAGCCCCAAACCCTTCTTCGTTTAATCATTCTCAAAATCTCTATAGTGGACACTTCAAGGAAGGCATGAGCGAGGCATTGGAGAGCGGTGCAACTCATAGGTAGGCTGCTATTAGAAATGCATCGTTGGCTTGCGATAAAACACCATGTCGCCGGCTAGGCTTAATGTGTGCACAACGATGATTAACGATGCTTTAGGTAATGGATGTTTACCCGAACCAAGCTGTGTTTGTATGTAGATGGGAGGCACCGTCGTCTATTATTGTATTATATGACGCAGGACGCTTTATGCCTATGTCAACCTTATACAGAATGCCTGGGAAATAAAAAAAGGCCAGGCTTAGACTCTAAAAGAGTTTCTAATAGTCTATCTCGCACTGTAAGATGTTCAAAGTTAAGGCAAGCATCAGACCATGCCCGCACGCACATGGTACGCCACGCTAATCGTTAGTCTGTAGGCAGTTAAATGGACCGTATCTTGTATGTCTGCTAATTCAATTTATGCATTCTTTATTTCTTTTGCGTGAGTCCAACCTTTTATCGTTAATACAAAACATTCAGTAGATTTCCCGCAAGTTTGTAAGCTTTACATTAAACTAAAACTTGTACTCCGGAGTTTGAGCGATTTCGAATCGCAGCGGGGTGCCCTACGCTTTTTTACCTCTGTCGCGTACAATCCATATACAAACATTAAATGTGGTTTGCCAATAACCGCGTACAAGGGAACTAAAGAGGGATTTATGCTGTTTACTCATTCTGTTTATCACGTTTACTTTACTAACTCAAAGCTGACGAGAATGTATTTAATGGGCGATCTCTTATTGACTTAGTGAAGACACAAAGAGTTGCTCGCCTGCTTTCGTAGACAATAGAGCTTGTGTAATGCATACAACAGAACATAAGCGCTGTGATCAAAGATAGCTTGGCCAATATAAGACTGTCCCACGTGTAAGCTAGCTTTTATTTACGTCGCGTTAAAGAATCTTTTTTCAGTTGTTCAAACACATTTTTCGCTCAAGTTGAGTGCGATCGTACGATCGTCTACATGCACCGTGGAAAGACAGCTAGAAAAAGCAAATAAATTAACGGCTTCTTAAGAAAACAAGAAATCACCGAACTACTGAGGTATTGAATTTTCGGTTGTCACGCTTTTTCATTTTTCATTTGATTGATGGCCTTTGTATGCTTTCAAGGCAGCATGGAAATCGCTGGAAATATTTCCTTTTTAACACCACTTTGATTATTTCTTTTGTCTCAAGACTTACAAATCTAACAAAATTGTCGTGTTTTTTTTTTCATAGACTCAATGCAAAAAGAATATTTATTTTTAGTGGTTGATACATTATAAAGAAGTGTATTTGTTGGGATGATAAATGATTCTAAAATAATACGGTGAAAAGCCTAAGGCTGTTACTGCGCCTATTTGGTGCCGATCAAATTGTAGCCCTGAAAGCCATTTCTTAGACGGTCATTTCCCACTTTCTTCCTTTTTCTATTTCTGGATGTTGGCAGTAATTGTTTCTAGCATTGTTTAATGCCAGAGATTGTGATTTGTTAAGGGACAGCTTAAATATGATTTTAACTATGATGTACCGGGAAAATATTGACAGGCGAAAATATACGAGCAATATGCGAGATGCTGTGTAGATCGCTTTTGGCAAAAAAAAAATTCTTTTTGTCTTGTGAAAGATCCATTAATTCCGATTTATTTAACAAAACAGGACCATTAGAATTTTGATCAGTTAAACAAAATCCGAAAAATATTCGGAAATATAGGTCTAGATCGATTTTTGAGGGAATTCAAGTGTGTTGAGATTTTAAAGCCTATGTTTAGCACTTGCAAGAAAGAAAACAATAATTGTTACTGAATTGATTTGACTCTCCGAAAAAGTGGACCCGTTGTATTTTCTCAAATTACATTCATTTATCAACTTAAATTTGTTTTATTCGTATATGCAATACAGTAATAGTTGATCCTATGGCTTTGTAAATCCAAACCTTTCTATTGTACTAAGTCTTATCTGTGGTGTAATCTAAAAGGCACGCTTATCCAGCAAAAAAGTCGTTAAGAAAGAAAGTGAACCTTTTATTAGCCTTTTATCAACACAAGTGAACGGTGACTATCTCCAGAGGTTTATTACGCTCATTAGAATGTCCAGAGCTCGTCAGCTGTGGTCTTGGGGACCGAAGGCCTTGTGGTACCTCCCCCTAGATTGTTGTACTAATGCTTTCCGGAGTTTATTGCACTTTGCTGATAAATCATAAAACCAACCTGATCTTTTCCTATATTGTTTCGCTCATCCCTAATATTTCCACCGGATAAAGAAGTGAGCTCTCACGATTTGTGCTTTTAGGGAAAAAAACCTTTCGTTTTTATATCTCATATATACCCATTATATTTTGTTATATATTTTTACCATTGATCGAGTTACCTTCTGTTCTTTCCTTTCGCCTTCATAAATCAATAAGATATACAGAGCATTTATGTTAGTGGGTACATGAGAAGGGTCAGACTTTGTTGCCTGTATTTCCGACATAATTTTATTGCGTTTCTTACGGTTTTTTAAAATGCTAAAAAAAAAAAAATGGTAAAATATTTCACAATATGATTTTCCTGCGTTCAGTGCGTAAGCTGTTTACTCGATATTCTAGTCCGCCATGCATGTTGTTCTGTACTTTTTCTTTCGTGAACCTTCTGTTTGCTATCTCGGGGATCCGATAACATCTTTATACCTGCATTTCATGTTGCGTGAATGAAAACAACTTTAGATATATTTTTGTTGCATAAACGTGTTTGTTAATTAAAAGGAATATTTGGGCATCCAGTATGTTTCTTTGGTTACTTGTTTATTCATTGTAAGCAATATTCCTACTTTAAAGGCTTTTACTGTTTTCGGTTATAACCGAATATCTATTCCTTGGTAGGATGTCTCTCTATTATGAAGGCTAATTATAATATCATTCTTACAGCGATAAAACTAGGGGTTCCTGTATTAGTTTGAAAATAGGCAAGGGCGTAAAGACGTGTTTTATTTTACTATGAATTTTTCGCCCCAGCGATATTTTTACAATGACACTTTTTCCGTCCTTAATGTTTTAATTTTTTATACTTCTTTCGGCGGATCCTTCCTCCTAATTTGATTCTAATAACAAACATCCATTCTCCATTCATTGCTCAAGGGGCAACACAATTTCAATCATTTTTATTTTGGTTTTCTTTTTGTGGTACTTCAATTCTTTTTTCAGACCATTTTCGTACACAATGTTATAAGCATAACAACCTCACAAGTCCATAGCTGCAATAAAAAGGGTCACTTTTTGTGTCAATAAAATAAAATTGCTGATTTTATTAATAAAAGAATGACTATTAGAGTAGTTTCCTCTCGGAGTAAGTATACTGCAGAGCTTATGTTACTTTCCCCGCCTTCTAAAAAGCCTTAGCTCAAAAGCACTTGAGAGTCTGAGGAAGCTCTTCCCTCAAATTTGCATTAAACCTACGTACTCAGAAAATGTCCATATACACGTATCAGGGTATTCGTTTTCTTACAGGAAAGGCGCGCAAATACTATTTAAGGTTTGGAATTTCGTATGTGTCGGATAGGATGCATGTTCTGTGTTATTTCAAAGGGGATTGCCTTTGGTGATCCGATTACCTGATAATCGCTAAAAAATATGTGTCGTATTTCGTCGAAAAGGTTGGAAATCTGTTTTATAACCTATTCGCGGCGTCAGTAGGCAACCTTTGGCTGGGAAATGTTTGTGCGTGTGGCCTGAGATAGCCACTACATATAGTGCGGACGTGCATAACGCTTACACCGTATTTCGCAACGAGGTCAAACTACCAAAAGGCCACCGTAAAAGCGTTTCTCTCCCATCTATCACGTTGTTTTACTAAACGCGACTTAAAATCGAGTCTTATCAGCAAAGATCCAACTATTCAGTTTCACGACATCTTTATCATCATTGCACATAAGTTAAAGTGAGAAAATTAAGGGATTATGTAGGAAAACATACGCTTGTGCCAACTATCTTTTCTTGAGGATAATACTTCGACTCGAGAACGCCTTTTTAACCCACTTAAAGTAACTAGAAGAAGAAGACTTTCTTGTGAGATATGGGGAATCGAGATAGGAGTGGGGATCGAGTTCGTTCTTTGAAAGCTTCACGTCAGTCAAACAAAGAGTAATAAATCCAATATTTTTTCACCATATCGGTATTAGGTGACAAGGTAGTATTTTCAGTAGATTTATTTTTCTGTTCAAATCTCTTTTAAGATTGCAATCTTAATCAGGTCCTTGTGATGTCTTTTGTCTCGCTGTTCCTGAGGAACTGAAGTTATCGTGCCTATCTGGGGAGCTTTCGAAATCCAGTAGGAAAAAAGTGACCGAAGTACAGCCACACGGGGCCGTTCTAAGTGCTTTTCAAGGCCTCCCACTTGCCTTAAATTTGTACTTCATTAGGAAAAGAGGGAAATCCTTGTTGCTTTAAATAAGTGCATTTAGACCAGCTTTCTGTTAGCCAAAACATGTCCAAACGTAATAAATGAGTCTTCGGCCTGTCAGTAAAAGAGGTCGGACTAAATTTGGCTATCCACAATTGAGAGAAATATCAAATGTATATATTTTTTCTTCTCATATCGTATGAACCTAAGATGGTTTGACTTTTTACCAAAGTAAAAGTTTACTGAAGAAGATGAACTCACATTCTTTTTATTAATCCTTGAAGATCTCCAATATTGGGTTCTACGGTTTCAGAAACCACATGACGAAAGAATAAATGAAAGAAGTATACTTTCAATAGCCTTTTCATATATTTGCTTTATCATGTTTTATTGGTTTTCTAACGATCCATTATTTGACTGCCGGAACGCTTTGAGGTTAAAATAAAAATGAATTCGCGATTCTCTTTTCTCCCTGCTAAGTACTGAGATAACGTTCCTTATTCTTGTTCTTCTGATGAGAATATTACTCGACCAAAGGACCATATTGCGGTAATCAATGCAAACTATAGTCATCATTAGGAGCATTACCAGTATTAGTATTTGGTCAAAATAGAAATTATGTATATGTGTTTCATAGGTTTTGTTAATTGATTGTCGCTTACCTTTGAACTCAAACAAATAAAACAAGCTGATCACCATGGTCGAGTCGCAAACTTAACGAAATATTCTTGTTGCATTGTGCCACACCCTATTAGACAATAGTAAAAACATTAGAGTTTGATATCCTTTAATTATTTTCTACTCTGCTTCAACAAAAAAGACCGATTCCGCTATTTTTACTAATGGCACATTAAAGACCATGGTCTGTTTTTTAATAGCAAAACGAAAAAATATATTTTTCATAAAAAAATCACCGAGCTATTATAGGAACCCTTAAGTTTCTTGACCCATTTCCCATGGGAGTTAAAAACACTACACTATGTGTTTTTTTTTTCAGCAAAGTCTTTCAGGATAATCGTTCTGCTGCCGAGACACAAAAAGAATTAAAAAAGATTGATCTGGTCTAGAATCCAACATAAACCCTGTTAACACCTTAAAAGCCTTCTTTGTATCCACTCTAATCACTGGAGATCCCATATCCCAGTCAAAAAGTTATAAGTATTGTGAATAACTGCTTTTCAGTAATTGATATCAATTTGTTTAGCATTACGCATCTTACAAGATTGACTTTTTAATACGCAGCCCTGAAAGGAAACTAATGTAAGGTTTAACTTCAAGCTGAATCCTTTCATTATTTATTAGCGTTTCCCCCAAGGCCCAGCTCAGGGAATTTGGAGAGTTTAAGTAAAGAGCACTTGAAGAGAATGGACTTGAAATGGCAAATGCAGCGCCGATCCCCTCCCATCATTATATTGGTTGTGGTGACATTGATAACCTTTTTAAAACAGGCTTGTTTTTATCCCTTAATCAGCCCAACTTTTTAAATGGAAGTAAAGAAAAAGTGTTTCTTAGTGTTTTTTTTTTTTTTTGCCTCGGGATGCTCTTTTGTAGAGTCATTGGTATCACGCGTCTGCTCATCTTAAAGCTTTCGCTTTGGTTGAGAAGCACAGTCTGGTCAAGGCTCTAAAACACATGCTGCAAACATAAGGTTCTTTTTTATCAGCGTTAAGCAAAAACACCTAAGGATGCACGCTCAGTTGGACGCTGATTATTTTTGTACATTGTCATTCACTTGGAACCCAAGCCCAGCATGGCAAGGGGGAGATGCAGACCTATCAAAAACGCGCGCTTTTTGGAAATAGTCGTTTGCCGATCTAGTAGATAGTCAATTAAATGTTAAGCGGTAATAGTGTTTTTTTTAGAGCAAGGTTAAGCTGGATCTCGCATCACTGACGCTAGCGTCCTAAGTCGACACTAGGAGCATGCTAGTAATCTTTGGTGTATTTTATTAATTGACTTGTGTACTGTTGCATTACTAAGGGCTGAACGCTGGCTGACACCAGCATTTGAACAGCGTGCAACTACGGCTTCAAAGCGGAAACTCCACTTGACGGCTTATTTCCTGAACGATATAACTCCAGATAGCGGGAAAATAGAATAGAAAAGTGAGACATCGAAGAGAAAAGTACAAGCGGGGTGCTTACAAATCTCTTTTGTTAACATCAATTAGTTGCTTCTCAAGAAAAGCTTTTAAGAAGTGTATGGTATTAGTTTTTAATGGGTTTCTCTCTAAACTCCTTTTCGTCATTCAAATAGCCTTAAATCTTAACATAGATTTTTAACAAGAACACTTCACACGAAGAACGAAAAAAGAAGGGGATAAACGATGTCGGCTCAGAACTGAATCTGCGTGACATGGCGTATCTTGACCGTAGAATCTTGAGCGTACGAGTTTTTGCGCTGGTCGAGCGAAGCCCCCTACAGTGCTTCCAGCATATCTTATCACATAAATAGCACACATTGAACTATTAGATACGGCCCTTGGTTCTTTTCAAACGTATTTGCCTTTTACTTTTCACAATACAAGTAGATTAAAAAGTTGGGAGGGGGGATTAAGTAGACCCCTAGATTACAGCTAAAAGAGGCACGTTTACAAAGTTTTAGCGAGTTTGACTTGAAAGAGAACATAAGATACTAGATCAGTCTTATCATCAGTTGACAATGGCTATCGCTCTCCATTTCTATAAGCAAGCAGTAGACTAATTCTGCAAACTAAAATACCTCCCGACAAATGATTGCTTATTCAACCTCTGTTCTAACAAGGAATTACCAAATCCTTGAAATCTACCTTTGTAACCGGTAAAGAAATGTCTGAATGAATGCAAATCACACCTTTAATACAATGTTTATCCTTTAAGGCGTTAATGTTGTATAATATTTGTTATTTGGGGATCTAACAGTACTAATTCATAACTAATTGAGAACACCTGAGCTAGATTACGAAACTTCATGAACTTGGTTGTGATAAAGCCGATAAGGTTTGAGTTTGGGTGCTATTTCTTGCGCTTTTTTATCATCGTCGCTATGAAAGAAAAGAGAAACGACACCTGGTTGTTCTCAAGAACTCATTGCCTGAAGGCGAAAACATAAAACGGCAAAGAATTGCATTCCTTGTTATTTCCTTTTATTTTACACTCATTTCTATTCATGACAGCTATCCTGTTTTCGAGAGAAAACATGTTTAAATAGTAGTGAAAGGAAAAAAAATATTGTAATGCACTTGGCTTATTCCTTTTATTTCTTTTCAGGTTCTAACTTGCTAACGTTAGTTACTGCCTACGGTACTTTATTGTTTGTCTTTTGGAACACAAGGCGACGCTTACGACGTGGGCTGTATTAAGCAAAATGGTTTGTTTTGGAAACGAGCTAAGGGGCGTGCTTGAAAGTAATAATCATTCTGAAGAACTCTTTTGAGACATCAACTCGAAATTTCAACAAAACCACTTCAATCTACTAGTATTTAAGTCTTGACCGTTCAAAAAAGTTTTTCTTTCCATTTTATTCGGCTAAGGAATTTTCCGTTTGGTTTTGAAGGTGGGAACACAAGCGTATCCGTCTATCTCTGATGGCTGTGAATTTCCCTTGGAAGCGAGCCCTGCTTTAGGTGAAGTGATCAGACGAAGATAACACAATCCGGAAATGGCTACCTCACGGCCGTCTGTTCGTTTACCTTGCTTTCCATATCAGATCACTATTTTCAATCAATATCAATTCTAGGAACATCTTTAAACCATCTGCGACGTTGGTACGAGTTAGTAAAAAACATATACGTTTGGCCGTGCTCGCTTGTTATCTCGCTTCTTGGCAACTAGTCTCATGGCAACATTCAATGGGAAATGTTTTTAGTAGTTGTCGTACCTTTTTGCACTTAACCTCAGACAGGAGACGGATTAAGTTTGGGATTAGAGAGCTAGGTTCAATGCTAAAATTGCTCGAATTCATTCATTGTAGAAGGTAATTTCTGCGCATTTATTCATGACCTAGTTTCTGAATTCTCACGATCTTATCTTGAACGCGGTATTGACCAAAAGAGAGCACTACACCATTTAATGTTACAAAGGCAGCTATTTTGATATGGAATAAAGAGATGCTGAGGTAGATAGACGCGTTTTGATGCTATTTCCCCGAGACCCGTGTCAGGACATGGGCTGCTATGTAGACTACGCTCCTAATCCCTTTGATGGCTTCCTATCACTCAAGCACATTATTTTTGGCACATGAGCTCGTTGAAATTCTGTCGCGCTTTTGACAGAATGGTGAGAGAAAGTGGTAATTTAGGTGAATTTTTCGCCGAGTTTAGTATCTTTTTCCCCCGCTTTGCCAACATTGATTGACACATAAGCTTTAGCCCATTAGTAAGCGTCAACCATGTGTGATAATTTTGTCAGCAACTTATTTAAGCTGTCAGCTTGACAGACCTGTGCAGGTTTCAAAGTGCTTTGACGTTTGAAACCTCAATATCAAGCGCGCGTTGGCAAACGGAGTTAATTCTTCCGATAGTATCAGCACCGCAACTTTAATCAGCCATATTCCTTTCGTTCTACAGTCAAAGTTTGATAAACTATTCGTTGTGAAACGACTATACGAC
Source organism: Nematostella vectensis (assembly GCF_932526225.1). Classification (NCBI taxonomy): domain Eukaryota; kingdom Metazoa; phylum Cnidaria; class Anthozoa; order Actiniaria; family Edwardsiidae; genus Nematostella; species Nematostella vectensis. The sequence goes on from NC_064039.1 coordinate 11,786,463, forward strand.
GAAGTAGCCATTTTTACTTAACTCGCTTTTCGTGACTCTTAGAATACTGAGCCGGTGGTAATTGTTCTGCGGATTATTGTGTATCTGTCTACTTATCATTAATCTTGTTAAAATTAAGCAATACTTAGATGGCGTGCACTATTCCCTAATGACTTTTTTATGAAGGCAGTAATTCAAAGATGTTTTTTTTAGCAATGTCTAGGTTTTGTGCGCGCAGAAAAAAATGAGAAGACATAATGCACGAGGGAATAATCGTTCCATAGTGAACCCACCTTAAACTGAAAGACTATTACTTATCATGTAGCCCACACACCATAGAACACGTTGTCAAGCGACGGCCCGGACGTATCTAGTTGAAACACGGTTTGTAATGGATTGTGTTGAATAGCCTCTCACTCCGTTCCAAGTGCCGTCTATAAAGGCAACTCCTTAGCATTTCCTTAAAGCGATTTTAGGAAATAAGTATTACTTGTTCAACGGCTTCAACTGCTTGTTAATTAAATAAACTCGGAAAGAACTTACAAGGGAAGTCAAGTGAGAGGTTTATAGTTTACTTGAATAGCTTCTCAGAGCTCTAACAATCGCTGAAGCGGTTTGAGAGGCTTTCTTAGAAGGAATTAAATAAAGAAGGGCTGTCTGTAATAGCAGACGGTCCCACTTGAAAGCAAGAAGATGTCCAAGATGGCCGCTGGTCGTCCTTCACGGATATCACAAATAAAACAACAAGTAAATCTTATAATTTACTGACACCTCAACAAATGTACTATGAAAATTATTTTCAACGCATTATCTTCATTCAGTAAAGGATAGTTTGTTTGTACGTCGGTGTAAGTGTCCGCTCGCGCCATTTTGGAGTTGTCTTCATGTAGAAATGTCAGCTGTGAAAGTACTTATTTTGTCTCGATGTTGTCAATTCTGAGACTTCTCATTACGTGCATGCACTTGAGAATAAATGAAATGATACTGGTGTTAGCTTTTGTTTTCTCGTTGAAAATAATTAGAGGACTAGAAAGGGGAGATTGTGCATGAATGGACCACCGATTACCCCCGGCTGGAGTCCAGCAATTAGTTGAATACTAGCTTAGATTGCTACAGGCGAACAAACATTATGTGCGAACAGTACTCAAAAGCTATAAACAACAATAAATCACTTGAGCTAAACACTATCACTGAAAGATTCCGCTACTTTTAAGAGCTTGGGAAATAGAAACACACAATGATTGCCTGTAGCGACTTGCTGTTCTTCAGATATAAATGGATGGTGTGAGGAAACGGAATGGTACTTGATATAACGAGCACTTCAAAAGGTCTTTTACTCATGCGAAATGTTTATCATTCGGTCACCTAAAGGCAGGCATTTATCATGTGGATGACTGTGAGCACTCGTGCCATCTCCTGACTAGGTAGCAATTTTCTTTGGGCTATTCAAGCACTCATAATTTTCTCATCCATCTTTGCATCATTATACCTCCTGTCTGGTATAATCTCCTGGCGATTCCGAACAACTTTCTATTAGTAGAACGCTCCATCATGTGACAAAGAAATAGGAGTCATTTATTACATGGCGTTTTCTGTTGTGCATGGAAGTTTTTTTCTAAATGCCCAAAGACGTAATTAATCATTATCTTATACAGGGGTATTAGTGGTACGGTCTTGTCTAGCAGTTTGACCATGAAGCGACAGTCAACCCTTAATTAAAACGGACAAACCAAAAACGGCATTTGATAAGAGCTCTTCTTTTCAAGTCTGTACCCTTATTCTAAATATTGGGATATTCACGTCTAACGAATCTAGAGGGAAAATATGCAATACATTTAGTGCCTGTCCAATATCCAGGCATGAAGTGGTCTTGGCGTAATTATTCCTCGGATCATTCAGATTTAATCTAACATTGTGTAAGTCCAACTATTGTAAGATAGGATAGTGCACCTTTGTAGTGGAAGCAATATTTTCTATGAACATCACGACAAGAACAAAGCTTAGGGATACGCCCATTTGAAAGTAAAATCATCACACCAAATCCTGTATGTATTTCGCTGGGCTGACACTATTTCAATCCCACAATAAAGACGGATTTTGTATGGGTCATTGGCTCCTGTCTAAATAATCCTCGGAACTATTTCTTTAAAAATTAAACATGTATATAAACTACGGTTGTCGATATCAAAAATATGTCTTAAAACAAAGGCTACATTTTTTATCTGTCTCTCCTAATACGATGAATGCAGTAATACGTTTATGAATTTTTGGAGATAAAGCGAAGTTCTCTAAACATACCCATAACAAACCTAATAAATACCTGAGATAAATTCTTTTGACCCCCTCGAACGATCTTTTTTCTTACTGTTGGTATTTATCCTTTTATTTAACTTTATCTCTTTAAGATACTTTTATATCTTATTTTGTATTGCTACAGGCGTTGTTAAGAGCACGCTAGGTTTTGGGGGTAGCCCAGGTCTTGGGGCGGAATCTTGACTATGTACATGTGGATATTGTAGCATTCCCCCGACGCCAAATTTTCGTCTGGTGATTTTTAAAAGCTCGTGCTCAAGAGGGCCTGCCAGCAAAGAAAGAAACAAACCAGACCGGAGCTTGACCCCGGGGCTGCGAGATATGACCAATAAAATACGTATTTGTGGGATGGAACCGTGATAACTTTAAGGTTTTTTCTAACTGGCTACCCAGGCCTAAAGAGAAAGTAGAAACGACCTTCCTTTTTTGGTTATTTAATGTGATATAACCTGAAAAGTTAATTATACAATCCTCTTACTCATACAGCGAGGGGGTAACGACCCCCCTGTGACGTAGCCAAGGCCAAGGGGGCCCGGGCTCCCGTTCTAGCAGCCAAAAAAGTAAATGTATGAGACATTATAACACAGGAGAAAATGCCTTGAAAGGGCCTTTTCGGCCCCTTCTTGTTAAAAAACGTGCCCTACGCCGTTGACTAACTTCAGCTCAGTGTTTCACATGTCCATGTCATAAGATTGGTATATCATTTAAATGTCGATCGGACACATTCGCACCCGCTACACTATCCGCGCACACCTTCAACTTTATGCTTCAGTGAAACCTAGACCAAATCGTAGGGCGTGTACACTCAAACTAAAGACTAATATAGGCAAAGCTGCCAATTCACCCGTATTGGGTGGGTGTCACAACATTTTTAAATTGTTAAAAAATTTTATTTAACACTTCCAAATTGCGTGAAATAAAATGACGTGTTTGGAACCATAACTTGCCTTGGCGATGACATTATACCGAATCCAACCACTCTTTCTTGAAGTTCAAGACAGGGTGGGGCTCTAGACAATTATAAAGCTGAAGCACTGAAAAGAATCATTAGGAGTTTGCATTGACAGAGAGATCCCACGCCGTGTGAAATTATTTCCTTTCATTCCGCGTTGCGTAAACCCATACTTCTCTCGGACTTCCCCCCTTACCATTAACTAAGTCACTCTGAGTACAAAAAAGCGTAGACATACATTTCGTTCTAGAACTATTGCGAGAGTAATTGCCTCTTTGTGAATTAGATTGAAGTGGTAATTTGTCCAAGAGGGCGCTCAGTTAAATCTTAGCTCTGGAGTAAGCACTTAATCGCAGAGCAAGGGCAGGAGGAGCGATTGCTTCAAGTGATTCTAAGGCAACAAAGATGCAAATATTACATACTTGACGGAGAGAGTGTCTCTCGAGCATCTGAATAACAGAAAAGAGGTATCTGTAACGAATGTACTTGGGCTAGAGAGCGTGAACTTTACTGTTATATTGACGCCACGAGAGCAGAAAAGTGTAGATATAAAGTGGGGAGACTCATGGGTTTAATACAAAAGACGTGCTAAATGTGGCTTATGCTTAGTGTGCAATACACCTTACCTTGAAGGTGAGTTAAAGTGCGCCGGTTATAACCATCTTTTCAGCTCTTTAGATTGATATTGCCCCAGGTTCAGATTCCACGGAGTTCGCTTTGAACAATGCAAATGTAAACATTTAGGAAAACAGGGGCGCAAACTTACTTCTTTTCTCAAAGAACGCAAATTAAGAAAAAAAAATATTTAGGATTTTTACACATTTTTATGCTGTATTTGTGCAGTTACTTCAGGGACGCAGTGGCGTTTTTTGCGTGTAGGTAGCTTGATGGAGAAAGAGTTCTAATGATCAGGGTGAAAACATTCAGCTGTAAAATGATAATCGGATTCCTATCAAATGGCGAACGACAGTAAAAGCTTTGATTTGCAAGTATTCACTCAAGTGTACGGCCTCGCCTTGATATGAAAAAGAAATCTATACTCATACTAGTTATCGTCACTAGACACTCTGCAAATGAGACTTTTATTGTTGCAACACTAGTAAGAAAGAAATCTATACTCATACTAGTTAGTTATCGTCACTAGACACTCTGCAAATGAGACTTTTATTGTTGCAACACTAGTAAGAAAGAAATCTATACTCATACTAGTTAGTTATCGTCACTAGACACTCTGCAAATGAGACTTTTATTGTTGCAACACTAGTAAGAAAAGATAAACAATTATGAATAAAATCTAGACATTAGCAACCTTATTTGATAACAGTGTAAATCCGAACAAAGTGTATTACATTCTAATATGCAAAGGCGATTTCTGAAGGTAGGCTTTACTCATATCTGAGTCATTTCTATATTCTGAGTAATATGAAACCTCCCTTGCGGCTTCGCAGATGTATTGTTTTTCACTATTTTTTTATCTGTTCTGTTATTAGCCATGTTCCGGGATTTACGAGAGTTAAACAGGACGCAGGATAAGGGGATCAAACTGGAATCAGTGCTATCAAATCTTAATTACCCTGTTTTCCGCATGTGTTATCCGCCCGAACAAATGCACAACGACGGCACAATCGAAACAGTACACATGCGTCTAAGAGAGTTTTTTTGAGCTTTTTAGTAATATATCTTAATCTGACACCGTCTTAACTTAGACAGACAACTAGCTTTTTTTGCACTGTTTTTTTTTTCGATATTCCAACGATGATAATAGTAAGTTCGCCATAAGACGTACATCAGACTTTGTTTCGATCAAATTAGCGGAGATTTGTAAAAGTTAACTTTTCTTTTAAACTTACTCACTCTGACAGTCAATTCTTGGTAAAGAAATTAAGTCAAATCCTGTAAAGCAGACAATATTCTTTTCTTTTTAGAACATCATCGGACACCGTTTTTCCGTTTGCTGTAAAAGGCCTCTCGACGTTAATCCTTTAATGGCGGTTGTTAGTGCGGGGCACATGAATGGTCTGCAAGGCGCCGGGAACTGTTTGTACCACAACAAGCCTTAGGATAGCACGCAACAAGAGCATGCGCAGAAAGAAATAAACGGCTTAGCGTTATAAGGCAGCACATTCGTTTTACCCGCTAAGATATCTCTAAGGGGATAAAGCGATTGCAAATAATTGAAAAATATTTTTTAATACGAGCAACACGGCGCTTTTTGTAAAGCTGGAGTTCAGTCACGTTATCGTTTTTACACCCTTTGTGACGCAATGCAATATGTGCAATGCGCAAGGCCACTAGATGTGTAGCTGCGAAGGTTCATTAGTCCTGCGCACAGCGGATATGTTGTCGAGGCGACTGCGTAATCACCTTCATCTCGAATCTTCAATCCCCCTTTACGGATTATCCTGCCTGAGATGAGTTATCGTGACTTATAGAGCGGCTTAATCCACAAATCTACCGATTACTGATTTTCTGATTGATAGCATGAGGGAAACGCGCTCTGTTTCCCGCCAAGCCCACGCAAAAGAACATTTGCCTTGTCACGGATACGAGAACATGTTCACCTGGATATTAAACGAGGGCGACTTACCCTTTGTGTTCTTTCTCCAAGTAGCCCCTATCCAGAATCCAGCCTTAGAAAGAATCGCCCGAAGCAGAGCGATATCAAAGTCATGGTATCAGGGTGATAGGGACATTCTTCCATCATATACCTTGTGTGGTGTGTTGATGGTTACGATTAGGTAGAAGCGCGTGTATGCGCTACCCCTGCGGCTCAACGCTTATTGTTTACCAAGAAACGGTATCGGATATAAGCCCAACTTCTGACGCCAAAGTAATAAATTTGCCCATCATATATGGTATATTTTGATTAGGTAACAAATCTGGAACGTCGTGATTGTGAAGTGCGCACTTTTAAACGCAAGAATTGCCTCTCTGCTCTCGTTGCTTTCTGTCTCATTCTTTTTTATTACTTAATAGACAACACAAGAACTTGTTTAAGTACTTCTGAAAACAAACGCATTCAAGTTTAAGTCTGCTTTCGTTTACTGCTTCCATCATAAAACACCCGTAAATACAAAAAGGAGTAATTCATTTTAAAAAAATGTTTCGAATAAAGAGTAAGCTGTAGTTTAAGGACTTGCACTTGAGATGGCCATATGAGAGACATCGAGTCGCTTACTATTCATACACACCATAAGGGCTTCCTGCCCTCCAAGAGCGTTTACCCAGAGCTCAAAGAAACACAAAGACCACAGGCGTCGCCCATTAATGACCGACTCAGGATTCTTACCTTCACCGGAGACAGGAATCGATGATTTTAATTTTAGCCCCTTACAGCTCAATTTAATTCTTGGCTATTTAAAATGACAAAATGTTCAAGGATTATCTATACATAAATGTCCATCCGTATGTTTGCAAACGCTTTTGTGTTAAGTTCACATATGCGAAAAGTATGTACCAAAGGGAGTTATTTTACTGAAAAATAATCCTGTAGTTGGTCAGAATTGAATTATAGCTAAGTTAATTTATCCATAAGCACTTCTTATTCAACTAGAAAACTTTTTATGAACTGCTCAGCTAGACATGCATTAAACAATGTTGCAAAGCTTAGCTTGAATTTTGAGATTTTTCTTACAAAAATGGGCGTCGGATGGACATGGGTCATTGGTATAAGAGGTTTAATATAGTTTTTCTATTGATCTTGGAGGATTTTGATGTAAACACGAGCAATCGGTCTCGGATGGTATTGGCGTGGTAAATGTTGTGTTGGTCTCAAAGGTGTTTGATTCGTTACATGGTGTGTTGGTTTCATAGGTTTTTGTGTGGGACGGGGTGTTTGTTACATGGGGGTTGGGTTTGGGGCATTAACTATTTGTCTCAGAGGGGTTTGATGAACAACATTAGGTGGGGGTCTCAGTTTGGGTTGATGTGTTGTGACATGGGGTGTGTGTCTCAGATTGGATTGATGTGTAACGTGGGTTGTGGGTCTCAGATGGGATTGATGTGTGATATGGGGCGTGTCTCAGATGGGAATGATGTATAACATGGGGTGTGTGTCTCAGATGGGATTGATGAGTAACGTGGGTTGTGGGTCTCAGATGGGATTGATGTGTAACATGGGGTCTCAGATGGGATTGATGTGTGATATGGGGTGTGTCTCAAATGGGAATGATGTGTAACATGGGGTCTCTGATAGGGTTGATGTGTTGTGACATGGGTTGTGGGTCTCAGATGGGATTGAAGTGTAACGTGGGTTGTGGGTCTCAGATGGGATTGATGTGTAACATGGGGTCTCAGATGGGATTGATGTGTAACATGGGGTCTCAGATGGGATTGATGTGTAACATGGGGTCTCAGATGGGATTGATGTGTAACATGGGGTGTGTGTCCCAGATGGGATTGATGTGTAACATGGGGTGTGTGTCTCAGATGGGATTGATGTGCAACATGGGGTGTGTGTCTCAGATGGGATTGATGTGTAACATGGGGTGTTGGTCTCAGATGGGATTGATGTGTAACGTGGGTTGTGGATCTCAGATGGGATTGATGTGTAACATGGGGTGTGTCTCAGATGGGAATGATGTGTAACATGGGGTGTGTGTCTCAGATGGGATTGATGTATAACATGGGGTGTGTGTCTCAGATGGGAATGATTTGTAACATGGGTTGTGTGTCTCAGATGGGATTGATGTGTAACGTGGGGTGTGGGTCTCAGATGGGATTGATGTGTGATATGGGGCGTGTCTCAGATGGGAATGATGTATAACATGGGGTGTGTGTCTCAGATGGGATTGATGAGTAACGTGGGTTGTGGGGCTCAGATGGGATTAATGTGTAACATGGGTGTGTCTCAGATGGGAATGATGTGTAACATGGGTTGTGGGTCTCAGATGGGATTGATGTGTAACATGGGGTCTCAGATGGGATTGATGTGTAACATGGGGTCTCAGATGGGATTGATGTGTGATATGGGGTGTGTCTCAAATGGGAATGATGTGTAACATGGGGTCTCTGATAGGGTTGATGTGTTGTGACATGGGTTGTGGGTCTCAGATGGGATTGAAGTGTAACGTGGGTTGTGGGTCTCAGATGGGATTGATGTGTAACATGGGGTCTCAGATGGGATTGATGTGTAACATGGGGTCTCAGATGGGATTGATGTGTAACATGGGGTCTCAGATGGGATTGATGTGTAACATGGGGTGTGTGTCTCAGATGGGATTGATGTGTAACATGGGGTGTGTGTCTCAGATGGGATTGATGTGTAACATGGGGTGTTGGTCTCAGATGGGATTGATGTGCAACATGGGTTGTGGGTCTCAGATGGGATTGATGTGTAACGTGGGTTGTGGATCTCAGATGGGATTGATGTGTAACATGGGGTGTGTCTCAGATGGGAATGATGTGTAACATGGGGTGTGTGTCTCAGATGGGATTGATGTATAACATGGGGTGTGTGTCTCAGATGGGAATGATTTGTAACATGGGTTGTGTGTCTCAGATGGGATTGATGTGTAACGTGGGGTGTGGGTCTCAGATGGGATTGATGTGTAACGTGGGGTGTGGGTCTCAGATGGGATTGATGTGTAACATGGGGTCTCAGATGGGATTGATGTGTAACGTGGGGTGTGTGTCTCAGATGGGATTGATGTATAACATGGGGTGTGTCTCATATGGGATTGATGTGTAACATGGGGTGTGTGTCTCAGATAGGATTGATGTGTAACATGGGATTTCAGATGGGATTGATGTGTGATATGGGGCGGGTCTCAGATGGGATTGATGTGTGATATGGGGTGTCTCAGATAGGATTAATGTGTGATATGGGGTGCGTCTCAGATGGGATTGATGTGTAACATGGGGTTTCAGATGGAATTGATGTGTGATATGGGGCGTGTCTCAGATGGGATTGATGTCTGATATGAGGTGTTGGTCTCAGATGGGATTGATGTGTGATATGGGGTGTCTCAGATGGGATTGATGTGTGATATTGGGTGCGTCTCAGATGGGATTGATGTATAACATTGGTTGTGTGTCTCAGATGGGATTGATGTGTAACGTGGGGTGTGTCTCAGATGGGATTGATGTGTAACGTTGGGTGTGGGTCTCAGATGGGATTGATGTATAACATGGGGTGTGTGTCTCAGATGGGATTGATGTGTAACATGGGGTGTGTCTCAGTTGGATTGATGTGTAACATGGGGTGTGGGTCTCAGATGGGATTGATGTGTAACATGGGGTGTGTCTCTCAGATGGGATTGATGTGTAACATGGGGTGTTGGTCTCAGATGGGATTGATGTATAACATGGGGTGTGTGTCTTAGATGGGATTGATGTGTAACATGGGGTGTTGGTCTCAGATGGGATTGATGTATAACATAGGTTGTGTATCTCAGATGGGATTGATGTGTAACGTGGGGTGTGTGTCTCAGATGGGATTGATGTGTAACATGGGGCGTCTCAGATGGGAATGATGTGTAACATGGGGTGTGTGTCTCAGATGGGATTGATGTGTAACATGGGGTGTTATCCTTCTGCAAGTATTGTGTGGATGATGAATCCCGTAGTATATCCTCTGATTTACCAGCTAACAACCAATCAGAAGATTGATTACGCGCAAGTGTTGTAGAATTAGTGTTACATCTTAATTTTCCCTTGAATTCTTGTCGAAAAAATGTAGTTGAAAGTTATCGTTAGACTCCAAACATGATAAAAACTGCACTATTGTTTTTCTTCGTTTGCTCAATCAATTAAAATCCCCTGATGAGTGGGCAACCACGAAACAGACCTGTAGGGAAACCTATGTAGTTTGTATTTTTCTCAAACCAACACTAATTAAAATAATATATAGATTTAGGCCCTGCATTTAACACCTTTTTGTGTTGACTGATAGGGGTAGTTTTAGGGGGTGTCTCTAGAATGTTTTTTAATGAGATTAAAAATATGTCAAATTTTACTGCCATGTTATTATGAATTGTATTGGCCCCTCCAAATAGATCAAGCAGAACTCATTCAATAATATTAAATAAGCAGTGTGAAAGTCAACAAAATACTAAAACTTGGTGTGAGAAAGGCTGTCAAGGTTCAAGGTGTTTAGTTGACGAGAATGTTTTTTTCAAGAGTCTAATGGTCAATTCTTATTTCCCTTTTTAGAAGTTCCACTATGTATATTTTTATCAAAACAACATTCTAACAAGCTTGACCTTGTGAAGAATATACCAAGGATGTAACAGCATTCCAAAGATTAAGATGCCGTACTGCAGTTCAGAGGCGGATCTAGCTTTTTGCCAAGGGGGGGATTTGGCCCAAAAATTTTTGTCATTATTTTAAAAATGAATGCAATGGAGGCAAATCCTAAAGTTATACTGAAAGTGCTTAATTCCAATTTCTAATTTCAAACCAAACCATGTTGACCTATGTTAGGGTTAGAGAGAAATAAATATAACAAAAAGTCAATGGGGAGAAGAAAAAGGGAGAAATGAATGACTCTATATTTGAAAAAATGTGACTCTACTTTTAAAAATATATAACAATAATGCAATAATAGCTTAAATGAGCATATTCCTAACATTTTCCCCTTTCTATTTAACTATAGGTTTTCTTTACAGATTTATTATTGAAAATGCACAAGTTTGATGTTGTCCTTATATAGTTTAAGTACCTTGCTCCCAGGGGGGAGGGGCTTTGAGAAACGGGAGTTTGAGAGACGGGGGTGCTCGGGGTGCTCGACAGCATAATCAATTTTAACCCTAAGGAATAGCACTAAGGGCGTGGTCAACAACAATTCTTACCCCTCAGAGATAGCACAGGTGTAGTCAGAGGAACTTTTAACCCTGAGAGACAGCATTAAAAAAAACAATGCTGGTTTTAATTTGCTGACGGATCTTATATTGTTATGTTACCAACAATAAAGTAGAAAGTATTAACCGATCAGTTGACTTGTGGTTTATTGTAAAATACATTTCAAGCGATTGGGCCACCACTTAACGTGAGAAACCTTAAAAGATAGCAGAATCGGAAAAATCCTAAAACACACCCTAAGAGATAGCAGTTGGAAAAAAAATTGTATACCGTAAAAGATAGGTTGAGCACCCCCGTCTATCTTTCTGGAGAGTCCCCCCTGGACCTTGCTCTAATAAAAAACCCTTCCCCTGATAGAAGTTTCATTAATGTAAACTTGTATCAAAGCTACATTCTGACCAGCTTTGCCCTTGCAAAGAAACAAATGATGGATGCAACAGCATTCCAAAGATAGAATGATATAGTTAGATACACTTCAGATGCCATATGGAAGATTAATCTATCACTTATTACTGGTGATACTCTATCACCAAGGAAATTAAGATCCACAAATATACCTCCAGTATTAGACATTGGTGCACCCACCCTTTAGGATGGTGGCCTGCTGTTTTTTTATAGAAACCATGGATCCACATATGCTAATGCTACTCCTAAATTAAATGCAATGGAGGAGAACAAATTGATTGAAAATGTCTAATTTCAAACCTATTACCTATTTTAATTTATTTAGGGTGCAGAGAGGAAACAGCAAATAATATCAATAATCAAGAGAGAGAGAGAGAGAGAAAAGGAAGAAATTGGACTATATCTTTGATAGAAAAATCATCAGTAATGCAACAACTTGGTTGAGCACTCTCCTAACATTTCCCCTTTCCTAATTATCTTCAGGTTGATAGAAAAAATGTTTTCAGATTTATCATTGAGGGCAAGTATTTGCTCTAAAAAAGCCTATTTCACATTTACTGCTGTATCAAAGTAAGAAATCCCCTACTTTATTATCTTTAAGACATTTGCCTATTCTCATGCCTCCCAGCCTTCAGCATCAATCATGGCCCTCGGGTAGTCCTTGGTTGGTTTTACCTAAAGAAAAGTGAAAACAATTATAAGTATTTTTTTTCTTTCAAAACAACATTTTCATCATGCCATTTATAACCTTATTAACTTTCCACAACTATTTGAATAATAAATAAATAAACAAAATAGATAGTATGCAAGTTGCAGACAATATAAGCTAAGCAAAAAGAATATAGGTATTAATAGGGGTATTTGTAGTTATGATAATGTTGTAAAAGTTGCTGTATCTTTGAGAAGACTAAATACGCAGAATATAAAGACAAGAAAGGTCTTCTTCAGCAATAAACGACAGGATGATATTTGTCAGCCTTTATTAAATATCTCAACGCAGTCAATAAAGTATAGAGAGAACGAAGAATATCAAAGGATGTTGTTATGCTCAAATTGTTTGATTTAGACCACGAATTCTCAAAGCAAACTCTATAAACAAATGTATAAATTGAACAAGCTAAGTGACATTGATACAGTAACTAGACAACTACGTATTTCTGTCGTTAAATTCTTACTTACCGTGAAGAATATATGCCTGAATTTATAGAACGTGTAAGTATTTACGAATTTAACATTTTCATGGCGATAGCCAGTGGAATGAAAACCACTCAAGTGCACGCCAATATATAAGCCAATCGGAATTCAAGTAGATGGTATTTTAGCCAATCAAAACAAGGATAGATGACTTTGATATGACATCTTGACGTCAAACTGGTACGGTGTTTTAGCTTGAGCGATTGGTTTTGGAAAAAAAAAAGACGAAGAAACGAGCATTATAAAAGCACAACAATAAAAGAAAAATAACTGTGATATTCTCAATACAAAACATCGTGAAAAACTCACCTTGGCAGTGTTTTTTGTCGCTTTCTGTGTGTGGTTGTGTTCGCTTTTTGTTGTAAACTGTGAACTTGTCGGCTTTCTGCTAGCAAGAAACTCGTCGACACAAGTGATTTTTTTTATAGCTGAAAACATACATCAATCCAAGGCACTTTCTTCTCAGGATCTCCTTATAGATCTCCATAGATATAGACGTGAAGGAATATTATTAAAATGGTAGTGTAGAGCCTCTAAGTAGTCTTCTTTTTGCTGCTGCAACGGACGGGATTCACGAACACTCGGGTAGGTTTTACTATCGGCTTCAGACAAAACGGTTCCTCAAAGATTTCAGCCCATTTGAATCCGCATATTTTCTCATTAAATACTATTTTCAATCTGCCTTTTTTGCTGTGAACACACGAACTTTGAAGGCGGTAAAAAAATAAAAATACGTGAAAACGTAAGACCGAGTGGGGCCTTGGGCTGGATGGATAGATTGTGACACCACAAGATACCCGCGCGATGACCACAAAACCAAGTCGCATAGCTATACCATATATCTATATCTATGTGGCTCCGCTATTATCTCTTGGAGATGTTTTTTTATCGCCATCAGTATACATTAAATTAACCCATTGACTCTTGGCTTTTTTTTAGCTGAATTTACAAAAAACAGACTGAAAACAGATACCTCCCCCCTATTCTGAGTTGCACCTAGTCAGCGGTATCCAAGCTTTCCAACAGTGCTTTGCGGTCCCCACTTTTAATCCCTCGTCGTTGTGCTGAAGCCAGCACAAGTTGATGGTTGCTTGTATTTTTCATTAAAAATACAGCTATGAGCATATTAGGAAAGTGTCTCAGCACATCATGAAGTCTTTTGGGGCATAATTGAGTGCTTTGCTTATGGATATTTGCAAGCAAAGGTGGATTCGTGATGATTTTTTCTTGTTTGGTTTTGCCTGGATGAGAAAATAATTTTCTAATGAATCACCACAGCTCTCCTAAATGCTGTCTTTTCTGAAACCAAATTGATTGCAAAATTGTTTACACTGCTATTCTGGGTCTGTATGACCTGGAATTGATTTGTTTGGCTTCGGGGTGAAAAGACTTTTCGTTTTATTGCGTTTTATTGAGAGGGGTGATTCTGCTTTTCTCTCCTTGTTCGATTTGAGAAATTGTCAAAGAACCTGTGCTATTATGTGGCTTAAGAGTAGATGCCAACACCTTGGTTGGATGCATATCTGCAAGACCATTTATCCCTTAGACTGATGTCTGAGTATCTTCATCTTGTTGTGTTTATTTTGCATTTATGAATTTTTGGGGTTGTGGGTACTTCCCAAAGCCGGTACAGGCCGGTTGAGGGGTCAATGTGTTAATGTTTTTTTTTATAATTTTCCTTTGTTGGCTTTGAACATCGAAATTGCTAAACAACTCGCGTATTTCCCCCTTTGCCTTGGCTGAAACTAGAAACTCTTCTATCACTCTAACACGCTCTAACGTCGTAGACCGTCTCTGTTTATCATTTTATGATGACTCAATCATGTTTATAGTTTTTTCCCATAGAATTTGAAAGGCGAGCATTTCCCGGTGGAAAACACGTGGCATAACTTTGACATAAGATATGTAAATTGCGTACTTTAAAAGGGGTATTAGTTACACAGCGGTTTGGTGTGGGTCTTAGTGTGTTACTCGCAAAAGAAGCTTAGGGTGTTTGTTAAATGAAGTTTGCGGGCGATGGTGTGTTTTCTTACAAAGGGGTTTGATGTGTGACAAGGGGTGTTGGTTACAAAGGGGTTTGATGTGTGACAAGGGGTGTTGGTTACAAAGGGGTTTGATGTGTGACATGGGGTGTTGGTTACAAAGGGGTATGATGTGTGAATGTGTGATGATGTGTGGAAACTTTTACGAAGTTCTAAGATCAATGTACTCCAATGATATATCGTGTGGGAAGATAAGGGATTCAATTAGTGAAAGTTTTAGATGCATGGTTGGGGTAAAACAAGGATGCATGTTGAGTCCAACTCTTTTTAATCTGTTCCTTAGCGATTTACCTGATACCTTAGCGAAATCTTCAAGTGCCCACATCTTAGGCAACACAAAATTAAATTGTCTTCTGTATGCAGACGACTTAGTACTTTTCTCGGAAACAAGTAGTGGTCTGCAAGACCTTTTAAATAGACTTTCTATCTACTCAGAAGAAAATAGTCTAAAAGTCAATACTTCAAAAACTAAGGTGATGATTTTTAATAACATAGGCAAAGTAATGAATAACTATCAATTCCTTTTGAACAGGGAACAATTGGAAAATGTCAAATCTTATAAGTACCTAGGGCTAGTATTCAGCGCGGTAGGAAACTTTAACTTAGCAAAAGAGGAGCTTAAAAAAACCGCACTCAAAGCTTTATTTAAGTTAAGGAAAGATCTCGGTATTCACTTCAGATCAGACATTAATCTTACATTAAAACTGTTTGATGCACTGATCAAACCAATTTTATTGTATGGCAGCGAGGTATGGGGTGCCGATAATAAAAGCTGTGTTGATGATAGAGATCCGCTTGAATCAGTACATCTTAAATTCTGTAAAATGTTACTAGGAACTGGAAAAACGGCTGTGAACAATGCGTGCAGAGGGGAACTAGGCAGATATCCTCTTTGTATAAATGCAACATATAGGAACATAAAATACTGGACCAACCTTCGGTCAAAAGAAGAGGCCCTCTCAAAAGTAGTTTATACAGAGTGTGTAAATAACCCTCACGTGTCCTACTGGACCCACAAAACAAAAGAAATAATTTTCAAAGCGGGTTTTGGGTTTATGTGGCTCTATCAAAATGAAACCGACCCTACATTGTTCCTTGATATTTTCTCTAAACGACTTAATGATATGTATTTTCAGAAATGGCATGGGGAAATTTTCAATGACCAAAGGAAAAACAGTAATGAAATGAACAAACTAAGAACTTATAGAACTTTTAAAAACAAATATGAATTAGAGAATTACCTTGTAGCCATCCCTAATGTGAAACATAGAGTTGCGCTAACAAAACTAAGAATAAGTAATCACCAATTGCAAATTGAGAAAGGCAGACATACGAGGCCTTACACAAAGGAAAAAGATCGGATTTGCCCAACATGCAAAAATGACGTGGAAAATGAATTTAACTTTCTAGTACAATGCCAAACATACAAAGAGCTACGAAATTCAGTTATCCAAAATTTGCAGCGCAATCAAATTACACAAAAACGCCATTTCAATTTACTAATAAATCCGCCAACTCAATTAGCAGGGATAGCTGCAAGGTACATTTCCGAATGTTTCAAGCTAAGGGAAACGCTAATATGAAAAATTAAACCTAAAGCACAATAGAAATCTGAAGTAAGCAGAGCAAAAAAAAAAAAAAAAAAAAAAAAAAAAAAAAAAAAAAAAAATACAAATACAAATAAAAATAAAAAAAAGGAAAGGGGAAAAAGGGAAGAAAAAAAGAAAAAAGAAAATACAATGTAAAACTAAGTAGTAACTAAAAACAATCAGAAAAGATTTAGAAAAAGAAAAAATGAAAGAAAGGAAATACAATGTAAACTAAAACTAAGAACAATCATATAATAGCTGTTGTACGTCTTATATACGTACTATTTTACCTTTTTTTAAAATTTTTTGGTCACTAACCGATGTAACTTTACTGTTTCAAGGGACCAATAAATAAAATCTGTCTGTCTGTCTGTCTGTGTGACATGGGGTGTTGGTTACAAAGGGGTTTGATGTGTGACATGGGGTGTTGGTTACAAAGGGGTATGATGTGTGACATGGGGTGTTGGTTACAAAGGGGTATGATGTGTGACATGGGGTGTTGGTTATAAAGGGGTATGATGTGTAACATGGGGTGTTGGTTACAAAGGGGTTTGATGTGTGACATGGGGTGTTGGTTACAAAGGGGTTTGATGTGTGGCATGGGGTGTTGGTTACAAAGGGGTTTGATGTGTGACATGGGGTGTTGGTTACAAAGGAGTTTGATGTGTGACATGGGGTGTTGGTTACAAAGTGGTATGATGTGTGACATGGGGTGTTGGTTACAAAGGGGTTTGATGTGTGACATGGGGTGTTGGTTACAAAGGGGTTTGATGTGTGACATGGGGTGTTGGTTACAAAGGAGTTTGATGTGTGACATGGGGTGTTGGTTACAAAGGGGTATGATGTGTGACACTGGGTGTTGGTTACAAAGGGGTTTGATGTGTGACATGGGGTGTTGGTTACAAAGGGGTTTGATGTGTGACATGGGGTGTTGGTTACAAAGGGGTTTCATGTGTGACACTGGGTGTTGGTTACAAAGGGGTTTGATGTGTGACATGGGGTGTTGGTTACAAAGGGGTTTGATGTGTGGCATGGGGTGTTGGTTACAAAGGGGTTTGATGTGTGACATGGGGTGTTGGTTACAAAGGAGTTTGATGTGTGACATGGGGTGTTGGTTACAAAGTGGTATGATGTGTGACATGGGGTGTTGGTTACAAAGGGGTTTGATGTGTGACATGGGGTGTTGGTTACAAAGGGGTTTGATGTGTGACATTGGGTGTTGGTTACAAAGGGGTATGATGTGTGACACTGGGTGTTGGTTACAAAGGGGTTTGATGTGTGACATGGGGTGTTGGTTACAAAGGGGTTTGATGTGTGACATGGGGTGTTGGTTACAAAGGGGTTTGATGTGTGACACTGGGTGTTGGTTACAAAGGGGTTTGATGTGTGACATGGGGTGTTGGTTACAAAGGGGTTTGATGTGTGACATGGGGTGTTGGTTACAAAGGGGTTTGATGTGTGACATGGGGTGTTGGTTACAAAGGGGTTTGATGTGTGACATGGGGTGTTGGTTACAAAGGGGTATGATGTGTGACATGGGGTGTTGGTTACAAAGGGGTTTGATGTGTGACACTGGGTGTTGGTTACAAAGGGGTTTGATGTGTGACATGGGGTGTTGGTTACAAAGGGGTTTGATGTGTGACATGGGGTGTTGGTTACAAAGGGGTTTGATGTGTGACATGGGGTGTTGGTTACAAAGGGGTTTGATGTGTGACATGGGGTGTTGGTTACAAAGGGGTTTGATGTGTGACACTGGGTGTTGGTTACAAAGGGGTTTGATGTGTGACACTGGGTGTTGGTTACAAAGGGGTTTGATGTGTGACATGGGGTGTTGGTTACAAAGGGGTTTGATGTGTGACGTGGGGTGTTGGTTACAAAGGGGTTTGATGTGTGACATGGGGTGTTGGTTACAAAGGGTTTTGATGTGTGACATGGCGTGTTGATAACAAAGGATTTTACTGTGTGACATGCGTGTTGGTTATAAAGGGTATGTTGTGTGACATGGGGTGTTGGTTACAAAGGGGTTTGATGTGTGACATGGGGTGTTGGTTACAAAGGGGTATGATGTGTGACATGGGGTGTTGGTTACAAAGGGGTTTGATGTGTGACATGGGGTGTTGGTTACAAAGGGGTTTGATGTGTGACATGGGGTGTTGGTTACAAAGGAGTTTGATGTGTGACATGGGGTGTTGGTTACAAAGGGGTATGATGTGTGACACTGGGTGTTGGTTACAAAGGGGTTTGATGTGTGACATGGGGTGTTGGTTACAAAGGGGTTTGATGTGTGACATGGGGTGTTGGTTACAAAGGGGTTTCATGTGTGACACTGGGTGTTGGTTACAAAGGGGTTTGATGTGTGACATGGGGTGTTGGTTACAAAGGGGTTTGATGTGTGGCATGGGGTGTTGGTTACAAAGGGGTTTGATGTGTGACATGGGGTGTTGGTTACAAAGGAGTTTGATGTGTGACATGGGGTGTTGGTTACAAAGTGGTATGATGTGTGACATGGGGTGTTGGTTACAAAGGGGTTTGATGTGTGACATGGGGTGTTGGTTACAAAGGGGTTTGATGTGTGACATTGGGTGTTGGTTACAAAGGGGTATGATGTGTGACACTGGGTGTTGGTTACAAAGGGGTTTGATGTGTGACATGGGGTGTTGGTTACAAAGGGGTTTGATGTGTGACATGGGGTGTTGGTTACAAAGGGGTTTGATGTGTGACACTGGGTGTTGGTTACAAAGGGGTTTGATGTGTGACATGGGGTGTTGGTTACAAAGGGGTTTGATGTGTGACATGGGGTGTTGGTTACAAAGGGGTTTGATGTGTGACATGGGGTGTTGGTTACAAAGGGGTTTGATGTGTGACATGGGGTGTTGGTTACAAAGGGGTATGATGTGTGACATGGGGTGTTGGTTACAAAGGGGTTTGATGTGTGACACTGGGTGTTGGTTACAAAGGGGTTTGATGTGTGACATGGGGTGTTGGTTACAAAGGGGTTTGATGTGTGACATGGGGTGTTGGTTACAAAGGGGTTTGATGTGTGACATGGGGTGTTGGTTACAAAGGGGTTTGATGTGTGACATGGGGTGTTGGTTACAAAGGGGTTTGATGTGTGACACTGGGTGTTGGTTACAAAGGGGTTTGATGTGTGACACTGGGTGTTGGTTACAAAGGGGTTTGATGTGTGACATGGGGTGTTGGTTACAAAGGGGTTTGATGTGTGACGTGGGGTGTTGGTTACAAAGGGGTTTGATGTGTGACATGGGGTGTTGGTTACAAAGGGTTTTGATGTGTGACATGGCGTGTTGATAACAAAGGATTTTACTGTGTGACATGCGTGTTGGTTATAAAGGGTATGTTGTGTGACATGGGGTGTTGGTTACAAAGGGGTTTGATGTGTGACATGGGGTGTTGGTTACAAAGGGGTATGATGTGTGACATGGGGTGTTGGTTACAAAGGGGTTTGATGTGTGACATGGGGTGTTGGTTACAAAGGGGTTTGATGTGTGACACGGGGTGTTGGTTACAAAGGGGTTTGATGTGTGACATGGGGTGTTGGTTACAAAGGGGTTTCATGTGTGACATGGGGTGTTGGTTACAAAGGGGTATGATGTGTGACATGGGGTGTTGGTTACAAAGGGGTATGATGTGTGACATGGGGTGTTGGTTACAAAGTGGTATGATGTGTGACATGGGGTGTTGGTTACAAAGGGGTTTGATGTGTGACAAGGGGTGTTGGTTACAAAGGGGTTTGATGTGTGACATGGGGTGTTGGTTACAAAGGGGTTTGATGTGTGACACGGGGTGTTGGTTACAAAGGGGTTTGGTGTGTGACATGGGGTGTTGGTTACAAAGGGGTTTGATGTGTGACACTGGGTGTTGGTTACAAAGGGTTTTAATGTGTGACATGGGGTGTTGGTTACAAAGGGGTTTGATGTGTGACATGGGGTGTTGGTTACAAAGGGGTTTGACGTGACATGGGGTGTTGGTTACAAAGGGGTTTGATGTGTGACATGGGGTGTTGGTTACAAAGGGGTATGATGTGTGACATGGGGTGTTGGTTATAAAGGAGTTTGGTGTGTGACAAGGGGTGTTGGTTTCAAAGGGGTTTGATGTGTGACATGGGGTGTTGGTTACAAAGGGGTTTGATGTGTGACATGGGGTGTTGGTTACAAAGGGGTTTGATGTGTGACACTGGGTGCTGGTTACAAAGGGGTTTGACGTGACATGGGGTGTTGGTTACAAAGGGGTTTGATGTGTGACATGGGGTGTTGGTTACAAAGGGGTTTGATGTGTGACACTGGGTGCTGGTTACAAAGGAGTTTGGTGTGTGACATGGGGTGTTGGTTACAAAGGGGTTTGATGTGTGACAAGGGGTGTTGGTTACAAAGGGGTTTGATGTGTGACAAGGGGTGTTGGTTACAAAGGGGTTTGATGTGTGACAAGGGGTGTTGGTTACAAAGGGTTTTAATGTGTGACATGGGGTGTTGGTTACAAAGGGGTTTGATGTGTGACATGGGGTGTTGGTTACAAAGGGGTTTGACGTGACATGGGGTGTTGGTTACAAAGGGGTATGATGTGTGACGTGGGGTGTTGGTTACAAAGGGGTTTGATGTGTGACAAGGGGTGTTGGTTACAAAGGGGTTTGATGTGTGACATGGGGTGTTGGTTACAAAGGGGTTTGATGTGTGACACGGGGTGTTGGTTACAAAGGGGTTTGGTGTGTGACATGGGGTGTTGGTTACAAAGGGGTTTGATGTGTGACACTGGGTGTTGGTTACAAAGGGTTTTAATGTGTGACATGGGGTGTTGGTTACAAAGGGGTTTGATGTGTGACATGGGGTGTTGGTTACAAAGGGGTTTGACGTGACATGGGGTGTTGGTTACAAAGGGGTTTGATGTGTGACATGGGGTGTTGGTTACAAAGGGGTATGATGTGTGACATGGGGTGTTGGTTATAAAGGAGTTTGGTGTGTGACAAGGGGTGTTGGTTTCAAAGGGGTTTGATGTGTGACATGGGGTGTTGGTTACAAAGGGGTTTGATGTGTGACATGGGGTGTTGGTTACAAAGGGGTTTGATGTGTGACACTGGGTGCTGGTTACAAAGGGGTTTGACGTGACATGGGGTGTTGGTTACAAAGGGGTTTGATGTGTGACATGGGGTGTTGGTTACAAAGGGGTTTGATGTGTGACACTGGGTGCTGGTTACAAAGGAGTTTGGTGTGTGACATGGGGTGTTGGTTACAAAGGGGTTTGATGTGTGACAAGGGGTGTTGGTTACAAAGGGGTTTGACGTGACATGGGGTGTTGGTTACAAAGGGGTATGATGTGTGACGTGGGGTGTTGGTTACAAAAGGGTTTGATGTGTGACATGGGGTGTTGGTTACAAAGGGGTATGTTGTGTGACATTGGGTGCTGGTTACAAAGGGGTTTGATGTGTGACATGGGGTGTTGATTACAAAGGGGTTTGATGTGTGACATGGGGTGTTGGTTACAAAGGGGTTTGATGTGTGACATGGGGTGTTGATTACAAAGGGGTTTGATGTGTGACATGGGATGTTGGTTACAAAGGGGTTTGATGTGTGACACGGGGTATTGGTTACAAAGGGGTTTGATGTGTGACATGGGGTGTTGGTTACAAAGGGGTATGATGTGTGACATGGGGTGTTGGTTACAAAGGGGTATGATGTGTGACGTGGGGTGTTGGTTACAAAGGGGTTTGATGTGTGACAAGGGGTGTTGGTTACAAAGGTGTATGTTGTGTGACATTGGGTGCTGGTTACAAAGGGGTTTGATGTGTGACATGGGGTGTTGATTACAAAGGGGTTTGATGAGTGACATGGGGTGTTGGTTACAAAGGGGTTTGATGTGTGACATGGGGTGTTGGTTACAAAGGGGTTTGATGTGTGACATGGGGTGTTGGTTACAAAGGGGTTTGATGTGTGACATGGGGTGTTGGTTACAAAGGGGTATGATGTGTGACATTGGGTGTTGGTTACAAAGGGGTATGATGTGTGACATGGGGTGTTGGTTACAAAGGGGTATGATGTGTGACGTGGGGTGTTGGTTACAAAGGGGTTTGATGTGTGACAAGGGGTGTTGGTTACAAAGGTGTATGTTGTGTAACATTGGGTGTTGGTTACAAAGGGGTTTGATGTGTGACACGGGGTGTTGGTTACAAAGGGGTTTGATGTGTGACAAGGGGTGTTGGTTACAAAGGTGTATGTTGTGTGACATGGGGTGTTGGTTACAAAGGGGTTTGATGTGTGACATGGGGTGTTGGTTACAAAGGGGTTTCATGTGTGACATGGGGTGTTGGTTACAAAGGGGTTTGATGTGTGACAAGGGGTGTTGGTTACAAAGGGGTTTGAGTGTGACATGGGGTGTTGGTTACAAAGGGGTTTGATGTGTGACAAGGGGTGTTGGTTACAAAGGGGTTTGACGTGACATGGGGTGTTGGTTACAAAGGGGTTTGATGTGTGACATGGGGTGTTGGTTACAAAGGGGTATGATGTGTGACATGGGGTGTTGGTTACAAAGGGGTTTGATGTGTGACAAGGGGTGTTGGTTTCAAAGGGGTTTGATGTGTGACAAGGGGTGTTGGTTACAAAGGGGTTTGATGTGTGACATGGGGTGTTGGTTACAAAGGGGTTTGATGTGTGACATGGGGTGTTGGTTATAAAGGGGTATGTTGTGTGACACAGGGTGTTGGTTACAAAGGGGTTTGATGTGTGACATGGGGTGTTGATTACAAAGGGGTTTGATGTGTGACAAGGGGTGTTGGTTACAAAGGGGTTTGATGTGTGACATGGGATGTTGGTTACAAAGGGGTTTGATGTGTGACATGGGGTGTTGGTTACAAAGGGGTATGATGTGTGACAAGGGGTGTTGGTTACAAAGGGGTTTGATGTGTGACAAGGGGTGTTGGTTACAAAGGGGTTTGATGTGTGACATGGGGTGTTGGTTATAAAGGAGTTTGGTGTGTGACACGGGGTGTTGGTTACAAAGGGGTATGATGTGTGACAAGGGGTGTTGGTTACAAAGGGGTTTGATGTGTGACAAGGGGTGTTGGTTACAAAGTGGTATGATGTGTGACATGGGGTGTTGGTTACAAAGGAGTTTGGTGTGTGACATGGGGTGTTGGTTACAAAGGGGTTTGATGTGTGACAAGGGGTGTTGGTTACAAAGGGGTTTGACGTGACATGGGGTGTTGGTTACAAAGGGGTATGATGTGTGACGTGGGGTGTTGGTTACAAAAGGGTTTGATGTGTGACATGGGGTGTTGGTTACAAAGGGGTATGTTGTGTGACATTGGGTGCTGGTTACAAAGGGGTTTGATGTGTGACATGGGGTGTTGATTACAAAGGGGTTTGATGTGTGACATGGGGTGTTGGTTACAAAGGGGTTTGATGTGTGACATGGGGTGTTGATTACAAAGGGGTTTGATGTGTGACATGGGATGTTGGTTACAAAGGGGTTTGATGTGTGACACGGGGTATTGGTTACAAAGGGGTTTGATGTGTGACATGGGGTGTTGGTTACAAAGGGGTATGATGTGTGACATGGGGTGTTGGTTACAAAGGGGTATGATGTGTGACGTGGGGTGTTGGTTACAAAGGGGTTTGATGTGTGACAAGGGGTGTTGGTTACAAAGGTGTATGTTGTGTGACATTGGGTGCTGGTTACAAAGGGGTTTGATGTGTGACATGGGGTGTTGATTACAAAGGGGTTTGATGAGTGACATGGGGTGTTGGTTACAAAGGGGTTTGATGTGTGACATGGGGTGTTGGTTACAAAGGGGTTTGATGTGTGACATGGGGTGTTGGTTACAAAGGGGTTTGATGTGTGACATGGGGTGTTGGTTACAAAGGGGTATGATGTGTGACATTGGGTGTTGGTTACAAAGGGGTATGATGTGTGACATGGGGTGTTGGTTACAAAGGGGTATGATGTGTGACGTGGGGTGTTGGTTACAAAGGGGTTTGATGTGTGACAAGGGGTGTTGGTTACAAAGGTGTATGTTGTGTAACATTGGGTGTTGGTTACAAAGGGGTTTGATGTGTGACACGGGGTGTTGGTTACAAAGGGGTTTGATGTGTGACAAGGGGTGTTGGTTACAAAGGTGTATGTTGTGTGACATGGGGTGTTGGTTACAAAGGGGTTTGATGTGTGACATGGGGTGTTGGTTACAAAGGGGTTTCATGTGTGACATGGGGTGTTGGTTACAAAGGGGTTTGATGTGTGACAAGGGGTGTTGGTTACAAAGGGGTTTGAGTGTGACATGGGGTGTTGGTTACAAAGGGGTTTGATGTGTGACAAGGGGTGTTGGTTACAAAGGGGTTTGACGTGACATGGGGTGTTGGTTACAAAGGGGTTTGATGTGTGACATGGGGTGTTGGTTACAAAGGGGTATGATGTGTGACATGGGGTGTTGGTTACAAAGGGGTTTGATGTGTGACAAGGGGTGTTGGTTTCAAAGGGGTTTGATGTGTGACAAGGGGTGTTGGTTACAAAGGGGTTTGATGTGTGACATGGGGTGTTGGTTACAAAGGGGTTTGATGTGTGACATGGGGTGTTGGTTATAAAGGGGTATGTTGTGTGACACAGGGTGTTGGTTACAAAGGGGTTTGATGTGTGACATGGGGTGTTGATTACAAAGGGGTTTGATGTGTGACAAGGGGTGTTGGTTACAAAGGGGTTTGATGTGTGACATGGGATGTTGGTTACAAAGGGGTTTGATGTGTGACATGGGGTGTTGGTTACAAAGGGGTATGATGTGTGACAAGGGGTGTTGGTTACAAAGGGGTTTGATGTGTGACAAGGGGTGTTGGTTACAAAGGGGTTTGATGTGTGACATGGGGTGTTGGTTATAAAGGAGTTTGGTGTGTGACACGGGGTGTTGGTTACAAAGGGGTATGATGTGTGACAAGGGGTGTTGGTTACAAAGGGGTTTGATGTGTGACAAGGGGTGTTGGTTACAAAGTGGTATGATGTGTGACATGGGGTGTTGGTTACAAAGGGGTTTGATGTGTGACATGGGGTGTTGGTTACAAAGGGGTTTGATGTGTGACATGGGGTGTTGGTTACAAAGGGGTATGATGTGTAACATGGGGTGTTGGTTACAAAGGGGTTTGATGTGTGACATGGGGTGTTGGTTACAAAGGGGTTTGATGTGTGACACTGGGTGTTGGTTACAAAGGGGTTTGATGTGTGACATGGGGTGTTGGTTACAAAGGGGTTTGATGTGTGACATGGGGTGTTGGTTACAAAGGGGTTTGATGTGTGACAAGGGGTGTTGGTTACAAAGTGGTATGATGTGTGACATGGGGTGTTGGTTACAAAGGGGTTTGATGTGTGACATGGGGTGTTGGTTACAAAGGGGTTTGATGTGTGACATGGGGTGTTGGTTACAAAGGGGTATGATGTGTAACATGGGGTGTTGGTTACAAAGGGGTTTGATGTGTGACATGGGGTGTTGGTTACAAAGGGGTTTGATGTGTGACACTGGGTGTTGGTTACAAAGGGGTTTGATGTGTGACATGGGGTGTTGGTTACAAAGGGGTTTGATGTGTGACATGGGGTGTTGGTTACAAAGGGGTTTGATGTGTGACATGGGGTGTTGGTTACAAAGGGGTTTGATGTGTGACACTGGGTGTTGGTTACAAAGGGGTTTGATAAGTGACAAGGGGTGTTGGTTACAAAGGGGTTTGATGTGTGACACTGGGTGTTGGTTACAAAGGGGTTTGATGTGTGACATGGGGTGTTGGTTACAAAGGGGTTTGATGTGTGACATGGGGTGTTGGTTACAAAGGGGTTTGATGTGTGACACTGGGTGTTGGTTATAAAGGAGTTTGGTGTGTGACATGGGGTGTTGGTTACAAAGGGGTTTGATGTGTGACACTGGGTGTTGGTTATAAAGGAGTTTGGTGTGTGACATGGGGTGTTGGTTACAAAGGGGTTTGATGTGTGACAAGGGGTGTTGGTTACAAAGGGGTTTGATGTGTGACATGGGGTGTTGGTTACAAAGGGGTTTCATGTGTGACATGGGGTGTTGGTTACAAAGGGGTATGATGTGTAACATGGGGTGTTGGTTACAAAGGGGTTTGACGTGTGACACTGGGTGTTGGTTATAAAGAGGTTTGATGTGTGGCATGGGGTGTTGGTTACAAAGGGGTTTGATGTGTGACAAGGGGTGTTGGTTACAAAGGGGTTTGATGTGTGACATGGGGTGTTGGTTACAAAGGGGTTTGATGTGTGACATGGGGTGTTGGTTACAAAGGGGTTTGATGTGTGACACTGGGTGTTGGTTACAAAGGGGTTTGACGTGACATGGGGTGTTGGTTACAAAGGGGTTTGATGTGTGACACTGGGTGTTGGTTACAAAGGGGTTTGATGTGTGACATGGGGTGTTGGTTACAAAGGGGTTTGATGTGTGACATGGGGTGTTGGTTACAAAGGGGTATGATGTGTGACATGGGGTGTTGGTTACAAAGGGGTTTGATGTGTGACACTGGGTGTTGGTTATAAAGGAGTTTGGTGTGTGACATGGGGTGTTGGTTACAAAGGGGTTTGATGTGTGACAAGGGGTGTTGGTTACAAAGGGGTTTGATGTGTGACATGGGGTGTTGGTTACAAAGGGGTTTGAGTGTGACATGGGGTGTTGGTTACAAAGGGGTTTGATGTGTGACACTGGGTGTTGGTTACAAAGGGGTTTGATGTGTGACATGGGGTGTTGGTTACAAAGGGGTTTGATGTGTGACATGGGGTGTTGGTTACAAAGGGGTTTGATGTGTGACATGGGGTGTTGGTTACAAAGGGGTTTGATGTGTGACATGGGGTGTTGGTTACAAAGGGGTTTGATGTGTGACACTGGGTGTTGGTTACAAAGGGGTTTGATGTGTGACACTGGGTGTTGGTTACAAAGGGGTTTGATGTGTGACACTGGGTGTTGGTTACAAAGGGGTTTGATGTGTGACACGGGGTATTAGTTACAAAGGGGTTTGATGTGTGACATGGGGTATTGGTTACATAGGGGTTTGATGTGTGACACGGGGTGTTGGTTACAAAGGGGTTTGATGTGTGACAAGGGGTGTTGGTTACAAAGGGGTTTGATGTGTGACAAGGGGTGTTGGTTACAAAGGGGTTTGATGTGTGACACGGGGTGTTGGTTACAAAGGGGTTTGATGTGTGACATGGGGTGTTGGTTACAAAGGGGTTTGATGTGTGACATGGGGTGTTGGTTACAAAGGGGTTTGATGTGTGACACGGGGTATTAGTTACAAAGGGGTTTGATGTGTGACACTGGGTGCTGGTTACAAAGGGGTTTGATGTGTGACATGGGGTGTTGGTTACAAAGGGGTTTGATGTGTGACATGGGGTGTTGGTTACAAAGGGGTTTGATGTGTGACATGGGGTGTTGGTTACAAAGGGGTTTGAGTGTGACATGGGGTGTTGGTTACAAAGGGGTTTGATGTATGACACTGGGTGTTGGTTACAAAGGGGTTTGATGTGTGACACTGGGTGTTGGTTACAAAGGGGTATGATGTGTGACATGGGGTGTTGGTTACAAAGGGGTTTGATGTGTGACATGGGGTGTTGGTTACAAAGGGGTTTGATGTGTGACACGGGGTGTTGGTTACAAAGGGGTTTGATGTGTGACATGGGGTGTTGGTTACAAAGGGGTTTCATGTGTGACATGGGGTGTTGGTTACAAAGGGGTATGATGTGTGACATGGGGTGTTGGTTACAAAGGGGTATGATGTGTGACATGGGGTGTTGGTTACAAAGTGGTATGATGTGTGACATGGGGTGTTGGTTACAAAGGGGTTTGATGTGTGACAAGGGGTGTTGGTTACAAAGGGGTTTGATGTGTGACATGGGGTGTTGGTTACAAAGGGGTTTGATGTGTGACGTGGGGTGTTGGTTACAAAGGGGTTTGGTGTGTGACATGGGGTGTTGGTTACAAAGGGGTTTGATGTGTGACACTGGGTGTTGGTTACAAAGGGTTTTAATGTGTGACATGGGGTGTTGGTTACAAAGGGGTTTGATGTGTGACATGGGGTGTTGGTTACAAAAGGGTTTGACGTGACATGGGGTGTTGGTTACAAAGGGGTTTGATGTGTGACACTGGGTGTTGGTTACAAAGGGGTTTGATGTGTGACACTGGGTGCTGGTTACAAAGGAGTTTGGTGTGTGACATGGGGTGTTGGTTACAAAGGGGTTTGATGTGTGACAAGGGGTGTTGGTTACAAAGGGGTTTGATGTGTGACAAGGGGTGTTGGTTACAAAGGGGTTTGATGTGTGACAAGGGGTGTTGGTTACAAAGGGTTTTAATGTGTGACATGGGGTGTTGGTTACAAAGGGGTTTGATGTGTGACATGGGGTGTTGGTTACAAAGGGGTTTGACGTGACATGGGGTGTTGGTTACAAAGGGGTATGATGTGTGACGTGGGGTGTTGGTTACAAAGGGGTTTGATGTGTGACAAGGGGTGTTGGTTACAAAGGTGTATGTTGTGTGACATTGGGTGCTGGTTACAAAGGGGTTTGATGTGTGACATGGGGTGTTGATTACAAAGGGGTTTGATGTGTGACATGGGGTGTTGGTTACAAAGGGGTTTGATGTGTGACATGGGGTGTTGATTACAAAGGGGTTTGATGTGTGACAAGGGGTGTTGGTTACAAAGGGGTTTGATGTGTGACACGGGGTATTGGTTACAAAGTGGTATGATGTGTGACATGGGGTGTTGGTTACAAAGGGGTTTGATGTGTGACAAGGGGTGTTGGTTACAAAGGGGTTTGATGTGTGACATGGGGTGTTGGTTACAAAGGGGTTTGATGTGTGACGTGGGGTGTTGGTTACAAAGGGGTTTGGTGTGTGACATGGGGTGTTGGTTACAAAGGGGTTTGATGTGTGACACTGGGTGTTGGTTACAAAGGGTTTTAATGTGTGACATGGGGTGTTGGTTACAAAGGGGTTTGATGTGTGACATGGGGTGTTGGTTACAAAAGGGTTTGACGTGACATGGGGTGTTGGTTACAAAGGGGTTTGATGTGTGACACTGGGTGTTGGTTACAAAGGGGTTTGATGTGTGACACTGGGTGCTGGTTACAAAGGAGTTTGGTGTGTGACATGGGGTGTTGGTTACAAAGGGGTTTGATGTGTGACAAGGGGTGTTGGTTACAAAGGGGTTTGATGTGTGACAAGGGGTGTTGGTTACAAAGGGGTTTGATGTGTGACAAGGGGTGTTGGTTACAAAGGGTTTTAATGTGTGACATGGGGTGTTGGTTACAAAGGGGTTTGATGTGTGACATGGGGTGTTGGTTACAAAGGGGTTTGACGTGACATGGGGTGTTGGTTACAAAGGGGTATGATGTGTGACGTGGGGTGTTGGTTACAAAGGGGTTTGATGTGTGACAAGGGGTGTTGGTTACAAAGGTGTATGTTGTGTGACATTGGGTGCTGGTTACAAAGGGGTTTGATGTGTGACATGGGGTGTTGATTACAAAGGGGTTTGATGTGTGACATGGGGTGTTGGTTACAAAGGGGTTTGATGTGTGACATGGGGTGTTGATTACAAAGGGGTTTGATGTGTGACAAGGGGTGTTGGTTACAAAGGGGTTTGATGTGTGACACGGGGTATTGGTTACAAAGGGGTATGATGTGTGACATTGGGTGTTGGTTACAAAGGGGTATGATGTGTGACATGGGGTGTTGGTTACAAAGGGGTATGATGTGTGACGTGGGGTGTTGGTTACAAAGGGGTTTGATGTGTGACAAGGGGTGTTGGTTACAAAGGTGTATGTTGTGTAACATTGGGTGTTGGTTACAAAGGGGTTTGATGTGTGACACGGGGTGTTGGTTACAAAGGGGTTTGATGTGTGACATGGGGTGTTGGTTACAAAGGGGTTTGATGTGTGACATGGGGTGTTGGTTACAAAGGGGTTTGATGTGTGACATGGGGTGTTGATTACAAAGGGGTTTGATGTGTGACAAGGGGTGTTGGTTACAAAGGGGTTTGATGTGTGACACGGGGTATTGGTTACAAAGGGGTATGATGTGTGACATTGGGTGTTGGTTACAAAGGGGTATGATGTGTGACATGGGGTGTTGGTTACAAAGGGGTATGATGTGTGACGTGGGGTGTTGGTTACAAAGGGGTTTGATGTGTGACAAGGGGTGTTGGTTACAAAGGTGTATGTTGTGTAACATTGGGTGTTGGTTACAAAGGGGTTTTATGTGTGACACGGGGTGTTGGTTAAAAAGGGGTTTGATGTGTGACACTGGGTGTTGGTTACAAAGGGGTTTGATGTGTGACACTGGGTGTTGGTTACAAAGGGTTTTAATGTGTGACATGGGGTGTTGGTTACAAAGGGGTTTGATGTGTGACATGGGGTGTTGGTTACAAAGGGGTTTGATGTGTGACATGGGGTGTTGGTTACAAAGGGGTTTGACGTGACATGGGGTGTTGGTTACAAAGGGGTTTGATGTGTGACACTGGGTGTTGGTTACAAAGGGGTTTGATGTGTGACACTGGGTGCTGGTTACAAAGGAGTTTGGTGTGTGACATGGGGTGTTGGTTACAAAGGGGTTTGATGTGTGACAAGGGGTGTTGGTTACAAAGGGGTTTGATGTGTGACAAGGGGTGTTGGTTACAAAGGGGTTTGATGTGTGACAAGGGGTGTTGGTTACAAAGGGTTTTAATGTGTGACATGGGGTGTTGGTTACAAAGGGGTTTGATGTGTGACATGGGGTGTTGGTTACAAAGGGGTTTGACGTGACATGGGGTGTTGGTTACAAAGGGGTATGATGTGTGACGTGGGGTGTTGGTTACAAAGGGGTTTGATGTGTGACAAGGGGTGTTGGTTACAAAGGTGTATGTTGTGTGACATTGGGTGCTGGTTACAAAGGGGTTTGATGTGTGACATGGGGTGTTGATTACAAAGGGGTTTGATGTGTGACATTGGGTGTTGGTTACAAAGGGGTATGATGTGTGACATGGGGTGTTGGTTACAAAGGGGTATGATGTGTGACGTGGGGTGTTGGTTACAAAGGGGTTTGATGTGTGACAAGGGGTGTTGGTTACAAAGGTGTATGTTGTGTAACATTGGGTGTTGGTTACAAAGGGGTTTGATGTGTGACACGGGGTGTTGGTTACAAAGGGGTTTGATGTGTGACAAGGGGTGTTGGTTACAAAGGTGTATGTTGTGTGACATGGGGTGTTGGTTACAAAGGGGTTTGATGTGTGACATGGGGTGTTGGTTACAAAGGGGTTTCATGTGTGACATGGGGTGTTGGTTACAAAGGGGTTTGATGTGTGACAAGGGGTGTTGGTTACAAAGGGGTTTGAGTGTGACATGGGGTGTTGGTTACAAAGGGGTTTGATGTGTGACATGGGGTGTTGGTTACAAAGGGGTTTGACGTGACATGGGGTGTTGGTTACAAAGGGGTTTGATGTGTGACATGGGGTGTTGGTTACAAAGGGGTATGATGTGTGACATGGGGTGTTGGTTACAAAGGGGTTTGATGTGTGACAAGGGGTGTTGGTTTCAAAGGGGTTTGATGTGTGACAAGGGGTGTTGGTTACAAAGGGGTTTGATGTGTGACATGGGGTGTTGGTTACAAAGGGGTTTGATGTGTGACATGGGGTGTTGGTTATAAAGGGGTATGTTGTGTGACACAGGGTGTTGGTTACAAAGGGGTTTGATGTGTGACATGGGGTGTTGATTACAAAGGGGTTTGATGTGTGACAAGGGGTGTTGGTTACAAAGGGGTTTGATGTGTGACATGGGATGTTGGTTACAAAGGGGTTTGATGTGTGACATGGGGTGTTGGTTACAAAGGGGTATGATGTGTGACAAGGGGTGTTGGTTACAAAGGGGTTTGATGTGTGACAAGGGGTGTTGGTTACAAAGGGGTTTGATGTGTGACATGGGGTGTTGGTTATAAAGGAGTTTGGTGTGTGACACGGGGTGTTGGTTACAAAGGGGTATGATGTGTGACAAGGGGTGTTGGTTACAAAGGGGTTTGATGTGTGACAAGGGGTGTTGGTTACAAAGTGGTATGATGTGTGACATGGGGTGTTGGTTACAAAGGGGTTTGATGTGTGACATGGGGTGTTGGTTACAAAGGGGTTTGATGTGTGACATGGGGTGTTGGTTACAAAGGGGTATGATGTGTAACATGGGGTGTTGGTTACAAAGGGGTTTGATGTGTGACATGGGGTGTTGGTTACAAAGGGGTTTGATGTGTGACACTGGGTGTTGGTTACAAAGGGGTTTGATGTGTGACACTGGGTGTTGGTTACAAAGGGGTATGATGTGTGACAAGGGGTGTTGGTTACAAAGGGGTTTGATGTGTGACAAGGGGTGCTGGTTACAAAGGGGTTTGATGTGTGACATGGGGTGTTGGTTACAAAGGGGTTTGATGTGTGACATGGGGTGTTGGTTACAAAGGGGTTTGATGTGTGACATGGGGTGTTGGTTACAAAGGGGTTTGATGTGTGACACTGGGTGTTGGTTACAAAGGGGTTTGATGTGTGACACGGGGTATTAGTTACAAAGGGGTTTGATGTGTGACAAGGGGTGTTGGTTTCAAAGGGGTTTGATGTGTGACACTGGGTGTTGGTTATAAAGGAGTTTGGTGTGTGACATGGGGTGTTGGTTACAAAGGGGTTTGATGTGTGACAAGGGGTGTTGGTTACAAAGGGGTTTGATGTGTGACATGGGGTGTTGGTTACAAAGGGGTTTCATGTGTGACATGGGGTGCTGGTTACAAAGGGGTATGATGTGTAACATGGGGTGTTGGTTACAAAGGGGTTTGATGTGTGACATGGGGTGTTGGTTACAAAGGGGTTTGATGTGTGACATGGGGTGTTGGTTACAAAGGGGTTTAATGTGTGACATGGGGTGTTGGTTACAAAGGGGTTTGATGTGTGACACTGGGTGTTGGTTACAAAGGGGTATGATGTGTGACGTGGGGTGTTGGTTACAAAGGGGTTTGATGTGTGACATGGGGTGTTGGTTACAAAGGGGTTTGATGTGTGACAAGGGGTGTTGGTTACAAAGGGGTATGGTGTGTGACACTGGGTGTTGGTTACAAAGGGGTTTGACGTGACATGGGGTGTTGGTTACAAAGGGGTTTGGTGTGTGACACTGGGTGTTGGTTACAAAGGGGTTTGATGTGTGACACAAGGTGTTGGTTACAAAGGGGTTTGATGTGTGACATGGGGTGTTGGTTACAACGGGGTTTGATGTGTGACACGGGGTGTTGGTTACAAAGGGGTTTGATGTGTGACACTGGGTGTTGGTTACAAAAGGGTATGATGTGTGACATGGGGTGTTGATTACAAAGGGGTATGATGTGTGACACTGGGTGTTGGTTACAAAGGGGTTTGATGTGTGACAAGGGGTGTTGGTTACAAAGGGGTTTGATGTGTGACATGGGGTGTTGGTTACAAAGGGGTTTGATGTGTGACAAGGGGTGTTGGTTACAAAGGGGTTTGGTGTGTGACATGGGGTGTTGGTTACAAAGGGGTTTGATGTGTGACAAGGGGTGTTGGTTACAAAGGGGTATGATGTGTGACATGGGGTGTTGGTTACAAAGGGGTTTGATGTGTGACATGGGGTGTTGGTTACAAAGGGGTTTGATGTGTGACACGGGGTGTTGGTTACAAAGGGGTTTGATGTGTGACATGGGGTGTTGGTTACAAAGGGGTTTGATGTGTGACATTGGGTGTTGGTTACAAAGGGGTTTGATGTGTGACATGGGGTGTTGGTTACAAAGGGGTTTGATGTGTGACACGGGGTGTTGGTTACAAAGGGGTTTGATGTGTGACACTGGGTGTTGGTTACAAAGGGGTTTGATGTGTGGCATGGGGTGTTGGTTACAAAGGAGTTTGGTGTGTGACATGGGGTGTTGGTTACAAAGGGGTTTGATGTGTGACATGGGGTGTTGGTTACAAAGGGGTTTAATGTGTGACATGGGGTGTTGGTTACAAAGGGGTTTGATGTGTGACACTGGGTGTTGGTTACAAAGGGGTATGATGTGTGACGTGGGGTGTTGGTTACAAAGGGGTTTGATGTGTGACATGGGGTGTTGGTTACAAAGGGGTTTGATGTGTGACAAGGGGTGTTGGTTACAAAGGGGTATGGTGTGTGACACTGGGTGTTGGTTACAAAGGGGTTTGACGTGACATGGGGTGTTGGTTACAAAGGGGTTTGGTGTGTGACACTGGGTGTTGGTTACAAAGGGGTTTGATGTGTGACACGGGGTGTTGGTTACAAAGGGGTTTGATGTGTGACATGGGGTGTTGGTTACAAAGGGGTTTGATGTGTGACACGGGGTGTTGGTTACAAAGGGGTTTGATGTGTGACATTGGGTGTTGGTTACAAAGGGGTTTGATGTGTGACAAGGGGTGTTGGTTACAAAGAGGTTTGATGTGTGACAAGGGGTGTTGGTTACAAAGGGGTTTGATGTGTGACATGGGG
Organism: Nematostella vectensis; assembly: GCF_932526225.1. Lineage (NCBI taxonomy): Eukaryota > Metazoa > Cnidaria > Anthozoa > Actiniaria > Edwardsiidae > Nematostella > Nematostella vectensis. Next base: position 11,821,223 of record NC_064039.1, read on the forward strand.
TGTTGGTTACAAAGGGGTATGATGTGTGACACTGGGTGTTGGTTACAAAGGGGTTTGATGTGTGACACTGGGTGTTGGTTACAAAGGGGTTTGATGTGTGACACGGGGTATTAGTTACAAAGGGGTTTGATGTGTGACATGGGGTGTTGGTTACAAAGGGGTATGATGTGTGACATGGGGTGTTGGTTACAAAGGGGTTTGATGTGTGACATTGGGTGTTGGTTACAAAGGGGTATGATGTGTGACATGGGGTGTTGGTTACAAAGGGGTTTGATGTGTGACAAGGGGTGTTGGTTACAAAGGGTTTTAATGTGTGACATGGGGTGTTGGTTACAAAGGGGTATGATGTGTGACACGGGGTATTGGTTACAAAGGGGTTTGACGTTATATGTGGGTTTTTTGTTACAAAGGCGTTTGACGTTATAGGTGGGGTTTTGGTTACAAAGGGTTTTGACGTTGTACGTGGGGTGTTGGTCACAAAGATATGTGTGACACGGTGGCTGCTAGCAATGTTTTGACGTCGGACATGGTGTGTATCGAAAAGGGTACTTCAGAAATGTTCTATCAATATAATTATTTTAAAATCATAATCTTCGATTTCCATATCAAGGATTTTATGCTTTGATGCTGTTCACTTGTGAAAAAGCGCATGTCTTGTGATGCCCCTTGTGAGACCCCCCCCCCCCCTCGGCTTATCCCAATAATCCGTGTCTTGAATACTTTTAAGTATAAGCTGTTAAAACAGCTTATCTCTGACGTTAAAAACAAAACACGTATACCGGACACTATTTCAAATCAATTAAAAAACGAAATAAAAAGCAATGAGCCGATTTCTTCTTGTTCAATAACACATATCAGATACTTTCTCACGCCCTTCTCTGCCATCTAACGCGAGTTTAGTTAACATCTTTTTTTGCGCGTGAACTGATTTTCTGCAATGTCCTTCACTTTCAAGTGCATATCAAAACACATCACGCATAGCAACATTTCGTGTCCCGAACCGAACAATATGACATATTTGAACAACATAGTGATGGCTTACGTAGATAGAGGCTTATCCTATGCATGCAGGCCAAGCAAACCGACATTTTATGCTCCCACTCAACGCCGAGTCACACAAAGCATCCAGTGACCAAGATATTTTCAATCAAATATCGCCAATAACGTATCAGTCTTTATGGCGAATCAGTTTCCTTGCGAATAAACCATTGCTTTTTTTAATGATAAACAATAACTAAACACTAACGAGGGACTAAAATCTAGGTTCCCACCTGAAGTGCATCTCCTCTACATTATGTAAGTATGTTATGTGCCCTTTAATGATTGATAACAGCTTCATGCTGCTCTCTGTTGCTTTCAAACAGAAGAAAGAACAAGACAACAGGCCTTTAAAAAAAAACCTCTATTTCTTACTTTTGCTAAATAACTGTGAAACAGCACTCATTTTCATCGGCTATTTTTCGGAAGTTTATGCGATATTTTCGATTAAATTTTGTCAATAAAATTCGACGTCACTGTGCCCCCGCGCACTAAACATAAACTGCGCACACTTATTAGATAGATATGATAGATAGATAGGTTTATTCAAAAACTTTGCAACCCGAAGGTTGAATTACGTTATGTTACAATAGTCAAATACTTAAAAAATCTAAAAATCTAAAATATGAATCTAAAATTACAGGCTTGATCAAATCTATACTGCGTTGATTAAATATCTAGTCGTAAAATTTAGTGGAGGCATTGAACATTAAAAAACTTTTTGCAAAACGTTGCGTGTTGGCTTTGATGGCAAAGGCCCGCCTCTTCCTAATATTAATTCTAGAGTTCTGCTGAGGGAGCAACCTATGTAGTTTGTGGTTTGGACTGGCCATGACTTCGCTAAAGAGTTTGTTTGTTGCGACCTCACGTCTTTCCTGTAGTGTTGTGATATTAGAGGCAATTAGTGCCTGTGCATAAGAGTCGTCTGGAAATATTATTCTAAGCGCACGCTTCTGACATGACTCCAAATCTGCTGCTAGGTACTTGGGCAAACTATTATGAAATAGCGCGCATGCGTACTCTGTACATGGTCTAATGCAAGTTAGATAAAATAGAATGAGCTCCTTTGGTTTTACATTTGCGCGCTTAAGCTTGTCAAAAGGTTCTCAATTACTGTCGTTCTTCTAGCTTGCTCGGACAATTCCTTATTAGAACATTACATATATTATTTGTGAGTCCGCTTTTTGACGCCCTAGAACTGTATAACTCGAGATTTTTCGAACTTACAGGAATTCGTGTTAACTACTTCATCTTATAGAATAAGGCCAGACTCCAACGTTTTGGAATAACACAGGTTTCCCGTGCTCTATCCCCAGGATCAGGACCATTTAGGGAAACGGCAGCTATTGATTGAGATCGGACCGATTTTATGCTGACCAGACGAGACCAGTTTCTTTTAAAAAATATCAGAACTTTTAATTGTGTGTATACAGCTATTTCAAATAAGGTTGCCCTTGCGAATTAAGTAGCGAATCTAGGGGGAGGGTTTAGGGGCTTTAACCCCCCCCCCCCCCCCTATGGGCTGCCAGAAACCTGTATGTAACAAAAAAATAATTACCCCCTCCCCCTTTGTCACTGAGCCAACCCCCCCCCCCCCTTTTAAGAAAAGCTCGATCCGCCCCTGAAATCCATTTGTCGTAGCCCGCAGTGATTCATGGGTATTGTATAAATAGCTAAGTCCTGCTATCTGAAAGCCATTCTAATGTTTATAGCAACATGAAGAAGAATTCTATAACTTGTAAAGCCTGGATTTGTTTTTATTTACGATAATTTTCTTATCTATTTCATACCCATAAAGCACTGTGCAACTTTATTTTAAATAGTTATGTAAGAGTAGGTGAAAAGGCGAAGGAATAACGACGCGTTAAGAAAATAATCCATATTTATTGGCTAACTCCATGTTAAAGTTTTTTTTTTACATTTCAGGTAAGAGACCAAAGAAGTTGAAATCAGTGGTACAGAAGAGCTACTACATGAAAAAATAATTACTGCCTTATAGGCCAAATGAAATGGGATATTATCGATATTACTAAATAGATAATATCTTTGTATTTATTTTAGATTTTTGTTGTTAACGATTTTATTGTTCTTAACGATTATGGCGAAGAGCATGTTTTCCAGCCATTTTACTTATTTTTAGATTCCTTGAATCTTGAGAAATTACAAACACTAAATAGAGTTAGGGGTGATAAATTTAGCTCGTCTGATCGAGTAGTATACGTACGATAATTAGTAGTGGGAATCGTCTGTAGAAAGTCTAGACCAGTCGAAAGATAGAGATAAGAGGATCAACTCGACCTGCTCAATAGGTTGTGGTAGGAGAGTGTTCAAGCACGCTATGTGGTGATCAAGTGAACTGACGGGCTTTGGGACATTTTGTAATCCATTATATAGACAGTTATAATCAATGCAGTTGGTGTATATGATATTTTTATCTATGTAGGGTGTGAAAGGTACTCGGTCAGCTACTCAGGTGTCTTTGGTAGTGATTCGTTCTTCTACCAACAGTAGTGGTTTATCTATCAAGGGTGTCTACGGTAGTGGTTTATCTATCAAGGGTGTCAACGGTAGTGGTTTATCTATCTAGGGTGTCTACGGTAGTGGTTTATCTATCTAGGGTGTCTACGGTAGTGGTTTATCTATCAAGGGTGTCAACGGTAATGGTTTATCTATCTAGGGTGTCTACGGTAGTGGTTTATCTATCTAGGGTGTCTACGGTAGTGGTTTATCTATCTAGGGTGTCTACGGTAGTGGTTTATCTATCAAGGGTGTCAACGGTAATGGTTTATCTATCTAGGGTGTCTACGGTAGTGGTTTATCTATCTAGGGTGTCTACGGTAGTGGTTTATCTATCTAGGGTGTCTACGGTAGTGGTTTATCTATCAAGGGTGTCTACGGTAGTGGTTTATCTATCAAGGGTGTCAACGGTAGTGGTTTATCTATCAAGGGTGTCAACGGTAGTGGTTTATCTATCAAGGGTGTCTACGGTAGTGGTTCTTCTACTAGGGTGTCTACGGTAGTGGTTTATCTATCTAGGGTGTCTACAGTAGTGGTTTATCTATCAAGGGTGTCTACAGTAGTGGTTCTTCTACTAGGGTGTCTACGGTAGTGGTTTATCTATCTAGGGTGTCTACGGTAGTTGTTTATCTATCTAGGGTGTCTACGGTAGTGGTTTATCTATCTAGGGTGTCTACAGTAGTGGTTCTTCTACTAGGGTGTCTACGGTAGTGGTTTATCTATCTAGGGTGTCTACGGTAGTGGTTTATCTATCTAGGGTGTCTACTGTAGTGGTTTATCTATCTAGGGTGTCTACGGTAGTGGTTTATCTATCTAGGGTGTCTACGGTAGTGGTTTATCTATCAAGGGTGTCTACGGTAGTGGTTTATCTACTTAGGGTGTCTACGGTAGTGGTTTATCTATCTAGGGTGTCTACGGTAGTGGTTTATCTATCAAGGGTGTCTACGGTAGTGGTTTATCTATCAAGGGTGTCTACGGTAGTGGTTTATCTATCAAGGGTGTCAGCGGTAGTGGTTTATCTATCTAGGGTGTCTACGGTAGTGGTTTATCTATCAAGGGTGTCTACGGTAGTGGTTTATCTACTTAGGGTGTCTACGGTAGTGGTTTATCTATCTAGGGTGTCTACGGTAGTGGTTTATCTATCAAGGGTGTCTACGGTAGTGGTTTATCTACCTAGGGTGTCTACGGTAGTGGTTTATCTACCTAGGGTGTCTACGGTAGTGTTTTACCTATCTAGGGTGTCTACGGTAGCAGTTCTTCTACTAGGGTGTCTACGGTAGTTGTTTATCTATCTAGGGTGTCTACGGTAGTTGTTTATCTATCAAGGGTGTCTACGGTAGTGGTTTATCTATCTAGGGTGTCTACGGTAGTGGTTCTTCTACTAGGGTGTCTACGGTAGTGGTTTATCTATCAAGGGTGTCTACGGTAGTGGTTTATCTATCTAGGGTGTCTACGGTAGTGGTTTATCTATCTAGGGTGTCTACGGTAGTTGTTTATCTATCTAGGGTGTCTACGGTAGTTGTTTATCTATCAAGGGTGTCTACGGTAGTGGTTTATCTATCTAGGGTGTCTACGGTAGTGGTTCTTCTACTAGGGTGTCTACGGTAGTGGTTTATCTATCAAGGGTGTCTACGGTAGTGGTTTATCTATCAAGGGTGTCTACGGTAGTGGTTTATCTATCTAGGGTGTCTACGGTAGTGGTTTATCTATCTAGTGTGTCTACGGTAGTTGTTTATCTATCTAGGGTGTCTACGGTAGTGGTTCTTCTATCTAGGGTGTCTACGGTAGCAGTTCTTCTATCTAGGGTGTCTACGGTAGTGGTTTATCTATCTAGGGTGTCTACGGTAGTGGTTTATCTATCTAGGGTGTCTACGGTAGTGGTTTATCTATCAAGGGTGTCTACGGTAGTGGTTTATCTATCAAGGGTGTCTATGGTAGTGGTTTATCTATCAAGGGTGTCTACGGTAGTGGTTTATCTATCTAGGGTGTCTACGGTAGTGGTTTATCTATCTAGGGTGTCTACGGTAGTGGTTTATCTATCTAGGGTGTCTACGGTAGTTGTTTATCTATCTAGGGTGTCTACGGTAGTGGTTTATCTATCTAGGGTGTCTACGGTAGTGGTTTATCTATCTAGGGTGTCTACGGTAGTGGTTTATCTATCAAGGGTGTCTACGGTAGTGGTTTATCTACCTAGGGTGTCTACAGTAGTGTTTTATCTATCTAGGGTGTCTACGGTAGTGGTTTATCTATCTAGGGTGTCTACGGTAGTGGTTTATCCATCTAGGGTGTCTACGGTAGTGGTTTATCTATCAAGGGTGTCTACGGTAGTGGTTTATCTATCAAGGGTGTCTACGGTAGTGGTTTATCTATCTAGGGTGTCTACGGTAGTGGTTTATCTATCTAGGGTGTCTACGGTAGTGGTTTATCTTTCTAGGGTGTCTACGGTAGTGGTTCATCTATCTAGGGTGTCTACGGTAGCAGTTCTTCTATCTAGGGTGTCTACGGTAGCAGTTCTTCTATCAAGGGTGTCTACGGTAGTGGTTTATCTATCAAGGGTGTCTACGGTAGTGGTTTATCTATCAAGGGTGTCTACGGTAGTGGTTTATCTATCTAGGGTGTCTACGGTAGTGGTTTATCTATCTAGGGTGTCTACGGTAGCAGTTCTTCTATCTAGGGTGTCTACGGTAGCAGTTCTTCTATCTAGGGTGTCTACGGTAGTGGTTTATCTATCAAGGGTGTCTACGGTAGTGGTTTATCTATCTAGGGTGTCTACGGTAGTGGTTTATCTATCAAGGGTGTCTGCGGTAGCAGTTCTTCTACTAGGGTGTCTACGGTAGTGGTTTATCTATCTAGGGTGTCTACGGTAGCAGTTCTTCTACTAGGGTGTCTACGGTAGTGGTTTATCTATCTAGGGTGTCTACGGTAGTTGTTTATCTATCAAGGGTGTCTACGGTAGTGGTTTATCTATCTAGGGTGCCTACGGTAGTGGTTCTTCTACTAGGGTGTCTACGGTAGTGGTTTATCTATCTAGGGTGTCTACGGTAGTTGTTTATCTATCAAGGGTGTCTACGGTAGTGGTTTATCTATCAAGGGTGTCTACGGTAGTGGTTTATCTATCTAGGGTGTCTTCGGTAGTGGTTTATCTATCTAGGGTGTCTACGGTAGTGGTTTATCTATCTAGGGTGTCTACGGTAGTTGTTTATCTATCTAGGGTGTATACGGTAGTGTTTTATCTATCTAGGGTGTCTACGGTAGTGTTTTATCTATCTAGGGTGTCTACGGTATTGGTTCATCTATCTTGCGTGTCTACGGTAGTGATTTATCTTATTATCTTCTCCTTAAGGTTGGTTATCACTAGAACGCAAGCGAAGCGCACGTTATTTTTCAATTCTTACTGGAACACAAGTGCAATCAAATAAAAAAGAATGCAGCTCAGCTTGCGATTGTTTGTGCTTGCGTACTAGAACAATTCGAGAACAATTCGACATCTTGGGATAGCAATTTGATTTACGTTTAGTCTTAAAGTTACTTTTAGTTTTGAGTTTAGTATTTAAGATACTATTTAGCGTAAAGATCTTTGCTTTGTTTTTAAACTCTTTGATTTGAACTTGCCAACTAACACCAGGTGAACAATGCCTAAGATAATTACTCCAGGTTTCTTTTGTAAAAGATATCGAGGACCGATGTTATTTTGTGAATTCGAAGAACATTTGAAATTTAAAATGACTATGTGATACTTTACTGTCATCAAATTCTGGTTTCCCCCTAGAAAAAATCAATGATGTTAATGGGGTACTGGTACCTTTGAAGATCTTTTTTTGCCGATTTCTCTTTATGTCTATGATTATGTTTAGAATGTACCACATTAAGATATCTTGAATATCCCAGGGCACCTCAATGTTTCCATAGACTTGTCTAATGCTGTTCTCCAAACTTTTTAAAGTGAATCCTACCGACAAGAAAAACTCCAAACAAGCTGCTGGCTTGGGGGCACTATGCCAGGGCAGGGTGTACATAGATTATTCCAAAAATACAGCCAAGCAAAAAGTAACACAATTTGAGTTAACAAAAATAGTTTTACGAATAAAAGGAGATAAAATAACTGAACAAGACAAAAAACTAAAGAAGTCAGAAATGTTAAAAAAAATAATTTGGCTCTATTTCATTCACCACTCGGGGGTTGGATGGGGTTGATCGTCTTATCTTTTAGGGTATAAAATTCCCTCACTGCTATCCTTTATGTGGTGCATTCAATACTGCCAACCATTAGGGGTCACACGCTAATGGATCCGATCCTATCCAATAACAACTGAACCATTCTAAGAGATCGAGAGTAAAGACATGTGCTCGATGTGTGCTAATGTTTTAAATGTTGGAGATAATAAAAATGACACCAATTTTGTTGTTAGAAACTATAATTCATTTTCAGTTCTTCGATTTCCCTTAATCTATGGTACCTCCATTTGGCTCAAATTTGAATTGCCCTGAAGAAGTCTTATTAAAGACGAAAATTTGGCAGAGTCGAATTCCAGTTTTTGGTGTATTGTATTCATTCTTCTGGTTCACGAACACGATTATTTGGGCTTTTTGTATTTATTGGCTCAAATTTGGTGTATACTGGCTCCGCTGTCAGGCAGTGTCTGAAGTGTTCGCACTTGCAGATAACCGAGTTCTTGAAAAAAGGGTAAGCTTATTTTAGATTTGATCTTGACTCATGATGAGAAATGCTTTCAGTCGATTCAGAATCAATATCGATCTATTGTTTGTTCCCATTGATATTTTAAGTGGTTTCCTAGCCTAAATGTTTTTGTCGGTGAACGGTCAAAGGATGGCAAATTATTTGTTGAGTGTTGCATTGTGTATTAATGCTTTACTATTTTGTGATTGTTTCAAGTATCGCTCACGCATTAGTTGTTCATTGGGCGTGTGATTGAACCGAAAAAATTCCCAACCAAAATAATGGGATTGCGCTTAGCTAAACAAACGATAAATGTCCTTGAAATTGGTATCACAAACGGATTTGGAACCCAAACAGAATTTGTGTTATGGTATGGCTAATCCGACGGCTATCCCGGAGCAAAGTTCATCTTAATTTCGAATGGGAACTAATTGGCCCTTGAGGCGTAGTGCCAATTCGCTTTACCTCCCGCACGCAATGGACAATACTATAAGAAGGCAGGTAATACGCTCCACCTGACCCTTTGCAGCCTGCATAAACAAACGTATTTATCTGAGGTTGGACCTTAATTGAAAACCTTAGACATAGCGACGACGTGAAGCCCCCCGGCACCAACTCGTTCGTTTTACGAAATCGAGCTTGCCTTCTCAGTTTTGTGTCTTGTAAAACCGATGCTCGAGTAAAGCCTAGAAGCACTTAATCTAATAGGCGGATAGTTTTTCAAGTGTGAGAAGTGATGATACTGCGCGAATTGGGTTTTCATTTAGCACCGGAAATAGGCAATCACTTAAGAAAAAATTGCGTTGATTGGGTCTGGCTTTCATCACGGCATTTGCCTGAAAAATGTCAACGTTTGTTTCACCTTGATATTTCTTCCCTCCTGGGGCGCACGGGCTCAAGTTACCTTTCCCTATTAAAATGTTAAACACTAAAGTTAATAAAATACTTTTGAAGGGTATACACACAAAACAACTAAAGTTATTTTCCATTTGTTTTGCCTAGAGGCAAGGAAACGTCTTCAATCACACGGCTTAAGTTGAAGCTTATCAACTTTATCTAGGCCTTTTGGTCCTATACCGCTGTGCAATTAGCTATCCACTTAATATTCATATAATCGGACATATCACTAAGGAGAACATGGGTCGTACACTGTAGATGATAAAAGCTTAGCTCTTCATGACATAAGAGTTAGTAAAATATGAACCCTCATTTTGTTCCTATTTCTTCATATTATTTTTATATAGATAAAAAGCCGGGCATCATGTGTTATGACAGCAATGCAAATTACACTGATTAGCATACAAGAGTGAACTCAAGAGAATTTTAGTATTTTCTAGTTTTGCATTAACAGCACTACCTATATAATGTATAATGTTTAATCACCAGCAAATATACAAAAAAATAGAGCATAATGCACAAGGCATACTGCATACTATCGTAGCTGGTTATTATGTTCCGTTTTTTGTGTGATTATTTTCTACGATCTAAATGGGAGCGAGCTAACCTTTTGTGCAGAGAAAAAATTTGCTTGATAGCTTTGATATATTAATTGTTAGACCCTCTACAGAATTTTTTAACCCTAGGTGTTTTATCACACATGTTGAAGTAGTAGGGAAAGTGTATGCTTCTTCTCGGAACACCAGGCTTCTTAAAAAAAAACACTGTTTAATAATTAGCCTTTTAGCCATATTTAATATTTAGCCATATTTAATAATTAGCCTTTTAGCCATATCCTTTTTCTCAAGGATACTCCAGTAATATCCTTTTTGTGTGTGGCTTGCACATGTTTTATTACTGTTTGTCTTCCTACTTTAATTACCCTTTTTTAAACGATATTATTTTTGACTCACACAGACTAGCGACCAAAAGAACAATAAAACTTCATGGAAGCTGATTTTTTCATCGTTCAGTGAACGCGACAACCACAACCGTGGTTTTGTTTTTTGGTTTGGCTTTAATTCTTTGCATACTCTTCATTTATACAGAAGTTTTAGAATTAATGTTTTCATAAACAGCTTCTACTTTTAATTAAAAAAAAAATGTGTATCGATATTATAATAATATTTAGGAAGCAGCACGTTACTCTCTAAAGGGAAACTGTCACAATAATACCGTAATGGACTAAGTGGCCCATTATGGGCTAAGTGGCCTATTGGGAACTCAGTAATGAATTTATATCTACATCTTAAATTTGCACCCAGTTCTCATCTAACTGACGAGTTTACTGCAGTAAAATATAACAGTGGAATATAGAATTATTATAGTTCATGTTTGGAAGGATAGTATATTTACACATTCCAATCAGGGTTAACAAATTCCATTATTGAACCCGTAAGTTTTTCAAATTAAAAATTTCTCAAGCAATAACACTTTTCAAAACTGGTGGGAAAACAGCTGAAAGTTGTTACAGTTTTATTGTATATGTAAAGGTCATCAGAAGTGGGGTGCCCGCTTCTGAGAGGGTGGTCCCTCAGTGAAGAGTTACGACAAAACAGGTATTTGGAAAGGTGCACATACGAATGGCCAATAAAGAGAGGGTCTCTTAGTAAAGAGTTATTGCAAAATGGGTAATTGAAACTATTGGAAGGGTTCTCATAAGAATGCCCGCTTACGGGAGGGTCTCTTAGCTAAGTGTTATTACGAATTGGGTATTTGAAAGGGTTTTCATAAGAAGAATGCCCGCTTACGGGAGGGTCTCTTAGCTAAGAGTTATTACGAAATGGGTATTTGAAAAGGTTTTCATAAGAAGAATGCCCGCTTACGAGAGAGTCTCTTAGCTAAGAGTTATTACGAAATGGGTATTTGAAAGGGTTCCCATAAGAATGCCCGTTTACGGGAGGTCCCTTGGTTAAGATTTATGACCATACAGGCTATTTAAAATGGTTTTCATCAAAAGAATACGCGCTTACGAGAGGGTCCCTTAGTCAAGAGTTATGACCAAACAGGCTATTTAAAACAAAAGGGTCCCTTAGTGAAGAGACTATTTAAAGGGTTTTTGGGTTAAAGTTTACTTATGAAACTTCCCCCAGGAAGACTCTATATTTTCTCTACACCCTCGACACATTCGTAATTTAAATTCGGTTGAGCTCATTCAAATTGAGTAATACTTTTTTTAATCAACCACAACAAAAAATAAAAACCTGTGTTATTGCGTGCTTTCTCTCATAGCACGGCTCATGTTATTGACTGAACCCATTTTAAAAGGCCAATCTATTTAATTTATCGGCAGTTTGGTTAAATCCGCCCAAACATTGCTCCTACCCGCACCTGGTTTCACCTATAATAGCGTAGTAATTTATAATTATTCATCGTTTGAAATGATTAGCTACCCCAATTTATTTATGTGCTCACGATAAGTATTGTATCATCATATTTCATGAAAATGGGTGCAAAATAAAGAAATAGAAAATAAATACACATATGTAAATACATATAATATATTTAACAATTATATCATTTCCATTGAGGTGGAAAGTGGCGAAATATCTACCGACAGCCGAAGGCTCGAGGAAGATATTTTAAAATTTGTATTATATAAAACGAGCTTCAGAGCAATTTTCTTTTCGTAAACACTTGCAAATCGGCTATTGCACCCGCCATTTTGCTTGATTTCGGGGCGCAGGAAAATATCCACCTCCTAGGAGGTGTATATTGCATTTTATCCCGAGTTTCTCAACCAACCAAACCGCTTGTTTTTGCGAGGTTCCCGAGTTTTATATACTGAACTATAATATGTTTAAATAAAATTTGTTATCTAAATCGTATTATAAATAGAAAAAATAGAAATAGAAAATGTATTCATCAGTGTCGTTCCACGCCAGGCCCAGCATATGCCAAGGCCTTCATGCCCTCGAGACAGCTTTCCCATCACCTGTTTTGCAATGTCTAGCAGCAGCATCGAATTATCTTCAAATTAACAATCTGTTATTTGTTTATGGCTTAAACAAATGCTTTTGGCATTCTGCTTTTGCGTCACATAATTCCGCGCTGGAATAGTGCGCGATATTATTTGGTAGCATAACAAAATAGAGGTGTTCGCATAAGTTGCTATTTTTCTGAAGTGTGCTCGCATGCTTTCATTTCTCTGCCAATGGACGAACAATGAGATACGCGCTTCTTCCTACAAAGCATACAAAACATTCAATACCGAACAAATAACATTTTTCAATATCGTACAAATAAAATTTTGGGTATACGCACAGACAAACTAGGGATTCCTGAGTATGTAACTAGAAAAACACCGATTGAATTCTATGTAAGTCAAACTGCCAATACCAAGGAAAATAGAAAACAATTTCGTAAACAGAAAAATTCGAGTCGTCGTGAAGTCATTAAGTCTATTAAGTCTATAGACGCCCCCCCCCCTCCCCCCGAATAGACGGGGCACTCGAATGGACATCACACATTGGACTCAAGATAATATGCGCCACCCTCAAATTTTGCCACACCAATAAATAATAATCGTCTCGAATAAACTTCGCAGAGTCTTAAGAATTAAACACAGTTTACAACAAGAGATAGCGGAAGATTTCTTATTCTGTGAAGCTTACGTTGCCTCGGCAATTCAACAGTTCGCCTTTGTCCCGCAGTAACGTGATGGTCTTTGTGCGCGGAAAAACAAGTGCATGTAATATCTTCCATAACATTGCAATACGTCATAACATTGCATGTGGGTGTATGTCCTTTGTCATTGTCTTATCCTCTTTGTGCAAACAGTTAACACCCACATGCAAGAACTTATTTTTTTCTCAAGCAAAATAAATTCTTATATTTCGGGATACTCACTGGACATTTAGGCAAAGCTGGTCCTTAGAGGTTGTTTTTATTTTACAGAAAGAGTTAAATGTTAAGTAAATTTATATTTTTTAAGCCCAACATTTTTGTTTTAGTTCATGAGTGACCCTTCTTCCTATAAGAACTTTAGCAGGTTCTTATATTATTTTATAGAGTGCAAAAGTTCTACCATTCTTACACGCGGCTTTTAATTGTATTTCAGTTCTTTTAGAATACAAAGGAATACTAGCAATTTTGATCTTTGTTATAAGCCACGCGTACAAGCAAGTCATCTCTGAGACTGTCAATAGCGCATGCTCAAATGATGATCTATACGTGGTATGTTGTGATGGAAATTAAACCCCTTGAAACTGTTGTTTACAAGTGTTTGCCGACAAACGGCATCCGCGACCAACTTTTCCATTTACCTGCAAAAATGCTAGATGTAAGTGCGTGTTTTTTCCCATCAATTGACTCCTAAAGATAGAATAAAATGCACTGACAATATTGTCTGGCCTATTGAAATATGTTCACGCCAAAATGGTTATGAAGAAATAATATGCCACTCTAGCCATTTTTATCCCACTTTGGTTACTGTGCTTACTGCCCTGCGAACGAGCTCACCCTAGCAATCATTTGCCTTTGTCAGAATTTTGTCAGTGTATTTTGTAGTAGTTTTGTTAGACAAGAGTAAGGGCATAAATGCGTTTTGGGCTACTAACAGACCTTGCACAAACACAAACAAACATATTCCTTGAACGCCTTAAAAGTAATTTTACGCCAAATTCTCTATCAGAACTATCACGAAGCCAACCTTTTTATTAAAGCCAACTTTTCACGTGAATCTTTTAAACTTGGGTATCCATTTCAACAAACCCCTTCGATGCAAAAACGTGTATAAACATTGAGCTATAGAGGAAACATGATCTATCCTTTGTTTTCTGCTATAAGTTGCGTTGTAGACAGAACCTACTCATATTATTTTTTTCTGCTCTCGATTGTTGTCATAACAGGAGTAGTTAGCCTTCATCAATTATTACGGTGCTATTTTACTGTTCCCTGTTACTTTGTAGTGATTACACAATATGGGAACCCTCGACAGTACAAACAGCGGGTGGGAGGTGGCAAATATACCGAGAACTTAAAGGCTTTGTTCGCTGTTTATTTTAAAAACTTAGAAAATATCCGCTTTCAAAACATTATCGCACTCCTCAAGTAATTGACTGAGAAACGATCTAAATTATGAAATAACTACGACGATATCTCGTAAAAGTGCAAAATGTCAAAAGCCTGAAAACTGGTTATCTGTACTTCACACAGAAAACCGATTGCAGGCTATTTTAACTTTTGATCAATATTGCAACGTGTCTCATCAATTCCCATTCCACAGTAAGCTGTTCTAGTTTTCATATTGCTGTTACTACCTGCGTGTTTGTGTGTATCACAACAAGACAACAACTATTGCGCGAGACCTCGACAATGCAAGGGCCACGTTTAAATTCAGAAAGGTAAGGTATTTTCCCCACACAAACCGCTCAAGCGTCCCAAGATAAGGAAACAAGCGTGTTTCTTAGTTATCTCCCGCCCTTATCACATCCCGATATTCACCGGACTAATCAACTTATCCCTTTGTTAAGTAGATGTTCTAGTATTCACACGGCGCACCCTCACACTGTGTGACTTTTTGTTAACTTTCCAGTTTAATAGAATTAATATTAATTCCCTGGTACGGGTTGACAGAGCGTGCTGTGCGGACACTGTGTATCGCCGATCCGACCCCTTATTTATTTAAAGGAAAAAGCCTGCGTAGGGAGAGACTTTGGTGGCGATAAGAAGCGGCGTTCTATGCCGACACGTACACACTCTATGTAGCTTTTTCAACGGTTCAAAGTGCAAGAGTTTAGTCCACTCGCAAGCTTTCCTGAAACTAGGAAACGATCACTCTAATTGGGCAAGTAATTAGGCCCTTTGATTTGTTAACGAGTTGGGCTAAATCACTTTAGAATTACATGTACTTTAACCTCGTTTTAGACGGGTAACCACAACACCGCTAAGTGACGATAAAATCACAGTAATATTCCCTACAAAACAGGTTAACTGAGCAGCTGGCCTTTCTACACAAGTTCAAGATAAGAACTTGAATGAAGGTTAACGAATTGTATGCATCTTTTTTTAGGTCGCGAATCTCGACCTTCAGTTAAAAAATGTCCTAAATCAGTATTAATAGCTTTCCAATTTTGATTTGTGTCATTGTCACGTTCTAGATTCTAATAAAAGCAGCTGAGCTGTAACTTATCTTGTAGTCTTGATAAGCATCATAACAAAGCCTTACTCTAAGCTTAAGTGTCGGCAAGGCCTTCATTTGTGGATTCTTTTATCCAATTTATTTTCTTTAATATTTCGTTATTTCATCAGTGAGGTAAACGGAAACAACATGCACTTATCCATTATCAGATTGACTGTGTTTATAGATTGAATATATCAACTCTAATGTCTTTAATCGAATGATATTACTTTGCCAAAGTGAAGGTTTCGGGTGTGAATTTTTCTTTTTTGTTCAAAGCCCCACCAGGAGTTTATTCTTTCCCCTCCTTGGTTTTTGTGCATCAGGAAAGCTAGGTATATAGATGTGAAGCACTCTTAGGTAAGCTCATGACATCTAAATGGCTATAAGCGTCTTTAATCGCGAAGGACAGAATTATCAGTGTTTAAATGATCATCGGTGATAAGTCTTAAGTTCTCGTGTTTCTTAATTTCTATTTTTTGACAAGGCACTCCTTTGCTACATCAATCTCCGCCAACTCCGTACTTTCATCTTTGTGAGGCTTTTTTTGAATTCTAATTGTTCTGTTTCCTACCATTTTGTACCGAGACACCCGTCAGACATCTAAATTTATATGAAATATCAACTTCCCAATTCTATTTGAACTCTTAATTACTTAAGGAAATACAAATGCGTCACTTATTGAATTGTCGGTTTTACCTCAAGTATTTAACCGTTCATCATAATCATCTAATCGACTCGTTTAATCTTTTTCTTTTTAACATTACACCTTTTCTATGTTAAAACTACTTTAGTCGACACCCACCTTTCTATACACTACAAGTGCTTCTGAGTTTTCTCTTTTGTAAGAACAATAGCATGAACAAACACAATATTTCTAGTGAGATATCATACTTACTATTCGTGTCAATATTTGTCTTATTCCATTACCGTGTGTGGAAGTTTAATTTGATTTGAGTGACGATTCTTTTCAAATAATACTTAATTTGCCTTTTTCGTGTGAGTGCTATTAGTTTCAGGCATTGTCAATATACGCGATGCTTAGTAGCCTTAGGTAACGTCGCATGTCGACAAAGAGACGACATAAACGGCAACTTTATTTCCTCTACATTTTCAGAACTTAGGAGTTATAAATTACTATACATGATTACCGTTGATTGGAACTTCTCATTTTTCTTTCTTTCAGAAAGCAAATTGTATTCCTCTGCGGGTGTTTCAACATCCGAATGCTCGACACCGGTGTGTACACCGGAACGTCTTGAAGATTATTTTCTTTTCGCATGACAAACATCCAACGATATAACTTCCCTTTCTGCTATACGGTCTTTATGATAAAAGTATTTCATTACAACTGCTAATTGTTTTGGTTTTCCATGTTTCGCAAAAGAAAACGTATGTAGGAAAAAAACACATAAGATTTTGTAAGGGAATCTAGAGTGATCCGCCTGGTTGAAAAAGAATTCAGCAATTCTTTGGTATTCCAAACATTTTTTTCGTTATCGTGTTACTAGGAAAACAAAATCGTTATCTTAAAAGCAAACAAAATCTACTTCCCTTATAGCTTATATTTTCCATCGCTGTTGACTTGTGATTAAGCTAAGTACCAACGCTAGCACATTTGTATAGTGTTGTAAGAGATAGATGTCTCTAAGATGATAATGTTAGCGGAACCAAGAAACGCCGATTGCCCAAGGCCAGATAGAAAAAAAAAACACTGTTGATAAACGAATTCGAAATTTCACGAGTTCGAGAGCTGGATTTGTGTGCTGATACGGGCAGTAGTGATTAGAATGGCGACAGTTATCTTTAGACATAGCAGAGCTATGTTATCAACTTATCGTTAGGTGGGAAGACGAGGAAGAATGATAGTTGTCAGATGGAAAAACTACAAGCCATGTTTTTCTTCTCATCTTAGAGGAGATAGCGAACGTGGGCACACCCTTTCACATACACATTAAGCGGGGTAAATTGGTTTCAAGAGCACTTCTCTTACGAGTTAATTTCGTTTACTTGTTAGCTGCAAATCAATTGAATTAATTTATTTAACTTGAGTAATGTTGATTACAGCCTTAAGCTTTCTTAGCTCGATTCGTACAATGACTTGAACAAACTCGGAGTAACGTTCGTTCCATGGCTCATTTTGTGTTCATACCAATGGCGACCATTCATAATTACTTAAACCCGACGACTAATATTGATATCATGACGGAATACCAGATATCCACTGTGATCCAAATTAGTAATCTCTTAAATTCAAATTGTATGGTTGTAATTACACTTATCGTACCGGCCATTACCGCGAGGAATGCACTGCGAACCCGCATTTGGAGCGCGTGCACTTCAGCTCAAGTTTGATCAAGATAGTCCACTCCTGTCATCTTGAGTTCACCATCTAATCAACGCACGCCCAAATAACGCAACAATACCATTCACAAACAAACACAACGTCCAATATTATTATTACCCTGAGCTGTCACAAAGATTTTTGCCCTACCGCTCATATAGCAATCAAAAAGACTTAAAATCACTTAAAATCAAATTACAATTTGCCCGAATCACTCGTGCGTGCGTTAGCAGCGTTATGTCAAGGCCAGAATCTGATTCTTGGCAGAGAAACGATCGTTAAAATTTGACACAAACGCAGGTTTCCCTGCTTAATTAGCATTCCATTATTATTTGCTAAAGGTGAATCACTCGTTTCAATTACCCTTTAATTACCGGCTGTGTATACACATGAAAATTACTTCCCGTGCAACTCGATAATAAGGACACAACAATATTTGTATTTTAAAAAGGTCTAATTGATTTCCATAAAATTTTGTTTTGCAAAAGCATCTGATACTATCAACGAAAGCCCCCCGTTGATCCTGGCTATTTGTTTTAGGCATTAGGAGAAACAATCGACAATATTCTTTCTTTTGTGCCACTGAGAAGATGGACAAACAATCGCTTCGGGGGCTATTCGAACCTATTATTGCACCGTTCACCACCCCCACTCTAACCATCACAACACTTGCATAGACTCCAAGGCTAGTTTGCGCTTCGACGTCAACCCATACCATATGGACCTCTTAATTTCCGTCCAAGATGTAACATGGACTTTTACCTTTAAGTGCTCGCATTAACCTTAATTACTGTACAAGTGGTTTCTAAACCAGGCGGAAAACTGTACAAAGGCGATCGGAGTCGAAAAAGGATGTATATCTGTCAAGGGAAATTAAAGGAGTTTCACTCTATTTTGGTGAGATTGTTCTCTTATAGCTTGAGGCATTTTAGTGTTTGTAGAATGATCGATGCCACCACGCCGGCACAAACAAAAGAACTACCTACCCGTAAATTGGTTTTAATCTGAACCAATGGGAGCAATTTAGTAGTTATCGGATCTCTTAAAGATGACTCCTTAGCGGCCCTGTGGTTGGCTGTCATTTATCAACAACAAATTTGCCTGATAATGACACAATTATCTTATGCCCTATTAGGCAGTGTCTAATATGCTCGAATGACAACTGGTGAAATGGCTATTCACAGCAGGTTAGGCCCAGTGCAGTGGAATAAAGCCAGAGCAATCTGACCGTGCTAAGACATTCCACACAAGCCCGTACCGGTGCGAGAGAGGTTGTAGGTCCGTTTGCTTTTCCACTCACTGTTAAGTGACCCATTCAAAGCTGCATGTAATGGAGGCGGATCGCGATTTGCCTTCTCCTTCTAAGGCCGTGCCTACCACATCTACTGCTAGTATTACTTCTCGGACGAGCTCCTTCTCTGTGGAGTCTCTGATATCGAAACCGGAGCAGCAGCCAAGCAACAAGCGTAAGCCATATACGCCAGGACTACAAAGCAACTTCTCGGTAGAAAGCATTTTAGAGAAACAGTCGTCGCGAGACGAGGAGTCACAGCAGCGAAAAGTTGCGACGACGACGGCAGAAGCCGGTAAGAAAAGTTCCGAGGATGGCAGTACGACGGAAGATTTTCCATGGATGCACTCAACACGATATGACCCTCCGCCGAGTAAGTAGAGTTTGTCTTTTGTCGTAATCGCTGTATCACTAAACACGTAAGGAGAAGAGTTCAACATAATTAAGCAATTGTTTGTCGGGGTTCTTATGCTTGTACTCCCCAAGAGGGTTGAGAATCCATGGAGTGCGTCTTTGAAAGGACAGACAATGCACCCCGGTTGCCGGAGCTAGACAAATCCAGACTTTAACTCTTTTGTTTGATTCCTCGTTTCAGGAATACGTACAAGACTTAGTCCTTCCAAGTGCCAATTACGGAAACACAAAGCGAATCGCAAGCCCCGGACGCCATTCACAACTTCTCAACTCTTGGCACTCGAACGAAAGTTTCGTCAAAAACAATATCTGTCTATTGCGGAAAGGGCTGAGTTTTCTGCATCATTAAACCTAACGGAAACGCAAGTGAAAATATGGTTTCAGAATCGCCGCGCCAAGGCAAAGAGACTACATGAGGCAGAACTAGAGAAACTGAAACTCGCCAGTAAGCCTTATATTGCTCCAGGGTATCCGTCTTCGATAGGGAACGTTTCAATGTGCTGTGATTCAACATGCAGTGCAGGGCCGTACTCGATGCAGCCGTACTCGCATATGGGACTTTCTGCTGCTAGCAGTTATAGTCAATCACTGGCGTACATGTACAAAGGACCTTACGGAATGCATCAAGGCTTCCCAGGTTTTCTGCACCCGCATTAGTTTATTCGATACACCTCTGATTCGCTAGAGTCACGAAAACCGACAAAGGTGTATACAAATCTAATTAGTACTCCTTATTCAAAGTGTGAAATAGCAAGAGAAATTAACTACAACCGACACCTATATATTATGTGATTTGTATAGAAATTTAGTTTGACTTTCTTTGAAAGAGTCTTCAATGCTATTTGTGTTCAATGCTAGGTTGGATGCTTTCACAGAATTTTGTTCCATTGTTGTCGTGTATACGGACTCGCACTTTTGAATAGAGGCAAATCAGAAAGTATTTCTTATAATTTTTTTCTAATCGCAAAGTGCAATTAGGGCCTTTTTGGATTTTTTCTCAATTCAATAGCTTTTAGATTGCATTTTTCAGTTCTAGCGCAGCTCTAGCGTAATTAGTTTGCGTGTCTTCCTCATGAGGTTTTATACTTGGTGCCTTCTAAACCCAAATTTACGAGACTTTTATGTGAGATTTTGTTTCTTAATGAGTTGTAGAGCCATCGTTTTGAGCGTAACTTCAGCCCTACTTTGATGTCGTTTTGCGTTTGCTCTTGCAGAACTCAGTTAAGTACATACTTAACAATGTGTTTACAAGACTTAGGAAATGAACTCATCTTTCTTACCAAGCCAGTTCGCCAAGAACAATCTGTAAATATATTTGAAGCTCTTATCTAGTACGCCAATTTATCGGCGTAGGACCCCAAAGTAATTCAATCTTTATTTAACTTTTAATGCAAGTGGGCTATTTAGCCCTTGTTGATAGAAAATATTTTATTCTGTCTCGTCACAGGGTAATAAAAAGAAAAAAACTATTAGAAGTGTGCTAGATCATTGAACAGTTGTTTTCCCCATCAATTATGTGGCTAGTTAGTTGTGTGATGGTATTTCTTTGTTTCGGTTTAAAGTCTGGTTGCATTCTAGTGTCGCCACCTGTTTTGAGCAAATCATGTGGACCTCTGGTCCCAAGCAGCCTGGGCGGCTGTAAAACACTTCCCTTAGTGAACTACCTTGACTTGGAAGGAAAACGTTCAAGGACATACAGCATTACAAAGGTGTAAAATCCGCAAATAAGAAACCGGACATCTAGAATAAGGGCACGGTGACTAACCACGTAAAACATTCAATCCTGTGAGTAATACTATACTTGCATGTATATTTTTTATTCAGTTTTTTGTGTACGTGTTTGGATCGACTTTCAAATCACTCCCCATCGAGTATTCTCCGCCCTATATCGTCGGTAATCCAGCCCTGCTTTTCCACTCATCGGTTAGAGTCTCTATTCTTCTCGAATCAACTGTTTTCTTTATAATCTAACGCAGAACAAACACCTATTGTTTCAACCTTTCTTTAATGTATCATAGTACCTTGAGAGACGGATAATTGGGTGGACAGGAGGACAGGTGGAAATCGCCACATCAAATATATCGGGTATTAGTTCTATTCATAACTTTATCACATTTAAGAGGATACAACTACCTTCTCTATTTGAACTAGCTCACCAAAACTCAGCATATATCCACGCTAACACCAACACGATATCAACCTGATATTTGTTACTTTCTCCCTGCTGGAGACCACTCGTGGTGATATTGCCGCTAATGAAATATTCAAGTTTTTGCAAAATCCGGGCATTTCGGATAAGCCGGTCAGTATAAGTGTCCTCGTATGCTTAGGGATTATCCCTTGATGAGGGGATGCCGTTTGACTATGTTCAAATATTTCTTTAGGGGTTCAAAATAAGTATGGTACTTATCGGGCAAATTACGTTCCAATTAGCACTCAGCAGGTCACCGGAAAAAGTTTGCTCTCCTTTATGTTGTGTTGTGATCAGTTATTTGTGATTTGCCAGCCAAGAAACCCCGGCTCTGCCTCAAAGTACGACATGTCATACAAACCTCAAAATACAGTCCACACATTGCACGCGATATCGCCTTTGTCCGCTCGCGTCTCTCGTTATCTCAAAACGAGATATGAATTCTTGTGCAAAATAAAACGATTGAATTCGTCTGCGCGTGAAAATTCTGAACGGATGTAACCGAATCTGTTAAGACCACAAGCTGAACTTAACCTCCAATCAAGAGCAATTACCCGTGTTTACTTAGACATTTACTCGTGTTATGATGACACTTTTAATGGCCCAATTACTGCAGTAGCAATATAGCCATCAAATGGTTTTGTCAAAACGTGGGCATATTTACTGGCCCCTCATTTTTAGTTTTCTCTGTTGATATACCAGCGCTCGCGGCTCTTGCACAATCTTTTAAAACAGGTAGTAGTCTGACGCAAAACACTATTCATGCAATCCTTAGCTTTCACACCTAAGACATAGCAACTATCCAATCTTGTTTTACACTTTTTATTTAACAACGAACACTACATTCCAATCCATACTGGTACACGTGGTAGAAATTCTAAAAGATTCATTCAAGCAGAACACTTTAATAGTCACTGTAAAAAATAAATAATAATAATAGTAATGATAATAATTTAACGAGACGTATTGGTATAGAGGTAGAAAGACCACGCGGCCATTGAAGATATTCTCTCGCGGGATTTATTAGCTCTCTTGACCCCTAAACCCCAATCAACTTTTGTTTCAAGCGGGAAATATTCAGCGCACTGCTGAGAACACACGACATCGTCACAGACGTTCCCATTATCAGATTTTTGATTTGAGTTATTCAAAGAAGTTTGCTGTTCAAAGGATAACGCACGTGCATTTATGCGGAGAAAGGACGCACCACGTCTCAATGAATGTATGATATGTTTGATTTTATTATCTTTCATAAAAGCTACAGCGTGATATGCCTGATAACCCCAGTGAGATATTATGGCCTTTGAAGGATGCCGCTATCCATTGCTTTATATCGCGGCAAGGACCAGCGATAAACTTGTGTAACCGCGGCTTTCAATGCTCCCACAAGCTTTCTTATGTCCAATCGAATAATCGCGCGTTTTGAGTGTTTACTTGAGAATAAAGCTGCAGGGAAACTTCATAAAAAAAAACGATCGCTAAATAACTACTGTAAAAATGAATCGAAAAGTTGTCCCGTCTAATCCACGTCCAGGCTCGCCAAACCACCAGGAAAACATAGGAGTGCCATTGCCAACAGCGGAAGTCTTGAGGGCAAAATACTATTTTACCGCTATTTTCACACGTCTGTAAAGAACCCGTCTTTTCCTAATAAACTTCGAATAACAAATGTATGCGTGCTACATATTAAGAAAAAAAGTGTCTTTCAAACTTACACTTAAAAATTTTTAGAAAACCTTACTTTTCTAACATGAAAATTTTTAAAAATTTTTTTTAACGAAAGTTGTGTTGGTGCACAAATTCCATAGTTCCTGTTTCTGCAGACCATTCGTAAAAAAACTTAGTTTGATTAAATATACGGGTATACTTTTCATCGACACCTGCGCATCAAATGCTTGCTTGGTCAAGTCATTTAAACTTAGTGACCTATTAATTTGACAAAAGTAAAGGTTGCCCATAATCAAGGCCATCCGTGTACGATTTTTACCAGATATGGGGTTTTCACGATAATCCGAAGTTAAAAATTCCTGTTGTAAGCAAATAATAGGGATAGCGTTATGCCTGTTCTGCTTTACCGCATTGATACAATACAACAATAGCATAACAAAAACATTTCTGTTCTTGAATTGAAGACTGAACAAAGGATAATTCCGCTAAGTGAATAGTCATGTCGAGTGTTTTGTACAATACGAGAACGGATTATTTGAAAACTTAAAGTGTCTCTTCAGCTTCTGAACAGTAACATCCTTCACGAATTATACTGGCTTGAAGTTTTTAGCGACTACCTGTTTCTTATTGTCCTTTCAAGAATAATGACCCCAGAAAGGTGAACTTTTATTGCAGGTCTCTTACCACAGAGACCTAGCAACCAATGGCAGAAAAAAAAAAAAACTCTTAAAACAGGTGTTCGAGAAAAAATAATTTTAATCGGGAAACCAACGGATACTTGCATATACAGTAGATGTCATCAGTTCACAAGCTAGCAAACTAATTGAATATCCAATGTCGAGCCTTTGCTCGAGACCCTTTATATTAAATAGATATAAAAACGCATGCATAAAACCCGCTCATTGGCTTAAAATATACGAAAAGGTTGATCCTTCACACTCAGTGGCAGTCCTTATGCGAGAAAATTTAAAATGTAAATGTCTTTTGCTTGTACAACGTTTATGGGATCAACTGTATGTACGGAACTGGTTTCTTATTATTCAAATATAAATTACTATACATAAAAGGGTTTTTAACGTTGAGTTTGGCCCTAACCAGCCTTGTTTATGCGCGTTTTACCCCATTCATCTTCAGTGCTGTCGTTAGCTAGGCACAAATCCTGGACAATTCTAATTGCAGCCATGCAAGGTACCGGTGCTGCTGTCTATCTTACCAATCTCGCGGGTGTCCCGTAAGTCGGACAATAGTGCTAGTACATTTTTTTTCTATTGGCGTTTATCGATGCTGTGAAGTTTCAATATCAACAGCCTTAAAAATATTAAATTCCACGTGGCTTTGCGCAAGGCTTTGAACTGTAGCGGATGCTGCGTTTGACGCTTCGTAGCTGAGCCTCGTTTGAACGTAACAATATCTTTAAATTTTTTTAATCAGCTTTCCCCCCTTATATTGAAAGCAAAAGGGATTCTTGTTTAAAGCCAACTTTCACGTTTTGTTACTTTATATGTAGCATGCATAGGTATGTATACTCATTTGGTATTTGTGTAGTGCCCCAATAAAAACGAGAAAAATAAGGTAGGATACAAAGTTATACATTAACGTTAAACGAGAAAACTAGCTTTTTCCTAATTGCCATAACACATTTCCCAACTGTCACATCGCAAATTAGTTTTATGTGTATTACTACTTCACAAATTAGCCTATGACATAATCAAAAGTCAATTCAAGACGGCTAAGATGTACCTGATATGTTATCAATACTGTGAACGAGAGAAGCGTTCGATTTTATCGGCTAATCTCAGGAAATTGTTTTCTCGCAATTTGACATATGAACCTCGATTTTTCTACTTCGCGATTTCTCTAGAATCGAGTTGATCGAAGCGTTTTATCGTAGATTCTACCAAGATTTCTGCGATACGGTTTGTTTTTGATGAGAGACGGCTTGAAAATAGCGGTGTCTGGTGTGACAATGGAAGGGGAAGCATGGTGTTATCGGTATATACCGCGGCGTCAAGAGAAAGCCTTATCTGTCTTGACTACTAGCATGCAATCGCTGCAATTACCATATGCACAGAGCATTTTAAACACAATACAAGACCGACACAATGGATGGCATTTTTTGTACAAGTTGCAGTTGCTACTACAATATAGAACCTGTTGACGACGCCTTCACGTATGGTGTCTTTTGAATAACGCTGCAAGTGCATCCAGCATCTGCTGAAAAGCATGATGCAGCTCTTAAAACGCTGTTTGAGCAGCGATAAGCAAAATGAAAGGCTAAAGATAAGACTTCTTAATAAGGTATCGTGGAAAAAAGAAAAGGTGTAAGGTATTTGTGTGAATACGCACAATAGCGGTGAAGGTATGTTGCACCTTTTGGATTAGTTTGTAACTTACGAAATAGGTTGCCTAGCGGGAGCTAGAAGAATGTTTTTCATGTTAAAAATGATGGGGTGTTGGCGAAACGAAAGTTTGCATAAACACATTGTAATGGGACAAAAAAATAATAAAATAGTATAAAACGACTGTTGAAATAGTTTACTAAATTGTGCCTTAAGTTAGAAATAAACTTTGGTAAGACGTTTAATAGGTTTTATTTGAAACGCATTGTATACAAATGGCTCTATTCTTTTTTTCTTAAAAATATAATAAATCGTTTTGAAGCCGCAGAATATAGACATTTTGGCTCAAAACCGCCATTTGATTGTCTAATTCAATTACTATTATCCCATAAAGCGGTCCAAAAGGCGCAGTTATCATTCGTAGCAGATCACCCCACGATAACCATCAGACACGCAAAGGAGACACACAAGCTTCGCCATCTCTCCTTTAAATGATTCTTTCTGTGCTTGTGAGATAAGCAACTCAACAAGAGGTGAAACATTAAATTGTTATAAAAAATTGTCGACTAGTCGACTGACTTGTATGATCCAGCGCGTGGTTGTTAATGTTTGTTTTATCGCCATTTGCTTGGATATTTTCTGTCTATATCGAGATCGCATTACGGGCCTCTTCTCGTAAAGATCCCGCAATTTGAAAAAATAATGCAAGAAAGGGCTAAATGAAACAAAGAGTTTACTTTTAGAGAATAAATGAACTTCCTGATATGTAAATATTTGACATCAATTTAAAAAAAAACATTTGTAGTAGAACTAATATCTATTTCTTGCCATTTTAACCATCGTCGCATAGATTATTTTCTGTTTTCTAGCCACGAAAAAGCCGAACTTACTAGCTTTAATTTTTTGCTACTGACGTTTCTCCTAGAGGCATATTGAAAATACGCAGCGAGCCAATTGCTTACATTGTTTGATTAAAGGCAATCTTTCTTTTGGAGATAGTTTAAATTAGATTTATCTTATCTGTTCTTTACTCAACATTCTGTTGATTTAGTTCATCTTTTTTACGTATCTTTTTGCTATCAGTTAAAGGTATTTCATTTGTAACTACGCATTGGGCTACGAAAAGAGATTTCCACTTATCTCACCTATTAAACAAAAGCTATAGTCTTTTTTCTTTACTGTACACCACCCATTGTTTCTTAATTTTTTAGGCCATTTTAAAATGTGATTAAATACGGAAAATTGTTATTCGTTTTGCGCTCGAAAAAATACATCGCAATAAATGGAAGGTTCCCTTTTTGCCGTTTACGTCGAAAAGCGAAAAAGTGTTTATATGTCAAGGGTTAGCTAACAAAGGAAATTACGATAATGCATTGTCTTAATTTATACTTTAAAGAAGGATTATTTTCAATTGATAAAACAAGGGGAAAATCTAGTAAAAATCTGCCATTGCGCGCAATGTTACTCACAGTAACTTTTGCTGATTTTGTATATTCCCAACTATCAAATCCTTTATCTTCATATTTGCGAGTCGACCATAGAATTATTTTCTTACAATAACGCGAATAAAACATTTTTGAAGAACCTAGCTCACTGTACTGAAAGTTCCATAGTTCCCTCCTGTATTAATCTTATCAATCTGCCCCAAGTTACATGAATAGGAAAGAACGACGCAAAAATAGTGAATCTAAAACGCAGGATTTTTATTACCATAAACGCGTATTTTGTAGAACGTTCATTTTCGCTTACGTTCGTCAATAGTCTAGACATGCCTCCTAGACATGTGAAGCTTGGTACAATGAAGTCGTCTGCGCAATCTTTAAAAACACTAATGTGATAAAACTGAAGCCTTTAGTTACACCTAGGAGCTGCTTGTCTAAATTTCACTCACTGATACAATATTAATATCGCCTTTATTATATGTTTTTATGAGCCAAGGTCTTTGTCTAACCATAAATAAGCGGTGAATATTTAAACAAAAGAAATTTAAAGGTTGGTTTTTCAATACAACACGAGCGTAACGTAAAGTAGTTTTCCGATTCTCAATGGAAAGCAAGCGCAAAAGGACGCAACTGCTTGATTTTTTTGTGTTTGCGCTTGTATTTGACGGATTTTCACTTGTGTTGCGGTTGCCATTGCTCTGAGAGCCTACCTCAAAATTTTGGATGCGTCTTTACAGATAGTCCTTTGGAACATTCTAGATCTTTTACCTATTACTGTTAGATAAGTGTTTCAGGGAGCTATTCTAGTATGTAGAGACAACGCCACGAAGAAAGCCACGCCTTCGTATGAAGGTTTGGTATATCTTGGATTGATGAAGAGGATGTTTTTCTTCGAAATTCACCATACCTTAGCTACATCTAATCAACTTAGTAAAATAAGTGTGCTTCTTACACGAATAGGTAATTAATTTAAAATGTTTTTTATCCCATGGGTTTAGTAAACTTTGTTAACATAATTGTTAAACCAAATAATGTAATATTTTTCTTTCTAAAATGCTTTTTGGCAGTTTTGATGCAATTCTATGTATTTTTTTTATATATAGCGATATGCGGTAGAGAAAATTCCCACAAACGATACCGACTCGCGGACAGTTATTGTTTACTTGAAAAGCAATCAATAGAACCGCAAAACTACTACCACGACATCACAACAACAACGAAAACAAATAACAATGCAACAGGGCCATTGGTTAACTCACTGACACTTCGCGGAGTTTTTATCATGAGTTAAAAAAATCCTAAAAATCCTTCTTTCAAAATGGGAGTTGTTATTGTGGTCTTTCAAAGGGCCATTAAAAGGACGTGCGCGCGATAAGTCTTCCACACTACCCTACCTGCTCTTGTTTTTACAAGCTTCGCTAGAACGTCAATTAATCAATCCTTGCATTGTAATCGTACGGGTAAATAGCATGCAAAATTAATGAAATTATGAAAAACAAACATCGGCGATGAAATAATGTTTTCATACGGCGTCAAAACAGGCAAGATGGCACATTCACGCTCACAAAGAAATTTATTTGTTCTTGCAGAAAGTTTGTGTTTTGCCGTGTGCGGAGCATGTGCATACCTTATTTACTCTCAAGAAAAGCAGGTTCTTTGGTAGCTTAATCCATGTCTAACGGAATCTGTTTCATCCAATGTACCACCCGCATACACATGGCATTCCGTAACTGGGCGATGCGCCTTTTTTACATTGCGAAAACAATGCTTGCGTTGCAATTGCTATTTTTCCTTTGCGACTTTACTCCTTAATATTCCACATGTAAAATAAAGAAGCAATATGAAGTAAATGTTCGAGGCAGTGTGTTGCATCTCTACTGTACTTTTATTAATATCTTTGTCTGCTAGGCTTTTATCGAGATCTATATAGGCGTGGTCACCGCTCAAAGCATGGAAAAGAAACATTTCAAGAAACCTCTAAAAGGTTAGATGCTTGGCATTGTTATTATAAGAAGAAAATACATTTATCGTTTTAATAAAATAGTGATTTCGATTTCATGTTAAGCAATTTATTCAATAAATTGATACTTTGAAGTTCAAATTATCACAACACAACGAAATCTTGACTGTCTCGGAAACGGAGGCAATCTCAAATGCTTCTTGAGTTAATCGCACAATAGTAACTACATCCGTAACACTTTGTTTCCGCACGCGAAAAATCAGATATCTTTAAAATTTACATTCTTATTGCTGTCGAGTAAGGTTTTCCCTTTGCATCTTTTGTTCTTGTATACGTGTCAAAAATACGAGTTAGCCAACGTAAACGCTATTGTGGGTTCTGTTACCTTTTTTGTGGAAAACATTATAACGTCAAGTGGAAGCTAATGTTGGTTCTAACTATTAATCTACTCGCAGGGTTTTTGTTCAAATCATTTAGCGATAACGCACTCGTCGTTAAATACATCGTTTAGCAATAGCTCAAAATGTAACCTCAATACTCTACTTACTCTTCTTTTATAAAACTAGAAAAAGTGGATAAAGACAGCTCTGGAACTCTTGTATTAGCTGTAAAAGAAACTGAGAAATATCAATAGAGATGGCATCAAGTAAAAAGATATTGTCCCGCTGAAAGACTATGGATCCGACTGGTGTAAACTGCTGTTTGGGTCTTTATTTTGAATATAGAAACAGCTTGTTATTTTTAAAAATATATGTTTCCGTGGATCTTAAATGATTTTTTTCATTAGTAAAATTTTAAGAAATTAACTATTCTAGTATCTGGCCTTTCAGGGCACAGAAGTAGAACACAAACATGCAATGAAATCAGTCCAGTTTTTTTGCCCCACGTCCGTCAATACCATGGGCTGCATAAAGAATGGACGGGTTTATTTAGCTAAACAAACCATGATATGCGCTAAAGAAGTCTAAGCATTCTAACTATTTTATTTCACACTGCGTAAATAGCATATTAGTTGTGGTTAGGGTTTGGAAAAATAAAAGTTTTTACCGTAAGTTTTTACTGACTTCCTCCATCGTGAATCTTATATAACAAGTAATAAATAAAACAATGAATAATATATCGTATTGGAACCTATCCATTTTAAAAGGGGGCGTCAACATCTTGTTTACAATATGTAGTTTTCCGACCTTAAATAAACAACCTTCAAAAACAGGTATAGCTTACAGGCGGAATTTATTGGAACCGCGAAGGCATTTTGCGTCCAAGCTGAATCTCTTAATAGAAGAAAAAGTGTTTTAAAAATATAATACTGGCGTAATTGATTTTCAATCAAGCGTTTAAACATTAATCATATTCATTTGATTGTTTCATTTGAACGTTAATGAATACCAAAGCATAGTAATAGATCTAATATCCGATCTTGTTGTAAGAGTCATTAAAAGTCAATTTTCCTATCAAAGTTGAATAGCACAAATCTATAATGTATTTATATTTGTTGTTTGTGCTGCCCTTCAAGCAAATCTCTTTTTTCGGTGTCTCTTTTATCTTAGCCACCTTCCGACGACATACGTCTCTCTATTAGTGAGACTCAGTAGCCACACCGAATCAATACTGACGATAATGTAACATTTTCACCAAGCTCGACACTTAAAAATTTAAAAAAGAAACCCGTTTCTGCATCGCCTAGATAATTTTTGTATAGCAACGAATATGGTTTTCCCACCAGCCAGTTTTGAAATCTCCACTTTCCCTGTCGCCGCCGTCCTCGTTGTCGTCGTCTTTGCAAAGACTCTCGACAAGCGAGATGAAGACAGGGCAGCGCGAACGCCTTAAGACCCGAAAGCCGGAAAACACATTTTTCGAATAAAAAAAAAAAAAATGGGGAAAAAAATTGGTTGTGTGCGCACAATATGTGGTACGTGCGAAAAGTTTCGTTCTAACAGCTAAAAATCCTTCATTCTACTCCATTGCTATAAATCTTCAAGGGGTCTATTCCAATTACAAGGATGCTTATTCCACAATGCCTCAGGTTTTACCATCGGTAAATCCCAAACGATTCTGATTTCTTTAGCTTACTTTTCAGCGGCTCCTATACCACTTAGTGGCTTATTGCCTAATAAACAAAAAAAAAAACAGCTTTTTGTGTCGTGCAAAACAAAACGGAAAAAAAACTTAGAGTAAAGTTTATCAAAGATCTTTTGAAGTTATGTGAAGAAAGATCAAACATTTTTTGTAGCTGTTAAAATATAAAAAGCTCGTTTCATCTAAGCGAAAAAAAGAAAAAAACATCAAATTAGTGTTAATAAATAGTGCATATTCAACCGGAAGTAAAATTGCAATCGCGAAAAGGTTAACTACTAGGCCGTAACGGACGAAAAGAACACAATAATAGTAATCTACGCCAGAATTATATTTTAAAAAAATATCAAAATACAAAATATCTTGTTTGATACTAGGGGTTTACAGGTCCTTTAAACTCTGCTCTGCTCCATTTTATTCCATTGCTGACTACTCAATGGCTCTCATTTTATTCCATTGCTGACTGCTACATGGCTCGCATTTTATTCCATTGCTGACTGCTCAATGGCTCCCATTTTATTTTATTGATGGCTACTCAATGGCTCCCATTTTATTCGATTGCTGGCTGCTCAATGGCTCCCATTTTATTCCATTGCTGGCTGCTCAATGGCTCCCATTTTATTTCATTGCTGGCTGCTCAATGACTCCCATTTTATTACATTTCTGGCTGCCCAATGGCTCCCATTTTATTACATTTACGACTGCTCAATGGCTCCCATTTTATTTTATTGATGGCTACTCAATGGCTCCCATTTTATTACATTGCTGACTGCTACATGGCTCCCATTTTATTTCATTGCTGGCTGCTCAATGGCTCCCATTTTATTACATTGCTGACTGCTACATGGCTCCCATTTTATTTCATTGCTGGCTGCCCAATGGCTCTTATTTTATTACATTGATGGCTACTCAATGGCTCCCATTTTATTACATTGCTGGCTGCCCAATGGCTCCCATTTTATTTCATTGCTGGCTGCTCAATGGCTCACATTTTATTCGATTGCTGGCTGCTCAATGGCTCCCATTTTATTTCATTGCTGGCTGCTACATGGCTCCCATTTTATTCCATTGCTGGCTGCCCAATGGCTCCCATTTTATTACATTCCTGGCTGCCCAATGGCTCCCATTTTATTTCATTGCTGGCTGTCCAATGGCTCCCATTTTATTTCATTGCTGGCTGCTCAATGTCTCCCATTTTATTACATTTCTGGCTGCTCAATGGCTCCCATTTTATTTCATTGCTGGCTGCTCAATGGCTCCCATTTTATTACATTGATGGCTGCTCAATGGCTCCCATTTTATTACATTGCTGACTGCTACATGGCTCCCATTTTATTTCATTGCTGGCTGCTCAATGGCTCCCATTTTATTTCATTGCTGGCTGCCCAATGGCTCCCATTTTATTTCATTGCTGGCTGCTCAATAGCTCCCATTTTATTACATTGCTGGCTGCTCAATGGCTCCCATTTTATTACATTGCTGGCTGCTCAATGGCTCCCATTTTATTACATTGCTGGCTGCTCAATGGCTCCCATTTTATTTCATTGCTGGCTACCCAATGGCTCCCATTTTATTACATTGCTGGCTACTCAATGGCTCCCATTTTATTCGATTGATGACTGCTCAATGGCTCCCATTTTATTACATTGCTGGCTGCTCAATGGCTCCCATTTTATTCCATTGCTGGCTGCTCAATGGCTCCCATTTTATTACATTGCTGGCTACCCAATGGCTCCCATTTTATTCCATTGTTGGCTGCTCAATGGCTCCCATTTTATTACATTGCTGGCTGCTCAATGGCTCCCATTTTATTCCATTGCTGGCTGTTCAATGGCTCCCATTTTATTACATTCCTGGCTGCTCAATGGCTCCCATTTTATTCCATTGCTGGCTGCTCAATGGCTCCCATTTTATTTCATTCCTGGCTGCTCAATGGCTCCCATTTTATTACATTGCTGGCTGCTCAATGGCTCCCATTTTATTCCATTGCTGGCTGCTCAATGGCTCCCATTTTATTTCATTCCTGGCTGCTCAATGGCTCCCATTTTATTACATTGCTGGCTGCTCAATGGCTCCCATTTTATTACATTGCTGGCTGCTCAATGGCTCCCATTTTATTTCATTGCTGGCTACCCAATGGCTCCCATTTTATTCCATTGATGACTGCTCAATGGCTCCCATTTTATTACATTGCTGGCTGCTCAATGGCTCCCATTTTATTACATTGCTGGCTGCTTAATGGCTCCCATTTTATTCCATTGCTGACTGCTCAATGGCTCCCATTTTATTACATTGCTGGCTGTTCAATAGCTCCCATTTTATTACATTGCTGGCTGCTCAATGGCTCCCATTTTATTACATTGCTGGCTGCTTAATGGCTCCCATTTTATTACATTGATGGCTGTTCAATGGCTCCCATTTTATTCCATTGCTGGCTGTTCAATGGCTCCCATTTTATTACATTCCTGGCTGCTTAATGGCTCCCATTTTATTACATTGCTGGCTGCTCAATGGCTCCCATTTTATTACATTGCTGGCTGCTTAATGGCTCCCATTTTATTACATTCCTGGCTGCTCAATGGCTCCCATTTTATTACATTCCTGGCTGCTCAATGGCTCCCATTTTATTACATTCCTGGCTGCTCAATGGCTCCCATTTTATTACATTGCTGGCTGCTCAATGGCTCCCATTTTATTACATTGCTGGCTGCTTAATGGCTCCCATTTTATTACATTGCTGGCTGCTCAATGGCTCCCATTTTATTACATTGCTGGCTGCTCAATGGCTCCCATTTTATTCCATTGCTGACTGCTCAATGGCTCCCATTTTATTACATTGCTGGCTGTTCAATAGCTCCCATTTTATTACATTGCTGGCTGCTCAATGGCTCCCATTTTATTACATTGCTGGCTGCTTAATGGCTCCCATTTTATTACATTGATGGCTGTTCAATGGCTCCCATTTTATTCCATTGCTGGCTGTTCAATGGCTCCCATTTTATTACATTCCTGGCTGCTTAATGGCTCCCATTTTATTACATTGCTGGCTGCTCAATGGCTCCCATTTTATTACATTGCTGGCTGCTTAATGGCTCCCATTTTATTACATTCCTGGCTGCTTAATGGCTCCCATTTTATTACATTCCTGGCTGCTCAATGGCTCCCATTTTATTACATTCCTGGCTGCTCAATGGCTCCCATTTTATTACATTGCTCGCTGTTCAATGGCTCCCATTTTATTACATTCCTGGCTGCTCAATGGCTCCCATTTTATTACATTCCTGGCTGCTCAATGGCTCCCATTTTATTACATTCCTGGCTGCTCAATGGCTCCCATTTTATTACATTGCTGGCTGCTCAATGGCTCCCATTTTATTACATTGCTGGCTGCTTAATGGCTCCCATTTTATTACATTGCTGGCTGCTCAATGGCTCCCATTTTATTACATTGCTGGCTGCTTAATGGCTCCCATTTTATTACATTCCTGGCTGCTCAATGGCTCCCATTTCATTACATTCCTGGCTGCTCAATGGCTCCCATTTTATTACATTGCTGGCTGTTCAATGGCTCCCATTTTATTACATTCCTGGCTGCTCAATGGCTCCCATTTTATTACATTGCTGGCTGCTCAATGGCTCCCATTTTATTCCATTGCTGGCTGTTCAATGGCTCCCATTTTATTACATTCCTGGCTGCTTAATGGCTCCCATTTTATTACATTGCTGGCTGCTCAATGGCTCCCATTTTATTACATTGCTGGCTGCTCAATGGCTCCCATTTTATTCCATTGCTGGCTGCTCAATGGCTCCCATTTTATTACATTGCTGACTGCTCAATGGCTCCCATTTTATTACATTCCTGGCTGCTCAATGGCTCCCATTTTATTCCATTGCTGGCTGCTCAATGGCTCCCATTTTATTCCATTGCTGGCTGCTCAATGGCTCCCATTTTATTCCATTGCTGGCTGTTCAATGGCTCCCATTTTATTACATTCCTGGCTGTTCAATGGCTCCCATTTTATTACATTCCTGGCTGCTCAATGGCTCCCATTTTATTCCATTGCTGGCTGCTCAATGGCTCCCATTTTATTACATTGCTGGCTGTTTAATGGCTCCCATTTTATTACATTCCTGGCTGCTCAATGGCTCCCATTTTATTACATTGCTGGCTGCTCAATGGCTCCCATTTTATTACATTCCTGGCTGCTCAATGGCTCCCATTTTATTCCATTGCTGGCTGCTCAATGGCTCCCATTTTATTCCATTGCTGGCTGCTCAATGGCTCCCATTTTATTCCATTGCTGGCTGTTCAATGGCTCCCATTTTATTACATTCCTGGCTGTTCAATGGCTCCCATTTTATTACATTCCTGGCTGCTCAATGGCTCCCATTTTATTCTATTGCTGGCTGCTCAATGGCTCCCATTTTATTCCATTGCTGGCTGCTCAATGGCTCCCATTTTATTACATTGCTGGCTGCTTAATGGCTCCCATTTTATTACATTGCTGGCTGCTCAATGGCTCCCATTTTATTACATTGATGGCTGTTCAATGGCTCCCATTTTATTCCATTGCTGGCTGTTCAATGGCTCCCATTTTATTACATTCCTGGCTGCTTAATGGCTCCCATTTTATTACATTGCTGGCTGCTCAATGGCTCCCATTTTATTACATTGCTGGCTGCTTAATGGCTCCCATTTTATTACATTGCTGGCTGCTCAATGGCTCCCATTTTATTACATTGCTGACTGCTCAATGGCTCCCATTTTATTACATTGCTGGCTGCCCAATGGCTCCCATTTTATTACATTGATGACTGTTCAATGGCTCCCATTTTATTACATTCCTGGCTGCTCAATGGCTCCCATTTCATTACATTCCTGGCTGCTCAATGGCTCCCATTTTATTCCATTGCTGGCTGCCCAATGGCTCCCATTTTATTCCATTGCTGGCTGCTCAATGGCTCCCATTTTATTACATTGCTGGCTGCTCAATGGCTCCCATTTTATTACATTGCTGGCTGCTTAATGGCTCCCATTTTATTACATTGCTGGCTGCTTAATGGCTCCCATTTTATTACATTGCTGGCTGCTCAATGGCTCCCATTTTATTCCATTGCTGGCTGCCCAATGGCTCGCATTTTATTCCATTGCTGGCTGCCCAATGGCTCCCATTTTATTACATTGCTGGCTGCTCAATGGCTCCCATTTTATTCGATTGATGACTGCCCAATGGCTCCCATTTTATTACATTGCTGGCTGCCCAATGGCTCCCATTTTATTACATTGCTGGCTGCTCAATGGCTCCCATTTTATTCGATTGATGACTGCTCAATGGCTCCCATTTTATTCCATTGATGACTGCTCAATGGCTCCCATTTTATTTCATTGCTGGCTGCTCAATGGCTCCCATTTTATTTCATTGCTGGCTGTCCAATGGCTCCCATTTTATTACATTGCTGGCTGCTCAATGGCTCCCATTTTATTACATTGCTGGCTGCTCAATGGCTCCCATTTTATTCGATTGATGACTGCTCAATGGCTCCCATTTTATTCCATTGATGACTGCTCAATGGCTCCCATTTTATTTCATTGCTGGCTGCTCAATGGCTCCCATTTTATTACATTGCTGACTGCTCAATGGCTCCCATTTTATTCCATTGCTGGCTGCTCAATGGCTCCCATTTTTTCAATTGCTGGCTGCTCAATGGCCCCATTTTATTACATTGCTGGCTGCTCAATGGCTCCCATTTTATTACATTGCTGGCTCCTCGATGGCTCCCATTTTATTCCATTGCTGGCTGCTCAATGGCTCCCATTTTATTACATTCCTGGCTGCTTAATGGCTCCCATTTTATTTCATTGATGGCTACTCAATGGCTCCCATTTTATTTCATTGCTGGCTGCTCAATGGCTCCCATTTTATTCCATTGCTGGCTGCTAAATGACTCCCATTCTATTCCATTGCTGGCTGCTAAATGACTCCCATTTTATTCCATTGCTGGCTGCTTAATGGCTCCCATTTTATTACATTCCTGGCTGCTCAATGGCCCCATTTTATTCCATTGCTGGCTCCTCGATGGCTCCCATTTTATTCCATTGCTGGCTGCTCAATGGCTCCCATTTTATTACATTGCTGGCTGTTCAATGGCTCCCATTTTATTCCATTGCTGGCTGTTCAATGGCTCCCATTTTATTACATTCCTGGCTGCTTAATGGCTCGCATTTTATTCCATTGCTGGCTGCTCAATGGCTCCCATTTTATTCCATTGCTGGCTGTTCAATGGCTCCCATTTTATTCCATTGCTGGCTGTTCAATGGCTCCCATTTTATTACATTCCTGGCTGCTTAATGGCTCCCATTTTATTACATTGCTGGCTGCTCAATGGCTCCCATTGTATTCTATTGCTGGCTGCTCAATGGCTCCCATTTTTTCAATTGCTGCCTGCTCAATGGCTCCCATTTTATTCCATTGCTGACTGCTCAATGGCTCCCATTTTATTCAATTGCTGACTGGTCGATGGCTCCCATTTTATTTCATTGCTGGCTGCTAAATGACTCCCATTCTATTTCATTGCTGGCTACCCAATGGCTCCCATTTTATTCAATTGCTGACTGGTCGATGGCTCCCATTTTATTTTATTGCTGACTGCTCATTGACTCCCATTTTATTCTAAAGCTTGCTGCTTAATAGCTCCCATTCGATTTCATTGCTGACTGCTCAATGGCTTCCATTCTTTTTCATTGCTGACTGCTCAATGGCTCACATTTTATTCAATTTCTGGCTGCTCAATGGCTCACATTTTATTTCATTGCTGGCTGCTCAATGGCTCCCATTTTATTCAATTTCTGGCTGCTCAATGGCTCACATTTTATTTCATTGCTGGCTGCTCAATGGCTTCCATTTTATTCCATTGCTGGCTGCTCAATGGTTCCTATTTTATTCGATTGCTGGCTGCCCAATGGCTCCCATTTTATTTCATTGCTGCCTGCTAAATGACTCCCATTCTATTCGATTGCTGGCTGCTCAATGGCTCCCATTTTATTTCATTGCTGGCTGCTCAATGGCTCGCATTTTATATATTATTGGCTACTTAATGTTTCCCATTTTATTCCATTGCTTGCTGCTTAATGGCTTATATTCTCTTTCATTTCTGGCTGGTCAATGGTCAAGTGTGAGTATATTCTTACTTGGAATTGGGAATTTATTTAGTATTATTTTGTGTCATTGCCCTTAGTCCTGCAGTCAGCATAAATAGTTTTTGGATATGTAAAATTTGTTGTGACACATAGTGACATGACCACTTTTACTTTTAGGGAAAGTTCATTTATTGTTCTGAGGGGGGGTGGGGATGAGGATTTTGATAAAAGTAAGGGGAAAAAATAATTAATTGCCCCCCCCCTTCAGGTGGAAAAAAAAATGTTCCACCCCCCCCCCCCCCCCCTTTGCCCCCTTATGCTTCCCACAACATTTCGGGCCCTGCAGAAAACCTGAAGAAAGAAGGAGCAAAGAAAGGAACGGTAATAACAATGTCAAAGGAACGTGAGCAAGAGACTAGCTGCAAGCTGGTGAGAAAGTGGAGGGAAAAGAATTCGCTGAAAACATTAATTAAAAAAAGTGAAGGCACTCAATTTCTCAAAGGTGTGACTAAATCCAGGTTGTTTACCTGATAAAGGTTGATACAGGCCCATACCCAGGGGGGGGAGGGGTGCAGGGGGTGCAAACGCACCCCGCCAATGGCCGAAGGCCCACTTTTGGTTCATGCTGGATGTGCTATTTGTGGACAAAACTTTAAAGCATAAGCTAGATCATTCTGGTATGTAGCCAAATCTGAAACCTGGGTCCATTTTTCAGATTTCACACCCCCCCCCCCCCCCCCCCAAGAAAAATCCCGGGTCCTGCTATATATGATGCAGAAGAAGCAAAAAGACTCTTTGTTCTGCTCCATGCAAGAAAAATGCAGCACGAGAAAGAAAAGAAAAAGAGAGGAAGACATCAAATTAAATTTGTGCGAGGATATTGATGACAAAGCATGAGCTTTTTGTAGCATTAGAATGGTTTGTTAATGATTTTAAATATGGAACATGAGCATATAGGGGACACCATGAAAAAAATATGGTGTATACAGGTTTGCATTCTGGATTGTACATGCCAAATATTCCCTTACTTTGATTTTAGATTTGAGGGGACCTCAATTCCCCTCATCATGTTATTGTTATTTTTTTCTGATTTTGTAACGTGACCCAAGCAACTTAATAAAAATAAATAAAGGAATTATTATTTTATTTTTTTTTTCACAAAAAAAATGATCGCTCGTAAGTACCCAGGAGGCGCTTAGGAGGGGGAGGTGCTATTTCAAACTTTGTTTTATCTCTAGATAAAAAGTAACAATAAGCAAGAAATGAAAGTCCTCCCAGGACCGTCTTCTCATCGTTGAAGTGAGGCGCTAATACGACTCTTCTATCGGTCGCCGGCGAAGTCAACGCGAATTATGATCAACTGGTCTTTTATTTTATTTTTTTTTTTTTTCAAGTTCTCGTAAGCGACCAAACAATGTGTTACCACACATTAAATTGTTGGAATTATATTGGATTTTAAAGTATACTACTGCGGAGGATTGTGTTAAACTAACAAGGAATTTAGTATGATGGCAGTTGTGCGCGGAAATTAAGTGTCAAAGGTCGCCAACGTACTTAGATAAAGAAGTAGACAACGAGCTTTACCGAAATTAGGAAAGGCAGAAACAATACACTCTATAATTACACTCCCATTAGACTTTTTTATAAACATAGAATAGGTGTTTTAACTAACCTCAGACGACTTCTCGCTCAAATTCCTGTGATAATGTGTTATCCAGTTTCATATCTGTACTCCAACAAGTTCGATTAAAATTCGTTGCTTGAAAACCTTCCAAACGTGTTCAATCTTTACAAGACATTTCCTCTCTGTATATACCATCTTCCTGTCAAATCTCTTCATATTTGAATGGCACTTTCGTATGTTTTCCAATAAAATTAACCGGGAATTCTTGTAAACAGCATGACAGCGCGGAAGTCGCACTAAGAAGTGTCAGCCGGTGTCAAGCAGCAATTGTTACGTCACAGCTGATATTGAGCTGTGATTGGCTGGAATTAGTTCGCGCGAAAATACGTAAAAATCCGCGCTCAAGTGAAAATACACAGGCAACCCACTCATAAGCAAACCTGAATTTGAATTTTCTGTCTTAAAGACGAAGGCTACATAGCTATTTCTATAACAAGCCCCGGGAGACTGCTCTGGATATCATTGCCCTGGTAGGCATGTAGCCAGGGGTAAAAAAAAAAAAAAACAGGGGCTCATAACGCCGTGACACCACATACAAGAATGTGGGGAAGTTTATTGCGCCCATTTATGAGCCCATGAAAAAAAACTGAATAATTTGGAGAATAATGCCATTTGACGGTCCTTGAACGCTCCTCGTCCCATCTCATATTATAAAAAAAAAAAAACTATACCTGTAAGCGGCCGAAAAGAGCTTTTTTTTCTTGAATTGCTAGCTGATAGCAATCACATCCCCCCCCCCCACCTTAAAAAAAAAAAAAAAAGAACGCAAAGAGAGCATAAGATAAGAGACTCTCTTTAGTATCACGTGTTGTTGTTTCGCCAACTCGATAGAAAAAGAAATCATAGTAGTAGTCTAGAAACACAAAACCAAAGAGTTACAGTAACATCTCCCTCTTTACTTTCTCCGAGAAGCTCAGCTTCCTCGGCTTGGTTGCTTGGATCATCACAAAAATGCATTCCCTCGTTAGAAGGATAGTTTATGAAGTGTACGGCTTTTTCTTAAATTCCTTCTCAATTACCGAGATATACACAAAAATCAAGAGAGCAGCTTTTTTATATCTCACTTACAGATTTCGTTTGCCCCTAAGAAGATAATGAATGTGGAGAGACTACGAAGAAGCAGCATGTTGAAGCGGAAGACGGTGTGTTTGAATCATGATACTAGTAAATAGTAACAACTTTTGTTTTTCGCCTCTTATAAATGAAGTGACTTTTTGACCTTATTTTTTTTCACACATTTTCGAAATCTTGCAAGTCTCAAAGTATTGTATTCCCTACATGAACTTTATGCTAGAAGGGAATTATCGATTGTATTAGCGCAAATGGAGTTTCCTCTTCAGTTTCAAGTCTGCTGCAATAGCGGCTCCTCCTATTCGTGACTTCTTGAGGTGAATTATTACCGATAAAATCCAAAGATCAATTGAGGGTGGTCAATACTCTTGTGGCATATTTCTTGATTTTAGCAAAGCTTTTGATACTGTTGATCATAAAATATTATTAGCAAAACTTTATTCATACGGCATCCGTGGCATAGCTTATGAATGGTTTGTTTCCTACTTATCAAACAGGCAACAGTTTGTTTCTATTGGTAATGTGTCATCTGCACCACTACCAATAACATGTGGAGTGCCTCAAGGTTCAGTACTTGGTCCCCTTCTCTTTCTTCTGTACATTAATGATTTTAATAACTGCTCCAACTTATTTGACTTTCATTTATTTGCTGATGATGCCAATTTATTTTGTGCCGATTCTTCATTGACATCCTTAGAGACCAAAGTAAACACAGATCTGTATAATATAAATCGTTGGCTTTGTGCAAATAAATTGGCTTTGAACATCAGTAAAACTAATTTTGTCATTTTTCGACCAGCACAAAAGAGGCTGGCTAGTTCTATTTCTTTATCAATCAATAATAATACCATTAAACAAAAAAATAATATCAAATATCTTGGTGTAGTTATTGACTCCTTTCTTAACTGGAAGGAGCACATTAACCAGTTAAGTAAGAAAATCTCCAGAGGGGTCGGAATAATAGCAAAGCTGCGTTACTATGTATCACCAACAATTCTCACTCAGCTATATTATTCTCTAATTTATCCATTTCTTACTTATGGTGCTATTATTTGGGGCAACACATATGAATCAACAATCAAGCCTCTTTTTATTTTACAGAAGAAAGCTGTTAGAATCATAACTTTCTCATCTTACATTGAACATACTTCTCCTATCTTTAGAAAACTAAATATCTTGAAATCTCCTGATCTAATCTATTACTTAAACACAATATTTATGTACAAATTTCATTTGAATCTACTTCCAACTCCTTTTGATTCTTTTTTTACTACGGTTGCTTCAAGGCACAAATATAATACAAGACTGGCTTCTAAATCATCGTACTGCCTCCCTTTACCTCGAACTAATTATGGAAAGTTTAATATTCGTTTTAAAGGTGCCTCAATTTGGAATAACATCAAAGAACCTACCAAAACCATGCGTTTGCCTAGCTTCAAGGCTGCAATAAAGACCTCAATCCTTGAAAATTATTAGCTTCTATCTAGTTTTTTTGTTTTATTGCATTTTATTTTGCTGCTGCTTTCATGTATTTTGTATTCGTGCCTTGTACGTCCTTGCTATACGCTCCATTTAATTGAACTATTTTGTGCTGCCTAGCCAGATTAGCTTTTTAGTTACTTCTAGGCAGCCAATACCCAAAATCTGTAATTATTATTTATTTTCTTACTGTAATTTCTGTGTGTGGTATAAATAAAGTTATATTGTTGTTGTTGTTGTTGTAATTAAATCGGCATTAAGTTAAAACGCCCTTCCTAAAAACCAAAATAAACAATACATTCCCCCTGTGCATTTGCTGCTATTTAACTAGGCCAAATTGTCTTACGCTACCCATCTATCAAAACACGACAGCTATGATCATTGCAAAGAACACTTTACTTTTTTGTCTAACAAAACAGAAGACGGCTTTTCTGTGCTAAATGAATTACAAGCCCAGGCGCGTACACAGGGAGTCCGCAGGACGCGCGCTCCCCCCTAGACACCAAAAAGTAGGTAATTTCTTTTTTTCGAGGAACGTCAAATACTATCCGTTTTCCAGTTTGTTTTTTTGTTTTATTGTTGCTGTTATTTCTTTAGTAGTTTTTCTTGCCATCGTTGTTACATGGTGATGGCTATTATTTTTACTTGTTGAAGTTTTTTTTATTGCTACTAATGCTTTTGTTGTTTATTCATGATAATATGTTGTTCTTTTCTTTGTTAATGTTGTTGTTCTCTTAATCAGCCCGAAAAAAAAAAAGGCCAACAGCAGGTTTTCTGGTATATGATGACTCACTAGGCATAACACATATCAAGTTTGGTTCCTGGCAAACGGTTTTAACAAGCCATTCAACTTTTGTTCGATTATAT
Source organism: Nematostella vectensis (assembly GCF_932526225.1). Classification (NCBI taxonomy): domain Eukaryota; kingdom Metazoa; phylum Cnidaria; class Anthozoa; order Actiniaria; family Edwardsiidae; genus Nematostella; species Nematostella vectensis. The sequence continues at coordinate 11,864,480 of NC_064039.1, forward strand.
CGAATCAAACGGATTCGATTTTTCCATTCAACAAACATGATTTGACCGTATTCGAACAATTTCAAGTAAGTGCAAGCTCTAACAGGGCAAATTCTGCATCGATCTAAATCCGTCTTTGCCTACTTTTATTTCACGGTAGCTACGTATGACATAAAACATGACAGCGCTTTATCTTACGAACTACGGCTGTCCTTTTTTAATTATCTCAGATCTCCGCCCATTTTTATGTACTTCCATATCCGGAAAGCAAGAGTACCTGTGGATGACTATAAACACTTTATGTTGTGCTGGCACTCGCCTCAGCCGCAACTCGACGCATGTTCTCCATCGCTTTTAGCTTGTCTTGAGCGTAGGCGAGTTTCTCGTCAATCTTATCATTGATCCACTCGTTCACGACCTGCTCGTTATAGATTTCATGAAGGGGCTCCCTGACATTTTCCTTCACCTCTTTCAAGACCGTTATTGCCCTAAAAAAGAAAAGAAAACTCGCTGATAAATAAAACTTGGATTTAAGCAAACGATACAAAACAAAGTCAACCATGTCAAGAAGTGGAAGTGTGCATGTACACGATAACATGTGTTACGATTACTTCTGAGTGAGTTAAGGCAAACGTGTTACGATCAATTCTGAGTTAATTATGGCAAACGTGTTACGATTACTTCTGAGTGAGTTGAGGCAACCGTGTTACGATTACTTCTGAGTGAGTTAAGGCAAACGTGTTACGATTAATTCCTGAGTGTGTTATGGCAAAAGTGTTTCGATTAATTCTGAGTGAGTTATGGCAAAAGTTTTACGATCAATTCTGAGTTAATTATGGCAAAAGTTTTACGATTACTTCTGTGTGAGTTAAGGCAAAAGTGTTACGATTACTTCTGAGTGAGTTAAAGGCAAAAGTGTTACGATTATTTCTGAATGCGTTAAGGCAAAAGTGTTACGATTCCTTCTGAACGAGGGCAAAAGTGTTACGATTACTTCTGAGTGAGTTCGTCCCCTTCTTACGTGGTCAAGTATTCCACAGCTGTATCCATGTGGTGAAAACTAAGAAACTTCTGTTGTTGCTGCCGCTGTAACATCCATGCTCCTTCACTAGAAAATGACCAAGGATATTTAAACACATTAAAACACTATTATGACAACTCATGTCTAAATTTATCCATGACACAGATGGCTAGCGAAGCTTGAGACCTTTGCGCTCTACACTTTAATCTTTGCAACCGCCCATGATTTACAACTACAACGATGCATTTTTTTTCCAGATAATGTCGGTGCTACTTGCGCAAACAGATGAACTACTTACAAATGATGAATACCGGCCAAACGGTACATTGCAATCTCGAGTTTGTTAGCCAGTGAGAAGATTTCGTGTCCTGGGAATGTACCGCCCGGTACTTTGTACTTCCTGCAATAAATATACGCGCTTATCATCAGCCAGGAAGTGTCATTTCCAGGAAGGCGTGAGCAGCAGTTATACACTTGAAAAGCTACCAAACCTTTTGTGCACTATTTCGATTAAATAATCAAAATAGTTGTACTCTCTTTGCTCAATCTGACAACGGCAAAAGAACTCAAAATTTAAGTGTTGCGAAAAAACGAAAAAAAATCCCAATAAGATCCTAATGCTCCTAATAAGAATTGCAATAGGAAAAAGTGTGACATCAGGTTGCGGACCTAGCGGATGGGTTCTGGGGCTTTGCCACCCTTCCCTGCTCACCCCCTGCCCTCCCCTCCTGCCCCTCCCGAGAAAAGAAAATGCCTATGAAAAGAAATGAGAAATTGTCTAGGGAAAAAAAATGTACCCGATTTCAAGATATTGTATTCGGAGGATGGGTGGGGGTAGGGGGGGCGGGGTTGGATGGTTGCTACGATAATGGGATGAATTTACTTACTCAGTGAATTTTCTTGGGTAGAACTCAAATCCCTCAGGCAGGCCCAGCTCCTTCTCGATTGGTTCTCTGACCTCATTTGTAATTGATGCTGTGAAGGGGAAAAAAGGTTAGGCCCTTTTAATAATAATAGGTGGAAAGAGTGGATGCAAGGAAGTTTTTATGTTTGTTTTTGTGTTCAGGGACGTTACTTCATAATAGGGACCTTAAGATCCAGGTTTTTCGCGATTTAAGGCTGACCGCAAACCTCAAGCGGTCACGTGACAAGGGCTTGCCGTCGCGTTTGCCGTTCGAAGTTCACGTTTTGTAAGGCTGGGACCCCTACTAGAAGTAAGTCATTTACGGCAAGGTTTTTCGTATAGATAGAAAAACAGACAGATAGTTAGCTTTTACTATGTGTTAACTTGCAACTGATATTTGCTTTACAATTGAAAAATACTTTTGAGAATGATTTCATTAGCGCAAAGTCAAAATGGTCGGCATGAATGAAAACAAACATGGCGCCAGAATTAAAGCTTCTTGTTAAACCTGTTGCTTCGAAAAAATCTTAAGCTCATCGGTGCAAAGACCTTTTTTTCTTACCAGTTTTGTTATAGCGATCATCGATCATCGATCGATTATGGCGAGTTGATATTTACACTTTTAGATGGCTTCTTTTAGATGGCCATTGCTATACAATGATTTGTACAGACAACCTCGAATCTAATTTTAAAAAATGGGCATACGTCTAACGTGAAACCGCAAACCGCGGCCAGGGGTTTGCCGTTCGCGGTAAACTGGTCAAACCTCGATCTTAAGGTCTCTAATTAAAACCAATATCATTTCATTTCTTTAACTTGAAGAAACAATAGAGGGCCGGAATTCTTTCCAATGTTTCCACTAACCTTTACTTAGCCCTGCTAAGCAGAATGCCAATGAGGGAAGTCCGGCTGGCAGTAACTCACACAGGCTTCCATAGTGGTCAAACCTGTCGATCAAAAATGAAATGAATAACGTGTAACAGACGTGAAAGCAGAATTCTTTCAGGAAATCATTCCTTCTATTAACATTAGATGACAAACACAACGATTAAGAAACATGTCTGTATATTTAGCCAGATCTATTAATCACTAAGATAGATATAGAAGATCTGTAATAAGCTTGACCAGAATAGGTAGAAGAATTAGGTAGAAATTCTTCTCTACAGCCAATAAATAGATCTGTCCTATAGTACGTGTACTGACCTGCTCCACCCTGTAAGGACTATCCCTTCTATCTGTGTGCCTTTTGGGAGACTGCTTATAACCCTGAGCCAGTCAAGGTTGTTATCCACGTGGAAGCCAACAGGGACATAGTTGCTGTCTGGACGAGCTGCACCTGTTAATAGAAGTTTAACTGTTTGCCATTTTCATTGACTGAAAAACTGTCTATGATTAAAACAAAAACACAGTTAAAAACCCACGTTTAAGAACCTACCTATTAGGCTAAAATTTTGTTTAAGTTTAAGAATGTATGGAAACATCTATCATGGAGGGGCCAGTCTCTCCATATGCACAGTGCTGAGGGCACAGTGCTGCTGCCCTTACTGCTATTGGGCCTATTTATAGCAAAATGAATGGCATAATTCAGAAAAGCATTTCACACAGGTCAGACCTCACCTTTAAAAGCACTGGCAGCCCACATCTTTGGAAATGCCTCAGCATAACGTTTCCACATACCTACCCAAAAGTGGCAAAATGAGCATGTATCAAAAGTAATAATAATAGTAAACATAAGGTATGAGGTAAGGAAAGTAAGAAAAGAGTAACACGAAATTGGCTAACCTTTGAAGCCACGTGTCTGTTATCAAAATACTTATAGACTTCAGGGAGTCATAGAGTTGATACAACCCAAGAAACACATAAATTGTGACCCATGAATATTAATGTAGCCTTCTTTGAAATAGGTTTACTCAAACTTCAACAAAAATTAATTGTATGACAATGAACAGACCAATATAACTCATCTAGAAAGTTATGCCTAAAGCAACTAGCTTTTGGCTTTAATCTCTAAAAAAAGGTAGGACAAACTTGAACTCACCAGGAGGGAAGTAACCCCGAATGCTGTCGCTGTATGCCCACACCATTGGTTCAACTATACCACTTAGAGCTGTGTGACAGAAAATATAATCAATCAGGCTCTAACAGGAATTAGTCATTTAATCAATCTGTGCTGCAATCTGGGGCTCCTATATATATATATATATATATATATATATATATATATATATATAGTACCTATTTGGATTTCATAATCAGATAATAAACTCTAACATTTGTTTAAGTGTGTGTTATTTCTTTTATTATATTTTTTTTTTTTGGGGGGGGGGGGGGGGGTATAAATTTAAAGTTTGGATAGTGCCCTCCCATTTCTGTTGATGTGCTACACATTTCCTGATTCTAAGCTTACTAAATTTCTTTACCTTTTAGGTCTTTCACATCCCACTCTCTCATCATGTCATCCCACATGAGGGGTATCAGCCCTTTGCTTTTGACATGCTGTAAGACTTGGCTCATGTGATGTACAAACAACTGTGTCCTGTTCCGTGAATCAGCCCGACACTGATTACAGGTTTTTAAATTCCATACCTAGACAACAAAATGAGATGCAGTGTGAATGAAACTCTTTGATTCCTTTCACTATTTCTTTGGTCTCTCAGGGATGAAGCAGGGGGTGGGGTGGTCTGCTACGTATTCTCTAGGATAAGAAATTGCTCCCAGAACTTTATAATGTATGCTGTACAAAACACTATTATAAATTAGAAAACAAATCAGTCAAATTAACCAATTGACCCCTCAACTGGCCTGTACCGGCAGTATACACAACGCACAAGCCAAAAAATGCAAAATAAAGCCAAATCTTCAGCCGAATTATAGCTCAGGTTCTAAGACAAATTTCAAATCTAACGAGGAAAACCTCAAAATACACACAAAAGTCAGCAAAACTACTCTGTTTTCACAGAGGTGTAAAACACACCATTTCAACTTGTGATGATTTACTTTCCTGATTTAACCAGTCCTGTGCAGACCACCTAGTTAGTCTACTGCTTATCTGTAGTCATTCGAGTCATGCCACTTTTGACAGTCATGCATTTACTAATTGAATCATAAAAATATTAAAGAGCATTCTAATACCTCATCTCCACCCACATGAAACCACTTAAGATCAGGATGCATCTCAAGAACTTGGTCTATCATCTTCTTAATTAAAGGCACAGAATCTGACAAAGAAAAAACACTTATTTAGCAAATGAACAATGTTTTACTCTATCAATTACAATAACAGGTTTAATGGTAACTTACCTTTGTTAATAGGACAAACTGAGTTTGTGAACTCTATGGTCTCCCTCAAATGAGCAAATTGCTGATGCTTCAACACAAACTAAGCAGAAAAGCCAAAAACACAAAAATGTTTTATTTGGTATGACAGTTTGAACAGCTTTGGTTCCAGAGGGGTTGAAGAAGGGAAGATTAAGGAAGGGGGCAACAATTTATTTTTAAAGGTTTTTCAAGATTTAACTAAAAAAATACATAATAATTGGGTACTGTAAATCTATGCTTTCTACTACATTTTTACCACATTTCTACCACATACAAACAAGTGTACATTATTCAAAATGTATACAAGTGTTAAATGTATAAATATATTACAAGAATATCAATCAAAACTGGTGCAGCTCTAATAACTCCAAACAGCATGATTAGATTAGTTCATGGAATTGTTCATGGATCACTGGAATTTTGATAATATATTAAAAGAGGAATATACAGGGTGCTATAAAACATATACATATTTTTTGACTGACTGACTGACTGGTCTTTTTACCTCCATGTGGCCAAACGTCTGTACCAAAGGAATAATCAATAGGCCAAGCTCTTTGCACTTTTCTTTCAATTGATTAATTTCTTCTTTACTGTAAACAGAAATAGTTGAAGTAGTGTGAAAATTTTGACTTTAACATCAAGCCAAGATGCTATGAACCACAGGGGGGCATGCTGGGTGATTTTAAAACTTTAACAATAGGTGATGGTCGCATAATTAAAATGGAATCTAAAAGTTAAATCGTGATAATAACAATGCTGTAATATTTTCATTTATTGCTTGATTTTAAAACTAGGTATTTGACTTATCATGAGAGTGACTTGTTTTATTTATAAGCAATTTAATCTACGCAAAGTAGCTCGTTATGCTCGTTTATATCGACGACTTAAGCTTTTCGTCATGAGAATATCTTCTGCGTCTACGACAATTGCATGGCGTCTTTTGTTAGCCGATTTCTAAAGCGTGCAACAAACAAGTGGATGGCTATTGTAACTGGAAAAAGGATAAATCGTGGAGCTGGCAATGGACTAGAGATTCCTTGCATTTACACAATTTCTGGAGACAAAGAAATGTCAATCCCATGGTTGAAATTGAAGTTAGAAAATTGAAATTATGAAATTCTTTAATGGTTGCCTACTGAAAAGGCAGCTTTTGTGAAACATTACAGCATTTCCACTTTATATGTGATTTCAGAATGCATTGGATATGATGTTCTATCAGGTGTTGACTGATGTTGTAAAGACAAAAATCATTGTGGTCACTTACTAGAGCTTAAAAATAAAAGAAAATCTCAGTTGGTGTTTTGAAATTGTGGTCGTTAACGGAGCTGGTTGCACCGATAAGTTGGTCGCTTATGAGAGCTTAGAATTACAGAGTTTCGGTGACAATCGGTGATTCATGATCGTGGTTGTGAGCAGGGCTTGTTGCTTACAAGAGCCGACGCTTAGAGAGCTTCGACTGTAAATTGAACTGACACTCAACCCTTTAACCTCTTTAGATTGTACTGTTTACAGTACCTGTAAGCTAGGGAGGATTTGAGAATTGCCAGGTCTCCTTGGTAAGGAAAGGTGTCTTCATACTCAACCAAGAGTCCAGTGGCTCCCCACTTCTTCATTACAGGCAAGATCTGTAAGCAACACACTGCATTTGAAAACTTAAAACCCTTGAAACTTCTATTGGATTACTGTATTTATATTAGCATTTAACTGTTTTGGAATATTTTTGGATATATGTTGATTTTATAAGGAGGTTATTATAATCACTCATATATATACATTAGTTATTACTTTGAGGTTCTGTATAAGCTCATGTTCCTAAAAATAAAAGAGAGATTTGTAATGTTCATTCTATGCCAATATCGGTTATCATGGGGTATGACTCACATGCAGTAAGTATGACATCTTTGGGGGAGCTCCCTTCAGATCCAAATGAACCAGCTTGTGGTTACTGAACCTGCAACACAAGAAGTTTAAGTTTAAATGCATTCTTTTAACGTAATAATCTGAACCTGAAGCCTCAGACATTGTCAACAGCAGAGCAAGATATCTTTCTTTGCCTAAAATCTAGGACATTCAAATTCTCCAGTTTTCTCAAGAAGCATGGTATATGTGATGGAACCAGGATTTCTTAAGTGAGGTTTGGTTATCCCAAAGTATGTGTGTGTGTGTGGGGGGGGGAACTCCTAATAATTTGGGTATTAATCCTTCGAAGTTCTCAGTCCTACTGAATTAAATGATTGTCAAAAGATTGACATGTCTGAATTGGTTGCTATTAAAAATAATGCAAGCTTCATCAATTATTGAGTAATCAAATTTTTCCTCACTTTTTCATTGGAGCTACAATCTGATCCCTCTCTTCTGACTGCATTTCCATCATCGCTAACTTCTTTTTAAGTTCTCGGATTGTAGTCTGGGCTGCTTCAAGCTGATAGTTTTTACTTTGGGATAATTTAGTAACACCTTAAAAATAATAAAATGAAATATCAGGTACAGTTAAATAGTGGGATGACCCTTTACATGCTTAGACCTGGAGCACCGGAAATATGAATTTCACAAAAAAGAAAACAATCCAAAATCTATTTCTTATACTCTTAAATAAATAAACAAAAAATACCTCTAAACCCCATAAGTCATCTGATATGAGTAGGCATAAGGTGTGTTCTACCCCCCCCCCCCAGAATATTTGAACAGAATGTTGACTAAAACAAATCTACAAACAAAATACTGAATCTCATTTATATATTTGACAGCTAAACATATATGCCACAATTTTTTCTACATGATGCATATACACCTATTTCAATTAAGGTTGTACTTGAGAATCCATGTGCCATATAAGCATATAATTATTCTTGACACAATATATAGCTGTCCAAAATCATACAAGACAAGGCATATGACTTCTATACTTAACATTCTGTATATTTCTTATATTTTTTCTGTTGTTGTATACATTAATATTTCTGTTTTTCTCTCATTAGTTGATTTGCTGGTGGTGCATTCCATCTAGAACCCAAACCAAAAATAATGCAATACTTCACCATGAATGTTTTTTTTTTAAACCGCTGTCTTATAAATATGCACACTTAAGGATACCGTAGACTCAAGCGGTAATTACCCAATCATCTCGGCAAAATTGCTCGCACTCGCGTCGGATTAAAGCAAATGCCAACAAACTATATATCAATTTAAAGCTTTATTAATGATTGTACTTTACGCCTAAAATAATCATTTTTTATAAGCTCTTAATTATGGTTGCTTTTGTCCGATCCGAAGTGCAAAGTCGACCACTTTTAAACATACAAATTACATACAAAAAACATACGAATTATTTATACACTCCCGGGATCTGCTTTATATCCTTCGTGATCTACTGAACTGAAAAACCGTGTCTACATTTGATATTGCACAGCCTCGTTGATTAATAATCAAGGGTCAAAGTTAGGCGTGCAATAATTTTCCTTCTTTGGCTACAATGCGCTAATTAAATCCTTAGCGAAAAAAGCTATTGATTATCCGTGGCACAGTGTGACAGAACAATATCTATACTAGATGCTTGTCAAGTTGCGCAGGAATCTGGCGGTTAGAAGTGTACCTTTAATTCACTTATTTAGGGTAAGTTGGGGTAAAATTTTATTGCGAGATATCGGAGATTGAAGTTGTGTAAACATTAGAGGCAGCGTGACAGTAATGACAGACGAAGAGCAAATAGAGCCGCGTATGGCAACCAATCACATTGCACGCTCTACACGCAGCGGGAAAACCCCTAGGCGCTCAAATGTCATAGCGCTAGTCGTATAAGTGAAGAAAGATGCCTAGACTGAAGCAAGCTTGCACCGAAGAAAAGAAGAATGAGGAAAAGGTAAAAAGATGGCGGACGGAGTCAATTCTCTGTTTTGGGCTTTCTTCCTCACTTAGACTTCTTCGAAGGAAGCCAAGGATTCTTACTTAACCTTGGCATATTTTACAACTTTGCAAAATTTAGTGTAAACGCTTATAAAGTTGATTTAAACACGGATAAAACTTGCTGAAGGAATGTCAATAATATGACTGATGCATTTGTACGCTAATTAGAGAGAAAAGCGGTAAAACTAAGTTCCCTGGATGTTGATTGTGGGACTTTGAGCTAAGTAAACAGGATTATGGGATTATTGACGCCTTCAAGAACAACCCAAAACTCGTTCGAATTTGCTTTTTCTTGAATATCTATGGGAGTATTTAAGATTTTTTTTCGCTTACATCTAAAATGTGCCTATTGTCATCGAATGGCATAATAAACAATTTCACCCGGAATGAAGCCATTTGGGTAAAACTGGCTCACTAATTCGAAGTTATATTGGAGCAACTACAGAATACCCTACCACAATCACTTTAAAAAAACACTTAATACCTTAATTTCTAAGAATGGGGCGGTGAATACAATGGAAACAAATTAGCTTAGCAGTTTAGCTGGAGCAACTATAGAATACAATGGCCAGTTGGACTTGATTTCTATAGAACGGCACAATAAATACAATGGAAATGCAATTTCGGTTATGACACAGAAAGCGGGCCATGCTGAACAACCAATCAGACTCGGCTTGAACACCGTAAACATTTAAAAAAAAGTTCAGCCAATGAGAAACGCTGTACGTTTATTGTATGTGTAGTCGACCGTGGGAAAGCGACTCGATCACTCGTAAAAATACGAGTGATAAACAAAGTCCAGCATTTCTCACTGGCTAAACTTTTCTGTTTAAAATGTTTATGGTGTTCAAGCCGAGTCTGATTGGTCAAAGTTGTTCAGCATGGCCCACTTTCTGTGTCCTCACTGTAAATACAATGGAAAGTTTGGATGTGGCCTTGAATTCTATAGTTTAGCCGTTTAGCTATAAGAAGAAACAATCAGCACACAAAATGATACGGGTTATGTAGTTTTTGTATGGATCACTAAAGCGGAATGCCGCGTGTCGCAGGGTGACTCAATTACCATGAAATTATATACAATGGGCATTTTGTAAACAGTGATTTCCCTGTGACAGTAGCAGTTTATCAAGCCTGAATTTCAGCTGTGTGCAGTTTAAATTTGATCATGTTTTGATGCGTAAATTGTACTTACCCAATCTCGATGCACTTGTGTCAACACCAAGTTCTGACTTTTGTTTGAACGTTGAGGATGAAAGTTTATAAAATACCCATATAACGAAGACCACTGACACAGCGATTGCAATATTATTATAGTTTGGTCGCATAATAGGAGAAAAAAATGCAAGTAGCAGTATGTTAGCTCTTGCCCAAAGTATTACGTTTTCAGTGGATCAGGGTCGCCATCTTGATTTAGAAGCAACATGGCTTATCTTATATTGGGACTCCTGTGGTAAAATGTCACTGGACGTTTCGATATACACCTATTTAAAAAAAAGTTGTCAGTGCAAATGGCGAATGGCAAATAGTAAATGGCAGTTCTAAGCCCGAACGCTGCTTCTGGGTACTAATCATTCGTAAAATTAAAGATTTTAAATAAAGTCTAGCAATGTCAGAGACATACATTGATGATCTTTAATGGATAATTGTTTGATTTATCCATATTCTTCATCATTTAGTAGAAATTTAATGAGACCCATGGTTCCTTACGGTTCTAGAACTGCCATTTGCCAATCGCCATTTGCCGTTTCGCACGGACAACGTTTTTTGAAATAGGTATACACAGTGACAGGGGCTCATAAGTAGGAGCAATCATGCCGCGCGCGGAGCTCCATAGATATAGAAATATGCTATAACTATGCGACTTGGTTTTGTGGTCATTGCGCGGGCACCCTGTGGTGTCACTCGCCAGTCAGCCGCGCAACTCCCAGGCCCCACTCGGCCCCGTAATGGCGGCTAAATACAAGGACAAAGCTTGTCAGAATGTAGCTTTACAAATGTACATTAATGGAACTTTTATCAAGGGGAAGGGTTTTTTTAGGGCAAGATACTTAAACTTTATAACACTAGCAACAACCTTGTTCTTTTTCAATAAAAGAATTCTGTTCACATAGCTTGGATAGCGTAAACATGGCCTCTTTAGAGGCCTGTGGTGGTGAAAGAGTTAAGATAATGGGAAAGGGGAATGTCAAGAAATGCTCAATCAAATTATTTTCATTACTGTTATATTTTTTTCACCAAACCTTTCAAGTTGAGTCAATTTCCTTTATATCTCCTCTCCCGTCGACTATTTTTTAGTCGATTGATATTCTTTGCTTCCTCTCTACCCCAAACATAGATCAATGAAAGGGTTTGGTTTGAAATTATAAGTTAGCATTTTAGCACTGTCAGTGATGCCTTAGATGTTTTTTTAGGATTTGCTTCCAAAATCAATCTGTTTTTTCTTCATTGCATTCATTTTGGAGTAGGCCACCAACAACAAGGCCACTATATGGTAGAGGGGGTTGCCCCAATATGTAATGCATGAAAGGAGAAATATTTTAGGATTTTAATTTCCAGACATTTTTCTGAATATTCGGTCCAATGAAGGAGAGAATCGCCACTTAATCAATACATAAAAATTACAGTATGGCATCTAAACAGTCTAAATATATTATTTCGAATCTTTGGAATGCTGTTACATCCATGACATATTCTGCACAAGGGCAAAGCTTGTCGGAGTATTGTTTTGATTAAAAAATATTCATAATGGAACTTCTATGATGGGACATAAGAATTTACCATTAGACTCTTGACAACTTTGACAGCCATATTCACACCAGGAATTGTGTTTGTTAACTTTGATGTACTGCATAATTCGAATTCGATGACCTCGATTAGTCAACACAAAAGGTGTCCAATGCTGGCTCCGCTTTTAGGCAGTGCCAGTGCCACGCGCGAGTAGTGACGTGAGGCTGCACGCTTAAATTGCAGTTAGGAAGAATATATTTTTATCCATCATCCGTCGGTTTTGTTTACCAAAATAATTGCAAGCTAGAATTCAAAGTCGTATGTAGGGTTGGATTATCGGGGGCTTACCGGGTGACTTTTCGGGCTTCCGGGTTGGTCAGGACTTTTGAGAAACGACCCCCTGATCCTAGAGGAAACGCCGTGACACCTAAATATACCAAAATATGGGGAATTTGATTGCCCCTATTTATGAGCCCCTGACGCCAATGAAGCAAAAAAATATAATCAATGACATCGGAAAAAATAACTCCTTCATTTCCCATGCCCGGTTCTTCGACTACTATTAAAAACCAACGATAAAATGCGCTATTCAACTTTATTGAGAAAATTATTATATTATCTAAATTCTTTATCAAATATACAGATACCTTTTGAGGGTTTATCACAATATTATATCCTAGCATTATTCTTCCATACCACTTAATCTACTGATAGTCTCAATATCATCCTAGATTTGTAGACAGGCGCGTACGCAGAATTGGCTGAGATGGGGGGGGGGAGGGGTGCGCAGTCATAGGTATCATATAGAAAAAGCACCCCCCTGTGTACGCGCCTGGTAGAAAAACTTCCATCTAACTTGATATTAACCTGAGCTCAGTTTTACAAGCCCTTTTTGGCCAAGACTAGCGCTCAAACATTTTAGCCGAACTCAAAGTTTAGCGCCCGCCCAAAATTCATTTTCTTGTTAGGGAGTGACGCTATCTTTAAATTCGGCCTATAATATCAACGCAGTTATGTCATCATAATGAAATACTGAGCAATCCGGGAGGAAATAGAAGTTCACTTCATGCTTTGCGTGGAGATGGTAATAAAGGAATCTAAACAGGATACCTGGACAGGAGAACATGTTCTCCTGATCCGAATAAGATATTTAATTAAGGCCCTGTTTTTCATATAGGTTCTTACAACAAATAAAAGAGGCTTAAATACTGCGTCTTTGTGGTAGTGCAAAATTAAAAAAAAACACATCTCGAATAAGGCAATAAAATAACCGCTAAATATATGTCAGTTAATAAATAGTGAAATACAATATCTATATATATAGCAAAAAATCTACAGCTCATCAGAACACTGCTTAGCAGCCGCTCCTAGTTTTACAAACGTCCCCCAGCTTCTATTGGCTGAGTGGCTGGTCGGTTAATGACGTCACTTTGGCTGCTCGCCACGTAATGGGACAGCTTATCGCATACTGTAGAATGCATGACTACAGAGAGCTGTCACTAAACGCCTAGGGATGACGCTACCCAATACTCAAAACCTCTGAAAATCTGTAAACAAGCTAAAACGTGTAAATTTGTGTCACAGTGCTGTTAACAGTCGACTAGAAAAGGATACAATTTTTGTCGGGGGCTTTTTTCTTGAGAAAATCCAGTACGGCACAAATAGGGGACGCACTCAATCAAGCAGCATTTAAACAATCGAAAACTGAAATTTCTACCCCTCAAAACTGCATAGAAAGGATAATGAATGGTAGTAAGGCTTGACTATCTACAAGTTTATCGATTTCTGGATTTCTTCCAGAAATCTGTAAACAAACTAAAACGTGTAAATTGGTGTCACAGCGCTGTTCACAGTCGACTAGGAAAGGGTACAATTTTGGTCGGGGGCTTTTTTCTTGAGAAAATCCAGTACGGCACAAATGAGGGGACGCACTCAATCAAGCAGCATTTAAACAATCGAAAACTGAAATTTCTACCCCTCAAAACTGCATAGAAAGGATAATGAATGCTAGTAAGGCTTGACTATCTACAAGTTTATCGATTTCTGTTAGTATCATACCATTCACGAATCACCATTATTCTTGTTTTCCATTTTGATATTGCATCTTCGCATTATACGTTTTCTTCGCATGCTTGGGTGAACTCAAGTAAAACCCACTCAGAATATCAGACCAGAAGTTCCAAACAGTCCAAACCAGCATACTGATCAAGCCAATCGCCCAGAAAGCGGTGATATGAGGAGGGAAAGGCGTGAAGATGGTCTGAGGGTCGAATTTAAGGCAGATAAGAACCTCGGTGGCGATTATGGCCGCCACTACCCACGCCTGTTGACCAAATCGCTTCACATTCCTTGAAAAAACAATTAAAAAGATTAAAAAGCACACATTTTATTATAATCGTAACATACCACTATTAAAACTAAGTATAGAAGAACTATTCATTCGGTGTCTTTAGCAACCCGATAGATAATCGTGACTGACTTTAAGGGGGGTGATTTTGCAATGTATTGCCCTGTCTCCTTGTATAAGTTGGCTACGAAAAGAAAGAGGGGGTTAATGGGGCAAACAGATAACTAAGATAGCAAATTGGTAAATTTGGTAAATTGGGGTGGGATTTAGTTAGGATTCAATAAGGTACATTTATTGAAGATAAGAAAAATTAAAGGAGAAGAAAAGTAGAAAAAAAAACACAGGAAGAAGACGAGTAGTCAGACAAAAAATATAACAGTAAAATAGCAGTAGCCGCCACGGAAGGATGAAACGCCTTTGTCGACCGCCTCATAAAACCTGGGCAGATGAATCTTTAACTCACTCGTCAAACATGTACTCGTATGTCTCGTTCAGTGCTACGCTGCCGATGAATAAGAAAAGTATCACTCGCATCCAATTCAGGAAGTGAGGCGGAGGGATCCACAAGATGAATTTCAGATAGAACAGGGTCAGCTCAGCCGTCAGATACTGGAAAATCAAAAGGAAAACAGTGTCCACAATAAACTATGGAAGTTTATAATGAAATAAATAGGAAACAAAAACATTTGAACTTTGTTTTCGGTGGCAATACTATAATGCAAAACGATTGTAATGTTGATCTGATGATTTTTTTTTACAAAATTTATGGCGTTGTAACTGCTGATCAAAATCATGCTGATTAGGAAACGAGCATTTAGATTTTTTCTTGGGTGGTAGGCTCTATAACCGGGGGTCGCTAGGTCTCCGGATTGCATGATCACAGAAACGAGCTAGAAAAAGAGTCCATGGGCGGCCATATAATAATGCAAACGATAGTTGTGTTGATGCAATGATGATATGTTTGCTCAGAAAGTTGATGATTATAACATTGCTCTTGATATCAATACTGCTGATAAGGGAACACATACACTGAACTTATCTTCATAAAAAATGTTGTTAAAAATAATGATGATGATCATCATGTGTTGACGCTAATCAAAGCTGCTGTTGATGTTAATATTTTTGCTACAGCTGCATTGCTGATTCTGATACAATGGTAATTATGTTGATGGTGATAATAATTAGGATGAGTGGGAGTTAATAATTATTCAACAAGCATAAGGATGTTGTTTACTGGGCGACATGGTAAACAAAAAGTAATTTCTCTTACAACAGCGGTAATACCGCACACGGCCAGCCAACGCTTCAGTGTTTTTGTTGCTCCCCAGTCATAAGCTGTCCATGAATATGGTGTGAACTGTTGTGCTACTCGCTTTAATTTGCCACTAAAATGGAGGAGGAAAAACAACTTAACTGGTGTTACAAAAAAGGAGGATAAAAATAACAATTAGTCACCAACCTATAACTAGGAATATTCCAGAGTCCTCGCCAATGAAAAGGCTTAAAAAACGAAAACGAAAATAGTTAGTAAGACAATTATACAAATAAGCAGAGGACCCATGAATTCTGGTATATTTACACCAGATTTTAATTTCTAGTATTTAAAAAGTAAGTAACAAATTATTACACTACATTTAAATTACTCAATACATTTTACTGTAATATAGAAAATTGTAGAGAGTACAGCCAGCTAGCAGGGTCTCATTTGAGGTTATTAAGAAAGATTTTGCTTTCAAAAGCTGCAAGCTGATCCATGTGCCTCCCTCTGGAGGCTCCAGGGTTCCCAATGGTAAAAAACAAAAAATCTGAATAACCCCAAGGAAAGGCTTTTGCAGATTACCTATATGGGCAGCACAGTATGAACCAGAGTTTGTACCTTTATAGACAGATAATCGCATGTTTTCATTCCTAAGTATGTGCCAATAGCATTACAAACGAGGACGTCCATTATCCACTGAAAGATTACAAAGATAATGAAAATTAAGATGGGTAAAAGTACTAACAAAGTGTAAAAGAACTTACGGAGCCTTAATGTTTTCTTAGGTGCATTGGTTACTGTACAACCCACGCATGTCAAATGGTCAATTAAAGCTACATATTTGCTGGGATGATAAACCTTAATTTCTTTTATAAATAATAAAGTACAGAACGTATGTCCTGTTGCACAAATTAACTCCAGGCCCCAATAGCTTATGTAGCCTCTCTATTCAGAGCCTCTATCGGCCAGATAAAAAGGAACTTACATGATCCCACCAGCATTCACAAAAGTTTGGAAGTTGGTGTTCTAGAGTGTATTCCAAGACTTCAAACAGCACACTGATAACAATGCACAGCCAGTAATCCCTAATCATCAATGCCTTGAGAAGAAATCAGAAAATAAAGAGAGATTAGATTTCATACTCAGTATCAGATCATTTTGTGCAATTTAACAACAATGCCAGAACTTTAATGAAGTAAGTAATGCAAAACATTGTTCAGAGAGAAACGTGTGTAGGCTTAGGCTAGATAAAGTTCAACATACAATGACCCTCAGCTCCTCCTCTACTTTAAATTTAGTTAGACAATTGGTCCAGGGAACGTTTCAGCATGTCATAACTTCAGATCCTTCCCGAACCAGACCTTTAACATTCTCAAGGAGCGCTGTCGTAATGCAGTCAACAATAAAGTTAACATTTTGTTTCCATACCTTTTATATTTTAAAAGTAAATGATTAGATTATAATATGTATAAGATTAGGTAGCTAGGATATAACAGGTGAAGAGCCATTTGTAATGGAAATACTGTTATTAAACCTTTATTACTATTATTATTATTGTTATTATTTTTTTTATCAATCACATCAACAAAACTTTGCTATAACGAGGTCATCTTTAAGATTTTTTTTACAAACTACTAAAGTAACACTGACCTTTGCCCACCAGCCACATAAGTGTGCGAAGACAAAGATGTCAAACTTTTGCTAGAAAAAGAAAGGAAATAATTTAAACAACTGTTAATCTTTTTACTGAATAGAAGCAATCCATTACAAACCAAGAAATTGTGGAATGGTCCATCAGGATGTCCCGGAGTGTAGAATGCGCAGTCCTCCCCATAAGAGACTTCAGGTAATGGTTCTCCAAGGCTCTTATCAATATATTTCAGCAGCTGGCGTGCATCATCAACAGACTAGAAAATAAGTTATTCCCATTCACTTTCATTTATACCATTTATTTAATCCACTGTTGACCAGATATGAAAAGCATTGTTCACTACTCATTAACAAAGTTCTTCATACCCTTCAACTCAGAATTATCTTATACAGTAAGTCATACAGATTGTACAAAAAAAGAAATCCATAATCTTGGTAAGTCAAACATCAAGATGTCTCTAGAATATTATCCTACCTGGAAAAGAATAAATATCAATGCCAGTTCATAGAGCACACTGAGGCAAAGCATCAACCGCCAAAATGCTGGAAACAAATAAGGATTATGTGATTTCTTACATACAGGTCAATGAAAATTAATATATGTAAGGGATCAAGGAATAAACTATAAAGGAATAATATGGTTTAGGTTTAAATGGAGGTACTTTACATAATTTCAAGTGTAGCACCATTTAATAATACCTGGGTGTGGTCGCTTGAAGGGACCATCGCGAATTTGAGTGACACCAAACAGTAAAAACACCATAAAACAGGCAAACAGCCCTCTGTCAGACAAAAGATCAAAGATGTTTGACAAAAAGATACAGCGAAATAAAGGAAACAAACACTTTTATCATGAGAGTATACACCTATTTCAAATAAGGTTTCACTCAGAGAATAAAATACGTGCAGGTTTCAAAAACAGTAGAAGCTTGTGTTTACATTTTTATGAACATTCAAATAGCTTTCAGATACAAGGATTCAGCCATTTATATGCTACCCATAAACCACCGCAGGTTACGACACATGGATTCTCGAGTGCAACCTTATTTAAAATAGTTGATGTAGCATGTTGGGCATGATGTTAATGGCATCCACTAAGGGAGGTAGGATTTGCATTGCTCTTGATTATTTTGTTTATTCTGCCTTACAGTATATGATATTCACAATTAAAAAAACATTAAAGATCCTATTCTAAGTCTTCTGGATGCCAAAGAATAGGACACTCAATCTATGATAAAGTAGAACTATTTACTGACACAAATTTAGTGTTCTTTGTTATTGAAGCAGGAGTATCATTGATAACTCACATAAACAGAAACAGCTATTTTTCAAACAGGTAATCAGCTAACAAATTAAGAAATTACACTTCCTTTCAAGGAATACTGTTTTTGTGTGGGAAAATCACAATATTTGTGAAGTTGTGAACATGATATACTAACAGCATTTAGTTATGCAATAAAACTTGGCAATAAAATTATTACCAACAATATCAACATTATCCCTTACAGTAAAAATACTGTATACTCGCTTCTAACCAATCGTGCCTGATTTGACTCCTAGTCAACTAGGCCGGATGGGCAGTAAAACAGTGAAATTTTTTCTACAGCAATTTCTCTCTTTTTTTTTTCTAAGAGATCAATATGATATAAAGTATGCTTTCAAAGTCTAGAGAATGCATGACACTCCTGCTTTAGCTGAGAGTTTTATATGTATAAATGAATAAAGATAATGTAATTATTTAGAAGAGAAAATATAACAGCTGATATATGTTTTAATACCCTGCTAACTCAAACCCCCAAACTAATTTTTGTCTTTCCTTCAAATTTCAAGTTACTTCTGAAGCCACCTCTCTATTTGCAATTGAAAGAAATGATTGCAGTGTCCCTCTAGATTTAATCTGAAAGTCGGCCTATGATGAAAATAATACAAAACTTTTCCCACAAATAAGAACTTAGCATTTTCTAGACAAACTTCTTTCAAATGAGGTGCATATACATATAGTTAAGCAATGAACTGAGTCATTCATTGCTAAACTAAACAAGCTCCTACAAAGTGGAGCACTATCTTGGCTCAAGGTGAAAACATCTACCGGAAAACACATACATATATGTATATAGTCCAAAAAACAGCCCTCCTTATCCTTTATGTACTATGGTGATCTACATCCACAATGCCAGCAACAGGGTCACGGCTCACACATTGATTACAGTATGTGCATGCTTGCATTTCTAGTTGCCATTATATCATGTTTAGATATCATTTCATGCTTTCCCACATCCTCGTTAGGATGTGACGCTGGAAAAATAAGCAGCAGAATAGAATGTGCACAAGCCAGCATCCTGTTGCCAGTGTGAAACATAGATACCACATGTACCCCAAGCTCACTGTGTCTAGTGGTTCACGTTACGTCGCGACCGTTGAAGGCTGTATCCAAGTAGCTGGTCAGAAGGATAATCGGATGGTCATGAGGTTAGCTAATGTGTGATTTTGAAGCAGATATAATTTAAATATCAAGATTGGTCTTGATGGCATCTAGGAAGATCAGACTGAATTGTGGGGAAGGAATTTTGACAAAATATTGAATTCTGAGCAAGCTAGAAGGGAATTACTTCAGTTTTTATGGCAGCCGTGGGGTTAAGGTAATTCCCTTGAAATAGTTCTACAATTTTTTTAAAACTTGGCATAAACAATATTGAAGTTAAGGGCTTTCAAAAAATGTAATAAAAAAATGGGGGAACCAACCTCGTTTTCACAACAGAGGGGAGTAGAGTTGATGCGTTTTTACTGATCGCGCAAGAAAAAATCCCAACTCTTAGTTTTCAAAGAGTGCCTATAGTCTTTAGAAAATTAAGTTCTGTTTGTAACCGACTTTATTTTTCTGTCAAAGCGATTTTAAGTAAAAAATGTGCGCCTTTTGCTGTGTTTTCTTGTACAACTGTGGCGCACACGCACTGAATACCGGAAAATTCGAACAAACAGCGCATGCCACTATGCGCAGAAGGGGTGCGCAGTGCAATTCAAGTGAATTACCTTAAAGTGTGCAACCTTTCTCTCTTATGTATAAGGGGAAACAGAACAATGTAACTCTCAAAATGCTGGCCCAAATGGCTTGAAACTTTACCCAGACCATATTTAAGACTACACTGTCAGGTCAGAATATTTTTGAAAGTTTTATGACTTTATTTTGTAGTAAAGTGAACGGCTTATTTCAATCCGATATGTTTACTGTAAACCATGACACACACAATGTAACGTGAACCACTATAATTTATTCATACACACAGTGAGCTTGGGGTACCTGTGTAGTTACTAGCTCAACATAATGTTATAATATCATTGTTCTTGTTAAGGGAGTATGAACTTATCCGTCAGTTCTTAAGTGATGACTTTTCTGTGGTAGGAAACCATCAAGAGATGTAAATTCTATTTTTTTTCTAAAGCACATGTAATACTAGAACATGCACATTTTTTGTAAGGTTGTTGTAACCTTTTTTTTTCTCATGCCATCTATTTGGTATAAATTTGCTTTAATATTTCACATTCTTTGGTCTTCCCTGAAGAAAATTTTGCAAAGTGGACTACTAGTTTTTGCTGGATTAGCTCGCTAGTGGCAATTATTGTATTTAAAGGTAAAGGTAAAAGGTATATCATATTCATTGCTCTGGTTCAAGAATATGACAAGAATATGATATTTCGAATTACTGTTTTTGAAGCCTTTTACATTACCTCTTGGTGTTATACTGACTGCTGTACTGGGATTGTTCAAACAATGCAACATAGATGAGGACACAAATCAGGCCTATCAGAACTGTGATCGTATGAGCTTGCCTGCAAAAACAATACATGCATGTCAAACAAAATATATTCGCCTTGAAGACAATCATATAGAATCAAAAAGCCCAAAATGTTGTGATCTCGTTCCAGAACAATGAATAAAATACAGGGCAGAGTCTGCCCTGAAGAAGTCTTATTAAAGACGAAAATTTGGCAGAGTCGAATTCCAGTTTTTGGTGTATCGCCTTAGGAAGACATGATATTCTTAAAATGACGTATTATGTTTTGACTTTATTACATGCCATTTTGATTCATAAAAAGCAGGTAGAGGCACATAAACACATAGCATCCAGCAGCGAAATTTAAATTCATCCAGAAATCTTTTGCATACCTCGAATGACCCATCTAAAAATTATCTGATTAAAATGATAGATACATCACTTTTAAACTCGGATATGCGTACCGCAAAATACTTTCGGGTTAGTCGAGTTTAAACGTGGAAACTAAAACTGGCATGAAAATGTAAACAAATTCGTAACACTACTGATTTAGAATGTAAGCAAGGCCAACAAAATAGTATTCAGTGATGGGAAGATTCTTTTAAAGTCGGAAGCAATAAGGCAAAATTATAAATATAGGTACATCAGAATGTGTGACCTGGATGCACGTTGAATGGTCAGTGAAACTTTGTAAACAAATGAAACTGGTCTTACAATAAATCGCTTCCATCTCACGCCCAAATAACATGTCTAACTCACCAGAAATACGTATTGGTACCATCATCAGTGAACTGTTGAGTTTTATTCCGATCCCATTCACAGGCAATACTGAAAGGGCGACTATCAACGTGCGATGTTCCATTGGCCCGAAGTGCCTTTGCCGATTCCCGCTCACCTCCACTGACTTTAGAAGCTCGACAACAACACGAATTACATACACAAGAACACGTCGCGATTTCTTTCAACTTCGCCATGAAGACAGCCTGGTTCTTCTAATATGGTTAGGATAAAAAATCGCCCTGTTTTAGGGAAACGTCTTGGGCGATTAGCCGGGACAGGTTATCATCATTGCTCTTCTTGACGATTTACAATTTGCATCACTGATAAAAACCTGTTGATGTCATGAGTGCAGAGAGACTGGGGATAGTTCTTCCACAGGGACCCCATTAAACATACCATACGGCGTTTATCGTTTATAATAAATACAAAAAAAAAAAAAAAAAAAAAAAAAAATAGTCGTGTTCGTGGACCAGAAGAATAAATAAAATACAACAAAAACTGGTATTGGACTCTTCCAAAGACGAAAATTTTGTCAAATACCAGTTTTTCGGTATACGGCGTTTAGAGATAGCCTAGTAGGTGTCAGGACCTCTTTTTCGTTTTCCGTGAAGTATATACCTTTTTTTTTGTATCTCCAGGGTTTCAGCGAGCGGAAATAGAGATGATCGAGCAAAGAGCATGGCCCAATTCTTCTTGCGGCCATGCTCTTTTGCTTGGCTTTTTTCCCGCTGCTAAAATCGTTTTTTTTTTGCCATTTGCCACGTGACAAGGGTGAAGGGAGTGAGGTGTGTCGAGTACGCATCGAGGAGGTACGCCAGGTATCATAAGTGCGGGGAGTATCTTATATGTCAAAATAAAATATGATTTCAACTCTTGTAAACTCTTCTCTTACAGAACTATTTTTATTACGGAATCAAAGCGTAAGAGAATAGAAGCCTAGAATCAAAAACTTAATCTTTACTCATTGTTTACTATCATCATCTCTTTTAGATTTATCGTGAGATTTACCCAAACATAGCTAGCATTTAAGAGTTTGCAATACTTTCACAAAACGTGCTTCATTCTACATTTTTTGTCTTTGTTTGCATGTTTCATGACAATGCAGACTAGCAGGATATTTCTGCACCACTAAACAGGAGCTTTGCCTGTGCAGCTGTGCAGGTAGCGTGTGTTATTAAATCTATCCGTAAATATGCAAAAATGGTATTTTTCCTGTATTGAATTTCAAGCGCAAGGGCAAGCTTGGGCGCCTACGGCATCGTGGAATATAAGGTAGGGCTAATTCGAACTAGCACTAAATCTTTTTAACTTGAACCTTTGTAATCATCGCTTTATCAAAAGGTGAGACGATATTATCTTTCTGATTAGCTATAAAAATATTTCATTGGTGGATTTCTAATCAAAGCTCTATAGGTGTTTGTTCTTTGGTATGTTTAAGGTTTATAAAATGCGAATTAATGCCAAAGGTTCGGTACCTTGTTGATAAGTTCAAATCGAATTTGGCTTATTAGCATTATTAAATCTTCTAAACAACAACATCTGATTGTTTATTCGATTGAATAAATTATTTATGACTTATTTTCACCCAAAGGAACGGTTTGGCACAGTATAACATACCATTTTGATGCGAAATATAAGAACACCTTTAATGTTTTCTTATCACGTTAATAAAGTATATACCAAATTTTATTCTTTTAAGATCAACAAACGACCATTTGACGATGCTGTTACATAAATATGAATGATTCAATTTTGGTGCGGAGCTGATGTATGTATCAAGATCATATTCAATCATCAAGATCTATTAACATATCACAATAATTGACATTGATTCGTTTGATTAAATCTGTCACGCCTTCATGTAAAAGCCTGATATGGCGGATTCGGTACTCAGCATCGCAGTTCTTGCTCAGGGTATAGCCTGCGAGCCGGGGGCGAGCCGTCTCTCCTGTGTGTTTCCTTGTTCAGGATCCCTGTGGCGGATAAACTTTTTTTGGCTCGCCACAGGAATCCCAAAAAAAAACCCAAAACAGGAATTTCTGAATTAATCCTCTTTAGGGCCGGCTACTCAGGTTAAGAAAAGTGGGGGCTCCAGGGGAGGAGGAGGTATTTTCTCCTTTCGTTTTTAATATACAGTGGTACCTCTTAGCGCCTTATGCGAGCCCCAAACTCAAACTAAAAAAGGCATATGAAGAAAACGTTGTCGTTTTGAGGGACTGGTACCAAGGACTCTTAATTTCTTTTCAGATACTTTCTCCATTGACCAAAGATGGTCACAGTCACTGTTTTTCTCTTCTGATAAGTCATAAAGTTTACGAAGCACCTGCGGTACAGTAACCGTAAAAATAACAAGAATCGTGCAGTTTTTCCAAATAAGAAATATATTAGTTTCCTTATATGGAGTGACCGCGTTTGGCAAAAACGACAATTTTTGGCTGAATTTTCTTGATATGGCCAAAAGTGAGAGCTCAAGCCCACCCAGGCTAGTCAGACACTTTGCTAATGAGGTGGGCAGGTGCCTTTTGGCCGCTAAGGCGGATACAGGATTGGGAAGCAAATATTTTAAGACTTTGTTATAGTGACCACTGAAAAGATGTTTGGCCGGTTGACGGTAGATGTAACGTATTGTATCTGCATCACTGTGTCCTTCACGCAGTATCTGTAATATATTAGAGGTCGCGGATCAGATAACAGTAGCAGATGTAGGAGTCGCAGGAGACCACATTTACCACATCTTCTCAATGACATTCACTCATAAAGAAAGAATATTACGCTTAATTCTTACACCCTTAGTGAATAATGGATCCACCTTGCATAGGTGTAACCTGCTATAAACTTGCTTCCAGCAATTCCAATCATTCTCAGACGTTTCCGACTTTTCCCGACTGTTTCCCGATCACATCCGTTTGCGTTCGTGTAAAAGAATTTGTCACTTCACCGCCGAAGGCAAGTGGGTGTATCAAACTGATATGTAAATATATCTTCTATTGTGCTCGCCATCTACGTTGGTTTCTGTCTCTTAGACCTCTGGAATTAATCGCCTAGTTATTATCACTTGAGTTTCTGTCCACGAGATCGACTTATTTCATTCCTTCCAGCATGGATCTTGAAACAGAAGAGGCGAGTGGCGATCGGACAGAGGAAGGACTATCGGAGACTATTGAAGGCAACATTGAATATTCTAGTCGAGGGGTGGCAGATAACGAATCCGATTCAAGGTACATTATTTACACAATTTACTCAAATTTAGAGTCCCCCGTATTGGAACTTCGACTGCTCTTACAATTTTACAAATTTTGTCACTTTCAGACTTTTTCACAAGTGATTTATTTGATTAAAAACTGTTATAGTTTTCTTGGAGTCGGCAAGAGATTTCCTCACATTTAAACAACAGGTTAAATTAGCTTCCCACAGTTATAATCTTGCTAAGATCTAGGTAAGCGTAATAACAACTTTATGTGTGAGGAAGTGTGATGTTGTTTAGAGGTATTTAAAATGGCACATAATATGTTTGTTTTATTGGTCGATATAGCAAGAGCTAAAATATAAAATACACGATAATGATTTGCGTGAGGAATGGTGTGAAAGGCAAAACGTGTTGGAAAAGTGGACTTATCATTCTGATTCATCTTAGGACCGGTATAACGTATGAATGAAATACTGACACTATAATCTAAGTCTGTTGTCTTTTTGCTTTACATTTTAAGCCAAAGGTACGTAACGGATAAAAGCAGTTCCAGTAAACCATGAGCTGTTGCGAATTTTCCATAAATGCACTTATAAGATTTTTTGCACTTGGAGGCATAAGCGCAGTTTATTATCGAAATGCAAGTTAGAATCAAATGTTTATTCAATTATACTTGTGCTTGAGTTATTTTCGCAATTTTGGTGACCCCTTCTTTGAGGTTAAACTCGAGGCAAGTCTCGTGATAGTCTATCTGCATTTATCCCGTCAATTTACGTATCATAGATGTGTTAGCGCGTTATGAAGCGGTAATCTTTCAGTTTCATTCAAAAAAGAACTTTATCTAATCATCCTAGGCACAATATTTTGAGTCACGCAAGTGTTGCGTGACTAACTAGTTCGTATTACTCCGACAGCACGTAAACGATAGTTTCCTGTATTTAGTGCCAACAAAGAAACCACCAGACGTTTAGAATTTTTAGATAAAACGCCCCCAATATTCCGCTTTAATACGATATAAGGAACATTTGGTAGGATGTCTTTTTTAATTGTTTATATAATCACTTTTGCCTAATTTAGCACCAAACTTGTTAGATGCTTGTGATAAGTGCATTTTAATTAGGGCTTTTATTGTTTTTCTTGCTTTTCACTTTATATGATTGTTCTGCACTAGAAATAAACAATTCTGACCTTTGGGCTAAGGCATGCACATCTTTGCATCCAGTAGGGTTTGCGCGCTAGCTGAACCATATATGGAAGCAAACATGCCAATAGCTTTAGAAATGAGGCCGTGGTGAATGATTTCTGTGTCTCGTTCTAAGACTGTTCAGTGAAATTTAACCAGCTTTCCACATAACTAATGGACTGTCATTATTGATTTAGCAGTGCTGAAAAGCCTCCTTAAGTAAACTTTATTGATATTGCTCTAATTTTATTATACCCTTTAGGACTTTCAAACAAACCTAAACTTTGGGGTTTATTTTCAATTAACACTAGCGCAAAAATGGAAGAGATTATGGATATAATCGTACAATTGCTTTTAGAGAAACTGAAATTTCCTGTTATCAAAATA
This sequence comes from Nematostella vectensis, assembly GCF_932526225.1. Lineage (NCBI taxonomy): Eukaryota > Metazoa > Cnidaria > Anthozoa > Actiniaria > Edwardsiidae > Nematostella > Nematostella vectensis. The sequence goes on from NC_064039.1 coordinate 11,890,900, forward strand.
CAACAGATGTAACAGATATATCTGCAGATTTTGGCCACCGCCGGAGTAGCTAATCACGGTGCGAATTTTTGTCTCCGAGGCAAAAAAAAAAACATGTCTTCATGCTATAGCGAAGACTTTAGGGTTAAATTGAGTAGGATTCTAAGGAGAGGGTATCTTCGAATAAAAGAGAAAAGAAGGGGTTGCTCAAGAATGTCACTAATAAAATAGCTTTTCCAATAGGCTTATTGAAATGTGTAGAAGCTTTCCAGCACTACCAAATTAAATGTGTGAAACCTGGTACTACATAATTTGTGATATGAATAATTGATCATATAAACAGGGCCGTAGCTAGCCAGGGAAAAGGGGGGATGATTAGAAGATTAATAAAATTTGCAAAAGACATATAGAAAAATAGCGTCTGCCCACGAAGCAGAAGAAATATCCGAGGCTTGCCTCTTGCATCTGAAATTTCTTGCCCTTCACGAATAAAGATACTAATATCATATTTACTCTATCGCCGCGTTTTTAGGGCGGAGTGCGATGGCGCATACCTGTCAGGCCAGTTGAGCCTGGACGTAAAGAGAGTCTCTGGACAATCTCTTTAAAATGTAACGATTTACCTTCTTTAGTCTGCCCTGAAGAATTCTTATTTTCTGGTTAACAAACAAGACTATTTGGGTATTTTGACTGATTCAAACAACACAAGCAAAATCCCAGAAACTCTCTCGGTAAAGTTTGAAATTTCTTTCATAGAATATGATCTTGTTATTTTTTATACCGTCGTGGATACGGCTGCGTTTAAGAATCATTTAGCCATATATTCGGCATAATCCAGTCACAGAGGTCTTTGATCTATCCAAGATGAATTGCCACTTGAAAATTGGCCAAAAGAGGACGGCCACTGAAGAGATCCCAACCTAACCCTTCACTATGTCTTAAAGGGCTCGCATATAGTTCGCCAAATATGGTACGTTTTCTCGCATTGTTCTTTTGCAAATGTGTCCGCATGCTAATTTCCAGGCAAATTTCTTGGTATAAATGGTATAGCTAGAAAGACTACAGGCAAGCTGTAGAAAAACTAGATTGTCTGCGTAGGAGTGGTGTAGACAATGTCCCTCCCTCCTTCATCAGTGCAACTAGTTTGTTTCACAGAGGCGTTTAACATACCTTTTCAACCTTGTATTTATTTATACCTGAAATTCCTTGGTAGCAGCAATATTTTGGGTGCGAGCGCGCATACTCAGAATGGCACGCAAGGACCATTCGGTGACGATGGCGATGACGTTCCATCAGCACGCGCAGCCTTTTTAAGCGGTAAAATAACAACAACAAAAAGCAACTTATTCAGCGCTTACAAATAAGCCATAAATTTTCTTTGGGGAAGGGTTTATTTTCATTTAAATATTTTTTATCGTTCTCTGATGTAACGGACGCAGACATTTCTGTGTCTATATTTGGCTCGAGTTTGCCACTCAAAAAGTCACGTGATCGGCTATCGCAAATAGATTTTCGGTCCCAGGTATAGGTTTTAGGATACAAACACCTTTTTCGATCAAGCTGGAGATTTTTCGCAAAGTAAGCTGGTTTCCCGAGGTCAGCTCCACGAATCCACGATGCGCTATGGACGCTATGCATTAGAAAGGATCAAGCATTCATTAATAACTATGAAAACGGTGCTCCGTTACATTTTTCACCCTTCCCGCTATGCCTTGCATGCTTATAGCCACAATCGTGAAAGAGCTGGGGCGAGTGCATGGAGACGAGGCCCTGTGGGTAAACATCAAAAAAGTGCCTCAGTTCTCAGTGCTGAAAAGATCTAAACTCGCGAGATTTGGAAAAAACACAAAATGTTAGCTCTTCAAAGATGAATATTATATACAAGCCCTGGGCTTTACATACTTAATAAGTTTTTAGAAAAAATCCATTAGATTCGAAAAGAATAGCAAGAAGAGATTAAAAATGTACGACATGGATGTGCTACGATAGCTTGCAAGGTTTGCAAAGACGTAACTATTAAATGAAACATTCGTATCTTGAATTTGTTTTTGTCATTATTATGTGGTTCAACTTATTTACTTAACTTCGCTTTCGTCTACAACAGAAATGATTTAGATCAAAACCAAATTGTTTGCAATCGTTAATATCAGATAAAAATTGGCGCAAAGAATTATCATCGGAAATTGACCACAACTACCGAAATCTGAATGTTCGGGTTAAAAATAGTCTTACGAAAATAACCACTAGTAAAATGACACGGCTTTTGTTTCTTATAATACGGCATTGTCTACAGTATATTACAAGCGATTTTCTTCACATAAATTTACCATTTCAAGATTCAATTTGGCCAAAAACCAGTCTGATCCTTTTCAAGCCGGAATGGAATCATAAGGCGTTAGTTCAAAAAATTTGGTGGCTTATTCTAATTCATTAATAATGGTGGAAGCCCTGGGTACTTATGTGTTATTATGTCTGGTATAATAAAGTGGGCTACACTTTGATTGGCTCTATGCGCCTTTAGTTTTGATCAATGAATAATTCTGTTAATTCGACCTGCTTTCGACGGAATGAAAGCTGTTATTTGAAAGTTAAAATACCAACCTAGCGACAAAACTACTGGATATTCCCAAGGTATGGGGGCATAGCGGACGAACACACGAGGCATTTTTAATATCACCCATCAACGAACGCGGTTATTAGAGTCATCATTCGCATGATTCACCTGTCTTGCGGCTTACCGGCTACATTGCTGCATCGATCGGTAAAGGATCTGGGGTAAACGTTTTTGCTGCTGAAGCATCGATCGGTAAAGGATCTGGGGTAAACGTTTTTGCTGCTGAAGCATCGATCGGTAAAGGATCTGGGGTAAACGTTTTCGCTGCTGAAGCATCGATCGGTAAAGGATCTGGGGTAGCATATATATACCATTCAAGGACTCGCGCTAATCACCATCACCATACTCGTTTCACTGTAAAATTTGTCTTGGACTGTACTGTGCATTTTATCATATTGTTATCACAAGCAACATTGAATCAAATTATATTAGTATAGAGCTAATTTATAGTTTGTTGGAAAACCATTGTTATTTAAAGAAAATACTAAAATTTATTACTACTTTGACTTTTTAATCGTCAATACTGTCTCAAAACCAATGCGTAAAGCATTTTGTCGTACAATCAATGTAAAGAAATTGCTTGTACTTAGCGCATGGTGACGACCCACGTGCTGTTTACATTATCATAAACTCAAAATCGAATAGCCAAACGCTAAGTTTACATTTCATACAAGGCTTCGCTTGCTGTTAAGTTGAGACGGTTGAGGTTTTGGCGACAAACAGTCGCGGTTAGATTTCTGACTCCTGAATCTTGGGCACGTTTCAATAACAGCGCATCCCCATAGAAATAATGGTTAAAAAAAAAAGGTACTTTCGCGTTTTTTGGCTTTTTAATATCTTTAAGCATAATAGAATAGCTGTATCAGAGATAACTCAAAAGGTGCGGTTCAGAAAAACGCCTGGTAGAATCTGTCGGGTATTTGTAATTCAAATGTTTATTTTTACGAGACAGGATATCGTAAAATGGGATATTTCATCATTATACATGTTCATTTTAAGGAGAATTTTGAATTTTTATAGTGATTCTCGTAATGATGTGGAACAAAACAGAAATTCATATTTACGTTGTCGCGATATCCAATATCTTGCAGGTACTAGGAGAATTAGATCAGAATTTAAGGCGAGGTTTGGTTAAAAAAAGATCCTGTTTATTTTCTATTGCACTCTCTGATTGAAATCCATTATATTTTGAAATTTTGAGCTCTAATGTTAAAACCTTTGTTTCCACCGTTTCATTCCTGCCGTGTTACGATGCTTTTTAAAACGTTTCAATTTGATATTCAGTGGTGGTATGTACCTCTACCTATTTGTTTTGTTTTAATAACTAATAATTTCGATATTATATTAATTTCTTTTATTCAAGATCGAAATGTATTTAACATTTTAAATAATTTACATCTTATGCTTTTATGATTTATTGCTTCTAAGAAGAGCGTGTTTGTATTGGCTAGAGACTGTCTGTCTGAAAGCCCTTACATTGAGTTAGGGACAGACTTTACAGTCCTGGTGCCGACCAATGGGGTACCCCTTTCTTAAATTAAATTGCGTTTACGGGTTTACTCTCATCGGGCAGAAGGGGAACCTTTTGATTATTTACAACAGATTTTTTTATTAGCCTTTTTGGCTTTCATATTAACTATGCGAATTTTATATGTCTGGCGTGTTTCTAGTTTGTCTAGTGGAATACTTAATTATTGGGTCCTTACATCCATGTTGCGGTAACAAAGGACAGATCGCTAGATTATTTTCGAGGGGTGCAGAAACAAATTACCCCCCTCCCCCTTAATGCTCTAATTCGTTAATGCTAAGTCATGATAATTACTTATTTATCTTCATTTACAGTGACGGTGAGACCGGGAAGATTGGCATTGACGAACTCCCGCGAACAGGTATCGCTAAACTCGCAAAACAAATGTTTGAGAGTCAAGCTCCTTACGAGATCGAGACCGAGAAGACCCCGGACCTCATGATGGTGTCAGAGGGGCTCACCCGTGAAGGAAAAGAGAGGTTTGAGAAGGGCGAGGCCTACACACCGGCGCACAGGGTGCATAGGGAGCTGGAAGACCTGCCCGAGGTTAATAACATATGGCATTATATGAACGATAGTGGGCTCTTTACATGCGTTTAGCTAGGGTGGGTGAGGGTGCACCCCCCGCCCCCCCCCCCCCCCCCCCCCCCCCCCCCAAGGGCGTAGCCAGGGGTTGGCCAAAGGGGCCCGGGCCCCCTTCGAGCTGCCAAAAATACAGTAAATGTATGGGACATTATCTAAAATACAGGATAAAATACCTTGAAAGGGCCTTTTGGGCCCCCTCCTGTTTAAAATCCTGGCTACACCGCTCCACCCCCCCCCTTTCGAGCGCTAAGAAGTGCGCTATTTTTTTTATATTCCACATGACATCCATGACTGGGCAACAAAAAAAATCTACCAGAGATGAATCGTATATAATTCCATAGTGACCTTTGCATTGACAAAAAATGCACAGTGGTGGAAGATCTAACTAAGGTGAATAACTCAATCATAGTCACCTATGCGTACACTCACACGTTGAAGCTGTTGTGCGAGATCCTTTGATATTCCTCGACACTCTTCTTGTTTTTTCCAGAAAGGCACAGCGTCCAGTGCGCGCGCAGCTTTCGTCAGCTCCACAACGCGTCAGGAATTCACACATCACATGGACGACGATCTGCCGGACATACAGGTCAGCAGACTTTACCATCGAAATCGAGCTTTACCGAGACTGGTGATCTTCCTAGCTCTATTCCCTTCGACCTGATTATGAGGGCAGTGCCCTCACCTCATTTCGGACTAAAATATTTTTAATGTATGGTAGCTAAAATACCCCCCCCCCCCCCCTTCGGGATGGCGCCCTACCCTTCGAGGAATCCTGTATCCGCCTCTGTTTTCAGTATTCAGAATAAACCGTCAAGCAAATCGGGTCTAGGCTCTTTAAACTCTATGTCATGCCTTGGTTATGGTGGTGTTGCAGCTGTGGTTAGGAGTCAATTCGGTAAACTCTGTCTTTACCTTGATCAGGGTGGTGTTGCAGCTGTGGTTAGAGGTAAATTCGAGTCTGGGCAAGCTTCCAATGTCGAGGTCGCTCGAGAGGGTGACGAGGAGGATTATAGACCTGCCAAGGGGACTGCGCTATCCACACGCGCCAAGTTTGAGCAGGGAGAGGTATACAATGCCAGTACGTACAGAAGAGAAGAAGATGAGGCTTTCCCAGAGAAAGGTTTGGCCAGCAAGACCAAGCAGATGTTTTTGTCAGGCGCTGCTAGTAATACCATGGTCTCCGAGGAAGAGGTAGATGATCCGAAACCTGAAATCGGCACCGCTTCTAAGATTAAGTCTATGTTTGAGAAAGGTAAGTTTTCTGGCCGTCCGTCCGTCCGTCCGTCCGTCATTGTCGGTCTATATGCCTTACTGTTTTCTGTCCGTCATCTTTCTGTTTTCCGTCCGTCTTTCAATCTCAATGTCTGTCTGTTTGTTTGTATGTCTATCTTTGTGCCCATCTATCTGTCTCTATGCTTGTCTATCTGTCCGTTTCTGTCTGCCCGTCTGTCTCTATGCCTGTCTGTCGGCCCGTCTGTCTGTCTATATTCTTGTCTGTCGGCCCGTCTGTCTATCTCTTTGCCTGTCTGTCTGTCTGCCCGTCTGTCTATATGCCTGTCTGTCGGGCTGTCTGTCTGTCTATATGCCTGTATGTATTTCTGTCTGTCTGTCTGTCTGTCTGTCAATATGTCTGAATGCCTGCTGGTTTGTGTATTTCCTTCATCGATGATTATTCGTATGTTTTTTCTCCTCCGTAGCCAACTTGTTATGTTTGTGTCATTATTGGCAATTCCATCATTAAAATTGGCTCCTTGTTTCGTGTGCATTCGTGTGCACACCTGCCCTTCCGTCTTGCCAAATCACGTGATCATGGACCTTTATACACGCGTACGCGGTCACGCCATCGCTAACGGACGTGTACTAAACATAACAGATTACGATAACCTTTAACCGATGCGGGAAACTGATAGAATCCCTTGCATTAATATTACTACTTGCCGTTATGATCAAATGGTAATGTAATTCGGTGTATCTAGTCGGAAAGATATATGCCCGATTTTCATTTAACAAATCGACTCATTATTTCGAGCCTTGGAGTTGAGCAGTTCGGTATCGAGGGGTCCGGCTCGTAGGATACCGGAACTCAGGAGAGCCATTCAGAGCGCGGGACTTGATGGATACCGGACCCCGAAAAAAAATAATGCTAGATATCTAAAACGGTCCATTCAGTAAGTGACATCAAAAAGTAGAAAGTGAAACCATTATTAAAAAAAAAGCCAAGATCCGGCAACATAATATGATTGAGATAGAAAATTACGTCATCCAGTGAATGCATGTAATGCATACAGGTAAACCACAGGGAACACGCGCAAACCACCTGCAATGTCACGTGAAAGTGACGTCGTTCTCATTATCGCATATAAAGCATTCCGACGCTTTCGTCAGAGGTCCTTGATGTTTTCCACATCGTTCCAGGCGAGATACCCAAAGCAGAGGCGGTCCACGTAGGGGAGGTAGATGAACTGGAGGAAGTAGTCTCCACGGGAATCGCCGTTCAGTTGCGAACACAATTCCAAAAAGGGGATATATCAAACGCTGAGAAGAGAGAAAAAAGACTCAGCTATAACCCCGAGAAAGGTTTGTTTGCAGCCGGTTTCGAAGCAAAAAGTGTTGGATTAACTTTTGGTTTGTAATTCACGAAGAGAGCTAGGGGAACACCAAGGTGTTGAGGGTTGTTTCATGGCCAAGACTGGAGCTAATGACACCACAATCACCATCACAACACACGTCAATAGCGAAGATAAGTCACACCGGCATTTTGTTCTGTTTCATTGAGAAATAAAAAGTTAAAAAAGAGTATCGCGTTCACGGGTATGTAAATCGTAAAAAAATAAGTTTGAAAACTCGAGCAAAAGTTTTTGTTGTAATGACTTGCATGACAAACCTTGTGCATGAATCAGCTCGTATATCACGATACTGACAAAATAATTGTCAATCCACTGACTAACAAGCATGTTTTCACATAACACACATGACATGCACGTGATCGCACACGTGATATCCCATACTCCATTCTTCTGCAATGTTTTCGCATAACATACACGTGGACACACACGTTGCTCCATTCTTCTGTAATCAGAGAGGGGTATCTCAATCTACTTTCTACTTCATTTTTTATGCAAAGGGTGTGTGTCTTAGGGGGGAGGGGGCGAGTTTTGTTTTGTTTCAAGATGTGTACAGGACAAGGTAGACAAAACGTGTATGCTTAGCAGTGTGTGTTTTTTTTTTTTTGGGGGGGGGGGGGGAGGAAGTTAAAGAGCAATATGATACATGGTCGTAGGCTCGGCATAGGGTAAGCATTAGAGAGAGTGGGAGAGGTTCTCTTTGCTAGGCCAATGGAGCTTAAGGGCGAGGTGTTAGGGGTAGGGGGAGTCTTAGGCAACCTGCTATTTGAGCAAGAGTACGTGTGCTGAGTCAAGACTATGACTGCATATTTACTTGTATGTAATGAGAGAGGGGAGGATGATGTCTTAAAATAAGGCCCCCTTGGTTTAACGATCGTATCTTTGATAACCAAAATCAAAACAACCGTCATACGCGATCGTTAGTGAGAGCTGGTTGAAAAATCTCATAACATAACCCTTTTTCACATTAACATTCATTATACCAGTCATTCTCCCTCTCGCTAACCACATCCAGCTGCCTTTCCTGATCTCACCCAGTTTGATTTCAAACACCCAATTCTCAGGTACAATTAACGAAACAAGATCGATCTTCAAAGATCCACCGCATTTGCCAGTACAAAAAGAGCAAAATGACGTGGATAATCTCCCATCGAAGGGAGTGACGCATGATTACCGCTGGAAGTTTGAGACAGGGACGGTGACTAACGCCGAAGGGTCTGTGGTCGATAGGGATGAGGCGCTACCAACAACAGGGACAGCTCGCGCCCAGATGGCGGCGTTCCAGGTACGGCTGGATTAGACCTGAGACTTTGATCATCACAGCAGTCGATTTAAAAGCGCACGTGCCGCAAAGCACTCCAAAAAGCAGGGGAGAGGAGGGGGAACTTTCCCAAGCAGTATAACCATAGTAATGTACTAAAAGGACCATGGTCTCTCCTGTTACCCCTGTTAACCAAAATATAACTACCAAGATCAGTGCCGTAGCAGGCCTCGGAATATTGGAGGGGCACAGCCACGCCCCTACAAGTCATTCCCTTATATTTTTTTTCAAATATTGGGAGAGGGGCACGTGCCCCCAGTGCCCCACTTCCTGCTACGGCCTTGCAGATTACAGGGCGAAAGATTGACAATTGAAATTAGATATTTTCTTTTTATAAACCCGAATACACTTTAGCTTTTAGCACTAACACTCTAAAGTCTTTGTTCTCTTTTTTACTGGCTTGACCATTACACTTTGACTATTACGCTTTGTTCCACGGGTTACGTTGTAACCATTCGTGTACTGTAGGCCGCAGCTGAAAGGACGGAATATCAAAAGACTTGTAACATAGAGGAGGAGATGCAGATGTACAAAACTGCGAAAGGGCAAGAACCAGACGACGAAGTAGATAATTGGGAATACAAGCAAACTCGTATTGCCGCAGACGAGCTTCCTGCGAGGGGTGTTGCAGCACAGACTAGGTAATGTTCTTCAATCTGGATTTTCTTATACAGTATGTGGTTTATGGTAAGCCTCTTGGCGCCTTGGAGCTTGGACTTACTCTATATAAGTAACAACGGTCTTTAGTCTTATAAATTCACACGGATGCCTTAAGGCATTTCTGGTAGCGGTTTCTTCTCTTCTGGGGCCAATATCCAATGATTAGCTTTTTAATAATTTGAAGTAAATGAAACGGGGGAAAACAAAATAAACTTATTTTTGTAGGTGATTTGTTCTTGGGACATTGCAGTTATAAGACTCTTGACTTCTTGGTTGTCCAACATTTTCGTTGCAAAAGTACGCTTTTAGACGTTTACTGAAAATTGGCAGCCTTATTAATGTTCGCATACTCTTTGGATTCAAACCACCAGGGCGATGATAGAAAGTGGGTCATACGAGACCCATATGCATCGTACTTTAGATGACGAGGAGTTAGTAGTAACACCAGGATCTGCAAGGGCTCAGCGCGAGCAGATTGAACGAGGCGAATACATCAGCAAGCCCAAGAGGCTCATTGACGAAGAGGAACTACCTGCAGGTTTGTGTAGGCCAGGTCATTTTAGTGATGGTTGTGGTAGGGGGGGGGGGGGGGGGGAGGCAAGGCATGTAATTGACGGGGATTTAGACATGATAGTCTCGGTCAGGGTACGGTTATTCCATGGAAGTAATAACAAAGAGTTTTAGAGTAAGAGCAGGGAGATTGCAGGCCAGTCCTAGGGACTGGAAGATAAAAAGCCACTCACAGTAAGAGCTGTGTTTTTGTAGAAGAAAGATTGGATCGTGTAGTCAAGGTAGGGCGTTAGGGCTGTGCAATATATCAGCCTTTTTCCTTGAGTGAGGGAACAAAAACACGCATACAAAATGGCTACCAAACTAAGACTAATTTATTATGCAAGATTGTCTAACTATAGTAACAAGAACTAGTGCCAGTCTCTCACGATATAATACAGGCTGAAGGGCCAGTCTTGGTCAGCCCTGGGAGCGGAGATGAAAACAAAATATCAGTTAGGCAGATAACAGGCCATGTTATTGTTTGACGTTGTGTCAGAAGTTTTTCTGGGCCAGAATGTAACAACAACATTTTATTTTTATTTTTTAACAACAACATTTATTTTATTAGCACCCTCTATTATACAGATATTACTTATTAAATAAGAAAAGGAGAAAAATAAATATAATTTTTATAATTGGGCACCAGCCGCATTAAGAAATAGCATAGCTAATCGAGCTTAAGCGGCTAGGTCAAGCGGAAAATTGCATGGGTACAACATGATACATCAATATAATATCAATACAAACAGAAACGAAAAACAAACGACAATAGATACACGCACCAGAACAAAACACGCACAAGCAAGGGGAGGTCGATTATAGGGATCATTTATATATAGGAGAGAATCTTAAGTTTGTAAATTACAACAATAATAGAGTTAGCTTTTGTAACGATCTAAAAGAGAGCTGATCATTAGTGTCTTGAAACTGGAGCGGGATTCAGATTTATAATCATCCTGAATATCGTTCCAGATTTTTACACCAAGAAAGCGAATGTTAAATTTGCCATAGTTTGTGCGTATCTTAGGCAGGTAATAAGTCTTCCTACTAGCAAGTCTTGTATTATATTGATGTATCCTGTTAATATTTGTGAAAAATGATTTGAAGACAGATGGCAAATGATCTGAATGGAAGTCATACATAAACAGTGCATTGTTAAGATAGATTATGTCATGAAGTTTGAGGAGACTAAGTTGGTAGAATAATGATTGTAAGATATGTAAGATTGAAGTAAGATTGTTGGGTAAGAAAGAGGCTGATAGCAACTGTTAAATAATGCTTTTATTCAATGTTACAGGTGTTGCAAAGGAACATTTGACTCATTTTGAAAGAGGCGATTATATACAGGCACCGAAAAAAGTCATCGATGAAGAGGACTTTCAAGCGGTTTCAGGTACAACGAGCGCCCCTCTACAATACAAGTCATAAGTGGTCTTTTCACAATAATTGAGTGGGCTTCTGGTTCATAAGTCAGAGGGGCCGAATCAAGGCCAGGTCTGCATTATGTAAAGCATTGCATTAGTAGCCAGACAATAAGGACTGTGAATTTTTCTGTACTAAAACAAAATGCAAGACTTGATAGATTACATGCATTATCTGTTTTGTGTAGGTTTGGCTAAGGAACACTTGACGCATTTTGAGCGAGGTGACCACATTCATGCACCAAAGAAAGCAATCGAGGATGAGAACCTTAATTTTACTCCAGGTAAAAGATTAAACCTATTTACGGAAAACGCCCTTCCTCTCGCTCTTGAGCGACTAGACCCCCTGGGTCCGCCACTTGATTGGTTCTTTTCGTCTATTTATCAGATATCAGAAGAATAGGGTTTTGACCGTAACCGTGTCATACCGAAAACATAAAAACTCCTTCTTAAACTAGACCTTCAATATAACCCTGTACCCGAAGGTTGTCAAGACTGCAGTGAAATCACTTAACCAATATTTTCGTTTACGATGCAGGAATAGCGAGAGAACAACAAGGTCATTTCGAGCGGGGTGACTATATTCAAGCTCCCAAAAAGGCGATAGATGAAGAAGATCTAAGTTTCTCGCAAGGTAGGAATATTTAAAATTGACTTTTAGAATTGATTAAACAAATTCTAAATATTGCTTGGCGCTAGCATCGTCAAACATTAGGGTAAGGTCATTATTTATCCGAGGGGTAGGCGGGGCTGCTATGTTGAATTTTTGTCTGGTTCAAAAATTGCGACACTCTCCCAATATAAAGCACAAAAAAAGTGATCCTCCCCTAAAAAGGCGGCCAAAAATTAAGGCCCTCCCACTTAAAAAGAGAGCTTAATTCATTGTGTGTGTGTGTGGGTGGGGGGGGGGGGGGGGGGGGCACTGGTTAGACATGCCGATAAAGGGGCGGCGGAGCAGACCTTAAACACCACTAAGCCAGGAGAAAAGTTGATTTCGCGCCCATTTTTTAGGGGTGTAAATAATATTTTATAGGGTGGTCTGGGGGCATGCTCCCCCGTGAAAATTTTACCATTTTCAAATAAATGAAATGCTAATTATTGTTAAAACATAAATAGAAAACAGCATCATTAGCTCTTTCCCAACTGAAATCTTATTTAAATATGTTTTCATGCCACCAATCTGTAAAGTTAGTAGGGGGGAACTTTGACATTAATAGAAATTCGTAAATTAATTGATGGAAGCTAATAAAACCACATAAGGCCACACTTTAGGGGACAATGATTTTCAACGCCAGGCAGAAAGTCATGAAAGTGCAAGCAGAAGGCGCATCACTTTAATTTATTTATTTTGAAAAAATTGAAATTCCAGACTTTTAGGAGGCTCGGAAATTGATCAGAATACCTGTTCAAAGAATAAGGCCCTCCCCTAAACCCTGTATCAAAAGTCGAGGCCCTCCCCCAAATCATCGATGCTCAAAGAATTGCAACCCTCCCCCCAAACATGGCAGGCCTCCCTTCCGTAAAATAATGACCCTTCCCTTAGACAAGGGAAATTCAAAGCATTTTTAGCGTCATAAATAATGTCATTCAAAACGACTTGGCTAACTAGTTACATGAGCATATACTCTCGTGTAATTCTTGTGTGATGTATCTTTTTCTGCTTCAAACTCGAATCACGGTAAAATTTAATCCATCCAAGAGTTTTCTATATACAAAACAAACCGTTAAGCAAGTCGATTCAAGGGTCTTAATGATAAAAAGCAAAGTACAGTTTGTCACTTTTGCCTTTTCCATTTGATTTCAGGCTTAGCTCGAGAGCAACAGCAACAATTTGAACGGGAGGCCTACGTCCAAGCCCCTAAGAAAACAATCGATGAGGAAGACCTGAATTTCTCTAAAGGTTAAATTATAATTAATTTTTAGTCCACGAAAGAAGATGTACTTCATTTATCAAGGCCAGGGGCGTAAACAGGGGGTTGACCCAGTCCCCCTCTCCCTCCCCCTTTCTGATCCAATAAAGCTATAACATCTTAGTCGTTACGCCTCAGTTGGAAACTAATTTTCTTGAGAAATCACTTTGCTCTTTCGGCAAAATTCCTTAATCGATGTTATCTTTTGGTCTCCAGGCTTGGCTCGAGAACAACAGCAGCACTTTGAACGCGGGGAATACGAAGCTTCACCGCTGAAGAAAACAATCGACGAGGAGGAACTGAGCTTTCCAACAGGTGAATAACATGTTTTCACTTGGGCTTTCATGAAAGATGGTAACAAACAAAAATATATGTATTAAACCCGCATGTACGGTGAAACGAGATATTCTTATAGCTTTAAGTTACAAATAAAGAAGACACCTTAATGCTCAGAGACTATAGAGAAGCTTGTTAAATTTTGTATAAAGAATAACATTTATTTTCAAATTGTCAAATTGATGGAAATCATAGACGCATTAGGCTTCTATCTTCTCATTATCAGAAATTGTGAAATAACTATTATCACAAAAGGCAGTTAGCTCAGTCACAGATCCAGAAGATAAAAATACAATCTCCCCTGAAAGGCACTTTCGGACGCATTTTACTCGCTTGGTATTTGCGGGCAGGTCACCTTTCTCACGGGACTCGGCTGTTGGCCAAGGTTTGTTCGCATTCTCATTCTTTTTTTTTTTTGGGGGGGGGGGGTGGGGAGCTGTCAGATAGTTCTGGATTTGCGTCTGGTGCTAATAAAACAACGCAGACTAAATTACATAAAATGTTCAAAACTAGGTTATGTTGAAACATCTGAGAAATATCTATCAGTCACAGTAACTGTTCTTGCATAGAATTACTCCAGGAAGTGTGCATGCGATAGGGCGGAGACAGCTCATCAATCTTCGCTTGGTTGGACTTCATGTAGTAATAACTAGTCACATCATATTAAAACCAATAAAGTGAACAACACAACTGTTACAATTGTCATTTTGAAACCAACTCAGTCGCTAAAGTAACCGTCACCCTTTGCATGACTAATATTGGTGGACTAACCCGGGTTTGGGCACGTCTGGTTACACACGAGGGGCAGGTTAAGCACTTGAATCAGGCACAAATTATGGCGAGCGTCACCAATTCTGAGACTAATATTTGCGGAGTAACACAGCCTGGGCTATATTTGCCTAAAATTAACAGGTAGCACAACAAATCAGTCACATCAAGAACAACTTATATCATTATGTTGATCGTCATCCTTTGAGTGACAACATGTGGTGGAGTAACACGGTTAGTGCTAGGTCTGGCTAAACTTTGCAGGGTTATTTCTAGTGCACATTTCACCTAATCAAAAATGACCGACTTTTCTCTAAAACTCCTTTTATCCATCGGAGAAGTGGATAACATTAAAATCATCATAATATTCTAATACTACCGATGGTTACGGCAGTGATAATTCGTCATCAGATGTGTTCGAAGAGATGCTGGACAGGGTAAGCAAGACCGGGAGGTAATATAAAAATAATATTTTATCATTCCCTAAGGTAATTGGTGTCTAAAGCCCAAACATAAGTAATAATTCATCTCTGTAAGCAAACCTACTCAGAACTTTTAAACTAAAATTGATAACCTCAAAAACGTAAGCACCCTAAACTTAGGCTAAGTTCAAACATCGTATTATCCATGAGCCGTATTCAATTCAAATGCATGCAAATGAAGATGAAATAATCTTCTTGATTCATTTGCATACACTTGAATTGAATACGGCTCATAACAGGATAACACGATAACACGACGTATGAATTGAGCCTTAGAGAAGCTAATTAAACAGTTGTATAAATAAACTAAAAGGATATATAATTTTGCTTTGTTCTAAAACATAAGTTTATTAAAACTTTTTAAAGAAATGTGACTTATGTGTCGTAGAGTAATATTAGACACTTATCGTAATGATTATGTTTATTATTTTGTTATTTAATTTACTAAGGTAAAGCGCGGGAACAAGTGGCGCATTTTAACCGTGGGGGGGATACACATACTCCAAGAAAGACAATAGAGGAGGAAGAGCTTAATGTTACCCCAGGCCTTACGCATGTAACGCGGGCACAATTTGAGCGAGGAAGCCTGGAACGAAAGCCCAAAAAGCTGATTGAGGAGGAAGAGCTCCCTACGTTCCGGGGGCTGGCGATGGAGCAGAAGCGCAGGTTTGACGGTAAGTGATTTGACCACTGCTGAGACTTTGGAAGGTAAGAGTTTGCTCTACCACCGTCTCGCAACTGTTCACTCGATATAAGATAAAGCCTTAAGCTTGCCATCCTGGTTAAAAGATCTTGAAATGCGGTAATTGTGGTAATTTAGTCAAACAGGATAAAGTAAGACCAGTGTATACCTACAAAGTTTCGCTCTTTCCCCCAAAAACCTCTAATCTAGGAAGAAGTTGATTTTTAGTAAGATTGAATTATCAAATATAGTCCAGCTTTGTTATGGGGTGTTCTTGGGATAACGAATAGTAATTGAATCACACACCGTGTGGTTTAACAAATAGATAGCGTCTGTGTGTGTGCGTTTGTCCTCTAATAGATGCACAGATGACGTCACAGCGTGTCATGAACAAAAAAGTACACAACAAAACGTTGTTACGTTGTTTTAGTATAAATTCGCCCACCTTATCCTTTCTTTTCTCTCTGCATATTGTCCCTGTATCTGCCCTCCCTGCATTTTCCATTAGCATTATGGATCGGTAAAAACATAATAATCTTTCTCCTCAGCTGGTCAAGTAAGCGCACCAACACGTCGTCTAGTAGATGAAGAGGAGCTCTCCCAGATTCGAGGGGTGACGCGCATGCAGTCCAGCCGGATCGAGAGGGGGGAACTACAACATGCCCCAAGCAGGATAATCGACGACGAGGAAATCGTGGTCGCACCAGGTGCCGCGCAGCGACAGAAATGGCTGATTGAGCAGGGAGCGTACACGAGGGAAGTACCCAAGTACATCGACCAGGAGGACTTTTCAAGCTCAAAGACAGCAAGAGGGGAGGACCCCTTAGCACCACCTGAAGTTCATGCGCCAGTGCATTCAGGGTGAGGTGTACAGGACCCGAAATGATCCCAGGACCCGAAATGATCCCAGGACCCGAAACGATCCCAGGACCCGAAATGATCCCCAAAAGTACCCCAACTGATCCCGGGACCCGAAACGATACCGAGGAGTCCCCGAAATCAACCCCACGGAAATGCGGTAATGGACAAAGGGAAAGCAGAAGAAGCACTTCCAATTCTTAAAGCATAATTTAGGGTTGACAGCCAATCTATTTCTAAATAACATGACTTAAAAAACTTAAATTCCAATACAATACTTCTATTTATTACATTGCCCCGGCGGTAAACCCATAAACAGAGTCCAAAACAAATACACAACTTTTAATTGCTACTGAAAGGAGTACAACATAAACATAGCACAGCCAAAGCACAGCCTTGCTCAGAACAACCAAACTTTTGACCTTCGAAACATTTGCAGTTCCAACACATGACTCTGACACTATAAATCTCGTTTCCGGTAAACATCACCCTAAAAATCTATATTCATTTGACAACCAAACGTGTTTTTCACCACGAAATCCATGTTCACACGAGCGAATATTTACCGACAGCCGGTTTGGCCGAGAAGATGGAATTACAAAAGCACACTGAGTAATGCACTCGAACAACCCTTTTACTACCGTTGCAAAATATTAAGAGATGTGGCTTTTGTTGAAAGCAATATGTGAGTTTTGAATTTCCTTATGTAGTAGTGCGTACACCACTGCATGATTTCTCTTTATCTCTCTTTATGATAGGTCTTTCATTCACCGAACACAAACAAACATTTTCCTACGGGAAAGCAGAGGCATGTCTAATCTTTGGAGACATTCGTTTATGGCTTGTTATGTATGAATTATTTATTCACGCCTGGTTCTTCAAATTACCATCACGGGAATTTTTATTTGACCCCAATTGTTGACTCAACCAAGCTGTCGAAAGCTGTATTTCCCGCGCAGTCGTATATAAAAATCTTAATACTATGGTTTTAGTTAATTCAAATTTCTGGATAGTGACAAAAATGACGCTTAAATGTTTCATATGTTTTTAAAACTGAAAGCCAATCCTTCCACATTCCTTTTGTTTGTCCATTACTGCAATTCCTTGGGGTTCATTTCGGGGACTCTTGGGGATCGTTTCGGGTCCCGAGATCAGTTGGGGGACTCTTGGGGATCGTTTCGGGTCCTGGGATCGTTTCGGGTCCTGGGATCATTTCGGGTCCTGTACAGAGGGACCAATCTCGAATGCTTGGATACAGTCTACTAGATTATGGACATATCTCGATTCGGTTTTAAGGCGCGCACGCAACAATCCGGGAACATCACACTTTTAGGCGGGAAAATCATTAGGCGGGAAAACCAGTTATGCCTAGTGCACACTAGCGACATAACAACATAACGACATGGGCGCGCGCACTCTTATCTTCGACATAACGACATGGACATGACGACATAAGAGAAAAAAACATGTTTTTTCTTTTGTCATTATGTCCATGTCGTTATGTCGGGCTGATTATAGTACGCGCGCCCATGTCGTTTCGTTGTTATGTTGCTAGTGTGCACTAGGCACTATGCGCGCAATCTTAAGGTTAGACGATTTGCATGCACAATCGTATTTGCGGTCGTTAGCTAATTAAAGAGTTTAAGGGAAATTTAAAGTCATACTCTTTCAAAAACAAACGACACAAATAAGTAGGAAACAGACCTTGTATGCAATAGATGTTACCATTGGTGCTAACATGACTTTTGCTGTCGTTAAGTTAAATGAGACGACATAAAGAAGAGAGCTAATAACTGCTATCGTAATCGCTTACTCTTGCTAACAAGCACAGTGTTTTGAATAGAAAATATGTTAATTATATCTAGATATGCGTTTCTCGAGCTGAGGCAATGAACTCTTTATCTTTAGAAGAAATTTGAACCATGGTCATCGTTCCACTTTCCAGCTGAAAACTGTGGTTACGCATTCTGTGAGGTTCCCATGATAATAAACATTATGACTTCATACGTGCGGTATGTTGATAGGTCGTTCTTATACAAATCCTACGAGCACTTAGTTTTCGCTTGTTCGATCACTCTCTCACAACGCATGGGGATGCGCTCAAGTGCTCTTGCTAGTGTTGTGATTGCGTTTGCTTATGTTCTAATGACTTCTCATCATGACTTAGCATGTCAACCTCACCCTAGAACACCAAGTAACTTTCTATTCCATGTACCATACAAATCTTTGTCGAACAGTGTCTGCCACAGTCGTGATGAGCTCCGTCTTAGTAATAAATTTAAAAAAAACAATCTGATAACTTAAAAAAAGTTCATATAACTTATATGCTTTTTAAAGGCTAATCGTGCACCTTAGCTCTAACAGTTCCCAAATTATGGGAGCCGCCGTTTCTGAAATTACTTACACATTGTATGTTTTTCCTGGGTTTGCAGAAGAGCACACAGCGAGTCCGCACCCGCGCAGTATGTTAATGGAGACACAAACAACAACCCTCCGAAAAAGACTGCTAAAGCCACCATGTCAATCAAAATAGCCAGTAGAAAAACATCACACTAGAAGGAAGGAGAGACAAGTCCGCGCGGGGGCCTGGAACCAGTCATGGAGTGGTCATGTCCTACCAATGAAAGATGTCGCACCGTCTGGTTTAGTTTATGCACGTTAGCCCCGGGCTCGCCAAAATAACCGTAATTGTTTGCCCAGCTTTGCTGACATTCCGATGAATTGCCTTATACTCCTTAAAATTTGTATACTAAATATCTGAAAATAGGATGTCGGGACCCTATCGGCCTACCCCTAGATCTTCCCATGTCTTTTGTTTGAGGTCAACTGAGCGCAACCGTACCAGCAATGGCTGACGTTGGCACTGTTTGCCCGGGGCTTTAGAATAGATGTATGTAGATTCTATTCGTGGACTGGGATATTCGCAGTTACACATAAACCAGTGGAATTCCATTTGGCTTTACGCTAAGCTCGCACGTTCAGAGTCCTATGAGAGCTCGACTTGGAACAAGTCTGCGGTTAACGTTGAGCTCTCTTTTATAATAGTGAACAAATCCCCTCTCTTGAACACGGCACAAATGTAAAAACAACAATTAGAATAGGGAGGAATCATTAATGACTTTACGCCATAGTTATGTTTTATGACAAAAGGAAAAGTATCAGAATCAAATGTTTTTTTTTTGGTCTTTTCTGTATGAAAGTCAAATCAAGAGGAACTTTTTTTGTTAAAAATGACGCGCACAGACTATTTGTTACTTGACTTCTGAAGGTTTTCAAGACAGGCATTACATATATAAGACAGAACAACTACCTGTTTCCATTGCAACTCTAGGGTGTAGATGGTGTAGCTCCGTGTCTGAGTCCATTTTAATGTGGCACATATGCAGACGCCTATAAATTACAACTATAGTCATTTTTTATGACTTGTGATTTTTCCACTGATATGGCTGTAGCCTAGAGTTCTCAATACGCGATCCCATACTTGAGGTCCCATTGGTTTAAAGCTCAAGTTGAAGCAATGGAATATCTGCTATTTTTCACGTCGTGAAATAAAAATTCGCTTGATAGCAAATAAAGGATAAGAATATAATGCTTATTTGTAGATTTTTGTTTAAGGGGAGGGAAGTGTTCAAAGAAAAGAAAAAATTTCATTCACAGAATATGCATTCAAGGATGTAACTTTAAACAAAAGAAATATAACAATTTTCTCTTTCTGTTTACCAACTGGAAAGTATGGGGTATCAGAAAGCAATATTTGTTACTACGCTTGCTAGGGGAAAAAACGCGTCGTGTGAATTATTTATAACCATCTGATTATATGATAGGCTCAAATGTTAACTGATAGCACCCATGAGCACCTCGGTCATAGAACCACGACCACCTTGAGATAAGGTGCGTTTCCGTTAGAGGGTAACAAAAGACAACAGTTTCATGATATGTTTTGTTCCTTACTAACCAACGCGCATCCCGAGACTTAAAATCCGGAGAAAAAAATAAAGCTTTTCCAATGCATTTGGAGCGATGTTGAC
Source organism: Nematostella vectensis (assembly GCF_932526225.1). NCBI lineage: Eukaryota > Metazoa > Cnidaria > Anthozoa > Actiniaria > Edwardsiidae > Nematostella > Nematostella vectensis. The sequence continues at coordinate 11,911,248 of NC_064039.1, forward strand.
GAAATCATAAAGCTAAAATTACACTAAGATTACAATACACTAAGATTCTAATCCATCAGTGTTTTCTCATACCGGTTGATTTAACTATTGGATATGAGGTCCAAGGTCCAAATCCAAGCGAGTGTACTTTTCCTTGAGAAGGATCAAGACAGGAACACAGACTGAGCATCCAGCCATATTTACCCAGTTCATCCATGTCACATCCACACTCGGGAACATAAACACCACACAGAATACCACACCTAGCACGCTTGACCATAAAAGTAAGTTGCCAGTTGCCAGTGAGTCCGATACTGGATACACATATTCAATGATCAGCTCGAAAAACAAAGGCGTGGTCCCAGTAAAGAAGAGTCCACTGCCAATAATGTATACATAAAGTAGAGGCTCTGAGTATGGGATGTACCTCTCGCAGGTGATGGTGAAGAATAGAAGGCACAGGGTGGAGCCAGTGAAAAGAATGATCAGGATGAGCTTGGTGTATCTCCGGGTCAAATCGGCGCATCTGCAAGAGCATGAATGCACATCAAAAGTCACATTCGATCACAACAACTTCCAGTGCGTATCATGGTAAACATGGACAACTGCAATTTATTTCACACACTTTTTTGCAATGCCCCATAAAACACACAAATAAAGAAGGTGTGCAAGTTTACCACATTGAGCACCTTGCGTTCGCAGCACCTCAAAAAATAACAAGGGACCAAAAGAAACATGGAAATGGCAACATTTAGCAGTACCCGGGAAATCGGACATAACTTGAAAACAAAATTATTACCTTGCTGCTAGAATTGCAGATAAAACACCAGCAAGACTCCCTAGACATCCCAACCACCCAGCTGTGTCCTCAGAGATTTCAAATGGAGCAACAGCAACATCTAGCACTGATATCCATCCATAATAGCTCCCATAGCTCACGGAGAACACAAAGGTAAGCAGCCAGAACCACACGTCTCTAGAAATCTCAGAAACCTCACTTTTGAGGCCAGTCTTTTTGCGAGAGCGAGTTGATAAGCTTGGGGGGAGGGGAGGTTTAGAGGGAAAATATAGAATAAGACAAAATGTAACAAAGATCAGCAGTCCCAATTCTCCATACATGTACTTTGCTATTCTAGTAGCCATCAACTGTTTATCAGCATCAGTGACATTTATTGCTGATATGTGGTTGGTGAAATTTGTAGCAAAGCTCTCCGGGTCAGGGACAATCTGAGGTCCGACTGCAAACGAAGCAGCTGACCCAATATATCCTGCAACCATGGCTAGTGTGGTTGCGGTGGCCCGCTCATGAGGTGGGAACCATACTGCAGACAGTACAGCGGGAACACATACTGTCATAAAGCTTGATGTCATTGCTATCATCTGGCCAATATTAACAACAGCTGTGCGGACATCTTGATCAGTAAATGGAACTATCTGTAATGCTTTCCCAATGCATATGAAGAAAGATGTTAAGAGAATAGTTGGCCTCAGACCTGGAAAAAAACAATGACTTTACTTGGTTGTTCAAGAGCCGATCTTAAATCTTAATAAAAAGGATAATTCTGTTTGATTATTGCCTATTATTAGCCAAGTTATAATCAAATTCTTGTTTACAGATAGTCCCTTTCCTTCAAACTCCAAATATGTGCAAAGTATCAAAGAAATTGTGGAGGAGTTATAATATTACATTAATTCAATTCCATCACCTTTCCTAGCCAGAACCCAGGTCCCAGGAACCAATGCAATCACAGCTGATGCAGGACCCCACACGGAAATCAACAGAACATCAAATTTCTCCCATCCAAACACAATTTTACAGGACTCTTGTATAGGTCCCCAAAAATTCCATACTGCATTTTGCAAAGTGACCTGGAAACTGTAAATGAAGAGAATGTACCATCGGCGTTTGTACACTTTACATAGTAGCTTGTCTGCAGACACTGGTGTGATACTTGAAGTACTAGTGTTAATCAAGTATTTGGTTTCTTCACTATCTGACTCGGAGTGTCCATCTGTGGTCTTGGGGATTTTCACCATGTTTAGCTGTAAAAAGACAGTACAGGGCTTTCTTTGAAAAATGATATAAAGATCTGGCCTTTACAACTTACTACTTTGGCGCCATGTACACGGGGGAGGGGAGGTTGTGCGAGCACCCCCCTTGGCTGAGGATCATTTCTTATTGATACTGCCATCAAATAGTATCTTTTTTTCATAAGATCACTATGACTGTGCACCCTTCATTAGCAAATCCTGGGTACATGTCTGCTTTGTCTGTTATTATCAGAAATTATCTCAATAAGATAAGGTACTATATACAAGAATGATTCCAATAAGTGCCCAGGTGCTTGATATTATTGGCCCTTATTGAAGAGGAGGTGCTTTTAGGGGAGTGGGGGGAAAACATTGTGATTAGGACTTTATTTGTGATAAACTAAAACAACTGTAAAAATTTTGTTAGACTTACAAAGTATGGTACATTCATGGAGGAGTTTCATTGTTTACAAATAAACTCGGGGGGACTCCGAAAAAAAACAGACAGCGGGTGATCATCAGCAAAATTGATTTTAACCCTAAGGGATAGCAGAAGTTGGACAACTTTTATACTCTAAGAGATAGCAAAATCAGAAAAATCCTTAATCCCCCCCTTAGGAATAGCAACTGCAGGCCTGTACCCAGGGGGGTGCAGGGGGTGCGAATGCACCCCCCACAATGGCCGAAAGTCCACTTTTGGTTTTGTAGACAAAACTCACTCTGGCCTATAGCCAAATTCGACAATAAACGTCAAGTGGAGATACTGAAAAGGCATAAAAAATAATTTTTTGTGCTTTCAGAGGTGGTTAGATTTTTATCAGAGAATCCCCCCCCCCCCAGGAAAAATTAGGTCCAGTTTTTCGGATTTCGCACCCCCCAAGAAAAATCCTTGGTACGGGCCTGAATTGGTCGAATTTTATACACTTAGTGACAACAGAATCAGGAAAAAACGTTAAACACTCCCTTAGAAATACCAGTGGGTTGAGTCAGGGGCTCATAAGTAGGGGCAATCAACTTCCCCATATTCTGGTACTATATAAGTGTCACGGCGTTTTCTAGGATCAGGCTATTTTTAGACGCACGGATTGGCCAATCAGATGACAGGGCGGAAAAATTGACTTTGTCTCAAGAAATCCAAAATGCCGGCCGAGAATGGGGAAAACGACCCTTGCTTTTCAAAGTCTTCCTACATCATCATATGCCTCCTAATTTCTTAACCCTTTTAGCCGCAGAGAAAAAAACATTTTCTCACTAGCCTTGGACTATTTATTTCTCCATAAGTGGACTAAAACTTTGTTACGAGTACATTTTTTTTGCTCTTGCAAAAAATAAGTGATAACCTCAAAATTCGATATTATCATTCATAAGGTTTTTGATACTGCTAGTTAACTAACAATAGTGTAAGTAACATACGAAAGTTTATGTCTTGTTTTTGTTAAATATTTTTATTATTATTTCGCTGTAATAGATAATTATATGTACTGATAAGGAAAATATCCTGAAGTTTTTCTTTTAATGATAATATCTGCTACATTCATGAATGTGTTTTGCTACTCAAAAAGCTTTATTGTTGACTTTTTTTACAGTAAAATAACTTAGTTTACACAACTCCCTATTATAATTATCATTTTTTTCTTAATTATTATTGAAGTTGTTCATATTAGCTGCAAACATGCTACTCTTACTGTTAAATATTAACTGCAGGTATTGGCCTGCCAAAATATAGTATATTAAAAAGCAACTATGAATGGTGTCAACCTTTTTCTTTTATAAAGTCTGTATTTGTCCCTAACTGATGACACAGTCCACAAGATCCAGCAGGATAGAAGTTGTCAAGTGGTTTTCTTTCTGGGCTTATTTGGCCCATTTTGTTTACATTCATTTTGGCATGGTGTTAACACAACTTCTAAGAATCTGACATTTTTTTGGTGCAAGGCCAGATTTTTCTCTTTGCGGACTGAAGCAGGGCACCAACAAATCAAAGCTTGTAAATGCTGGTTATCAAAGTCATAGTATGAAATATGTCCTAGCTATTGACTATTTGCCTTTATTCTCGACATCTTATCAAACCAGGAAATGATAGCCACAAACTGGGTATTTTGAAGCTTTGCCTTTAAGGCAAGGGAGTTGGTAGCTATATAGGGTGAATATGTTAACCTAATGTTGTTATGGGAGGGCTTTGCAGAGCTCTCAAATGTTGACCCTTTCAAACCAAAATGGAATGTCAGAACAGCTAGTACTTTCTAGGCATGTGCACTAAAAAAATTGAACAATTTATATTGTAACTTTATTAGCCCCATCTACATTGATCATGACATTTCTATATCCTTCCTCTGAATATTTTTTCTTTGTAAATCCTTTCGGTTGATTGGCATACCAAGGCTTGGCCATATGAGATGCTTTCACCACTTCCAAATCTTAGGACACTAAAAATGGACTCCAGAGTGCTACCAAGCACTGGTGGTCAATGGACCAGGAGTCCATTTCCCCAAATGATACACAAATATTTCAAGAGCCTGAAACTGTTTGAGTGACAGCATCATATTTCCATCAAGAACTTTTTTGAAAGATTTTACAAGGGCCATTACTATATTGATGGCAAGTCTCATTACAAACCAGGATGACAGATATGCATGCTTTTATACACTCCTGGACTTTTTTGCAATCATTTTAAATCTTATTATGATGGTCTGGTCAGTCAAAAGAAAGTCAAACTTGAACAAATTAAGATGCCGTAAGTATGTAATACTTTAAGTATTCATAACAGATTAAAAGTTAAATGAGTAAGTAACAAGTACCAATTTTCGCATTTAGTGTAAATGGAAACAGAATTTTCAAAAAAAGACACAAACGTAATGCCTTTTATGTTAGTATACTTTTACATGGTTATTTTTTTACAATTTCTTACCAGATCAGGGCAAGTTGAGTCCTGGGCAGGTCATGAGTGTTGATATTTATGCGTATCATGACTAAATTCTTTCTTAAACAAACAAGTACTTACAGTTTTGAAGAGCTGGTTTAATATAAATTTAAAATAAAAAAACAAGACATAAACGTTTGTATGTTACTTCTTACACTATTGTTAAACTAGCAGTATCAAACACCTTATGAATGATAATATGGCCTCTCAGTGAGAGAATTTTGAGATCGAAACAAATGATTACTTATTTCCGAATTTATTGCTTTGCAAGAGCAAGAAAAAATGTCCTCGTAACAAAGTTTGAGTCTACTTATGGACAAATATATAGTCCAAGGCTAAAAGAGTTTTGAAATTAGGAGGCATATGACGATGTAGGAAGAATTCAAAAAGCAAGCGTCGTTTTCCCCATTCTCGGCCGCAATTTTGGATTTCTTGAGACAAAGTCAAATTTTCCCTCCTGTCATCTGATTGGCTAATCCTTGCATCTAAAAATAGCCTGATCCTAGGAAACGCCGTGACACTTATATAATACAGATGATTGCCCCTATTTATGAGCCCTTGGTTGAGAGATAGCAAAATTGGAAAAAATCCTACAACACCCCCTAAGGAAAGCAGTTGGTCGAAATGTGATACCCTAAAAGATGTGATTATCTTCATTGCCTAACTTTTCTGGAGAGTCCCCCCCCCCCTGCAGGCAAATAGATTGACACGATTCCATGGTGCTTTTGTTGAGACATCTTTTAGTGGGAGGGGAAGGGGGCGCCTAATTGGGGGGGGGGTATTCACAAATTCGAGGTCGAGGGTGGGGGGCACTTACTCGAGTTATTACGGTATCGTAAGTAGACAAAGTAGAATAAGGTATTTCCGAGAAAACAAACCTTGATATGTTGGGAAAATCGCCTTATAAGACACCACTTTTGTTGTCGTTGCCTGTTTAGCTTCTTTGAGAATGCATTTAGATATAAAATTAGCAGTAAAAACCATGCAATAAGCTCACCGACTCGAAACTGTTCACATCATATGACCGAACCATGACTGTCACGCAAGGCGGCAGTGTTGTAGGAGAGAGCTTCTTATTTGGGGCTCCTGTGTTACCTGACTCGCGCGGTGGTGATGTTTCTGCGCGAACAGTCTCTAGCCAATCAACACTCATAATTTCTTATGACGTCACAATTGCCTATTGACCATCGTGTGGCAGTGTGACAACTTTGCACAGTCCGCGGTGATTTTAAACATTGCATACAGAAGGGCAGCCCTTTTTTACGTTTTATAGAGCTTACTACATCGAAATTCATGCGAAAAACCCTCGCAAAGGTACGAAAAAGTACAATGCAAGTGAAAAAATGTGTTTCGAACCGTGTTCAATCAATGTTTTTGTGCGACCTGTGTATTTTAGCTTGCTTTGCTATGAACGGGCAGTCGTCACTTCGCCTGAATCGAAAGGTTAGTTCCTCCATTTTATTATGTTCGGTTGTATACATTGTAATTTTCTTTCTTATCAAACTAACTTCATGGCTATTTTACCATCATGTAGTATATTGTATTGTTTATAAAGGTTGATTATGCTTTGCTTCTCCACGAATTTTTTTGTGCCCTTTCGCATATTTCTTGGTACCGGTTTGCACTCTTCGCAATCAATGTCACATCAATGGTAAACATCTCTAGTCGACCCATTTAGTTACTGTAGTAGAAGGTATGCCTCTAAACTGAGGCTTTAATCAACATAAATCTACAGCTTGTAAAACTAAACCGAAAACTAAGCAAGATGGCTGCCCCTAGAGATTCTATGGGGTAAAACCGCTGTACAACAATAAACATAACACAGGCAGCCCAACACGTAATGTTCAAGGTTCTTAACATACATAAATACTACATTCACCCCTCTGTTAGAGGTTAAGTCTGAGCACGGGGGCATTCAATGTTCAAGGTTCTTAACGTAACATAAATACTACATTCACCCCTCGGTTAGAGGTTAAGTCTGTCCACCGGACGTCGGGTCCTCTCCGAACGTCGCAAAGGAGGCTGCCCATCAAGACCTGTACTGACCTGTGGCACTTCTTCGCCCACACCTATCTCCACTTCTATCTCCGAGGAAGGTGGGGAACTACCAGTAGCAGGGTGATGCTCACCTGGAACAGTAGGCTTAACTTGAGGGAGTGGGTACATTATTGGTACTTCACCTTTGGGGGCAAGATGCTTGGTAGAGACTGTTGTTTCTCGGCCATCTGGATAGCGCACATGGGCGTAGTGAGGATTCGCCTGAAGCAATTCCACCTCATCAACTAACGGATCTGTCTTGCTTGCACGGACGTGACGCTTGAGTAGGACCGGTCCAGGCTCACTCATCCATGTTGGGATGGAAGATCCGGAAGAGGATCGCCTGGGAAAACCGAAGAATCGCTCATGGGGTGTCTCATTGGTAGCCGTGCACAACAGAGAACGAATGGAGTGTAGAACATCAGGGAGGACTTCTTGCCAGCGCTTTACTGGCAGATTCTTAGACTTCAGGGATGCTGAAATTGCCTTCCATACCACTCCATTATACCTCTCCACTTGCCCATTGCCTTCGGGATTGTAAGCAGTTGTCCTGCTTGTGGCTACCCCTTTTTCATTCAGGAAGTCTCGCAGTTCCTGGCTGATCAAGGAGGAGCCCCTGTCCGAATGTACATAGGCTGGCATACCGAACATCGTAAACAAGGAGGTAAGACACTTGATCACTGTTGGTGTAGACACATCAGGACAAGGGAAGACAAAAGGGAATCTTGAATATTCATCAACCACATTGAGGAAGAACTTGTTGCCATTGTTACTTGGCAAGGGGCCCTTGAAATCAATGTTTATCCTCTCGAAAGGTTTAGTAGCCTTAATGAGAGGAACTTTGGGAGGTTGATGAAACTGTGGTTTGCATTCACAACAAACTGGACACTTACTTGTCATGCTCTTGATCTCCTCAAGGGAATAAGGGAGGTTCTTGGTGCGTACGAAGTGGTTGAGTCGGGTGACCCCTGGATGACAGAGTGACTCGTGGAGCTGGTAGAGGGGATCTTCACTCAACGTGGCGCAAGTAGCTCTGGACAGAGTGTCGGGTGGAATGTTCTCTTTACCAGGACGGTAAATGATATCGAAACTATAGCAGGAGAGTTCGATCTTCCACCGCATGATCTTATCATTCTTGATCTTCCCTTTGTGGCACTGGTCAAACATGTAAGATACTGATTTCTGGTCTGTTTTAAGAGTGAAGTGCCTCCCTGTTAGGAAGTGCCTCCAGTGTCGGACAGCTTCTACAATCGCTTGTGCCTCTTTCTCAACTGAGGCGTGCTTGAGCTCGCTGCCCTGTAAGGCTCTTGAGAAGAATGCAACTGGCCTCCCATTTTGGCTGAGAGTGGCAGCTAATGCCACCTCTGAAGCATCCGTCTCAACTTCAAATGGAATGCTTTCATCGATTGCACTAACAAAAGCTTCCTCCACCGTCTTCTTGATACTCTCAAAGGCCGCGACAGCGGGCTCGGGTAATGGAAAAACCTTGCAGGAGGTTATTGGCTTGATTCGATCCGAGTATGCGGGTATCCATTGTGAGTAGTAGGAAAACAATCCGAGGCATCTGTTCAGAGACTTTGAGTCACTTGGAACGGGTAGCTCTCGCAAAGGGCGTAGACGTTCTGGGTCTGGACTGATATTCCCTTCCTCAACCACATATCCAAGGATAGGAAGACGCCTGGTGGAGAAGATGCTCTTGTCGTTGTTATAGCAGATGTTCTTGCGCTTAGCAGCTTCAAGGAAACTCTGAAGGTTGGAATCATGCTCTTCTTGGTCTTTCCCACAGATTGTGATGTTGTCGAGATAAAGGAAGACCGCTTTGAGATTGTTCTCTTCCACAAACTTGGTCATCTCTCTCTGGAAGCAGGCCACCCCGTTGGTGACGCCGAATGGGAGTCGGCTAAACTGATACAGGTTACCTCTAGCTTCGAATGCTGTGTACGGTTTATCCTCATCTTTGAGAGGGATCTGATGATAAGCACTGCGTAGATCAATAGTGCTGAAGATTTTGTACTGGGCGATCTGGTTAACCAAGTCGGTTATTCGTGGTAATGGGAATGCGTCGAGGAGGGTAAACCTGTTGATGGTCTGTGAGTAATCAATTACTAGCCTCTTCTTGTGATTCTCATCCTTGGTTACTACAACTTGTGCTCGCCATGGAGAGCGACTGGGCTCAATGATTCCTTCATTAAGCAGCCTCTTAACTTCTTCATCAATGAACGTGGAATCTTCTTGGCTGTAGCGGCGTGACTTTGTGGCAATAGGATGACAGTCTGCTGTCAGGTTTGCAAATGGCTCAGGCGGGTCTACATTCAGAGTGCTGAAGCTACAGACGGAGAGGGACGGTTCGGAGCCCTTGTACTGGAAGATGACACTTTCGTGCTTTGACTGAAAGTCTACTCCTAATATGAGGTCTGCACATAGCCCAGGGAGTACAGAAAACTTGAGGCCTTCATATCTCCGTCCTTGGTAGGTAAGATCAACTGTACAAGTACCACTAACCTTGATGGCGCCTGTCGAGGAGGTTGCCATGGATACGGTACTAGATGAGGGCTGGACTGTCAGACTTGCTTGCTCTACTAGACTGGGATGGATATAGCTTTCACTACTCCCACTGTCAAACAGGGCCTTGACTTGCAATCCTTGGATATTGACGACACCACATGATTTAGAGAGGGATTTTGGTGGGTTAGCTGTCAATGTGGCGAGTATCGGGGACCAAGTTGCTGCCGAAACTCTTTCTTTTGGAACCGCCTTTCCTTTACAAACTTTAGCAAAATGGCCTTTCTTTTGACACTTGTTGCAAATAGCCTCCAGGGCAGGACACTTCGGTCGAGGGTGTTTCTTGTTTCCACAGAAAAAGCAAGTAGCTTTATCGAGTTTCATTGTAGCTACAGTAGACTCGTCAGGCTGTTCTGCTGACAATGGGGTGCTGTTACAAGGTAGTGCTGCATTTATAGGTATCTGTGGTGCTCCATATGATTCTGAACTCCTCATAGCTGACTCCAGAGCTCGAGCCTGGTCAAACATGGTCTTTAGATCAAGTGTTTTGTTCTCCAACAATCGTTGCCTGATTGTGTTGGATTGCAGACCTGTAATAAACGCATCCCGTATGCTCTCTTCGCTGTACTGCGCTGCGGTTACACTCTTAAAATCACAGTCCTTACTCAGTGTTTTCAGAGCTTGCAAGTACTCATCTAAGCTTTCCGATGGTTGCTGGCGTCTCGTTGCAAGTAGATGGCGAGCGAAGATCTCATTCCGTGGTCTAACATAAAGGGCTTGTAGCGCCTCAATTGCTGCATCGTATTCCGTACAATCTTCGATGTGTTGGAAGAGTGTTGGAGAAACAAAGTTAGTTAAAACGGTCAACTTGTCCAGGCCCGTCTGAGGTAGAACTTGTACGAAATTCTCGAAGGTCCTTTTCCAATGGAGCCATTCCTTCTGGGCCGTGCTGCTATTTGGATCGGTTTCTAGGCGTTCAGGACGCAGTACTTTATCCATGGGACTTCAGAAAATATGTTGATTAAATTGTAGTAGAAGGTATGCCTCTAAACTGAGGCTTTAATCAACATAAATCTACAGCTTGTAAAACTAAACCGAAAACTAAGCAAGATGGCTGCCCCTAGAGATTCTATGGGGTAAAACCGCTGTACAACAATAAACATAACACAGGCAGCCCAACACGTAATGTTCAAAGTTCTTAACATACATAAATACTACATTCACCCCTCTGTTAGAGGTTAAGTCTGAGCACGGGGGCATTCAATGTTCAAGGTTCTTAACGTAACATAAATACTACAGTTACTAAATAGATATATTTAGATATATCTATTAAATATATCTTAAAGTCGTGACTATTTGTTAGTTATTAACTAAAGCACATGTGTGTAAGGAAATGTAAGTGGTAGCTTGTTCACTCTATGCGCTCTACGCACGTTTTGCAACTTCCGCAGACAATCTGCCAATCAAAATATCAATGTTGTGCCACAATATTTCAGTGTTGCTAAAAGAACGCACGGTCGGTTTGACTGTAAGGTATAATATTTGGTGTATCTGCGGTCAAGATGGATTTAATTATTAATAAAACAATATAGCGCGTATTTACAGGAAGGTGGAAAAGCTCTAAAGACTAAAGTATAATGTGATTCGAGTAAAACTAGAGTATGTGAGCACAAGCTACCTACAAATAGCAGAAGCTAAGTTTCTGTAAGGACATACATTTATAGGTAAATATTTAATATTTCGTATTAAGGTTATGAGATAGATTACATCAATATGATATCATATCATCTGTGAATGACAATTAACATAGTGAAAGACAAAGAAAACATAAACAAAGTCCAAGTTAGAAGGCAAGCAAATACTAAGAAAAGGCCAAACACAAACTGGTATATATATCTTGATGTGTGGAAAAAACATGCAAACTACATTTTTAACTTTCTTGGTAGCCACGCCACTCATCAGGGGATAAATCCCCTTGATCCCGCTCTACATCATTCTATTGAGCACTCTTTTATGAATGCCAAAAGGTTTTGAACACTGCACATGTATATGAAATATTAATCAATTGATAAAGAAAACGATATGCTCCATTTGAAGAAATAGTCCAGTTAAAAAAAACCCGATATGCTCCATTTGAAGAAATAGTCCAGTTAAAAAAAACCCGATATGCTCCATTTGAAGAAATAGTCCAGTTAAAAAAACCCGATATGCTCCATTTGAAGAAATAGTCCAGTTTCAAATTTTACTGTGTCAGCTAGACATATAGGCACTATAAACAGTGAACAAAGACAGGCAAAGACAAAATAGGGTATAACATATGAAGACAAAAGCAACATAGGGGGCATCATACAGATATTAGAAAGACAACATAGGGTACCTACATCATATAGGGAGTTTAACACATTGACCCCTCAACCGGCCTGTACCGGTTTTGGGAAGTACCCACAACCCAAAAAATTCATAAATGCAAACTAAATACAACAAGATGAAGATACTCAGGCATCAGTCTAAGGGATAAATGGTCTTGAAGATATGCATCCAACCAAGGTGTTGGCATCTACTCGTAAGCCAAATAATAGCACAGGTTCTTTGACAAATCTCAAATCGAACAAGGAGACAAAAGCAGAATCACCCCTCTCAATAAAACGCTCAAAATACCACACAAGGGAGAGAGATCAGCAAACACAGCTCAAGACACAAATAGATACCTTTATTCTGATCCTCCAGGTACATTTCCATGGCCTCAAAACACAATGTCTACTCCTTGAAGGATTGTACAACCACGAAGATGTCTTTACGTATTGCAAAGCATTCTGGGAGATCCAGGGAAAAATTCACGAGGGGAGGGCCAGTCAACACTCCTCTCCCCAAAGTCAGATGTCTTTGCACCCCGAAGCCAAACAAATCAATTCCAGGTCATACAGACCCAGAATAGTAGTGTAAACAATTTTGGAACCAATTTGGTTTCAGACAGCATTTAGGAGAGCTGTGGTGATTCATTAGAAAATTATTTTCTCATCCAGGCAAAGCCAAACAAGAAAAAATCATCATGAATCCACCTTTGCTTGCAAATATCCATAAGCAAAGCACTCAATTATGCCCCAAAAACTTCATGATGTCCTGAGACACTCTCCTAATATGCTCATAGCTGTATTTTTGATGAAAAATACAAGCAACCATCAACTTGTGCTGGCTTCAGCAAAACGACGAGGGATTAAAAGTGGGAACCGCAAAGCACTGTTGGAAAGCTTGGATACCGCTGACTAGGTGCAGCTGTGTTTGACTTTGACGGGCTGTATAAAACTCAAAATAGGGGGGGAGGTATCTGTTTTCAGTTTTTTTTTTGTAAATTCAGCTCAAAAATAGCCAGGAGTCAATGGGATAAAGACAACATACTGTAGTAGTCATGAAAAGTAGGAAAATTAGGGTTTGAAGACAAAACAGGGGATATAAAAATGGATAGTACAAAGACAACACAGGGGGTATCATATGGATAGTACAAAGACAACACAGGGGGTATCATATGGATAGTACAAGGGCCACACAAGGGACATCATATGGATAGTACAAGGGCCACACAAGTAACATCATATGGATAGTACAAGGGCCACACAAGTAACATCATGTATAGTACAAGGGCCAGACAAGGGACATCATATGGATAGTACAAGGGCCACACAAGGGACATCAAATGGATAGTACAAGGGCCACACAAGGGACATCAAATGGATAGTACAAGGGCCACACAAGGGACATCATATGGATAGTACAAGGGCCACACAAGGAACATCATATGGATAGTACAAGGGCTACAAGAGGGACATCATGGAAAGTACAAGGGCCACACAAGGGACATCATGGATAGTACAAGGGACATCATGGATAGTACAAGGGCCAGACAAGGGACATCATATGGATAGTACAAGGGCCACACAAGGGACATCATATGGGTAGTACAAGGGCCACACAAGGAATATCATATGGATAATACAAGGGTCACACAAGGGACATCATATGGGTTTTACAAAGACCAACGCATGGGAAATCGTATGGATTGTACAAAGACCATTCAGGGGATGTCATACATACTATAGTTAAAGGGGGGGACATCATATGGATAGTACAGAGACCACACAAGGGACATCATATGGAAAATACAAAGACTACATATGTAAGCGGTTCCAAAGCAGCGACTTGTGGGAAGTGTGCAGTGGGCTCGTTTTAGTGTCAACCACAGTGTAGAACAGTCATCCAAGCTTGATTTAACAGCGTTTATTACAATCAACTCGTCCAACCATGGAACACATGCGGTGATAACCATGAAGTAATTAACAATTCGCAAATTTAGGATAAAAACCTAAGGATTACAGGCAGTTCTGTAAATCGCAAAAAGGCTAAATCAATATTTACAAATTCAACTTACGTCTGATCTCGTCTCCGGGGCTTAAAGAAATACAACTCCAAGTAAGCTTGTAACTCTTCAAACTCCACTCTGACTTCTCTTACTCTTCTTTTCTGGCTCTCGACTCAACTCTTCCCTCTTCGGTTTCTCTGCTCAAGTCTTAAAGATTGCTAAATGGGTACTATAATTTATAGGCAGGTGGGACGTGTCCTAAAGTAGGACGTGCCTCATTCCTAAACTCTTACTCAAAGGTAAACTACGATAAATCTTATCAGTCTAATCATAGGAAAGGGCGGCTGCGCTCAAAGTAGAGGAAGCCGTTGTAGCTTAACTAAACAATTGTCTAAATTATCTAATCCGTTCAATTTAAATCAACGTTCTTTTTTGTATTTTCAATGTTCATAACAACATATGGGACATATGGGTAGTACAAAGACCATGCATGGGACGTCATATGGGTAGTACAAGGGACATCTAATGGATAGTACAAATGTCACTCATGGGACATCATATGGATAGTGCAAAGACAATGCATGTGACATTATATGCATGGCACAAAGACCACACAAGGGGCATCATTTGGATTGTACAAAGACCTAGCATGGGAAATGATATGGATAGTACAAAAACCACACAGTGGATGTCATCAATTAATCAATCAAGTCTATTTCACCAAATAATAGTATAATGATAATAATTCAAAAAATAGTGATGATGAGGAGTCTACTAAAAGCACAATTCTTATGAGGTGTAGACCCCTGTCGCAGACTAAGTAGCGTCTCTACTAAAATATATATGAATGTTCTTGATTTGACTAAGGAATCCTTATTATTAAATTTTCATGTGGCTGATTTGATTAAATAAAGTAGAATCATATTTTTAAATCAATAGCTGCTTTTTGAGAGAGGATATTGTCCTTTACAATCTTTTTGAACATATTTATTGATCTGCATTGTCATACATATCGATAGAACAAAGGGTACATAGGGGACATCATATGGATAGTACTAACGATCTTCCAGAGTCTCTTACAGCAGACGTGCGGTAATTTGCAGACGACACAGTAGTATATGCCACCATTTACTCAGTGAATGACTGCAAAGCACTTCAACAAGATCTTGAAAAGCTAGTCGAATCTCAGGATTCCTTCCTGAGAAATGCAAGGTGCTCCATATAAGAAGAAAGCTATCAGCCCTACAGTTTGAATATATGCTTCATGGCAAAGTGTTGGAATTAACAAACATAGCAACCTACCTTGGCATTGCTATATGGCATGATCTATCTTGGAACGAACAAGTGAACAACATCACTCACAAAGCAAACACAACTCTAGATTTCTTCAGAAGAAATTTACGTGTGGCTGACGCTACACTAAAAACCACAGCATACAATACCTTGTGCACTTAACCTTAGAATATGCATGCCCTGTCTGGGACCCGTTTACACAGAAAAACATCAATCAAATAGAAATGGTCTAACGTACAGCCGCACGCTTTACACTAAACAGATATTATAACACCTCTAGTGTAACAGAGATGCTGAGTGAACTTAGATGGATGTCCCTTCAAGAGAGAAGGAAATATCTAAGGCTAAGCCTGTTTTACAAGATCCATTCTGGTATGGTGGACCTGGGTAAGACTGTTACTATGAAAACCATAGCAAGACCCTCGCGCCACTATAACAACATGAGCATCGAAGTTCCCTTTTCCCGGACACAGTACCATCAAATGTCCTTTTTCCTGAGAACAATTCGGGATTTGAACTTGCTGCCGAACCCTGTGGTGGAAGTACCAAGCCTGGCCTCCTTCAAAGGCCCGCTGAAACCCACCTCGAGGAAAACTGAACACCCTCCAATTTCTTTTAACTCACTTCACGGACATTTTATTAGCACTCCCTCACATGCACTGCAGCCTGTGCTCACAAGAATCTTCTTATAGAAGGAGGTGGGCCCACCAGGAAGAAGACGAAGTAGTAGAAAGGCCACACAAGGGACATATGAATAGTACAAATGCCACACAAGGGAAATGATATGGATAGTACAAAGATCACACAGGGAATGTCATACAGATTGATAGAACAAAGGGCATGTAGGGGACATCATATGGATAATGCAAGGAACACACATGGGAAACCATATGGATTGTACAAAGACTACACAAAGGACCTATATGGATAGTAAAAAGACACCACGGGGGATATTATACAGATTGATAGAAACAAGGCACGTAGGGGGCATCATATGGATTGTACAAAGACCATGCATGGGGCATCATATGGATAGTACAAAGACCATGCATGGGGCATCATATGGATAGTACAAAGACCATGCATGTGGCATCATATGGATAGTACAAAGACCATGCATGGGACATCATATGGATAGTACAAAGACCATGCATGGGACATCATATGGATAGTACAAAGACCATTCATGGGGCATCATATGGATAGTACAAAGACCACACGGGGGATAACATACATATTGATAAAGCAAAGGGCACGTAGGGGACGTCATGTGGAAAGTACAAAGACCACGCATAGGACATCATATGGATGGTAATAATGAAAATAATAATACGTGGTTGAGAGCATCCTATAGACTCGATGCTCTCAAAATTCATAAAAAAGAAAGAAAGAAAGGAATGTATGTAAACAAAATGGATGTATTAATAAATGCAACAGCCAAGAATAAAATTAGAAAATCTAAAAAGAAACAGGATTAAAAATCGCCATCAACGAATTGATTAAAAAGATAAGTTTTAAGCTGTCCTTTAAAAGTATTAACAGATTTAGAATTTTTTAATGGCTCTGGAAAAGCATTCCAAAGTTTAGGCGTGCATACAGAAAAAGCTCGGTTACCATAATAAGATGTTTTAGTGGTAGGAACCTTGAGCTGACTTTTTGTAGAATATCGAAGTGCACGAGAAGGACAGTATTTGACGAGGAGATCTGCTAAATAGTCTAAATAGTCTGGACCACAGCCATTTAGACATTTATATGTCATAAGAAGAATTTACAAAGTAATTCTATGTCCGTATACTGGACTCTCTGCAGCTTAGCAATCAAGTTATCAGGCAAACCGAACAATATACCGTTACAGGAATCAAGTCGCGAGGTGACAAAAGCATGTATCAACCTCTCGCATTTATTTTCACTAAAGATGTTCTCTGATTCTTCTGATGGCATGAGATGTAGACTTGCAAATACTATTGACATGTTTGCCCAGTTTAAGATAGGCTTTATCAACCGATTGAATTATCTTACTCTCAATACATAGCCCAGGGATGGAATTATAGGGTTTTTAAACGTTTTTTAAAAAACGGGTTGAAAGATGAAGAATCTCGTATTTTGTTGGATTGCAGACTTGTTTGTGAGCTTGTTTGCTTGTTTGTGGTACACCAGATGGTAACATCTCTAATGCAGAGCTCAAGTTTGCTGAGAGTGGCTGATCTATTGTTGTCGTTGTTGTTGACAGACACATAGATTTGCGTGTCGTCAGCGTACATGGTGCAATTCATATTATGCGCATTAATAAGATCTCCAAGCGGCGCAAAATAAAGAAAGAACAGAAGGGGGCCAATAACAGACCCTTGTGGAAACAGCACGGGTCTACTACTTGAGACTACATTCCTTACCGCAACAGATTGACTTCTGTTGGACAGATAGGAAGAGAACCAGGAAAGAACTGTCCCACTAATACCATAACGATTTTCCAATCTTCGGAGTAAAAGATTATGGTCAAGCGTGTCAAAAGCATCAGCTGATAAGTCCAGAAGGACCAAGACAACCTCATTTCCAGCGTCTATAGAACAGAACGCATTGCATCATTCGTAACTCTCAACATCACTGTTTCAGTACTATTGCATTTACTATAACGCAGATTGCATTTTGGCAAATAAGCCATTATCTAGCAGGCAGTTTGTTGTTTGTGTGGAAGCCACACTTTCAAGTATCTTCGACCTCGTGGTCTAAAGTGGCTTTTCTCAAGAAAGGGGAATAGTATACCCTTTTTCAACGATGCTGGGAACACACCTCCAGAAAGGGAAGTGTTTATTAATGAAGTGATCGAAGGAGTGATTAAATCTGAATCTTGTTCTAAGAAATGTACTGGCACAGGGTCAAGCATACATGATTTGCTTGAAGACTTTTCCAGTAGATCAAGTACATACCGTTTAGAGACTTGGGAGAAATTCTCAAAACATGATTTACGACGCGGTCCTGAATCTAGTGAAAATGGCAATCCCAAAGGAGGTCCTGTGGGGTTAACCAAAAGAGCGCGAAATTTCAAAATCTTAATGGCAAAGACTCGGGGATGGCAGAGGAGAAACACTTTTCACACTGAACAAGTTGTCAATCATACGGAAAAATTCTTGATTGTAGAAACTAAAATTTTTTCTCGATAGTAATGAGATTTCGCAGACCGTAGGGCATTTGCATACTCATCGCACTTAGCCCTGTATATCTGCCCACGAACTTCTAAACGATTAGTAAGGTATTATCTCTCCAATCGCCGCTTTTCTACAGAGCCCTTAAGGAATCCGAATACTAGGGCGCATTTGGTCGAGATCTAGCAGAGCGCGTTTTGACTGGTGCGTGATTAACTAGAAGTGAGCTTAGGGAAGCATTGAACTGTTCGTTCTCCAGAGGCCTAAATCTCCAGGAAAGGGGGGGGGGGGGGGTGGCAATAAAGAAGAAATTCTGAGAGGAGGGGGAGCCAAAACTTTTAAATTTCAAGGGGGAGGGGTAGAAGTAGCCCATAAATTTCGGGGGAGGGGGGGGCTTACTATGATTATTTTTTTGTTATCTTTCTATTTTACACATTTCAGACTGGGGGGAGGGGGTACACAAATTTCTTTGCGGGGTGGGGGTAGCTCTGTTATTTTTCCAGAAGGGGGGGAGTAGCCCAGAAATTCCAGGGGAGGGGTATCTGGAGCCCTAAAAATCAAGGGTTTAATTTGAACATTAGGACATCATATGAATAGTAAAACATCATATGGATAGTAAAAAGACCACACAAGGGACATCACATCGATAGTACAAAGACTACATATGGGACATCATATGGATAGTACAAAGACAACACAGGGGGTGTCATTCAGATTGATAAAACAAAGGGCACGTAGGGGACATATGGAAAGTATTAAACCACGCACGGGACATCAAATGGATGGTACAAAGACCACACAAGGGACATCATATGGATTGTACAAAGACCATGCATGGAACATCATATGGATTGTACAAAGACCATGCATGGGACATCATATGAATAGTACAAAAACCACACAGTAGATGTCATACATATTGATAGAACAAAGGGTACAAAGGGGACATCATATGGATAGTACAAAGGCCATACAAGGGAAATGATATGGATTGTACAAAGACGACACAGGGATGTCATACAGATTGATAGAACAAAGGGCATGTAGGGGACATCATATGGAAAGTACAAAGACCATGCATGGTACATCATATGAGTAGAACAAAGACCATATATGCGATATACGGATACTACAAAGATCACACATGGGATATCATATGGGTTGTACAAAGGCCACACAAGGGACATCTTATGGATAGTACAAATGTCAATCATGGGACATCATATGGATAGTACAGAGACAATGCATGGGATATCCTATGGATAGTACAAAGAACACACAGGGGACATCATGTATAGTACAAAAACCACACAAGGGACATCATATGAATAGTACAAAGACCACACAAGGGACATCATATGAATAGTACAAAGACCACACGGGACATCATATGGATAATACCAAGACCACACAAGGGACATTATATGAATAGTACAAAGACCACACAAGGGACATATGGATAGTACAAAGACCACACAAGGGACATCATATGAATAGTACAAAGACCACAAGGGACATCATATGAATAGTACAAAGACCACACAAGGGACATCATATGAATAGTACAAAGACCACACAAGGGACATCATATGGATAGTACAAAGACCACACAAGGGACATCATATGGATAGTACAAAGACCACACAAGGGACATAATATGAATAGTACAAAGACCACACAAGGGACATCATATGAATAGTACAAAGACCACACAAGGGACATCATATGAATAGTACAACAAGGCAACATGGGAAACATAATGTGGGACAATAATGGGGAGCGCAGAAATGGTACCAAAACATAATCATGAAAATTAGGCCGAGATAAAGAATTCATAGGAACATTATAAAAGGACCTCACATGAATATGTCATTTTTTTTTAAACTTAGTAGTGGTATCACAATATTCGTTATTTTTCATTGATTTCTTATATTTATGTGTATTACGTTAGATAAGTTCGGTTCAATATGTGAATTTTCTCCCTCCCGATTCCCATATTAACGGTATATTAAAATGTATTTTGATTCATTTTGCATTCCCGAAGGTAGCATCCCTGCAATATATATCGATTTTTACCATTCTATGGAATATTCAAAGCGAAAATATTTTTTGTATCTACTAAGCAGCATATCTACTTGAAAAGTTATTGTTTTTAAAATCGCTTGATTGATATTACTTGAGTTGACAGATCCAGTGAAATCTTCGAGGGTATTTGTTTTCAGTTTGATTGATTAGCAATTTGAAACGACTTTCACCAATTGATTGCCACACTTGGTGGCTTAAACGGCGCCGCGACTGCAACAAATCATCAACAAATTAAACAAAGGAAAACAAAAACGTGTTAGCCACTGAACGGAAATGAGTACGCTATAAATTTGAAGCATTAAGTAAAAAAATTACTAAAAAAGTGATTTTATTACTCTGAAGAAATAAGAGCCGAAAGTACCTACAGTCAAATGCTAGGACGGCGGCGCGCTTAGGGAGACCTTATCAGAGAAAAGCAATTTGTCATAGTGGACATATAGACGGGCTTAGATCGCCACTGGTAATTGGAGTTTTATCTTTCCACCTGCTGCTATGCCTCCTTGGCTACTTTACTCTGTAAAAGCTCTTCACTTCAAGTACTTCGGTTTAAAAAACGTTTTATACATGTCCAAAGTATTTAAAAATGCGATAAAAGTTTTATGGGGAATAAAAAGAAATAAGAAAATTCAAGTGCTTTTAGTCTTTTGAGTTCCATCGGCCCCTTTTAATAATAGTATTTGTATCATAAACGGCAGAGATACTGAATAGTGCCTTTTCGCAAGTGAGACAGTAAGCTATCCTCATGCTAATGAAACGCTAAAGCGCTTTAGTAGCTACAACTACATAGTAGGGTAAGACAGTCTGACAAAAATCGAGGTTATTACTGTTACGTGCTTCAACTCGCTGCGATTCAGAAACTAAAAAACGACACGGGTGGACTACTGTACACCACAACTTTGCTTAACTTGTAAGATATGACTGATAACAGTCATTGGATGCGTACTGAGTTTTCCAAAAAACGTGAAATATATCACGACCATTGGCTTATGTGGCATAAATATTTAATGAAGTATTAAGTTGCGTTAAGAAACATGTGTTATCGGGGTGGACGCCTTCGCAATTCAAAAGAGAGACTGGTGTGTATTTTGAAATCCCATTGCCAGTTCAATATAAGCTACACTTTTAAACAAAAATCATGTGTTCTTAAAGATGTGATCTTTTTTTTATCACACTCTTTTTCTTTGTAAGAACGTCTCATTTTCAGTCGAGACTGGGCCCTTATTATTTTGGAGAATTTTAAGGTTGAAAATGTTTTTAAGGATGTTCAATAATGATCAGTTATCTTGAGAAACAATTTGATTCTGCATTTTCATAACGCATCACACTAATAAAACAAGACACTTGGTGAAATCTGAGGCTGGATGTTCTTAATTAGCAGTCAGAGAAGAGGAATGTCTGCTCAAGGTTGTTTTGCGTTTCAGAAAAAGGAACGGTTGTAACTACAATTCTCAGTCCAATACAAGGCAACTTGTTAACTATATGACAATACATTTATAAATGATATGTTGTATGTACGTGGGCGATATGAGAAGAGGGTTGTGTATACAGGACCTCCACGTTGCACTACAGCTCAGCTCGTAAACCCTCCTGGGCGCCTGTCTTGGAGACCCCAAACTCCGTGCGTGCTTGATATTGCACGGAAACGGGCGCGGCGACCACATCGATTGACTAAAAGCAATTAGATATATCACATCTCAAGTGATGCTCATTGAACACCTCAGGAGCGCTTAAATGCTAATTGCTTGAATTGAGAGGGATTTGAAGCATTGCTTCGCCGGTTTCATAGCATTTGGTAGTCATCACTCTCTTGATAGTTGGACAACTCTGTTGTTTATACGACACACGAGCTGCACGAGTGCCATTGACAAATTCCATTCAGATGATGGCATGCCTTAAGCTTGTGAAAGGCTCCCATGGGCATTAAGCTTGTAAAAGAACTAAAAGAAATACTGTTGGGGATTCCTAGTTATCGGTTAAAAGTCCATATACGAATAGCTGGTTTAGTTCTGACATAGGGCGCGTTTTTTACTCCTGATTCCGGAATGAGAATGATTAGAATAGAAAAAAGCGCTCGTTCGTTTATCCCGCGTTCCCATTCCGGAATGGAATAAAGGCCATTCCACCCATTTCTGTTACCCGTAGCAGAATGACTCGAATGCCATTCTGAACAATTTCTATCAACCATTTCCATTCCATAATGATAGGAAAAAAACGCATCCTTAGTCGATCAAACTATTACTAGGCTTTCAGCAGAATGTGATGGTGTCATTAATTGTCTAGTATCTTTTTTATCTGTAGGGGTTTGTCTTCAGCTAGTTAGGAATGTGATATGAACTGTTAAAGAAAAGCGAGGACAGAAAAGAGAGATGGGGTATGATGAGGGCAGAGCAAGTATTTAGTAGAGTTGGGAGAGGATGGGCATGAGTGCTTTCGTGGATTTGATTGTTCTGCTTTCTTCTATCCTCTTTTGAAATTCTTTTCGTGAAGGCATTCTTCTCGTCATTGGCTTTTAGTGTCGGTATTTGAGGCATTTAAGTGCCTAATTGATCATATATTTTATGGAACGAATATATTTAGTGAAATTAGCTTTTTATATTCCCATATAATTATTGATTTTAATTTATTATACTATCTTGGGCCTCATGAACGTTTTTTTGGTAAAAATCAGCATTTCACATGATTTATTGTTGAATACACTTTTATACGCTGTAGTTATAGTCATCCACGCATTCATTCTCAAGCCGCTTTGTTGTTGTCAGCGGCGCTGAGTTATTATTGACTTTACGACTGAGCTGCTTTTCAAGTCGATTGGGCAGTCCATTGACCGTGAGTTTTTTTCTCTCCTGAACATTCGTAAAAATAAACCAATACATATGGCTAGTAAGGCCTATGTACTAGAAACTAGCCCTATGTTTATACACTTTTTATTTTAGACTTAAATATCGTGAAATATATATATCATAAGCATCTTAGGTCTACTAATCTTTTTTTTTATAAATTTTGCATACTATTTAAATTATATATTATTAAATTATTTTATATGTCTATTATATTATATTAAATTACATCTTTTATATCTTTTTATCTTGTTTGTCTCTGTTCGCCATTGCTGTAGTATGGTGATTTGCATTTTGTCTCATTGTCCAAATTAGAAGTTTTCAAAATTTTTTCTCGTGCTGCACGTTAATTTCATTTAACTACAGCTTCTTACAAACGTAATTCCCAACAGTTATTGATAAATCTTTTTAGGGAATAAGAGTTATCTCGTGAAACAAAAATAGAATATCATGTTTTTCTCAATGTCTCTAAATCTTCAGTTTGACCACAAATCTTCAGTATGACTTTTATGGGAAGTTATTCACCATCGTTACAGAAAAAGTAATATAAAATACCATGTCTTTCTCAATGTCTCTGATCTGCAGTTTTATATGAGAAGTTATTTGCTATCGTTCGTTTATTGTAGATCAGTATATCCTTTTCAGCAAATTCGTGTGTCAGTTTGCGTAAGTCTCCTTAAACACTCCCACCGAGTAGGGAAGGGAAAGGAAGCTGAGCCGACTTTATCCAGAATTGCAGCCATAGGCTGAATTACTCTGGATTTACATTACACGGTGTCTTATTCGGACTGCTATATAAGACGCACTGTGCTGCCGCGCAGTTTACATGGAAGAGAGTGTTAGTATATTAATGCCCCTTTAGATTATGCGGCCAAGTAGAGACACTAGATATGGGCTCTGCCTTCTCCAGTAGTTCTTTAACGTCCCACAATAACAGGTTGGTTAGCTAGGTTTTTGCGAGACGGGACCTCCATTTAACATAGTCATCCGAACCACGAGGGATATACAGTCCCCAATGTAGAGAGCCAGGTTTTTTACACGTCTAAAAAAAACCCCTGACCTGCGGTCGTACCCTGTTCCTATTTCTTGAGAAGCGAAGCCCGTATAAAACGTAGCGCACCTTTTGGAGAGCGTTTAAATAAACTAGCTTCCAACTTTATCCTTTCTTAGGTACTCACAAAGAAGATAACATAATATCAATATCAACTAAATAGGTCCATTAACCTTTATTTTTTTTCCTTTTTCCATTTTTTCTTTCCCATTCAGGGTTTACTAATCATTTAAATTACGCATCCTGCAAATGATTTAAAGACGCTCTTCAGCTTTTTCGCGTTGTAGAGTTCCAATGCCTGGTAGCCTTTTTAGAGTCACGAGATGTTAATACTTTTTTATACACTAAAGAATTAACTCGATAATATTCCACAATCAATTCCCTCCATTTTTTTTTCAAATGTTAAAGTAATGGGCCTGCGGTCAAAATTATAGCTATATAGCTTCTCAGCATTTTTCTTCTAAACTGATAATCCAAGACGATTGGGATGTCCTAGGGAATCGTCGCTTATTGTACTATATCATATTTAAAAAACACTAAACACAATTATTATAGGGCCATAAAACGTCCATCGCGGATGTCGAAATATAGACAATAGTCATAAACGATTACAATGTATTTTTTTACCAAATCCCTTCACTAGTCCAATATCTCACAACGTTTCGGCTCTTTTGACTTGAAAAGCTAACGATTCTTACGATACTCTCACAGTCATGCAAATCCTTGATGCGCCGAATTGAATAGCATCCCTCGTTAAAGCCGCAAATTACATTTAATTCTTCTTATAATGACATTGTCGGAAAATGGTACAAAACTGATTTTATCACAACTCATCTTAAGTCGATGGTTTTGTCATTAATTTCGCCTTCGATTTGTAATTATTAAAAGCAGGACCGTTAAGCACGCACAAAGAAATGTCAACCCCTTTGGAAAAAAGTAGACGTTGGTGAATATACTTCTCAGTTTTAGATATAATAACGAATTGTCTGTTAGGTGTACTCTGTTCGCACTCCAATTTTAATCCCGAAACTGTCTGTTTAGTCTAAAGCGCCCATAAATCTTTTCTTTGAAACGATAGCAATAGTGTGTCGTGTATATAATTCACATTTAGAATTGAATTGGTAATAATAATAAAGTATCTATAAAAATAGTTTCTAGTTTATAGTCTTCCGTGTGTCTTTCTACACTGGGCCCGGTAACATAAGTGAAAGACGGCGAAACATTTTGTCACAGCCCATATTGTTTGACGATGTGAAGAAAGTGCTCTTCTCCTAAACTAATAACTCACTTGATTTCTCCATTCTTGACAGGATTGGGGAGCTGCTTTTAACAATATTGGTCGTGTAAGTGTCAAACAAAAATAATCCATTTTAGAACTAAGAGTGAAGTAAACCATTCAAAGTGGCTCGTTTAAACTCCCTTTGATTTGCGCACCCTTTATCCTCGCTCCCTACTTCCTTGCTAATTCGTTTAAGGAAAGCAGCAATAAAACGTCTCGTCTACAAAAACCCCACAAAAACTAACTCCCTGCTATTTTCCTTAAGCTGTTCTATTACAATATTGGAAGCCCTACACGCGACACAAGTATAACCTAGGAGACACGCAAGCGGTCAATATTAAGATCTTCGTAAACGGTTCAAATAAAAACCAAATGTTCCTAAACCCATGAAATATTGAATGCTTTTCAGACAACGCGCTGAAAAATTATTCCCTGACGGAAAGCATTGATAATTTATATGAGAATAACTGACTTTCATCGAAACAAGAAGCAAAGACAAAAGGGGTTGTTGTCTAGAAGGGGGCTAGCTCTCAAGGGCCGGCAGGTGGAGTGTTCCGACCATATGACCATTAGTGTTCGTACTTCGTACCAAGCTCATGCGCTTCGACCCATTGTTTTCCTGTGTTGGCAGTTGAACTGTCAAATTTAGCCATACAGGTTTCATAGAAGCCTAGGAGCGATGTTTTAATTCTTTTCCGTTCATCAGATATCATTACAGGAACTGTGAGTGATTGAGCGTAGCACTGTACAATTTGCACTCCCCGTAATCGCGTAAGCTAGCAGACACAACAATCGCATCTCCTGCGTCTTTCTATCTACACACTTTAGCGCGCGCTGCCTTAAGGCACACACTGGCTGTACGCAGAGTAAACACCATTTCAAAGTGATAAATGCCCCCTCCCTGTGACAAATTTCATTTTCGCTTATTAATGGTCTTTCGCGATGGCTCCGAATTAGAGATGTTTTTATGGAGACCATAAAACGTTTTTTCGAAAGCAAAGTAAACAGCTTTATTGAGATAAAAAAGTCTAATGTGTCTTTTCGAGTCCTAAAACATCTTATATCGCTACCTTTATCTTGTTCCGTCTGTTTTGATATAATTATGGAGCACTTGTAAAAAAAAAAAAAAGAAAAAAACTCAAAGGGAATTACAAGTAAAGGGAGATGAAGCGCGGCTTGCTATGATACCAACTAGAAACAAATTTACAAAGCAGTACAGGGCTTTCGGCTTTTTTTATTCCCTTCATCCTTCAAAGCGGTAAAATTCGAACAGCGCGTTTCGTACTTTTTGGTTTAAATGGGGGCGTACTAAAAATGTAGTGTTTGCGACCGGCAGGCTACGGTGGTCATTTTCTAGCTACAAGTTATAAGTTATTCAGTACAATGTCAACTAGTATAGTACTAATAACAGAACAGTTTTTTTTAGATAATATAAGTTATCTTTTTCCTCCCAGGTGTTCACACCAAATAGCTTTTAAAACAGCTCTATTTTGAACAAGGAAAAAAAGGACTACTCGACGAGTCTATAAATGTTTCAGTTGTTAGAAAGCGCACTAATGGCTGCTATTAAAAAATTCGATAAATGCCATAATGCACGGATTACTAGACCAACTACCAAAATAATAGCGTTCTGTTAACCTTCTTTCAGACATTCATAATAGTAATGACTGTCCTTAGCAAGAGCGCATTAAAAACTTGTCTAGAAAGCTGCTTCTTACACACGCACGAGATAAGTTAGGACGTTAGGTATGGACCAAGCGTTGATCGCTTGTTCTGTAGAACACCTAGTTGTTTTGACAAAAACGATAATGATGTAACAGCTGATTTTGACTTTTAATGTGCGCTTCATAAGACAATACTACCTGAAAAGATTCAATTTTTCTCTCACTCAAAAATTTTATTGCCTGATATTTTCTTGTAAAGGAGGGAAACATTTTGGTGCTTTCTAGCGAATCAAAGCTCTCGTTGCAATATCCCGCGGATGTTTAAGCGAAGTATTTTCCGTATTTTTGGAGAAGCAGCAATTACCGATATAGCCTTGCTCCGACCTGCTTATATTTATTGATTCGTGTCGAGTAGCGTTCAGTGAAAATCATCTCGAAGAATTCTTGAATAAGTCCTGGGAGTGGCACTTGAATTACAGTGGTATGAGCGCATCTTTTATTGTAGTTGCACAATATGATAAAGCATTCTATTATGAGAAATTTAAAGGGCTTCATTTGCTTTTAGAATGAATAGAAACACCATCGTCACGTTTTACCACAGAAAACTATCACATTAACACCTCTGAACATTCTATTAATGTTGTGTGGCGCAGCAATTTGATCAATTACTTCAACGTTAAAGTATTTTATGCAAAAAGAAACGCAAAAGGTGCAATGCCTTTGTTGATGTTTTGATAAACTTCCAGGGCTTGTGTTCTAGGTGTTTGTTTTTCATTTTTAAGTAGAATAACATGTTGTGTTTCGCATAAACGGCTCCTGATCGTCTGAGGCTGTAGTGTAATAAATGTTGGAGTAATCTTCTTAAGCCGACGCAGTCTTTGTTTGTAGTTCTACACGTCAAACTTAAACGGAGGCTAATATCTGTCTTCAAACAACACCATTACACGTGAACATATTTTATTTCAAAATTCTATTACTAAAATTTCCATCCTTTTTACATTTCCCCTCTTTTTGTGTCATACCTTCTTTTTTCGGCTGCAGTTATTTCTATATCATTTCGACTTTATCGTCAACGGACGTTGCATTGTTTATTTTGTAGAAGAAAGCAAAGACGCCACTTGGGAAAGAGTTACTCTCATCAAAACGTGTAATTCAACCCTGTCGATGAGATCCCAATTGAACTCGAAAACCGATTAACAGTTTTTGTAATCAAACGGTGCCAACAAAGCCTATCTATTAATTCTGTCGATAAATCTATAGAGTGCGAAAAATCGGCTTTTTCAAGGGCATTATTTGCAGGCAAATATAACGGTCGTCTTCGCTCTTAGTTTTAATAATTTTTGGTATTGAATAAATAGGGTGTAAATAACATTTGTAAACATAGCTGTGAAGAGACAGTCATATGCAGTGGCAGTCATGCCGTACTCGAAATTCTCAGTCTCCGCCGAACCCTCTAAAGTAACACTGAGTTCAGCGCGTAATTCAATAAATAAACCGATTTGAAATCTAACAATGTTTGTACAGTCCAACAAAAACTCATGCGATTGATAGATTCTTCATATTTCTTTCGACCCATTGTGGCGGTTCTTCGTATTTTGATATAACGCAGCGATATTTGTTTTCTTGCTCGATGCATTGCAAACATAATGTCGGTGTCGGCCAGGGGTTATTTATCAGCCCTGTAGCGTTCTCTCTTCGCGACCATTTCTGAAGAACCAGCCCTCTATTCACAACTGACGGTGGCTTTATATTTACAAGTTTACCTGCTATTTGACCTACACCAAAGAGCTCATGGACGGCCGTAGAGGGTGTGCAAATAAATGCGAGAAGCTCGGAGGGTACTGCATGCTAGCGTACGGATGATGGTAAAATGGGTACGAAGAGTGCGAATGTTCTCTACTCTGTTCATGGTACAGTATCGGTACTCGCACCATCCTCTGTTGACTGGCTTGAGCAAGAGTCGCCGCCTCCATTTCCGCGGCGATTTGACGCTTCCATTTGTTGCGTCGGTTCTGGAACCAGATTTTCACTTGGGTTTCCGTGAGGTGTAGCTGTGATGCCAGCCCTGCGCGCTCTGAAGAAGACAAGTAGCGCTTCATGTCGAATGTTGACTCTAGTTGGTAAACTTGACTGCGCGAGAACACTGTCCGAGTCTTCTTCTTTCTGCGCTTTTTGCTGTCGTCTCTTTTGTCGTCGTGAAGGTGTGCGTCTTTTTCTAAAGACCCTGCAAGCAGAAAAAAACAATCAGAACCTGAACTACACTCCCGTGTCCAAATTCTTAATTTGTTGCGAAACTTATGCAAGTTTTCGGAGGTATTGCTTATGATTGCTTATGAACTGCGGTTAGTAGTAACACTATAGCGCATATTGCGGACTCAATTTGTACTTACTGTCGTAGTCCGGGGACGTCTTGGTGGGGCTTAAGTCGGAGGACTCGGTCTCCCAAACGCAAATGTCCTCATCTTTGTCCTCTGGTGTAAGCTCCTTTAGGTGCAAAGTCTCTCCTTCCACGTCCCCCGATAGAGATTTGCGCTTATCGCGCTCACTCTCACTCCCCGCGGTCGACTCACGGCGTTCATTATCTCTCTGGCTGTGAGTAGAACTTAGAATGTTGGAGATGGAGAACGGGTTGCCGCGTGCTTTCTCATCCATACTTGATCAAGACTGATTGATTTAATGAGTGCGAGCTGTTTGCTGATTTTTTAAAATGAGAGAGTAATTTCAGGAGCCTAAGAAAAGGCAAACAAAGCCCATTTGTGTTGGTCTCAATGCGTTTGAGCTTAAGTGGCGACGTTTTAAGCCTGTGATAATGATCGCGAATAAAAACGTCAAACTTGTTAAACGGTTGACAAGCAAACGGAGAGCGCTGATTGGACGAGCAATACATCTAATGGGACCGTGAGAAAGCTAAAATGCACTTCCCCGCCCCCTTCTTTGCAAACAACCGGGAAAACTGATAAAACCCACTGTGATTGGCTGTTAGTTGCTATCAATTAGCCCTAGACACGTTTCCACTCTAAGTGTGTCCATGTTTAGCCTTTTTCAATTGGCCAAACGGTACACAATTCAGCAATTACGCGCTGTGTATTGCATGACAATCACCCGAGACCCTGCCAGTATACCTTCTTCTCGACACAAGTGGGGTATTTGTCCAAGGCCTTGTCAAAACGAAGGTTTTCTCGCCTGGAACGTTATCAGGTCTAGTACGTATTACGCCTTTGGCGCTTTTTTCTCACGCCCCTTTTTAGCACTCGATAAGAAGACGTTTGAATTAAAAGCGAAGTTGTCTAGAATTCGCTTATCATCGGGGGCCGGATACTCACTACCAAACATAGTTGGTTTTTGTAAATGTTTTGAATTTGTGGCTGCAAGGACAGCTTGATGCCTTACCCGAGAGACACATCTCCATAACAATGGTATGATTGATAGGTGAGGATGCAGATAAGTAAAGCTTTGGCCTGAACGAACCTCTAGTGAGAGCCCTGTGATAACTCACCACACACGACAATAACAACAGGCTTTATTCGTTTCTCTGCCCGATAAAACCAACACTTAGGCTGTTTGAAGGACCCGAGGTGATGCGAGATGATTTTGGGTATTTCTACTGCGATCAAAATTGATCTGATGACTGCTTTATTGGCTTAAGTGAGTCCAGATGCGGCAATAATCAGATGCTAATGAGTCAGTAAGCCATCGCTGAATTGAATTCTTCCAAGGGCCGTTTCGCTTAAGAGGTATTAACTCATTATCACTGACAGTCGAGAGATGACTGATTGATGATGGACCAATTGAGGAGACTTAAACAACAATTGGCCTAGCCAAATCCTGAATAGAACAACCCGGGCGCTGTTAGTGGCCTATTCTTTGCAAGAGTGATTATGCCATGCTGTTATTTACCCTATTTTCCAAAGCGAGTAATTTTTTCTCTTAATCACTTGTATTTATGAGAAAACAAATACACAGAAGCCTGATATTGGGCCACGAGTTGATCCACAAATGTCTATTTATTCTATAGCTTACTTCTCGGCAGGAGCCTTTTGTCTTGCTGTTCAGGGGTATTATTTAAACCACTAAATATTCGATTTGTTTTATTTGTTTATTGGCTGTTAATAGTGTGTTGAGTGGCTAGGTAAGAATTGCAGCGTCGTAGTAAAATATTCAAACAATAAAAATGTTCGTTTCTTACCGTATGAGGACCGCGCGCGGTATGTTTCAAGAAAAGATCGTGCCGAGAATTTTGCTCTGCGTACTTTACGACGGCTCGATAACCTTGTCGTTGTATAACGCGATAGTTAAATGTTTTAATGGTTGGCTTACCACCGGACCTGCCTCGACGATTTGCAAACATATCAGATTTAGCGCGCCATATTTAGTTTCATCTATAACATTAAGGTTTAAGAGCAGTAGATAGGTTCTTGGGCGATAAGCTAAGTAACATGGAAGAGTGATGAGAACCCAGTCAGGCAATTTGTTCTTGATCCTTTACTCTATCGCCCGACTCAATTGTTACTTTTGTTCACAATGCGAGCATCGGATTAGTGATTTTTAGGCAGTACTAGATAGGGCAGATAAAAATTAAAAAAAAGTGATTTGGGTAAAAGCATTAGTCTGCGCTCATCCACTGTTATCTAGGTTGCTTTGCTTCCGACGTGTCACTAGAAAAGCGCCAAATCTCAGCAAAAACACACTAATATCAATAACTTTGTTGGCCGATAAGATTAATTTCCTTGGGATTTAAATAAATTGGAAAAATAGAAAAAAGTTTGTCTCTTAGAATAAGGTAAAGAAAACGATTAATAGAAAGGCATTTAAAAAAAACATGGATACATCTGTGATTGAAGTTGGGCAGTTTGTCAAAAACCTCGAGCAGATTAAGCGACAAAAAGTAGAATGCGAGTGATTAAAAGCTGTCTGAAGCGACCGCATGCAAACTGGTGGTCACTAGCGCTACCCATATAAGTCGTATTCTGCTTTTAAAGCAATTAAACATGTAAGTGATGAATAGGGCTCATATCCGAGTGCTTCAACTAGTGGCTATGAAACCGAGACTCCACACATTGTGAAAAAAGATGTTGTTGGCGCTTAGGTACTTTGGGTAATGTCTCACCAAATGTATAAACATGGAGAGAAGTAGCTGATAGCGATCTTTTTATTTTGTTTTACTTCTAGTTTTCCATTGAAATCATGTGGGCAGAAATGTGATTGAAAATGTCCCTCCCCCAACACTCGAGGCGACAGCTACCAATGTCTGACAGCCATTGCACTTCCACTAATACAATTTATAGCACTAACACGATTTTACGAGGGAAATAAAGGAAGAAATAAATCAGGACATTCCATATTTCTATTCTAGCTGATTATTTCCTTTAGAGTGTTAATGGTTGTTGTCAATCTACTATCACCGATACTGATTTCTTTTGCAAATAGCCATCATTAGTTTAAGAGGAACGGCGCCACTTTTGCTCCTTGACACAATAGCCATAATGACTGCACTACACTTATCGTCTTACATTTAAAATTCTATTTAGAGATAAACACAACTATATTGACCACTGCTCCTCCTTGCGTATTTGTATGTGAAAATAAATATATTGTATTTTCTTAATACGAGTCTCTTTTGGAAAATCAACGCCAACGGCGATTCATGCTTTCCCGCTTAGAAATTGCAGCCCCCCATATTCCATTTATAATTTCTGCCTTAATCGTCTTAAAAGCCAGTATCGAGGTAAAGCGTTCTTGGCGCGAACACTAGATTACTTGGTTACAGGACCGTCAGTGACACTTAATAATTGTTTGAATATTCTCCACTGTGCTCTTATTGTTGCTACTAAAGTAGCACTATTCTGCGTAGCCTCTCAAATAGCTGCTGTTACGTGCAGTTTCTAGGATTTGGGACGCTACTAATGATGGCCGCAGGGAGTGTTTTGACATGTTCGTAAAAAGCCATGGTTCACCATTAATATTTCAGATAGTCTTCCTTAGGATGTCAAGGAAAACAATCAACTGCAGACTCAAACAAGAGCTGATTCACTTAGCGCAAGAAAAATTTCTTTGTCAATTAACAGATTCTAAGAGCTCGGAGGTAATTTTCACTGGCACTAAATCGTTGCTTTGAAGATACAGAGTAATTCTATTCAAAACAGAAAATACGATTTCTTCAGACACCCTACAAATAACGGCGAAGTATCGCTCAATTAAGGCTTAGCACAAATGGATTAAACCTATTGTTTTCGTAACTACAACGTGTCCTACCTAAACGGTATTCATTGATGAAATCGTTGTTGTATACACGCAGTTCAACAAAAGAGGAAGTGTTTGACCTAGGACCGATTTCATGACCTCGCTTTTTATAAAATATATCAATAATTTCTACTCATATGCGAACATAGAACAAAAAATAAAGCCCTTTTTAATATTAATATGTGTGCGTTCAAGTGTAGCAGAACAGCTTTTAAAAGCAGTTGGTTTAACGATAAACAGGTTATTCCAACTGTTTAGTCAACAATTCAGCGTTAATTGGTTCACCCTTTTGGTTCAGAACTCGACAACAAGCAAAGGTTCTAATTGGAAGCGAAAGCTGCCGTATCTGTACAATACGTTCTAATGCTAACTCATTGTATTTAGCTAGCCAAACACGTTCGTATACATCAGTACTCGCCATGCTATGTTTGCAGGGCAATTACCATCGTATTGCCACTAAAAGTAAATATATACAAAAGGCTGTAGTGGTCTTTAGGGAGTTGATAACTTTGACAAATATTTCCACCTGTGACGTAGTTATGCTGGTTAGTGTATTGTCTATGTATTGACTTAGTTGGCGAGATATTTTGCCACCAGAATAAGGCGAAAGGAGACAATCAAAAAAAGGTAGAATCGACGATCGATCTTACAGTGCCTATCCAACGTAACTGAGGCGTTGCAAATGATAAGTGGGAAACACCATTTTTTGAACGTATAAAGGACCGTAAACAATAGGCGCTGATGGGCTGTGGAAGTGATTAAAGTGCCATTCACTCGCTAAAAGCTCGTAAACAATAGATCTATTTCAAACCGCTGAAAGTTAGACTGTAAATAAAACAGGGTAAAAATTCCACGTCGGTGAAATTCCTGTACCACGGTTTTGCCTTTGTCTATACCCTCCTAGTTTTTAAATATTATCATGAACTGAACTCAACAAGTGTGACTTTTGGGACTTTTAAAATTTGTATAGGTTTGCAGCGCGTGAAAAATGAAACTCTTTTAATTTTACTATTATAATTCGGTTCCCTTTCGGCCATTAAGCCCACTCTTAAGCTTCCTTAAAAATTAGCCTTAATTAATATCAGTGGAATAGTACTAGCACTTAACCATTCGAGTCGCTGATTACTTCACGCTAGGGTAAGCGAGAGAATAGAATGTAACAAAAAAGCGCGCAAACTAGAGTAGTTAACAATAAGATGAAGAAGAAACCCGGTACGAATAAGTGCTGGTGCCGTAACAACATTTGTTTGAAAGCTCATCTGGCGTTCACGTTGCGTGCGAATGCCTCATTTCTTCGTCCCAATCGATTTGTTTACGAACATGCTTAACCTGCATACACTTTGCACAATTGCCAATCAATGTTATCGCCCTGTTACCGCAGGTACTATCGATTGATTGAGCGCAGAGCGATGAAGAGAACGCTTTAAAGAAAACGTAAATCTCCAATTTACCCTATACACAGATTTGAGTAAACGTTTTATTAATAAAGCTGTTGGTAATCTTCCTTCTATATTTGCTATATTCATAGGGGCATCAAATATTAAGCGAATATCCAAACAATTAACAACCAATAGTTGTAAACGATATAACACTGCAGCCACTCTACAACTGCCTAACAAACTAACATCATTACTTTTTATCAAAGATTTTAGACTTTTGAGCTAAAAAGGTTTTGGCTCACAGACTGCTTTATTAAAATTATGCACGTTTTATTTTATGTTGATTCACGCTCAATACCATTAAGGTGATGTCGTCCCTTAAAACTTCCATAATTAGTGCAAAACGGATTATAGTATTACAGCGAATACATAGTGACAGATTGAGGGATATCTCCTTAAAACTATTTATTATTTCATAGCAGCTACTGAAAGACGATCTTAAAATGTCACAATCGACATACTCGAAGGTATTGGCTAAACCTATACGTTGGGCAATAATCGCTAAAGCTGATATAGAGACTACTTTTGTTCTGTAAAAGAAAACATGTCATGGACGTGAAAGTATTCTGTTTACCAGAGCATCCCTCTGTCAAAAAGTTAAACTTCAGTAGGTTCATTAGAGTCACGAACCAAGCACCTGTCGACCAATGGTATGTTTTTGTTTTAGCAGAAGAAGAAAACTCTCGTGTAAGATTTAAAAATAGTCGAGAGTGGGCGTATGACTCGCTCATCTGTCGCTGTTAGACCTCAATAGCTGAACTGAGAGTGGTGCTCTACCTTTCTTTAAGGTACCTGCCATAGCCCGTAACCTGAAGAACTAAACGTCCCAAACTGACGTATTGGTGAGACAGTGCGGAACACGCTGCAAATAATAAACGTTTCGAGCATCTGTCGAGGTTGAATTGCAATAACTACATTTAACTCAACCCATATACTATGATAACCTGCCACATCCAAAGTGCTTAGAACCCTACGCCCCAAACTGACAAGCTCGATGTTCAGCTTTTCAATTAATAAACTTCTCGCGCATTTGTCGAAGTTAGATGTGAATAGTTAAGTTACCGGTAAATCCTACTCTAGAATAACCTGTGCTACGAGCAAAACCTGAAGCATTAAATGACAAATTCAAGATAGAGGGCGTATAACAAAACACGTGGTGACCAGCCATCAAGACAAAGAAGGAACAGACAGAAAGAGTGAAAGGCGATCTTTACACAATTAACAGGTTATGCGATTCGTTGGATAAGATACTCTTGCGCTCGCAAATTGTCATGGAGCTCAGGCCAAGTACCTGTTAAAAGAGAGCGTGAGAGAAAATGTGTACCACTCACTCGTGATTTCGGAACGATAGTATCAGAAGGAATAATCTAGTACGGTAAACTTCACCAGGCATGGAAGTCAACACTTTTAGTGCAGAGAGCACAGAGAGAACACTTGATGGTGGGAATGTATAGGATTTGGTTTTAGGAGGTTATATAGCGTTATTCGATATTTCTTAGGTATATTGATGCTCGTTTCTGGCGCTTCAGCAGAAAAGACGATAGCATATAGTGTGCAATAGGTGCGAAAATCAGTAATCTCACAATGAGTAACCATAATCCATTAGCAGGTTAGATAACGATCTGACATGGTGAGAATAAATAAGCCGCTTAAAAAATAGTTGTCACATTGAAATTGATGAACTTATTATAACACACAAATATTATAATAATTATTGTTAGAGTAATTATAATAGTAATGATCCAATTTTTATTTGAGGATACTTAATATTTAGAGAAAACTGATTTAGACTCAAATCCGCTAATGCTGCACGAATAAGCGCCGCAGTTAACGCTTTAGTTTATATAGCTCCTTCGATGAATAAATGGTCTTGAAAATATGCAATAAATGGTCTTGAAAATAAAGCAATGTGATAGGAACTACTCTACAGCCAAAATAGCTCTGGTTCTTTGATAAATGTCCAATCGAACAAGGAAAAACGTTCAATAGAATTTCTCATAAAAAAACGAAAAACGCAGAAAAACACCTTAATACCTCATAATGAAATCAGCAAACACGGCTAATAAATACCTTCATTCTTTGTTTGGTCTTATAATATTGTTGTTTTACTCTAGTAACTCAAGTAACATTTAAGTTGTCATTATCGTTCTAGATTTTGTTATATCAAACTAGACTATACTTTGTATACTGAGTAGTTGTCAATGTAGCTAAGCATTTCATTGAATGCTCCTGTTCATTTTCCCTGATTTTACATACGTAAAAACGTACCTTTTTCAACATCATTCTCACGGGTCAGTTACAGGTAAAAATTATCATGATTTTATAACTTAATGACTTCACTTTTATTTTTATAATAAAAAAAAATTATATTGTGTTCAATAACTAAAATCTCGGTACACGCTCCAAAGCTATGCGTTAAAATAAAAGATGTAAAGTACATGTAAAAATACTGGTCAATGTCCTCACGAGACTGATAATTACATTCAGAACGCAAAGAAAAGCCAGCGATGTGAAGAGCAAAAAGATATTAAAGGTAAGAGAAAACGAGTGCTCTACCCAAATCCGCTATTGCTGCACGAATTCTCCACACTTAGGTCAAAATATGCATAAGCATGTAATAGGGACAACTTATGGGATATGCACTGAACATGATGATGGAGCGGCCACTAAAGGCATCTCTACAAATATTTTTTTGATCCCAAAAACAAAACAAAAATAAGATCAAAGAGAATAGCAGTGTAAACAATTTTGGAACTAATTTTGGTTTCGGGAAATACCAACATAACAAAAGTTGAGGAGATTCATTACAAAATTATTTTTTCTTCCGGTCAAAGCCAAACAAGAAAAATAAAATCCCATGAACCCACCTCTGCTTGCAAACATATCGAAGCACATAGACATAATGATATCCTAGGGCAACCTCTCAATGTGGTAAAAGCTTTTTATTTTAATCCCCTTCAACTCCCCTGCCCCATATTTTCATGTGAAGGAAAGCCAGTTTCGTACATGCAAAGTACCGTTCCCTTTTGATCTAGCGTTACTAGCTTTAATAAAGTTTTGGGAAATGCAGGACGTGTTCGAGGAAATGCGGGATTTTGCGAATTCTACGCTTGATGTCGAAAAA
Organism: Nematostella vectensis; assembly: GCF_932526225.1. Classification (NCBI taxonomy): domain Eukaryota; kingdom Metazoa; phylum Cnidaria; class Anthozoa; order Actiniaria; family Edwardsiidae; genus Nematostella; species Nematostella vectensis. The sequence goes on from NC_064039.1 coordinate 11,949,223, forward strand.
TTTAAATTGTGTTTCGCACTTACCACATGAAACAATGGGTCCTGCACTTAAACACTAGCTTAACGTCAGGCAAGCACTCACAACTGTTTTAACACAAGATATTTAAAATATTGTAAAATATATGGTATAAATTACAAGTTCAGCCCTAAAAAAAAATCGCAAATAAGACGCTTTCGATTACGAGATACTGTAAAATGTATAACCGGAAAAATATTTCTCCATTAAGGAGGGAGTTCTCTTTTATGATACCCCCAACGCAAGAATTTCCACGCTGGAAATTTGCTGAATAGGTGGAAAAATCACTATTTTTCCTTTGGAAATCGAGCTCTCGTGTAACTTTTTATTCTCTATTTGATGAGGTACAGAAATGTTCTGTTTTCACACAAAGACACCTGATAAATTTAAGTGACTCCCATAGAGTTGGTTATAGGCGCCCTTTATCGATATCTGACAAAGACGGTAGGAGAGAGGTGAATACGGGTCAGCGGGTCACGACCTTATATCGTTCGAACAGCTAACATTTTTAAAAGCTATAATGCGTTCTTGAAATGCTTACGAAGAATATTTTTGAAATATCACACCTCATAATGTGTCATGTTCATTCCCGTGTGGACATGAATTTGCAGTTTTTTGTTCTATCCATAATATGCCAAGAAAACAGATCTGTTTTACAGTAGCAAATGCAATATGTACTTGATGAATACAATGTAGAATGCGCAAATAAGGCAGTCATTACAGCTTTCATTGATCCCCACTTTGAATAAAGTGACGAATATTTGGCTCGTTCGGTTTAATCCTGGTGAAGACTTTTGTGGGAAATCAAACTAAGTGAAAATGTGTCAACGTATCTGTTATTTACAGCTCATGTGGTCAACTTCTATAGTTAATCTTTAGCCTTTTTTTCCTGAAATGAAATGCTTTTGAATAAACATGCAGTAAAAATCCGATTGAAGCACAATGTGAATCTGGGCTCCCTGTGTAAATTTAGATGGATTTTTATGCTTAGACCAACATATAGTAAAGTGTGTTTTCTTTTTTGAAATATGCTTTAGGGTATATAATGTTTTTTTGTATTATGATAGATGTTTAGGGTTTATAATACTTGTAGGACGCGTGCCGGCGACCCTATGCCCGGCATTTTAAAGGCTGTAGTAATTAATATACACGCTGATTTGTTGTTGTTTGTAGGTAAACGAGAGTGGGCCAAATTAACTGTGCAGGTAAGGAGAAACTTAGAAAAGCCAAGAAAAAAGCAAAGCAACTCGGGATTATACTATGCAATATTGTTCTCATTACACTAGAGTCTTAATACAGGAAACAGCGAGCCATTATATAATATATCTAGCCAAGTAATATAATTAAATAAAGTAAAAGTGTTTGTGAGTGTAGACTGATGACGACTGAGTACAATTTCCCACCCATTCAATTGGACTGCCACTAATTTGTTTTCAATCTCTCTGTCTAAATGATCTCTGGTTAATAGTTTTGATCAAAGTGGGCTGAGCTGGGCGGTGCATTACCGACCAAATTCTCCCCGCAGGCTTGTCTATCGCTCACATCTTAATTCTAAAACTTCCCAATGCGTAGAAGTAAAAGTTCTCCTCTTCATATTAAGATGAATTATGTCGAAGATTAGATTGATCGATCTGGGCATTTCTACTGTTTGGCATAGAGGCTCAGCCTTTGACCGCAGGCTACAGCCTTTTTGATCCATTTAATGTTGATTTTCTAATGTGATTTGAGCTGATAAGCCGTTCGAGTATTCCCTTCGCGATACTATACTATGTTATCACAGGACTGACTTGATATGAATGCAATCTACGTCAATTGAAAGGCCTTTTATTCTAACGGTTGCTAAAAGCGCTGATTGCTGTGGAAAGACTCGAAGGATTAAGCTTTCCGCTACCCTCGCAGCTACGGATGATCTATCCTCGCATTGAAAGCTATCAAAGACGTTGGATGAAATCAGACAAGTAAAACGCATTAAGGCTCCTCAGAGACCCAGCCAGATAATGCATATTTTCGCCTCCCAGTTCTATTAGTTTAGGCTGACTTCACGCAAACCGCAGTTATCACATAGTGAGCACTGACCAACTTGCTTGCTTAGAAAATACGTTATTCCTTGTAAATAATAATAATAATAATAATAATAATAATAATAATAATAATAATAATAATAATAATAATAATAATAATAAAAAGCTGCCAGACAAGTCTAACTACGCTTTTTACTAGCAAGATAAACAAATTAAATACCGATGTGGTTGTGCAGTTTTTGTTGTAGTTCGTGCGGGTAGCCTGTGTGTTTATCCATGTATCGGCGCACACTCAGCCTAGCTCAAGTAGAGCATGAATAGGGACCAATGACGACGACGACGCCTAGGACGCGATCGAAAAAAGATATTATCGCGCGAGGCAATCAATTATAATTTAATTGCAATGGAAGAAACAAAACATTATAGTCAGAGACAGATAAAAAGAAACTAAGGACATTATTTCCACACTAGCTAACGTAGTTAGTGCAGTTTACAGTGCAAACGTCCGCGTCCATTGACCGTGAAACTTGGAGTTTTCACGTCGTGGTTTTATGAAAAATGGCTGAAATGTATCAGACAGAACGCATTTCCACGTGCTGCTATTGAATTCTGAATAAAAAATTCTATTGATTTCTGCCGTCGTCGTCCACGTTGCCGTCGTCGTTGCTTAATTCCCTAAGCATGAATATAAATGAACACAGAGCACAAAATATATAAAAGAACTTTAGTCTTTTAGAGCTCTCTCAGTCTAGATAAGACTAATACTTTTTACATTTTTTACATAAAGGGGGTGTACACGATACTTATATTTTAAATATATTTTTTTAGAGAGTTGAATGATGCAAGCTGAAAAATTAACGCAGTGCTAAATATGAACAATCAAAAAGCATTTTTACTGTAGTATAAAATGTGCAAATGTTCTTTTTTCACAAGTTTAACGACTACGAAAAACAGAAACCATTCAACTTGACTTAATGAGCTTATTTATTTGCACAAAAACATTCACTACACAGCTGAAACTGCCATTTCAATTAACACGACGTTTCCTTCAATACGTTTATGGTCTTTTTGATCGTTAATAAATTTGTATGTATTTAACTTGTATATATTTAACAAAAGTGCATTTGGCTGTTTTATAACAAATTTTTCTCTTCGTCGTTGTCAATTTTACGAGTGTTCGCTGTATAGCTGCTATCACTTTAGCTCAACTCGTTTTTAAAAAAGCATATGGACTAATCAAATCTTACTAGGTCAGACTTCTTTTTTACCAGGAAGTGTTAAATTTATGATAATTTGCTTCGTGGCTATTGAGAGATATAAGCAAATGAAATTCTTATCTAACCGTTAAAACATTTATTTTGGCTGTTGGGAAAATCGGATGTAAAAAAAAAACGATCGAAGGGTAAATACACTAAAAAGTTATTTGTGTTCTGCTCGAGCAATCTAAGATATTTGCTCAACGCAACTCAGTAAGTTTCTCAGAACGCGCGAAGTCCAACAAACTACACAGCTTTTGCAAACGGTTTCTTTAGTTTTCGCTTGCTCAGTAGGGACACCGGTGCAGCCCCAAATTTAAATAGATATAAATGCAAGGGAAAATGCAAATCCACGGTTATTTTTTTTTCTTATTCTTACACATTCAAGACATATTCTCATTGACTAGATAGTGGTTGTAAGGGTGTTTTTTGGGAATGTCGCTATGGTAACAGATAATGACCTTTCAATCCATGTGTTTAAAAACCAATATAATAAATATTCATATTCTTAAAGCTTAAAGCTTTTCTCATTCAATATCAAGCAACTGCATCGAGCCTCATAAAAAGAGGCACACAAATATCAACATCCATGACCATACGATCATATTTAGGTCATTAGATACTTGAGGGTGGGGGACCCTGGGCTAATATTAACCAATCTTGTTTTGAAAACGGTCGTTTTCATGCTCGCTCGGCAAATTCCTTATTAGGACGTTACATACCATATTTTGGAATCTACGTTTGTCGCCTTTTTAGTCCCTTAGAACTGGGTACGTGCAGAAATTCCGCGCGTACCTGCATACTTACTGCGATTTTTCTGACCGCCATCTTGAAAATAGGCCCAGTCTCTAACGTTTTCGATTATCAAGTTTTCCCGCGTGCTCGCCCCAGGCTCTTTAAGACCATTTAGAGAAACAACAGCTAACGATTGATATGACCCCGAAAACCATTTTTAATAAGGTTGAAATCAATACGCTATGTATCTCGAGGATCCGCTATAAAAAGGAAAGCTCCTCCCACCCCCTGGCCGTCAATGAGTCAACATAATTTCTAAATTCAATTTCATATTCTAAACCTAAATATCATTTCTAAACTTGTCCACCTAATATATAGATTTTAGGCACTGCCTAAAATGGAGCCAGCTTTATTACCCTATTGTCATATTGGGAATCTTTGGGCAGTTTGGGGGTATGAACCCCTGAAGAATAGAGTTTCTCTAGACTAGAATTTATTTTGAGAATAAAAAAGAGATCTATAATAACAACATTTACCTCAGTCCATATGCTTTATAAAGACTAAAGTGCTGTATGCTTAACCCCCCCCCCCCCCCCCACTTTTTCATTTATGTTACTTGTTTGAAATGCACGGTCCAAGCTGGATTTTATTTTATCTCAGCTATTTCTCCCACCGTAATGAAATGCTGGACCTCCTCCCAATAACCACTTCTTTTGCATCCTAACAAAAAAAACTATTGCTGATATTTTAGTTTTATTTATTAACAGTGCTCTGTGTAGCTTCATTTGATAGACAACTGATACTGAACAGATATTTCCTATTTTACATTTCTATAATCAAATAATCTAACATATATGTGCCTTGCCATGTACAGCATTACTCAGTTTTTTTTGTTGAGTACAGCTTTGAAGATCAAGAGACTTCTGCAGATGTTTGTAGCAAGAGAGCTTAACATTCTGCACCCAAAAATACCTATGTAAAATTTTCATCCATTTTTAAAACACAGTACAGGTACAGGTACAAAATTGCTGGAAGATGCAACTACTAATCTTTGTGAATACAAATATTTCAATTCACTATCCTTTTCCTACTTAAGTCTAACAGCACAGTTATATCATTCTCAAATGTTAACCTTCCAGTTAAAACTCCAGACAAAGTAGCATAGATAAAAAAAGAGAAATCCCATTTGACAGCATCCATTAAGGAGGGCTCCCCCTAAAATAGTCAGATGGGGTTGTTTGTACTATCTTGAGGGTATGAAATTATGCTAACTGCTTTTCCTTAGGGAGTGTTTAAAATGCTTAGAGAAAGAAATTGCTTGACCGCACCTAATGTGCTACCTTAAGGGGGTAGGAATTACTGACCACACCCAAAGTGTTATCCCTTAGTGTTGAGATTGATCATCCTCTTCTGATTTTATGGGAGTCTCTTTGGGTAAATGGGAATGGTAAACAGCAATTTTACCCAATAGCAGATATGGCGAAGATGCAGAAATGTAGGTTCTGAATAAATTTTAATGTATCTATTTTATAATATTTTAAATGCACAAAGGATGCTGAATAGCGAATCAAATTATTGCTACTCATAATTAGCTTGAATCCCACAAAAGAATGAAAAGAGCATAGCACTTGGGACACCCCCCCCCCCCTTTAAAAAGGAAAAAGAAATCACAGTTTTGGTTATTTGGTTATTTTAATTGCTAAAATTTTAGGGCAATATAAACAAAACATCAAAAATATTTTTCCCAGGGGAAGAATGCAGATTGATTGAAAAGGAAAAACATATTTTAAGTGAAAAAAGGAAAGCTACATATTTTGCTAAATATACTGCTCATCATCCATGTCTTCATACAGTCTCACATCATGGCTTTTGGGTATTAACAGTTCGCCTGAATCAGAAAAAAAATCGTTCGTTATTATTTCAATTTTCTAATTTTCTCAAAACATGAGAACAAACAAAAAGGAAAACAAATGATTAGATTAGTATCCTTACCAAACAGAAACAGACAACAGATCAATATTGGCTTTATATGAGAAAGAAAGAGAGACATTTTGACGTTTTTGTAATAAAATTTGGGACAAAAACAGCATAGACAGGAGATAAAGAAAAGAGAAAGACTTTGCAAGGATAATAGCGAAATGCTTTTTGTTTTTCCTCACACATTTGCCAATAAATAGCAAATGAATTCTCAATTAAATAAGCTTAATGATACATAGTTTTACCAACACAACTGTGTATACATGAGTCATCAAGGTCGTTATTACCTGAGCTAGATAAATAATTCTTGATTTGTAGATGTATTTTTCTTATTTGTATTCAGGAAAAGTTTCTTTTACGATTATAACAGAGCTGGGAAGCCGTTTTAGTGCGCGCCAAAATAGCATCCAATCAGCGTTCAAGAAATTGATCTCTCAGCCAATTAAAAACACAGTGGAAGCAAGATGATTGAATGACATCAGGAAAATGACACCGGGAAAATCAAAGAGGCTGTAAAACGACGAAAATCGCTTTGTTTGAGGATTATTATCAGAATTATTTGCAAACAAAAAAAATTACACTTAAAAGGAATATGACAGAAGTTACGTTCTGATTCATATATTCTATTTACATTATTTTGAATTGAAATTTTCGTCCGGAACTCACCTTGACTGTCCATGTTGTTTGCCTTGTGGTGTTCGCCCGTTTAGGAGAACAATTCCGTATTTTAGCTATCATAAATAAAGCTTTTCTTTTTTGATTTTTGCTCTGTGACATCATAATAAGAATAGTAGTGCAGAGCCTCGACAATTCCCCGATAAATGCTGCTGGTTTTGTAGCCTTTCCTTTAACTATAAAGTTTTTAACCACCGCACCAGGTGAAGAAGTCGAGCCGATATTCAAAGCTTGTAAGAACAAAGCAGTTCCTACAAAGCAGTAGACAGATGTATCCTTCAAATTCTTATTTTCATACGGCCATTTGACTGGATAATTATTTGTATTTTCTCTATTAAACACTTTTTTCGTAAATTCTCCCCTGCCAGCTTGTGTTCCGTTGATCGTTTGATGTCGAAAGTCAGAATAGGCTTAGCCCCCCCCCCCCCCGGCTTTTCCAAGCCCCACCCCCACCCCCAGTTCCTGTCGGAGCCAGTCTGTCATTGGTTTAGAGTGATCAATCAATTAGCTGGCCTGGTCGCATGAGCTGGTCACGTGAGTGGTACAGCCAGCTGACAGCGTGTGACATGACGTCATTGACCACAAATTTTGAGTCGCCTAGTTTATGACCAATTTTTATACCTATGGAGCTCCGCGCGCGGCCAGCGGCCGCGCTGGCTCCGCTAAACTTGTTGTATTTATAGTAAAATAATGCTATACCAAGCTGTTAGCGCTCTGAAATACGAGAATTTTCTTCACAGCGCGATAATAATTTATTCAGATGCGTTAGATTATGGAAATCGCAAAATTTTGCACCGAAAACATGAGTGGAGAGAAAATCACTAATTTATCAATTTCTTAACACAACTGTCTTACCTGTGCAAAAATAGTTTTATTCAAGCCAACTGAGGCTCGGGGATAAGCAATTTTACAAGAGACTTATACTTTGTGACTGTTTGCTTGACAGTGTTATGATTATAATTGCAAATTGCAGCTCGGAGATGAGAGGAGCTTTCCTTTTTATATCGGAACCTCGTGTTTAACCCACACTTCTTCATTGATAACGTTTACACGTCATACTACCCTTGTACCACAAGACGTGCTACTTCATGAACCACTCATCTTTCTACTCCTGTACCACACGTTATACTACACCTGTACCACACGTCATTCTACCCCTGTACCACACGTCATACTACCCCTGTACCACACGTCATACTACCCCTGTACCACATGTCATACTACCCCTGTACCACATCATACTACCCCTGTACCACACGTCATACTACCCCTGGACCACACCCCATACTACCCCTGTACCACACGTCATACTACCCCTGTACCACACGTCATACTACCCCTGTACCACATGTCATACTACCCCTGTACCACACATCATACTACCCCTTTACCACACGTCATACTACCCTTTTACCACACGTCATACTACCCTTTTACCACACGTCTTACTACCCCTGTACCACACGTCATACTACCCCTGTACCATACGTCATACTACCCCTTTACCACACGTCATACTACCCCTTCACCACACGTCATAGCGGAGCTAAGCGCGGCCGCAGGCCGCGCGCGTAGCCCCATAGGCATAGAAATATGGTATAGGTATGCGACTTGGTTTTTGTGGTCATCGCGCGGGTACCCTGTGGTGTCACTCGCCAGCCAGCCAGTCATTCAGCCGCGCGACTCCCAGGCCCCACTCGGCCCCGAAATGGCGACTAAATACAAGCATGGAGCAAGGGAAAAAGTTCTTGTCGATTATGCGATAATTATTTATTTTGCCTCAAATTTTGTGACTTAAGGATAAATTCATTTAGAGGAGATCTACTAACATTCATTCACGCCAAGATTTATCTGGTTTTAGCCAGTAAATTTAAGCAAGTAACAGTTCACATTAAAAAGCGAACAGAACCACAAGAAAGCGACCAAAAAAAAACAAAAAAACAAAACAATGCAAGGTGAGTTTCGCTCGACGATTTGTATTGTCTATTTAGGATATGACAGTTATTAGGCTTTTTGTTGTCCTTTTTGTATGCTTTGAGAATGCGAGTACTTAACTTAGTAATCAAGTTATTTGAGCATAACAGGTTTTGTTTTGACATTCTTCGTTTTATCTATATTCTTGATTTTGTTGAATAAAATACGATACAACAAAAACTGGAATTCATCTTTAATAAGACTTCTTCAGGGCAGATTGATTGTGTTGGGATATTTCATAAAGGCTAACCAATATCGTGTTGCATTTGTCAAATACTGCTAAAGAAGACCGTTCTTGTCTTTATATCCTGTGCTCTTAGTCCTAAGAAGATACATATCCTTAGAAGACACAGCAGCTTTTTCAACTTACAAGAGAAATTTTCCTTACCGAGGATAAAAAAAACCTATTTTCAATATGTATTGTTGTTATTGTCTGCATCTTGCATCTCATGTGTTTATTTTTTTTTCAAATAGTTGTGGAAAATTAGTTAGATTATAAATGGCTTGATAAAAAGATTGTTTTGAAAGAAATAATAAATAATTGTTTTCACTCTTTTATGAACCAGGAACTACCTGAGGGCCAAGATGAATGCTAAAGACTGGAAGACATGAGAATTAAAAATCATGTCTTGAAGAGAACAGTAGGATGTTCTTATTCACTAGTCATTTGATACCCCCACACCCATGGTCCCAGGGAAGGGTGGGGGATTAAACTTTAATAAAAGCCTGTTTCCAAGTTAAGAGTCAAAAACAGTCAATACCACCACCCCTCTTGACATATTCTGGTTAAAAAGTGGTCTAAAACCCCACATTAACCCCTGACTTCTGCGGGACCATAAGGGGGGTGCAAATGACTAGTTCATTACTATGTGATTCAGCAGTACACACTCATAGGTTTTTTTAGAACAAGATACTTATATAATATAAAACTAAAAACAAACTTTTACTTTTTAAATAATAAATCTGTAAAGAAAACAGTTTTCTATCAACCTAAAGATAATGGAAAAGGGGATATTTTAGAAAATATAATTATCACATTATTGTTATTATATTTTCTTTTCAAACATTTAAGGAAGAGTCATATTTCTTCCTTTTTCTTCTCCCTGTTGACTATTTTTATGCAATTGATGCTCTTTACTATTTCCCCTCTACACCAAAAATAAATTAATGAACAGATTTGATTTTAAAATTAGAAATTTTCATTTATAACTTTCACTTATATTTTCTTTTTAGGATTTTCTTACCAAGTCTCTTGCCCATTACATTTATTTTAGATGTTTAGATTTATTTCATTGGAATAGTTAGATCCAGAGTTTCTCAAAACACCAAAATATAATGCATTACTGGATATATATTTGTAGATATTAATTCCCATGGAGATGGAAAATCACCACTTAAAATGGTACATTAAATCTTCAGCATTGCATCTTATCTAAAATTGTGTCTGACACTATATTCCATCTTTGAAATCCTGTTTCATCCATTGTTCTTTGCAAGAACAAAGCTTGTCAGAATGTAGCTTTACAAATGTACATTAATGGCACTTTTATTAACCCATTGACTTCTGGCTTTTTTTGAGCTGAATTTACAGACTGAAAACAGATACCTCCCCCCCTATCCTGAGCTTTATACAGCCCGTAAAAGTCAAACACAGCTGCACCTAGTCGGCGGTATCCAAGCTTTCCAACAGTGCTTTGCGGTCCCCACTTTTAATCCCTCGTTGTTGTGCTGAAGCCAGCACAAGTTGATGGTTGTTTGTATTTTTCATCAAAAATACAGCTATGAGCATAGTAGGAGAGTGTCTCAGGACATCATGAAGTCTTTTGGGGCATAATTGAGTGCTTTGCTTATGGCTATTTGCAAGCAAAGGTGGATTCATGATGATTTTTTCTTGTTTGGCTTTGCCTGGATGAGAAAATAATTTTCTAATAAATCACCACAGCTCTCCTAAATGCTGTCTTTTCTGAAACCAAATTGATTCCAAAATTGTTTACACTGCTATTCTGGGTCTGTATGACCTGGAATTGATTTGTTTGGCTTCGGGGTGAAAAGACTAAAAATCCATCTGACTTTGGGGAGAGGAGTGTTGACTGGCCCTCCCCTCGTGAATTTTCCCCTGGATCTCCCAGAATGCTTTGCAATACATAAAAAACATCTTCGTGGTTGTACAATCCTTCAAGGAGTGGACATTGTGTTTTGAGGCCATGGAAATGTACCTGGAGGATCAGAATAAAGGTATCTATTTGTGTCTTGAGCTGTGTTTGCTGATCTCTCTCCCTTGTGTGGTATTTTGAGCGTTTTATTGAGAGGGGTGATTCTGCTTTTCTCTCCTTGTTTGATTTGAGATTTGTCAAAGAACCTGTGCTATTATTTGGCTTAAGAGTAGATGCCAACACCTTGGTTAGATGCATATCTGCAAGACCATTTATCCCTTAGAATGATGCCTTAGTATCCTTATCTTGTTGTGTTTATTTTGCATTTATGAATTTTTGGGGTTGTGGGTACTTCCCAAAGCCGGTGCAGGCTGGTTGAGGGGTCAATGTGTTAAGGGGAAGGGTTTTTTAGGGCAAGATACTTAAACTTTATAACACTAGCAACAACCTTGTTCTTTTTCAATAATAGAATTCTGTTCACATAGCTTGGATAGCAAAGACATGGCCTCTTTAGAGGCCTGTGGTGGTGAAAGGGTTAAGATAATGGGAAAGGGGAAATGTCAAGAAATGCTCAATCAAATTATTTTCATTACTGTTATATTTTTTTCACCAAACCTTTCAAGTTGAGTCAATTCACTTTATATCTCCTCTCCCGTCAATTATTTTTTAGTCAATTGATATTCTTTGATTCCTCTCTACCCCAAACATAGATCAATGAAAGTGTTTGGTTTGAAATTAGAAGTTAGCATTTTCAATCTATTTTTTTCTTCATTGCATTCATTTGGGAGTAGGCCACCAACAACAAGGCCACTATATGGTAAAGTGGGGTGCACCAATATGTAATGCATGAAAGGAGATATATTTTGGATTTTAATCTCCAGACATTTTTCTGAATATTCGGTCCAATGAAGGAGAGAATCGCCACTAAATCAATACATAAAAATCACAGTATGGCATCCAAACAGTCTAAATATATTATTTTGAATCTTTGGCATGCTGTTACATCCATGACATTTTCTGCACAAGGGCAAAGCTTGTGGGAGTATTGTTTTCATTAAAAAAAGATATTCATAATGGAACTTCTATGATGGGACATAAGAATTTACCATTAGACTCTTGACAACTTTGACAGCCATATCCACACCAGGAATTGTGTTTGTTAACTTTGATGTACTGCATAATTTAAATTATTGAATAAGGCCTGTATCCATTTGGTTGGTACAATAAATAAATCTCAGTAGAGAGCAGGATCCTAGATCCCCCAATAATACCTTTGATCACTCAACACAAAAGGTGTTTATGCTGGCTCCGCTTTTAGGCAGTGCCTAAATCTATATATTACTACCCCTGTACCACACGTCATACTACCCCTGTACCACACGTCATACTACCCCTGTACCACACGTCATGCTTCCCCTGTACCACACGTCATGCTTCCCCTGTACCACACGTCATACTACCCCTGTACCACACCCCATACTACCCCTTTACCACACGTCATACTACCCCTGTACCACACGTCATACTACCCCTGTACCACACGTCATACTACCCCTGTACCACACGTCATACTACTCCTGCACCACACGTCATGCTTCCCCTGTACCACACGTCATGCTTCCCCTGTACCACACGTCATGCTTCCCCTGTACCACACGTCATGCTTCCCCTGTACCACACGTCATGCTTCCCCTGTACCACACGTCATAGTACCCCTGTACCACACGTCATAGTACCCCTGAATCACAAGTCACATTACCATAAAACGTAGCAAAATAAAGCAGGTACATTACACGAAGTCCCTAGTTTTTTTTTTTATAATGATAATACCCTATTCTGGTCCAAACACATCGAGAAAATCTACAACAACAAAAAAACGTGCCAGACACTTATTGATAAATACACAACCATACAAATCTATAATGCACTGATTCCATTGTACAGTCTAGAGTCAGAGGAACCTGTATGGAATCAGGGGAATCTGGTATTGGGGCTTGCACTGTGTCATCCTTGCTTCGGGATTCTAACCCTGTGCCACACGTTTCTACACACACGCACGCAGAGTACTCAATGCCCCCCCCCCCCCCCCCCCCCCCCCCCCCACAACAGAATTCCCCGTGTACTGCTCATACTTGGCGCATGCGCACATTATTGGTGCGCCCGCACTGCAACCACTTGCTTTAAGGAACAAATAAATAGTCATGTGATCAAGTTGCGTTATTGGAATACGTGTGTAATTTTAAGCTTAAAAGCTTATACGATTTTTTGTATGATTTTTTTAACAAACATTTGATTTCATCAGGCATATTTCCTCATATCAATATTTGGGTGACCTTAAATCTCGCTCGGCCAATCTCTTGGAGGCCTGGGTCTAAGGGCTTTTCAATACTTGTGTGATAAAGATTTGACCAAGCGATAAAGTTTTTTTTGACACATTTTTGCCTCGAGTCTCAAATTGAAAGGAATCAGCATTTTTCACCATGTTTTCTGGAGATCAGGGAGCGGGAAAACTTTAGCTCTCCTAAATATGGGCATCAATGTCCATATAAGGCAATGCATACGAAGGACACTATCCGTGGGGAATATGTTTGATATGTTTTTTTTATCCCCTCTTCTTCAATAAGCTCCCCAATAACGTAACTTTATTGCATCTGATACTTGATTAGAGCTAAAAATTCCTTTTTTCAAAAATAAAATAAAGAGATTTTGAAATAAGTTACATTTCTCTAATCAGCATCCCCCCTCATCCTCATCCCTTTTCCAGGTGAATAAAAAGGAATAGCCCCCCCCCGGGGCTTCTTCAAATTTTCAAGGTAAAACATGTATATGCAAATAGCATAAAAATGTACAAAATTAAAAAAAAAACTTTTTTAATAAAATGAATTATTATTTTTTTAAATTAATAAACGTATGCTTGAAGAAATTGCTATTCGCCCGGAATGTTTTAGTTATTTACCATATGATGGGAATATATCAGGTCTCCTACCCAAAATGAGGATTTTCGCCCTTTTTTACGTTTTATGACTAATTCGAAGACTCTTCATAACTTTTTAACAACAACAAAACTTTCAAAAAGCTTTCACGTTTTCACGTGTGTGGATTCCTGAACTTGATATTTCCAGACTTCTTAGGTCACCGCCTTTCGCCGCAAGTCTGGCTCTGCTCCTCCTTCATAAAAAAAATATTGAATTAATGTTTTTTGTTTGTTAAAAGGAACTCTTGCTAACCTGGAATACATTTTTATAAGGCGTCTTTGGTGGTTTGTGCGTGGATCCGTGACGTCACGATCGTTTAGTTTTGCCGGTGAGTAACCACAGACGGATAGCGGCTCTTACAAAGGCCGCGTGGATAATCAGCAATTAGCTTATTGCCTAATAGCCCACGGCAACAAACACTGAAGATAAAGTAAACAGGCTCTAATAAGCCTGGGTCAATTGTTTGACGGGGTCGCTGAGCACGACCCTTCAGACGCAATTAATAGCTCAGATTGATTGATGTCAATTTATACCTATTTATTACACGTCGGCTCAATTGCGTGTACTGAAGGTACGTTCATTGTGACAGTCGGGGTCTTTATTGCCTTTATTGGATCCAAGGCCTGCCCCCCTGGGACACCCCGTGCGCCCCGGTGAGGCCGCGGAATGAGGTGTTGCCGAAGCCCTTGGAAGATGATTGTCTCGAGCTCGATGTTTGTGTTCATCAAGTGGTGTTTACTTTGAGTAAAATAGTACAAGCTCTTGGCTAAATAGTTTGACAGATGGTTTCCTCGCGCGAGAGGCGCGCGCGTTTCTAATGATGCGTTCAGTAAGGCACTGATGCGCGAGTCACTACGCGGTACATGTGAAATCGCTCAGCGAAGATTAACCAGTAATTCACCTAGTGTGAGTTCCACAGTGGACCATTCAATGGCCATTTGCGGCTCGGCGAGTTTAATGTGTTTCCCAATTAGAACAGTTGGTCCAACTGCGACTCACAACACAATATCCGCTGGTAACCCGTTAAACAAATTGATAAATAGTACATTAGACTAGAGACAGTCGTAAACCATTCCTCTAATAAGCGCCGACAATTTACTCGCCTTTATCGAAATTCTTATTTTGTAATTTGGATGTGCGTTTGCCGGCCCGGACGTCATTAGCGTCATTATTAAATAATTACTTGTCCAGTGTGTGGCTTCTATAAGTCGTTACACGTGTTCGTGGTACCAGGGGGTTTGTGGCTATGCCCGATAGACAGCTGCAAGCCCATCGTACATACGCGAGGTACATCCCCAGAGCATAGGCCCCCAAAACACAACAAAGCCTATGTTTTAAGTGTAAGAATCACTTAATATAAACAAACCAATAATATGCAAGAGAACAATTTGCTAATGCAGCGGCATGCAGCGATGGTCTGATTGTATCATTAAGATACGTGAAGGAAGCCAATGCCTCGTAAGGAGTAAATTTGGCCCCCAACCAGGATTATTTAGTTGTCCCATCGCGTCCCACCATGGGCACAGCTTTGTTTATGGCCCAAGCAGAACAGCGAATCCGGCGTGCGCAAACAAAGCGCAACATTCACAACCTTTTTAATTACTCTCACCTATTGTGTGCTTTTTTCATTAAGTTTATTTACTTAGCTTTTGAAGGCCTTATTTAATTAAACTGTCCGCTGCGATTGATATCTCTTTTCTTCGTGTGAAAAAACTCAAGTAAAACAACCATGCCCTTTTCTGCACCAGAAAGTGTTACTCAATACAGGGTTCTTTGGAAAGTGCGTTTCATGAACTGGACAGACAGCACCATCACAACAAATCCGGCACGAACTCCGTGTTGTCAAATTCAGTAAGCAGGGCTAACGCAGACCCGATATTTGTATGGACAGTTTGTCAAAAATGTCAAGCATTTGCTATAGTAACAACTGGCCGAGGCGTGTACACGTATACATCAAACGACAAAATTTAATTAAAAACCGGCCGCAGTCTATTATTATTTTTAGATACCTAAAAACAAATAAACACTGCAACAATTCGTCTTTGGAATTGAGAACGCTTTTCGGCTTATTTTTGGAGCCACCCCTGCACGCATGGTTCTCGATTTCATATGATGGAAGGTTTGTAATTAAGCACTTCAAAGGTTAAATTGGAAGTGTGATAGCAGTATTGCAGATATTTATATTGCCTATGTTTGTGCAACCGCGTGATATGTCAGTGCTCAGAAACAGCCTCAGTCCGAGACGAAACGAAACAGCTTACGCCATCAACTGGCTATTTCTAGAAATGACGGATCGCTCTTCTCGTATCGCCCTCCATACAGGCCCGCATTCACATGGATTTCCAATTAGACGAAAACCTATATCTTTGTCGGCCGCTTTAATACCTTTAGGATCCGTAGCGCAGCGGGAAAGGCATTCACTCATTCCAGCCAGGCTTTAACCTCTTAATTTGCAAAGAGTGACCGACAAACTGTGGAAATATCAGCTCCTGTCTCCCCTCGCAAATGCAAAATGGGTGGCTGGAGCAGAGGCCAGGTGGAGGACCTTGAGAGCGTAGATTCCTTCAAAACTCTCAAGTATTGTAACAATAAAATATGGGAGGGAATTATGAAGCTTGGTATGTAGTCTTTAGCTCACTCTGATGTATTGACATAGACGAACTTGCTACGGGAGCGCGGACTAGAGTAGATACTCGTAACTAACACATAACCGATGCTACGGATGCCACAATTTGTCTGTTTCCTGTTACCCTAATTAGAGTTTCACTGACCAATGCAATTATTTAAGACAGCTTGAAAAAGCTGAAAAAGTATAAACTATATCCGTAGAAGGCGGTTTCAAAAAAACTTTGTTCGGCGTTAAATTACTGAAGTTTGACACACTTTCTGTTGAAGTAAATCGACTTCAATGCGCACTCCATGGATAACCACAACAGCGATTACAAAAACCAATAATGTCTTATTGCTTCTGAATTAACCTGTTTATATAATCATTTAGTACTATTAGCTTTCAAACTATGCAGTTAATCAAGTATTTTGTTAGGCCATTTTTAAACCCACATTAGACAAAAGGTTACCCATAGAGGCATTTCAAATAGTCTGATGGACTTTGTAATTTATTTCTTTAACTGTAGTTGTGTAAATACCTTGGTAAACATTGAGGAAATTGAGTAAAAAAGCGGTCTCGGCTTGTTCTGTTTGTTCAAGCACGAAGGGGGCGGGATAGAGGCTCTTGCCGAAATAATTAATCCTCTTCGAGTGCAGATTAGAGCAAGTTATCTGTGGCTTTTATACATTCTCGAGCTTAACGCTATATCCGTCCAAAAACACCGACTTCAATAATGATCGAGATCAATAGAACAATTAGTCCGAGACTTATTGTCAGATGAGTAAGAGACAACTTTGTCAAATCAAAAGAAAAAGAAAATCTTCCGTATCGAATCCATAAAAGGCTCAAAATAACTTGGTATTTGAGGTTCAAATACGTGATGCTTAGGATGGACTTATGTAAATAAAACAATCTTTTTTTTTAGAAAAAAATCAAAGTCAAAGGGATAAGTCGCGTGAGAACTCGGCTTTTCGGTTGAGATGCGACGCCAGAGATAACGTTGCTTTGATGGCATTATCTTCTGCAAACAAGCCACGTTCTCTACAGATCTAGCCTTTTCTTTGCAAATGAAAAACCAAACCCTAGCACCCACTACACACTAGATCATTAGATGCACATTGCATTTTAACACATCGAAAAAAGCACACTTGAGTTTTTTATTGAGTCTTGTCTTGAGGGTATACCACTTGGTGCCAACAGCATTTAAGCAAAGTGGATTGCTGTAAATTCTAGCTTAAACTTTGAAATGTGTGCATGAGCCTTTGGGACTCTTGATTAATGATAATTGATAAATTGTTGATACTGGAGTATCTGAAGTAGGGTATAGGATCCCTAGGTTTTGTAATAATCAATGCCCCGTTCAACCAAGCAAAAAGATCGGCATCTCCGGCGTCACTTTGTTTCGACTCTGAAAAAAGATTTGTGGAGCCATCTCATAAATCACTAAATCTTGGAGAATACTTTCGGCTAGTCATGGCCGTAGGGTATGCTAAGTTAATAATATAACCTGAGCTAACGCCGTTCTAGAGAAACAAATGTGCACTGAATCGATCACGAGTCAAATGGCCGCCATCTTTGATCCACACTGGTAGATGTTTCTAGCTTTTTTATCGAGCACGGCTTGTGTTTCGTGAGTATTCACTACACAATATTCAAAAGAAAATGACTAGAGTCATTGTATTACTACCGGTGTTTTTATTTGAAAAGCATGGGAAGATGCAGACTTGCCCCGTCTCCGTAAGTTATTAGTTTTGATGAACAGGAAGACATAATCAAGACAAAAAATCCCGGAAAACCACATAGGCCGCACTTACAGGCTCCATTGCGCACCATTTACACCAATTGAAGGATTAGTTTAGTGTAGGTTCACTGGCGCCGGTACAAGGCCTTGTTTTGTGGCTTTTTCAATGGCGGTGATTGTGCAGAAGTTTTCATGTCCTTATTTTTGACGCTGGGATAAAAAGTAATTACGGAAGCCTTCACCAAACCTGAAGACGCAGAGCTATACAATGGTTCTTTTGGTAAGGGTAGTAGTCTACCAGTAAGAATTCAATGCCAGGTTGGGACAATCTAGGACCATAAAAAGTCACTCCTTAACCCTCTCACCTTATTTTCAGAAGTCTAGATAGTCACCTCTGCATACACACCTAACCTAACACATTCTTCAATAAGGACACATCACTCCTGTATTACTGGTGGATAAGTTTGGCGCGATTTTTCAACTTCTTGTGGCCATCAAAGAGTTCATGGCACTAGTGCTATCTCAAACAGATAAATAGAGCACGTTAATAACTACTTCAGAGTGCCCCTTGTGTCTCCCTGTATGCGGTTCGCGGGAACCCCGCGAGGTTGAGCGTAATCTGTCGGGTAAACCTATCAATTATGCTGTGAGGAGGCATCAAACTCAGATAAAGAGCCACAGAAAAGTACGACTGCAATAATTCCAGTATTAGCGCACGGAATAATCACCAAATTTCTTTGATTTAATATAAAAATTCAATCGGACATAGAAGCTTTGAGCTGGCGTTTTAGGTAAGAAAAGATGTAAACTGCAGTTATATTTGCATCAAGATACTACACTAGCCATCTCGCGATCACGAACAAAATGTACACCACCAGATCGATCAAATATTTCAAAACAAAGCTAAGGCTATTTAATAACTTGCAACATTGACGTCGTTATTATCCTTGTATCATTTTAAAGCAAATACCACGTTCCTTACGCTCAATGGACCTCGAGTCACAACTTTAAGAACTTGCGGTCATTTAGCTCAAGTAATGAGCCAATAAAACCCTGGATTAACACTTTGAAATGATTACATATTAGAATCCAGCCTCTTAGTTCTAATACATTTTTAAAGGCGTGTAATTTTCGTCTCCATTTTTAATTAAATTCCTCGCTATGAGGCACACGTAGGGAGTAGAAAAGGCACCACGGGAAATAGACGTCTCTGAAAAACACGAATTCCCCCGAGGTTAATTTTAGTTCAAAGGGACCACGTCTCGAATATGTGCTTTTAATCTGCTACGTAGATAATTTGAGGTTCTATATTTGTCCATTTAACAGGATTCGTTTGGGATAGAGGTTTGAGACGATGAAAGTGAAAGCTTGAACAGCCACCTTCTTCAGACACAGAGAGTCGCGAGAGTCACTCATGAGAGTAGACCTTCTCTTGCAAGTGCTGACGAGTTTGTCACAGTGAAATCAGAGGCATGCAGACTGGTACTTTAACTGCCGTTACAAACACTAGCGGAGAATTGATCTTCAAGATACATTCTACACTTACGAGGACAAAAATAGGTCTTGGATTTTTTTGGTTGCATTTAAATGTAAAGTTACTACTTTCCCCTTTGTTTGATTTTATAATATTTGACCGTTAAAATTTTCCCAATTTGAAATATTATTATTTTGAATCATTCTTTGAGAGCCATTGAGAAAAAAAAAATGAACTAAGTGCGAGGACCGATTGCGAAGTAATACTCAGCTACCCACGGGTGATGTCAATTAGACACTGTAATAGCTTACCAACCCTCCTACAAACGTTAGCAAACAGCACGCTCACAGCCTGCTAAACCACCCCACGACACAAGACTGTTTAGCGTTCTTGCTTATACTCTATTTAATATGGCAGTTCAGTTTTTACATGTTAAGATATTTCTGTTGGTAGATGTTGAAACGGTCGTTTCTTTTTTATAAAATAGAAAAAGATAAAATCTAAAATTATTTTTTTAGAGGTTGTTTTAAGAGCAAGTTAAATGCCAATATTATTTGGTAACATTCGTTGCCAGACTAAATATATGATGTACCACTTTGTGAAATTAACATTTTGTTGAAGTTATGGATTTCCTACTTAGAAACAATGAATGATATTGCTAAATGGAACATAATAACGGTGAAGGCCAATTGGACGATTAGGTTTTACATTGAACAAAGTTCCGGAGATGCCGCCCACAAAGCTCTCTCAACACCTTACACAAGTATTTCTTTATTTATTTATTTCGCTTTTAAATTGAGGCTTGATTAAAACACAAGAATGTACAAACTTAAACACTTTAGGCATTGTGGGTTTATAAGTGTTCTAGTTATTCATGAATTTAAGGAGATTTATATTTGATAAAACAGGACAGTGAAATGGAATAAAGAGCATTCCGCCCCTAACAAAATGGCTATACTAACTGTTTGAACAAAGCAGACAACAACAGCAATCTGCCTAATGGGTTAAGAGAGGGCTAGATGTGCTCTGTGTGTACGAAAATGAATGGACTTCCCAGGGTTTTATAATCAATTAGGCTTCTGCAGAAGCCTAATGATCTAAAATAAGGATTCATTCGGCAAAAAGTAAAAAAACCCCTTACTTTTGTAATCTTAGCTTTAAAGGGACTCTGTTTGATCTGTTTGTGCTGTACAAGCCATATAGACATTAAACCTTTGGGTGTACACCCCACAGAAAGGATAATACAACAGAGAACATAGTCTTTTCGCAAACGTATAAAAGGGATGAAATAAGAAAGCCTCACGGGTTGTGATTAGATGAAAGGGTCGAGACGGTCCATTAAAAAGGTTTTATTTGAAAGGAACATGAGGAGTATGGATGTACGTGTAATGGGGCAAGGCGCTGTGCGGCCTGGCTAAACTTGCGCACTAATAGGACCCCAGTCAGAGGTTCCGCTCAAACCAAACATCCACAAATACTCCAGCAATTAGTAAACCCTAAGGTTCGGACGCTAACTCGTATCTAAATGCCTTTCTAAAAAAGCCTAACACACGCCGAAGTGGGGGTCACTAAAAACGTGCTGCGATCGCGCCGTGTTATCCCAGTTATTGCTTTTGTCGAGACCAATTTGGCTTCAATTTACCATGGGTAGAAGTGAACCAGCTATCTTCCATAATCCGTTTGTTAAGACTTGGCTTTTAGACACGGCGTGCTGTTAAGTGATAGGAGAGGGAAATGTTTTAGTCGAAGTAGATAATTCAACGAACGAAGACAACAAATCCCTCTAAAATGGCGGCCGAATGTTCTGCCTTCTGTTTTGAATCAATCTTCAGGATAAAACTAGAGGCTAAGTGAACTTCTATGCCCATATTCCCCAGTAGAACTGCACAATCAGAGACACCGTGTTAAGAATGAGACACAAGTTTAATAAGACTCATAGCCCGAATAGTTTGCTACAGAGTTGAACGCCAAATAAATAACATGGGTCTGTAGAGGGTTGCCCTTGAATCATTGATAAATGGAAGTCTAAGTCTGATTAAAGAACATAAGATCTAGAACTCTACTTAAATTATCTCAATACTTACAAAGAATCAAGCAAAAACTGAGTTTGCGAAACTGCAAGATGAGGATGACATTAAAAGCTCGATACAAGCTCGTTTTGTGGTTGGTAACACGCTGACTCGTTAGGCAAATATACAGCTATGCAGTAGTAGTGTAAAACTCGCTGTTTGGAATAAACAGAGCGCCCCCACACCCAAAATATACAGACTATTTATATAATATGGACACTATACTCAGTATGACCGAGTCATTTATATCGTTTCCTAATAATTTATATATCTATATATGTTACAGCTCTTGACTGTTGGGATCGTCCCCTGTAAATGGTGTTCTGCGGCAGCTTTGCTGTCCTTAGTGTGCGCTATAAGTGCCCGTAAGTGGGATGAGGTCGTATTATGTACGGCAGACTGCTACTCGACGTGTAGTAGTGCATTTGTGATGGGCATTGCGCTCCGCATAGGAAGCCCGGCGGATACCCGGCTAGACTAGCTGGTCCGTGAGGGATATTTGGCCGGGTAGGGGCCGTAACATCCATACCGGGGTTCTGCTTCTTCCATTTTGTGCGTCTGTTTTGAAACCATATTTTCACTTGGGTCTCCGTCAGTCCTAGAGACAGCGCAAGATTCAGTCTCTCGCACACAGATAAATACCTAGTGCTCTTAAATTTGTTTTCCAGTGCGACTAGTTGTTCGTATGTGAAAGCAGTCCTTGCTCTTCGAGGTTTGCCCTCCTTCGCGCGTTCCGTTGAGCCGCGTTTTCGTTTCGATTTGCTAGAGGACTTGGGGTCTTCGCCCGCTGCGTCCGTCGTTTCTTGGTCGGATCGAGATATATCCACATCAGATGCTTTATCCTTGTCTGGGTCTACAAAAAAGGGACTGGAATTATTTGCAGCCTAGGGTTTGACAGCTTAATAGTGATGGATAGTAGTGTGACCGCAAAGCAGTGCTAGAGTTCAGGAATTTCACGCTTATTGAAGCCAAGTGTAGCAGCTGATAGCGGAGTGTTATAGATATGCGGTCCGCTACATGCCACGGCTCATCGGCTCTAAGATACTCGCTCATCGATTCACGTATCAAGGAATACATTCTCAGGTTGAAATTTGCCCGGCAAGAAGCTAGTGTAGCTAGCGTGTGAGTTATGCATTTAGAACGGAGTCGAGATAAAGAGCTCTCGAGGGCGCACGAGAATGCTATAAGAGCACACTACTAATTCACAACACCTTCATATTGTATTAGGAATTGTTCATTACATTCCCGTTAACGGTACCTCATTATATAAAGTCAACACAACACGTTATGTACTATCTAGAGTAAATCGAATTAACCAGTTCTGTAAATACCTTGCGATTTGGTCTGAGGACGGTTATAGCGTGTAGCGTTCATCCACGGATGCCAAACTCCAGTTGGAGAAGTCGGTGTGGAGGAGCCTTCAGCGTCCGAGTCCCCGTCACTGTCGCTTGACCGGCGCCTGATCGTACTCGCCGTAAACTTGTTGGGATCGAGGATGTCTTTGACGGAGAAGGATGTGACGACGGGTCTGAGTTCTTCGTGAGTGGAGTCGGTGCCGGCATCGGGCTGTGAGTCCGAGTCAGAGACTGGCTCTTCGATCACTCCGTTCACTCTCGCTTCCATGGCAGACTGATCCGGCGCACAGTCAGGCCGCAGCATTTGAAGCCAAATGGTTTGTGTGTTTTTCTGTTGTGCGAATGCCTACTTACTGGCCCTCCGTGTGTCGCCTTTGGCTTCAGCTGCGCGTTTGGGGGTGGATTAAATTCGATGTCTGTACGAAAGCGGTGTTGCGAACAATAGTCAAACTCCTCGTGTGATTGGTCGAGCTTTGATTACTCTGGGAACGCGTAATCGCCCTCGAAATTAATTGAATGGATTGACAGTATAAGTGACGATGAATCCCGATGCCGATTAACACCTAATGTTCACTCGTCCCCGCTCTCTTACACACTGATCATTGGTGCCGATGATAAGGGTTTTTACATCGGGCAGGAAGCCACGAAGTCAAGCGGAACCATCAACCGAGGGGTGCTAAACCACTTTCCGATCAAATAAAGGGGGGTACTGAACTGCCTATACAACACAGCAGTGTTTTTGGATTGTGTACTTCACAGCTTGTGGCTCTTGTACTTTGCCGACCAAACAAACCAAGAAAATACCCTGTCGCTGTTCCACAGCCCGCCTTAAGTTTATAAAAGTTTCCCGTGACAATAAAGTATGTTTATATTCTGCACAGTATTGGCTTTGACAACCACATATTTCACTGCAGATTTTCTTAAGTAGGCTATTTTCAAAGGTACTTATTGGGGAAGCAATCGGATTTCGGAAGTGAGGTTTATTTTTTAGCCCTAAGGTAAACGCTTCTTAGAGCACTATACTGCAAATATTTAGAACTATTTGTCAATATTGAGTCACAGAAATCGTGACCGGAAAAGACACAACAAAGCGGTTTACTTGTGCTTCCAAGCGCGCAGAGGACCAATTTGTGGTGTTTGCTAGAATCACAACAATATAACGTTGTGTGTATATACTTGACTTTGATTACTAGGTAAAATTTGATTAAGTAATTGTAATCCAATTAATGGTTGGTCGCACGACCCCTAGTGCTAGCAAAGACTTGTATTTACAAAGAAGAATGAACACTTCGTACAAACAAACAGCAAAAGGTTACCTTTAAACCAAGCTTGGTAAATTTAATTAAATTAGGAAAACTCCGCGAAACCGGCAAAGTCACGCGTTACAATGGCGCACAGTATTTGCGTATAATAAAGCCGTGAATTATAAATGTATTTAATCAGTAAGGCTTGTAACAGCGTGATGCGACGGAGTGAAATCGTCTAATAGAGATATCAGTCCATTTTATCAGATCGGAGAGTTTATCTGTTACAAGGACGGCAATCGAGAACTCGGCTCGGATTTATAGCTACAAAGTGATAAGCCCTGAGCTCTTTACTGGCGCAATAACTATACTAATAAGCACACAATTAGGAGCAATCTACGAAAGTCAGGAAGATCGTATCGTTCGCGCGAGACCTCCACAAACTTTCACACATAATGTTGTTATTTTAAAGAGGTCAGACATGTGATCTGCTTCAAAAAGTACCAAACGTTAATTTCGAGAGTTTTAAAGGTTGAGTGAGCAAGGCGGCCTTTTTGCTCTTTTCTTTACAGAACAATATAATCACATTCAAAGTTTTTATTAACTTCTCTGAAAAGAGCTTGCGGCTGGAAGGGCGGGCTTGTGTAAGGGGGCTGAACGAATAGCATTGATTAGCTTAAACTCGTCATTGCTTATCATGTTGAACCCAGACGGTAGCCGTGAAATTATCAGCACAACTCCTTGCCGTAACAGGTGCTCTTGCTTTGCTTGAAAAAGTTTATTCATCATGTCTGGCAGAGAGTTCAGACCCCTTCTCAGCAGCGATTTCCTCCTCACTCGCTGTTACTATCATGAGCGACAAAAGCGCGCACAGTAAAAAAGGTATTCTTCGGGTACATAGAAAAGGAAATTAAGGTTTGAGCTTAAAAAGGCGATTGCGCGAACTGTGTGGGGACTTCGGTGCGAATCAAATTAGAAAAAACACCATTCGCATGACTACAAGCGGGTAAAGGTGTGAGTGTAAGTCAATACGTATAAGGAAGTGATCTAGGGTTTATTCTGTCGAAAAGACAATCGCACAAAACACAACACATCAACAGAGAAAAAACCTGCCGGATGTTACAATATTTCTTTAATGTCAAGGCCTGCACATTCCAGTCCAAAAGAGAAATAAATCTTAGTTTGGAGATCGAGTTAAAATGACATTTGCTTGCTGAAAGGCTCTACTTAAGCTGCTATCAATAAAGACCACTTTAAGAGTCACTAAGCCTTGTATTCTAAAGACGGTTTAGAAGGAAGTGAGGACGATTTTGTTTTCAAAACATTGAAGACACTTAAAGCTATTTTTCTAGACAGTTATACGGGCTTTTTATTGTTTTGGGAGTGATTGTTTTTGAAAAGGTAAAAATGCAAGCGCACTAAAACCAAGTTTAATTGAGCTTAATATTGAAAAGAACGGAAAACAAACCATCTAAAGGTTTTTTTTTACTCGTTAGCAAGTTTTGTTAGAACGCGTGCCACTACATGTTCCAAGAATGATGCTCCTAATGTCTTTCTAAGTACAGCGGATGGAAAATTCTGTGTAGTATTAAAATATAATATATATACCCTATGCAATAAGAATAAAACAACAATTCTCAACTAGGCATTGCATTAACGAGAAAAGATAAGATAAAGTCCTTAAGAAAATGTTCTTTATTTTAATATCAAAAGCTTTTTTGCCTTTTTTCCTTAGATAACGAGGCTAATCTTTCTGGAAATTGAATTCACTATTAATAATAAGGGCATTTATTTCAGCTCGAAAAATCATTACCATATAATAAATAAGTGTGATGTACTGAAATTTACAAAATAGACTTTGTCACCATTATTTCTGGTTTAACAAGGTAGCTATTGGAAAATTAAATCCGACATTAATAATAAGGGCATTTATCATATAGTTTTAAAAAATCATTACCATATAACTATGAGTGGTTGAGGTGAAAGGTTTCTATCGGTGTATATTACAACAGCCGGCCACTAACGGTTTGTAACCTAATGCCTCATTCAAAGAAACGGCCTACCATTTTAGAGCAATCATTTTCGACTGAATGCGCACATAGCACCCGATAGAAGCAACCGTTAAAGCAAATATGAAATAATATAAAATGAGAAATTGCAAAATTTTCTATAGCCATGGAGTGATTCCATCAATATTATCATAATTACTGGTGGTCTTTGCTAACCCAACTTATTTTTGTGTTTAACGTTAATCATAAACTGTAACTATATTTTGCTTGAAAATAGTAATACTTTGGTCTTTTTTTTTAACTGAGAGATCCCAACAGAATTGATAATGATAATGAATTGTAAAAATGTCCAGAGGAGGTAATTTTCTTATTTAATAGTAAGCGTGAGAAAAGATAAAGGCTGAAGTGGTATTAAAAAGATAGGAATCATGAAAAAATTGACGATAATTTGGAAATCAGGCGGTCGATTAGGCTCAGATTACTATCAGGACACGTTTGATTTTTTCTCTTGATGATTCAAAACAATCGTTTTTTTATTCAGCAATAGTATACTGTAATTCATCTTTTCAATCACTCTCCACTTGCTATGAGAATTCTATCACAAAATGACTCGGTTTTAGAAAATTGTTTTTTTGGTAAATAGGTTGTTTTATTTATAATCACAATATTTGTGATTTATTAAACAAGCTATAAAGAATTCAATAACTCAATATTCCAAATATATTTGACACTACACACCTTTACTACACACCAATTTTAAAAAAACTTTAAAGAACCTTTTAGAACCTTTAACACAATAAATAGAAAAGGGAAAAAAACTGAAGCTGAAAATTAAACACAGGTGATTCAGTTATTGACTTCGGGAACATACCGAGCAAAAAAAGGGTTTTGGAAATAAAAAGAAAATAAACAATACGAATACGAATATGTGATTCTTTGTGACATGTACGAAAAGTCAATGGATTCACCTGCCAGATAGATCAATATTTGCCATCATCACTATAACCCTGTAGATACGTTATGCCAGTAATCAAAGGTTGTTAATAAATGATGATACGTTTGTTAGTAACGCAAATTAAATAAAAAAACATCACTTGCTCTTTTGTAGAAAATCTGAAGAATTATCATACCTATTCACCGATAGTGTAGTTTAATATAAAAAACGATGCGGGAATTATTGATAGCTGGCTTAGAAACTATTGCAATAAAATGTACGCCTACCCTTAACGGCAATGACTTTTTATATAAAGTTAGATTAAAAATTACGGGAGAGAAGATATTGGAAATCGTAATCTGTTTGGCGGTGTCCTGGAGTAATAAGTCAACCAGACCGTAAGGAAATGAATCTGGGGATTGTTAAGGAAGCGATGCTATAAGTAACATTTTTTCATGATCGATTGCTGAAATTGTTTGGAAAATTCCAGCATAACTGTAAAAAATATATTGCTTTTCAATTTTTCTAATATTAACTTTTCTTAGATTTAAGGAAATAAATTGCAAATTATAGAATTACATCTGTTTTCATAAGGGAATGTTATATCAATAGCCATGCTCTGTCGTGCAGACATATGAAAAAAAAAACTAATTTCGCTACCACTAAAAAAATACTTATGCAATAAAAGCGAAAACATATATGACTTTTTCTCTTGTGCTGAATGTCGCACAGCTAGAAAAGCTCACGCTAATTTGATGCGGTCCCGCCTTTCTATTATAAAACAAGATGAAAGAACGGTAAAAAGATTATCCCTTTTATTCGATCGCCCTTTATGTTTGAATTCATACCAAACAAGAATACGAAGGATCACCACTTAAAACATTTTAAAATTCGATAATTTATTGAAGAAGTATGAAAACATTTGAAAATTCAAGGATTTGTAGAAGTAATAAAACATTTAATAACTCAAGAATTTGTAGTGGTAAATATCTAGTAATAAAATGTAGTGTTGACATGTGCTGTGCAAATAGATTTTTGACAAGTTCATGAAATTTGCTTCCCTGTTAGTTATGTCAACTAAACGGAGATGCTGTAGAGGCAAGATTCGCTGTACGTTTACAACTTATGTGATTAACACCTTGCTATTCAAAAAGGTAAACTTAATGGCTGAAACAGCCCTTTTTCAGCGCCAGACCAAAACAACCTAGCAAAACAACCTACAATGCAAAACAGACTGCAAGACCAAAGGAGAGAAGTTGATCTAGAAATACGCCCATGAAAAGCAAATCTTTTCGTTATCTCTAATTGTTCCAAGCGATGTTTATCTCACTTGGAAAAGGTTTAGTTATGAGAGCTCTGCACATGGCCCATGAAGGTTATGGATTCGGAAATACTCTAAGTAAGCAATTATTAAAACCCAATTTACACCCGGTGCACAAACACGGTGTTATCTGCAAGGGCGAACTTAATAAAGCCTGAAGAAAAAAAAAAACACTTTTAATTTGGTTTCTGCTAGTGAGATAATAACAATAAACTAAGGAAAAGTGATAATAAGGACAAGAGAATTATTACGCATTTTGCAGCAGTTTGTTGTTGTTTCCGCTGCGGCTAATGGACGGAGCGAGAGCATGAGAGAACAGCTTGATTATCCTGGCACATAGGAGATCGACAAGCGTTTCACCCGAGGCGTCTTTTATCCTTAACGGATATACGCAATGTTAAGAAGCTCAGCGGAAGCAAACTGAGCGTTTGTTTTATCCACTCGCATAACTGTTCAATGAAAACTGCCCTAAACATAGCAAAACTCAACAAGTCAAAATTGAAAGCCTTTACGAAGAAGATAAATGCCTTATCTTATGATATGATTATTCCTTTTAGGTCGAAAGTGTACTATCGAAAGTGGTGCTTAATTTTTTTTCTCCAATATTCCTCACGATGAATGATTCAACTTGGATAGTCCATTTGAGATATTTTTTTCAAAGTTAGAAGCTTATTATAATAATGACTGGGCGTTTTTACTTGCCTTATTGCTAAGATAACATTATGACATTAAGAAAACACGCCAGGATTCCAGATAAGTTCTTTATTTGTATAACTGTCGTAAAGGTAATGTCATAAATGCTTCCGAACACCGATAATTCGTTAAGCTTGCCTTTTTCTTTTTTTCTTTTAAGATTGTTTTTTTTTTCTTTGCTGACAGCTTCTTTGTTGGCAAGTAAGATTAATTTGCTGGCTTAAAACCCTCACGCTGAGGTTTTGAAATTTGGCCATTCTTCTAACCAAAGCGACCCATTGAGCGAGTGTGATATTTGTGAGCAGTACCAAGCCTTCAAATTTAATTTTCATTTGATTCTAATAACCAGCAATCAATACACAACTGTTATCCTTCGAACTGTTTGAAAAGATTGCGGTTGCTCAAAACAAAAAGGACAAATAAACTGGCTTGTTATGGGCTTAGCGTGATAATAAGAAATCTTTTTTTTTTTATTCAAGCTCCTTAGACAATGACTTACTTCTGACCGGATTTACAACCGTTATGTGGCAGCTTTCCGATTAGTGTTGAACTTATGACTAAATAAAGATTAAGAGCGGCAGAGTGAGGAAGGGCGGGAAATTACGGTATCTTCAAAGATAAATCCACTAGCATTTTCATATCTCAATTCGTAATTTCAGGAGATAAAACTCCAATGGGAAATAATTTTCACTAAGCCGGAAAATGTACGAGGGAAAGCAAGAAAACGTTTTTTCGATTATGGAATGTTTAAACCATCATCATTAAGGAGTCGTTATGAGTGGGAATACATTTATAGTCTTTTTAATATTTCAAGAGAAAGGGTAAAATATGTTCTAATAACTCAAGAAAGTGGTTCTAATCTAGTCGATGCCAGGTTGGGCATCGTGTGTGTGAGTTGACAATATATCTCCAGTGAGACAAATTGCTGTCAATATATAGGCTTTTAGCGGGCCTTTATCTAGTTTATCTATAAGCGAGGAAAGCTAGAAGGGTCTGGTTAAAGAAAGTACACGGCGTATTGACTGTTAAGATAAGAGGCAATCATAAACACTGCCATAAGTGTCTTCCTCCATTTCCGACAAAGAGTTAAGTGTCTTTATGAAGAAGAGATAAACTCTAAGGCAAAGAAAAAGAAGCTCACCAACCTTATTTGGCAAACAATATTGAGCATGCTAAAATATTTTTTTTTTAAAGAAATAGTCAAAATTATTGAGGGTAAGATTATAATCATGGTTATGGGACAATACTGTATACACTGAGAGCCTTTCTGGAGACGTAATTGGATTTTATTGAAGTTTTTCGAGTCATACAAGTGACTCCTTCGCCTCCTACATGCTGCGGGCCCTAGACTTATAGAGTTGAATCAAGTTCCAACTTAATAGAAAAAAGCGAAATTATTATAGAGTTGAATGAAGTTCCAGCTTAATAAGAAAAAACCGAAATTATTATAGAGTTGAATCGAGTTTCAGCTTAATAGGGAAAAAGCGAAAAGATCTTTAAGGAGGAAAGGCAGCATCGAATTGAACATTGTAAGGTACTTTAATATTAATGATGAAAAGTTTTTGCTCATTTTCGTTAATGATTAAGTATAAAGAATAGGAAGTTAATGTACCGTCTAGTACTATAGTTTTAACGAGGATCTTCTCTAATGAACCGAACGACGCCAGAGTGCATTTTAACGACAGATTTAAGTGCGTTGAGGGGATCGCCCAATTGATTATATATAATGCCCTTGTATTATATAGTTTGCTAGTAAAACGAGCAAATGGGAACTCTTGGCTAGATAGAAAATATCCGTTACGGTGAAACATCCAGTAAAAACTGTGTACACAACTGAATGACCACTTACAACCCCATAAAGCGGAGAGAAAAAAAACATAATAAAATCAAAAAAGTTTCCAGTAATTTGTCGCCATTATTTTTTTAAACATGCGAGAATGTTCAATCAAATGCTTTCGTTTATTAGATGGCCACTGAGCTAATGGTGTGGTTATCGGGTATGTTTTTACTCTGTGGGGAAACTATTATGATTTTCCCCTGACCCAATAAATGGAAATAGTGAAGTGATCAAGGACCCGCTTGGGAGAGCAACACAATCACTATATGTAATTACAAACCGAATGTCACGATAACTGAATGAATACAAGCGATAAACCTCATTTGTACGCTAACTTGGATCAACACAGTTAAAGGCATAGCGCGCAGTTTGATTTAATCACGTCTAATTCATAACATCTCGCAATAAACGATTCAGATCATAGAGGGAAATACCAGCAGGGAATAAGCTTGTTCAAAAAACAATTTGATTTTCAATTTTTACCATAAAACACTTTTTGCCTTTTCACTATATGATTAGATCCACATAAGTGAGAACTTTTTTTAACATTTAAGGAGGCAATAAAGGAAATTGTTATGGCTACGAAATGTGAATATCTCGCAGTGTGACTCTTACAAAAGCTGCCTTGCATTTATAGCGTATGTTGTATAAAAACACGAATCAGTAACCAGTTCGGCGACTTTTACCCATTAGAGAATGATTTAGGGGTCAAAATATCACACCAAATGAGGCTCATCAACTTACTTACACCTCGAAGATTAACAAAGCTCCTACCACACAATTATAGCAAGAGATACGGGTGATTTAAGAATGAAAGATCGTTGACCCTACCGAAAAGTGTATTCGTGCATTGTCCAGCAGTTTTTCGCAGCGTAAGCTTAGGCAGCGTCGGCGGTCGGTGCGCTTTGATGTGCATGCCCGCGCCTGTGACTTGTTACTGATTCTTCTATCATCCTCGTATCAGATACGTAAATATTCCGAACCGGGAGCTCGTGTGTATATAGTAAGGGAAGTGATTATCGCTGGCACCAGTGTCTGCGGCACAAGCGGCGGCCCGAGTGGTGATGTTATTGAGAGAGTACTTACCAAAGATCTGATGAGATAATTAAGTAATTTGATGGACAAAAAAGATTATTTTTATACCTTATCTGCTTCGATTACCACTCGAGAGCAAAAGGGGACATTCTAATCCCACCTAATATCGCTGCTGTGCTAGCAAACTATTTGGATATAATAACAAACCAAACTCTAAGAATCCTGAGAGCCGACTAAGGGCGAGAATGTTTTGGATTAGTGGGATCGCAAATCGCTTTGCCATCGCTATCTTATTTCCTTCTGTGAATCGGTGTTAATAATGCTGGGCGTATTGTCGTGATTATCGGCATATTCCCGAAACAGTACACGCTCTTTAATAGAATCCCGATGCAGAAGCATGCTTCTGAGTTCTTTGGATTCAGACGTAGCCACACCTTTGTTTTCGTTCATGTCACATGATCTATGGTAAAGTCTTTGGAGTAATTCGATTCTCCAGTTTTGTTGACAACTAATACTATTGTGTAAAGTCATAGAAACAGCAGAGTCGTGAGGATCGTGCGATCTACACGCAATGTTTGCGTGTACAGCTAGAAACGGGACTACTATTATCGGGTTCTGTTTTCCTTTAACTTTATTAAGGCTTGTTTAAAAAAATGGAAAAAGCCGTTTTGCTCTCAAAATCTTCAAGAACCAGTGGTTTATTTTTGCATGGGGACTGACCAAAGGGGCTGTACGGGTGCTGTACGGGAAGTTATGAACCCTGAAATTTCTTTCGAAATAAAATATTTATTGTACGCGTACAGCTCGCAGTGTTGCGTTCTTATCAACCAATGAGAGTGAACGTGCAGTTGTGAAAAATGATACATCCTAGTTTTTTTTATGGCATACCCGAGCATCATTACTGATATCATTGATAATTATGTTTTAATTTATATCACTTGTTACCAGTAAAGAAAGTCGACCATCAAGGGTAAAGCCTGAAAGATAAATACATGAAAAATCGATTGATATCGGCTGATAGCCGCCGATCCAGACTATTAAGTGGTTATCAATATACTGCTAAACGTATCTTATCAACCACATACCCCATACATTACGACCAACATACACCTTACATCACGACCCACATGCACCTTACATCATGACCCACATTCACCTTACATCACGACCAATATATTCCTTACATCACGACCCACATGCACCTTACATCACGACCCAAATACCCATTACATCACGACCCAAATACCCATTACATCACGACCCACATACCCCTTACATCACGACCCACATACCCCTAACATCACGACCCACATACCCTTTACATCATGACCCATATACTCCTTACATAACGACCCAGATACTCCTTACATCACGACCAACATACTCCTTACCTTACATCATGACCCATATACTCCTTACATCACGACCCAAATACTCCTTACATCACGACCAACATACTCCTTACATCACCACCCACATACCCCTTACATCACGACCAACATACTTTTTTCATCACGACCCACATACCCCTTACATCACGACGAACATACGCTTTATATCACGACCAACATATTCCTTACATCATGACCAACATATTCCTTACATCACGACCAACATACTCCTTACATCACGACCCACATACTCCTTACATCATGACCAACATATTCCTTACATCACGACCAACATACTCCTTACATCACGACCCACATATTCCTTACATCACGACCCACATACCCCTTATATCACGACCAACATACCCATTACATCACGACCAACATACCCCTTACATCACGACCCACATGCTCCTTACATCAAGACCCACATACCCCTTACATCACGACCAACATACCCATTACATCACGACCCACATACCCCTTACATCACGACCAACATACCCTTTATATCACGACCAACATATTCCTTACATCATGACCAACATGTTCCTTACATCACGACCAACATACTCCTTACATCACGACCCACATACTCCTTACATCATGACCAACATATTCCTTACATCACGACCAACATACCCATTACATCACGACCAACGTACCCATTACATCACGACCCACATACCCATTACATCACGACCCACATACCCCTTACATCACGACCCACATACCCCTTACATCACCACCCACATACCCCTTACATCACGACCAACATACCCTTTATATCACGACCAACATATTCCTTACATCATGACCAACATATTCCTTACATCACGACCAACATACTCCTTACATCACGACCCACATACTCCTTACATCATGACCAACATATTCCTTACATCACGACCAACATACTCCTTACATCACGACCCACATATTCCTTACATCACGACCCACATACCCCTTATATCACGACAAACATACCCATTACATCACGACCAACATACCCCTTACATCACGACCCACATGCTCCTTACATCAAGACCCATATACCCTTTATATCACGACCAACATATTCCTTACATCATGACCAACATATTCCTGACATCACGACCAACATACTCCTTACATCACGACCCACATACTCCTTACATCATGACAACATATTCCTTACATCACGACCAACATACTCCTTACATCACGACCCACATATTCCTTACATCACGACCCACATACCCCTTATATCACGACAAACATACCCATTACATCACGACCAACATACCCCTTACATCACGACCTACATTCCCCTTACATCACGACCAACATACCCCTTACATCACGACCAACATACCCCTTACATCACGACCAACATACCCATTACATCACGACCAACATACCCATTACATCACGACCAACGTACCCATTACATCACGACCCAAATACCCATTACATCACGACCCACATACCCATTACATCACGACCCACATACCCCTTACATCACGACCCACATACCCCTTACATCATGACCCATATACTTCTTACATCACGAACCAAATACTTCTTACATCACGACCAACATACTCCTTACCTTACATCATGACCCATATACTCCTTACATCACGACCCAAATACTCCTTACATCACGACCAACATACTCCTTACATCACCACCCACATACCCCTTACATCACGACCAACATATTTCTTTCATCACGACCCTCATACCCCTTACATCACGACCAACATACCCTTTATATCACGACTAACATATTCCTTACATCATAACCAACATATTCCTTACATCACGACCAACATACTCCTTACATCACGACCCACATACTCCTTACATCATGACCAACATATTCCTTACATCACGACCAACATACTCCTTACATCACGACCCACATATTCCTTACATCACGACCCACATACCCCTTATATCACGACAAACATACCCATTACATCACGACCAACATACCCCTTACATCACGACCCACATGCTCCTCACATCAAGACCCACATACCCTTTATATCACGACCAACATATTCCTTACATCATGACCAACATATTCCTGACATCACGACCAACATACTCCTTACATCACGACCCACATACTTCTTACATCACGACCCACGTACCCCTTATATCACGACCAACATACCCGTTACATCACGACCAACATACCCATTACATCACGACCCACATGCTCCTTACATCAAGACCCACATACCCCTTACATCACGACCCAAATACTCATTACATCACGACCAACATATTCCTTACATCACGACCCACATACCACTTACATCACGACCCACATACCCCTTACATCACGACCAACATACCCTTTATAGCACGACCAACAGACCCGTTACATCACGACCAACATACCCATTATATCACGACCAACATACCCATTACATCACGACCAACATACCCCTTACATCACGACCCACATGCTCCTTACATCAAGACCCACATACCCCTTACATCACGACCAACATACTTCTTACATCACGACCAACATACCCCTTACATCACGACCCACATACCCCTTACATCACGACCCACATACCCCTTACATCACGACCAACATACCCTTTATATCACGACCAACATACCCATTACATCACGACCAACATACCCCTTACATCACGACCCACATGCTCCTTACATCAAGACCCACATACCCCTTACATCACGACCAACATACTTCTTACATCACGACCAACATACCCCTTACATCACGACCAACATACCCATTACATCACGACCAACATACCCCTTACATCACGACCAACATACCCATTACATCACGACCAACATACCCCTTACATCACGACCAACATACCCATTACATCACGACCAACATACCCAATACATCACGACCAACATACCCATTACATCACGACCCACATACCCATTACATCACGACCCACATACCCCTTACATCACCACCCACATACCCCTTACATCACCACCCACATACCCTTTACATCACGACCAACATACCCCTTACATCACGACCTACATTCCCCTTACATCACGACCAACATACCCCTTACATCACGACCCACATACCCCTTACATCACGAACCAAATACTCATTACATCACGACCATCATATTCCTAACATCACGACCAACATACCCCTTACATCACGACCAACATACCCATTAAATCACGACCAACATACCCCTTACATCACGACCAACATACCCATTACATCACGACCAACATACCTCTTACATCACGACCAACATACCCATTACATCACGACCAACATACCCATTACATCACGACCAACATACCCATTACATCACGACCCACATACCCATTACATCACGACCCACATACCCCTTACATCACCACCCACATACCCCTTACATCACCACCCACATACCCTTTACATCACGACCAACATACCCCTTACATCACAACCTACATTCCCCTTACATCACGACCAACATACCCCTTACATCACGACCCACATACCCCTTACATCACGACCCAAATACTCATTACATCACGACCAACATATTCCTAACATCACGACCCACATACCCCTTACATCACGACCCACATACCCCTTACATCACGACCAACATACCCTTTATATCACGACCAACATACCCGTTACAGCACGACCAACATACCCATTATATCACGACCAACATATTCCTTACATCATGACCAACATATTCCTTACATCACGAACAGCATACCCATATATGACGGCCAACATATTCCTCACATCACGACCCACATACCCCTTACATCACGACCCACATACCCCTTACATCACGACCTACATACCCCTTACATCACGACCAACATACCCCTTACATGATAACCCTTATACTCTTTACATCATCACCCACATACTCTTTACATCAAGACCCAAATACCCATTTCATCACGACCCATATACTCCTTCGACATGGACCACACACTCCTTACATCACGACCCACATCATGTAATTGTAATTGCAACAATCCATTACCCGAAGCATTGCTTGAATTTTTTGTGGGTTATATCGTTGCCGACCCATCAGACACCTAATTCTTTTCACCCTTTCACGTTATCACGGCATACACTTTACTATATACACACGCACGTGCTGCAAAACTGCGCACTCGTGGTGCATTACCTTCTGTATATATTGACTCATTCCTAATTAATTAAAATTTCTAGATTATACCAAATTTAACTTAGTAGCAATTTGTTATTTCTGCAAATTTCATCCCTGCCCCTTTAGCCGCTATGTGCACCTCCCCCTTTGGACCCTCCCCTACACCCTGGTGACATCCATGTTCCGGATATGCAAAACTAGAAAAAAAAAACTAGCAATTAGATCTCTTCCATGGATGGCGCGGTTAACCCCGAATAAAATGCTGATCTCACCGTTGACCAGCCGTATGGGACGATCGCGCGATATTATTTTTCCCCGGTTACCGGAACACTGGGAGGGGGGAGTGACGCTTTAACCACCTATATAATAACCAATGCCAATAAACGTCTAGAAACTAAAGTCCAAATTCTTCCTTTAACTTATGGCCTGCCTGATGAGCATGATGGTCCACGGATACCAACAATACCAGGCGATGCACGCTTCTTCAGACAGTGATGTCTCTGGCGCCGCTGCACTTCCGGTCGCTTTCGCCGACCTCTCAAACAGTCAAAACAACCAGCGCCTGCGAACCTGTTTCCAGTATATCCAACATTGTTAGCGCGGTAAAACATCATTTTCCATGTATTGCGAGTCCAAAAAAAAAACGAGCGTGGAGAGCGCCGTGCTCTTGATTTGTGGCTAAGCTGCCGCGTCTCCAAATAGTCTGGGCCACAGCGCATGCGTTAAAAACAGCTTCCGGCGCACAAAAAAGGGTAAAATGGCACCCTAAATTTTTTAAACGGGGCAATTTTTGGGTACGGAAATATTGTTTACCCTTTTTTGTTAAAATTGAGCATGGAACAAGGCATACCGGTCAAAATGAAAAACATATGACTAAAATACCCCAATGGCGTGCACATTAATTGGTCTAAAATATTGTTTTTAAGTCCATGCTCACGTTTGTTCAGAATGGAATACTGAATACTCTGAACTGAAAATCCTTTCAAAAATAATTAAAGGAAATGTAAATAAACGTTTTCTCCCTGATGTGATAACGTCATCCAATGACGTCATTGACGTCATCAATATGTTGCCCGATGAGTCACTAGTCCACTGGGCCAATTTCAGCAGTAAAACATTTTTTCTAACAAATCAACAAATCGACATTTCCCTAGCAACATACCTTTCGAACAGCCTTGAGGCGTACAGAAATTCGTACGTGACTGCCTGAGTTGATATCTTGTCGATACACGCGTAATCTGGTGGGCTGACAACTCGACCCAGGAGCAGACTATATTGGGCCTCAGGACGTTGATGTCAGAATCTCTGCTTGTAAGATTGCCGAAAGCCCCCTTTTACCAGGGCCTCGACCGTCCCCCGATACCAAGTTATGTCTGCAAGGCCACCCACGTCAAACCTTTGTCTGCAAGACCCTTGTGTAGATCATTCCGTCCATTTTGGCATTCTCTACAAAGCCTCTTTGAGTTTGCGGGTCCGCCCCGGCCAGTTGCGAGCCGGGTTTCTGTAGATATTCTTTCAGGAGTGTCCGGTAGCGGACCCATCTGCTTTTCTAGCAAAGTGGACTCCCGTAGCTTGCACAGTTGGTAATTCTTTTTTACCAGCATTGCCAGTTTTCAACTATGTGCGACCCAGGGAACTCTCTCGAAGTTCAGCCCCATATTTTTCTCGATGACCTTGCGACCTCTCTTTGACAGCACCGTCGCATTTATCTCCCGTTTGGGTGATAGAAACTTTGATACAGGTGCTACCACAGGTATACGTTGGAAAAACACGAGTGTAAGGTTCTCCACCGAGTTGTCAATATTTAACCTTGAATCCGCCTTTGGCCAGCATCGCATCCTTGGTGACTGTCGTGGCCTCGTGACTAGGGCCGTAGCAGGAGGTGGAGCACTGTGGGCACGTGCCCCCCCCCCCCCCCAATATTTTCAAAATTATAAGGAAATGACCAATAGGGGCGTGGCTGTGCCCCTCCTCAAATATTTTCTTAATGTTTCTGTATTGTGCACCCCCCCCAAATCTTACATGGCCTGCTACGGCTCTCAAGTTATCTACATAACTAGAATTCCTAAGAAGAGTGGAGACTGCCTCGCTGTACTCTAGAAACTGATCTGCTGTCTTTTAGATTTTCTTTTTGCTGATAGCATAGAAGCTGGCCCATGCTTACCACTTCAAGGCGTACATACCTGCATCCCGTTCAGGGACCACCTCCCTATATAGAAACCGATGGCATTGTTGTTCCAAAGGTTTCAGGGGAACAGAGTCTTAAACATCCCACTAAAGCTACCCCCTTCTTGTTTGTCCAATGAAGTCTTGGAAACAGTTGTCCATAGGTACATGTTGTCCATGTAACTTGTAATCCAACACTGATTCGTACTCTACCTTATTACACTTAATGGAGATATTTCGCGACACTTTATTTTCGCGATTTTCCTATTTTTTAAAAACCAGATCACTTTTTTTTCGCGATTATGGGATAATAAAATCAAGCAAAACAAGTGGAATTAAAATGTGCTGTAATCATCAAAACTGAAACAGTTTGTAACAAATAGATGCGTTGGCTAAACTTAGATTCATAAAAATCTATAAATAGTCAAACTCAACCCC
This sequence comes from Nematostella vectensis, assembly GCF_932526225.1. Classification (NCBI taxonomy): domain Eukaryota; kingdom Metazoa; phylum Cnidaria; class Anthozoa; order Actiniaria; family Edwardsiidae; genus Nematostella; species Nematostella vectensis. The sequence goes on from NC_064039.1 coordinate 11,989,455, forward strand.
TTACCGTACTATATGTGCATTAGATGACTAGATAGACAAGGTGTTTTCATAAAGCTTATTAAACGGCCAATATTCCCCCAAAGGCTTCACTTAAGGCGACACTTGATTTTCGCGTCACTTTATTTTCGCGAATCTTTTAAAATCGCGAAATTAAAGTGACTCGAAAATTAAGTGTAGTAAGGTATGTTATCTCGTATCATGTGCAGTTTTTGTTCTTCTCCACCACACCTAGGTGTGATTTCAGTTCCCAACACTTCTCCTTGGATGAACTTGCAGCACAACTTTGTCACCTTACTTGCACGAGTAGAATTAACTTACTGACCTAGCTTCTTTATAATCATCATCTTTTACAACTGCACACGGATGCGTTCTTTTCGTTCGGTTGAACCGAACGTACAAACAATCATAACATAATCCTTCTAGAAAACTAAGAAAACAGCTAACTCTTTGATCTCTATCAATGGATGGTGCTATTACCCTGACAAAACCTGCTGGTCTCACCCATGACCGGACGTTTAAGCCGATCTTGCGATACCATTTATTTCCGGATTTCCGGAATATTGAAAGTGTCATTGGAAATGTCGGGTGTGTGCGTGGGTGTTTGTGTGTAAACTCCCTCCGTAAGGGGGAGCACACAATCTAATACTAATATTTTGTAACGAATAATTGCTCATAAAACAGCACTGCAGTAATTCTCAAGTCCCCTTTCCTGTGCTATCATTTAAATTAGACTCTTCCAGAATGTGTGGTTCCCTTTTAAAACCTGAAACCCTGCAGCTTTTAAAAAATTCAAGCTGCGCACGCTTTGTTTCCCAGAGGCGTTAAAGAGTAGATTTTGATTTGATTATAATACCGTGATTTGCGAACTAAATATTAAGGAAAAGGTTTGCTCACGCTTTACCCACCCTTTACCTTGGGAAGGGCTCGCCACAAAACTACAGTATACACCTTTATTATTCATTTCGTTGGTAACAATATAAAGCTGTTCATAGCATACTAGCAAAGAATAATTTGTGTTTTAATTGTGTCAGTTGTTTTGCTTTTTCTTATGATTCGTGATAAAATATTTAGAAGAAAAATTCTTCAGTTTATTGATATTGTTAAAAGAATAGCTGCCGTCAATTGGCCACCCGAGGCAAATATTTAGCGCGCCCATCACCAGGTTAGCAAACCGTCGAGAACTTTACGCAGAAAACCGAGCTTAATCCGGTCGTGATACGTGATCGGCACTTCTATTACTACGGGAGAATTATTTGTGATTTGTGGCTTTACTATCGTGATAAGCCCTTAACAGTTTACCGCTTTAAAGAAATCCTTTATTACAAAACGATAAAACGATGCTTTCATAATAGAGGATTACAATAATAGCCACGGGGAGAAGGAAACCGAGTGCAAATGGTGGATTTAGGTTATTATTATCGTTTCCTGCTGTTGATGAGTTGCTGTTGTTGGTGATTTACTTGTGTTTTCCTGAAGTTTTCTCAAATGTTGCGGTCGCCATCAACTACTATTTATTACTTGAATAGTTTCCTGACGTCAAAATAGTCCCCCCTTAGAGGCAAACTTCACACTCAACTTCAGAGTTCACAATCAGAACCCATTACAATATCCAGTTATCAATGGTCCAATTTGTCGGTCTTAGAGCGTGAATACGGGATTAGAGTTTGTAATAGAGGTTTGGGCGCCTGTGTCGCCATCAATTTGTCGCGAGAGAGCTGCTACCAGTGCATGGTCCGAAAAAAACTGACCTTTCATACCTTGCACTTTCAGGCGTAAACGTTATTTGAAAGCACTGGAATGAAATCACCTTAAAACGCTCAGTTCCCTGCGAAACAATACCTGTTAGAAATTCAGCCGGTGAATTATTAATCACGCATGGAATTGTACACAAACCAATCTACTTAAAATTTGTACAAAAAATGAATGTTAAACCCCAAGACGTGCTACATCGATTGTTATCTTACACAGTTGATGTGTTTATATGAGTGACGTTTTCAACCAAGTTGGTTCTTGTTTAGAAAACAATTTATCACCAGATCCCTTGTTAGTTGTTGGTTGATTGATACAACAACATTGCCACGCAAAGTGCTACTCTAGGTAGCATGAATAAAACATTCAAGGGTGGAGAGAACCCAGACAAAACTATTTCATGAAGAACCTCTTATTGCCCTTTATGCAGCTTTTGTACGAATTACGTTTTCACAAACAGGCAGTGCCCTGGAGTGAGTCCCCGGTATTTCACGGAGATATCCGATTATAATATAATTGTTGATTTAAACAATGACATTCTCTGTTCGCTGCACCTGCCATGCGGGGTCTCGCAAGTTGTAATATAATTAGTAGAAAATAAAATCAGAGAGCCGCGAAGTATGTTATGACGTGTTTTGCAATTCAGATGTGATTTGTAATTGGCTGGAGCTGCAGGTATGGGGTGTGAGGGAAGCGCTATGATTGGCTCTTCTTTTCTCCGGCATATTTCCGATCTGCGAGACTCTAACTCCTTCAATTGGATATAGTGTCCTATATAAGCTTGTAGTCAGTCATGTCAAGGCTTAGATAATCTAACAATTCGGGATATTCCGTTCAGATTTGCCACGTTTCGGACTGATGTTTGAACGGAGCCGGAACCGAAACGCTGTTTCACGGACTTGATTCCCAAACGGTTATAAGCATGAAAGAGAACGATAAGGATGAGGATGGTGGTGACGTTAAGATTATCATCAAGGGTAGCGATGATAAGGCGCCTCAAGGAGCGGGATCTATCTACGCCTTCTGTAACCACTGCAAAAAGGATATATCAGTAGTGTACATCAAATCTGAAAATAATGGCAAAGAGTTGAGCGTGGCCGAGTCTCTCACAAACAAATGGCCGCGCAGCGAGTTCCCAGAAAACGACTATGATAAATGCCTGAAAGATAATGATTATGGCGGCTGCAAAAAACTCCTTGACGGAAGGAAGAAGCGGGCAAAAGTTAAGGAACTATGGGAGAATTTTCTCGGTGGCTGCACTTTGCACGGGTTTCACTACTGTTTCGCTGGTAACCCACCTCTGAGGAGGCTCATTTGGAGCCTTTTACTGCTTGGCGCCTTTGCAATGTTCTTTGAAAAATGCACCGAGAGCTTTATAAACTTTTTTGACTACCCATTTACTACTACTACTCTTTTGGTGTACGACAAACGCCTTCCTTTCCCCGCCATTTCCATGTGCAATTACAACGACGCGAGGATGTCCAAGATGAATGGGACACTGATGAACGAAATCTTCGTTGCTAGCAAACTCGAGGGACGAAATACCTCGCATTTACAAAGCCAGCTAACCGGCGAACTTATGCAGAGAACTTTGAAGGAGGCAGCCCATCGATTGCCAGATATGATCAAGGAATGTTCTTGGCAGAAGCATGGGAAATGCTCGTGGAAAAATTTCACGTCTTTCAAAAGTGCGGATGGGGATACATGTTACACGTTCAATTCCGGGAGAAAGGATCCCATACTGAGTATGTCAAATGTAGGCGAGGAAAACGGGCTACGCTTGGTTATAGATACTCAACACAGTGAGTATTACTATGATGTTAAAAACGCTGGATTCAAGGTAATTCTACATGACCAAGGAGAGACGCCAGTCAAAATGCAAGGTCTTTCGGTGTCCCCGGGTTTCACGTCTTACATGGAACTCAAGCGAACAAAGGTAAAATTAGTTCGTCCTTATTATTAATGCAGCTCAAAACAATTGTTTTTATTCACTGTGCTTCGTCTTAACACTCTCCCGTGACTCAGGTATCATTCCTATAACTACGCAAAATCACTGCGTTTATTTGGCGTATCTTATGGTGATCCAGGAACTGCTTATACAAATAACTATTTCATTTCTTTTTTTATTTTGCTTATCTCGTGAGGAAATTACGGTGGCCTTTATGAAGTAAATTAGAGTTTTATTACGCAAAATATATGTTGTAAGGAACTAAGCAAATAATCAGGAGTCGCAATTATTTGGAATCTGCGGCTTTAAACGCACAAAGGGCAAAATGTTTTACGCAGCTTCCATATGAGATACTGTCAGTCAAGTAAACATTCAGTGCGCTATGCATAGACAGCAACGGAAGAAATCAGAATAACTGCTTTCCATTAAGGGCACAACTATCTCCGGTATGGGGTAAAATCCTTTGAATGAATTTTATTAACCGACTTACCTCAAATTAATATTTATTGTGACAAAAACAGTAGATTTATTCAAACGGTATTCCAGGGGCTTCGCGCCGAAATCGATTACATTTGAGGTGAAATTCTTAGGTCAGGCATAAGCACTATCTACAATCAAAACTATCTATCAAAGCCATAACAGCGAGCAACCCCTTTTATTTCTTTATTATAGATAGCGTATAAATCAATCTCAGAAAAATAAGGTATCAGCCAGGTTTATTATCATCCTTTTTATCGATTTTTTTTCCTTTTTGCTTTTGCGTCCTCATGCAATTATATTGTTTTCACTGATACAGCCGTCGCCAATTTTTAATTGCATCTTTTCTTTCTCGTTTTGCAGTAATTACCACTTAGTTCCGCTTTGCCTTTGCTAATTAATAGTGCTAAGAAAGGTTTTTCTTGGTGTTATATGCAGCGAAGGACGTCGTTTCACCTATATTCCAATTCAGCTCGGATATTCACCTCTTGCTGTTACGAATTTATGCAATTGGTTTTTGTTTACGAAAACAAAAACGTGTACGATGATTTCCATGTTAATGCCTTATTATGGCTGCACAGAACCGAACCTGGGTCTTGGCCAAATGCAAAAATAAATGGATAAAAAATACTAAAAGAAAATGTAAAATAAGAACATTTAGTTCGGATACTTGAGTATTCAAATTTAATTTTTTTTTTTCTATTTCCATCGATATTTTTTTATTCTTAGCGTCTTTCGGGGACTTCCTCCGGCAAAACTTCTTCCCCTTTTTCAATTAACCCATTGGCACTGCTTTAAATTGTTTTATGTACTACCGTTTTCTAAATCGCTAGAATCCATTGCTAGACTAGTGTAGAACTAAGAGAATTCGCCTGAGAGCTTGATTCCGATCGCTAGGTTAGTTGAAACTATCTCATAATATTTACATTTCTCTTTGCATGCTCAGCTGGTTTTCGCGTCCTCCTCTTCTATTCCTAATCGCTGCATATACACGAATACAAGGTAAATAAGCGCGAATGAGTTGTACTAAGTTTTATAACAACTTTTTGGCGGCTAAATCAACATTTTTTTATTTTACTTATGTAACATTTTGTATCTTTTTTATCTTTTAATTATATCTATTCCCATTAGCATTACTAGAAAATAAGCTTCAATGATATTATGTAATTATTCAAGAATATCAGACAAAAAAACAATTCTATTTTACACATTAACCAAAAGTAGCTAAAATACGTAATGTAACGGTAGGACGCGAAGCCAATATAAGCCAATCAGCTTATAACAGAGCATTCATTTGTCACAAAATCGTTTTTTAATTGAAAAATATTTTGTTACCCTGGAGTTAAAGCGGCGCGGTTTTGTATATATTTGTAATTTGTACCAAGGCTGCATTTTTTTACCGTGGATCGGTTCTCATGGCATTACTTCATTGATACGTTCCTAGATTATTCGGTATTGAGTTATATTAGGGGAAGAAAACTAAAAAACGGAAAAGCGAGAGTCCACCTTTTAAGCCTTGTCGTGCCATTAAAGCTACGGGAGATTTGGTCTACCGGTTTGTATTTCATTCTAACCGCTAGAAAGCCGCCACAATTTTCATTAAATAAAAAGTCGGAAGGCTTTTTGAAAATTAACTCTTAAAAATTTGGGGATGGGCGCGATACATAGGATGTGCATCAGCCAAACCGTTACCAATTATCGTACAATCTTCCCAATGGAAAACAAGAGTAATAATTTACTTGAAATATTCTGTAACTAAGCTCGTTTTGTTTTCGTGAGCGGCCTTAATGTGAAGGTTATTTTTAGTAATAGCATGGGATCCGTAATTGGTTAACTTATTCTTCGTCCCGTTTGATCTATGCATACGGCCCACTATGCGGTTCCATCAAAATATTTGTGGGCCTGGTTCTATATAATTTACTTGGGCTCCATTGAGCTTCGTTTTTGGGCGCTTTAACACACTAGCAAAATGAGTTGTCTGTCTTAATTTTTTTTTCAATTAGACAAAATTCGTTTTGAGTGCCTTGTTCGTTACCAGAGCAAATTTATTTGTTAGTTGTATGCAGAGTTTTTACTTGGTCCTCTCTTCAACAACTCTTCAAAAAACAAAACATTCTATCATTGTGTTCTTTTGTTCAAGAAGGGCCCCACGAGTGTGGGGGGGGGGGGGGGGGGGGGGGGGTTGGGGGTATGACCATGGGCCGCAAATCTTCCTAAGATAAGGGAACCCTAGGTACCAAAGCTCAAGAAAAGTATACAGGATCACCTAATTTTTACTTAAAAATGACAAAAATGGGATGGCTATTGTCCAAAAGCCCAATTCCGCCTTCTCCTTCTGCGCCCCTTACAGTCAGTAAGACAACATCAGTAAGTAGCAGAAAACAGGTTTTGAGAAGGGGGACTTGTTCACCCCTTGTCACCTAGCGCGCGCTATGTTTCTCCCTTACGCTTATGTCTTTCTTGACCTTGAAAGCCTTCTGCACGAAAGTGTCGGGGGACTAGTTACAAATTCACTCGTAAAAATAAAGTCATTATTGACCCTACACATACAGTATATACAAGGTATCTTTGGTGATTCTACAAATTTCAATGGACGCATTTAGACTGAGATTGGTATTCCTGGCGTGTCTCCAAGTGTACTTTCTATTTCGCGCGCGCGGGATTTTAATAGAGTCACAAAGCGCGCTAAATAAAACTTGTGCTCCTAAGCGTCGTGTTGCACTCGTGTGCGTGGTATGTAAAAAAGCTGTTACTAAAAATAAGATAGAAATTGGTATGGCGCTCGCGAGAGGCCCGAGTTGTATTTTCTCATTCTTGCTATATTGGGTAAAAATAGTAACACTTGTGTGGCCGTATTGTTTCGATGGTTTTTCAACTCGAAATGTCGACAAAACATGGGTTATCGGCATGTATCATACATAATGCAAGCAATTAATCCTCGAAGAATATCTTTCAAAGGCTATTACTCAACCTTGTCTCCTGCACTGGATGGGAGATTTCTTTTCTAACATAAAAGTGGTGCGAATTCTTGATACATATCTGACCAATTTAATTTTTTTTGGAAACAAACCTTCCGGGTAATGGCTGTATTGCGTGGGTCGAACTGTTTGTGGCTTTTGTTATAAGCTTAGACAGCCACGCAAGAGCAGGTACACAGGGCTCAATACGTGTGGTTCCTCCTTTTCAACAACCATAGGGTCCACGCGCGTGGTTCCTCCTTTTCCTTTAAAGGCTCGCGGCGCGAACAATTCCTTCTTTTCCACTGCATGGCGTTTTTTCTTCAACAAATCCATATACTATGATACTAGAATCGATGTCTATGAGGTTTTCCCACATTCCTACTGGTCTTCAAGGCCTCATACGCGAAGTCCCGGAAACATTGTAAACGCCCTCGAATAGTCATAAATTGAATTTGCCTATAGCAACCACTTCGCGGTTCCCACTAGATCAGTTACTAAATAAACCATGAAATTGTAACTTGAATTGTTCGATATTTTGAACCACGAAGTTTAATAAACGCAAACATATAATGTCATGAATAAGTATTACGTTCATTGTTACTTTCAAGTCTCTGCAGCTGATTAGTCTCTCTGTTTTTGTATTTTATCGATAAGTGTTCAAGTATCCGTAGTGTCGGGGCAGGCCTCGCTGGGACCTCGTATCCTTTCGCCTTCCCTTCTCCGCACTTATTCTTGTCTGTTTTTTTATTTTTATTTTGTTGTATATCTTTATATATAAGTGTGAAGGAAGCCTCTAAATAAATAAAATATATAAATAAATCTGAATCGGTTGCATTACCTAAACTCTGAACGATGGCCAGTGTTTATGCGCCAAGCATGCAAAAAAATAAAAACTTTTTAAAAAAACCATACAAGCTGAATTGTTTATGAAATCGTTCACAAAATCACTCATCATTTAGGGACTTCTGTATGTTAACTGTCTGTGCGTTATTTTAAGGTGACCAATTTGCCGTTTCCTTACAAGACGATGTGCGGGATGCCAGAGTTGAAGTACTTTAACAGCTATAGCAAGTCGAAATGTTTCCTGGACAAGCTTACGCAGTACGTGGTGACCCTTTGCGGGTGCCGAGACTGGTTTATGCCAGGTAAATCAAAATTGCCATGCTTTTAAGCGAATTTAATTAGATAAATCAAAATAATAAAATGGAAGAGGGTAATATGAATAAACTGATCCTGAATGCTTTTTGCAAGTATGATTTAAGTTTTCATAATTTTGTATTTTGCAGTCAATGGCATTACTGGTATCGACATAGGCAATCCAGTTCGTAATTTATCGAAACTGGTTAATTTTTTTTTTCTCGTGTCTTTTTTCTTTTCTTGCATTCAGTTTCTTTTTCTGATGAAATGCATGTTACGTATACGTGGAATATGGTTTCCACGATGAACCTTAACATTAACCCGTGGTTGCTTTACAGGGGAAGGCAAGATACCAGTGTGTGACTACGAAACAGCGGCATCCTGCATGTGGAAAGCTTGGGGTAAGTCAAGGGTATGTAGACCGTATTCATGGTGACATATTATGATGCCGGCACTGTTTGCGCCCTAAGCAACGACAACAGTTATACCCTCGGTCCGAGTTGCATCCAATGTTATTGACGTTACCAGCTTAAGAGACATCTGCCGCCGGCAAAATCAAAATCATAAACACCTCCATATCACCAATCTCGTGGTATTAGAGTGGCCGTTTAGATCAAGTATCAGGAAGTCAGGTTGGCGGATTTTTTTATTTGCCGGCATCACGTCCTAAAGACTACACGAAACCCGTAACCGAGTGCGGGAGCTTGCCCTGTGTTGCCGGCGTCGCGGACCTAAATTCACCCTTATACGTATTTTATGCATACTAACGATATATACACCTATTCCACAAAAGGTTGTCAGTGCGAATGTCAAATGGTAAATGGCTTATGGGTACTAATCATTCGAAAAATTAAAGGCGTTAAATAAAGTCCAGCAATGTCAGAGCCAAGCAGTGGAAACCATCAATGAATAATTGTTTTGATTTATCCATATTCTTCGAGGCGCATGGTTACTTTCGGTCGTAGAACTGCCATTTGCCATGTGCACTGACAACCCTTATCGAAATTGGTGTATAATACTGTTAAGTTCTTTGCTGGTTATTTCGATGGGGAGAGGAGCAGTTATGTTAGCGTACTCCAAACCTGTCTATGTCCCTACTTACTCAACATTTCTCATCTCAGCATACTAGTTCTTCTGGTGATTATTTCGATGGGAAGAGGGGTAGCCGTGTTAGCGTACTCCAAGCCTTTTTTGTCCTTACTAACTCGGTACTTCTCATTTCTGCATACTAGTTCTTCTGGTGATTATTTCGATGGGAAGAGGGGTAGCCGTGTTAGCGTACTCCAAGCCTTTTTTGTCCTTACTTACTCAGTACTTCTCATCTCAGCATACTTTGAAGAGAACAAGCTGGATCAATGTCCAGTGGCTTGCAACAGCGTCGAGTACTCCGCGCAGCTTTCCTACGCACGATTTCCCGCCAACAATTACGCCAAGATGCTGGCTAAAGAGTACGGATTGAAGGGGTCTGACGAAGAGAACAGGCGATATCTTAGGTGAAAAGGCTTTTTCAATAACCCTGAATTCTCGCGTTACGTTATTTAATCCATGTGACTCAAAGTTTTTCCGAAAATATCAACTTTAGTTTTCAAACAATTCACTGTCTTAATGTTTGGTTGTATTATTTTGTTTGAGCCAATTTGTTTACATGTTTGTAGGGATAATTTGATTGAGATCAAGATCTACTATGAAGACCTGACATACTTTGATGTGCAACAAGTCCCCAGCTACGATCTATACAGCTTGCTGGGTAAGTCAAGCGCGTAACTTTGGTTTGTTAAGTGGTTACTCGGTAGTTGCAAGTTTGTTTCGTGACTATCGCCATCCTCGCGCGCCAAGGTACCACTCATACCCCTGGAGTGTACGCGAGGATGGACCATCGCGTGCTTATAAAGTAACCATCACGTGCTTATCACACGACCTTCACGTGCTTATAAAGTAACCATCACGGGCTTATCACACGACCTTCACTTGCTTATAAAGTAACCATCACTTGCTTATCACACGACCTTTACGTGCTTATAAAGTAACCATCACGTGCTTATCACACGACCTTCACGTGCTTATAAAGTAACCATCACGTGCTTATCACACAACCTTCTCGTATTTGTAAAGTAACAATCAAGTGCTTATCACGCGACCTTCGCGTGCCTATCAAGGAACCATCACGTGCTTATCAAATGACCATTACCCTTTTTTGGTATCCAAGGTGACGTCGGAGGACAGATCGGTCTCTTCCTCGGTGCCAGTCTTCTGACAGTCGTGGAGTATCTGGATCTGCTAGGAATGGTAGCTTATACCTCATTCAAATATCGAAATTAATCCAATGCGCTCCGCGTGACACATCCTATGGTTGCGCACTCGCTGGCGAACACTTATGGAGGCAAACTCGCTGGTAACAGTGAAAGTGTGAAGGCGTCAGATAATCTTGGAAGCGGGTAGTATACCTATAACAAGCCCAGCCATTCAAGTTTCAATTCGTCGAGTAAAATAGTTTGGAACCCAACTTGATCAAGGGGTCAGGTTTGAACTGTCGTTCAAAGTAACCAAGGTAACCAACGTAATTAAAAAACAAGTGCTGCCCCTTGGCAGCGAAACATAACACTATTGACTATGAGTTTGTATAGTCATTACATCGCCCTTACAAGCCAATCAATAATAACTGGTATTTAAAGAAGATAATGATATTGTCTTTACAGGGGAAGCGGTCTAGTCAGCAGACCAATCCATATTCAGTAATGTCCATATTTGGTAATGTCCATATTCAGTAATGTCCATATTCAGTAATGTCCATATTTGGTAATGTTCATATTCAGTAATGTCTATATTTGGTAATGTCCATATTCAGTAATGTCCATATTTGGTAATGTCCACATTTGGATTTACTCATATCTCGTTTGTCCATATTGTGGTATTATTCATTTTTTAATACCCCTTTATATGGTTCTTTCTATATTTGGCGTTGTACTGATCTCAAATGGCTGAGATATGATAATTATGATCATTTAGTCTCCAACCCATTTTTGGTGTATTGATTCCCTATTTAGGATTGGTTGTTGAATTTACAATAACGGATAAATTGGATGTTTAGATATATATCTTACAATACAACAGCTTTAATAGTGATCAAAGATTGAGTTTATTTTTGCTACTGTAGATATTTAATGAAATGTGTTGTTTTTCGTGTTTAAAAATACTTAATCATGTTAGAAAATGGCATAATCTTTTGAAGCCTGCCTTATGTTCTAATATTGTCTGCGTAAAAAATCAACCCCCTTTGCGGTGGTTGGGCACCGTGCAAAATGGCCTAGGGCATGCAAAATATTTTAGGGAAAGAGGAGGATATTTCTACTGTCCCAATGGCGAAGGCACGATCAAATTCTGGGTTTTCTCCATCGCCTACAATCGAGCAAAAAAAGGAATGGGCACCCATTTATGTCTTTTCAACTGATATCCTTTAGTTTTATGTGAAGTCAGTCAAGAATGTGGATATCAAATAATGATTTAAATAATGAAAAGACATAAAAATTTTTTGAGTCAATAACTGTAATAATGCAATTACAGGTTATACAATTATAGCCCAATCATTCTCTTTGGAGAGCACACTATTTAACACCGCTTCATGTTAACGATTGCAGGTCTTTAGGTTAGATACATGAACAATTTAGCGTTCCTGAGTACAGGTTAACCTCATTTGTAGCTTATAAGTTTAATGATGAACGCAAAACGTTCCGGTACATTTAGCTTCCTGTGAGTAATTAAAAAAACTAAATTTGTTATCGAGGAAAGAAATGTTGAATTTCTAAGAAAAATAATTACCGAGGGCCACTAATAACTATTACTATATACCTGGGAATAATGAGGCTTCGTGCCATATACTACTGCTACAATTATAAAAATAACAAATCAATCATGTCTCTATTGTCTTTTTATGTGTGTTTGATGCACTGGGGTAGTGCATGAGGCCCGCGGGTGCTCACGGGATGTCTCTTAGTGATCTTTTGGTGGGACATGCTCTTGTGTTTGTCTTGCTGGGGGAGAAGGTGGTATAGGGTCAGCCAAGATAACTAGGGTGTCGGTGTTTAAGATGGGGGGTGTCATTGGCATTTGACGGGGTGTCATCAGTTATATGGTCAATTGAAAAATTAAAGAGTGGTTTTCAAAAACCCGTGAAATACTATTTGGTTTATTTAGTATTCATACACTTTAATGTATTTATTCTCTTTTGTTCTGGCTAGACTATTGCACTTTAACAATTACATTTTGTTACACGGGATTTTGAAAATCACTCTATATAGTAAACTCTTCGTTCACGTTAGTCGGTGCATAATGGTGTATCACACATAATAACCAGATAACAACGAAGTGTGATGATACAAAACAATCACAAGAAGGTGATGGACTTGAGGAGGGGTTAAAATTAATGATGAATAAGTAAATTATAAATAAACAATACAAGCTTATTTTCATAAAATTGTTTATATGGTTTTATCGCTTCAGAAATGGTAAGCTTTTTCCGGGAGAGCTTCCCTAAAACCCGGACAAGGCGTCTCATCCGATCATTTTGGGATTGGAGTCAGACGGCCCTGAAGCACTTATAAAATAAAATAAATGCCATTCGCGCTTATTTGATGAGTCTAGTTTCGATGGGACAGCGCCAATCAGAGGGGGAATTCAACCGGACTCTCCCCCTCTTTGAATCTTATTGTGTGCAGCGAAAATGATATTTTTAGTTATCACAATTGCAAAAGAAAAAAAAACTTTTAAATGTCACTAAGTAAAGAAGAATATAAATAATATTTAAAACGAAATAATTTTACGTCTAGTAGAGGCGCCAAGAAAAAGGGAACGTGGAGACTTGCTTAATGTAAAGAAACGCTTGCTACGGAGGCTATAATTTAACGTGATCCTGACTGAGATAAGAACCCTACTGCACTTGGTATGTTATATTGTTGTAGTTTGTAATGAACGCCTCTTTCTAATAAACGCCTCCTATCTATTGAACGCCCCCCTCGGACCATCGAAATTTAAAATTTTAAAACCTTTCACTTATATAAATCCAGCCAAAAGAAAGCATAGATAAACTTTCAAATTCTGAAAAGGGAATTGAATTTGAAGGGAATTGAAATTTGAATTTGCTACAGATCTTTGAACATTTTCCTGGCCGCGCGAAAGGGGATTGAATAGAGTGAATAATTCCAAATTTTGGCGTGAAAATCTAAAACAACATATTTTCCTTAAATCAGTTCAAGTTCATCAACGGCAATACAACAAAATATTGGCGAATTGTTTTCTATTGCAATGCTACACACAATTAAGCGAAGAATAATTTAAAGCAAAGAAAATAAAATATCTTTTTGTTGTAGGTTTTAAAAACAGCACGCGCTCGTGAGAATGTCGCCATTCTTGGTGCGAATACATCGCGCGCGCACAATGCAAAACAATTCATAGACTACAAAATTTATGCTAAATTTTTGCAGATTTGTATACTGAAGTTAAATAATCATTTACCTACCAGGTTGAGATATAAATATGACGGTAAAATTTGTAACCACACAACGTTCTTCAACAATAACTTAAGAAGACATGAAGATAGGAATCGGTTTAGCGCACGCATATATTTTCTCATATAATTTGATTGATCGATCTACGTCCCAAATGACTGGACCCGGGCCTTTCAGTTCACGGCCTTTTTCCGAAGGTTGACCAAAATACCTCAACAGATTTGAGCTATTAGCGCGAAAGCGCGTTACAAGCCACATACCGCTTGGAAGATGAAAATATATAGAATTGACCAAATCCATCAACTTTGAAAGGTAATATGGACTTTAATAAATGCCTCTGGCGTTTATTAGATCGTTTACGGTAAGCTAACTTAAAACAGGAAGCATTCCCCGGAATCCCTATAATGTACAAAGTGCTCTACTTTTCAGTTCCCACCCCCACCCCCAATTAGCAAAATGTTAACAGCTTTTTTACCCCCTTCCCCCAAAAATGTGCAAAATATGTCACTTTCATAGGGCCCCTGAATGGTCTTTGGCTAACACTTGCGAGCTTCTCGTTTTTTATGCGAGACCGAGCATTTTTTGTTGATGAATAAATCGAGCAGCGAGCACATCGAAAAATACAATGCGAGCACGGCGGAAAATACAATGAGAGCACGACGGAGAAAATTGCGCGAGCATGCGAGCATTAGCCGAAAACTGCGAGCACATCGAAATTTCGGGGGACCATTCGGGGGCCCTTTTCATAGCCCCCTTCCTGCCCCTTCCCTCCCAAAAAAGGGTAAAATGTTCCATTTACCTCCCCCTTATTTTGCTTCTTATCAAGCATAAACTACTTGGCTTCTAAATGCATAATAAAAAACCTCGCCTTCTCCGCCTAGTGCCTCTCCATGTATTCTACGTGTATTTTCCCACAAGGCTTTGTGGCTGTTAGGAACTTTCTAGACTTTTTATCATGCTGCCTATTCGATTAACATAACAATAAAGCTTCTACTTTTTTAAACAGAAGCCCAGAGTAATAATAAGGACGTAAAAAATAAATTCACATCAGCCAAGAGCCCATGCAAATCTCACTTTCTTGTATAATAACCGCTGGCGAATCGCGGACTGACCCTGACTTTTTCCTGGTTGAAGCGCTATGCCCTTTGGAGGTGCGATATTATCCTCTAAGATTTGATCGATTGTTGTGTTCCTTGACGCACTGGGAACGGTGCAACACAATCAAACACCCCTCAAGATGAGTGGGAATGCGTTGCATAATAGATATCTTAGCAGGGCTCGGATAAAATAATCATAGGGAACGTAAGTATCAGATTTGAAAAAAAAAAAGCAAAGGATATAGAATATATATGGAAGATTCCATTAAATCTGATGTTTTGACTGTTCCCACGCTTGCTTGGAATTTTATATCTTTACTTGCGGAAAGATTAATAAAGGAAAAAGTATTTTATTATATGTGTGGGAAGATCAAAACTCCCGTAGAAGCTGTGATGTTCGCACTATTAATGGTATTGGCGGTTTCACACTTGAAATCATTCACGTATTTATTGAGATTTTCTACAAACACCGAACAATATACTAGAACTATCAATGGAGAGCAACTTCATCTGTACAACGTTGTAAACGATCCTTAAATTGTTTACTAAACACATTTTTAGCAAGATCATATATTATATATCATCTTTAAGCGACAACTCCGCCGATTATCAATGTTGTAACAACTGTCTTTCCCTAGAATAAACTCCTGCCTTTCAAAACAAAAAGTTATTTCAACTCCCAATCTGGATTGCCATAAATCCATCTTTTGTGAGATGTAATTAACTCGAAATTGTATAATGAAAAATGACCTTGTTCCGTGCCGAAGCTTATCTATCAAATACAGAGCTTTAAAAAATATCCATCTCTCGTGAATATTCAATCAAGTGATACCCCTCTTTTTAGGAAAAAAATAAAGCCTTTGATGTAATTATTCCACGTATAGTCTTACTGACGAATTTTATCCTAAAAACAACGTCCAAATGATTTATCGGATAACGATTAGTGCTATCATGTATTCCGATCGCAGAGGATATTCTCGAGGACCTGATCTGTCCTTGGCCCAGTTCGCGTTGTTAAAATATCGAGCTTTCTGTAGAGACCAAGGGAACAAGTTGAAGGACGCACGATGCTCAATGCGTCTTTTGTACATAAAAGAATAAAAAACACAACTCGTCCGATAAACATGTCTAGAGAAACAGAAGAGAAGTCACGATATGCATTCTTCAATTTTAAAACAACTACTTTATTGTTGAAGTTATTTTGAGTTTCTCCCATTGTACATTAATATCCGCCCCCTTGATTGGCTAACCCAAGAGAATATCTCTGAAGATTGCTATGTCGTAACCCTTACGGGAAACCATTTACTAATTTATACTTTAGAAAAAAAACACTTGTGAAATTGTGAATGAGTGTAGTCTGACAGCTAGCGTGTTACAGCTCTACAATAATACCCTTCTCGCCGAAGCTGTGGCTATAGGACCTGGTAAAGGGGTTTTCGTCTTTGTTCGCTTGTGCATACATTAGCGGGGTGTTGCGACTCATATGCATAATATCAGAGTAGCAGTGCAGGTGCCTTGACTATTATTGAAGATTTTGAAAAGCAGTAAACAAAGACAAAGGTTCGATTAACTAAATCATTTTACCGGGACTCAGAAAGAGAGAGAAGTATGGAACCAAAAGATAAAAATCAAGTGCTGATATTTTACCTAGATCCGCACAGGTCTTGTTTTCTTCACGTGTAAGCGAGCTTATTTGATTTGCTCGACACTGACTTGTGGTTCGTGCGGGGAATGTCCGTTCATCAGACAGGGTAGTAAAAGAGAACAAGTATGGCGTTGTGTGGATGTTGCGCGTCTAAACCGTCGCCAACTAATAGTGCATCTGAAGACGAGAGCACAGGCCCGGAGAGCAAGGAGGAAATATTGCTTGCAAATCAAAATGGGAATGCGTCAACCTACGAGAACATACGAAAACGATCTGCTGCAAAACGAGACAAGAAACATGCGGAATATGGGAAAAGGAAGATGCGGGAAGTCTTTGCTTATTACATAAACCATTGCACACTTCACGGATTTCATTATATTTTCGAGACAAAGTCTCTATTTCGTAAGATCGCTTGGTTTAGCGTTCTAGCAATTGCTGGGGGTTTCTTCTTTAAGGAGATCAAGACCAGCACAACGCAGTATTTTAAATACCCTTTTAGCATTATGTCGACAGTGGAATACCCCAGAACTTTAGTGTTTCCGGCGGTCACAATATGTGATTTTCATGACATTCGCCAAACATTAGTCAGCAATGCCAAAGGCGAGCAGGCAATAAATATTTCTTCCTCAGAAAAGTTAGAAACTTTAGCCAGGAAGACGTATAAGAGTTTTAACGAAACTCTGATATCTTGCTCTTTGAGGCGCGGCGTTCGGGGCGCAAGACCTTTCAACATTCACGACTTTAAGGTGTTCTTCACGGCTAAAGGCCAAACATGCTATACGTTCAATGCTGCTATGGACGGCAAGAAACTCCTGGAAGTTGACAATGTTGGGCCTAAGTTTGGACTGGAGATTTACCTAAATGCCCAGCATTGGTGGTTTAAGGACGATGTCAGGGAGAGTGGGTTTCGGTTTATTCTTCATCAACAAGATGATTTGCCGCTCACTAGGGAAGGTTTCCGAGTATCGTCTGGGTATGTCACCTACGTGGACATGAGACTGGAAAAGGCAAGTAACGATTTGACACAAAGTATTTATTTGTTGAAGGTCGTGTAAAGCGACCATAAAACTAGGTTGTATATCTTGACTAAGTAAACAGAGGACTGTGATTTCACTCAATCTCGGCCTAGTGTTCCATTTCAAGAACGATTCATAACCCTAATTACGAAGAACTCATCCCATTTGCTAAGATTTCTGATGTTTCCGATGGCTGTTTCCGTACCTCTGTTGTAGGTGATGATCAGTCTAGTTATCAGTATGCTAACTTAAATCTCCCTTTTATTACCAATACGTATCAAAACACTTGGACAATATCTTCATAGGGTTGTTTTACCAAAACTAAGTAAAAAAATGATCACATCGCAGGGGATCGTTTGTTTTCCTTCTCGATGATTCTCATTTTGCATATCCAAATTGGAAATTCAAATTGTTATTTGTTTGGAAGCCGATTATAATTAGCCTGTAGCAGGCGACAGGCGTTGAATGGTAAGAATCGAATAAAATTCAACCGAAAATGGCGGCTGAAAAAATATAATTGCACAGTAAGAATGATAAGATACTCGGAAGGTTACAGCGTCCTCGAAGTCTATCATTCAATTTGCGCTCTGCTCTTCTAACAACTTGGGTGCCAATTAGCTATCTTCGCGGGATGCCCACTTGTTTTGAGATATTACTCCCCTGTTTTAGCGATGTACGTTAAACAATCTGCCAGAGCCACTTTATATGCGATGATAAGATACGCATGTAATTCTCGAATAAAGGTCAAGAAGGGTTAAGTGTCTAATGCATATATTTTAATTTTCTTTTCCTTTTTGTGATGTACCAGATTATTGTTCCTTCAGGCGATGTCTGCTTACGGGATTTTTTTTTGTTTTTATACCAGTATTAATTTGAATTATCAAACGACAATGAATAATATATTATTTTAGGTCTCTGTGTCTTTTCTTTCATAACAAAACCGTTTATTTTTCGATACCTACGACTTCTTGTAGCATCAAATAGCTTTATTACGTGTTTTTTTTTAATTTTCTGAATTCTGGTTTTAAGATTGTAAAGACGACTATGTGTCCTTTTAACTCAGACGTTGAAACACAGCGTTGTTTTTATTTTGCGGTTTTGTTTAGCAACCCACTATTCAGTAGATAAGTGCCCTAAACCTCGAAATCGTCTTCGTCATAGATCCTTGCGTGTAAGGGCCACTTCTTAAGCTGTGCAGACTCAATTAAACTGCCCTAAAGGCTAGCCACATTCGCCGCGACTAATCTCTTGTTTTATCAAGAGAACCGCGATAAAGTACAACATTTATCTGGGTGACAGGGTCTCCTCAGATTTATTTTTCCAAATACTAGATCTTTAGGCGAGAAGAGGCGGCACCTACAACAATTTTCATATAAAAGCTCATGATTCATAATTATGTTTGGCACACTTGCAAGAATTGTGTTCAGGACGCTAAGCATAAAATCAGTTAAGCCAGTTGTTAGTGAATAATGAGTCACAAACCAGAACAAGTACAAGCTCACAGATCGTGAATATATAACGGTATCTGAGCATAAAAGTTGAAAGCATGGCATCACCAATTGGCTCAATAGTGAAGCCACTTAAAAAATCGCCGAAAAGCCTTATGCTTGAATATTTATTTATGATTACAAATCGACGTTTTAAGTAAGGCTTTGCTTGTAAGCTGCTAATAATCAAAATAGGCAAAGTACTGCAAAATTTAGAATTTTACTTAAAATTTATTATTCAAATTCGGACAATAATATGGAAAACAAGAGGAAATCTGTCCCGCGGCGCACGGAAAGTGAATCAAATAGGAGAACAACCCGCACTGGGTATAAATAAATCTTTCACGGTCAAGGGCGTTCTTATTTTAGTTCTTACAGCTTTGCATTTTATAATCCCCTAATTAAAGGTTTAGACTGAGGTAAAAAGGATAAGATATTTTCATTGAAATCGTTCAACTTAAGCTACCGCTTATTACGATGAAAATTGTTATGTTAATATTTTGCTAATTAGGGTTATACGTTAGGATGGAGTTTTGAAAACTATAAGTGACGCCTGTCGTTAGTTTTTTGGTTTCAAGTGGGTGGTTTATATTCTGTCCCACGTTATTATTTTTAACCACTGTTTTTTTTTTCACTGTTTTTGTCTTGTTTTATTTATTGATTGATTGATTGATTTATTTCTTACTGCATCAGATTGCGTGCACACAGAACATAGCACTTTCCAAGTGCCAGTTTCTTGCGAAGCTTCACAAGCTAACACATCTTTCCCCAAAATGTTTTTGGCTTGATATTAGAGAAGTCTTGGTGTAGTATGATAACTATATAAGCTTAGTTTAGACTAGGTCTACCACAGAAGCCTAAATTGGGATGTAGATATACCCAAGGATATACCTATTTTTGTGTTATTTTTGGGACATTCACCTCGATCAAAATAAATCGTCCAGTCATGGAGCTCACCATACTTCGAAGGATACAATGTATAAGATAAAGTCAAAACTGAAAGTGTTTGTTAAAAAACGAGCAGTTGCGCCTCTGGTTTGCGCGTCCAGTTTAGAGTTTTAAAAAATACAATAAAAAGAACGTTATTTAGAATAAGAAGTTGCGTTTAAAAAAAAAATAAAATAAATAAACGTTATATATAAAGAGAAGTTTCGCCGCTGGTTTGCCCATGCAGTTTAAAGTTTAAAAAAAGATAATAAAATAAACGTTAAAGAGAAGTTTCGCCTCTGGTTTGCCCAAGCAGCTTAAAGTTAAAGAAAAGATAATAAAATATACGTTATATATAAAGAGAAGTTTCGCCGGGTTTGCACATGCAGTTTAAAGTTTCCCGTGACCCACGCTAAAAACGAATAAAATTAATGCAGGATTGTTATTTACTATTCAGTATTTAGTAAACCGCGGCACAAGGAAGATGAATGACATTACCCCCTTTAGGTGAACCGCCACTTGCTGCGTCCTTTCATTCGATGGTAATCCTAGACACAATAGCACGAGATGTTTGTAACTGTGTACGACGCGATCTAGCGACGCCTTGCTACACCTCTTATACATATATACTATATCATTTATTATGACATTATTTATGAGCTTGCAAACATCGATTGTTTTAAAATGATGCTTGCTGCAGGGCATATATTTGTATTTAGTAGCATTCTTTGAATTAAAGGAGAGGGAATAAAAGCATATTTAGAGTATGTCAAGTATGTTTTTCGACTACCTTGCAGAAACCTCTTTTCCAATAGGTTGTGTGCAACCGTTCACTTGGCAAATTAGAGGATTTTTCAAACCTTTTGTGTTTTTTTCTAGGTTAATCGCATTACTAGTAAGGAATAGTCCGGAAGCACTTAGTGGATAATGGTGAATAGTGTCCCCTATACACGGTCAAGAATAACCTCTAAGATCACCAGTAGTATTCCTAGTCACAAAGTAAAAATAACTGGAATCGTTGTAATCGCTAAGAATCCTTAAACTCGTCAATAATGCTAATCACAGGCGCGTACGAAGGGTGCGCACCCCCGCCCCCCCCCCCCCCCCTTGGCGGCCAAAAAGCGGGTCATTTCTTAAAAGGAATCCTCAAATGCATTTTCCGTGTGATACCTATGACTGCGCAACCCCCCTCAGTCAATCCTGCGCACGCGCCTGTATCACGCATTAGTTATAATTTAATCACTATGTCCGCATATTGAAAATGTACTGCTAAAGTAGTCTAGTTTGTTTTGAGTTTGATTAATCATAATCTCCGTGAAATAATTAGATTTTCTTTTGGACTAGGTGAAGAACCTCCCTTATCCCTTCAGCTCAGACTGTGATGGTCGCGGTCTGGACCTCTACCCCAAGTACTCGCGCAATAATTGCTATATGGAGAGCCTGACTAAATACATCCTCCAGCAGTGCAAATGCAGGGCCTGGTTCATGGCAGGTTTGTGTGCAGGGGTATGCGGGAGGGAGGAACGTTTATTTGCGAGGGAGTTAAAGAGGGCCAATCAGCACCATCTTACACTCCTGCTCAAAACCGACTTACGCGAAGCATCCATTTCCATCGGCTAATTCAAGCGAGTAACTGCAACTCTTTCAATAAAATACTGTTGATTAAATATCCCAATTGAATTGTGAATGGTTATCTAAGTTTTCACGTAAGTAGAACAATGTTTGCACAAAGTGCAAAGTAGTAGTTGGCAGACATCCTTTAAGTTGCTCGTGTGACGAGGTGATTTCGCCCCGGGTTGTCACTTTTGCTGGTACTTGGAAGATGGCTGATTTTATGTTAATTTGGATAGAAAAAGTTTCTGGATGGATCCAGTGACCTATTACCAGAGCTTAGGATGCTAAATGGGACTAAATTACTCCGTGGTCAGTGACTTACTTCTCTGGACCCGAGCATGTGTTTTCTCTCGATACGCACCCTCGGGGAATCAGGGTGTCGCGGAGATCGGGCGCACACAGAGCGGGCGAGAAAGAAAGGGGAGCCCTCCTCTTTTTCGCGCGCCCCCTGTGTGCCCAAAATACTTGGGGTGAGATGAGGTATACTTGAGGTGAGATGAGGTATACCTGTGGTGAGATGAGGTATACTTGGGGTGAGATGAGGTATACTTGCATAGGGTGAGATGAGGTATACTTGAAGTGAGATGAGGTATACTTGAGGTGAGATGAGGTATACTTGAGGTGAGATGAGGTATACTTGAGGTGAGATGAGGTATACCTGTGGTGAGATGAGGTATACTTGAGGAGAGATGAGGTATACCTGTGGTGAGATGAGGTATACTTGGGGTGAGATGAGGTATACTTGCATAGGGTGAGATGAGGTATACTTGAAGTGAGATGAGGTATACTTGAGGTGAGATGAGGTATACTTGAGGTGAGATGAGGTATACTTGTGGTAAGATGAGGTATACTTGGGGTGAGATGAGGTATACTTGCATAGGGTGAGATGAGGTATACTTGAGGTGAGATGAGGTATACTTGAGGTGAGGTGAGGTATACTTGTGGTCAGATGAGGTATACTTGAAGTGAGATGAGGTATACTTGTGGTGAGATGAGGTATACTTGGGGTGAGATGAGGTATACTTGTGGTGAGATGAGGTATACTTGGGGTGAGATAAGGTATACTTGGGGTGAGATGAGGTATACTTGGGGTGAGATGAGGTATACTTGTGGTGAGATGAGGTATACTTGGGGTGAGATGAGGTATACTTGGGGTGATATGAGGTATAGTTGTGGTGAGATGAGGTATACTTGAGGTGAGATGAGGTATAGTTGTGGTGAGATGAGGTATACTTGGGGTGAGATGAGGTATACTTGGGGTGAGATGAGGTATACTTGAGGTGAGATGAGGTATACTTGTGGTGAGATGAGGTATACTTAAGGTGAGATGAGGTATACCTGTGGTGAGATGAGGTATACTTGGGGTGAGATGAGGTATACTTGTGGTGAGATGAGGTATACTTGAGGTGAGATGAGGTATACCTGTGGTGAGATGAGGTATACTTGGGGTGAGATGAGGTATACTTGGGGTGAGATGAGGTATACTTGAGGTGAGATGAGGTATACTTGGGGTGAGATGAGGTATACTTGAGGTGAGATGAGGTATACTTGTGGTGAGATGAGGTATACTTAAGGTGAGATGAGGTATACCTGTGGTGAGATAAGGTATACTTGGGGTGAGATGAGGTATACTTGTGGTGAGATGAGGTATACTTGAGGTGAGATAAGGTATACCTGTGGTGAGATGAGGTATACTCGGGGTGAGATGAGGTATACTTGAGGTGAGATGAGGTATACTTGTGGTGAGATGAGGTATACTTGGGGTGAGATGAGGTATACTTGCATAGGGTGAGATAAGGTATACTTGCATAGGGTGAGATAAGGTATACTTGGGGTTAGATGAGGTATACTTGTGGTGAGATGAGGTATACTTGAGGTGAGATGAGGTATACCTGTGGTGAGATGAGGTATACTCGGGGTGAGATGAGACTTCTTCAAGGCAGTCTTATTAAAGACGAAAATTTGGCAGAGTCGAATTCCAGTTTTTGGTGTATTGTATTCATTGTTCTGGTACGAGATCACGACAGTTTGGGCTTTTTGATTTTATTTGGGTTAGATGAGGTATACTTGGGGTGAGATGAGGTATACTTGCATAGGGTGAGATGTGGTATACTTAGGGTGAGATGAGGTATACTTGGGGTGAGATGAGGTATACTTGGGGTGAGATGAGGTGAGATGAGGTATACTTGGGGTGAAATGAGGTATACTTGGGGTGAGATGAGGTGAGGTATACTTGGGGTGAGATGAGGTATACTTGGAGTGAGGTGAAAATCAAAACGAATCAAAACAAAAGGCCCAAATAGCCGTGAACTTAAATCAGAAGAATGAATACAATGCACCAAAAACTGGTTTTCGACCCTGCCAAATTTTCATCTGTAATAAGACTTTTTAGACCTGAAGAGGTGGGTTGAGGTAGGGTATACCTGGGGTTAGGCGGGGCAAGCCAACACGATCTATTATTGACAGACGAGGTGTGCGGACAATGAGAGGGAATTTGCGATATTCCATATAAGGACATGGGAAATTTCTAATGTATTTGGCTTCTTTGTGATATTTGTGTACCAATAAAAATGTATGTTTACCTTTATTCAGATGTTATCAATACTTCTACATGCAGTATAAAGGAAGCGTTGGACTGTATGTGGCCAGCTTGGGGTAGGTGATAATGGTTTAGGTGATGATTGCCACCATTTTTCCTTGCTGTCGTTATCGATCGTGATGGGAATGTGGACCTGACACTTCCATCTTGTAAGCATAAAAAAAAAAAAGAACCAGAGGACAGATCTTGTTAAAAACGTTTAAAAAAAGACGCCGAATAACTTAGCCGCCGAAGGAACTTAGACCCCCACCTTGCTATACTAAAGACAAAGCTCCTCATCGAGACAGATACAACTATATTTGTCATCAAAGGACATGGGAGAGATGGCTGAAGCCTGATCTAGACAGTACGATTCAGTTGGATGCGACTTGCTCGCAACAAATCTTCAACTCGAGTCGTAGAGTGTAAATCGGCCTACTACTCCGCTACAATAAAAGTCGTAGTGTGTAATTCAGGGCTAAAGACATGTCGTAGACAGGGCGCATACGACTAAATCGTGCTGTCTTAATCAGCCGTAAGGGGCAAAGACTAGTCTTGACTTCCTCAGGGAGGGGGGACTAGTTTTTCAATTAAAAAAAAAGTAGCAAGGGTAAAAAATAGCAAAGTTCAAATTGTAAGGTCGTGTTAGCTTATATTCGCTTGATTTTTTGCATAGATGTTCCTTGTGTAATATAAAATAAGCTTTAGTATTTTTTGGAAGATAATCCGTTCTTAAGATATTTCAAATTGACTCTTGAGTTGTTTGAAATTGCCCAATTTGAGCGAAATTGCTACTTTTTTCATGATCTATGGCATCTTTGCTCAATCATATCTCAGGATTGGATCATCTACCAAAAAATACTAAAGCTTATTTTGTTTTATATTATGCAAGGAGTCTCTAGGCAAAATATAAACAAAATGTAAGCTAACACAACCTTACATTTTTAGTTTTGCCATTTTTTGCTCCTGTCAGCAGGGTAGGTTCTATACAATGTGAGTTCTTTAGCCCGTATCACACTGTTATTTTGGTAAGTAGAGCGAAATGCGAGTTGTTAGCTTGATATAGTTCTCAGTCTTGACCTTCTACTCTTAACAGAGGACTTTGACAACGCCTACAACTACACCTGTCCTGTGGACTGTGAGGAACGCGTGTATAAAACACGGCTGTCGTCCGCGCTCTTCCTACCGCAGAAGTTGCTGCCTCTAACTAAGAAGTACAAATTTCTAATGAGACCAAAGGGAATACCTAACGATACTGATGGCGCAGTGGACTTCATCCTGTAAGTAGAACAATCATCCGCGCAGACAATGCCTTTATCCAAGAAACAAGATTTTTCTGATATTTTATTGTTCGGTAACTCCCAAGACGAGTTATTTTTCATTAAAAGTAAACTATAGCCAAATGATTGAAAAGAAAAACCTCAAGCAGTTTCGTTTGGCGCCCGATCACATCGAGGCTGTTAGATTTTTAACTTTATATTAGCAATTCAATTTACCTTATTTGGAAATCTAGCATACATTCTTTTGCCCAGGAAGACAAAACTAGACATAATTGAAACTGTGATCTGTAGAATATTTCTGTAGAATATTGCAAAACACTTATCGTTCGCGTAAGTTATTCATGTAAACAAAAAGCACCCGTGTTGTTTTTCAAGCGATCCTTGCTAACACAGACGTAATTTGCAGGGAAAATTACTCGGTTATCAACCTGTTCTTTGATGAACTTCGACTGGATACGATACAACAAACACCCGCTTACGGCTTCTTTAGACTTGTTGGTAAGTAAGTGCACAAGGTTAGTCATACCATACCACACTTGACGCGATCACATAGCATCATGTACACTGAATAGTGTACACAGAATTCAATGAAAACACAGGTTTCCTTCCGCAAGCAGCAGAACCTGACTCCACAAAACGCATCAAAATCAATAAAATTATCAATCGAAAATAAGCTGATATAGGATTAAAGAATAATTTATCAACGATTAATTAATTCCACGTTAAGTTTTGTCAAATTTAATGAAAAACGATATCTGCGCACCGTACCGGTTATATACGCACTAGTTGGTACTATAGAGGCCGCGTTCTCGCACCTTAATCGCAGCGCGCTCGGACCTGCATAGTAACGAACTCCGTATCCTTACGGTCTCTAATGTGGCTTCCTAATGAGGACTTCCGTATCTTTAACGTCTCTAATGCGGCCCCCCAATGACGAGCTCCGTATCCCTAACGTATCTTATTTACTCTCCCTCTAACGCAGCTTCTTAATGAGGACCCCGGTATCCCTAACGTCTCTAATGCGGCCCCCCCAATGAGGAACTCCGTATCCCTAACGTCTCTAATGTGGCCCCCCAATGATGACCTCGGTATCCCTAACCTCTCTAATGTGGCCCCCCAATGAGGACCTATGCATTCGAACGTCTCTAATGCGCCCCCCTCCCACCAATGAGGAACTCCGTATCCCTAACGTCTCTAATGCGGCCAACGAATATGGCCCTCGGTCTCCCTAACGTCTCTAATGCGGTTCCCCAATGAGGACCTCGGTATCCCTAACGTCTCTTATTTACGAACTCTCTGATCTTCCTAGGTGACGTGGGCGGACAGCTCGGGCTAGTACTTGGCGCCAGCGTCATTACGATCGTGGAGATCATTGATCTTGTCATCATGTACTCCATATACTGGATAAAGTCTAAAACTGTACCCAGAGCGGCGACAAGCTGAGCCTTCCATGACCGTTTCCATTGGCAAGCGGGCTTCGCCAAGAGTGTATATTACACTTGATCATGAGCGAGGTGGAGTTTGCAGTGCAAACATGTTTGGTTACTTTCACTTGAGTCTCAGACTGAGTATGCTGATAAGACTGTCCTCAGCAGACAGAGAGCTGATAATGATGAGAGACAGCCTAGTTACGAATGAGGAGAGTTGTACAAAATAACAGAGGAGAGTCTTTATATCCCTGATTTAGCAAGAATGAAGGACGTTGAAGCAAGGATGAATTTACCAAGTACCCGGGGGTTAAGGTCCGTAAGACGCCACCATTTTTTTGGATTACATTCATGGCCTGAATTCATTAGGATGTGATAAACGGCTAGCGTGAAACGCCCTAAGGGATAGCAGAAGAAAAATCCTTAAAGGATAGCAGTTCAGTAGAATTTTATACCCTGAGAGAACGATCTTACCCATCTACCCCTATTGAGAATCCCCCGGGACTAAGTATCTGAGAAGATGACCTATGATTGCTGAGGCTACTGATAAACCTCATACCGATTTCAGAGAGCGATGGGAATGTCAACTAAGGCCGGGTAATCATATTTGACCAGACAACGAACCAAGAAGCTAACGAACTCGCCAGGGCCGGATACAGGGAGGGGGGGGGGGGGGGGGTGTTTTGTACATTAGAGGATGCTGATGATTACTGAATACATAACACTGAGATTGGATGAATGAATCTGCGAATGAACTCTAGGCTGTTCAGTTTGGTTGCATACCATGGTCACGTGACTCATATGCCAAAAAAAACCCTTACTTCTAATCTTAGCTTTGCTAAACCGCTGCACAGAATAACCGTTGACGCACACTATATTCTTGCTTCCCGAAGTCGATGAAATATTGACTAGGGACTACAGACTAGGGATATTACCCTGGCACATCTAGTTTGCGCATGGATTGTCGTAGATATCTGCTGGTCACGCTATGATTCAAAACTCAAAACTGATATTCTTCATATCATTTCATCAAACTGGATGAACTTATATTCACTAGTTTTCCGGTGTCTGGAAGTTAAAAGCCACATTTTGAGGTTTAAAGTTTGCGATTGATGGGAATTCATCCGCCCCGCTTTACGCTCTCGTTCAGGTGCGTTATTTTTGCATCTGCTTATGCAGACGCTTGCGAAATGTGACTATGTGTTTGATATAATTTGTGTTCATGCTTCATATTGGTATTTCCATGCCGCACGATCGGATCGGATACATAATAATGTTACAGTCCACCTTCTCTCTCAAATATGTGCATATAAGTTACGTGACGATACTCTAAAAATCGATAGAATAATTGCATTATAAAAACGTCTCTTTTACTATTATAAAAGTAAAGAAATGACCCCTTGATCGCTATATGTCTGTACAAAGTGCCTTTATAATTACGCTGGTTTAAAAAGACCTATTGTAAATTTGACTGCTCACTTATGAGTGAATACTGAGATATAATAATATACATGCTTTCTTTAGCATTTAATTTTGTTACATATTTTCATAGTAACGTAATATCGGATAGATGTGGTCAGGAGTTAATGGAATACATGTTATACAAGGGAATTAATAAAGAGAATGTAACTTATGTGCAATCAGTGGTGTCTTCTTTTTAAGAAACCGGTACCGTGCCTCACGTACAAATTATGTCAGGTAAGGGCTGGGGGCCAGTGATGAAAAACGCAAGATTAGTTCCAGTACCGCGCTTTTAAACCAGCCTTTTCGTTTTAAAATGGCGGCTTTTTACCGGCGAACTGTCATATTTTGGCGAATGCTAAAGACCAAACATAAGGCTAAAATTTTCTTTATGACTCCCTCATTATCACACAAATCTGTCATCTTTTGTACAGTTAGTCAAAACAGCAACTGAAGTCAACCTTTCGTACCTTTACTCGAACGAGCACGCGCATGCGCATACGTTATTCAGAACTGTCGGGCTGGGGATGTTATCTGAATCCCGCCTCGTACCCAGGCGCGTTCAGCGTCCGTTAAAGAGCAGGACCGTTGTGTTACCAAATTGAGACGCCTGGGTACGAGGCAGATCTGAATTGACTATAACATGTGTCTGGTGGTTTCTGTAACTATATGGGACGGAACAATTGGCTCTAATCAGCTACTCACAGTTGCACGAGGAAGCGACAGTGAAATATTTCCTTTTTTAATTCTCGGGAAACTTCGGTACTTTTGGTGTTTTTTTGTATTTTCGGGATCTTCGGTACTTATTCCTTTTTTTTTTGGATTTTTGGTAACTTCGGTACTTTTGGTGCTATTTTTTGTATTTTCGGAAACTTCGGTACTTTTGGTGTTTTTTTGTATTTTCGGTACTTATTCTTTTTTTTTGTATTTTCAGTAACTTCGGTACTTTTGGTGTTATTTTTTGTATTTTAGGGAACTTCGGTACTTTTGGTGTTTTTTTTTTTCGTATTTTCGGGATCTTCGGTACATTTGGTGTTTTTTTTTGTATTTTCCGGATCTTCGGTACTTTTTTTTTTTTTTTTTGGATTTTCGGGATCTTCGGTACTTATTCCATTTTTTTGGATTTTCGGTAACTTCGGTACTTTTGGTGTTATTTTTTGTATTTTCGGAAACTTCGGTACTTTTGGTGTTTTTTTGTATTTTCGGGATCTTCGGTACTTATTTTTTTTTTTTGTATTTTCAGTAACTTCGGTACTTTTGGTGTTATTTTTTGTATTTTCGGTTTCTTCGGAACTTTTGGTAAATTTGTGGGTGTGGAATTGGGCTATGCTTGACCCCCTCCCCACATAGCCAGCATAGTCTGAGTTCCCCCTTGGTCCTCCAACTGACGTAAAAATAAAAAGAAAGGTTAAAATTTGATCTTATTTTTAATGGTTAACAATCAAAAACATTGGGATCTTAAATATGAACTATAAATTAAGTCTATAATCGTGACTGCTTCGTAACATAATGTACTACAAGCAGAAACTAGGGACAATACACCAAAAACTGGAATTCGGCTTTAAATTTTCGTCTTTAATAAGACTTATTCAGGACCCTGTCGAATTCCAGTTTTTGGTGTACTGTATTCATTCTTCTGGTTCACGAACACCACTATTTGGGCTTAGATATCAAATTTCACACGCTAGAAATACATCGTATTGTTTGGTTAGGTTTCCTTGAAAAAGTCTTTCTAGGCGTAAACCCTCCCAAAGGTAGACTATCAAATAATGCAAAAAGCGCCATTCATCCCCCCCTCCCTTTGGCCGTTAAAAAAATGGGTCATTTCTTATTGAACGATCGTCAAATAGTATTCTTTTTATATATGATACATATAACTGCTACCCCATACTTGAACATACGGGCTCTACCAAACAAAGCACCAGATCTGCTTCTGACTAATGTATACCGTTACTTGAAATTTACAATAAAACTCCCTTTTCCATTTTACTAAATCTTTGTACACTTTTAATGTAACAGCTTGACATTAAATACCACAAGCACTAGTGAAAGATAATGACAAATAATAGATATTCCGCACAGTTTACTTTCCTATTCCGTTCACGAGTTTTCCGCAGGGCCCCATGTGCTTGAGCACAAGCTGAGATCGCCTTTTGCGCTTGCGCAGACACTTTGCCACTCGCAGGTGACATTTGCTCCGATAAGTCACGCCATCCGAGCCGCACACAGGGTCACGCTTTCGGCGGCATTTCTGCTTGGTCATGCACGGTTTTGCTGTGATAGGGGCGCCACAGGGTCCCCGATGTTTAAGGGTCAGTTGTCGTTTTTGCCCCTTAGGTAGGGCACATTTTGCTGTCGCCAATTCACAGCCGTTTCTGTAGGTTTTTCCGTCTGAGCCACAAACCGGTTTGTCCTGTTTTGGGCAGGTTCGCGGGGGACAAGACTTGCGAGGAGTTGGGTTTCCACAGGCACCTAAAGAAAACAACCCGCTTAGTACGACGACAGAATACGGCATTGCGGCAATGCGACATTGATACCCCATATCGTCCGTAAGATGTACTCAAGAATAAGAGGCCTGAAGCACATATCGTCCGTAAGATGTACTCAATAAAAGAGGCCTGAAGCAGGGTAGTGATATTTCTACTCAGGCCTGATTTGTACTCGTAAGAAAAAATGCAGAATTACTGCAGAGTTACAGCGTCAGCTATGGAAAGCATGATTGATTTTAGGTTGATATCACAATTATGTCTTATGCCATTCATTTAACATAACCTGTTGTGACTAGGTGACACAATATTTCTGTCAACTTTCTCCGAAAATCATGCCGAGGTGACGGAGGTCCTAACATAGAGTTGTCGATAAGTCACGTATGTCCTTCATATAATGTCCTTTTATGTTTTCCATTTGCAAAGTGACCTTTACGTGAATTGCAGACACGCTAAGCTGGCTAATCCGCCTTAATGGACGTGTACAAATGACCATTTGCCAAGATTTGGTAGGACAAACTGTAGCCGACATTTGCGAGAAGCGGTGAAGATACCGCCAAAACTGTAATAGTCTACGAATCATCTTTTTTTTCGCTGCAAAATTAAAAAAATAAATCCCCCCCTAAAAACATAAACAGGTCAGAAAGAAATTAATGAATTTTGAAGTTAATGAGAGAGAGAGAGAGAGAGAGAAAGAGAGAGAGAGAGGGGATCTAGGAAAGAAAGCAAGAAAAGGAAGAAAGAAAACCACACCCCTATATTCACATACCCCTATACTTGAGCTTCAGCCGCCTTCCATCCTTCTTCGCTTTACATTTGGCGACAAGGAAAAGACACAGGTTTCTGTACGTTTTCTCGTCTTCTCCGCAAATCGGTCTGTTTTTTAGATCACACTGGGATTCCTGTGGACATACGACTTGCCGCTTGGGCTTACCGCAGACACCCTTATATCGCAGGCTCAAATTCTGTCCAGCAAGAGCTGCCTTACACTGGGCGACTTTGAAATGACAGTAAGTACTATGAGTCGTGCCGTTGCTGTCGCAGACGGCATTTCGGGTAGAGTTGATGGTCTTGCAGTGGGTAGTATCAGGGCGGCATCTCTTTGGTCTTTTCTGCCCTCTATTTTTCTCTTTACGCCTTCCATTATTATTGACTTTGCTGACTTTTGCTTTTTTGATTGGTTTTGGTTTCCCGCACTCCCCTTCGTACTGAAGCAGCAGCTTTTGGCCTTGTTCGAGAGCGAGGCATTGCGCGTTCCTGAAGGCGCACATGTTGCTGTAGCTCACACGGTCGCTGCCACAGACTGGCGTGAGAATTCTCGGACAAGGGCGGGAACAATCTTTCGCCTTCTTCACTCGGTCCTTCCTGGCTTGTGCAGCTGCAACCAGTGACCAACAATACTAAAGTTAGTCCATCTGAAAGACGTTTTTTTTACTTCACCCCTCCCCACTACCCCCATACCCACCCTTAACCCCAGCTCGAGGATCTAGGTTATTCATCTTTTGCCGGGAAGACCGCCGAGATCTCCGTTCATGGCCTCCCCCAACCCAAAACCACCATCCCCATGTTCTGAATAGTGTCCTAGGTGTATAAATCAATAGCTTACATTAAGAGTTGTATAAAAACTCAAATTAATTAAGTCTGCTTTAGAGTTCCCTTTCTTTAGTGAGTAAAAGTGAACACAGAAGCCACGATTGGACAAATTTGGGCAGAACTGTAATGTGATGGCTATGGGCAATGTGTCTTCAAGTTTGTCCGAGCTAATCTATTGGGGTATGCCATCGGAACAAGGGCAGAACTGTAATGTGATGGCTATGGGGAATGTGTATTCAAGTTTGTCCGAGCTAATCTATTGGGGTATGCCATCGGAACAAGGGAAATTAAATTTTTTAGCGCTAATCACAAACAGACGTGCGCAATCACGAAGCTCGAGGCATGATAATCAGTAGTCAACAAAGTGCGCGTGTAATAACACACCAAAACCGTCAAATATGGGTCCCATCTGCGCTAAATTGTCGACGAGCTCTTCGTTAAACATCGCTACAAATAAAAGCAAGAGTCTACCCAAGAAAAAGGAAGAGAATCGTGAAATTTTGCATGTGTTAAATACGCAAACTGGAGATTATGGACTTGTTGCGCTATTTGTGAGCAGGCTCGAAAAACTCTTTGTATCGGGTTGTGGCGTCATCATATGGGAGCGATCATTTTCGTGTAAACTTGGGAGGCCAAGAGTTGACAAGTCAGAGAAGATAAGATGCGACAGCGCCCAAGAAGATCACTGCTAATAGATGCGCGACGCGATATCTCGCATACCCAGCAAACCTAACGTAAATCAACTCATCGGGAACGAGAAGTTTACATGTGGGGCAGACGTGACGGCACACAGCAGCACGGCGGAACTATTTCGTGTCTTCTCGATTGCCATTTAATCCCCTCATTTTAGTTCATGCTGGCGCGAGATTAATCTGAGCAAAATACGGACAAGATAAGTACGCATAAGTTCGAGGTCATGAAATACCGATTATACCACAATAGTTTAACTAAAGAAAGCACCCAATTTGCTTAAAAGACTGTAGTTCAAAAGGCAATCATAGGTTGTTGGTATTTAGAGAAACTTTCGGTTGCGATTTTGCAGTATTTCGTCATTGCGTTATCGCCGCCTCGCTAAACACTTCACCGCGCAATTAACTGAAATGTTACTCTATTTATCTTTGCAGTAGTATCTTCTAGGCTTGTTTATCAAGGGTTGGGATTAACCGATGGATTTCCTGCCCGTGCGCGGTCTATCGCTTTCGCAGCTTTGTTCATCGATTAGCGCGCATCTGAGCGTATGGCTAAGCGCTAAACTATTTCGTTGGAACCTCAGCGGAAACCGCGAACACCTCACAATACATGGCTATTATTTGACAAAAAAGCCACACTTTTTCACGAACTCCAACGCGGGCGACTTTGGACTGTACTAATGTACTGCGCTTTCCCTTCAATAAAAGACGTCTTGTTTGCTCTTTAAATGCATCACAAATAGTACTTTGCGGCTCTTGAGAAGCAACTACACGCACACAATACCGCCGAGCGAAGGTCGCGCGAAAGACGTGCGATTTGAGGGATTAGTTTCATGCCTCCGACAAATTCTGTTATTCTTCTTATGATCTATTTTCCTTGGGGGTGAACGGAAGGCTAAGGTATCATATGTAAAAATAGAGCACGTTTCAACAGCCCTATATATAAATATTTTCCAAAAAGTATTAAATCTTAAAAAGAAACTTATATCTAGCGCAGCGTACCGCTATGAGGAGTAGAGAAGATTAATCAAAACAGTGTTTTCTTAGGAGGGTTTCCTTGCGGGCGACGTACTCCTTGATGACGCCATTAACTAGCGATTTCCCTGAGCACAATGAAACTTCTTAATTTTGTACCATTCCTATTGATTATTCCAGCGTTGTATCGGAAAAATGTCATTTATAAGAATTTCTTTAATCGAGAGGATAAAGTTAAACTTGAAAATGGTCACAGTTTAAGGAGCCTGTTTGCTTTGTCCTGTTGTTATTCCAAGACGGGACAGGACAGTGTTTCTGTTGAGGGTTAATAGTCTCCCGTAGTCTGTTCAGCAGTCAGTCTCAGCAAGGGAGAGTAGGTTATATTATCATCGGTGTGAACTGAAGTTTACTCAATGTTGCGCACCCGCAAGCGATCTTTCAACAATTTAACATGCCCGTCGAAAACTTACCCGAAACTATCGCCACCACGACCAGAAGTGTTAGTAGAATCCGGCACATTTTCAACGCTTGGAGAGTGCGGAGCGATCGTCGAGTGACCTATGAGACGTGTAAACTGGGCAAACTAGTGGGCTGAGCGAGCGAGAGCTTTTGTAGTACTGCTTCTCTCAGCATGCAGACGGACTAATGTCATCCCGTCGCCTTCGTGCTGTTTATTGTCTTCCCTTGCCATTAGCCTTCATTCCTAGCATTTCTGAGAGTTATTCATTAATTCGTGTCCTGTTTGGTTTGAAGATAGCATCTCATATGGTTCCATTTAGAAGGGACGTACGTAAGAAGAGATGCCGGAAACACGATCATGAAAACACTCCCTATGAACCCTAGATAGCCTCAGCTTAGAACTGTCTTAAGAGTTTGAATATCGAATACACATCAAGTACCGATACCCTCGGTGTTTTGTCAATCTTTCTTTGGGCACAAAGAGCAATCAGGGCTATGGCAGATCGTCTATCAATTTACTTTGTTACCTGGTGTGTGCGGTCAAAGGTAGCGCGAGTTTGAACGGCGCACGTTACTAAAACAGCAAAAAAACTATATCCATCTTGAAGCAATGCTGTATGTATGTAGTTTTGACTTTGAGTGTCATGTTCCCCCCCCCCCCCCTAAAAAAATCGGACGCGACCAAGTGCTTACATTTTTATAATTATTATAATTTTGTACTTGCATTCGGTACCCCTTTGTCATGGTTCAGCTGGGGAGTGAGAATGGAAGTGATCTCTAGTATATTGTACTAAGGAGTGCAGTGGTCTTTGCTGATTCCCCTCGGAGGTCCCCGTGGCAAGAAAAATTTTTTTTATTTTATATTCACGATCGAATGAAAGAGCTGAATCGTCTTGTCTGTGTAGGATGTATCACACATCTGTCAGTCGTCACCCGCTAAACGAACTCTCAGCTGCTATCGATCCGCTTTCATCGACTCACTAGTAGACACGAGGCCTATAATAACAGCGCCTTGAACTTGAGTGAACCGCCTGGACCTTGGGTGTCTCGATAGGAAATATCTCTCGCTGGACTGACTTCACAGGAAGATATGGGGTAGCAATAACAACTTCATACTTGCATTTTGATTGACAAAAAATCGAGCATATCCAAAAAAGGAGAAAGAGGAAAACCTCAACTACGCCCTTAAATGTAACGATGACAAGAGCATTTCCATTCCATATACATCCTTCCTGAAACGTAATTTGCACCTCATTACAATTAGTCGATGGGTATTTTATATAATAAATATCTATACGAAAAGCAGCACTTTCGAAGCAAACAAACTGAACGCCTTTATAATTTATTGTGGTATTAGCAACGGCCTTTATATCATTTGGAGCGGGTCACCAGTGCGCGGACGACAAAATAAAGTAGTTCTGGCTTTGAGTCAATCTCAATCGTTCTCTTTGGTGATTTAAGACAGGGCTTGAAATAGGGGGCAAAAGGTATCCTATAAAAGTGGGCAAGAAGTAACAGATCTCCAGACATAATTAATTAATCCGGTCCATTTTTGCGTGTCACGGCAAACTTAGGGCTTGGTTACAGTAGCAATAGAATTCACTCGTATGATCACTATTGAATCAGGTAATGTTTATCAATTCTTACTTTAACCCCTGGGCATTTCAAGCAACAAGAAACACTCCTGTGCTGTTCTGATAGTTTACTGGATTATTTAGTACTAAATTGCTCTTTTGTCCCATTATCACTTTACAGTCCCGTCATTGTGTAGATTCTCTTAAGCTGGACTGGACCGTTCACGGCACTTGAGCATTTAAAGAGCCATCGTCAGCCATGCCTCTGTCATTGCTTTCATCATCAATTGGAAATCAGATTATGCGTTTAAACTTCAAGTAACCATATAAAAATCAAGTCACATACATTGACCAATTAACATACAAAATATCACTTCAAAAATTTAGTCAATGGCAATGGGATTCTTTGGGAAGCCACACACGGGTTTTCATCTGTTCATTGTTTGTTTTTTTCGTGAGTGAAACGAAGACAAAAAGAAAATCCCGGGTTCCCGCGAGTGGTTAAAATGGAGATATTCTCTCATTATTTTGCTAGGATGGCAAAGTAGTAACTAACAGAACGGGTGCGGAGGAAGACCATTTGTGCTGGCCCACAAATTACACAAAACTAAGACTAGATGACTCCACATATCACATTACTGATGACAAAAGCGCTAGGGGAAAATCATTGCTTGACAGGCCCGTACCCAGGATTTTTCTTGGGAGGGGGTGCGAAATTGGGATTGATAACGATTTGGCTAGAGTGATCTAGCTTATGCTTATAGCTTTATTGTCTACAAATGTCAATTCTATCAAGAACCGAAAGTGGTCCTTCGGCCATTTTTTTTTTTTTTTGGGGGGGGGGGGGGGGTTGCGTTCGCACCCATGCTTGAGGAGAAGGCGTTCTCGGCCATGAGGAAGAGTTACCGCGGCATCCGACGGCCGCGAAGACTGACGAGCAGGTTTTCGCTCAGCCGCCAAAATAAACTTGTCACTGCAAGTTTGAGTTTATCTCCCAGGCTTGATAATTACCTTAATAAGATAGTATCTAGATATCTTTTTGCGTTTAATTGTTTCTGCTCACACGGAACAAATAGTTTTGAAGGCAAACATTGAAATTTCGCTTTACACATTTTTAGCGTTTGTAGCCCTAAGACAAATAGCTCGAACTAAACAACACACACGAATAGCCGCATTGTCACCAGTTTACTTCCGGTCGATTACATTAGAATCTCCTATGATTCTTAACGGAAAACGCGAAAAATGTTTTAATATAGTGAAAGTAGTATGTCCATTGGAAGTTTCTTTGAGGATGTGATTGATAATTTAGAGGGGATGGCCTGTAGCGCGGATTCTAATAGATTCTTTTGTTTCCGTCGGTAAACTGGTGACAATGCGGCTTTAAGTTCTTCTTATTTTTTTCCTTTATGTACTGTTCAATTATGTAATTTTGGTATTTACAACTGTGGGAGAAATGATTCTCTGCATTTGCTGACAAAGCATCTTGTTTCCCGTATGTTGTGGTCGAATGGCTTCATCGAGTCTAAAGCGGAAAAGGCAAATGCCCGCCTCACGCTGTTGTACCGGGACTTCAATTTGTAGGATTTGTGTCTTCCGTGGTTTTATGGAGGCGCGCCCCACTGGTGATACTGAGGTCATACCCAGCGGCCTTTGCGGGCGCTTACAAGGTAGTCGTGGAGATATAGCTAAGGGTTATATGGCAGTGACTACAACTTTTAGGAGTTGGAAGTTTTTGGTATTTTTTGGCTGTGCTTTCCCCCCAAGATTGTGTGTGTCGATTATTTCGCTCATCATCCTAGGAAGACCCAGGGCGTCTTGATTTTTTGTTATCGGTTTCTATTTACTAGATGAGGCGACAAAAATTACCTACTGATATATAGATTTAGGCATTGCTTAAAAGCGGAGCTCAAAAACGACCAAATCTTTGCTAACTTTCGCTCAATGATAAATATTAATAATATTAAATATCATTATATTTCTGTTTTTGACGACGTCAACGATTTCACAGATCACGCGACCAACTTGTTATGCCCCCTTCCCCCCACATTTACATGACAAATAACAAGTTTAGTAGTTATACGATGTTTCGGCGTCAGGGTGGTTTTAATTTATTGACGTCATCGATGACGTCACGTGACCATCTCATTGCACCCCACTTGAAACATACATCACACCTACCGAGTTTTGTTGTCACACGATGTTTCTTTAATGAAATGTATATTTTTTATTTTGATGACATCAGCTATGACGTCACAATCACGTGACTAAATACCTACCCACCTATGATGTCGCAATCACGTGACATATTGTTACATACATGACACATACCAAGTTTGGTTGTCATATGAAGTTTCGTTTGGGAGATATAAATATAAATATGACATCGGGATTTTCTTAAAGTGACGTCATCGATGACGTCACGCATCACGTGACCATATCTTTGCGCCTCCCTTGACACATACATAACACCTACCAAGTTTTGTTGCAATACAATGTTTCTTTCACGAGATATGAATGATATAAATATTTTTTGTTTTGATGACGTCACCATATTTTTCCTTCTACTGACGTCATCGGTGACGTCACAAATCACGTGACCACATATTTGCATCTCCCTTGACACATACATGACACCTGCCAACTTTGGTTGTCATACGATGCTTTTAAGGGACGGACGGACGGACGGACATCGCGTCACGAAAAGTCGAGTCGATGGGTTACCAATATTTGTTACCATATTTGTTTTATATACCAATTTTTCTTAGGTATGGGGCTCCGCTCAAGCGGCGCTTCGCGCCTCGTGGTGGCTTCGCTATGAGATTTGGAAGTTTACTGTCGAATCCGTTGTATCGCGGCGCCGCATTTTCAAAACATCGATTTGTTTTTGTCTTTTGTGATTTTCTGTTCCGCCAGTCAAATTATTCTAAGCCAATCAGATTCTTGCCATCTTTCGCCTAGTGCAGTTGCCTGGCTTTCTATCGCGACACTGTCTGGTTTTCGTCCAAAGGGAAGCCAGGTAAGTGCACAAAGCGAGACTCTTATAGGCTCAGAATGGTTTTACTGACGGAAAACCAAAACAAATCGTGTTTTGAAAACGCGGGTCGCGATACAACGGATTAGATATTAAAGAAAAAAAAATAAAGTGATAGTTACAAAGGTTAGAAATTCTATATAATAAAGCAGTATGCGAGTATATTGATTTAGTTATAGTTATGTTACAAATAATATACAAAGGAAAAGGGGGGGGGGGGGTAAAGATTTAAGTCAAGGGTTAAAAAAGCTATTACTAAAGCACAATATAATTGCAATATGGAAAGGGAGAGGTGGCCCCTGGGCATATAGAAGCTCGGGATGGAAAACATTACTCTACTTATAATGATTTACCCATTACCCATGCTAAGTTATTAGACCATTTGCGTCATAGAAAAAGCCTGTGAGAACCATTTTCAGCCGCGTCTTCTCTCATACCCCTCGAGGGCGTGAGTTAATAGCTTTTCCAAAACCTGTAAACCATTCTGCATGTATAGGTGGTTGGACTTATAGCCGCCATCCATTAGAAACCATCTTAAGTAATTAGCTCTATGCTCGATAACGATAAGCCGGTGATGATCACACGCTTTTAATAAATGTTCACGATCAGCGACTGCTATAATAATTGAAATTCCTAATTATTTTGCTTTGTTAATCCCGGTTACCAGTTACCCTTTCAGGACCCTTGTATCTCTCATAAAATAATTGGCGTATTTGTTGAAAGTTTCAGTTCGCTAAATCGGATAGCCTGCTAGCAGGCTCACATTCGAGCTTATCCGAAAGTGTTTTGTTTTCGAAAATTGGGAGTTCAGTACTAAAGACGAATAGCCTATCATACAAGAAGAAAAAAAACGTCCAAAGACAACACCTTGTTTTTAAAGTACGAGCTTCGAACAATGTTTGCACAGGGTTCAAATTGTTTGATAATAAAGGATAGGAGAGTTCCGACTTTCAGGTGCTACAAAGTGTTTTAGCTAATCATTGCAGTGGAATCTGTGGTTTCCATGGCTCGAGTGTCCGATGTGCAGCGGAAACCGAACCTAAAAAGAACAATCAAGACAGTGGGCGCAGTGCACTCAGTATTTTAGGCGCAGACACTGTATTATGGTGATGCGCCCAGGGGAGGATCCAGGATTTCAAAATGTGGGTTGGATGATAGCCGGATAGACGACTTATAACTGATCAAGTGGTTCTTGGTATACCACTACCTGACTACATCTTGGTAGATCACTACCTGACTAGATCTTGGTAGATCACTACCTGACTACATCTTGGTAGATCACTACCTGACTAGATCTTGGTAGATCACTACCTGACTACATCTTGGTAGATCACAACCTGACTAGATCTTAAAATACTACACCCTGGATTGGGTTTGTCGCGTCAGCAAAGTCAAGCAGGCGAAGGCATTTATTTTCTTCAAACAAATATTTTTTTTTACTCAAAAAAAAGGGGGTGGGGTGGATATTTACCCAATCCACCCTCCCCCCCACCCCCCCCTGTACCGCCCCTGGCTCCGGATCGCCATTTTTCTTCTCCCTCGCGGCATAAAAAAGATGGCGCCCGCGCCACGACCTGGCGTATCGATAAGTTGCCTTGCCTGCGAGCAAGCTAAACTCTTTTGAAGCAGTTTTTTACTGAACTCTATGCATTCAAATGAATATTTATATACAATATTATAGAACCAGGATTATCAAAAAAAATATGCATTCAATAAAGCAAGAACAACTAAATAGAACTTTTGTCCCAAAATCTAGAACATACAAACAACTAAACATCACTAGATTTTAATACTGAAAGATAAAAAATCTTCAAAATTGCATTTATCGAATGTGAAAAAATTACTATTTGCAGTAAAAACATCAAACTTGATACCTTTATTGCGCTCTAACAGGCCGTATTTACAGCCTGTGACTGTAATCTATTCTTTTATCCTTGTCCGTCTGAATACAACCACTTTTTTACACGTTTACGGTGTATCATGGGAGGAGAGAAAAATGATTGACAGCAAAGCCAAAGCCAAAAAATGTGGAAGCAGATTTTTTTTGTGGGCCTGTCCTTTAAAAGCCACCTTGTCACCAGTCGAAAATATTTTTTCACGGGCGTTTTTAAACATCATCGGAGATTGTCACGTAATCGACCGGAAGTAAACTGGTGACAATGCGGCTTTAATGGATGCGCAGAAGACGTCAAAGCCTGTCATAAACAACTAACAGTCACGACTGCGGCTCAAAATATACCCTGGGTACCAGGGGCTCCGAGCTTCGTGGCGACAACGATTCGCTCAAATCGTTGTCGCCGCGAAGCGCTGAGCCTCTGGTTTCCAGGGTACTCTAAAAACTTCTTTGTTCATGACTCTGTGACGTTTTGTGTGCAACATCAGAGGACAGACGCATAAAAAATGAGATTTATTTGTTAAAAATACTCAATCAACGTGGCCTGTAAGGGGTAGCCCGATGTTAAATAAAAATTTTATTGTAAAGAAATAGAAAACGGTAAGCCTTCAAATTTTAAAATAGTGTTTTCTTTATCAAACTTTCCTAGCTGGACTCAGTTCTTTTTACACAGGAATCCCATGCTCGATTGAAAGATATTCACATTCCACAGGTATCCTAGCTATGCATTCCTTAGAGCTTGGGACTAGCGTATCCCCCGAGCTTGACAAGCCTTCATCACCATGGCAACCCGCCATTGCGCTGCCGTTGGATGTTCCAAGACAGCGGGGCGGATCGCAGATGTTGTTCGCATTGATGGTAGCTCGGTTGGGAGCATGCTTGGGACTTTGTCGCGGTCTGTGTACCTTAATGGTAAAACATCATCATTATAATTAATGTGGTGTACCTTTGACCATGGAAACATAGCATAGTCATCAGCCTCCTTAATGCCGAATAGTCTTACACATCATTATAATCTTTATGCCGCTATAATTGCCATCATCATAAACATTATTGTCGTAATTGTGTCGTGTCGTAATGCCATTATAATAGCCATCATCATAAACATTATTGTCGCGGTCAAAAACAGCATATACCCCAACCACAACCCAACCACATCCTAAACATGATGATGGTAGTCATCACTGTCATCGTAGAGGTCATCATCATCACCACGACAGTCACTACAATATGATCAGCACAACTCTTAATGAATTCAGAACAGTCAGGGACAGTTTGGGGCAACTTTCCCCAAATATTTTCAAACATTATAAGTAAATGACCAGTAAGGGAGTGTCTCTGCCCCATATATTATCTTAATGTTTCTCTATCGCGCCCCTCCCCTCCCCAAATATTTCGATGCCTCCTACAGCTCTAAGTGATTGACTTACTGGCGAATGGCTTCCAGAGACGTAGCTCATCTCAATGTTCTCTTGCCCGTGTCGAGGATGCACACCGCTTGTACCTGTCTCGCCCTCGTGCGCGATTACGCTCATCTCGTTGCCAAGGCTGGAGGTTGATAAGTGGACTTCCACTCGCTTCTTTAGCCGGTTCTTGAGGCGGTTAATCGACATTATCGAATGCGTCAGCCTCTTGGAGGTCGCGTACACGCTGTGATTTTTGTGTTTTTTTGCGTCGGACTTGCGAGCTGTCCTCTTTGTATTTGCGCTGAGCTGAAGATTGAAGAAAGTGAAATATGAAATACTACGTTGGATACATTTGCAGACTAAAATAGTTCCTATCACCAAAAAACTTACCTTGTCTTACTGTTTTCCCTGTACTACAACGTACCAGAATTTAAGACTATAAGAATGGTTTTCATTTAAAGGATTACTGTAGTCTTTATTAAGACTTCTAACCAACTTATCCGCCTATCTCTAAATGTATCATTCAAAACTAAGCGTTGTAATGGCTAGTAAGTGATACAGGATTTTTTTAAGAAAAAGAAGAGAAAAATAAAGATCATACAATAAGGATCCCTCACCTTTTCCTCTATGATGGGCACTGGGAGGGCAAGTAGAAGCACGCCGATCAACGCGCACATGCTGCCAATGATCTTACCCAGGAATGTCACTGGTACTATATCACCATAACTGTATGAATAAGAAAGGCAAAATGTCACTGGTACTATGTCACCATAACTGTATGAATAAGAAGAGCAAAATGTCACTGGTACTATGTCACCATAACTGTATGAATAAGAAGAGCAAAATGTCACTGGTACTATGTCACCATAACTGTATGAATAAGAAGAGCAAAATGTCACTGGTACTATGTCACCATAACTGTATGAATAAGAAGAGCAAAATGTCACTGGTACTATGTCACCATAACTGTATGAATAAGAAGAGCAAAATGTCACTGGTACTATGTCACCATAACTGTATGAATAAGAAGAGCAAAATGTCACTGGTACTATGTCACCATAACTGTATGAATAAGAAGAGCAAAATGTCACTGGTACTATGTCACCATAACTGTATGAATAAGAAGAGCAAAATGTCACTGGTACTATGTCACCATAACTGTATGAATAAGAAGAGCAAAATGTCACTGGTACTATGTCACCATAACTGTATGAATAAGAAGAGCAAAATGTCACTGGTACTATGTCACCATAACTGTATGAATAAGAAGAGCAAAATGTCACTGGTACTATGTCACCATAACTGTATGAATAAGAAGAGCAAAATGTCACTGGTACTATGTCACCATAACTGTATGAATAAGAAGAGCAAAATGTCACTGGTACTATGTCACCATAACTGTATGAATAAGAAGAGCAAAATGTCACTGGTACTATGTCACCATAACTGTATGAATAAGAAGAGCAAAAGTCATACGGAGGGGGTGCTAACTTGTCCCTTGTTCCATTCCCATTGGAGTTTTACAATAGCAGAATTCAATCACACAGGAATCTCAATACCTCGAAAAACATTTCCCTTGAAAATACACGCCTCGCATGTTTCCAGAATTCCAGAATTTCAAACTAAAGGATGCAAGAAGTGGATGTATGATACAACCGATTGGGGGCCTACGAAATCCCCTACGAAATCATTGAACCATATACCAAGTCTTTTATCCAGTTGTCATTTGCGCGCATGATCCCGAGTCTGCACTTACCCTAATGTTGTCATGGTAACAAGCGTATACCAGAAGGCAGCCGGGATGCTTGAGAACTGGGACGGTTTGTTCGGGGGACCGTCGGACATTTTCTGCTCCGTGAAGTAGATAACGGAAGAGAACATAATCATGAGAGCTAGGAACGAGAACAGGATCCCCCCGAGCTCGCCGGCTGCATCCCTTATGGACTTCAGAAGATTCATAAACCTGTCGGAATGCCTTGCTAGCTTGGTCACCCGAAAGATCCTGAAAATTCTCAAAGCAGTGATCAGAAACTCTAGCTGTACATTATTAGATTCAAAGATCTTTTCAAAAATCCCGATATAGTAGGGCAAAATACCGATATAGTCAATAACGTTTGTCCCGTTTTTGATGAATGCTTTTCGACTCGGGCATGAGTACAATCGTGCCCCGAATTCGAAGGTGAAAACAGCTACACAGAACGAGTCGATGATAAAGAAAGTATTTTCATAATATTCCCCGCACGATTTGCTAA
This sequence comes from Nematostella vectensis, assembly GCF_932526225.1. Taxonomy (NCBI): domain Eukaryota; kingdom Metazoa; phylum Cnidaria; class Anthozoa; order Actiniaria; family Edwardsiidae; genus Nematostella; species Nematostella vectensis. The sequence goes on from NC_064039.1 coordinate 12,034,118, forward strand.
TTGCACATTCGAGCGTCTCCACATTTATCATGATGATGTTGACTACAATAACGAGGACGAAAAAATAACTGAACATTGACGCAGCACAGCTACTCTTTGTATTCGTCAAAAACTCATACAATTTTTCTTTTCTGCCAAATGACGCAGGGTCTAGTCCTTCATCGTCCAGTTCTTCTTCCATCTTGTGTTCAAAGTCTATATTCTCACAACAGCAAGAGGAAACAAACTCTTTAGGAATTCCAAAGAAAGCGAGTTCGTCTGAAATCGCTTCTATACAGTCTGGTGACTTGTTAGAAATGTGGAAATCACCGGTTCGATAGAAGTCCAGGATGTACTTGAACATGATTGGGTCTCGGTCGAAAAAGTACTCCTTTCTATCGTCGTCATAGAAATATTTCTTTCTTTCACCACCTAATAAAGTATCTGGGTATTTCTTTAAGTTATCCTTTAGAATTTCAAACTGGTAACCTCCAACATTTAGCTTGATTCTTTTGGGTCTAACTCGCGTCACTTTGAACGAAGATCGTGCGAATGTTTCTCCCACTCGAGCCATTGCCTTTTTCGATGCGTTCTTCGATCCGGGCTCAATTCTCTTCCCATTGTGTGAATTAGGAAAAGGATCCATTTTTTCAACTTTAGGATGTTCCAGCGAAGATTGTGTTTCCAATCTTGGTTGATGTGAACAGAATACATAACTAACGAGTTTCACGGGATATATATAATAACAGTTGTTTTACCATTCTGAAGGTTTATCTCTAAACAGGTATGACTCTTGGCCACAAAGAGCGGATACTTCATAGCAATATTCCGACATAATTGCCTCCAAACCCTGAAAATCTTCCGATACTTTTTGTTTACGGTATTTAACGCATTTTTTGTGTTAACTGGTGACAAAATAAGCTTATTTTTCTTGATCATAAAACACTTGATCGAAACCAAACACCGGTTCTCATTGCATTTTAACTCCTTGCAAACCGCGAATCATGTGGAACTATGCATTATTGATTTCAAGATATTCTTTCACTTTTTCTTCTAATTCTCACTTGAAGAGTGCACTTCTAGAGTGAAGAACATAACAAAGTGTTTTGTTAACCTAACTGCTATTTTTTGAATAAGCATAGAATTAAATTTTCTCCATCTCAATGAAAGGGAGAGGCATTTCATTCATAAATCATCAGAAAAAAAACAGAAGTTTTTATCTTTTAACGATCTTATCTTTTTGTTAGTCTTTTGGACGCGGAACAAGCGTAAATATATTATAAACTGTGGGTGTCAAATATGATAAAGTTAATTTGCTCGTTTATGTAATAAACACGCTCGAAACAATCACAACTCGAGTTGTTGAGTTATTGGAGGTATTCATGACTTTAGTATGGAACAAATCCTCTTGTCTGTCTATGATCTAGATATAATCAATACCATCATACCACCCTCTCTCTTTCTCTTTCCCCCACTCCCTCTCCTCTCTTTTTTTCTCTCTTCCCTCCCATCCCTCTTTTTCTCTCTTTCCCTCCACCCCACCCTCCCCCCCCCTCTCGCTTTCTTTCTCTCTCTCTTTTTTTTTTATTTACTGTTAAGGTTAATCATGCATTACGAAGTAGTTTTTACATCATTTTATTATTTTATTCACGTGCTATAAATACATGTATTGTTTGTTATTTCACGCATGTACAACTCACCGAGTCAGACACGTAGCAAACCAGTGGAAGGAGGGGAAGGGGAAGTGAGTGAGGGGAGGGGGAGGGTAGGGTAGCCCTGTACAAGCGACGCCAACTGGCGAATCCATGCAGCGTTTTTTATCCCATCAATGCTGGCACTGTTTGTATACATGTGGGAAGGTACTGCGTAATTGTTTGCCTATATTTCCTTTGCTTGTGGTCAACCGAGCGTAAAAGCAATAACGGTTTATGTTCGCGCTGTTTTGCATCGGGCTTGAACAGCCTCTGTCATCCGCCATTTTGTCATTCTAGCAAAGTACCAAAAAAGAATCCATTTCCATCGGCTGGTTTGCGTAAGCAAATACGATATTTTTTATTGTTTTGGGTAAATGAAGAGTGAAACTTTGTTTTTAGATGGTTATTTCGAGATTTTATCACATTATATGCCTTTGCTCCCGCAAAGTACGCTGGATCTTTGAGTATGGTGAATAGATTGAGTTATGTCTATTTTATTTTTACATTAAAACAGTAGTTCATATAACCCTTTAGTCTCCCATTTTCTTTTCATAAAATGGGTACTTTAACAGTAAACGAGACGAGCTTGGGTTTATCCGCGCAGTACTTGAGAACAAACCGTGCTTCCGTAGGGTCCAGCTCCCAGTTATACATAAAAAACTCATCAAGCAAACCATTAAACGGGTGATTTCCCGGAACATATCCTCCGATACTAGCCCTTTCCCAGGCCGCAGAAAGTCTTGGCCGGGAAGGATTGGTGAAACTTTCTCGCAACAGACCGTTTACATATATCTTGGCATTTCCGGTCTGAGCGCTGTACGTGCCCATCACGTGGGTCCAAAGTCCTTCCGGTATGGTCACGTCTATTGTCTTGACATCAAAGAGAGGCTTTCCTGATTTGTCTCTGCTCTCCCAATGGACCCTCCCGTCTATTACTTCTAAATTGTACACGTTTGTATTGTCTGTTTTTCCTTTCAGTGCCTGGAATATGGAGTGAAGACCGCTGGTCCTGTTCAGGCTCACCCACGCAGATACGGTGACAGCGGAAGTTGGCTTGAGCTTGTACTTGCTGGCATTCAAGTAGACTTCCGCTTGGTCGTTTGAGGAGAGATCCACGCATGCGCCACACTTGTCACAGCCGTCAGAGAGAACGCGGGCTCCTGTAAAAGAACACAGGTGAAGAATATGTAAAACATAATGACCAGGCGTTTATTCTATTAAGGGTGCTTTATGCTGCCTTCTTTGGCCTCAAAATACCAAACGCGGTCACGTCCTTAAAAGGAAACTTTATGGTTTGTAATGAAAATAGAAAATCAGTGACTGTGACCATCTTTGGTCAATTGAGGAGGCAAAAATATTCTGTAAAAAATTTTTCTTCAGACAGACAGACAGGTGTATTAGAGTGCCGTGAACAAAGAAGTACATAGGCCATTATTCTCTAATATTTATAAATAAGATTGTCTAATTTAAAAGCTGTCATAAATGTATTTAGCTACAAAACTATGGTGTTTTTTGGGGGCTATTAAATCTGTAAAGTTTGGGAATTGTTTATTTATAAGTTCTTTGTAAATAGGGCATTTGACAAGAAAGTGTTCTTCATTTTCCATAGCGTGACAACGCGGGCAAACCCTTGATTCTGGTGTTATAGAATTTTTATTGTAGCGACCTCTTAAAATTTGTACAAGACGGTACAAGACCCCCAAAGCTGGGGGGGGGGGGGGGGGGGGAAGGGCGCATCGAAGCCCCTACTAGTTACTGGGGAGAGGAGGTACTGACCCGTATAGGGGTTCGAGCATACTGCTTACCTGATTTAAGCGTAGCATTGTTATGTAACCCTGACTGGTCCTCTAAAGTGCTTGTTGTCGAATTCCAATGCTGAAACCCATAATGCAGCACCATTCTGTTAAACTCGCACTTCCGGTAGAGCGCTTTCACTTCCTCTGGTGAGATCACTCTATCAAACATGTACACGTCATCCAGAAAGGTCACGTGATCATCTCCGAATTTTCTACCAATCCCAGCGGAGGTGAAATCCTGCGGAAGACCGCTATTTTTCTTGCCTATTTTCTCGAGCTTTAGCTGGCCATTAAGGTAAACTCTTGCTTCGCCGGTTTTGGTGTCAAAGGTTCCAACTAGGTGAGTCCAGCGTTTTTTAGGTACAGCAGGAAATTTGGTGCTTGCGAAGAAACTATCTTTAGATCCTTCTGACTGGTCAAACCAGCGAATGAAGCCGGAATTCTTGGACTTGACCCACATGGCAATGGAGACGGCGTCGGTAGGCTTGTGCTTGAAGTCTTTGCCGCGATATGATACTTCACCTTTGTTTAGTATTGCGCCTCTACCACAAGTACCTGGGGGAAATGAGCAAATGAATAAACAAAATGAGAATAAATGGATAGAAACAGAATGCCATAAAACAAAATAAAATAAAATAAAAGTGACCGAAATAGGACAACCGTAAATTATCTAATAAACGCCCCAAATTAAATTGCCTTGTTGCATAATCATCACTGGTAAGCGAGAGCATATCAATATTTGGGTGACCTTAAATCTCGCTCGGCCAATCTCTTGGAGGCCTGGGTCTAAGGGCTTTTCAAGACTTGTGTGATAAAGATTTGACCAAGTTTTTTTGACACATTTTTGCCTCGAGTCTCAAATTGAAAGGAATCAGCATTTTTCACCATGTTTTCTGGAGATCAGGGAGCGGGTAAACTTTAGCTCTTCTAAATATGGGCATCAATGCCCATATAAGGCAATGCATACGAAGGACACTATCCGTGGGGAATATGTTTGATATGGGTCTAGCTCAATGTCAAGAAACGCTTGCTTACGCACCTAACGGTTTAGCAGTGACTGCAGCGCCATTGGTGAGGTCTGCGTTATTTCCATTGGAAGTGACATCTTTGACAATGTTCTTCTTCTGGGAAGTCTCGTCAAAGTCAAGATGCATCACTGCTTCCTTTTCTGTAAATAACCAAATCATGAATTATCAATTTTATCCATATGACTTGGTAGGCTTTTAAAAATGCACCTTTTGATACCCGCTTACCATAGGATGGATTGTATGTTATCGTGATTTAATTGCATTTAGTTCGCTAATAAAATTTGCATTGATATTGTCTCTATTTTCATGGCAGTGAAAGGGGAAAAAAGGAGTCGTCACTCAAATCGGTTGCCAAATCAATTTAACTACTTTTACTTTCTACAAGAAAATGTCAGGAAACCGACATGTTTATTCTTGTTTAATATTAAAAGATAATCTTTTGTAAAAGCTCACTATTCGACATTTACTCAAATGTGCCTTTTGAAAATTTAATTCTTTACGTGGTGCTTAAAATAACTGGAAGCACACAAGTATCTATGCATTAATTATATCTGTTTTCGAAAAAGCCTGAATGCATGTTATGAATGTAAGCGTCAATGAACATTTCAGACTATTTCGATCTGTTGACCTGTTGATATCCAATCTAATAATTAGAACGAAAGAGGAACTAGAAAAACATGTATTGCTGAAACCAAGGTTTCGAAACCTGTGAAAAGGGAAAATATAAAATGGTCGAGTAGAATAGTTTTCCACTTTTCTGCCACACAATCGGCACGCTTTGTTTGATCTTCAAGCCGATGGAGATAATAACCCGTCTATTGTTTCTGCTGCTTTTTGTTCAAGGTGAGCAAGAAAGTATAGCTTTAAAATGCCTGGATTTTATAAACATGCTTTGTAACTGGTGACCGATTCTTAAATAAGCACTTCTTATGCCCCTTATTTGTCGTGTTAAAGAAACCAAAGGGATGATTAATTGCTCACAAGGCCCGTACCCAGGATTTTTCTTTGGGGGTGCGAAATATACATAAAAATGGACGTAATTATTTTCTGGGGAGGACGAAAAGTGTTATTTTTTTTATAAAAATCTGACTACCCCGAAAAAACAAAAAGGGATTTTTATGCCATTGCATTATTGGATTTGGCTACAAAAAGTTTTAATTTTCGCTTATGCTTCATAGTACGTCAGTTCCGCCGTTGTAGGGGGGTGCGAGCGTACCCCATGCACCCCCCCCACCACCTGGGTACGGGCCTGCTCACCACTTGCTTTCCAAAACATACAAAACTCCATAAACATCGCATATTTTTGCATTTTTGATAGTAGTTAACCCCGGTCATCAAGGCCCTAATATATAAATTGAAATTGAATATTTTCTTTTTTTCTTTGCTAATTATTTTCCAATCGTGTGGAATAAATTTACATCCTTGTGAAAGAAAACCGCAATACTACGGTTTCGAGTTCCTTAAATCTACTTGATTTTTCATCACATTGTACTTTAAAAGAAGGAAAAGGATTAGCCTGAACCATGAAATATAAATATATAGAAAACATTGTGCAGTATTTTCAGTCGAAATCGTTGTTGCACGACCTCCAAGAATACAAGAATAAAGGTTATTGTTAATCAATGAATCAATCAATGGTTTATTACACCCTTTTGCAGCCAAGGGCTGAAGTACAGGGCCGTCAGCTGGACACAATAATAATTAATACATTTGAAATTTAAATGACACAAAGTCGTTCATGCGGTTTGTCCTCGTCACAGTCGTGCTATTGATAGTAAAAATGGAATGTTTTTTTACCATTTCCTCACAATATCAATAGGTACCGAAGTCATAGCAAACAGAACAGTGTACGTGTCACGTGCACACGGCCATGACACTGACAGCTGCGGCGATAATCCCAGCATGCCTTGCAAGAGTCTTACCCGAGGCTTCCGTCGCCTCCCCCCTGGGGGAACACTTGCTTTGGATGGTACCGATACAGAGAAGGATCCTTATGACTGCGGGTCCAAGAAAAGTCTGTATATCAACATTGGGTTTACGATGGTGAGTTCTAAGAGCAAGGCTTGTATCTCGTGCACTGGCGATGGGATACACGTGAACTTAACGATGTCCCAGAACCACAGCCAAGTCGCTATGAGTCAACTTGTATTCAAGAAAACACAGCTCGTATTTCTTAACCCGAATATTCTTATACAGGAATGCACGCTCATAGATGCGGCGATCCACGTGTGGCTTGCGCCGAGTCTGACCCGAAGTATCACTCTCTCAGGAGTTGTCTTTGCCGATAACTCAGAATGTCTTAAGGTGGAGGTTGTCGGAATTCCTAGAGTTTTATCCAATCTTATGCTGCAATTGAAAAATGTATTATTTCAAAGAAATCTGAAGAACAAGTCCACGCCTGCCCTTGTTGAGATAACTGGGAGAACTTTTTTAACATCCGTTTGGTCGAACGTCTCAGTTATGGGAAATGCGCTCCCCCTTTTTAGTTGTGACGTTCATGTGATTCATCAGATTTGCAAAGCTATAAACATCAATGGCAACATCATTCGCGGGTTCCAAGAAAAAAGTATTTTCCACGTCAATGCTTCTACAGCCAATGTTACCTTCAGTAACATCTTTTCAAATGGTAACGATGGCTTTGGCTTTCTTACAGTTGCATCAGATAACGTCATGGTTGAAATCAGTGACTCAAATTTTACAGGACACCATAGTAGGACAGCAAGCGGTATTGTAAACATCCCAACAGGACGAAACATTGAGGTAAGACTTCTAAGCTCAAACTTTACAAAAAGTAATGGGACCGTTGGAGGTGTTCTGAGCATAAGTGACGGCAAGAACAAAAATGTTAAACTGCGCATGAGAAATATCAGCATATTCAAGTGTAGCGGCGGTGGATTGGGTGGTTCCGTTGTTATAGGAAGAAAGGCAAGGACAAGTAAGACGAATTATATATTCTTTGGAGTAACAAATCTCGACATAGATGCCATGGATGTACTAGCAAGTAAAAACCATGGACTACCAGATGATCAACAGAACTGTGTTTTCTGTCTCTTTGGTAACAGAAACCTCAAAGTGAACTTAAAGGGCGTCAGATTTGTGTGCAACAAAGGAAAGATCGGGCCCCTCTCTATCCGTCATCTTGGTGGTCGCCAAGGCGATGTAGAGGTGAATATGACAAAAACTTTGTTTATTGATAATCGTGCAAGTAAAGGGATGGCTTTCATTAAAGCAACGGATTCAAGTAAAATAAACAAATTCGTTGTGAGAATAGAGCATTCTGAGTCTATTGGAAACAAAAAGAGTCCAATCCAAACAGACGCCTTCGAGGTATATATTAACCACTTCACTTGTACTGACACACCCCTCTGTTTTATCCTAAAACAGAACTTAAAGGGAGCACGAACCATTTGGCACATTAAGAATTCCTATTTTGGCAGGAACAAAATATGCATTTCAACGTTTCTCGGAAAGCAACCTCGATATATCGACATATTATTAAAAAACATCACAGTTTACAATAATACAATTTCGAGTGGATCACCTGGATTAAGCATTAACTTGGGGAGAGCTTCAAATGCTCAACTTTTTACAAGGGCTAATGTCTCCTTGCAGAACGTCCGGTTTATTGACAACCAAGTTCACTCGGGAAATAGTTTTCTGTTTGGTATCACAGTGCCTGCACGGAACGGAACAGTGAATATTACAATAAGAAACACGCTTTTTGAGAAGAACTATTACTTAAAAAGTAGAATGAAAAGTGAAGTATCCAGCTTGCTTCTTTTCCATATGCCTGATGACCCTATCTCAATGTTCGACCATAAACTGACGAAGGGTCCTTGTCCAAGAAAACGTTTTGTTTACAAAAACGTTCTTAATTTCGAAAAAGTAATATTTAGACGTAATACCGCCTACAATTCAATTATCTTTCTTAAAAACGGCTTCTCTTCATTTAATGGCTGCTTTTTCAAGGACAACAACGTACAGAACCCCGAAGGAGGGTCGCAGATCTACCAGGAAGAAGGAACTGCTGGTCTTCAAATTGCAAATTCTGAATTTCTAAGAACCATGAAGCCACCTTTTCCGCCAAGGATTAAAAACGAAAACGAAGCTGTCCCATCGACGCCTTTCCTTCGTGTTCAAGGAAATGGCCCGTTTGAAGTGTTTAATTCAAGCTTTAGGTCAACTTTCCTAGAAACGTTGAGCACAGGAACTTTTATCTCAAAGACTGGCTTTGTTCATATTGATAATGACACCATGTTTTCATGCCCTGTAGGCAGCTATGCAAAACTCACTGACACATCCCACACCATTTTCTCAGATTCTGGAAAATGCAGCATTAATATCACTAAATTGATCTACGAATGTAAATCCTGCCCAAAAGCACATTACAGCCTTCAGAGTGGACTTTACTTTGGAACCCAGAAGAAAAAGTTCATTCCATGTCTGCCTTGTCCGTTCGGAGCGAGCTGTAGTTACAACATCAAAAGTGAGCATGATTTCTGGGGTTATGTGGTGTGTAACAAAACCGATGGACTCAACTTTACCAATTGCCCTGAAAAATACTGCACGGTTCCGCGCACTGTTAGTAACGCATCAGTGTATAACAGCTGCTATGGCAACCGAACTGGTTTGCTGTGTGGAGCATGCGCGGAAGGGTTCACGGAGAGCCTGTTTTGTACGCATTGTCGTCGACGGGAGAGCTGTAATGATGCCTGGTTCTGGGTGGTTGCCGTTTTTTACTCGGCTCTGCTGGCTGCTTATATCCTATACAAGCCTCAATTTGTCTCTTACATGATACATAAATCCTTTTGGTTCAAAGGGGAAGTACCCAATTCCAGGGTATCCCAAATGCACGAGCATGGGTATACCAAGATTGTGTTCTACTTCTACCAAGTGGCAGATGTCATCATGCTGCAGCCGTACGCAGAAATCCTTGCTCGTACCAAACTTGTAATCCTCATCGTATCCCTCTTCAACTTTAAAGTCAAAGTAGTTGATGTTAACTTTGGTTGCCCTTTCCCGGGTCTGACTGCAGTAACCAAAGAACTATTTTGGTCGCTCAGTGTCTTCTTGACAATGTCCTTTCTGCCGATGCTATACGGAGTAGAGTGCTTGTACTGCAGGATCAAGAAGCGACCGAAGCCATTCTTGGCGGCGTATCTGGCTGCTGTAGTAGAGATCCTCTTGCTTGGTTACGAGCGGCTCGGTGAGACGTCCTTGAAGCTTCTGAGCTGCGTCCCACTCGTTGTCCACGGGGAGAAGCAGCTGAGACTGTTCCATGACGCTCATATCAGGTGCTGGAACTGGTGGCAGTATCTTCTAATGGCGTACAACCTGACCTTCATGATCCCTTTCATCTTTGTCTTATTCTTCGGCTCGGTGAAGCTCCATCGTAGGCAAATTTCCCCAAATTGGTTCATCGCTGCCTGCTGCTTCCCCTTACCTGTGATTGTAGTCTGGCTCATCTTGTATCTTAGAAGAAAACAGAGGAGTACTAGCGAGTACAACGAGAGCTTCCGAGGCCGTGAGACTAGGTCCGCCTTGATGGAGGTCCTTGGCGAAGCGTTCCGTGAGCCTGCAGGACCCAATAAAGGAGCCATTTACTGGGAGAGCGTCCTCACAGCTCGGCGCTTCGTGTTCCTGTGCCTTGCTGCGTTCATCACCTCACCTGCCCACCGTCTGCTTATCATCACCATCATCTGTGTCATCAACTTGGTGCATACTTTGATAGTGACGCCGTATAAGAAGCGCGGAGCTAACTACCTGGCGGTGGCATTACTGTTTGTGCATGTCGTGCTGGCGGTGGCTAACCTCGGTAGGGCGGTGCTGATATCTGCGGGTGCACGTGCACGCGGCCCTATCAAGGACCTTATGGAGTATTTAGAGGTTTTGCAAGTCTTCTTGCTAAGCGTGCTCCCGGCGCTCCTACTTCTTCTGGCCGTACTCATGGTCCTTTCTCAGATAATGAGGCTCATGCTGATAGTCCTGAAAATTGGCATCAACACATGGAAAGCGCGGAAGTGTACTTGCAGGAACCCGGAACAAGAGGAATCCAACTACGAATCACTGATTTATCCCTTTGAGCGTAGCCATTTGAATTGAGACAAATAATCACAATTTAAGGAATGTCCACTCATTTGTTATTGTTTATAACTGAAAATACAACGGTTCATTCACAAGAAAATTTCAAGGGTAATAGATTACGAATGAAGACTGTACCTTATTGACGATATTTGGTTGAAAATATCTTTGTAACTAGCTTGAATAAGCCGATGGAAATGGATTCTTTGAATGACTCGGCGTTGTGCTGGAGCATAAAATGGCGGCGTGATTGGCCTTCCTTAAAGTGCAAGTCAAAAATTATGTGTATAGTTCTACAAACAGTGTCGGTTATCGCTTTAGGTGATGATTGGTCGCGTTTTTGACTTTGAATACTGTAGTCTTGATGTCTTGAATATCTTTATGTCAACAATTAAAAAGAGTCGGATAGAAATTGGCCTCCCTAGTTTATAATGTAAGTAAATTTGCTATATTTAAATGGCCTAGTTGTAAATCGCAGCTTAATAGTAAGAGTAAATGAAATAATATTTTAAAAAATCTATTGCGTGAGAGTAATGTCATCTGCATGAAAAGGGGCGGGGTGGAAGGCCACCGGAATTGAAATGTTTAACGCATAATGGCATGAGCACGTTACGTCATAAATACTAATGACGTCATAATACTGATAGAAAATACTCGGCGTAGTTACATTGGAATTCATCAATCACTCACCAAGACGATTTATGATATCCTTCCTTTTTAATTCTGCGTCAGTTGTTTCTATGAAAAAAATATAAGTTAAAAAAAATTAAGTTTTATCAACTTGAATTTACAAGCCATTATTTTTGAAATGTCCCAAGCATCCCAAAACAAGTGATTCCCACTTTCCCACTTAAACTTTTCTTGCTTGTTTTTTTCTAAACTGTTACTGACCAATTTCAATTATTGGCAAACTTTTTGCCTCGTGTGGTTTTGCAGGCATTGTTGCAAAGTTCCTGAGCTCATTATGCTAAAATCACTAAAGCTCTTTTGACGAATTGTTTATCGCAATCTTTGTTAATTTCACAAATGTTTTCAATGTTTTCCGTAATTTTGAAAACAATAAAAACCAAGTGACGTAGAGACGTTACGAGAAAATATTGCTTCAGTTGCACGTGAGACGTGAGTTGTTACGCGCTCATTTTGATTGTACGCGCTCATGTTGATTGTTACGCGCTAATTTCGATAGTTACGCGCTCATTTTGATTGTTAGCTCTTATTTTTTATTGTTACGTGCTCATTTTGATTGTAACGCGCTCATTTTGCTTGCAACGCGCTTATTTTGATTGTTACGCGCTCATTTTGATTGTTACACGCTTATTTTGATTGTTACGCGCTCATTTTGATTGTTACGCTGTCATTTTGATTGTTACTCGCTTATTTTAATTGTTACGCGCTCACTTTGACTGTTACGCGCTCATTTTAATTGTTACGCGCTCATTTTGATTGTCACGCGCTCATTTCGATTGTTACGCGCTCTTTTTAATTGCTACTCGTTCTTTTCTCGATGCCAATTGTTAACGCACTCTTTTTCTTTACAATTGTTTGTGCGATCTTTAATCTATATACTGGACAACTGGAATTGTCCAAAATTTGGCGTGTTAATTATAGTGATCAGCTGCAAGGATCTACCTATTCAGACATTTTATTATAAAATACATAGACTATGCTTGCCATACCTGGCACGGCCAAGGCGTCGTCTTCGTTCTTGTGGGGGTACTCCACAACCTTTTCTATAAAGAAGTAGAAAATCCATTTTAGTCTAACCTAAGGTTGTAAATATGCCTAGTTCAATCAACGTTGCTTTTGGACTTAGGTCGCTAGCACCTTATCGATTACAGTGGGATTCCTTGCTTAACTAGCTTCACGTAATCGCGGGCTTCGTAGTTTTATTGCTAAAAAAGCAATTGGGTAATCCATGCATGGCTAATAAAATATATTTTTAAGATAACAAGATAACAACAGCGTTATACAAGTTGGATCCAGTCTTCAAAAGGTAAGTTCTCGTCCGTAGTCTTACCTTCTTTTTCACTATCGTCCGTTTTATCGCTGCCTTTTTTGGGAGAGCTCTGCTCAACAACGACCTCATCTTTAGTTGGGTTTTCCGTTACTTCATCTTTAAAAGAAAATAAATATGCAATAGAATTAGATTTCCTTGTGTAAGCAACGATGGATTTTAGTGGGTATTTTCTTCACCTCCACGCATATCTAAAGGATCATTAGAAGAAATAAAATGACGAAGGAAGGTAATTGCATGTATAACTGATAATCAACCTCGTTCCCTGGGTCCTCTCCCCCTGTCAAGAAAGAGAGAAGGCCCTAGGAAGGAGGCGAATACAGTTAAGCTCACAATTTCCTAATGCCCGTGCGCCAGCTTACCTTCGGCTTCGGGGCGGAGAGACGAGTGTTCCTTCGCTGCTACTATCCTGTCGCCCGTGCTAACCCCCAAGTTATCGTCATGTGAATCGCCCCTTACTTCATCGGCTGGCTCTGTAAGATAAATGATCTTGTGATCTTGCGGGTCACGTTTCGTCATTTTCCTTTCCATTGAAAAACGTAATATACTAGGGAGTGAGAAGATACTAAAACATCAATTGCAATCTTTTTGATTGAATAAGGGAGGGACCATTAAAAAAATGAAAGGGGGAAAGGAGTGGGTAAGGAACAAAATAAATTCATACACGATGAAAAGCCTGGGAAAAAATGCATGCAGTCTAAACAAGACAGAAAAAAATGCATACAACGCTTTTCTCCTCACCTACTGTATCTGTTGATTACTTGTGCAAGAAACAATAAGGCATAAAGAAAAAATATATAAAAGCTGTTCCTTTACCCTTGTACGCAGGTCGGTGAGGTACCCTGTCTGTCACGTAGGCTTCTCGGTACCGGTCCCTCTCGGCCCATCCCCTATGGCGATGAGGATGGTGATGCCTGTGTCTGTGCCTGCGATGCGTGTACCGCTGACCATAGTTCATATCATCGTATTGGTCAATTTGAGAACCTGCAAATTTCGTTGTTACTTTGCAGTTTCATTCGACTAGGACATATACAAATTTGGCACTCTAGCGATACTTCCACGTAAGCCTCTACCCAAAGCACCAAAGTACGGTTGAACTCGTGAGATCAGTATTTAACAGACAAATCATAACTTGATTATATATCAATACATATTCATCTGTAACCGTTAGTAACCGTTTATGCTGATGTAATAGTCTAGTGCAAGCGCAATGAAAGTGATTTTCGGTTCTCACTTGAGTTTACCCAATAGCCCTTACCTATATCTTTGAGGTCGTCGAATATCCCTGGTGATCGGCCATAGGTGTCTTCAAACGTGGTGGGTGTATCCGGTCTGTAACGAAAACGGCGCCTGTGCGGCCGCCTGTGTCGTAAGTAGTGACTTCTTCTATCCTCGTACGGCAACAGATCAGATCCTCCATACGCAGGTTGTGGCCCCAGGGGTATACTATGTCTTGCCTGGCCGGGTACAACAACCGGTGACGGGGAAACTGGGGAGAGAGCCTGAGAAATCTGGTCCTGATATCCCAGGGCGGTCAGGGGATCGGCAGGAGAAGAGAAAAGAGAAGAACTGGGGAGAGTATCCTGTGGTAGCGGCTGGGGCTGGGCAGTTTGAGGTTGCTGTAGTTCTTGTTGGGCCCATGATAATGGATCTTGGGATAATAATGTATAAATATCGTATAACAGTCAAATTTATTGTGTATCGAGACTGCTATAAAACCAAAGTCCACCTCTCGATCGTGCATCAGGGCCGTAGCAGGGGGTGGGGCACTGGGGGCACGTGCCCCCCCAATATTTTCAAAAATTATAAGCAAATGATCAGTAGGGGCGTGGTTGTGTTCCCCAGTTACGTGACTTTAAGTGTGGCGTGTGGCCTTTAAATGCAACTTATAGACAGTAGTAAATTTTAGGTACATTTCGGATATGTCTTTATTGCGTCCAGTGTATAGAGAAGAGTGCGCTGAGAACTAGTGGAGCCCAACACTTGAAAGCAATTATATAGCCTTTTTTTTTCTTTTTATGAATTTGGTCACAGAGTCGTCTATCAGTTTTTGGTGAACCATTCATACTCTGGTTGGGTATTGTAATTGATTTATAATGTCTTTTACGCCTTTACTTTTTTTTCGTAAAAATGAAGTCGATATTTTATATAAGAAAACATTGACTGTGGACTGCGCATTATGCAAAGTATAAAATTGGCACCCAGACTCCTCTCATTCCTGGTATAAATGCAAATGCAACACTGTGCAGAGACACTGCGGGCTCATGAAATACATTGAAAGCCTCGATTTTGAGGCAAACTAGCCTCTGAACAACAAACAAGAAAAATTTTAAACAATGTGAAATTGTGTGTAATGTGTTACTTCTTTGTTGCATGTGTAGTGTTCAATGTGGCATCGGGTAAGCATGAGAAACAGATCACAGTTAAAGGTTAGCATTTTATTTGTGCATTTTATTAGTGTTACATGGTTAGTGATTTGTTGGTGATTATTTTATGTTATGCTTTCTTCGCTTATATGATTTTTGTAGCGCTATTATTAATTTTATCTGATTATGTCCGTTTATTACTCGCATTTCAGTCAACATACTGGCTTGCCATTTAATGAATTATTAGCGCTTCCGTCGAAATACAATTTGTACACGATATAATCACGTAGTTAGACGATTTAATGGCGTTCTTTTCGTATTAGAATTTGTAGTACCTGGTTGCCCTAGTAACGAATGTAGCAGGGACGAATCACCATTCAGCGAATTTTCCTGAACTCCACCTCGCCTTCCCGGCCCTCCAAACATTCCTAGAACCTGCGCATCTGGCGAAGCCTGTTGCGATCCCTGGAAAACCTGTTGCAAATCCGGAAATGTCTGTTGAGATCCTTGTAAGGCCGACTGTTGCACATCTGGAAACGTCTGCCGTACATCCGGTAAAACCTGCTGGGAACCCTGTAAGGATTGAAGGGGATCGGCAAAGGTCTGTTGGGAATCCGGTAAAACCTGTTGTACACCAGGAAAAGCATGCTGTGTCTCTTGAAAAGCCTGTTGTTGCCCAGATAGTAATTGTTGTGGTAACAGACCTTGCAGAAGTTGCTGAGTCACTGCATTCTGTTCTGCCACGCTGTCCATCCCGAATACCTGCCGGCGTGTTCGTGTGTGATCTCTTTGATTGCGCGCTTTTGTACATTTGATCAATGCACGTTTGTTATGACTTTTCCCTTTACTTTGCGAAATAACGCACCCATTTTTTGGCTTTACACCCTTTTTCTTTATATCTATATACGAAGTCTGAGTCGGCACAAACTTCTTTCCTTTTTTGCGCTGCTGGTTTATTTCTGTTGGCTTAAGGTAACCAGTCTGTGTTGGTCTATAATGTGGGGAGGATTCAGGTGCGCCTCCCGAATTCGCCCCATGGGCTTTATGTGGCTTTGTTTTATGAGGTCTCAACTTATCTACATCAATATAAAAAGGTGTTGGCGAAAACATTTTTGAAGAGCTAAACTTTGCCCCATGATTCCTAAGAAATCCGTAAGTTTTTGTTTTTCCTTTTCTTGAGCGCTGTGACTGTGACTTATCTCGAGTACGACGTTTCAGGAGAATTCTTGAGTTCAACCCCCTACTCGCAGTCCGTGGAAACTCGTTTTGCTTGTATTTCTTTTCTTCTCTATTTTCAGGGCCAGAGAAAAGCACATAATTGGTTTCTAATTTATTGCTATTGCTTAGCTCAAATGGCGTCATTTGCCAACTCTTAGAGGACTGGCGTTTTTGTAAATATGCTTTCTTTCCTTTTCTTGATAATATTTCTATTCCCTGATGATCTCCTTTCGCAATACTTGAGTTTCCTTGTAGAATTTTACGTCCGTGCTGTGGTTTCACTTTGCTTCCTTTGTCGCTCTTATTCTGGCTTGCTGCCATTTGATGCGCCGCTGAGAGAGCTTCCATGACGGCCTGGCGCTGATGTGCAACGGGGAGATCCTCTGTTAGGAGGAAATTCATCATGATCAAAATCACCAATCATTTTTAAACGAACAGCTGATCAGCAATGTAGCATTATGATAATCATCATCACCATCAACGCCACCGTCACCGTCACCATAGCTAAACTGCGTGCTAAATAACTAGAGTATGCGTATCTTATCTTACCGTGAATCATACGAGTTCCATCTTTGCCTTGCCTGCTAGAGGCTGAAGAGAGAGGGCAAGAACATTAGAACATTTTAGAATACTATTAACGCAAGACTGATAGCAAACCCTCAAGTTTAGGCGGAATTCGGGGAGAAGGCGGAGGAGGAGGAGGAGGGGGGGGTTGCAGGCGCGTACCCATGATTGGCTGAGGTGGGGGGGGGGCTGCGCAGTAATATGAATCATATGGAAAAATCATAGTATTTTAAGATTCCATTATAAGAAATGACCCACTTTTTGGCCGCCAAGGGGGGTGCGCGCGCACCCTGCGCACCCCCCTGTGTACGCGCCTGGGTTGATTGCTTACATGAACGCTTGTCCATCGGGTATGCCCTATCTTTCTCTCTAATAGCATCAGCTGGTAATATCGCTGGCGCAGGGGCTATTTGGGGAGCTGGTAGAATGGTCCCAGCTGGATCGACAACTCCAGCAGGAGGTACCACACTAGCGGGAAGGGTCGCGGGCGCGGGGAGAAGTTGGTATGGGACGTCTAAAAGAAGCAAGTAGGGAGTAAAAAATGATGGCAATGGCGACGATAAAGATAGTAGTTATTGAGATTGTGATGATGATGATTGTCATGATTCTGGTGAAGGGATGATGGCGATGCTAGTGATGATAATGGTTATTGTGTGACAATCATGTGATGCTGTGATGTGATGTGATGGAAGCGTTTGAAATGATGATGACGAAGTTGCTTCTGTTGACGATGATGATGCTGTTGATGATGGTGAACACGAAAGGAAAGTAATTGCTACTTTACTTTGGGTGCTGCTGCTATTGTGATGATGATTTTGATGATAATGATAATATGGACATATGTTGATGATGACAAGGAGGAGGAAGAAAAGGAGGTGAAGGGTGGTAATGATATGATAATGATGATCAAGACAACGATGGATTAAAGTCACAGATTCTCATCCCTACCATGTGATGTTATCATAAGTTAAAAGTTAAGTTATCATAATTTAAACTCACCTCCATAGCATACAGCGCTAAGAGATGCCACCACTAAAAGTAGCACCACACACCAAGTCATCTCTACAATGTCCTTAATCTCGAATCATCTACAAATATGAACACCTAATTAATTCTTTAGATATATTATCACCTTTTATGAAACATATGATCTTTGTAAACTGATAAATGTAGGTATATATAGCTGACAACAAGTATGTAAAGTGTGAATGAGGGTAACAACAAAATTCCATTTGGTGTCAAATACTGTACATCTTTATAGGTGAATTACAGTTTAAACTGTTAATTTTACTTATGTGGTATGTTTCGAGACATCGCATGAGCCCCACCAAGTTTTGATGAGATTTGACAAGCAATTGATGACCCTAATTTTATCAGTAACTTCCGATCTCACAACACAAAGCATGAATGGAATTTTCCCTCTTTCACGTGCTGAAGCAAGAAACCTCAGCATAATTCGGCTACTTACACTTTACTCTTCGTGTTTTTTTCCATGTCGCACCCATCACATTTACCGCGATCCGCTCTTAAATTAGTTTAACGGAATAACAATCCGCCATTGCTCGCCAGTTGTATTATCTCACAGCTTGTGTTTATTTATTAATGGACCCTGATTGTTCAGGCGAAAACCCTCACGCTTGGAAAATACTTCACAACCTGCTTGCTTGACCGGTGACCGATACAATAGAACATAAAATAGAACCCAAAATGTATCCCGTTTGGCTAAGATTACCCCTTTCTGCAAATGATGGGTTTTCCAGTTAATGATGTACTTTAAAAAGCCAAAAACGTTTAAAATAGAATGAAATAGTCTTTCCACATTTTCTTGAAAAAAAAAAGAAGCAATTTTAGATTAAAGTACTTCTAACGTTACGCAAAATCTGCCTTATCACTTTTTACTTACTATTGAATAGTTCACAAAAACATTGTCAACTATGACCAAAAACAAAATCTAAGCAAAAATGAAATGCAGAACTAAACAGTTTTTCAGTATCCTGGTTATGTGTTAGGGATGCCTGTGTATATTGTGTGTGGAGCCCAGTCCTCCTCGTCATTCAACATGGCGGCAAACATACGACGGCGAAAACGTGCGCCAGTTAGTGAGTCCCTCGTAGTTCATGATTCTTCTCGCTAGTCTCAAAGTTAATATCCCACCCTATTTCCCGACCTGAAAAGCTTCAGAATTCTCCAAACGATATGCTGTGAATTAGGAAATTCTGAGAATTCTTTGTCAACTTCGTTCACAATGGATCCCGTTCAAATGAAGAAACTCGAAGATGTTTACAGCAAATGGGAGCGGAAATCCGGGGCTGGAAAATACGGCAATGGTTCCGAATCACTTGCAGATGGAGGGTCAATACCTGGAAAGGAAGCGTGGATACAGAGGTTTGGAAACGTCCCAAGACCTCTACCAAATAGACAGCCCCCGCGCTCTGCTAGGTCAGGCAGACGGAGAGGGAACAGGCAAATGGTATGAATGAAAATATTGAAAGATGTACTACTTTAATTTGCATATGTTATGTGTTTGCTTTCCTGCTTAATCGTTTTTCCAGTAAATGGGTACTTCACCCTTGGTTGTCTGGGGAAGGGGGGGGGGGGGGATGGGCAATCATAGGTATCACATAGCTGTCAACCTCGTTTTAGGAAAAATCTTGAGAAAATACAGTGAATTTATCAGAAGTACCAAGATAGCTAATGCGGGAGAATACAGCAAATGTTTGGATATTTTCACAAAAATAAGGCTTGAGAAAATATTCAAAATCTTGAGACTCTTGCCTAATGCTGGAGAGTTGACGGCTATGGTATCATATGGAAAAAGGATTATTTGGTGATCCTCAAATAAAAAATGACCCACTTTTTGCCAGCCAAGGGGGGGTTGCAAGCGCCCCATGCGCACCACCTTGTTAACGTGCAGTGCAGATGGCTGTTTATGAACTTCTTTCTGCAGGATGACATTGACTTTTTAGCATCTGCTACTGAAAAGCAGTTTGAGGTCACTCCTGCTGCTGTCCCCTCCAAGTACAAGAGGGATCGTCCTTTTATGGGTGATGGATGTCCAAGATGTCATGCCGAGTCCTCCAAGGTGAATACAGCCTATTTAACATTTTGGAGAGCAGAATCTTAGGAAAGGCTAGAGCCTGTTTTATTTTATTTTTCTAAATCCCATGATTACACTAAAAAAACTAAAACCAAAAATTAGATAATTTTCCTTTCATTGCTCAGCAATAGGTATACCTTTAGTTTTGATTGAATCAGAAATTGCACTTTGCCTTGTTATTTGTCCATACTTTTAACCTGATTAATTGAACAACCCTGAATTAAAAGTAACAAAATACGTTTGTTTAGTGAGTTATTTTTTATGGAAGTATTACTCAAATTACAAGATTAATTAATGGCTCCTTTGGAGTGCTATATTAATATTGCTTGATTTTAATTTCATTATTATCATGAAGAGACTCTAATTTTCCTTTTATGAATTTGGTGAAGGAATTTTTCAGCCCTGACATCCCATCACAAGGCATGCATAACATTCTAAATATGGCAGTATACGGCAGGTTAGTACTGTAGAAACACCACTGTACATGACCGACCATACAGTAAATAGATACCGTCAGCTCTCATTATTACACTATTTAAGTCAACTCTCACAATTATACTATTGCAGTCAACTTTATGTTATTGTATTCAACTCAATTTTAGAGATTGTAATCTGATGGTTTTTAATGTTTTAGTGGTTTATTGGCTGTTGTCTTTCTGTTTGTATTAGCAAGAGAGGTGATAGACGAAAGGCTTGATTAGAAGTGTTAGCTTGATGATTAAAAAAGTGTTACCTATGTTTGACCAACATTCTTGATTTTACTTTTCACATTTACAGTTGGTGATTGTTTCACTTTGCAGAGAGAATTTATTCAGAAGGAGTTTTTGCCACATCCTTTACATATACAATCGCAAAGTTAGCAAGACCTTTGCAGATGTAAAGAAATCAGTCACAAGTTCCCCCAGGTTTCTAAATTAACGATTTAATATTTTTAGCTACATTTTGGTAAACAATGATCAGGCTTAAAATTGTAAAAACAAATTGTTCCTTGTACATTCCAGGGTGCAAAATTGCATAATGAATAGTGTTTTTCAAGACAAGGCACCACAAGGTGCCTATGGTGAGTATTATTCCATAACTATTTGATATTATAAGAAAAGACCTCCTTTTAAAATTTACAATGCTTTTACTTTTGTCATTAATTTATCCCTATTTTGCATTGCATTGCACACATACTTTTAACTGTTCTATTTGAAAACTTACAGCCAATCCAGTGTTACAGTATTTATTATTATTTAATCCCATGTGCCATTGCATTTCAGTGTTTAAGCAGGTCTTATTAATTACTCTTAGCCTTATAAACTTTCAAAGTCAATACTCTGAGGTCACCCTTGAGTAGAATATGCATGAAGGATTGATGCCCATGAGTTGAGGTTATATTACTCATTGCCTGCACTGTGCAATAACATGTTACAACCTGAGAAAACATGTGGAAAAATATATTGCAATTACAAGAATTTGATCATTCTGTGGTTGTTGTTGTAGTGCTTTCTTTGTTAAATCTAAACTAGTGGGAAATATGCAAAGAGCATGAATAACCCCATTCTTATTGCAGTGCAAGACTTTGAAAATCTTGAAAGAAAACGGCAAAAGAAAATAACAGCTTTGAATAAGCAAGCAAGTGGGATTGTTTCCAACATGGCATCAGCAATCTACCGTACTCTCATCAAGTAGGGAAAATACTGATTTCAATGTTGATAGCTGGTAGAAAGTACATAACCAATAAGGCATAGAGGTACTGATTTCGATGTTGATAGCTGGTAGAAAGTACATAACCAATTAGACATAGAGGTTCTGATTTCGATGTTGATAGCTGGTAGAAAGTAAATAACCAATAAGGCATAGAGGTTCTGATTTCAATGTTGATAGCTGGTAGAAAGTACATAACCAATTAGACATAGAGGTTCTGATTTCGATGTTGATAGCTGGTAGAAAGTAAATAACCAATAAGGCATAGAGGTACTGATTTCAATGTTGATAGCTGGTAGAAAGTACATAACCAATCTTTCCTAAATTACGTGGAAAATCTATCATTATGCCCTAAATTACGCGGGATTTTGCAATACATGTTTCTTTAAAAACCAAAATTTTTCAGGCTTCTTTACTGAATTACGCGCTAAATTTCACGGAATATCAACTGTTACGCCCAAACTACATTTTTTACCAAAGGAAAGCATGAAATAACTTAAAAAGGTTATTTTTTTTGCGCGAAAATATCTTAGCCAAGTTTTTATTGGCTTCTAGCCACCAGCCAATTATAAAAGGTGTTTTATTGTTAGTCTTAGGCCTTCGCGGTGTAGCAAAGAACGCCTAGTCATTTTATTTGTTTTCGAAATTCAGTTCGAAATATCGCACTCTTACGAAGAATATCTCTTTTTTTTTACAAGAAATAGAGGTAAGAACCACAAAAGAACACATCAGCTGTGCACTTAAAAGTTTTGTCTTTCAAAATTTAGCCAAATTACGCGGGATTACATGGAAATTTGTGGTTTACGCTAAGAAAGCCAAATTACGTGCTTCCGCACAAGTGCGTAATTCCAGAAGCCCTGCATAGAGGTTCTGATCTCAATGTTGACAGCTGGTAGAAAGTGAATAACCAATAAGGCATAGATGTCCTTAAATCTATAACAGTCTTACCCTTTCTTTCAAAGTGCTATCAGTTCCACTGCATCTCAGAATAGTTACCAGGTTACTGCAATCAAATGTTGCTATGATCGCCGACAGCAATATTTGTGGTTAATCTGGGTGTGCCATAACATGTCATGGTGTTGCCCAAGAAGGTTTTGTGAACAGTGTGCACCTTTTAGGGGCAGGTTGTGCCCACATAATTACATACAGTATGATCTCAGTAAGGAATAAAGTATAGCCTTGCACAATTACTCTTGTGACCTTGTCGTTAGGTTCACTGGCTGGTTCTTGTTCAAACTGTTTGGCAAACTTCTGGATGGTATCCAGTTCCACAAGGGACAGATTGAGATGCTGCAGAGGGCTGCTCAGGTACAGGTGTACCTTATTAGCTGTAGATCCACTAAACAAGGTGTTTTTGGAATTTTATCTCCTTAAATTCTACAAAGATTCAGCTGCAATCAGGATATCAGATAGCAGACTTGGGAGACTTCTTAAAGATCCAGTAAACAACATGTTTTTAATTTGTTTTTTATTCAGACTGATTATTATACATACTCAAAAATTCTTTCTCTTTTTTTCTTCTTCTGAGAAGACTTGAAAAGATGTTAACTTTATTTCTATTGTTTCACTACAATGTCTTGGGTGTTTTGTCAACCTTTACATGTATTTTGAGGGAGTACATGGTCATGTATTGTTACCCCTATCCGATGGCATTAGAACCATTCAAGGAAATTTTCAATATTTTATTTTTACTAAGTAAAGATAATTACTATTTGTATTTATTATTCTGCGAAAAAGATACATTGCAATGTACAGTATTGCAGCTTTACTTTGTTGTACAATAATTTGTGCACTTTTCAGGAAGGTAAGCCCATGGTGTTCCTTCCTCTGCACAAGAGTCATCTGGACTACGTGTTGGTAACTTGGATTCTTCTCACCTGTGACATCAAACCCCCACACGTTGCAGCAGGAGGTACTCCTGGAAGTGTAAAGGAAGTGTTACACTTTCTTATTATAGTAGTAATTGTTTTGGACATGATCAATGCCAAACCACTGTAGTAGCACAAGGCAAGGGGTAACAATACTGCCATAGCGCAAGGCAAGGGGTAACAATACTGCCATAGCGCAAAGCAAGGGGTAACAATACTGCCATAGCGCAAAGCAAGGGGTAACAATACTGCCATAGCGCAAGGCAAGGGGTAACAATACTGCCATAGCGCAAGGCACAAGGGGGTAGCTGGGGGTAGCTGTTACCAGCTTAAACATGAACATTTTTTGTATTTGAAGCAAAACATCTGACTTGCATCTTTTGACAAACTGTTTTAGGCTATTACATTTGAATAACAACCTGATTAAAAAAAAGATTGTAATTTGCTCATTCAGATTACAAAAAAAAATGTGAAGGTGTGGCTGACTAGGGTTTCTAATACAAGACACATGTAAAGCTCACTTTGTAACTCCTGGAGTTGTGTTTCTAACATTTTTTTCATCATTTGTAGATAATTTAAAGAACATGCTGGTATTCAGGTTAGATCCATGCTATCATTTTTGACATTTTATACATTTTTCTATGTAACCAAAACCCTTTCTAATAAAATAAAATTTAAATTTACTAGCTGGTTGATGCGACATCTAGGAGGCTTTTTTATTAAGAGGAAGTTAGACCATGCTAGCGGCAAAGATGATCTCTACAAGAGTGTTCTCCAAGAGGTAGATATTTCTGACAGTAGGTTGTCACAACAATATGTTGTCACAATGTAAGTCTTGTTGTCAATGTTGTTCTGGACTTGTTTGTTTACTGTAGCTATAACAGCATAATAAAACCATCTCTTTTTGTTTGTCTTTTTTTAGTATGTACAGCAGCTGCTCAAAGAGAAAGAATATCTTGAAGTGTTCATTGGTGAGAAAATATGTCAATGTATACAGGAGTTCTGTGGTGATATATTTTTATAGAAAAACCTGCAGGTGATGAACTTTTCTTCTCCCCTAGAGGGAAGCAGGTCGCGCACTGGAAAGGCCATGGTCCCTAAGTCTGGTCTCCTCTCTGTGGTTGTCAACTCTGTTGTGGAAGGTACAGTAATATAGCCTTATCAATTGATACTGGAACTTAAGCAAACATCCACTGAAGTTGAGCAATTTCTTTCTTTTTAAAGTTTTTAAAAGTTCACTGTTCTTTTCAGGTTTAGTCCCAGATGTTTTGATAGTACCAGTCAATATATCATATGAAAAGGTAATATTGAGTATTTTTTTACTTTTATGTTCATAGTGTGAAAACTAAATGTATGGAAATTTACAAGGGACATAGCCAGGGGGTGGCCTAGGGCCCCCCCCCCCTTCTAGCAGACAAAATACTGTAAATGTATGAAACATTATCTAAAATACAGGGGGAAATGCCTTGAAAGTCCCTTATGGGCGCCCTCCTGTTAAAAACCCTGGCTATGCCGCTGATATAATTGTAAAAGGAGTGTGGCTATTACAGTACTGCTGTACAGTGCCTATGAAAATTATGATAGAGAAAGAAAGACAGAGTTAAATGATACAAAGATATATCCAATATTTTCATACAGGTGCAGGCCATCCATCTACGGTATATTTTACCCCCATAGTCCAGCGGATATGTGCAGATTTTACCTTGAATTGCGCACTTTTTGCTAAAGTTATCAATTTTAGCATAGTGATAGTTTTTTATACCTCTTACAAGATAGGCTATAGAGCCAAGCTCAGTTTTGCTTTAATTTCTGATTAATAATGAATATTGATTTGGCCGCCATTTTGAACCGGAAGTAAACTAACTTTTTCCAAAAAAAATAATAAAATCGCACATTTACGAAAGTTTACTTATAGACAAATCAAATATAAGTCAGAGAATGCAACTAAACAAAAGAGTTCTTAAAGTAACAAGATTTCTTTTATTTTTTGTAACTATTACAGTGACACCGATTTTGAACCGGAAGTAGTCAATAGTAAAAAATACTGGCACGCTTGTTTCACTTTGCGCCTTTAAACAAAAATAAAAAAAAACTTGTTTCAGGAGTAGTTTAGGGTCATCTTTTCAAGATAAGCTATGGAGCCAAAAAAATCTGATTTTAATCACGAATTATCTTGGGATATTAAAATGGCCGATAATTTAATCCAAAAGTGAAAAGTCACGCGTCAATACTCACTATTTTCGAAAGTCGTCAAATGATTTAAAAGACACATATAGCCAGCCCAAGTATACCAAACATTCCAGCTCAATAGCTGGATCAAGAGAAAAGAAAGTTAAAAAAAAAGCAACTGCTTATGTGACAAGCCTGGTGGGGATACCAAGTACCCCAGGAGCGGGCCGCTCCACCAATTGACTTCAACATCTGTAAACGACCGGACACATTGTGCAAGTGCTACAAGATGAACAGTTTCTAACAGTAGGAACTGTTAATCTGGTGGCCTCGGGTGTGCGCTTATCACTCTTCTTGCCTTTCTTCCTCTTTCTACAGAAGAGTCAAAGAAGTATCTCGCCAATTAGAATTTCACGCATTTACAGGTGATACTGTATCCTGTTGTGCGGGTAGGGGGAGAAGACAGTACTTGCTGTATTCCCCAAAGCCACAGATGGTCTTCGACAGCTAGCCTTCAGGCCAGTTAAGATAAAAGACAGAATGTTTGGCAACACTTGAGCGCTTTCCACTGCTTCTATACAACCGAACAAGTACAGAGAATTGAAAGTAGACGAGGCAAGAATACAGCTCTTCGTGAAGAAAGGAACAGCATTTGATCTTATTCTAACGACGAAGCAGCTATCATACAACACACCAAGAAAAATGCCTTTCAAGCAGGCCATTGTTGGGGACAAGCACTTCTCCCTGTCTCAATACTTCCGTCTTTTTAGCACAATGGACAACAGTTGCCATAGCCGCTTTGGACAAACGCTATTAGAGCTTTTCAAGGCATGCCAAGAAGCCAAAGAACTATTAGATGAGGAACCAAGAGCTATTAGATGCAAGATAGGCTGCCCAGCACGCTGCACTTGCACCAAAGCCAGCTTGAAATGTTCAGCCCTTTGCAGCTCCATTGAATCATTTAACGATAAAGCTGTAAGATATCTGAACTGCATTAAATAAAGAAAACAATTCTCATCAGAGTTAGACCGACATATTATGAACCACACTCTTTTTGTTTTATAAGAATCTATTTTTAAGAACGTCCAGCCTGACTAGGATTTCACTAATTTTTAACAAAATGCCGAGGCTCACAAAGCAAGAAAACATTTTCTTTATATTAAATTGGTGCATTTATCATTTGTGCAATTCTATTTAAAAAAATATTATTTGATTAGAGTGTGCAGAAACAGGTTTGGAAACCTGCTTCCGGTTTAAATAAAGGTAAAATTAATAGCAGAAACCTAATCAGTTTTGCCTTTTTTTACAACTTAAAAGTATTAAATGGATTTTATGAATATTTTAGTCGTAGACTTTTAAACATGATGTGCATCTCTGTGCTTTCAAAAATGCCAAATTTAATCTCCAGTGCAAAATGGCTGCAATTATAATAAACCATATTACTCGGTGATAAAAGCTGATTTTATCTTGGCTCCATAGCTTATCTTATAAAGGCTATTGCACACTACAACTGCAATAAAATTGGTGTCTTTTGCTAGAGGGCGTGGGGTGAAGTAAACGTCTGAGGTTTTACTTTCGACTACTTCCGGTTAAAGGTGCCTATCACCTTTAAAGTTCCAAAAATGACAAATTTGCGGTTATTTAAAAAAATATTGGGTTTAAATACATTCTTTGACTTTCATATAAGTTGTCTAGTGAAAAACAGTATTAAAATGTGCAAGTTTATCTATTTTTTATAAAAAGGTAGTTTACTTCCGGTTCAAAATGGCAGCCAAATCAATTCTTCTTATTAATTAGAAATTAAAGCCGATCTGAGCTTGGCTCTATAGCCTATCTTGAAAAGGTTATCAAAAACTATCACTATGCTAAAATTGGTAACTTTAGCAAAAAGTGCGCAATTCAAACACATATCCGCCGGACTACCAGGACCTTCCTGTATTTAGAAGTTTTGGCCAATACCTTAATACTACCGTATCTATTTGCAGATACTTGAGACAAGTTACCCACGGGAGCTGTTGGTGAGTGCATGCACTTAGGCTTAAAATACCTTGTGGTGAACTAACCCATGTTGAATTCATCCATCGGTGCTGGAAAGTCACATGCGTTTTGCGGGGGCAAAGTCCAACAAATTAAAAACAACCCACGAAAGTTCGGACAAGTCAAAAAGGAAAAATAACTTCAAGGAATTTAGATTCATTTCTACAGGTGCCATTAGCACAATGCTTTGTTGTCCCAATTTTGTTCGTACAAAAGCACACTCTTCTTGACTTGTCCGAACTTTCACATGTTGTTTACGATTAGTTGGACATTGACCCCGCAAAACGAACATGACTTTCCAGCGCTGAAAGGGTGAATTGCATGCCATAAGATTGCCCCAGCAACGTAAGAATCGCAAAATTAGAATTAAATTGGCTTGAAGCACCCTGTAACCTTGCATTGCATATTTTGAGTGTATTTTGTGATGGCTTCAACTTTTCTTGCAATGCTTTATGTTACTGGAAAATTCTGATTTGCGAATGTTAGACACATGAAGGCAGCACTTAACACTCCTTACACTGATGTTGACTACTCTCTGTTTTTTTTTTCCATCAATTCTAGCTCTTATTAAATCTTGTATTGCTATTTTTGCTTAATTTTATACAAGCTCTTATATTGTACCTGTATGAGACGTTTATATTAAAGTGTATAATTAATCACTTGTTCCTCAGGGGGAGGCAAAACGCCCAGAGACTTTCTGGGAAGCCGTGAAGGGGATCTGGCAGGTTCTGGGCACAAAGTATGGTCATGTGAGAGTGGATTTCTCTCAGCCCTTCTCCTTACAGGTGAGGCCAACACCATCCTCTAACTCTCACCCCCATCCCTAGTAGAACCCTGCTAACTCTCACCCCCATCCCTAATAGAACCCTGATAACTCTCACCCCCATCCCTAGTAGAACCCTGCTAACTCTCACCCCCATCCCTAATAGAACCCTGCTAACTCTCACCCCCATCCCTAGTAGAAATCTGATTACTCTCACCCCTATCCCTAGTAGAACCCTGTTAACTCAATGTGGGATTGATCAATTACTGAGGTCCAGGCCTTTTTTGATTTCCAGGAATTTTCACGCTGCATGGACAACTCCTCAATAATGCAAGAATTCAGCTCTAGCATGGCAGCCAAGGCATCCATGACCTCAACACCCCTGTCCTCCCTCCTCAGGAATGTATCTGATGTCTCAATTGCAGCCATGGGGGATGATAGATGCTTTTTGTTGACCAAAGCACTGGGCTATCATGTCATATATGGTGAGAATGCTTCATATCATTTAGATAGATATGTGTGTGTTGACCAAGGCACTGGGCTATCATGCCATATATGGTGAGAATGCTTCATATCATTTAGATTGGTGTGTGTGTTGACCAAGGCACTGGGCTATCATGTCATATATGGTGAGAATGCTTCATATCATTTAGACGGGTGTGTGTGTGTGTCGACCAAGGCACTGGGCTATCATGTCATATATGGTGAGAATGCTTCATATCATTTAGATGGGTGTGTGTGTTGACCAAGGCACTGGGCTATCATGTCATATATGGTGAGAATGCTTCATATCATTTAGATGGGTGTGTGTGTGTGTTGACCAAGGCACTGGGCCATCATGTCATATATGGTGAGAATGCTTCATATCATTTAGATGGGTGTGTGCGTGTGTTGACCAAGGCACTGGGCTGTCATGTCATATATGGTGAGAATGCTTCATATCATTTAGATGGGTGTGTGTGTGTGTGTGTGTGTGTGTTGACCAAGGCACTGGGCCATCATGTCATATATGGTGAGAATGCTTCATATCATTTAGATGGGTGTGTGCGTGTGTTGACCAAGGCACTGGGCTATCATGTCATATATGGTGAGAATGCTTCATATCATTTAGATGGGTGTGTGTGTGTGTTGACCAAGGAACTGGGCTATCATGTCATATATGGTGAGAATGCTTCATATCATTTAAATGGGTGTGTGTGCGTGTGTGTTTGTGGGGGGGGGGGGGTGGGCTTGACATCTGTTCATTTTAGCTGGTCCATTTTAATATATTAAATTATGCTGACGATGATGGAAGAGGGCTATAGAAGTGACGTAGAAGGCTAGTTGATTATTTGTATTGTCATTGGTAGATGCGGTCCAGTGCAGCGCTGTGATGAGTACCAACATTCTCGCCTTCCTCCTCCTCTACGTCCACAGAGAGGTACATCTATGAGCTGTCACGCAACATGCAAATCAATGAGATTTTTTCTGTTACACAATTCATACAAACAACTCTTGTCACGCAGTGAGCAGTCACGCAGCGTGCTGTCACGCAAATCGAAAAGGCTTTTTTTAAACTAGCACAGTTCAATTGAAAAAAAAAACTTGTTGTGCAAGCTGCTTTAACTCCATTCAACCTGTTGCTGTCTTATTGCGGTACAAGAAATGTACAGTATGCAAACTTACGCGTTATTTACTGTACTAGGGAGCTACTCTACAGGCTTTGACGGATTCCTTCCAGTGGTTAAGATCTGAAGTCATATCACGAGGACGGTGAGTATCGAAATTTGTGCTTTTTTGAGGCTGAGTTTATCCAAGAAGACAAGATGTTTTAAGGTGCATGTTTCCCCAAGTCGCACTTTTTTTTTAAACAAAGTTCTTTTACGCTTTTTTTTTTGGCGCAATACAAGCAAAAGGGCCCCTAGAACGCACTCGCACTTTGCCCTTTTTGCGTCGTGGTAAGAAAAATAGATTTGGAAAAATGTGGGTGAGATGAGAAACTCTTGAAAATGTGAAAATGTCGAATCATTTGTGAAAAGTATCCCGACCATAATTTGAGATTTCACGGAACCTTAATTAAAGTGTGCACTTGTTTTTGTGCTCGGAGACTCAGTAATAAAAACTCTTAACCAATTTGTTTTTCTTACTTTTTTTTCACGCTATATTCTCAAGCATTACTTATTACACCCTACCTCGCCTTATTTCCTTTGTTATCTATCTTTTTGTCAGTTTCTCCTCACCCTATACTTATATGTCATGGAAGCTACACTACTTATCGATCAATTCCCTATCATCGTAGTGACGTCGGCTTCAGCGGTGAAACATGTGACGTGTTGCATCATTCACTTGACCTTTTACGTGACTTGGTGGACATCGAGACAGTCACGCAGTCCAGCGTTACACCAGCTACAACAACTGACGTCACAAAGACAGAAGGAGTCATGCAATC
Source organism: Nematostella vectensis (assembly GCF_932526225.1). Classification (NCBI taxonomy): domain Eukaryota; kingdom Metazoa; phylum Cnidaria; class Anthozoa; order Actiniaria; family Edwardsiidae; genus Nematostella; species Nematostella vectensis. The sequence continues at coordinate 12,064,909 of NC_064039.1, forward strand.
AACCGTGACCAAGGTCACGCCTAAGCTGAGCCCGTCGCATATAATCAACCTGGTGCACTATAGTAATCTGGTATGGAGTAAATAAAAACGGCAACAATGGAAATTACACCTTTATTTAGAGAAAAAGCAACATTGACAGGAAAACCGCACTGACAAGGAAGACCTTGAAACGAAGACCCTGAGCGGAGCAACAACAGCTGCAGCAACTGTAACAACAGCTGCAGCAACAGTAACAACAGCTGCAGCAACTGTAACAACAGTAACAACAGCTGCAGCAACTTTAACAACAGTAACAACAGCTGCAGCAACTTTAACAACAGTAACAACAGCTGCAGCAACTTTAACAACAGTAACAACAGCTGCAGCAACTTTATCAACAGCTGCAGCAACTGTAACAACAGTAACAACAGCTGCAGCAACTTTATCAACAGCTGCAGCAACTGTAACAACAGTAACAACAGCTGCAGCAACTTTATCAACAGCTGCAGCAACTGTAACAACAGTAACAACAGCTGCAGCAACTGTAACAACAGCTGCAGCAACTGTAACAACAGATACTATGACAGCAGCAACGACAACAGCAACCTTTTGCAATAAATACAAAAAATATTTTAAAGAATATGCTAACATTGTTTTTCATATTTTCCAGGTCTTGGCAGTATTTGCCTTGGAATCCGTGTTAGGTAAGCAATCTCAGACTTTCGTACTATTGTGCTATTCCTGTCGGCATATTGATTTGTTGTACATATGTTCAGTATCCTAGCCCTCCCATACTTGACTGTTTGTGTGTTGGCCTTTTGCAGCGTGCAGCATCGTAACCGTTGCTAGAGATAATGATATCGACATCAAAGACATCAAGCAGGAAGGGACACTTCCTCAAAGCGAGGTGAGTAAGAGCTACGTATTGGAAAAGCCCACCGTTTGGCTATAATAACACACAAAACCACACAAGTGTGAAGCTTTAACTTTCAACATTACCTTATATCAGAAGCATTCCTCTCGTCTAGGACGTTTTTGAGTGCATTTTTTTTCTAGCACTGAAATAAAAGGGTGTTATGGGTTAGTCCGCAGGACAAATTAACATACCTAAAAAAAAAACACAAAGACCCAATACAATCCACTGTTGCCCGACAACAATTCGAGCAAGTGAAGATCAGTTCTTTTGTAATGTCCCGTCCTCATACTCACGCTCACGTACTCATCCCTCTGTCTATTCTCTGTAGATCGTCGAGAAAGCTAAAGATCTTTGCGAGATTCTTCAGAAAGAATTCATCTTTCTCCCTGTAAGTAGAAAGCCTTACATCTGGTCATTCCGATATCCATTCCATTCCTATGCATCATTGCAGGCGAAGAGATAACATAAATTTTCATGTACTCTGTCCGATCTGAAAAAAAAAAAGTTATACTAGGGTTACACAAACGATTTTTCATTGTTCCTATATTGCTAAACACCAAATTTTTAAATAAATCTTATTTTACCTGAAAGCGCCATATTATCTATATTAACTCATGTTAATGTAATGTGCCATTGTGAGCACTTCTAGGGGTAATCTTAGCTATTCTAACGTTCGTTTCTCTCCTGACGTAGCCATGTGTGTCGGTCGAGGCTGGTATTAAAGACGCCCTTGAGAAGTTTATTACATGCGAGGTTATCCGATGTACGGATGAGGTAAATATGAGCGAATTTTCGAAATCTCTCAGAGTTCCTTTTAGTAACCCTTCTTGACGCACGAAAAGAGGAAGCATGAAAAGAGGATGGTCCGAGAATCTACAGTAGCAAAGGGCAAAGATCTAGGGTTTGAAGGGGTTCGAAAGGTCTGGCGGCTCACGGGAAAACATACAAAACAAGCTAGACAGGTCTGCCGGTTCACGGGAAAACATACAAAACAAGTTTGCAGTTTTGCGGTAAACTTCTCACGGCGCGCAACGGAACGCTCGCGCTTGATTAGCGGAAAGTTCGCGTGTCAAGACATTTGAGAAATCACCGGTTTTTTGATATACGTTTAACTCAAGAATAACAACAGATACATTAAAGTTAATGGAAAGATATAAAAAGTTCTTCTTATTTTTGAAGGATCGGAATTTTTGCACCCGGTGTTGTAGTTAGCACCTTCACCGGCCCCAGAGCACCCCGGGTAGTGCTTGTGAGTTCCAAAACTCAAAAAAACATCCAACACCACATTTTAGCTATAGTAGTGTACAAGTGAAAATAAGTGGGGGCTACAGTCAATAGCCCCTCCCTCTCCGGGACCACTTCCACAGATAAGCATCGGAATTTTTCTCCCGTTCAATGGGATTGTATGAACATCCGTCCTTAATAAACTCTATTTACTGTTCATATCACTATGGCATTTTAGTAATTCTTGCTTGCTTTTTGTGGTTTTATTAGTCGCGTAGTACGACCTCTAGGGATAAAGATTGGTCGCTCGGCTTCTCTGCCAACACTTGGGAAGATGACGAGGACGATTGTTTTGGGCACGAAATCGCTGATCCTTTATTCAAGGTGGGTCACGAGAAAACACGTTCTTAGAGCGCCTTATTATATTTGCTTATTACTTCGCGTCACTTTTCAAATGGCATTCTTAAAATGCATGTGTTGAAAGCAAACGTTGCATGGGGCCCAGGGTTCATGGGGCTGACATCTCATGGGGCCCACGGTCCATTCGGCCCCCACGGTTCATGGGGCTCACAGTCCATGAGGCCCATACGGTTCATGGGGCTTACGGCTAAGGGTCTACGGTTCATGTGGCCCACGGTATATGAGGCTCACAGTCCATGGGGCTCCACAGCTCATGGGCCTACGGTTCATGGGGCCCACGGTTCATGGGGCCCACGGTTCATTGGGCCCACGGTTTATTGGGCCCAGGGTTCTTGGGGCTCACAGTCCATGGGGCTCAGGTTTTATGGGGTCCCCACGGCTCATGGGGCTCACTATTCGTGGGATTCACAGTTCAAGGGGCTTACGGTGTTGTTTTTAGCTGTCTTCAAGTAAGTCTCAGCTAAGCCGTCTGACCTTCTTGCAAGCGCTTGTCTGCCCTCTCGTGGAATCCTATTGGATCGCAAGTTGCGGGCTGCTATGGTTACGAGGACAGGAATTCACTGGTGAGTAGTTCTCTTATTGGCTCTTGGGTGTAATTGCCCCCTCACCCTATCGTATTAAAATCTACGCATTTACAGACGTCTCGTCAGAAAAGCTCTACAATATGCATGGTGGGACCGATATCATAGATTTGCACAAATAAACTAAGCGGATATTTTTCAGCTACAAATTCATTACACAGATCTATGCTACTGACGCTATTTGATAGCTCCTTCAAGGTTTCACCTTACCCTCACTGCCGTGTCGCGCTTAAGATTTGTCTAACGCAGGCTCGTACACAGGGAGGGGGGGTGCGCCGGGTACGCCCCCCTTCCTTGGCACAGTGTACCCCCCCCCCCCCCCTTTGACGGACAAAAAATTGATCATTTCTTATCAAGGAATCTTTAAATACTATGTTTTTTCCGTGTGATACCTATGACTGCGCACCTCTTTTACCAATACTGGGTGCGTCTGTATCGTATTGTCCCAACATATTACATATATTTAAGACCCGAAAACGTTGGTGACAAATATGATTTTCAGCAGTGGCTCTTTCTTCCTCTGGACCTTCCAGTTCCATTCTTTTTTGTTGAGCCTCCATAGAATGAACAGCCTCTATTTAGCAACCGCTTGACAGGTCCATGGTGTCGCTTTTATGCTAATACTCTAAGCGCTTGTTTTTTTAAGATAAACTTTCATTTCATTTTACTATTTAGAAAATGAGTTCCTGTCAGCCGTACATTACTGCGCCAAGGAAAGAGTGTCTAAAGATGTCACAATGTTTCGTGAGTATTTGTATACCCTACCACTCGCTACAATTGTGTGACATTGTTTTAGTTTTATATTGAATATTTGAGAATGCCACTATCAATATATTTGGGATATAGAATATAATGGAGGCTTTTGGGTTTTATAATTTGTTGAATTTCACGTTGATATTTTTCGGGTCCAGAGTATTTATATGTCCCATTATACAACTGATTATTCCTACGTTTTTTTCCTACGGTACCTATATGGTTCCTATATGGCCTTCCCACTTTTGACCAGTCATATGCTATTCCATAGCTGAGAGCTGTTCCCTAGAGCCTCTACGCAACGCGCTTCGCACCTTCAAGGAGCTGGGTGTGGTGGAGCTACGTGCCAATGAGGCAAACCAGACCCTGTTGCGCCTGACAAACAACTACGAAGACGAGGAGGCCGTGTTTGAGCTGATAGACAGAATTCACCAATATAAAATATGAACGGGACAAACGCCACAGCGCTTCCTGTAGAACCATAGCCTACAAGTTACGTTGCAGTAAGGGCGGTGGGTCTATTCCACACGTAAACATATTCACATGGCTCAAAGTAAATACAAAAAAGCGCTTGTTTTACGAGGCTACGACAGTTTAGTGTCTCGATACATTCTGATACTCAAACCTAGACAGCAGCATCTACCTTTTGAAGCGAAGCGGTGCAATTCAAACCGCTTTGAAGCAAAGCGGTGCAATTGTTCGTTAATAATGAATACAGTTGTGGGCCAAAGAAGAACAATCACCGGAGCTTTGGTTACTGTATGTTTTTTTAAAATAAAGCAGTCACGTTTAATTTATGTTTGATGGAATTAATAAAGGGGAGCAAATTATCAAATATAGCGTAACGGTATTAATATGCAGGCGCTGTTGGCATCGCGCTGCCATCGCGCAGAATGTGCGGCCATTTACTGTGTCACGTGATGCGGCTCAGCGCGCTCGAATCTAATGCTTGATTGAACAGGCGAAATACAAAGAAAACCGGCAAAAATCGCAAAACGTCTTATATAGAACTAAATTCCTACTGTATTAGGGCCGTAATAACGTAACACTAAATCCCGCAAGTATTAGATAAAAGATTAAGGAACGATTTGCGCCCGTTAGTAGCCGGTTTCAAGAAATCATTCTGTGGAGGAAAAGGACCAAGAAAAGGCCCATTTTTTGTCAGAAATCGAATGGGAATTTTAAAAATGTCTGTTTACAGAGTTTCTAGTAAAGACAGACGTAAACTAAAATTCTTCTTTAACCCCGCAAATGATAGAACCATTGTTGAACTATATTTCTGCCAAATTACAGGCTTTTTGAGCGAATACCTCCTTGGGACATTTTTAGTTTTGTATTTGGTGCTTTTTATGATGACAAAAACTAGAATATAAATTAGAGTTCGTATTTCCCGCGGTATCGTTAATCTCCGCCCCCTATTAAAACAGAAAAGAACCCAAATAATAGGCTGCAAGTGATCCGAAAAATATCATTAACGCACACAAAGTGACTAATCAGCTGAAACGCACAAGCTTACATCTCAGCTTTGGTGTTTTGTCTGGTAAAGAAAACAAGTAAATCTATGACACATAATAGAAAAACAGTGCAAAGCGCGCGTCTATTAAAAAGTTAATTGATTACTTGTGCTGTATTAAAAGCGAATTTTCTTCTGTATATCATGAACCGCTTCTCCATTTCACTGCGAGGGTACCATGAGATTGCGAGAGTTGAAAATTGCCTACCACGAACCCACACCATTGAGGCACTGGCAAAGGAGCTTGACACACAGTGGCCCTTGACCGGCACCCCAGGACCAGATCCAGGAGCAGAGCTTCCCATCAAGATGCTTTTGTAGAATGAACTTAGGAAATATGTAAGTGGAACATGATGACTGTATATAAGATATGGATCCTTCTTAAAGTGTAATATACTCAAAATATGTAATACATTTATAGGCCCCCATTCCCCCCCTCAAATATATATAAGGGATTTTCCTTGTTTAAACAAGATCATTTTCCCCTAAGAAAATATCAAGAAGCCATTAACCAGTGTATACATGCTTAATTTTGGGAATGAATTTCATGGCTTTCAGGTTGCAAGTAGAGCCAGCCTTCCAAGTGAAGTCCGGGTCAAGCTTAGTGGGGATGGGGTGAGAGTGTCTCACTCCACCAATGTCTTTGTGCTGACATTTTCTCTACTGGACCTAGATGGGAATGTTCTTTCAAGTTCAGGTTACTCATTTACCAGGCAGCGGTTACATAGCGCGTCGTTTGAAAGGTCGTAAACGCAAAAGAAAAAGAGCTCGCTGGAGGAGCGAATCCAAGTCAAATACATCCAGTTGAAGTAGGAATACGCGTGGTTTATGTAGAACTAACAAACATTAGACATCACTTTGGAGTAAAAGTATCCTAAAGCCCGTGGCTACGCCTAATGTTTTGTGTTTCATTGTATTTCCTCATGTAATTTGTTTATTTTTTGGTTGTTATCCCAGTGTCTAATTACAAACAACGCGTTGGTAAACTCGTCGCAAGCAGAGATCATTACGCGCGGTGCGTACTTCCAAATCCCGGTAAATCAACCAATCAGAGTGCGCGTACTATCGTTGCACTTGATAAACATTTTTTAATGTGTCGAAACTCACCACTCTGAGCTGTCAAAAAGAATCAATCCCGTTTTCATTTTTTTAAATTTTCTTTTAAGCCTCCTGAGCCAAAATAAAAAAAAAAATCATGTACATTTTGTTGAAGTAAATAGTTAACGTCACGAAAGGCTGAATTTGCATAAGTCGCAGGGACAACAAAACGCTAACGATATTGACATTGAAAACAGTGCGACACGGTGGCACGCCAAATGCATTGCTCAGCTATCTTATCCCAATGCGGATCTTTAAAGGAACCTCACTAGTAGTTAAGCGTTCAGCAGTCGGATTATTTTACACTTTTCCTAGGCTTAGGGTAACTTTATAGTTGTTTTTGTCCGGCGTATTGAGACTACACAATAAATGAGGTAAGTGAGCAGTCGCTTAGAACGTGCGATATTTCCTTGTTAGAGCTATCGTTGTCTTGAATCTGTACTTTAGAATTCATTGCGCGATTAAAGGTTGTTCATAATTTCTCCCTGCCGAAGTAGGCCTATCTTGTTATTGTTAAATTCTCTAGTAATAACTTCTTTGGAAATCCACAACTGGATTTGTGCTTATTTTATTATAGATAGCGGTTAGCGGTAATTTAATTTTTCATAAAACTTCTGTGTACTATTTCGCAACCAAAAAATTGAACTTGAAGTTCTGATTAGGGCTGTTTTATTTAAACGTCATTTCACTAGTTTATAGAAATGCGATTATTCTTTTTAGAATCAGGGATATTCCGTGCTAGGTCCATCGTTTAACCTTTTATGAATATAAAAGAATAACAATCGGAATTCAGTTACCGTAACTAAATTGTGCTTAACGTGATACGATACATTCATCCGTTAATTGAATTTTGAAATCTTCAAAGTCGTTCCGTGGGTGAAGATTTGGCAAGGGGTTATTCTGTCAGCGCCTTTGCTATCTGCTTTTCCGAGCTTTTTGATAATGATAACTATGAACCAAAAGTTATTTAATAATTAGGCATCTTTATTTGTGTTGTTTAATTTTATGCTGTGGTATTTTAATAGAATACTACAGTAAATCATTTAGAGTACAAAAATGTTCAGTGTTTAGTGGCTGACTTACTACATATTTATTTTTATTTTCTTATAAAATAAATAGAGAAACAGCAATTATCGAACATGGCGTCGTTTGCGGCCAAGTATCTTGTTTCCAGCGCCACTGGCAAGGTTCAAAGCACAGTAGGGGAGTTCACGCGGGACTCAAGTAATGATGGATTCAAAAAAGAAGAACTTGAAAAAGCAGAACAGCAATTGCAAAAAGATGAACAAGAACGCATAAAGAAATTTGCAAAGCTAGAGGCTAAAAGATCAAAACACAGAGAGAAAATACTAAACAAATACGGAATAGAGAAAAGTAAAAGGCATGAACCGATGGAAACACATTCAGCTGCTAAGATGCTAAGTATTTCACGAGGAAATTCTGAGGAGAGAGACTCCTTACTAGATGAGGAGGAAGATGATGGGTGTAGTCCATGCACTAATTGCTGCACTTGTTTCCCTTTAAGATCAAAAACAAAAATTGTCTGATCGCCCGTTAAACACAGAACTGATACAAACCATCACATACGATTATCATGGCCATAACTAGAAAATTTTGTTAGGGGAAGTGAGGTTGGAAGCCTCATTAATTCATTGTATTTCTCGGGAGGCAGACATGTTTTTCTTCATTTCTTTTGTAAAACTTCCACTCCCCTTGTAATATCCCTCTTGGCCACTGAAAATAGACGTGTGGTGAGGCTACAGGGTGTTTAGTGTCACGATACATTACAATCCTTTAGCCTCCTCTGTGGGTTTGGGACTTTTTCAGTATATTTAAAGGGATTGGGCCTCCTGGTACTATTCATGGACGAGAGAGGACTGTGGCCAAACTGAACCAAATTGAACTAGACCACCAAGCTAAAGCAGCTCGTGTGCCAATCTTTGTACATACATGACTATCATAAAAAAAAGCAACATTTCAAAGTCTAAAGAAAATATAAATTTATTTTATACGTAAATTCTAACAACTATTTTTTAACCCCTCATAGATACAGGCCCGTGCCCAGGATTTTTCTTTTGGGGGTGCGAAATCTGAAAAAGTGGACCTAATTTTCCGGGGAAGGGGGGGGGGGGGGGGGGTTGAGTTCTCTGGTAAAAATCCACCACCAAAAATGACCACTCCCGAAAAAACAAATAGGGATTTTTTTTATGTCTTTGCAGTATCTCCACGGGGCGTTTTTGTTGGATTTGGCTACATACCTGAGTGATCTAGCTTAAAGTTTATAATTTTGTCTACAAATAGCATGTCTATTGAGAACCGAAAGTGGACCTTTGGCCGTTGTGGGGGTTGCGTTCACACCCCTTACCCCCCTGGGTACGGGCCTGTAGATATTACAATGCTCAATGTCCCTGTGCTATCTTTTTTCCTCTGTCTGATCTTCAACAATGCTATTCACACTAAGGTAAACTTTTAGAACCTCAGCAGCGGACGGCCTCAGTATTGGATCTCTTGATTTACATTTTTTGTGGATTTGCAGCAATAATTGTCTTATTTGATTGTTTTGTTCATTCCATGGTAGGAGTTTGTCAACAACGCTAGGTATTTTCCAGATATCTATTTTCTCATCATATCCTGGCATAGCCTCATCTCTGAAGTCTTTGTCTTCAAATGGCCACAACTGCTCTGGGGCTACAAAATCACCTTGGATTTCTCTATGACCACATTTAATCTCTTTATTTTTTGAGTGCTCAACTTCAGGCAATGCATCCAAGTCATTTAGAACAAGATGGAAATCGTCTGTTATCAAGTATTGTGATAAAGTCTTTTCAAGGTCATTTGTGTCACACATGACCCTCGTTCCTAGAGGACTATTGTGTAGATAGAATAATGATTTGACATAATCTAGAGACAACTGGAATCTAGTCTTAGTTGTGTTGTACTGTCCCATGTTTGGCTTTTGAAGTAATGTTTCAAGTTTATCTGCTGAGCCATGTGAATAATATGCAGTCACCATCTGAAACATAAATATTTCTATCAAAATTAACCCTTTTATCAATTCATAGGATGGTTCGTATCAGCCTTTTCTAAGAATTTGATTCAGGTTTAAGAACATCTTTCACATCTCTAGAGTAATTTAGATGCAAATTTCATTGTTCTTATGCGAGGAGCCATATATCTGAAAGCCAACCCTCCCCCCACACTTTTCTCAATGTATGCATAGACTGAACAGTTTGGAGATCTAGGGGCCACCTTTGGACTGCCAGAAAGCAATATGTAACAAAAAAAATCCCCCCCCCCCTTTGTCACTGAGCCAAACCCCCCTTTAGCGAAAGGCTAAACCCCCCTTTAGCGAAAGGCTAAACCCCCGTTTAGCGAAAGGCTACATAGGTCCGCCCCTGCTGAATCACACAAGAAAATCGACGTGAGAAATGAATTCAGGTTTTTTATTTCAAAGCAAGAGTTCTTCTCACCTCTAGGTTTGAGAAACATACTCCTATAAGTTGAGTGACATGCGGGCTCCCTTGCAACCCTTCCATCATCCGCAATCCATGCAAACAATCGTCCGCATACATCTCGTGTGAACAGCGCGAGTAAACGACTGTATAACCGTGCCAATCCGCAAGATATATATCCTTCACTGCATTCAGCCTGCCATGGTTACTTAGTCTTTTCCTGATTCGTACGTCTTGAGCTATGCTGTGACAGTCGAGTCTCTTAGTACATGAAACCCACCCAGGCATACTAAAATCCTCTTTGCTACAAGGTAAACATTTGCCCCTTTCGAAGTAAAAGTTTGCAGGGCATGATGAGCTGTCACGTTCATTGGTTTGCTTCTTTTCTTCCTCTCTGAAGTAGAATAAGACGTAGCACGTAAAAAGGAAGAACGATATTGGACATAGAACGAGGAGTGTTTTACAAACCCTTCGGGCCGCCATATTGGATTGGAGCAAGTGGAGAGAGACTGGGTTTTAAAGCACAGGTCCCCCAAATTGGATGATTTACCTACACAGTGAAAACAAACAAATAAAGAAAACTATATTATTCAAAGAGGGAGGGTACATGGAGAATTTTCCCTTAAATTGTTTATGGACCATTTTTTTGTTGTTTACACGATAGTAGCCATTTTCTTGCCCCAAGTGCGTAGCTTTCCACTATTTTGATTTAACTGTGCCTGGGTTTTCCAAAATGTTGCATAACTTTTCAGTACTTTCTTCATATATTTTCCTAGGGTATGAATTTGTTGGCCTTCAATATCTATTTCCTGTAGAGTCTTTAAATCACACCAAGCCAATAGGGAATTGATAAACCTTACAGGGACATTAGATGTTGAAGAAAGGCTGATCTCCGCCGTTTCCCCCAATAAGGTGTTTTCATATATCCTACTTTTTATTCGGCACCAATATTTTGCCACTAGGGAAGAAATTTGTGCTATCGAGTGGGGCTTTTCCCAGTTCTCCATATATAGTTGAAATTGTAGTTTTTGAGTGGACTCCTAGTATACGCTTGAAAAACTTCAGTAGTTTTTCGAAATCATTGGATACTTTGAAAAATTTAGTCTCAAAATTTTCATACGATGAAGCCCTTCCTAAAAGGCATGTGCCCCAAATTTCACAACTGTACAGTAATACTGGTACAACGAGTGACGAAAACAATTTCAACAGTACTTGTATTGACACATTTTCAACATTTGACAGACGGTTTAAAATACAGTGGTATACACGTGTGGCTTTGTTGTATAGTCTTTTTAGGGCACTTTTAAAATTTCCCGAGAAATGAAACTTCAGACCTAGATATGTTTATTTGTCTACACATAGAAAGAATACTTTTTTATCCATCCGTCGGTTTTGTTTGTTCAACAAAAGAATTGCAAGCCAGAATTCAAATTTGAAGGCAAAGTTGGATTCATATTGAAGAAGAGAGCAACGAAAGTCAAAGCAGTACCGAAGAAAAAATAAAGCTTTTTTCTGAGACTGCGCGTGCAGTTAAGCTCAGCCAAAACGTCAGCACAAAGGAAGCATCTGACTGGCTAATCCGCGCGTCTAAAAATAGCCTGATCCTAGGAAACGCCGTGACACATATATAATACCAGAATTTGGGGAAGTTGAATGCCTCTACTTATGAGCCCCTGCTTCTAAATATTGTTTTATACATTGGGCTCACTATGTCGATTCTGATTGGCTTAGAGCGCGCGCTTTATTTTGAGAATCACCCAATCAGCTAGCAGCTTGAGATTAGTGTTCTACGCGCGAGATGCATCTTGGGCCTAGAGCGCGAAGATTCGATTGTGAAAAGTAGCGGCTTTTGTGCGAATCGGGAATAAATTAAGTTTTACTGAATTAAAATGTATAATAAAACAATCATTGAATTCGGCCTCGCCTGATTCCACTTGTCTATACATTGATTATTCCGGATATCACTAAAACCTCCTCCAATAATTGTTTATAATCTTGTTCTGATCGTCCCGGAGACTGCTGTTGTTACTTTGCCACCAATTTTATTTGCGCATCCAAAATGTCACGCGCTCATCAAGAGCAAAATCTCGCTAACAAGGAAACGTAAGGAATCGAAAAATATCAAATCCGATATCAAGTCAGATAATTTTAGAAATCAAATTTAGTATCTGATTCCGCTAAAACGATCAGATTATATGTATATACCTTGAATTAGTAACTTAGAGATATCAAATTTGGGCGACGCGTAGCTAAGGAATGGGGCAGGTTATACGCCCCTTTCATATCAGGCACTCTCCTCTTAAAGTCACCCATTTCGCAATCAATTTCAGTTGAACCTGTGCTTCTTGCATCACAGCATGCCTTCAAGCGCATTTACGATTACGCTGGGCGTTGTACTGGCTGTAATATCCGTCTGTCTTTCATCTCCGGCTCACGGAAGTACTCCAGGGGTAATAATTCCCTCACACTGGGTACCAGAGGCTCCAAGCTCCGGCCAAATCAGCAAGGCTAAACGCAAGTGAAGCTTGAAGCTCTTCCTCTGGTACTCAGTAGTATTTTTCTTATTTAAGACAGAAGTCTATTATTTACATTAGGACCTCTATAAACGATTAGTCATTCATGCATCCAAGGATTACATTAAAAGATGTGGGAGCTTTAAAGAATCCTGAAATTCACTTCAAACAACATTTAAGATACTTGTTTTGGTGCCCTCTTGAGTACAATTCTGAATCCAACTCTGTCAAGGGGGTATAAAATATACATCGTCCCTTGACTCAGTTTAATAAAAAACAAACCAAAAATGATATTCGAGTCTTTATTAGAGTGGGCTTTTCTCTGACCATACCAAGCTTGTATCGTCTGGAAGTAGTACATCTGTTTTAAAGAACTGGAGTACATACTGTACCCTAAACTAACAGGACCCACCGCCGTATTCGCCCACTGCCATGCCTTACCAATGTTTCCTATATGTTGTGTTTTTCAGGGTGACATTGAAGTTGAAGTTGGCGATGGGAAGATGCGTAAGGATAAGTTAAATGTCTAATCAAGTTTAATAATCAGTCGTATTCAATGCATATGCATGCAAATGAAGATGAAACAATCGACTTGGCTCATTACCATGCATTTTGCATTTGTATCCTTTTTCGTTGGCCGCCATTTTCAATCTTTCCCAGGGTCTTCTGGGTAATTTTTAATATAGACGCCATATTGAAAATGACCCAGAAGACCCTGGGGACAAGGTTAAAACATTTAAAGAGTCCTAGAACTCTACGTTTTAGGTTATCACCAGAGTTATCACAGGTATCCCGGGCGCAAGGCTCTAATTATCATTTATCGATTTAGTTAAGCTGAAGGCAGTCGGATGTTACAAAGACACTAATCATCATTGATCTATTAGTTAAGCTGAAGGCAGTCGGATGTTACAAAGACACTAATCATCATTGATCTATTAGTTAAGCTGAAGGCAGTCGGATGTTACAAGGACAATGAAGACGAACGTGCATTACGCATTCCGTACCATAACCACCGCAGGCAAATAGACTGGTCCAAATACCCAGACTTCACCGAGGTCATCCGCGCATGCGCAAAGGAGGCATACGAAAAAGGCTTCACCAGCATGTTCGGGGTTCAGTTCTATGGAGAGTGCTGGAGTGACGAGCAAGCTGCCGCAAGATTCAACATGCATCGGATGTCAACCGACTGCGATCATGGTGTGGGAAAGAAATTCACGAATTTCATATATGGAATTTGTACGGTAAGTGTAAGGGTTAATAGCCTTCTTGTGTCAATCAAAATCATTAGAGTCTTTTCATTGGCCAGAAATGGGAATGGTTTCAAATCACGTCACCTCCTCCTAAGGTGCTGATCAATCAAGAAACAAAAAGTGTAATCACGTTGATTGACAAACTGAAGCTAGAAAGCGGTTCAGCAGTTGGAAATTCTTAACGGGTGTTCCTAGAATACCGAAAACCGCAGTTAATATTTCGAATGTCTAAAAAATATGGCGACTCGACCCAGTATTTCAAAGAGGTACCACTTTTTAGAACCTCTAATGCAGAGAAATAATTTCAATCCGGTTTCCATGATTAATGCCCCTTTGAAACGTAAATAAATAAGATAAAAAAAATGGAATCCGAATAATCATCATTTGCGATTATGAGCCTTCCGTCGTATTTCTAGGCCATTTCGACCCATAAGAAGATAACATTACCAGGGATATAATCATTACATGTTTGTCGTACAGGCGCGTACCCGGGATTTGCTATGGGGGAGGGGGGGGGAGTCAGTATTTGAAGATAAGAAATGACCCTCTTTGTACGCGCCTGGTGTAAGAGTGTCTGGGAGCGTGGTTTTTCATGCTTTCAAGAACCTACAAGCATTGTGTTTGTCAAATTTATGGAGGGGATATTCTCTGTCTTTTGATATTTGAACTATTTTGTGGTTAAATTCTATCGAATTATCTGTTTCAGTGTAACTTTTAAATGGTCACCGGACACCGACAATACCATTGCAGGAGTGAAGACAGGCCTTATGCAACTTCGTTACAACTGTACTTGTTATGAGATAGGTTACTGCGAAAGGCTCTTCTTATTTAAATAACATGGAAAATTAAATTTTAATTCAGTGCTAATCAATGGTAAAATTCTTCCCTATTAAAAACATTGTAAGTGACCTGCTTATTGGTACTGTTTTTTCCGTCTTTATCGCACGCCATATAAACATTCTCCCCGATTGTATAAACTGGGTGGCTAACGTACGCACGCGCTTAGCCAGCGGGCTCACCCCATAACCAAATGGAATAGAATAGGAGATATCTGTATGAAATGCACAACCCGGGATGCATGGGATCTCAGTTCCGCTCGTGCAACTTTGTCACATGTGAAACAAACAAGGCAGCTATCGTCGATTACCATGTGTGACACTAGCGTGGGCTTCGTTTGAAGCGCGTTCAGATACTCAACTTTCGATTCTAGTTTCTCATAAACGCAGGCTCGACATGCAACTACATCAAGCAAGTACTTTCGGTAAGGCCTTTTTTACCAATAGCGTCGGGTAATAGTTTGCGGGTTGCGCTAAAATGTTGAAAAGGAAAAATTATTTAGTTTTCAAATTATCTTAACAAAAATACTCTCGAATAGATTATCTGAAATTTATTCTTGTGCAAAACTGGTCCTCTTGCCCCTCTCACACAAGTTGCCTTAGGGTTTGGACTTAGCAGGGGGCGTAAATTCGGGGATGGATCTTTGTAGGCAAGAGTGCATTTATTTTTTCAAAGATTGCGAGGACAATTTTGGCGTGAAATAAAGATTCATCAATCGCGAAGTTTGACAGGTCAGTTTAAGCCAAAAATTCGTGTTGTTTAAGTTGGAGTATTGTTAGGTGTTACTGTAGATTTAGAAAAAGATTCATCGCGCAGATTTCGAGATTTTTATTTTAATATAAAACTATTGCTTCCTTTTAACTTGCATGACAAAAAAAATAATTTGATTTCCAAGAAGAGTGAATCTAGCGGAATCTGATAAAGCATAGATGTATTAATAAAATTTGAAAAATTTAAATTGCGCCGAAAATGAGTCTTCTGTAGGGAACATAGTATTGTAACAGCTATATTTTTGGGTTCTCTAACCACATGTAACAAGCGGCTATTACTCTCTCTGACCACTTGTGAGAAAACGACTATGACCCCCTTGGCTGGGGGAGGTACCGGATTTTACTTGTTCGCTGTTACAAAGTCTTTACAACATCTGGTGTCTACAAGTATTTTCTTACAGGTGTCTCTTCAAGTTGTTAAGTGAGTTTTTGGTGTGTTTATATGCTACTAAGACGGCATGTCCTTTAGGAAAACTGACACTGACATCCCAAAGGGCTTTTAGCAGTGTTTGGATAAGGGTTTAACCAATGGGTGTACGAGGGACGACCTTCCTATGTGGGTGTGCCAGTTGGTTACCCTTGGGCTACCGTGACTTACGTAATGTTTACATGTTGCTACTAACTACGGATGTCACACACTAACTTGTTACACTGCTAGTGTGCATGGCAAGCTACACACGTGACTATTATGATTGACAGCATTCCAATCATTTTTGCACTCAAAATCTTAAAATGTACTAAAACATAATTTCATCGACGGCTGGGTCTGGAGCTTACTTGGGGTAAACCTTGTGTGAGCTCAGACCTAACTTTCCTTATGTAGTTAACGGATACAGGACTAAAACAAATGCTCAAAACTCTGTTCTCCAGTACCACTTGAAAAGGGACGCGGTACGCCCATAAGTTTCTAGAGCAAAAGGTCAATCTGCTAAAAATATGAACTGCTTGGCTAAGCAATTTCTATGCGAGCGTTTTAGATTTTCCTGTCAAACGCGATAGGTTAGCTAAACAAAATGCTTTTAGTTGTCCCGTGGACTTCAATAAGCTGACAGCCGATCCGTATATAATTTCTAGATGCTAAATATCACTCCACTATATGTGTGACTTATTCCTGCGTGACAGTATATAAGCTGTTTAGCCAAAACAACCTCGGCGCGCCACCTTAAAAGATTGTAAAACAACTTTCATAAATGAAACAGCCTACACTATCGTATAAATGGCATTTTCCTTCTTCAGATGGAGTACCAAAAGTAATGTTTCTAGCTTCAAAGAGGCTTAAGAGGTATCTTTCGCTGATTTTCTATCCTCTCTCTCGGTGTCTTACCCCCATGACAATAAAAATCATGTTCGACTCATTAGCATAAAATCTCTAGGACGTGAATAAAATTATATTTTGAGCGTTTTATTCGTTTTCATTTTCTAAATTGTACCTCATCCTAAAGAGTAATGTTCACGCATAATAACAAAATTTTATTTAGTCCAAATAAACAAAATTTTTGGGAAAAAAGAAAAGTTTATTTTTAACGCAGTTGCCATGCTGGAATGCACGGTCACTTGTTCATTTCATTCTTTTGCTATTTACGCACGCTTCTACGGCTAGAACAAAGATTTAGTCGAGACCGAGTGGATGACACACTTTTGAATTTATCCTCCTATTTTTTAACGCGTTAGGATCTGGAGCCCATCTTTCACACACCGAGAGTTTATTAGTTGGAGATTCATATATTGTACATGATTTTCATAAAACGAGTCTATGACAAGGTGTACCAAAAATGTTTTTAGAAGCAAACATAATTATTGGCTGTTGTTGCATGTCTATGCTATTAAAGGACTTATTGCTCTTAATAAGGGGTGCTACGGAAATCAGACCTCCAATACAAATTCCTGAAGGAATTCTTATCAAACGTCCAATACAAACTTTCCAGTGATTTCCACGCCTTTTCGACATATTTTGAATATAAATACATGCGTGCTTTGCGGCTTGGAGACGGTAAAACCATGCAAGCTCGTAATCGTTTAATATATTTAAAAACAGGTGGAAATATGTGCTCAGAGTTCACTCAGATTAAGTAAAATAACAGTTTTAGTTATGCTGTGAGTCTCGGCTTTTAACTTTGCTTATGACTGGATGTACCAAAATGTGAAATTGAGTGAGTAGAACTTTTCTCATGTGATTCATTCTCTTCAAAATATCGCCAAAACCTGATTCTTTTAAGACTTCTTAGGAAGTTGATTTGCTAACATGAGATAAGTTGACCCTTATACTTTATCGTCATGATATTTTTTTTTTGTTTAAAAAGTATAACAGGCGAGCATACTATCTAATGTTATAAATGTAATAAAACTTTGCAAAACATCGCCTTCGTCAAAGCGTGGGCTGTTGTCATGACAAATGGCAGAAAATGGCGTCGCATGAAATCGAGGACGCCGGACAGTGGCTTATGCAAATGAGCATCTGTTCCGTAGACTGTAATATGTTGCTTGTATTACCTAACCTTACGCCGGTAGAGAATGAACATGGAAGAAATGAAAACTTATGATAGCATTTTCTCCTCTCCCTATTGCTATGCGCCGTGTGTAGTGGATAACGCCAGGACTTTCTAATGGTTGTCTCTGGAACTTATGCGTCCCGAGCCCCTCAGCAACCATGTTACTCTTGGTGGCAGCAGTGGGATCACCGGATGGCTCTCTTAAACGTTTATCAACTGTTAAAGGGAGAGGCTGACTTGCAAGCGCGAACGCAAATACGCTACTGGGTTTAGAAAACTTGGCTTTTCTGTAACCCCGGCCCTGGGCGATTTTCTAGGGAACCCAAGCTCACAGTTTGTAGTTTTTGAATTTTAAGGAAATTCACCATAACAATACTCGACATTCACCGCGCAGTATAAAGTAATACCTTATCTCTTCCTAATTTGAAGAAATTTTTGTTGTTGTTATTTAAATGAGGGAGAGCGATAATATTTGTTTTAGAAGAGTAAAGGCTCACGTATACATTATGTAAAACAGATACGAAGAGAAGTGAATGAGCTGCGGGATAGGTGAGATGAGACCAGTTCGTTTAGCATAGCTTTATTTTAGGTAACCTGACAGGCCTGAATACAACATAAGCACATTACAAAAACAGCATCCTGAAAAGCAATTAACCAGAGCTAACGGTTAGTGCAAAATTTTAATGTTTTGTTATTGCCTTTTCTGTAACCACCACTCCCTGTTTATGAACAAACTCGAAAAAATAGGACCACCTCACGCACGACAAGACCCGAGCCACAAAATGATCTAATTTTCTTTGAGTCAATGTTTAAGTTTCATAGTGATTCATTCAGCATGGCAACTCTCCAAGTATCAATTTGAATGGTAATGACCTGAAAAATATCTGAAACTGCTCTATATAAATTAATTGCGTAGTCAGTAAAGTCTCATTCATACTATATTCAAGTAAACTAAAAGTTGCTCCACAAAAAAAACCTTTATACTGTTGAGTGAAATAAATTTAAAGTGGATCCATCTTCCATTGCGCATCTAGTTCGCGCATGGAGTTTAAACCCTGCTTGTAGAAAGGTTGATGGTACCTTTCTTCTCTCTTCAAGTTATTAAGCCATAGCCCACTGAAACCCTTGACGCATATAATATGCTCATTTAGTACAACTGGCTATTTAAAGACTATTGAACTGGATTATTCTATAGTTTTGGAAGATCCACCACCGTATATTGTAAATTAAAATTAGATTTAACAATTAAATATAGACAACTAGCCTTTGGACATGTTTGCCAATAAATCAAAACAAATATTTTTCCTAACAACAGACATTGTGCCTGTCAGGTTCATCTGTTTACATTACTGTAGGTTCGCGGCCAGATTTGGGGATTCTGGTATCACCTATTCGATCTCAACGTTATTTACCTTTATGGTGTTTTAAAAATAGAGAGATTTCCACTTACTCATTTCTGACTATTACTACTTCGCTAATTTCCATTTTTTGGGTTTTTGTTAGCCACATTTTTAACTTAAGCCATAAGGTAATCATAATTTTCCCGAAAAACAGGAAAATTCATTTCGCGTACCGAGATTGAATGGTTGAAACTAGAACGAGTAACACTACGGTGCTATTATCCTATACTAAGTCTAAATGTGGATGGTATACTATACAATAAGTCCATCATATAATACATACTAGAAAATTAGCCCATGTACCCATGTGTTCGACGTAACAGCACGAGAGCCAAGTGTTGACAAATTAACATTGCGACGCGCGCTACAGTGGTCACGATGGCAGTTTTGTGAAGTAGTCTAAGACTACGAGAAACGTACAATGTTATTGACCACAGCATCACTAGGCAACCATCGAGACAAATGCTTTAGTGCTCATCAGAACACGAAGGGGTCCTCCTAGTCACGTTTCTATCCTGGCCTGCCATGCGCGTCGCACTATAACGTATCCGCATAGTTTGTCCTGTCCACACCATTCTGGCACTATAAGCCATTACTCCTTTAGACAGACGGAGTAAGGCAAATAAAACTAACCTTTCTATGGTATATCTAGCCCGTCGTGAACGGATGACGATATTAACATATAAATTTAATGAAGGTAATTCCCTTGAAATAGTTCTACAACCCAGAATTTTTCAAAACTTGGCATAAACAATATTGAAATTAAGGGCTTTCAAAAAATGTAATAGAAAATGGGGGTACCGACCTCGTTTTCACAACAGAGGGGCGTAGAGTTGACGCGTTTTTACTGATCGCGCAAGGAAAAATCCCAACTCTTAGTTTTCAAAAAGAGTGCCTATAGTCTTTAGAAAATTAAGTTCTGTTTGTCGAGCTGCCGAAATCCGATCTCTTAAACAATATACCGTAGTAGCTAATGTTCAAAACAAATCACATTTTAAGAGATCGCACTAAAAGACATTGTTTTCGCCACTATTCATACGGTAAAGAGCGCCATTTTGAAGTATTTTACGGCTTTTAAGAGAAATATCATTTTTCCGTATATATTTAACTATTTGAGCAAATAAAAAATGGGGGTAACCGACTTCGTTTTTCTGTCAAAGCGATTTTAAGAAAAAAACGCGCGCCTTTTGCTTTGTTTTCTTGTACAACTGTGGCGCGCGCGCGCACTTAATACCGGGAAATTCGAACAAACAGCGTGCGCCAATATGCGCAGAAGGGAATTACCTTAACTTAAAAAATATAATTATAATGTAGATCTTTTTAGATCTACCTCAGGGTTTACACAAACCCGTTTTGTATTTTTTTTGTGCTATTTTTTAAAATCCAACCTGAAGTCAAAACTTCTGCAAAGTTAATTAAGTAAATGATATAATGTGCATTCATGTGTTCCGAACTATAGTAATACCATCCACATTTTCTGAGGTTCTGCCAATATGGCATACGGATGTTCATATATATGAACGTGTTTATGGACCTTTACCCGCCATCTTGCACAGGCTTTGGGTAAAGGCTACGGATGTCTAAAGGCTTGATATAATAAGCAAAAATCATTCTAATCTTTATACAAAACTTACAATGAAAATTTAAAACTCACGGCAAACTTATACCAAGCACGTTTATCGTTATAAAACTGATACAAGTGTGAAATTATACAAAATATTATAAACGCAAATACGCTACTGGGTTTAAACAAATAGACAAACTGACATACATACAGAAGCGGACCGAAAGAGAAGCTGACATTCAGAACGAAAACACTATTGGGAAAGAAACTATTAGGGAAATGCGTAAAACAATCGCGAGAAACTTAATAGCTTAAGAATATAAATATAACAATAATGAATTGAGCGATCAGTGTTTATATATACAACCCGACACATTGGCAGAACCTCAGATTAGATCTAGCGGGAAATCTGGATGCGAACCAATATGCTATTATTCTTAATGTATTGTCCTTCGGTTAACTGATCAATCGGACAAAACTCCACATACCCATAGCCTTTGTGGTTACGGGGAGAAGTAGGCCTTTGAAAGGCCAACAAGTTGGGCTTTGCTACCAGCGTCTCGCTGATCGGTCTCCTTGAATCAATTTGGTCACTTTGGTCCAGGATGGAAAGGGTTATCCGTCCGATAAATGGCCACTCCAGGATACCATCCCAATCGCCTTGCATCATGTGAATGAACAAGGAGACGTGCTCACCCAGTCCTCCATCCACGCCGTTTAAATTCATCCGGAGGCACATTTTGTAGCCATACATGCTTGTATAGAAAGGCGGTGAGTGTATGGCCGCTGTTAGGCCTGCAATGGAACCTTCTCTACACTGCCTGAAGTTGTCCAGCTTCCAGATGAATGTTCCATTGCACACCCTTCCCTCCAGCTCGATCTCCCGGGTCTCAAGTCTCATCAGCTTGTGGGTCAGCTCTGCAATGCGCCTATCACTGCTTGTCTTGACATCTTCTACCTTGCGTTCCAGGTAAGCAAGAAACTGCCGATACTCATCTCCCCGGGAACCGAGCATGTCCACCTCCCTTTGCATGTTGGCACTTTGAAAAAGAGCCTCACGCCGAAGTTCTGCCTCGTGTGGAGTGTGTTCTTGTGGGCCGTGGGATGCCTGTTCTTTAGATGACTGACGTGATTTATCTTTACCTCCAACAGCTCCGCCTTTCCCTTCGGTATTCAGCCGTTGATGGTATCTCCCTAATTCAAAGAAATGCTTCTCACGGTTTTCCGTGACGTGCTTTATCACAGCCGGGTTAAAACCCTAGAGGGTGGAGCAATAAATAGTAAAAAGTTAAGAACACACACGCAAAATTAAAACGCATGCACAAAATTGTACAAGTTTTCCAAAGCATTTTTATTGCGGCGTCTATTGGTAACTTTGGCATCTACATATGAACTCTATACATTAAGAATTCGTGTGGATTTTGTATTGTTTTGCATTTTATTTTGCCGATAAATTACTTATATGACTGGAATTTAAGGTAAAGCTCAGAAAAAAAATGCAGTGCGAAGAACTTTCAAGTTTAGTAGGTAATTTATTCGTTTTAGTTTTATTTTCATCTGTGGGTTCATACCTCAAAATCACAGCCTAAGAATGCAAATGGGCAGGTTGATTTCATCTTTGGGCAGCTGCTCTGAAGATGATCAGTCATCTGAAAAGCACCAAGTAACTCATTGTTCAGAAGTCTTCAGTACATTACAAGGTACCACTAAGGCTGGTATAGGAAGTAAAATGCTAAGAGGAGACCTATACATATAAGGATAATCCAATATATTAGATATAGTCAAATACTATACTATACTAATATAGATATTGTTTAGAAAAATGCACTGTAATCCTCTACTAATTTTGTCATTGTTCTGAAAATCCCTATTTACAGACAAACACCACAGCAGGAGATGAGATAAGGAAACTCCTGTGCTGGCACAGTTCATACACATATCTATATTTCTTCTATCCAAACTTAATACCCTAGTCTAGCACGATTCTCTGGGACATCACTCCACTACCAACCTTTTCTCTTGTGACATTCTGTTTGCAACTTTTGCATTGGATCACCATCTTTGGGCACTCTTTCAAATGTTTCTACAAAAGGAACAGATAGAAGAGTGCTTTAATTGTGCCTTAATGTAACTGAGAGGATAAACTGTTAATGCAATTCTATTCAAAATTGTGTCTTCAGGCCAGAACTGCCATTCTTACTAAAACGAAGGCTATCAATAAATCACCTTTAAAAGAAAAAGTCGACAACAACGCAGATTTATGTTTTTTAGAACGATATTTCGGCAGGCCAATACCTGCCTTCTTCAGGTTATAAATGAGTTACAATGGCATGTTATAGCTAGTATATGTACAAAGTTCATTGATGATTAACTAACAAAAGGTAAAAATAGTAATTGAGTGACAAAGTACAAAGTTCATTGATGATTAACTAACAAAAGGTAAAAATAGTAATTTAGTGACTTATGGAAGATGGTAAATAGGGTGGTGTGGATTACTAAGTAGCTAAACGGTTTCTTCACGCCGGTTGAGGCCACCGGGTTCAAGAGTGCCAGCGCGAGCTATCAATGTGGCTTCTCTTGCTTTGCGGATGGAGTCGCGGTTATTTCTTATTTTTTCAATAGGTATTAGCTCTATGTCAGAAGCTGAGTGGTTGGGTTTTAGGAAGTGTTCAGCGGCGTGGGTTGGTATGGATCGAGATTGAGAGTCTACAGTTCTGCGGTGGTCATTAAAGCGTTCTTTTAATTTGCGTTTAGTTTCCCCAATATATTGAAGGTTACAGCGGTTACATTGAATCATATAAATCACGTTTTTAGTATTGCAGGTTATGTGGGAGGTTATAGGTCGTGTTTCACCTGTTGAGAAAAATGTGTAGCTTGTAAGGCCATCGGTTCTAATATAGGGGCAGGTTAGGCAGTTTTTTTCGCAACGGAAAGCACCGGGAGGTTGGTTGGTGGGAGAGCGGTCGGAAGGTAGCTTGGCTTTAACGAGGATGTCGCGGAGGTTAGGTGAGCGGCGAAAGGCGACAAGAGGGGGCTCAGTGAAAACCTTATGGCATCGCTTAGACGAGAGTAGAAGGTTGTAGTTTCTACGGATTATGTTGTTGATGTTAGGTAGTGTAGGGTTATAGGTAGTGACAAAGGGGATGCGACGGGAGTTTTTGTGGTTGTTATTATTAGGGCGTAGGGCGTCAATGCGGGAAATGTTAGCAACGCGTAGGATTTGTCTCTTGAGAAAAGCGGGTTTATAGCCACGCTTGAGGAGGTAGTTGGTGAGTTCATTGCAGCGGTTATTAAAGCTTTCTTCTGTAGAACAAATGCGGCGAATACGGAGGGCGAGGCTATAGGGGATGGCCTTTTTGGTGTGATGAGGATGGCAAGATGAAAAAAGAAGGTGTTGGTGTTTGTCAGTAGGTTTGGAGTAGAGGTCAGTTTCGATTTTACTATTAACAAGGGAGACATTAACGTCAAGAAAAGGTACATTGTTATAGGAGTGGGAGCTTGTAAATTTAATGGTGGGGTGTAGATTGTTAAGGTAATCTACAAAAGCGTTCAATTTGTCTAGGCCCTCAGTCCATACAACAAAAATATCGTCGATGTATCTTAACCACGTATGGGGTTTGTAGGGGGCGTCACGCAAAGCGTTGGTTTCAAATAGACCAAGAAAGAGACAGGCGAAAGAGGGTGCCATGCGTGTGCCCATTGCGGTGCCATGCTTCTGGAGGTAGTGTTTGTCATTAAAGGAGAAGTTGTTCATTTGGAGGATCATGCGGATTAAATCACAAATAGTGCCAGCAGGGATGGGGTTAGTGTTACATGTGCGAAGGAAGTGGTGACAAGCGTTGATGCCATCATTATGTGGAATATTAGTATAGAGGCTAGAGACGTCGAGTGTGACCAGGAGAGAGTCTGTTGGTAGGTTGCTGAGTGTTAATAAAATGTTTAAGAAGTGGTTAGTGTCTTTAACGTATGATGGAAGTTTACTTACTAATGGCTGGAGGTAGTAGTCTACAAATTCTGAGATGCGTTCGGTGGGGTGGGAGTTAGAGGAAATAATGGGGCGTCCAGGATTACCATGTTTATGTATTTTAGGGAGTATGTAAAACCGTCCAGGTTTAGAGTCTTTGGGTGTGAGGTAGGATTTAGTGTCCTGATTAATTATTCCGTCCGTGTGCATTCGGTTGATGTAAGTTGTGACTCGTTTTTGTATGTCATTAGTAATGTCGGCATCTAATTGTGTGTAGAATTTAGTGTCATTAAGTTGTCTATTACATTCATTAATATACCAGTCTTTGTCCATTACGACTGTGCCGGATCCTTTGTCTGCGGGTTTGATTATGATGTCTTGTCTTTGGTTGAGTTGTGTTAAAGCGTTACGTTCACCAGGTGTGATGTTAGAGCGAGTCTTGTTAAGTGTAGAGTTTTGTATCTGTAGTTTGACAGAATTAAGGAAGGTGTCGAGTGAGTTATCCCTGCCTGAGGAGGGAGTCCAAGTGCTTTTGTTACGGAAAGGGTTAAATGAACTGTCAAAAGAGAGAGTATCATTATCATTGGGTTTGTCTTCATTAAAGAAATATTCAGCTAGTCGCATCCTACGATTGAAATCATATATAACGGCCATAACGGTTGAAATCATATATAACGGCCATAACGGTTGGCGTATTTTGCGAATCTGTTTTGTTTTTTATCCTCATCTCAATACATTGCCACATAACACTCATACCTCTATTTTGCTGATAGTAACCTTCATCTTGCAGTGGTCGCAGGGCACAGAGCGATTGGGACATGCCTCGGCACAGTGCTTGTCAACTTCCTTTCTTTGCATTACTGCGCCACACTCATTAGGACAGTTAGTATCCATACAGGGACAGCCCTTAAGATGTTCCTGATACAACATGCATGGTTAACACTGACCCCTCAACTGGCCTGTAACGGCTATGAGAAGTACCCAAACCCCCAAAAATATGAATGACAACGAGTTGAAGTATTGAAGATATGAATCCAACCAAAGTTATAGCAACTGCTCTTCAGCCAAATAATAGCTCAGGTTCTGGTTCTGTTCTAATTTCACATCGACCAAGTTCTTTAGTATCTGATATGCTGCAGTTTTAGAGATAACATGGACAATAAACATTGCACATATTAAAAAATATTTTGTACAATGTACTAAATTATGTTAATACCCAGGTAAAACGCACCACGGCATCCTTTTCCCAAGGCAATGAATATTGGAATGGATCTCAAAGAGGCTCTCTCACAGTTTATCAATAAAATGACTATATGGAAAGCCGGCAAGGTAGAATACTCCGTTAGAGGGAGACCTTTGTTATGTGACTGTGACTCAGGGATCGCCTGTGCACACACAGATGTCAACAGTCAGGAGCTGTAAAGGAGCCTCTGAATAACATGACCGTTGTTCAACAAGTACCTACTGCACAGGAACACCACGGCAACACAGGAGGAGAGATTCTTTGTGCGCATAACCAATAACGTCTTGTGTGTTATGATCCATTCAGCTACAACATTATGTCGAGTTGTTATTAATAATTTCATTGTATCTATGTGTTTGTCTTTAGATCATCAAACAGCCTTTTGACTCCAATAGAATAAATGTGATCCACATTGCTATACTCCTCTTTCAGGGAAGACCAGAGATCAGTTAGAAGTGATAACATACTGTAACGTTCCTAATTTTTAACAGGGTATTTCTGTAGTCTATTTCTCTACTTTGACCTTCCCTTTTACTACGTAAACAGCACTGAAAGAGAAATGGGAAAAGCCATCTCAAGTCATCTTGATACTTCTTGAAAATTAAAGTATTTGCTTCCATTATGAGGGATCTAACCGCAAGGGTGATAAAAGCACTGTCATATGGGTACTGACTTTCGACCTTCTACGACCCTGCATGCAAGATGAAAGGGTGGCAATGCACCATCATTCCACCCATGATCTCATTTTTGTAGTTTTTGAGAATCTCGATAATGGATCCCGTCTTTTCTTGTCCTATCGTTTAAAGAGATTAGACATCTTTGACTGGAATGCTGTCTTTAGTATCAAGTCAAAGGCAGCCACCATACAATTATTGTTAATGAAAGGACCAAAAGCTGATAGAAATTGTTGTTGATTTCTATCCGTAGAAAACTTTATACTATGGATAGAACAGGTTGAATCTCCAAAGCTCCAGTTAGAGGGTCTAGAAGTGTTTTCCTTGGGCAATTAAGGCTGATCATAGACCAGGTTCACTGCATAACCCTGCTTACATAGACTTTGTATCGACACCATTAAGACGTTCAACCATCCCCAGATTGCGATATGGATACACATTGTAAAGCATTATAAACATCAGACATTCCTCCATCATAGGCTTGCTTTTGTGATATTGGTACATGTTACATTACATTGCCTAAGAAACGCTATGCGAAATGGCTGAGACATCTTTCTCATCATTCACAAGCTCTATCATTTTCATTATATAATCACCATATCCAGTCGAGACCTGAAGTCTTTTTCTTTAAACAGTGATAACCAATCAAACGCGTGGAGAGTTTGTAATTAAGTTACAAACGACTGAATGAGATGGAGATGAGTAGCTCATCACATAAAAACTTAAACATGTGATACTACACAGCTTCTCATTAACAAGTCAAGTTCACAAGTCATTCTCAGACACAAAGGTGCCTGGCAATTGTAGACATCCAGTTGACTTGTTGGATACTATTTTGCATGGTTGGTAGTCAACAATGATGAACTGAGATGTATAAGGGCATGTACTGATTTACCTCCAGTTCTTTCAAAGCTCCCTTCCATGTACATCCCCGCTCCTTCTTGAGCCGGCACCACACAATGAAAGACATCATTTCCCGCTTGGCAAAGTTGTCTCGGTACAGCTATAAACATGGAAAATGAAATTTGAAACAGTAGAACTCACAAGAACTGAATTGGCTGGACCTGCTGAAGGTGATTGTAAAGAATGTCTTCAATCCCAATCGCTTTTGTCGGTTATCTTTTCATTAGATTTTATTTTTTTACATTTCCTTTCTTTATTTATTTTTCTATTAGCAAAGAAAGGAGAATAACAATGCTAACAGTGTGAAAATTAGCATAAAGGAGACATGGAGAAGGAAGGAATAGAACAGTCGCTTTTTTCCACAATCTCAGGTTACATAGCGTGATTTTTATTTTTCTTCTTGTTGAAAAGCATGGAAGCTTAATATTAATAGAGAAATTATATTATTTCTTAAGAGAAATTATCAGAAGTTTGAGCAATGTACCACCAAACATTGTGTGCCAAAGAAGCATTTATATTATTAAAGTTTTATGGCATAGCTTCAACCACCATTATATTCTAGAAATAATATGTAGTTTTTTTCTTCATATTTTTTTATCCTAGTCTTTCGCAATTTTCTCATTTTTTTCTTATATCTTTTCAATTATTTATTGATTCTTTTCTTTTTTCACTTTCATATTTTCACACTTCCAAGGTATAATTCCTAATAACTTGCAAGTGGGGTTAGCATTTTATATAATTCATTCCTTTGTTCACCCAAACTATATTACTTTCCCTTGTTTCTTCGGCTCCCTCCTATTAGGACTGGCCCTGATTATGGATCAAGTATCACTTTAGCATGCACGTAGCCAAGGGGAAGTATTGGAAGGTTCAGAAGAAGGTCTGCTCTAATGAAGGAAATTTGTGCAAACTGCAAGTTGTATGAGCTACTGTACCTCATACAAGCTTGGGAAAATGGTCAGCCTAATGGTTAAACAGGCCCATAGCCGGGGTATTGAGTGGATAGGGGTGGTCTTCTTGAAAATACTAGGTTCCATTATAAAAGGAGAAGCTCATCCTACACCCAGGCTGAAGAACAATAAGTTATCTATCAGCCGTCAAGGAGTCAACATCGTTAAATTCAAATTTCATATTCCTAAACCAATTGAAATATCATTCCTAGACTTATCCACCTGAAATGTTTCTATATAATCATAAAATAATCTTATACCAAGCTCTGTGCACTCTAACATATCCAGCATTTTCATCACAGCTGAAGAATAATATATGCAGGTGTGCCAGATTATAAATAGATTATGATTATAAACATTTGGAAGGAGCTTTTCCTTTAATAACAGAACCCAGGCCCGTACCCACAACGGCAGAAATCCCATCCCACCCCCCACCCCCGGAAATATTAGGTCCACTGTTTCGGATTTCGCACCCCCCAAGAAAAATCCTGGGTATGGGCCTGGCACCGTATGTTTACTGATGAAGTCCAAGAGCATACCGTACCTCTCTCTCTGAAAGTGGTGTGTTATCAACTGGGCACTTTGGTCCAGCATCCCTGGGAAATAAACAAATGTTATTCTGCTTGGGTCAGGGGTGATAAAAAAAAGCATGAGCTCTTATTGTAATAAATCCATCTTTGTGGTTGTGTACACATCACGATGCTGGGATGAATCATAAGAACTCAAGTAATAAGGCAAGTGTCTCAACTTTATATTATTCAAGCAACATTCCTATGATAGTACCAAAACATCTTTATCATTATATCTTGAAGGCATTTTGACTGCAACAGGTGAAAACACAGGGGGCCTTGGCGGCCAAAATGTGGAACATTTTTTATAAAGGAATCTTCAAATACTATGTTTTTTTCCATATGATACCTATGACGGTGCAGCCCCCTTAGCCAATCCTGGGTATGTGCCTGTGCAATGTGGCTCACAAATGGTAC
Organism: Nematostella vectensis; assembly: GCF_932526225.1. Taxonomy (NCBI): domain Eukaryota; kingdom Metazoa; phylum Cnidaria; class Anthozoa; order Actiniaria; family Edwardsiidae; genus Nematostella; species Nematostella vectensis. The sequence continues at coordinate 12,094,388 of NC_064039.1, forward strand.
TAGTGTTTCTTTTGAGTCTCTAACTGGAAGGCACAGTGGAGCATAGAACTGGAATATGTGAAATATTGCATCTCTTATTCAAAAGACTATTATCATAGAAGTATGGCAGATGACTGCTTCATATCGAGAGGCAGCATAAAAACCTGTCTGATGTCAGCTGAGCATTACCTTTCAAAAATATAAAAACAGAAAGGAAAAAAATGGTTATGTGAAACAAGGAGAATATATCGGAAACATCAAAACCATTCAATGGTAGCATTTATTCTGTTTAGGTGAAGTACTAAGGAAACACAAAGCAGACCCAAGCTATTTTTCTCTTTATACAAAAAATTACCAAAGAAATTGCTTATCATTACTTTCACTTTCATTAAGTGTCTTTTTAGTTTCTAAAGTTGTGCAAAAGTTTCTAGAGTTGCAAATGTGCTCAATAACAGTCGTACTCTCAGATAGTGTAATCAATCAATGGAATCCCAAAAAAAAAATATCTGTTAGCCTCACCGTCTCACCGTCATGTCGCAACAGACTCTGCTTCTAGTTTGACCAGGCCCTTTATCAGATGTCAACCGACGACTTACCTAATGGATCGTCTAATGCAGTTGAAGCAAAATCTGTGGCCGCACGGCGTTTGGACAGGATCTCGAAGTCCTAGAAGGCAGATAGGGCACTCATACTTGCTTTCTAAAGGCGGATCAAAGAGTTCATCATAACCCTCTTCGAGCCTTTGAGGTCCGCCATATTGGTTGATAAACGGCAAACTAGCTGGAACTTGTGTCCCTCGTATCTCGTCATACTCGCTAGCGTTTCTCGTTTTCGGGCCGCTAAAACTGTGATTCATGTTATCCACCTATTGGTAAACCAGAGGAAGACGAAGTAACACACAAGCAGAATAATAACAGGGAAAATACCCTATCCCATGATGCATTACGAGCATACCCGAAACCGAAACCGCCTGTTCAAAATAGCCAATCATCGGAGACGACCGTTATACTCCATGTAGTCCGGTCGCTTAGTGTTTCAATCTATACATAGCGGACAAAAGCACCAAACTTGGCATAAAGATAGCCAAGAGGATGTAATCAATACTGAGACCGGTACCACTTGGGGATTTTGTGTAATAACGGAATATAAAATTGGAAAAAAAGCGTCCATCACGGGCTCCCTGTGGTGAAATTTAAACTAAGGGCGAAATACCTGATTGTTTTTTTTAGGGGTAGGGGAAATATAACGGTATTTGTTAATATTTCAAAATAAAACTGTCGTCGGCTGCATTTAAACGTTTTATTTGGGAGAAAAAGTTTCCAATCCCCCTCACGGTTGTCCAAGATGGCGGCTCATATTGGCACTATACTGCTATATGCTGTGAGTACCTCATAAAATCGCGTATTTTAGTACAAACAAAAACTCATTCTTCATGTATCAAGGACTTACAATGTCTATAACCTACTAAATATGAACTTTTTTTATTTTAAATTTATTTCTTCTAAATCTGCGATTAATCGCAATTACCGGGTATTTTGACGTTGGCTAAATAAGAAGAGCTAGAGATGGATTTAATTAATAAGGGGGCTTTGTAAGTGTCTGTCAACTAGACACCAAAGACCAATAAGATGCTTTAGATATGCCTCTTTAATAAAAGTTATTAGATTGTGTTTCTTTTCTCTTGCGGAAGAAACATCTGTAGAAACTCTTTGTCCCAAATAGCGCAAAATGGCACAGGAATTGTCACACATTTGCGGTATTAATGCTCGAAAGCACTTTAGAACGAAAGAAGCTGACCAGCAGAGTCACTACGAAAGTGCTTATTGCTCCCTACGTGTGAATTACATTGATGAGGTTGAAACGCATCGCATGCTTAAACAGGATACCAACCAACCTTCAACAAATCGCCGCAGCAATAGAAGAGGACTATGTTATTATCCTAAAGATGTCTTAATGATGACCTCAGGGATGGAAAGGGCCGTGGAGCATAAGAAAAGGAAAGGTCTCCAGGAAGCGCGAGAGAGGATAATTAAAAATGTATAGAGCTTACGTACGCTAGCATGTGCGCAGGGTCCGCGGGGATCTCTTTTCCATATAGAGGAATTTTCCTTTCTCATGGAGGTTTTCTTCGAGGTACAAAGAAACGACGGTGCTATAAACAAGTGTTCAAAAACTCTAGTGTTGACGAAACCAGCGTCAACCTTGAGAGAGGACACGTTTAGCCCCAAACCTGACGTAAGCTGTCACGGTAGTTGATTGACAGTCTCTTGTAGTTTTACGTGACGTCACTTAGAATAGAGGGCACTCATGAAAGCATGGCTGACACAGCTCGGACCTTGTAAACTACCTTGTTGTTTCTAATAAATATTACCTAGAAAATCAAGACATGGCGGCAGCGGCGAGATTCCTGAATCCACCGGAGTTCTTCGACTTCACCAAGCCTTTAAAGTGGCCGGAATGGAAGCCGAAGTTCGAGCGATACGCGATTGCTACGAAACTTACGAAGGAAGAAGGGGAAATACAGGTGAGCACGCTCGTTTATTCAATGGGAATTGAAGCGGAAAACATTCTCAAGTCCTTTGATTTTGGGTCAGAAGCTGACAAGAAAGACTTAGAGAAAGTCCTAAAGAAATATGATGATTATTTTATTTCAAAGAGAAATGTTATTCGTGAGCGAGCGAAATTCCATCAGAGATCTCAAATACCGGGAGAATCGGCAGAATCATTCATAAGAAACCTGTACGAATTAGCTGAATATTGCGAATTTGGGGATCTAAAGGACGCAAATTAGAGATAGAATTGTCATTGGAACTCTAGATAAAGAACTATCTAAGAAGTTACAAATGAAATCAGATTTAAACCTGGATTCAGCAATACAAATGGCTCGACAATCCGAGTTGATCAAATCTCATATTTCAGACCAAAGTCCAAACAAATTGCTCGAAGTTCACCGTAAACCACAGGGTTCCCGCACGCAGGGTAGAAACCGGAAGTTCAAAGAACAAAACAAGGGGCAAGAAAAAAAAAAACAGGAGCTAAGAAATGCGACAGGTGCGCCCGCACACACGCTAATAATGATGTTTGTCCCGCTAAAGGAAAAAAGTGCAACAAGTGTAAAAAATACAATCATTTTGCGGCAGCTTGTCACTCGCCACCTATGAATGCTAATGAGGTTACACAACCACAGGGAGACCAGCGATTTTTCTTAGGAGATGTAGAATCGGACGGAACAAAGAATCCATGGACAGTTGATTTGTTAATCAACCAGAAACCTGTTAATTTCAAGATTGACACGGGGGCTGATATTACAAATTTGTCGGAATCGACTTATAATCATCTCCCAAACCCTCCAAAGCTAGAGCCAGAGCGCGCTGATATTTCAAGCCCAGGAGGAAAACTGATCTGTAAAGGACAATTTCTGACTGAAGCTAAGCTAAATGGGGAGACATACCAGGTTAAGATGTTTGTTATTGCAGGAGAGCAAGTGCACAATTTACTAGGACGGGACACTGCTTGTAAAATGAGTCTAGTACAGAGAGTCGGAGAAGTTTCGTTTGACGTATTCGGAGATATTGGTCTTCTTATTTGTGCGCCAGTGAAAATCGAGTTACGAGAGGGTGCACAACCGTATCACGTCAATACCGCCAGACAAATCCCGTTCCCACTCTTACCTAAAGTCGAGAGTGAGCTGGACAGAATGAAGCGCGAAGGTATAATTGAGGGAATTACAGAGCCTACTGATTGGTGTGCGCCTATGATTCCAGTCGCAAAGAGTAATGAGAAGGTCAGGATTTGTGTTGATCTGAGACGACTAAATGAATCTGTGAAGCGAGAGAGATATGTCCTGCCAACCCTTGATGATGTTGCGCCCAAGATGGTTGGAGCGACCTTGTTTTCAAAGCTCGACGCGTCAAGTGGATTTTGGCAAATACCCCTCAATGATGAAAGCGCAAAGCTTACGACCTTCATCACACCACAAGGCAGATTTTGTTTCCGAAGATTGCCGTTTGGTATAACCTCTGCACCCGAGATATTTCAGCGATGCATGACAGATTTGTTGAAGAACCAAGAAGGAGCATACGCGATAATGGATGACGTCATTATCGTCGGGAAAACCCCGGAAGAACACGACAAAAGATTACGCGAGACTTTGAAGATCATTGAAGAATCGGGTTTGAAGCTGAACAAAGAAAAGTGTGAGTTCCGAAAGAAAGAAATCTCTTATTTTGGACATGTGATTAACCAGCAAGGCATTAGTCCAAACCCCGAGAAAGTGAGAGCTATCCAAGCACTCGCAGCGCCAGAGAATGTCAGTGAGTTACGCCAAGTGACAGGCATGATTAACTACCTTGGCAAATACCTACCCAACTTATCCACAGTCATGGCTCCAATGAACGACTTGCTTAAGTCAGATACAGTCTGGCAGTGGACCGAAGTACAACAAGAAGCCTTTGATAAGGTCAAAGAGATGGTATCCACAACGCCAGTTCTAATATTTTACGATCCAAACAAGGCGATCACTGTTAGCGCAGACGCTAGTAGCTACGGAATCGGGGGAGTTCTACTTCAGGAAGACAAAGGGACATTGCGTCCAGTAGCATTCTGCTCGCGAACACTAACACCAGCAGAGACCAGATACTCGCAGATCGAGAAGGAATGTTTGGCATCCGTGTGGACTTGTGAGAGATTTTCACGTTATCTGATTGGTCTAGAATCTTTCACACTTCTTACAGATCACAAACCGCTAGTACCGCTGATTAACTGTAAGGATTTGGATAAGACACCTGTGAGATGTCAACGCCTGCTAATGCGCCTGATGAGGTTTAATGCGAAAGCAGTGCACATACCTGGTAAGGAACTTATAATAACAGGCACACTGAGCAGAAACCCACTTAAGTCAAATGTGTCAGACAGCGAAGATGTTAAAGCATACGTAGACTCAGTAGTGAACACTAGAATTGCGAAAGATAAACTTCAAGAGATAGAGCAAGAAACTTAGGAAGATTCCAAGCTTAAGTTAGTATTGGAATACGTTAGAAATGGATGGCCGATGCATCCAAAACAGGTTCCCGAAGAAATACGAGAGTATTTTGGAATTCGTAACGAACTATCATAAGTCAATGGCAAGCTCGTGTTTGGGAGTCGTGTTGTGATCCCAGAATCGATGCGCGGTTACGTCTTGGACAGAATCCATGATGGACACCAGGGTGTAACCAAGTGCCGCGAGAGAGCACGTCTCTCCGTCTGGTGGCCTGGTTTAAGCAGAAGTATCGCACAGAAGGTTGCGTCATGTGAATTCTGTTTAGTCAACCAGCCTACGCAGAGAAAGGAACCTCTAAGAACCACACCCCTACCAGATAGACCATGGCAGATGATTGCAGCAGATCTTGCAATGTCGGATGGTCAAGATTATCTTATCGTCACAGACTACTATTCAAGGTATATTGAAATCGCACACACTACAAAGTCACCTCATACTACCTCCAAACGAGTGATTGGTAAACTTAAGAACATGTTTGCGAGATGGGGAATACCCCAACTAGTAAAGAGTGATGGGGGACTTCAGTTCACATCTAAGGAGTTCGAGGAGTTCAGTAAGGAGTATGGTTTTACGCACGATCCATCGACCCCACATTTCCCTCAAGGAAATGGTGAAGCGGAAAGTGGAGTACGAATTGCGAAGAGGATTCTGAAACAAGAGGATCCTTTCTTAGCATTGATAACTTATAGAGCAACACCGACACAAGCCACAAAGGAAAGTCCTTGTAAGCTTATAATGGGTCGTGAAATACGCACAAGATTGCCTACACTAACTGATAATTTACATTCAAAGACGCCAAATCACAAAGAGGTGAGAAAAGCCGACGAGAAAACCAAGCAGAGATACAAGAAGTCATTCGATGATCGTCACGGCGTTAGATCACTACCTGTACTCGAAAAAGGAGATCAAGTAAGAGTCAAACTTGATAATGAAAAAGGATGGAAAACACAAGGTCGAATTGTTGCAGCAGACACTCGTAACAGATCGTACATCGTAGAAACGTCTAACTCAAGTCTTCTGAAGCGAAATCGTCGTCATTTACGTCCTTCAGCTGGGATAGATCAAGATATTATTCCCTACGAGCTACCGGAAGAAGAGGATGTCAAGAGCGATGACACTCAAGATGTTGATGACTACAGGAGCTGAGCAGTTTGATGATGCTAATACTAGGGAGCTCAAAACCCGTAGTGGTAGAACTGTTAAAAAGCCAATGAGATACATTGAAGAGTTCTAAGGAATAATATTAAGGCTGTAAAGTTCATATTACGTTTCATAAGCAGTATCTCCTTTTAGGGGGGAGATGTCACGATAGTTGATTGACAGTCTCTTGTAGTTTTACGTGACGTCACTTAGAATAGAGGGCACTCATGAAAGCATGGCTGACACAGCTCGGACCTTGTAAACTACGTTGTTGTTTCTAATAAATATTACCTAGAAAATCAAGACATAAGCCAGAATTATTCTAACGATCAGAGGGTTTTGAGCGCCATGTCCGTAGACACCAACCACCACTGCCGATCTATATTAGTTTGATATACTTTTTATAACATTTTATTACATATTACAAAATGAAAATATTAATCATGGAACGCTATTAGCTAGGGTTTTTGGCTTCATACGACCGAGTGGTTGGAATGGGACGCTTTGGCCCATAACTAGCATGGGGGTAGAGCGAGGCTCTCGCCTCGGAAACAATTGTGATAATTTTATTTTAAATAACATAGGGCCGTAACGAAAAGATAAACAAATTATCCGAGTTGGCATGGTATAATTTATCAACGCACAACAGGGTATGAAAATCTCCCTCATCGGTAGCATTTTTTCCTGCTGACGGGCCTATTAATCACAGCCGCGCTGGTTGAATTAAAGCTCTGTAACCCTTAATGTAATACTAAGGGAACTCATTGAAAAACATTTCTGGGGAGATTCATGTGCACCACCTATTTGTGCTTACTAAATAAACAAAAACCTGTCATATTCGCATGTTAGCAAAAGGGATGTAAAAAAGGCCGCGTGGGGCCTGGGTTCCAGTTGGTTTTCCTTCTTCAAAGGTAGCTTTTTATAGCTTTTTTTATGTTTTTTGGCTCAGAATTCGATAGAAAACAGCTTAAATGATATAAATCGTTTTCAAAAAATGTGTATTTTTAACTTTTTTGTGTCTTGAAAAGGTATGAAAATCTTACAACAGGGTACCCACAACACTTAATATAAATAATTGCTCTTTATCTATGGATCCGCTAATGGTACCGGTGGGCACCGGTCTCAATCTACCATCCTCTAGGCTATATTTATACCAAGTTTGGTGCTTTTGTCCACTTGTGTATAGATTGAGCTCTTTTTTGTGCGCTAAGTGACCCGACTAATGGGTCACTTAGCGAAAGCAGGTTTAGCGCTATTTTGGCTACCTTGACATTTGATTGGATAAAAAGGGCATTCATTCCTGGGTTAGCGTTTATCTGCTTTCTAGGAACCAGGCCCAGGTAGCCCGTGTTTCCAGTCCAGGCCTCTTGTCAGATAAATATAATTTACAGGAGTACATATTTTTTTTCCATTTTTATTTTCATTACATATGCACAAATATATTTGTATGGTAATTTTGTAGCCTTAAAAACTACCGAAACGATTTGTATTTTCAAACAATTCCTTTTTTTAGTTCAACTTTAAAGTCCATGCAAATTTGCCAGTTTAAGTATACATCAGCCCATACACGCATGCAAACCTTTTCACCGGCTTTAGATTGTGTAGTTCCAGACAAAATCCATGCCCTCCCTCCCCATTGAGGGAGTCGGAGGTATGGCCCCCCACCCCTCTGAAATTTCCAGCCCCCTGGAAAAAAAATAAATACAGTAACTGTTAAGGAAAAGGGCATTTTACCCCCCCCCCCCCCTCCCCTCTGAAAATTTCTGGGCATTTGAGCCCCCCAAACCCCCCCGGAATTTCCAATCCCCTCAATGCATACCAAATGCTTTGAAAAAGATATCCTGCGCACCAACCCCCTCCCTCCCCCCCTCAAAAGTCAAATGGTTGGCCCCTGATTTTTCCTTTCCAGCTAGTGTAATAAGAAATCGCCTGATACTCGGGCTACGGCCCAGGCGTCTCAAGTCAGACTAGTCAGCGCAACGAGCCATGGAAAGCTTTAGCGCTCGCGCAAAGGACCAAGGGAAGAACCTTCGGTCACGCATGTAATAAGTAAACTATCCGACACTGCATCCATTGTGTCTTCGCATAAGGTTGGGGATAAATTTGGCGATTCAACAATGGTCGCAGTGCGAATTGTACCAGGGTGGGAGGGAGGGCAGATGTAATGCCACCTTACCCCGCCCCGCCACCTCAGCACTCACTTTCTAATCACTCTGACCCTGGCATGCTTCCTCTGCTTCTGTAGTTAAGCACACTGTGGCAATTTATTCATGGTTGTAGATGTTATAAGCGCTGACCGTAATGTACGCAGCGAGAATAGTAAACTATCCGACACTGCATCCATTGTGTCATCGCATAAGAATGGGGATAAATTTGGCTCATTGTCGGTCTAGTCTCCTTTCACAGCACTGCCAACCGATGGATCCCTTTCTCCCAAACCAATATCTCCATGAGGCCATCGGTTACTGAGAGAAGGGGGGAGTGGTCCCCCTTCCCAGCTCAGCAATTTGTGAACCTAACCACCAACTGTCAAACTCCTAATTAATAACTCTATCTTCTCCCCATACCTAAAGGACATCCTAACACCCAGGTAGGCTTGTACTCCCTCACATATATTCACAACCCTAATTTGTATAGAGCGGTCTCAACTAATCAGGGGAATTGGTGATCGGTGAATTGGTGGGACTCGGTTACTACACGCTAACATACAAAAATCCCGACAGTATAGTATAGTTATACTTCACGGATTAATTGAAACCACTCTCACTCTTCCGCGTGGCATTCTCGAGAACCCAAAGGAGCGAGGGGAGTTAAACCTGATACACCGTCTGGGTCCTCGAGCATATCTTTCATGGTTGTTTACATACAATCTGATACCCCCAAACCTAAAATTCATACTTGCCATTTCACTGAGGATCATGCGCTCTTTTCCGCGATTCGTTACAAGCTGCCGGAAATGCAACGAAGCACCTCAATTCATTAGCATCCTGCCACGCGTTCAAGGGGCCCTAATGAGATTCAGACGCCAGACGTGCGGACGCCCCTGCAGGATTGAGGACCTTTGCCAACTGCACATAATACAGGGCCGTATGGCGGTTGGACCAACCAATATGATCCATAATTTAGGAGAGGTAAGCGCCTGTCAAGGCGCGGGTGATTGCACACCCAGCTCTAAAGCCATGCAATGTCTCTCCCTCATCTGCTTTCAAGTCCTTTAAGTAGCCTTTTAGCCTCGCCTCAGCCGCGGATGAGGACAGAGGCGAATCTCGAACTCCGAGGTCTGGTGTAACCGTGCGAAAATGTTAACCTCTTGTTAAATTAATTCCTGTATCGCGCGCCACTTCCATGTATCGCTCTATACCTCGAGCGGGCATATCTCCAGCTGGGGATTTCTTCTCACCCCAAAGACATTTCCATCGCCATCTATGAGGGTTTTCCCCCAGATGTGATTAAAGAGGAACCCGTCGTTCTGAGGAAATCTCAAGATCTCTACAACTTTCATTTGCCCCAGGTCGCCCGATATGTCTCCATTGAAGAAGGCCATTTTATTGTACGCCTTATTCATCTCGCTGTCTAAATGCAAAGATAATTGCGAGAGTTTGTCCACAAAGAAAGGCATAGCCTGCTTTGGGGATATTTTAGCTTGGAGTTGCTCTGCAGTTATCAACCTCAGGTAGTCTTTAAGCGACTTATTCGCTGCCGGGTTGCCCAAACCTAACCGTTTATCCCATTCGCCGTCTCTTCCCATAGCGTGAAATATAGCCATTAGCTTTCCAATATAAGAGTCAACTGTCTAGTAAGATAGGTGGGTCTGGCAGCCACAGCCGAAGTACCCTTTCTTTCCGATAAACTGACAGGAGAGACGATGCACCTGAGATCTCCCATCTTTGTCTTTGAAGACCAAGAAGCGGCAAAGATCTCATGGCGTTAACGTTGCTATGGAAACGTATCCAGGGAGCGCCGCCAGGAACTCCTGTAGTTCGCATCTCAGAGTCCTCTTGTTTGTCATAACTGGTGGCCCTGTCAAAATCCCATATAACTGCTGCAGTCGTCTATCAACTTTATGTACGTCCACGCTTATCTTCTTGACCGGGGCCTGGGGGAGACTCGCCTTCTATAGCCGCATTGCTGACAAAACCGGAAATCTTGATCATTGGCATGGGAACATACGGGGAATCTGACCGAGGGGGGAAATAATTTGGCTATAACCGGGAGGTCCTGTGCAGGGAGAAAGAGAAAATAGAGAACAGTAGTTGGGGAACATCCTCTTTTATTTACACATCGCGAGCCTATTTGATTTATAAGAAACTTTGACAGCTTATGATGTCGTACTTGTCTCCTTTATCTAAATTACTAATCTCAATTACTCAATTACTGTTACGTTTATCAAGATGGGCTCACAGTCCAAATTCTACGAGAAAAGCCCAGACGTCACCCTCGACCGCATGTCCCTCTGTCCAGCAGGGTAGAGTAAAGCTGAAGCATCCCCTCTCTCTGCCACTTTGCATTTCCTTCGGGAAAACCGTTGAATCAAGGGCCACCAAAATTCCCTTGGGTAGTTGTCGATGACTATAACTGTACACGATTGTGTGTAGCCTTTCAGGAACCTCGACACTGGGCCTATCAACGTACTCGGGGGAAAAACGTAAGGGCGCTTCATCTCTGTTGAGAACCGTGTCAGGTCCTGCGCAAACAAGTTTACTCCAAGCGAGCCCGGGGACGGGTATTGTGTGAAGTGCGGGAGGGTTCTTCCCGCCTTATCGGTCATGGTGTACGAATCTAGGGCCATGAGGTCACAGGAGTGTCCGCCGATGTCTCCTAACTGCTGTTGTACCAACTTCCACACTCTAGGTGCTAGTTTGCGATCCCCTACTGACAATCTACGCGATGGGGGGTCAGCTGGATTCAGGAGAGTCGGAACATAAGACATGCGGAGCTGTACATTCAACTGCATTGTCGGGAAGAACAGTTCTTTAAGAGCCACGTTGAAGGCGTGGCTGCGGCTCCCTTGTTTACTCCAAGCATAGACGACCGCTTTTTTATCCACCAACATGTCAACGCGTGCGTTTCTCAAATGACTGCAAAATTCGCGCACAACGTGATTGGCCGCTCTAGCTTCCTTGGTTGCGATGTCGAGGGACATTTCCTCCGCTGTCCAGTAGTCGGATGTCTCCAGGTGAGGGGTAAATGATAAGGCGACTCCACCCTAACCAGTGAGAGAGGCGTCCGACGCCAGTTGCACCTGTATGTGTCTCTCATCAGGCCATGGCAGTGGTTCATCCCATCGTTCAAGGAATAGCCAGTGGCTTATTTCCTCTCTCAGGGCACCTTGAACCGGAACTGGCTTCATCTTACGTAAGCCTGACGCAATCGCCGCATTCATTCCCCTTGTAAAAAGTCTAGCAGCCGGGACAACCAGTGAGAATGATACGCACTTTCCCGAAATTCGTTGCAGAGTCTTAACTGACACCCAGCGTTTGGAGGGCGTGTCTTTAATTAACTCAAGAAACTTCGTCTTTTTATCCTCTTTAAGATGAAAGACCTCTCTGCCTGAATCGGCAAGGAAACCCAGGATAAGGGACTACCTCTCTGGGCGTCAAGATGGACTTCGATAGTCCCAAGAAATATTCAAGCCGTACCAAGTGGAAGGCCACTAGGAAAATCGTCTACTGAGCCGCCGCCAAGTCTCGCTGTTGAGTAGTACCTAGGCGCTCATATGCTCCCGATCCAGGCGGTATCTGCAATTGGCCATTGTGTCTGTCATCGATGTACAGTAGACACAGGATCCCGAGGGATCTGAAGTAATTAGATGCCAAAAGTCCCTTGGTGTGGTACACATATGGTGAGATCTTCCAACCAAACGGGATCGTGTTGTATACAAAATACCACCCACTGGATGCCAAAGAAGCGGCGACTGGCCTCGGTTAAGAGGAGGTGATCGTAACCGGATTTGTCGTCGAGAACCGTCTAAAAGGCATCCTCGGAGACATAGCGGGGTAGATCTATGATTCTATCTAGTGAAAAAGGCCTTCCCCTTTAAATGTCCCCCTAAAGTGCCGAAAATACGGGAAAATAGATACTTTTCCCGAGATCCATTGCAAGACCTCGTCACGGCGTTCAGGTGGGGCGTTTTTAGCAGTTTTTTTTTCCCAGTGCCCAAAATGCTCATGCAATTCTCCGGCCACGAAAGTCTTCGACTTTGCCCATGGCCTCCCTTTTTTCCACCAAGGTAGCTGTTTGCGCCATCTTAGCGTCAGCAGCCACCTCTCTGCTGGCTAACAAGGGGCTTCCTTCAAAATTTATCCACCGTATATGGTTATTCTTATTTTGCTTTTTTTTCCATTATGCACAATCAAAGTCGTTGTTTTTTTTCCCACAACCAGAATGTAACCTACACCACACAAAAGAGTGGAGAAAAAAAAATAAATGGGCGGAAAACCCCGTACCAGCCAGCAGAGAGACGGCAATTCTGACCCAGTATTACCGGGAGGCTTTTTTGTAGCCATTTTTCAAAACTCCCATCTCTCCGTGGCTCCAAAAATCTAGCCTAAGAGACTATAAATTATGTGTGGGTTTGTTTGTTTGTTGTCGTTGACTAGAAAACCTTGGCTTAATGGTGTTATATACTGATATACCCACCCAAACAGATATTTTTCTTTTGTCTTTGTTCTGCTTTATTACTTTACACACGATTTAAGTAAGTATATTAGATACATATCATCGGTCGGCGTTAATCAGGATGTTCTGTGGACCCTCTCTGGGGGGCTGGTTTGGGCCCCGGCGTTGCGCCCTCCTCCGTTCCATACACCTAGATATGAAATGCCCTGTCTTGTTGCAATAGTAGCATCGAGCCGCACCAGGGCTCTCGTTTCTTCTTGTCTGTTCTCTGGATGGTCCCGGACGATAAGAGTCCTGAAACCTTTGCCAATTGCGTTTCCCTATTGCTTTTTCCACTTTGGCGACCGCATCAAAGGCAACTTAATGGTCTTTATCACCAAGGAGCCTCAGCATAAATCGTAAGTGCTCTTTGGGATACTAAGAGAGATAGCGGAAAGGCTTTTATCGTTCCCTTTGAAGTATATACCGGGAAGCGAAAAAAAAGTAGTTTTATTTTTTCTCTGCAACTTTTGAAAAATAAAATCACCTGATACTCGGGCTACACTCTTTTTTTATAAGGTCGTCTAATTTTTAGTTAAGGTTGGACCGTCCTTATCTTTGGAGCGTTTGACAATGAGGCTGAAAAATGGGTGTTCTTAAAAAATACTATACTTCATGAAGTCATGAAGTGTTAGAAAAAAAATTACACATATTGAGCCCCTGACACATAATAAAATAACAATGATGTTGTTATTATTATAAACAAATTGATTATGTATTTTAAAACTCATCACAACAACAAAACAACTTTGCTTTTATCTGAGCCTCGGCATGTTCTTGAAATTTGGTGAACTCTCAAGCTGGACCTTCTTATAAAAGAGGTTGTTATAAAAATAAGGTTAGCTCTGGGAGTAAAAGCACATTTCACCCCCCTTCCCCCCCCACCCCCCCCCCCCCCCCCCCCCCCCCCACACACACACACACACACACACAAACGCCTGCTTCACCGAGCAGTTATTTATGGTGTGCTATGACCAGGAAGTGACAAGAGCGCGCCACATTCCTGACCTGATAAGCATCACAAATATGTAGCGGACGCACCACCAGAAACCACCTTGTACCACGTAATTTAGAATATATCTCATAGAACATTATTTACACAATGGCTTTAAATAAATAGAGAATACTACATGGAAAGTGCGCGAGTACGAAAGTACGGTTTTTATTCACGAGTTGTACATTTTTTACAATTTATAATAAGCTTATTACTTTTAAGTAATAAAATGTTAAAACATTCTATTAGACTTGGCTGCAGTGGCTCCGATGTTTGTGCTGTTCGACGGTTCAGTTGCCCGCGATGATTCTAGATACTAAAATAGATACTTATCAGAAACTAAAAAGATACTAAACAGAAACTAATAGCAAGGGGGGAAGTTGTTGATATAACAAAAAATATTCAAAATTACTTATTTTTTGCATAGAATTAGAGAGTACGGCTGGAAATAGGTCAACATATTTTACAGCGATTTTCCCGCTATTTAGCGGATATCACTAGCGTGAAATAATCAAAAGGCGGTCGATCGACCGCGTTGATCCTAGAACCTAAAATTTCTAACCTAAACAGAAACTAATTGCAAGGGGGGGTAGTTGTTAATAACAAAAAAAAAATCAAAATTACCAATTACCTATTTTCTGCATAGAATAACAGAGTAGGGCTGGAAATACGTCAAAAAAATTTACAGCGATTGTTTGCCCTATTTAGCAGATTTAGGCTAAATTTTTATTTCAGCATCTCTAACGTTAAATATTCAAAAGGCGTTCCTACACATAGCTTAATACAACTGAATAAATAATATTTTGGATTTTGTTCGTATATATAGAATCTGTGTAGGAACATTTTTTTCTTTCTTTATTTTTCTTTCTTTATTATAATTTTTCTTTTTGTTTAAACAGATCAGAAACTGGTCCATAAAATTATGCCGATTATTATTACAAAGAATCACAAATGTACATATAATTCTTAAACTAATGCAAAACAATACTAGATTCCTTAAAACAAAACACAAACTCGGTCAACTCTCAATCCGAATTCCCTGGATAACTCGTTGTCCTCGCTTTTACCTCGTGAATCCTGATAACACATGTCAATCAAATAATAACAAATAATATCCGAGTTATCTACAAACGTCATAACTTCTCGAGATAGCATTAATATCTGACCTAATTAACTGACCCTAAAAACACAATATATTCCTCCCCCCTTATGATTTTTCTCTCTCTACATGTTATCTACAAATTGCATGCTTAGTTGGACGTGTTCGAAGGTTATACCCCCCTTTTGCGTGGTGGTTCATTCTGTTGAATGTTATCATTGTCATTGACACTCGATGATTTCTCATTTGACGGGGGGGGGGGGGGGGGGGTCTGCATGTCGGTAGTCAGTTAAAATTTTCATAATTAGTCGGTAGTCGGTAAGAATTATCGGTCTTTGTCGGTAGTCGGTGAATCTAAGGTTGTATTCGCTCTTTTACCAGATTCCTTGTATAAACAAGATTAAACATTATTTAAGATTGATTAGTAATTAATAACTTATTGGTAATAAATTTATTATGGATTAATAATTAACTGAAAAGTTTGATGCAACAGGAAATACAAAGGGCAGATTCTGAAATGACCGAATTTATATACCGGAAATAATAAAATGTCGGTAGTCGGCAAATATCTATTTTTGTCGCTAGTCAACAGTTTTTTTTTTCATATTTTGTCGGTAGTCAGTTACTTTTTAAGCCGTTTTTCGCTAGTCGGTTAACCCCACCCAGACCCTGATTTGAAGACTCTTGATCGTCACTTTCCTCGTCGCTCTCTTCAAGACGCATTTTTGTTTGTTTATTTATTTAATATAACATACCTATCATACTATTATGTATATTATTGTATATATACTTATGATAAGAGTGGTTGTCAAAAACCCGTGAAATACTATTTAGTTTATTTAGTACTAATACACGGTAAAGCCTTTGATTTCTGGCTTGACTATTACATTTTAACAACTAAATTTTGTTTTGTTTTGAAAATCACTCTACTAGTGTGCGGTAGATAGTATTTTGTATTAAATATATTTATTATTTTTAGTCCTGATGCTTTTTATCGTGTGGCCCTACCACCCTCACAACACATGGCTATATCCCCTTTGGACCCCTGAAGTCTTGTTTTTTTTTCTATCTTCGTATATATGTATTCCTTACCTATTTAAGCTTGTTAGCTGTGCTGTGCATTATATTATGAATTTTCAAGGTTGCATCAATAAAGGTGAAGTAAAGTGATGCCATATTAAAAAAAATTACCCAGATAACCCTGGGATCGAAATTGCATTGCTTTTTTATTTTCGCTGTGGTACCATTCTTCTGATAGACCTTGTAGACCTCCTACCTACCATAAGTTTACTTCCTTTTAAGTGGTATCAATCCCTTGATGTCTTTTGATGGCGCGGATTTTAAAGGGCAAGGGTCTGATCGTGATTCCAAACTCGGCATCGAGCATTTCGGGTAAAGCCTCACTTGCACGGAACTCGAACATGCGCAGAAGCCGAACCGTGAACAGGAAAAGTTCCATCCGGGCAAGTTGCTCTCCGGGACAAGAGCGCAGCCCCATGCCGTATGGAGTGAACCCCTCAGTGCTGGCCGTGCTGAAACCACCACGCGAGTCAAGGAACCTTTCGGGACGGAACTCCATGGGGGCGTCCCAGACCTTGGGATCATGGCCCATGGCCCATAAGTTGACTATAACAGTAGTGCCCTTGGAAATATGGTACCCTGCGAGGACCATGTCTACCATGGCGAGATGAGGGACCGCTAGGGGCATAATTGAAATGATGCGCATCACCTCAGCAATGAAAGCCTCCAAGTATGGCAATCTTTTTCTATCCTCCCATGTTATTGGTTGATCCGGGCTTATGACTTTATCAATTTGTTTGAATGCACGCGCTTGAACATCCGGGTATTTCACGAAAAAGTAGATGTTCCAAAGCAGCAGCATCGTGGGCGTTTCACTTCCGGCCATTATTGTGTCGTTCATGGTCATCATCACGTGATCATCCGTCAGTATCAACGTATCTGATTGGCTATCCGTTCTGCTAGTTTTCTGATTGGCCTCTTCGATCAGTGCATACGTCAGGTCTTTGCTTTTTGCCAGCACCATGCCATCGCCTCGAAGCCTGTCTTGGTGCTCTTGAAACCTTTTGTTTAAAACATCGTCTCTCAGTTTTACCGCCGTTTGCACGCGCTTGACCAAACTGAAGGGAAAATATCTCAAGAGAGGGAATGCATCAATAAAGCTAGTCGCAGTTAAACCTTCAACAAATATTTTCAGCGAGTCCATAAGTTGCCAAAATTCTTCATTCTCCACTGTAAACCGCTCACCGAACGTAATTCTGCCGACGACATTCCCTGCAGCAAAAGTCATGTCGCGACGAGGATCGAAATCTTTGCAGCCATGACTGACAAACAGATCACAAAGATAATCGACTTCCTTTGTGATGATCTCCTGTAAGTTCTCTCCTGTCTTCAGGGTTTCGAAATACTTCACTGTTTTCATGATAGTTTTCTGCTGGCGTCGTAAGGTGGGAGTGTAATTCTGAAACCCGACGCCTTTACCGTCTCGCGAGAACTTACTACCGACAAAGTGATGCGGTCGGCCAGCAAATGCGTTTCCTCGCTTCATCAGCGCTTCCTTTGCAATTTCGTAGCTGTTCAATACTACCGCTAACTGTGAGCCCATGTTTAGTGTGTAGATGGGGCCGTAGATGTTTCCGAGTCGTGCAAGATCCAAGTGAGGTTTGCTGGATAGGAGATGAAGGTTTACTATCAGAGGTAATGGTAACGGACCCGGAGGAAGGTTTCTTTTGGTCCTTAGAGCAATCCAAATGATGAAATAGGCAACGTAGCACGCCAAACATGCAAATACAATTCCCACGACCATTGCTGCTAGCTGGATTGAAATCAAACTCCTGTTGCCAACGCTCCTGTCTGGAGCCAAAAGTGTCACTCCTTTCCAAAGGAATGCGAAGCGTGATTTGAGTAAAAATAATTTCTTCGTACTTAAAACAAATTGCTTACCAAACGTTGCACACAGACACAACAATAGTCTTGCTTCGTACTAAAAAAAACAAATTGCTAACAAAACGCTACGTTGCACACAAACAATAACAAACCTGTGCTGCTATTATGTTACAGGGATTAAAGTCCATATATTGTCACCAGGGTCGGAAGGCCTCACGCAATTGCAGAGTTTTACACGCTATTCTCTTTTGATCGAGGAATAAACAGAAACAGCAAGAAGACAAGGCCCATATGAAGAAAACGTAGGCGTTTTGGGGGTCTGGTACCGAGAAATCTTGGATTCTTTACCAAAACTTTCTCGATTGACTAAAGATTCGAAAAGATGGTCACAGTCACTCTTTTTCGTTTCTGATTACAAGTCATAAAGTTTAAAAAGCACCTGCGATACGGTAACCTTAAAAATTACAAGAATCATGCAGTTTTTCCATATAAGGAATATATTAGTTTCCTTATATGGAAGTGACTGCATTTGACAAAAACGACAATTTTGGCTAAATTTTCTTGATATGGTAGCATGAGGGGGGGGGGGGGGGGGGGGGGGGGCACGTGCCGCCAATGAAAAATTATAAGAAATTCCTAGTAGGGGCGTTTCTGTATCGAGTAACATACAGAACAAACGGAGTGAAAAACTTTTGAAAAACGTATTTGGGAAGAGGTCAAAACGGGTACGGTGAGATACGGGCCATCATCATCGTCACCATCTCCGATAATAATTATTATCATTGTCATTAACTGCGCTTGACACCAGGAACCCAATAAGATACATAAACTTTGAAAATGTCCGGAGCTCAGAGCCAGGATTTGATCACAGTCACTGCAATATGATCAAAACTCGAGCGCCGATGCGCCGAGCGCCTGTGTTTCTTTTCTGCTGCTTTCAGGGCAAAGCAATGCCTGCGGAGCTCGAGGAGGCCAGTACAAGACCACTCGTCACGCAATCTGGTCAAAAAATTGTGATACAGATTAGGGGCGGATCTCAGCTTTTTGCTAAACGGGGGTTTGGCTCAGTGGGGGTGGGGGTATTTTTTTGTGAGATATGGCCTTCTGGCAGCCCAAGGGGGGGGGATTAACCCCCCTAAACCCTCCCCTAGATCTGCTACTGCAAATAGATAAAGTCTTTTGGGGCTGAATTTATTACCTGGGCTCTCTTTTTTTCTCACTTTCGTCCCAGCGCCACAGAATTAAAAAAAAAAAAAAAAACGAATAATCCCGAATGAGAGCCCACTGGCGGGCTAGGCGGAGGGTTGGCGGAGGCTTTACCACGGGTAGACCGACACTAGGGTATTTACCGAATCTAATTTAGCCGACAGTTAGGTGAAATGAGACATGGGATCACATGGAATCTGACTAGAACTAATGAACGGCCGTCAGCTTGATTAGAAAACATTGAGTCGATTTAGCTGTTGGGCCTCCTGTGTACCTTTCATGTGTTTGCGCTGTCCTTTGTTTAGCGTACAGCAGGCTCATGTGTTTCTGTTTTCCACATGACAAGTGAGAGAGCACAACTTTACACAACACGAGACATACGTCGAGTTCACGGACCATTTGACAGCCGGATTACTGTCCGTAAAGATACACCGAGCTAGGACTGACTGTTCGAAATGGTGGAAAGGATATCCAACCAAAGGAATTGACAGAAGATGTGTGTAAATCTTTAGAAGTGTGAGCCACGAACTTTAGCGCGCGTTTTGTCGATTATGAAACGGCTCACACATATAGCAAGACATTTCCTTCGTTTGAAGGCCGAATTGAAAGTGTCCGCTGTCGTGAGAGGTTTCCCTGCTCGCCTATAATGCTGTTGGCCAGTATGGGAATCGTAAAGATCCGAGTTATTGGAGTTTTGCTTATGTTATCGCTCGGTTCGTCTGTCGTTCTTTGGTGGGTTACGCCGCCGGCTCATCACAGCTCACAAGGTTAGTTTAACGCTAACTTTTACTTGCATACGATTTCTTTCAAGTTTCAAATAGGATATTAACATCCCTGCACTGCGTCTCTTAGCTTAATTGAATTTATTCGTTTTTGCGTTGAATTTCTCAGATTAACACATGTTGCCGTTTGAGAGCGATATTTTTAGGGGCTGAGGGGTGTTGAAAGGGACTTCCGTTTGAATTATATCGGGATTCAGTGCACAAGTATGCGGCGAAGTTTAGTTATGCCGTTTAACCCCGTTGATTCTCGTTCAGTGATCCTCTGCCGACATTATACAAAGCGAATAAGTATCCCGTCCTGATGTTAAGAACAATACACCTCCTTTATATTCCCAATTGGCGATAGTGCACTAAATGTTGGAATGATTAATCGATGGCTCGCGCTACTATGGTTTTTGCGCGTGGGAGTTCCAGCTAAAAGACTTGGATTTCACCCAAGTTCTGGCATAATCCAGGAAAGCCGCGTTTCTGCCTAGCCCAAGTTTAAAATCTGAAGTGTTTTTGCACACAATGTCCGTGATAAAATAAATATTTGTATCAAAAAATTGCTGAAGATATTTCGTTCTTTTTTATCGAACCTCAAAACAACCGTGAACAATAATTGTTCGTTGTTTTGTTTTTGATGTGCCCGAAAACTACACAGAAGCCATATGATTTGCTGTTTGGCTTAGTTGTCAAGTTGTAGATTTTAATGGTTGTAGTAAATTGTTTGTCTTATGTCGTTATCACGTCATAGATGTACTACCAAAATGCCTTATTCATTTGATAAGCAAACAATTCCTACTCATTTAATTGACTCTCTTTAGAGATGTTTTCCTAAGTATTTTAGAAAGTTTGAGTTCTGTTCGTGCGAAATTCATATGGGTGTTGATCAATTTGGCTAGTTTTCTTATCTGAGTTAATTAGTCCACCGCGTGTTTACATGATAGGGGAAATTTAGCGTAAAATCTCTGTGTGTTTGACAAGTTGTCTAGGGGCTTTGCAGTCCAGATGGCTATCTTTCCTAAGCCAAAGCCTCGCTTTCTACTTGACCAAGTTGACAGCTCCGCCTGTACAAACATTCAGAGCTCATATCTGCAGCTAGAGTTTGCAAACGACTTCTAATTAGTTGTTTTTAATTCCTAAATAATTAACATGCTATGCGAGTAATGTTGTTAAATAATGGAAAATTTCATGGAGTCAGGTAATTGCAGAAGTCAACATATGCTAGACATAATATTGATCTGGTGCTACCATATAGGGTATGAATGTGAACATCTTACTCATGCTAGAGAGAGATGGTTGTTCATGCATGGTATTCCACCTTGAAGGCATTTCAATTGAAAGTCATAATCATGTTATGAATGGTTTCACTTTAATCACTTACTGTAAGGCTCCATCAATGTTTTTTTTTATAGAATTAGACACAAAATCGTGCATGATGCCTCAACCCATCCATTTCAAGCCCAAAGTTCAAAATCCATATTTTTACTCTAAACGCATGATAAAGTCATCTTTTTACACCTCTATTGCAAAGTTTTGATAAGAGAAATTCAACAATGACAAGAATTTAACCTGCCTTGCTTTGGTTTCTGATCAATAGGGTCACTTGACATCTGGAAAAATTTTGTTATAAAAGGCTATCAACCCTATGCCTTATCATTGACATTCTTTGGCTTGGTCTATGGACTGAAACCACAACGAGAATGAAGAAATTCAATTTTTTGTTGCTTACTAATTATCTCTCCCTCTTGCATGTCTGATTTTTCTTGGTTATTTGATTTTGCATTCTGATAACATTATTATAAACTTTAAAAATATATTGCTTGATTGCAATTATGACTAGAAGTTGATTTTAAAGATCCACTGATATAAGATGGTTTGACAATATTTTTATGAAAATTGGAAAAACCTACTAACATCACAAACAGCTGTTTGTGTATACTCAGAAACAGACTTCATTAGTTAGTTTCCTATCCATTTTATGTCTTGCTATTAAGGTAGCATTAATTGTTTTCTGTGTGTAATCTGTGGCAAATCAGACCACACCTAGACTAAAATAGTCCATCTTTAATGAGTTTCACCCTTTGTGGTCACCATTTAATCTGGGTCAGTGGCCTATGGTGTGCATTACAGTTGTAGTATTATATGGTATTAGGGGATGGCACTTTTCATGCTACAGATATCAGTTATTTCAGCTTGAAAAGGAATCAATCATTAGTTACTCAGTTAGATGGATGTACAAAGGTTTGGTTTCACTAGTTTTGTGCAAAAAGAAAAGACATCACTGTGCATTGTTCTTGATAGCACAATCACCAAAGTAAAGCATTGTTTTTTCCGTAGCGTGGAAATAGCATTTGCTTAGAAATTTTAAGTGCCCCTGATTTGTTGCTCTGATGGATTCTACCTCATGACCATTTGATGCGGTTGCATGTTATATCAAGAGAGGTGTCTAGACAGACAGAGTTATCATGTTTTGTAGTAGAAATATTATCAAATGTAAAATAACCTATTTGTTGTTTAAAAAAATCATACACAATTTTAATCCAAACAAGAAAAATATAATTGCCCCAATACTAATTTAAAAAGGGTCTAATGTGGCATACATGCAGGATATATCCTCCTTAAAGACAGTAAAGCCAGATTTGTTTGATAAACGCTCATTAAATAAACAGAAAACATCTCTAGTAACCACATGCCAGCCAAAACTTGGTGATGGACTTAGAGCTAGAACTAATGAGAAATGTCTCTAACATACTTTTGGAAGGATCCTGGCTTCTTTCTATAATAGAAAAGGCCAAGCTACTGTGTTGCTCAGTTTTCTAATAAATGTGAACTTTAGAAGCACACTAGCATACACACATTGGCACCAGTCGGGCCAAGACGGGACGCTAGCACAGTCTATTACCCGTGCAGTTCGGCAACCATGGACAGCTGTTTCGTCCTTATTAGGACTCGTCAGCATGGCATAGCCGGTTTGCCTCAGTTAAACTTCATCGGCAAAAAAACTGCAGGGGGACTTCGACTCAAACGAAGTGCTTTAAACCACAGCTCAGATCCATGTGGGATCTAGAGCTATGCCATGCTGAGGAGTCCTAATAAGGACGAAACAGCTGTCCATGGTTGCCGAACTGCATGGGTAATAGACTTTGCTAGCGTCCCGTCTTGGCCCGACTGGTGCCAATGTGTGTGTGCTTTTAAAGTCCACATTTCAGTTTTCCCAATCTTTGTTTATAAATATGTAGCTTTGTAATAGATACTGTAGGTATGGTTACCAATACTGGCTTAAAGATATTTGATTCATTTATCTGCTTGATCAGTTCTGAGTGCCAATATATCTCTAGCCTCTCTAAGCTATCATGCTTGTTTATTGCTTTAATTCAATTAATTTATCAATCTGCAAACCTCCAAAATGTAGTGTGCATGTCTAGCAGGTGTGATGTTTTAAGTGGGAGGGCACTGAGGATAAAAATTTGGTTTCCAGAAAATATCTCAGTAGTTTTTTTAGACAAGAAAGGATACCTACAGTATTACTGTAGTTACTTTAACCTCAATGTAGCATGAG
Organism: Nematostella vectensis; assembly: GCF_932526225.1. NCBI lineage: Eukaryota > Metazoa > Cnidaria > Anthozoa > Actiniaria > Edwardsiidae > Nematostella > Nematostella vectensis. Next base: position 12,117,734 of record NC_064039.1, read on the forward strand.
TTTTGCTTTACCTTCAGATCAAGGGATCCCACAATTCCATGCGTTATCTTCTAATGATGGCAGCCAGTTATTGACTAGACTTAATGACATAAGAGGGGAAAATTCTCAACTAAGGCACCAACTAGATCTCGCAAACCAGCGACTCCAGGACTTGGATCATAGACTACAGATAATGAAGGATTTGAGAGGTATAGATGATAAGATTTGACATGCATTTTATGATAATACTTAGAAAAATAATAACAACACTGAAAAGAGATTCATGGTAGCCTTTTTTCGAAATTGCTTTTCTCGAAATTGCTTAGACTGCATTGTTTGATATGACCAAAATATGATAATGGCATTGATGATAATACTGTTGTTCTTTTTAAAGTTCGTAGCAATAATTCATCAACTCTGCTCTATCAGGATATTCTTGCTGTTCCTCAGTGTGAGGTGAGTTGTCCGTGCAGTGCTGTATCCTACTGTAGGATTAGGGGAGGGCAAGCTTTAAATCGGTAATTCCAGAAAATATCCGTACCCTTACAGTAGTAGGCTTTGTTCTTTCCCCCCCCCCCCCCCCCCCCCCCCATGCTTCCGGAATTCCAATTTCTTGGCAAGACCCCCTCCACTCTGGAAATCTTTGTTTGTTTTTTTTTTAAATATAAGAAAATATAATAAGTTATTTTATTAAAGTCACTATTTACATGCAAAATGCTTTTCATTTGTACTCAAAAGTAAAAAATAATTCAATATACGCTGTCACCAACATAAAGTTAATTTTAGGATTCCATCTCATACAAACCTGAACCTTGAATGCTGTTCCCTTCAGATCCTTATCTGACCATAAATCTGCTACCTTTCTAATGATTCCAACACAATTTATGTCATCTACAGTCAGAGAGTCCTCTAGTTTTTTAGGTAACTCCCTTTCACGTTTTGCGGTGATCCTGTGGCTACTTGGGGTGTCCTTTCCTTGTCTTTTAGTAGGAGGGCCGCTCTCAAGGAGTTTCTTAGACTTTCTTTCACTCACTTTCTTGTCGTATTCCTTGTTCATTTCTGTTTTCGCACAGATAATTTTATTTTCCATACTGTCTACTGTCTCTCTGTTCCTTTAAATGAACCCAAGGTCTTCTAATTCCTGTAAAGCTTTCATGGCAGTAATGACCTTTGGGAGTGCCCGCAAAGTATGCCGGATCCACAAGCATGTCGTGAGTGATCCTCAAGATTTTGTTGCCATTGAATGAGCTTCAAACTAAAACTTATAGACTGTTTTGTTTTAACGATTTGAACTCGCCTGAAAGTAAGACTGTCAATGGCCGGTCATGAGTTTTTGAGTTATTGTACAAACGGAGTCAAGCCAATCAGGATCTTGATTTTTTTAGTTAGCCAGCAAATTTTGCCTGGGCTTGGTTGATCTATAGACCCCAAAATCCTAAAACCACTGCTACGCAAGGTATTGCTTCAGTTTTATGAGTAGTGGATATTTTGTTCCTAAACCAGCTTAGACATATGTTACGGGCCAGACTCATGGAAATTTAAACAGCAATCTATGCAGTCTTCGCAGTTAAGCTTTTCTTTTTGAAAGACGTGCCATACATGCAAACGCTCCAACTGGAGATGACAATATATAAAGGTATCCCGATCTAGATATAAAAATAGTCGCAGGTGTTGCTTCTCTTTCCAAAGATCCTGATGATGCGTGTTATGTTGTAGTACGGTTTAGTTGTTGAAGCTTTCATAAACAAATCAGATATATAAACTACAGCAGCACTCTAGATAGAAACAAGAGAGATTCCAAACCACTTTATCGTGCTTGTATGCTAATCAGTAAGACTCGGTAAGATGGCAGTTGTTTTTTCTAATTATGTTTTTGGCCTTCTGAACTTGGCACCCCCCGTGCTTTCGGAAAAATTCTCAAATGCTGGTCGTCATTGGGGTACAAATATTTTCTGGAATTACCCAATGTTAAAATTACTATGCATTAAAAGGGAAAGGGTCTCACCTAACATGCCATACTCCCTTATTTTTTCCCAATAACTGTATGTACATACGGCTTATTTCAGTGTAGAGCTTTGTTTTCAGGTCTTTTATTCTGACTTGTGTGACATTGTCGTTTTAGAAGATACTGCAGTTTTCAATTGTATGGAAAAATTCATTTTGCATTTTGCATGTGCCAGTGCTGAAAAAACGCAAGACTAGTTCCAGTACCGCGCGGTTAAACCAGCCTTTTTGTTTTAAAATGGTGGGTTTTTACCGGCGAACCACCACATTTTGGCGAATGCTAAGAAATATAGCGCAAGGCTGAAGCTATAATTTTCTTTATGACTCCCTTATTATCAAACAAATCTGTCATCTTTTGTACAGTATGGTTTTAATGCTGTACAGATTGTCAAAACAGCAACTGAAGTCAGCCTTTCGTACCTTTACTCGAATGCTTCAGCACTACAATTGTGTTTGTTTTCACCAGAGCACGCGCATGAGCATACGTTATTCAGCACTGTCTATGTATGTCTAATAATCTTTGACCAATTTCTCTAGGTTATCCACATAGCCGTCGTTTGTGCTGGTCACTCTGCAAGTCGTCAGGCTGTCACTCTTATCAAGTCACTTTTGTTCTACCGCCACAATCCTCTACATTTTCATTTTGTTTCTGATTCTGTTGCTGAGCTCATCCTTGGAACGTTATTCAGGACGTGGGGAGTGCCTGCAGGTACTGTGTATAATCTCTTTGCTACCACTAACGATTAACAGCTGCAATTAAAACCATAACATAAAAAGATATGATTAAATATGCCTAAATAACTGATTTGGCTGGAAAATGTATAGTAGCACTGTAACCAAAATTGTGGGGGTTAAACCATAATCCAAAATAAATCCTTTAAAAGTATTTGATTCTCAGTCATTTTTACCTTGGTTCTATACTATCACCCTAGATGTACAAAGTTTATTCCTAGACAGCTATATGTATTATCATATCCATCAATTGCAGAAGAATGATTGTACAGTAATTGCAAGATTTCAGAATTGCATTTTCAATTTTTTTTCTTGGAACTACTACTTGGAACTTCTAGTTCTTTACCCAACCTATCTATGTACCATAGGAACTTAGAGTCAACAGTATAGCTATAATGTATATTACTGTTCTCTGTACCTACAGTATTGTTTCATCTGTGTTTACTGATTAATAATTCCTTTCTTGTTTATCTCTTGTAGTGCAAACCAGCTTTTACCACTTAGAAAAATATAAGGTATGCCCTAGTGATAAACCGTTTTTATTGAAAATGCAAAACATGTTAGTATCTTACTTCTGTTTACAGCTACAGTACTGTTTTCTATTATTATTGCTCCTATTTACCTCCCACTCTTTCCACTGATTTTAGGATAGGGTTTCATGGGTGCCAAACAAGCACTATTCTGGAGTGTTTGGTCTCATGAAACTTGTACTGACTGAAGCTTTACCTGAGGTGCTTGATAAGGTGAGCAATAGTATTTAAGATATATGTAATAATGATAATAGTAATTCATTTTTTTAACGTTTTACAGCCATGCTGAATTGCTGAATTGCAGTTTCTGGCCATAAGACTAGTAATATCAAAATCAGTGTTTTACAGTGACAAACTGGCTATATACATTTGAGTTCCTTGGCCTCAAATTATTTAAAATTGGATATATTTTTTTTTATACTGAGGGGTCTTTGGCCTTGAGCTCCCTTATGAATTCCCTACATATTGCACTAAATTACTACTTTATGTTATTTCTCAAGACTTTAAGAAAAGTATTGGCTCAAAGTTGGTGCTCTTAATGTAATGGCATTTTTTTATGTCTATATGGCATCACCATATAGGACTTTTGCAGCACAAGAGGCCGTTTCCCACCTCTGCCATGTTTCATATCTTAACGTTTTGCAAGCACTGGTTCACTAAACTGGTTGCTGGCACTACAAAATAGTCTTTTTTAATTTCTTTTAATAATTAATATTTTATCAAATATTTCTTTTTTATCTTCCAGGTGATAGTGCTCGACACTGATGTTATATTTGCTTCTGATGTGGCTGAACTTTGGAAACTTCTAGACCAGCTGACAAAGAAGAAGGTGTGGGACTTGTTTACCTACTGTACACTTAAACAGTATATGGTGGAACCCTGACTCAGGACAATTACCCAATAGCCTTTGCCATCAAGGACAGTTTTTTTTTAATTACAGATGACTGGATAGGAATTCCATACTTGCTTACACAGAACACCTCTTTAGAAGGGCAGTGCTTAGTCAGTCCCTATGGTGTCCTTTTTAGCAGGGGTAATTTGGAGTAATTTGTTTTATTTCAAAGGCAATCGGACTTGTAGAGAACCAGAGTGACTGGTACCTTGGAAAACTGTGGAAAAATCACAAGCCATGGCCTGCTTTGGTATGTTTCCTTTCGCCTTACTCTCTTGAATGGCATTTCCAATCACAATTCTAAACACTTTCCATAAAAAAGACAGCTTTATTCATTCTTATACAATAACACATATTTTAAAGACTGAATGTGATAATTCTGGACGATACAATTACATTTGTAATTTATTCAGGTGTTCTAACATCTAAGATTTCTCAACTCGTTCATTGTTAGAAAAAACCTTTGTCAATGGTAACATAGACATTGTAATATAAAAGTTGTCAAGATATTGTACAGATATCTTATTGTGTTTATCAGGGTCGGGGATTTAACACTGGTGTGATATTACTTGATCTTAACAAACTGCGTCGCATGAACTGGAAGGACAAATGGAGATTAACAGCTGAGAAGGAGTTGATGACCATGTTGTCTACTGCCTTAGCAGATCAGGTGATTATTTTAAGCATTTTTCCACCAGCTTCTGCAGGCCCATAAATATAAAGATTCTTAACATGATGCAGTTACAGTGGGCTGATGGTAGTACACAAAGGGGGCTTGTAGCCCAGCTGGAACTTCAGGCTAATTGACAGAAGATAGGGGACATGTACCTGTAATTGAACAAGGGCTGAGGATCATTCGAATTAAAGAAATGAAATAAGAACTTCCTTATACACTGTATGTAACAGTACTGTAGGCTCTTATAAGATTTTTCCAGACATGTTTTTCTCACTCATACCATTTTTTTTCAAGAAGCATCTGTGCTTTACTTTGTTTTCATGCTCTGTTACTGGTGGACTATATTCTTCTTTATCTTTTGTCTGCTCCCCATTTTGGTGGTACAGAATTTCTGCACTTTTTTTATTCAAATTCGCCATCTACATTACAAAAAAATAACTGCTCCTCCATCTCTTTCTTTCAGGATATATTTAATGCAGTGATAAAAAATGACCCTCATTTGTTGCATAAGCTGCCTTGTACATGGAATGTCCAGCTTGGAGACAACACACGCAGTGAGGTAACCATAGTGTACATAACCTCCATTCGCTTGCTGCTTGGTAGCCTACTTTTAAGGCAAGCAAGAACAAAACCATTCTTTACTTTTGGCACCTCTCACACATTTTCCTTGGTACTCTACTTGGAAGGGTGCATTGGCAAAACTTGTGGAATGGAGGCAGTTTAGCTACGCATACTTCTCGAAAACAAAAATAGTGTTACAGAATGGCAAACCTGCTTAGCCTCTAGCTTTAGTGTAGACAACATGTTATAGTTATTTTGTTGTCACCCAAACTAGGTTTGTTTGCATGATGGATGACACTGCCTTTTCCATGATACTTAATAACTATTGATCTGATTGTTTGCAGCAATGCTACACAGAAGTCAATGAATTAAAGGTACATAATCGCACAGAATCTCTCTTCTTATTCCTCCTCTCGAAACAGTTTACAACAACCTCTCATCAAACTATATAGACTGAAATCAATCAAGCCATTCACAGCATCAAATAAGAACTGTATTCTACAGTAGTAACCATTAAATGTGTCAAAGTTACGTGCTGAAGTATTATGTTCTCTGATGACTGTAAACAAATAGATGTTACCACCAACTTCTTTTGCAGGTTATCCACTGGAACTCTCCTAAAAAACTCCTGGTGAAAAACAAGCATGGTGATTTCTTCAGGAATCTTTATTTAACTTTCCTCGAATATGATGGTAACTTATTGAGGTATGGTCAGAATTTATAAGGTGTGTTGTCCAATCCATTTCCTCGATATTGTATCACTGTATGGCAAATTGTTTTGCAGGCGTGCATTATTCCATTGTGAAAAAGAAGGGGATAAGACGACTCCCTCTAACAACTCTCTTACGGCAAGCGAGCAGGAAATAGTTACCAAGGTACAAAAGGTTTTTTTCCTCAAACTTATCCAGGGCATGTACAACCTTCGCAAATAAGGGGGGAATCAAAACTTAAAGAGATGCTTCATGTTTATTATTTTTCTTGCCCTTGAAAGTGGCGTTAGAGCTACAGTTCTCTAGGAAATGCATTCGACTGCATAGCTGAATTGCTATGGCACACTTCAAAATCTGATATAAAGTTTAACTCCGGGTCATACCAATCTCTAATATAAATGAAGAATTGTTGTAAATAGTTGCTTCCCTTTGCTGTTTGTATTCTTCTTATGGCTTAGGAACTTCCATCTCATCTTTGCCCTGGGCCATCTTCATATGCTGTCTGAACAGCTTTACTCGGTTGACAACAAAATAAAAGGAGTGTCACGTTAAGCTGTTAAAACACCGTACAGGATAATTTGAAATTTTGTACTGCTAAACAATTGCTATATAACACGTTTTGTTTCCCCAGATAAAACTGTACTGTTAGCACAAGGCTTTATTCCTCCTATTTATTCCTAATTCTACCTCAGTTGCTAAGTATTACACTCTTGTTCAGCTGCCAGGCGTGGATGGTGAAGACCCGTGCTATGAGTTTAAGCAAGAGCAGCACCTGACGCAACGCACCCATCTCTACTACTTAGACTACGATTTCACCATGGTGAGTGAGACATTTACCTAAATATTTACTACATCTTTAGACTATGATTTCACCGTGGTAAATGAGACATTTACCACACCTCTACTTCTTACTTAGACTATGATTTCACCGTGGTAAGTAAGACATTTACCTAAATATTTACTACATCTTTAGACTGATTTCACCGTGGTAATTGAGACATTTACCCCCAATATTTACTACATATTTAGACTATGATCTCACCGTGGTAAGTGAGACATTTACCCAAATATTTACTACATCTTTAGACTATAATTTCACCGTGGTGAGACATTTACCCCATCCCTACTATTTCAAGGATTTTGCCCTTTCAAAACTCTTGGAAAGTCTACTGCATTCACACCCTACTGTAGATATTAAGATTGGCTCCTTGGAACTATGATAATATGTGTGTTAATGATACGCAGGAGTATGGCCCACACGATGTTACGCTTGTCGCCCAGCTCTCCATGGATCGGCTCCAGATGGTTGAAGCTCTCTGTCAGAACTGGGAAGGTCCGATCAGCCTCGCGCTCTACATGTCCGACAGCGAGGCACAGCAATTTCTACGTTATGCGTTGGGCTCGCCTGTACTTAAGGCTCGCAAGAATATTGGCTATCACATCGTGTTTAAAGAAGGGGTAAGCATATTTTGGCATGTCCGACAGCGAGGCGCAGCAGTTTCTCCGTTATGCGCTTGGCTATCACATCGTGTTTAAAGAATGGGTAAGTATATTTTGAGTATGAATATATTATATTCAGAATCTGCAGAAATCTTCAATGATTAAACATCAAACTTATCTTAGCCGGATTATCGAAGCCGAATTGGACTGACTTTTAAAACCAATGAAGCCATACCATTCGACACATGTTCATAAGCATAACTGTTTTGTGTGTGTGTGTGTGTGTGTGTTTTCCAGCAATTCTACCCTGTGAATTATCTCCGCAACATTGCATTGGAGCACGCGCGGACCCCGTTTGTGTTCCTCACTGATATCGACTTTCTACCGATGCCTTCGCTGAACGTCTACATCAAGTGAGTTACCGATGATGTGCGATTACAAGAAAAATCCATGTTAATAAACGGAAGGAATTGGAAATCTGGCTACCAGTGCGCAGGGTGTAAAAACCCTAATACCAACACCGCATTTCGGCATAATTTGGGGTGTGGTTCTATCAGAAAATTCCTTGGAGAAGGAACAATGTTGTAATAGCTGAATTTTCAGAAATAGGAACTACTTGCTCATCAACCCATGTAAGCCACATTAGCTAATCGAGAATATTTAAGATCGAGGGGGAGTCTTCCCACCAGAACCAGGAGTGATTTTAATTTTTTTACGGCTGTAGTCAAATCAAATGTGACTGTGGGTGTGATTGAAAATGCTCTTTGTCTGACACAGCAATCTCCTTGTAATACACTAAACCTCATTTTAGCTTGTCTGCTATAATTTTGTTGCCTAATTATGGCCCCCTAACCTTTGGTATCGGGAAATGCATTCTCGTGTTTGGGGGGGGGGGGGGGGGGGTAAAAAAAGAATCTACACAGTTTTTTTAATTTATATCCTTTGCTGCCTTCAATTTCATAGCTCTTGCTCGATACTGTAATATATTATATTTTCTATAAAACCATCATGTCCTTATGATATGAGTGATCTGCGCTGGTTAGAAAAAACATTATGTATTTATCTTATTTCTGTACTTGTTGATTAAAAAATGAGCTTGATCTTCTTTCATCAGGCAGATGCTGGAATCCTCTCCTAACGAGAAAAAGGTGAGACTATTATCTTAATCCTTGCGCATCACCATCTACTTCACAGCGGAAGATCGATCACTAATCCATCCCTCTCTCTGCGGTCTCGTTAACTTGTTCTGCGACCTCTTGCCTAATGCGCCACATTAGTTCTCTTTCCCAGATTTTTCTGGAAGGCGGCGAAGTTCACTTGGCTTTAAGTACTTGCCTTGTTACCATATCGCGGTCGCATCTGGGCTCAATTCCCCCCTTATTGCTCCCTCTCATCGTATGCAATGCGATAGATTTGTTCACTTAAATGAATGTCAGCTGATAGATGTGGAATTCTGGTTGCCAGCCTCTTGAATTGATAACAGAGATATGGCGGCAGAATCTGTGCAGTGTCCACTTTATAATAAATCATAGCGCATTCCTACATAATTAACTGAATCGACCATACGATTTCTTGTTTGTAATGTTACAGTCATGTGTATTTACTCGCTTAATGAAAAGGCATGCATGGGTTTCAAAGCAGGAAAGGAATCGGGACACATCTTAAGTGTATTAAAGATAATGATTTAAGATAATGATTTTTTAAAAGTATATTTGTTCATTTTCTTAAATTCTTGGTTGCACTTCTGTAATTGATTACATGATACTAGCACCTAGATGATACGTTAATGACCAATATGCCTCGTTTTGAGAAGAAGTGGAAGAGTGTATTTACTGTTTATCACTCTATTAACAATAATGAAATTCTTGCATAACATTCATCTCACTCTATCCCTCTTTACTGTTCATATCCAGTAGATTTATTGTATTTTAACCCCTAAGCTTTTTCGGTCTTCGTACACGTCCTTGTTGCGCAGGCTAACGTTATTACCATGCGATCTCGACCTGGATATTAAACAGCCTCTGTCATCCGCCATTTTGTCATCCTAGCAAAGTACCAAGTGTGAAAAAGCATCCATTTCCATCCGCTGATTTTAGGAAACCAATGGAATATTTTCGGCTGAATTTGGTAGATGAAGTATAAAACATTGCTTTGAGATGGTTATTTCGAGATGTAACACATCATGCGTCGTCCAATATTGAATGAAAACAATACCAAAGGTGAAGCTGACATGGGCACTTAAAGGCCTGGTGATTTTTATCCCCTCGCTCCTTTAGAAGGCCAATTATGCCACCTTTTCACCCTCCTCGCACCACACTGAGTCACACAAAGCACCGATGTGCATAGGGCGTTGTAAGGCGTGTACCGGAGACACTATGAACTATTAGACTTTATTCGTGGATGGTTATTTTCTCGCAAATAGACCGTTGTATTTCAAGGGCGATTAACGTTGTTTAAACAAATATTTCACAATTTCGTGACGGCACTAGCCCTTTTGTTATATACAGATAAAACCTTGTTATGATTTCCTGTCTAGCACTAGACCGCAAACAAGGCCGTTACTCGTGAATCTTAGACGCTCTGCTAAATTTAATCTCTTTTATGGCGATTTTTGTGTCAAAGAAGCTTCTCAGTCTTTTAGAGCGGCCTTTAAACGACCCGGTCCAGCACGTTTTTTTAATAGTCCCAGATACCCACCCTGAGTGTGCGCGTTAATAACAAAACAATGACTTTATTATCACAGGCGTACGTTGTCCCCGCGTTTGAGACCCTCCACTACAAGCTGGAATTTCCTCAGACCAAGTCACAGCTACTCTCCTCCTGGGACCTAGGCACCGTCTTTATCTTCAGGTTAGAGTATCTGTCCATCTTGTGCAATAAAGGCAGCCTTCTCTCTGGAATTCTGATTGGACTTGCTGTGGTGTTGACTCGTCCCAGACCATGCGCATTCACACAGGTCGTCAACAAGCACCGAAACCCAGATAGAACGCTTAGGGTTTGGGCCCCAGTGAAGGACTTTAAGTACAGTTGATCACAATGGCTCTCAAGTGGGAGCCTCCAAAACATAGATTGTTACAGGGATAATTGAAGCAAAAATCCGATTGGAATAGTTTTTCACCAACCTTGTTTGAAGGTTCCTATGGAATATAGCTTGATTTAATCTGTGATGTTGCAGGTACAACGAGTGGAGTAAAGGGCATGCGCCAACAGACTACGCCAAGTGGAGAACCGCCACTACGTTATACACAGTAAGCCATCAACCAAAAGATCACTACCTAGACTTAAAGTTACAACAGGGAACCGCACAAAACCGTGGCTTTGTGACCACGCAGAGCTATGACTAATCCTGACCTCTCCAAACTGTGACTGTGCCGTGACTACATAAAACAGTGGCTGTGCCGTGATTACATAAAACAGTGGCTGTGCCGTGACTACATAAAACAGTGGCTGTGCCGTGACTACATAAAACAGTGACTGTGCCGTGACTACATAAAACAGTGGCTGTGCCGTGACTACATAGAACAGTGGCTGTGCCGTGACTAAATAAAACAGTGGCTGTTTTGTGACTACTTAAAACAGTGGCTGTGTCGTGACTACATAAAACAGTGGCTGTGTCGTGACTACATAAAACAGTGGCTGTGCCGTGACTACATAGAACAGTGGCTGTGCCGTGACTACATAAAACAGTGGCTGTTTTGTGACTACATAAAACAGTGGCTGTACCGTGACTACATAAAACAGTGGCTGTGCCGTGACTACATAAAACAGTGGCTGTGCCGTGACTACATAGAACAGTGGCTGTGTCGTGACTACATAAAACAGTGGCTGTGCCGTGACTACATAGAACAGTGGCTGTGCCGTGACTACATAAAACAGTGGCTGTGCCGTGACTACATAAAACAGTGGCTGTGCCGTGACTACATAGAACAGTGGCTGTGTCGTGACTACATAAAACAGTGGCTGTTTTGTGACTACTTAAAACAGTGGCTGTGCCGTGACTACATAAAACAGTGGCTAATTTTAGACTAACCGTGAACACACAGTACCCTTACCGTAGAAAACCATGTCACATGTCACAACAACAACACCACCGTGACCGTTGCCTCTCCGTATCTTACATAGAAAGTTTGCTTGGTGTATCTTCGACCCAATATTTATCTAAAAATCTACTTGTTATCGCCTCCTAGTTATATATATCATGAACATGAGCATTCTTGTCCTGTTTCCTAGGTTCAATGGGAGGAGGATTATGAGCCGTACATCGTGGTTCCCAAGGACATTGTTCGTTATGACACCAGATTCGTAGGCTTTGGCTGGAATAAAGTGTCGCATATTATGGAAGTACACGCCCAGGGGTAAGGACATGCAAAAATTCGTCTATTGTTATTATTTTGTAGCTGAGAACTCCTTCAAGATACAGACATCTCCCTCTGAGGACGTTCACACCTTATCAATCACTCTTGGTCCCTTGTGGTGTTACCTACCAACACACTAAAATCCAATCAAGGCACCAACCCTTTGCTGGTAGTATATTCGGTGTTCATTTTTTTTGCAAACTTAGCATTGCCTGCATATTGAGGAGATGATGGTATTTATGTGATTAACCGTTTTTGTGATTATACTGTTTGTTACTGGACACTGTCCCATGACGCTTGTTTTGTGATAACGCCCTGGTCAGTCACGCCCTTGTTATCGTTACCATTTTATACATACTGAAAGAAAAATTATGTTAAGAAATCTCGAAATGACCACGTCAAAAAAATCTAATACTTTAATAAATGCAATCGAAAATATCGCAAAAACTTTCCCAAATCAGCTAATGGAACTGGATGTTTTTCCACACTTGTCGTTTTGCTAGGATGACAAAATGGCGGCTGACAAAGGCGCTTGCGCCCTCGTGTCCACTTTACGCGAACCAGCGCCCTAAGATAGCCCTGTGTGCAAAATAGCGCCCTTTACTGCCTGTTTCTCTCAATTTAGGTACGAATTTGTGGTTCTCTCTAACACGTTCATCGTTCGTTTGTCTCCCAATTTAGGTATGAATTTGTGGTTCTCCCTAACGCGTTCATCGTCCATTTGCCCCACTCCCCTTCGTTTGATATCTTCAAGTTCAGATCCAGTCAGCAGTACAGAAGGTGAGCATTCAGCTCGAGCTGTCTCAAGTCACATCAGCGCAATCCTATTGGTTCCCAATAGTGCTTACCCCAGCCTCTTTTCTGTTGCAATCAGATGTCAGACTAGATTACAATCACAGATCAGACCGGTATATTTTATTCTACTTTTTCTTCTGAGGATTTCCTCATTTTCAACTAAATAGCTTAGTTTATAGAAAAGAAGATCATTGGCCTGAATGCGTCAAACTGTTTGATAAAAAAATGTTTAAAAGAAATCAGAGAAAGAAGGTCGAAATAAGATTCTTCTCGCAACTTACGCCAAACAGTCCACACCCCCCTTCAAATAAATAAATAAATAAATAAATAAATAAATAAATAAATAAATAAATAAATAAATAAATAAATAAATAAATAAATAAATAAATATATAAAAAAAGGAAGACACCAGGAATTATAGACATCATATCAATGTTGGCATATGATTATTTATGTGTTTTCTTTTTACATTTCTTTCCTAAATGACGGTTCTAGCAACTCCATGCTCTCTTGCTCACACACTCTCTCGTAAATCCCTCAGGTTCCTTAATGACGGTTCTAGCAACTCCATGCTCTCTTGCTCACACACTCTCTCGTATATCCCCCAGGTGTCTGCGAGAGCTCAAGGATCAGTTCAAGAAATATCTCCTTCAGCATTACGGACAGGACAAGTTCCCCGAGCTCGAGTTAGACAGCTGACGGCCGCCTCGTCCATAGATATGTACATTTACAATGTCTACAGAATGATACATAGTTTGTAGTAATTTATTTTTTCAGTAGGTGGTTTCAAAAAGGTATATATGGAGAACAAGCTTAACTATTATCATTTCGAGGGATTATTCAAGAAGTGCACAAAGATGGTATGCAAATGCAACAGGATAATAGCTATTAAATCCGAGAGATAATAGATAGAAAGATATTTCTTTGTTCTGAAGCCTGACTGCTTCTGGGTAACTGTGTAGGAAGTTAAACAAAACAAAAGTCGAAAAGGAAACCTCACCCTTCCCAGAATACATTGGAATGGTAACATAATATACCTACTCGATTTTTATCTTTGGCTGTCAGCCGGTTCCAGCTTTTGTACACCAACTACCTTGGAGTGTACGTGTATACATAGCATAACACATACATATTACAACCAGGGAGATTTAAAGTAATGGATTATGGGTAGGGTATAACTGTCCCTTAAAACACTGTTGTGTTCTAGGTTTGTGTTAGTGGTTTAATTATTGAATGGATGAAATGTTGGTTGATTGGGGAAATATTGAGAGGTTTTTTGTAGGGGCGGGTTCAAATATTTCTTGATAGGAACTGCTACCTCGTTTCCGCTCACCACCAAACTATATGTACATCGCAAATTATCGCAAAGTATGAAATAATATAAAAAATCTATATTTTTATTGAAAGAATTAGAATTGTACATAACTTGATTGTAATAAAGAAAATGCACAGCCTTAATTTTTGTTTTTTTTACATATTGGTCAAAGAAAACCGAACGCAACTGAGATTTATTTTGTGACGGAAGCCCCTTATACGCGAACTAGCGCCGTTAGATACGTCGTCCTTTATGCCCTTAGACACTCCTTTACGCCCTTAGATACTTCTATACGCCCTTAGATACTCCTTTACGCCCTTAGATACTCCTTTACGCCCTCAGATACTCCTTTACGTCCTCAGATACTTCTATACCCCTTTAGATAGTCCTTTACGCCCTTAGATACTCCTTTACACCCTAAGATACTCCTTTACGCCCTTAGATACTCCTTTACACCCTAAGATACTCCTTTACGCCCTTAGATACTTCTATACGCCCTTTGATACTCCTTTACGCCCTTAGATACTCCTTTATGCCCTCAGATACTCCTTTACGCCCTTAGATACTCCTTTATGCCCTCAGATACTCCTTTACGCCCTTTGATACTCCTTTACGCCCTTAGATACTTCTATACGCCTTTAGATAGTCCTTTACGCCCTTAGATACTCCTTTACTTCCTTAGATACTCCTTTACGCCCTTAGATACTCCTTTACACCCTAAGATACTCCTTTACGCCCTTAGATACTCCTTTACACCCTAAGATACTCCTTTACGCCCTTAGATAATTCTATACGCCCTTAGATACTCCTTTATGCCCTCAGATACTCCTTTACGCCCTTTGATACTCCTTTACGCCCTTAGATACTCCTTTATGCCCTCAGATACTCCTTTATGCCCTTAGATACTCCTTTACGCCCTTAGATACTCCTTTACTTCCTTAGATACTCCTTTATGCCCTTAGATACTCCTTTACGCCCTTAGATACTCCTTTACGCCCTTTGATACTCCTTTACGCCCTTAGATACTCCTTTACGTCCTCAGATACTTCTATACCCCTTTAGATAGTCCTTTACGCCCTTAGATACTCCTTTACACCCTAAGATACTCCTTTACGCCCTTAGATACTCCTTTACACCCTAAGATACTCCTTTACGCCCTTAGATACTTCTATACGCCCTTAGATACTCCTTTACTTCCTTAGATACTCCTTTATGCCCTTAGATACTCCTTTACTTCCTTAGATACTCCTTTATGCCCTTAGATACTCCTTTACGCCCTTAGATACTCCTTTACGCCCTTTGATACTCCTTTACGCCCTCAGATACTCCTTTACGTCCTCAGATACTTCTATACCCCTTTAGATAGTCCTTTACGCCCTTAGATACTCCTTTACACCCTAAGATACTCCTTTACGCCCTTAGATACTCCTTTACACCCTAAGATACTCCTTTACGCCCTTAGATACTTCTATACGCCCTTAGATACTCCTTTACTTCCTTAGATACTCCTTTATGCCCTTAGATACTCCTTTACGCCCTTAGATACTCCTTTACGCCCTTTGATACTCCTATACGCCCTTAGATAATCCTTTACGCCCTTAGATACTCCTTTATGCCCTTAGATACTTCTATACGCCCTTAGATAATCCTTTACTTCCTTAGATACTTCTATACGCCCTTAGATACTCCTTTACGCCCTTAGATACTCCTTTACTTCCTTAGATACTTCTATACGCCCTTAGATAATCCTTTACGCCCTTTGATACTTCTATACGCTCTTAGATACTCCTTTATGCCCTCAGATACTCCTTTACGCCCTTTGATACTCCTTTACGCCCTTAGATACTCCTTTATGCCCTCAGATACTCCTTTATGCCCTTAGATACTCCTTTACGCCCTTAGATACTCCTTTACTTCCTTAGATACTCCTTTATGCCCTTAGATACTCCTTTACGCCCTTAGATACTCCTTTACGCCCTTTGATACTCCTATACGCCCTTAAATACTCCTTTACGTCCTCAGATACTTCTATACCCCTTTAGATAGTCCTTTACGCCCTTAGATACTCCTTTACACCCTAAGATACTCCTTTACGCCCTTAGATACTCCTTTACACCCTAAGATACTCCTTTACGCCCTTAGATACTTCTATACGCCCTTAGATACTCCTTTACTTCCTTAGATACTCCTTTATGCCCTTAGATACTCCTTTACGCCCTTAGATACTCCTTTACGCCCTTTGATACTCCTATACGCCCTTAGATACTCCTTTACGCCCTTAGATACTCCTTTACGCCCTCAGATACTCCTTTACGTCCTCAGATACTTCTATACCCCTTTAGATAGTCCTTTACGCCCTTAGATACTCCTTTACACCCTAAGATACTCCTTTACGCCCTTAGATACTCCTTTACACCCTAAGATACTCCTTTACGCCCTTAGATACTTCTATACGCCCTTAGATACTCCTTTACTTCCTTAGATACTCCTTTATGCCCTTAGATACTCCTTTACGCCCTTAGATACTCCTTTACGCCCTTTGATACTCCTTTACGCCCTCAGATACTCCTTTACGTCCTCAGATACTTCTATACCCCTTTAGATAGTCCTTTACGCCCTTAGATACTCCTTTACACCCTAAGATACTCCTTTACGCCCTTAGATACTCCTTTACACCCTAAGATACTCCTTTACGCCCTTAGATACTTTTATACGCCCTTAGATACTCCTTTACTTCCTTAGATACTCCTTTATGCCCTTAGATACTCCTTTACGCCCTTAGATACTCCTTTACGCCCTTTGATACTCCTATACGCCCTTAGATACTCCTTTACGTCCTCAGATACTTCTATACCCCTTTAGATAGTCCTTTACGCCCTTAGATACTCCTTTACACCCTAAGATACTCCTTTACGCCCTTAGATACTTCTATACGCCCTTAGATACTCCTTTACTTCCTTAGATACTCCTTTATGCCCTTAGATACTCCTTTACGTCCTTAGATACTCCTTTACGCCCTTTGATACTCCTATACGCCCTTAGATACTCCTTTACGCCCTTAGATACTCCTTTACGCCCTCAGATACTCCTTTACGTCCTCAGATACTTCTATACCCCTTTAGATAGTCCTTTACGCCCTTAGATACTCCTTTACACCCTAAGATACTCCT
The DNA here is from genome assembly GCF_932526225.1 of Nematostella vectensis. Taxonomy (NCBI): domain Eukaryota; kingdom Metazoa; phylum Cnidaria; class Anthozoa; order Actiniaria; family Edwardsiidae; genus Nematostella; species Nematostella vectensis. The sequence goes on from NC_064039.1 coordinate 12,134,893, forward strand.
TTACGCCCTTAGATACTCCTTTACACCCTAAGATACTCCTTTACGCCCTTAGATACTTCTATACACCCTTAGATACTCCTTTACTTCCTTAGATACTCCTTTATGCCCTTAGATACTCCTTTACGCCCTTAGATACTCCTTTACGCCCTTTGATACTCCTTTACGCCCTCAGATACTCCTTTACGTCCTCAGATACTTCTATACCCCTTTAGATAGTCCTTTACGCCCTTAGATACTCCTTTACACCCTAAGATACTCCTTTACGCCCTTAGATACTCCTTTACACCCTAAGATACTCCTTACGCCCTTAGATACTTCTATACGCCCTTAGATACTCCTTTACTTCCTTAGATACTCCTTTATGCCCTTAGATACTCCTTTACGCCCTTAGATACTCCTTTACGCCCTTTGATACTCCTATACGCCCTTAGATAATCCTTTACGCCCTTAGATACTCCTTTATGCCCTTAGATACTTCTATACGCCCTTAGATAATCCTTTACTTCCTTAGATACTTCTATACGCCCTTAGATACTCCTTTACGCCCTTAGATACTCCTTTACTTCCTTAGATACTTCTATACGCCCTTAGATAATCCTTTACGCCCTTTGATACTTCTATACGCTCTTAGATACTCCTTTACCCCCTTAGATACTCCTTTATGCCCTTAGATACTTCTTTACGCCCTAAGATACTCCTTTATGCCCTTAGATACTCCTTTACGCCCTTAGATACTCCTTTATGCCCCTAGATACTTCTATACGCCCTTAGATACTCCTTTACGCCCTTAGATACTCCTTATTGCCCTTAGATACTCCTTTACGCCCTCAGATACTTCTATACGCCCTTAGATACTCCTATACACCCTTAGATACTTCTTTACGCCCTCAGATACTCCTTTATGCCCTTAGATACTTCTATACGCCCTTAGACACTCCTTTATGCCCTTAGATACTTCTATACGCCCTTAGATACTCCTTTACGGCCTTAGATACTCCTTTATGCCCTTAGATACTCCTTTACGGCCTTAGATACTCCTTTACGCCCTTAGATACTCCTTTATGCCCCTAGATACTTCTATACGCCCTTAGATACTCCTTTACGCCCTTAGATACTCCTTATTGCCCTTAGATACTCCTTTACGCCCTCAGATACTTCTATATGCCCTTAGATACTCCTATACACCCTTAGATACTTCTTTACGCCCTCAGATACTCCTTTATGCCCTTAGATACTTCTATACGCCCTTAGACACTCCTTTATGCCCTTAGATACTTCTATACGCCCTTAGATACTCCTTTACGGCCTTAGATACTCCTTTATGCCCTTAGATACTCCTTTACGGCCTTAGATACTCCTTTACGCCCTTAGATACTCCTTTATGCCCCTAGATACTTCTATACGCCCTTAGATACTCCTTTACGGCCTTAGATACTCCTTTATGCCCTTAGATACTCCTTTACGCCCTTAGATACGCCTTTATGCCCTAAGATGCTCCTTTGCGCCGCTAGAAATTCTTAGAAAATGATCACTGCCACTCGACCAATCAGCGCTCTCCATTTCAACCCCCTAAATCTCATAGTAATTAAGGTGTCAAGCGGCGAGGGCATTGAAAAATAGGGAATTAGTGGAGAATGTAGTTAGTAATATATTAGTAGTCATCTACTTAGTGATTAGTATTCCCTGAGTTGCACCTTAATTTTAATTGTTTTCCAGGAGGAAAACAATGAAAACAAAGTTGCAACTTAGGGAATACTAATCACTAAGTAGATGAATACTAATATATTACTAACTACAAACCTTACTGAAATGTCTGTTGGTAATGTTTCGAACCAAACGACACTCTGTTTTCACGATCTCCGACTTTCTTCTCCCTTTATTCGAATCAGCTCTCAATCTCTCTACAATCTGTCTTACAATCCCTCACGAGTTCACCCCGTGCCTGGTACAATGATACCCGATCCTATTACTAATTACATATTACATAATTGGTGATCATAAACTAATAATTTTAACAACTTCCGTTACACAGAAACGGAACTTCCGGAACAATGTCCCTGTTATTCAAAATCCTCCACTGCTTCACATCCTAGAAAAAAAAAGACAAAAATACAATGTCAGTTGTGTTTTACTAATATTGTGTTTTACAAATTCACGTTATATATTTCCAAATCATGGCTTTACAAAACAAAACTTTCATTTCAAGCGAGTTTGTCCTTCTACAAAGTTCATGTAGACTAATCTAAGACTAATCTAATTGTAATGACTTCAATCCGTCATCGATACCTTTTAACTCCACAACTTCTTTCGTCATGCTCGACCGGCTGCTTCGCTTTCTTTAATGTTTCGGCTTGTTCCTCTTCCATCATCTGCGATAAAGACAAAGCTCTATTTAACCCCCTTCTCAGTGTCAAATTTTTAAGCCACCAAATGTCATTGTTTTTGCAGAGTCAAACTAAAAGCACTTTCGTGGGGCCAAAAATACAAGGCGTCGACAACGGGAAAAAAATCCTAAAATAAGGCCACCATCTCTTGTAAGAGACCCATCCCCTTTCTTCGCAGAGCCCCGCCATATCAGTCAATCTTGTTTTAAAAACTGTCGTTTTTCTAGCTCGGTCGGTCCTTTCCTTATTAGGCACTACATACCATATTTGGGAGTCCCGCTCCAATCATTTTTTCGTTATTTTATCGCTCTAGAACTTTGTAAGTCGAGAGTTTCCACGTAAACTTGCAGGAATTCGTGTTTACTACGATTTTACTGGCAGCCATCTTGGAAATGGAGCCTAGCCCCTAACGTTCTAGAATATCACAGGTCTTCCGCGCGCCCGCCCCAGCCCTTTTTTAGACCATTTAGAAAAACGACAGCCATTGATTGATATGAATTCATTATAGCTTTTTCGGTACATTGAAGGTTGCAATAGAGCAACAACATATTTTGTCGGAGCATATTTTTCAAGCGCGCTCGTCTCCCATTACCACCTCTTCCCTTTAGATCCGTCACATTCTGTTCCCTTTATATATTTGCAATATAAAAAGGGAACAGAAAAAAATAAATTCCAATTTTATAAGCTTTCAACATCAGGAGGCACGGACGCAACCGCAGCCACAACCAATTACAGTGGCCCCATAGTAACAACGAGGGAAATTTTGAAAAGGGTAAAGGGGGATATCTATGGTGTTGGGGGAGGGAGTCTGAAGTTAGAGTGGGGATACTAGAAAAACCTTTTTGAAAGAATCTTTGTAAAATCTTAGGAGCGTTGTAGAAGTGGGAGGGGCAAGGGAAACATCACAAGGGGCGTCTTTTTTAAATTCTAGGTGTCCCAAGGCAGCTCCCCACCCCCAACCCCCTACCCTTTTAAACCTTTATTTTATATAAGCACTACTCTATTAGAGACCACGGCGACCCTGTGTTTCTGTAATCCGTGTTTATTGACGACTGTAATCTTAATGCTCCTGCTAGTTCCTAATATATAGGAACAAGCAGGAACATTAAGACTCCATCGTCCTACACCATCATTGTCTTTATTCATCAGCTGTCGTATTCATCATCTGCAGCAGTTCTTGGCTTAAAGTCTATCAATACCTTCTCTATCTACCAAATTTACCTATCAAGAAAGACACAATGGACGTGGCCATGGCGACAAAGGGAATTGCAAAAATGGCTCCACTATAATGTAAATATGCGCATGCATAAAGCAATGTGAATTGATGTAACCAAGGCAATAGAGCAAGGAAATCAAGTAGTAGTGCATTCTCTCGTATGATGCGTGGATGCTCCTTGAAAATATAATTTCACAACTATGTTTTTTATACATACCAATTTCTTATTTCTAGACATTATAGCGGTTTCAGATCACACGCGTCCAAAGCTGTGATTGGTCAGGAGCATATTGTGTGACAGCGCTCTTAAGCAAAAAAAGATTTTGTTTGACGGCGAAGGCCGCGTGTGATCTGAAACCGCTATAACAATAACGATGAGCTCCTTTGTTTCTAAAACAGAGGGGAGTACACTTCCCCTCTTCTACGCTAGGGCAGAACATAACTATATAACTTCCATTGACAGCGGAAGGGCTTTTAACCCCCACCACAAAACCATTTGAGCCATTTGGGTTATTCGAATCGTGATTGTATGGTTTGTGATCAGACCCTGCTATATACAAACGTTTCTATTGATAGTGTGTGAGAATAAGCAGGATCCTGAATGGCGATATGGCTGATATGGTGGGGCTCTGCGAAGAAAGGGGATGGGTCTCTTACCAGAGATGGTGGCCTTATTTTAGGATTTTTTCCCGTTGTCGGCGCCTTGTTGAGTACACTGACACAGGAAAGGCTGACAGTAAACAGAGGTTTTCGATAAAAGGCATCTGGGAAAACGGAATTTTAGATCCCTCTTTAGAACAACATAATAAAACAAGATGGGAAACATTTTTATGTGCTTACCTGTTCACTTTGGCGGCCATGTATAGATGCTTTCAAACCTGAAGAAAGAAAAAACACGACTAGCATAGCAAATAACTAAAGGGCAGTATTGTATTTTCTAGGCCTTTCCAGCAAGACATCAAACGAGGGTCCCACTGTTGGTAGTTAAAATATTTCTTAAGTGCACCAGTCCCTTAGATTCAACTGAGGAGTTCCAAATAAGAAATTTCAAAATCGCTCAAAATTGGTTTAAAGTTAGCCCCTGGTTCTCTTATCATGGTTAAAAAGTTTGAGTTACATACAATAAATATTTTTCGAGAAATTCCGAATTTACGATTTTGCCTATAAAATCGCCGATTTGGGGGCATTTTTCACCTTTCAAAAAAACCGCAAAATATTCTTTAAATATACGCGGAATTGAAAATAGCGATACAGATCCTTAGAAAGGAGTTGATAAGGTATAAATCGAGTGGTTTCTTTCCTTTTTCCGGCAAAAAAAAGTATATTTTATTGCTGTCTAAACATGTCAATAAAAAATGTCGACTTGAATAATAGCTTAAATTAGGGGCTTATAAAACCGATGGTACATGGATTTTCGCAGAAATTTTGCACTTTGAGCAAACATTGGTGTTATTTCTTTTGATTCAGCAAATAAAAAATTGGGGGAATCAAATTCCCAAATTATAATGAAGCCGAACGCAACCCCATGTCGAGCTCAAATAACACGCGATTTTCTTGACAGCCGTCTTTATTAGATACACATGCCTGTTTGTACAGGAGAAAAATCACAGAAAATAAACTCTACCCTTGCTGTATACTAATCTCAGTTGCTGTATAATTGTCTTGGTTCGTCCTTGGAAGTTACTGGAAGTCAATAAAGACATTACAATGAAAAATATTTGCTATTTTGTACAGACTTCAGTTCAGAACGCCTTCCGGAATGGCAAACTTTGAAGGATTTGTTTGGGTTTTAAAGTTTCTTTACGCTCAATTGAAGTAAAAGATATTCAAGCACGTCAGTTCTTACCTTCTGCCAAGAGGTTTCTAGGGAAAAGGCCGATTTGTAAGATTAATTTCAATGCAAAGGTCAAGTACTTGAACACGAGTCTGGTTTCAGATGACAACAACTTGATCAGCGGTCTGCCAGATGAAAATGCGCGACTTTCCACAGGTATCCTAATCCCGATAAGAACATACCGTTTTGAGTCCTAGTCTTTCTTTATTAGAAAATCATATTTAAAAAAAGGCGATATCATGTCTTGTTTGTCTATTTTCAAAAACATCTGATGATTTGGTAAAGAACTTAGGCGTAAGAGTAAAAATTGTATACGTTACGTTTATCTGCATATTAGTTGTGTGCGCATGAGCACTGCTTGATTACTGCAGACATTTTTTTCAATAATGGGAGCGGGTCTTTGTAAAATGAAGACAGGACCTACACGGACCAGACCTCGGCGGACCGGGTTATTTTTATTTTATTTTATTTTATTTTTTAATACACAAACATATGTGAAGAAACCGTTTAGCTACTTAGTAATCCACACCACCCTATTTACCATCTTCCATAAGTCACCCCTTACTCAATTACTATTTTTACCTTTTGTTAGTTAATCATCAATGAACTTTGTACATATACTAGCTGTAACATGCCATTGTAACTCATTTATAACCTGAAGCTGAAGAAGGCAGGTATTGGTCAGCCGAAATATCGTTCTAAAAACATAAATCTGCGTTGTTGTCGACTTTTTCTTTTAAAGGTTTTACATTTTGCGTGGGAGTCCCTAGGGTAAGTGTGCCGTTGTTGCTGGTCGCCGGTGGGACAGAGTTTCTTTTTCATTACGGACTTGCTCCAGGTGACTGAAGTAGTTTGAAAAAACGGTAGCTGGAAAATCGGCAACTACCGTGAGAATAGTGACTTTAAATGGGCTGCTTCGCTACTTTGTAGCAAGAGAAAACAAATATCACTCTGTCCAACCACTGAGCTGTCAGTTAACTCATTGTAAAATGTTGATTGCCGTTAGAACAGTAACCCTCTATGGGCTACTTCCCTTCTGCACAAGCACAATCGTAGATTGCCGTGAGAACATTAACTCGTTATTGGCCTACTTTGCTTGATATAACAAGAACAACAACTGTGCAATGCCAACAAGACTGCCTGGAAAAGGGTTACAAAATCAGTTGGAGCTTGCGACAGATTGAATGAACATGTCTATGATTCCGATACAGACGACGATCTACTCCCCGTGTTTGAGGGGTAAAATAATACTTTCGCTAAACGAAAGATATAATGCTGATTGACATTGTTTTAATGCGAGGGATGTTTTAGCCTGTGAGCTAGTCTGTACTTTTGCGCAATGTCCGTAATGAAAAAGAAATCTCCGTCGCATATCCCCCCCCCCCCCCCCCCCCCCACATACACACACACACCCACACCCACACAAACATCGGAACACACATAAACTAATATAAGGAAAACAGAGGTGCGCGATAAATAAGTCGAGTCTACGAAACGGGAAGTTGAGTTGAAATAGGGACTCCCCAAAATATGCCCAGGGGGGGGGGGGGGGGGGGGATGCAGGGGGTGCGCCCACAACGGCCGAAAGTCCACTTTCGGTTCCCAATTGACGTGCTATTTGTGGACGAAACTATAAAGCATAAGCTAGATAACCGTGGTACGTAGCCAAATCCGACAATAAAAATCCCGTGAAGATACTGCAAAGGCATAAAAAAAATCCCTCTTTGTTCTTTCGGGGGTAGTCAGATTTTTATTAGAGAACTCATTTCACTCGTCGTCGCTTTACTCGTCCCCTCTCAGAACAGCCGAATTCCGAGCTACGAACAAGCAACCATTGCCTGGGCTACCTGTGATTACATTTTGCGTTTCAAGAGTCACCTACGCGCGCGCTTAACAAATACTCCGGTCGTTAAATCATGATTCACTTACCAGCTCTAGTAAGAAGAAGTTCAAACTCAGTTTAAAGTTTAAGAACGCACTTTGAATTGCTCGAGCAATCGACACTAGGGCCACAAGGACCACCCACGCAAACAGCGTAATCACAGGTAGTCATGATGAAGAAAAATATCAAGCATCATCCGATTTACAATTTTATGATTGCCTGATTTTATTTTAAGCAGCCTCATGTAATCTTTTTGTGTTGCCCTAAAGCCTTTTGTGGCTAACGGAGGTGTTACTGTAACAGGATGCCGCTTTGAGGGAGTGTGACAATTCTTTCAGCTTATGCCCTTATGTCAACGAAGCATGTTTGCTTGTGGTATTTGTGTTTTATTCTTCGATTGGTGTTTCCTACGGTATCTTTTTAACATAATTTTGGCATCATTAATATGTTTTTTTATAGAATGAAGAACATAAAATAAGAAACAATCTAGAATAAAAACTGCAAGCCGAGTAGTTGAACTATTCTTTATATCGGGTTTCCTTTGCAAATTCACGCATTCTCATCTGGTAGACCGCTGATCAGTTGTCATCTGAAACCAGACTCGTGTTCAAGTACTTGACCTTTCATTGAAATTAATCTTACAAATCGGCTTTTCCCCCAGAAACCTCTTGGCAGAAGGTAAGAACTGACGTGTTTGAATATCTTTTACTTCAATTGAGCGTAAAGAAACTTTAGAACCCAAACAAATCCTTCAAAGTCTGCCATTCCGGCAGGTATTCTGAACTGGTCTGTACAAAATAGCAAATATTTTTCATTGTAATGTCTTTATTGACTTCCAGTAACTTCAAAGGATGAACCAAGACAATTATACAGCATCTGAGATTAGTATACAGTAAGGGTAGAGTTTATTATCTGTGGTTTGTCTCCTGTACAAACAGGTATGTGTATCTAATAAAGACGGCTGTCAAGAAAATCGCGTGTTATTTGAGCTCGACATGGTGTTGCGTTCGGCTTCATTATAATTCGGGAATTTGATTCCCCCAATTTTTTATTTGCTGAATCGAAAGAAATAACACCAATGTTTGCTTAAAGTGCAAAATCTCTGCGAAAATCCATGTACCATCGGTTTTATAAGCCCCAAATTTAAGCTATTATTCAAGTCGACATTTTTTATTGACATGTTTAGACAGCAATAAAATATACTTTTTTTGCCGGAAAAAGTAAAGAAACCACTCAATTTATAACTTATCAACTCCTTTCTAAGGATCTTTATCGCTATTTTCAATTCCGCGTATATTTAAAGAATATTTTGCGGTTTTTTTGAAAGGTGAAAAATGCCCCCAAATCGGCGATTTTATAGGCAAAATCGTAAATTCGGAATTTCTCGAAAAATATTTATTGTATGTAACTCAAACTTTTTAAACATGATAAGAGAACCAGGGGCTAACTTTAAACCAATTTTGAGCGATTTGAAATTTCTTATTTGGAACTCAAGGGACTGGTGCACTTAATATTTAAGATGTCATCCTTACCGGACTCAATAATTCGAACTGCTCTGTTGTTCCTACATTTTTTAAGAGCATCAATAATTTCATTGATAGTAACTCCCATCTTGTCCATGTCTCGTAAAAGTACTTCAGAGTTACGATGAAAACTTTCTTGGCTACTGATTTCTTGCACTCTTTTTGCTGTGTAATAAGGCTTGCAATCTTCTGAGCAAATCACCTAGAATAAGCACAGTACTTTCCATATGTCTTTTGTAAATACAAACAAGTTTGGTTCAGTGGTTTATATCTATGATAAGATTTTAATAGGCCCTTCTCTTGTCTCCCCCCAGACACACACAAAATCCATGCAAGGAGTTAATCCAAACGAAGGGGGTTACTTATGAGTTTGTGGAATGTTGTCAATAAAATTGCCTTAAAACTTAGAACATGCCTTGTTGCTGTCAAATTCATGTGTAATACACGATTTGAGGGGATTTTCTCGACGGGGTTTTTTACTTCTCTCCCAAAACACTTCACAAAACATTGGCAACATTTCACACAAAAACGCTTTGCGCGTCCCCTTTTAGAACAGCCGAGTTCCGAGCTACGAACAAGCATCGATTGTCTGGGCTACCTGTGGGTAGGCACATATAGTCATACCTCTGCAGCGAGTTGTTTCCAGCCGTCGTCCACTTCAAGATTTTTCACTAGTTCTGTGTAGACTTTAAAAGGAAGATCCATAATGCCTTTTTCTTCCTCTGGAGGTTTGATCGTACCCATCATAAAGGAAAACCTGCAAAACAATAAAAAAATCACTGATCTGGTGAAACCCTACCTGGTGGATTTTTTTTTTTGCCTCCATGTACCTTTGAATTTTTAGATCCTTCATGGCACAATTTTACCCTGACATGGTGGGAATTTTTCCTCGAACGAAAAAAGACATAAATAATAACAGAGAGGAGTTTATTGCACGGATATTTGGTCTCCAGGTGATGAGCAGAATTCAAAATCTATTTTGATGACCGTTTTAGTGTGCACAAGTTTGAGGGAATGGAGCGGGAGATACAGTATTCTCTTTTCCCGTTTTTTTTTTTTTTTGCCACAGGAAACCAAATCCTTTTTTTTTCTTTTTTCTGCTCTTTAAGATGCCGGCGGAGAAGACTAAGCAAAATTATGTTTTTTTTCCGTAGATCGAAAGTGAAATTGCTTATCTCAGCAAATATTTGTTTTATGATGTCATTTCTATCTCGAATGTCCTATCTAGTTACATCACAAACAAACAGAACAAAAATTATGTTATTTGACCGAAGATCGAAAGTGAAATTGCTTATCTCAGCAAATATTTGTTTTATGATGTCATTTCTATCTCGAATGTCCTATCTAGTTACATCACAAACAAACAGAACAAAAATTATGTTATTTGACCGTAAATCGAAAATTGAAATTGCTTATCTAAGCAAATACTTGTTTTATGTGTCATTTCGATTTAGAATGTTCTATCTAATTACATAAGCTTTAAACTTCACTTTATTTATTGCGTGACCTATTTGTTACAATGTATTCGTGCGCATATGTGATTTCAATTTCGAGCGTTCTAATTGAAGCTTTATAATCGCCTTATTTTACAGTTGCTTTTATGGAGTAATATCAACCCTTTCTGTTCTCTGTGTCCAGCTCTAGGCTATTGAATTATATAAAGATAGAATTCATAAACACCCAGTGCCGTCTATGTGCACTCTGTTCTTTCGAAAACACACTTTATTATCATGCTAAACTTTAGGATGGTCATTTAGAGATCAATATACTCATACATCAGGTTTTCAAGGAAACGCTAAAGTGGAATAAACTTACCTTATGTTTGAAGTCTTGAATCTTGTCTGCCTTGTCTTGCTGTGTCTTAATGAGGCCTTCATTCGGCTTAATTATACACGTCACCGAAGGGGAATCCCCGTGTAAAGGGCTCAGCGCGAGATACCATTGGTTGACCTTGGAAATTACATCATGTTCATTTTTACTTAATGACTAAAGTAAAAATCCGCAAACTGAAAACCTGTTAGCCTAGAATTGTCTTTATTTATACCACCAAAAAGGTAAAAAGATATTAGCCCAATAGAGAGAAAACAGGTTGTTATTTTCTTATCTTCATAATATAGTGATACAAAGCTGCAAGAATCTTATTTGTAGAAGTAGGAATTTGTCATTTAAATACAAGAGAACACATTGAGCCCCCCTTCCCAAACACGTTAAATGGCATATTTCGTCGTTTGAATATGTTTTGATGCCAAAAATCTATCCTTTTTAAAAGTTGCCGGGAAAGATTATCTGTTTCTTTTATATAATTTCTAGGGGAGCTGTCATTATATCGCGATGAACTCATCAGAAAATTGCGCGTATTTTCAAGCGTATTTTTGAACCTCACAAAAGTCAAACCAAGCTTAAACTCAAGTATATTAAGGCCTGGGTAGTTTGCTCTTAGCATCGAATATAGCTTTTTGCCTTAAACTTTGTTAACATCGCCTTGAATTCATTCTTTTTAGCAAGATGATTAAAGTCGACGGCCTTAACATTTTCGTATTGTTTTCTTGCTGGTGATGACGTCACATAATAGATCACGTGACAAAATTTTTTTTGCCTTTCCGCTGGTGGGGAAAACAGTAAAACAGGACAAAGGTGTTTACTAAATAAGTGTTGAATTTATGTGTGTCATATGATAGCGTTTTAGCATCCGGAATTTTCCCTGCCGTTAACAAGATATTAAATATTTTGTTAAGTCACGTGACCTGCTGCGAATTAAAATGTTGATTTGTGACCAAAAGGCTAAACTTTTCTTGCCGGTTAAGACATCAGTGTACAGACGTGTTTCAAAGGAACATAAAAACATGCGATGTTTTCGTTTTCATACCGTATCCGTCAGCGGAGAATTTTTTGAAATATTGATTTGCAAAAGTCACGTGATCGGCTGGATGACGTCATCACTCAAAATGAAATATTACCAAACAGCTAACATTGCCGAGTTTGATGTTTTGACCAAAAATGGTGCATTTAAGGCATTGTTAACTCACTTTAAGGCAGCTTTCAAAATTTCAACAGTTTTAGCTTAGGATCCAAGCCTTTTAAATGTATTACACTTGAGAATATCTATCAATCTTCTGTTTTTGCTTTATATCGTAGATATTTTACAGCTTTTTGCTGATTTTGCTTTAATTAAATGTAAGCATTCCAATGAAATTGGTTATTTATTTTATGGTCTATGTGTGCCCTTCCACAATTGAATTGAATTTGGAGTTGGGCAAAGATGATGATCACAAAATTGAGATTTTTTACAAACTGAATCAGTGTTAGCAAAGATACCCCCGAAAGAGTGCGAAAAAAAATCACGCCACCACTGTTCTAAAACCAAGGAAATCTTTAAAGCGGGTAGCAACCAGAATGCTATCCCACTGTTTAAACTGTTTGTTTTTTCGTATGTAATAGGGAATTGTCTATGAATGATTGTGTATTCTATGCTGTGGCGGATCCAGGGTTGGTGACGGGGGTGACATGTCACCCCCGTTTTTGGGCAAAAAAGCGTTTAGACATAAAAAGAAAAATCGTTGCAAATTGTTATAGCCGAATTGGATGTTTCGCGATGCTATTCACTGGACGAAGACCAGACAATGTTCGTGACAGAAAGCCAGGCAACTGCACTAGGCGAAACAAGGCATGCATTTTGAATCAGAATGTTTTGACAGGCGGAACAGAAAGACACTTTTCAACAACATTTTTAAACCCTAAAAGATAGCACATTGGGTGTGGTCAAAGCAATTTCTAATCCTAAGCTCTAAACACTGTGTTCGTTCGTTCGTTCGTTTGTTTGTTTGTCCGTCTGTCCGTCTGTCCGTCTGTCCGTCTGTCAGTCCGTCTGTCTGTCTGTCTGTCTGTCTGTCTGTTTGTTTGTTTGTTTGTTTGTTTGAAACTCCGAAAACAGTATTTTTTCGAGTAAACCTACTAGAGAACAGTCAAGCAGGGTTTGTTTATTTGAGCTGGTGCGCAGACATAGATCCATCTAGAAACATTTTTCTATCCAAATGCACAAATAGAATAAAACATCATCCAACTAACAACAAATGTGTCATTTCGTCACATAAGCAGGGTAAGGTCCGGACCTCTCGACCCCCGTCTTGACACGCGCCTGTTTTTTCAATAAAGAAACGGCGGTTCGGCAGTCGAGGGTTTGCCCGAAAACCCTGCTCTATTCCTTGCTACTCAGCTTTTTTGTATTACTTGACATAATATATCCCCCCCCTGGACAAAGGGGGGGGGATAATAAACATAAATACAATCACCAGCATGGACAATCTTTTTTTTTTTTAATACACGATTTTACAAAGGCACAGTATAGCAAATTTTGAAATATTTTAAAACCACATTTATAGAGTTCTAGGCAACATGATGCACCCTGCTCGCCTCATTTCGCATTTCTATGAAAATTAAATCTAATCAATTTAAGATATTGATAATGATTATTTTTAATTAATGCAGGGGAGGACCTAAGGAAAATCGAGCGACTAATTATGGTTAGAACAACGGCCATACACAGGGGAGGTACCAAGAGATCAGGGCGTATTGGTATAACCCAGAATCAGCTAACCTATATCACCAAAGCCTTTCTTTAGCAACAGGGCACAGAGGAATAGTAGAGAGGGGACCCCACTAGTGCAAGCATATAACATGCTGGAAAACAGTAGAAGACCGATATTTCGAACTACCCGCTAACTCGGACAAACCGATGGGGACAAACCGCTAACTCAAGACTCAAGTTCCCCGCTAACTCGGACTGACTTAAAGGTGTGTGCTCACTTTTCTCAATGAGGGCTTGATCCCTCATCTCACCATACATTTCGCGCTGCAGCTGCTGTATCGCTGTAACTCGTCGGGGTATCGCATTCCCCCATGGGAGTGCCCTGTAAACGAAGATAGCAAGAACCCAACATCTAAACAAAGCTGGTTGATATCTCATAAAATCCTAAATCTTTTTAACACTTTGCAATAATACGGTGATACACAGTATGATAATAAGAAGCAATGGGAGACATTTCACCATATCTAAAGGTTAGTACCACACTATCATGTTCCCAGCTATCTAGACATTTCATTGCGAATAACCCTAACAAACCTTTTTAGCGCCGCTGTTTCTTTGTCGTCTGTACAGGACCCGAAATGATCCCAGGACCTGAAACGATCCCAGGACCCGAAACGATCCCCAAAAGTTCCCCAACTGATCCCGGGACCGAAATGAACCCCAAGGAATTGCAGTAATGGACAACAAAAGGAATGTGTAAGGATTGGCTTTCAGTTTTAAAAACATTTGAAACATTTAGCTTTATTTATGTTATTGAAAGGAAATTTACATTAACTAAAACTATAGTATTAAGATATTAATATACGACTGCGGGGGAAATACAGTGGTTGAGTCAGAAATTGGGGTCAACTAACAATTCCTGTGATAGTAATTTGAAGAACACGGTGTAGATAAATCATTTTTACATAAAAAGCCAAAAAGAAAGGATAGGACATGCTGCTTTTCATAGGAAGCGAAATGGGTTAAGGTAATTTTTTTGCATGTTTTTATTCGGCGAATGAAAGACCTATCCTATCATGAGATCATGCCGGGGTGTACGCACGACTACATGAGGAAATTTAAAACTCACATAATATTGCTTTCAACAAATGCCACATCCTCTTAATATTTTGCATCGGTAGTAGATGAGTTGGTTGTTTGAGTGTATTACTCAGTGTGCTTTTGTCGTTCCATCTTCTCGGCCAAACCGGCTGCCTAAATATAATGTGTCGGTAAATATTCGCTCGTGTAAACAAGAATTTCGTGGTGAAATACATGTTTGGTTGTCAAATGAATATTAATTTTTAGGGGTGATGTTTACCGGAAATGAGAGTCATGTGTCGGAACCGCAAAATGTTTAGAGTGTGATGGAAGGTCGAGAGTTTGGTTGATCTGAGCAAAGCTGTGCTATGTTTATGCTGTATTGCTTTCAGTAGCAATTGAAAGTTGTGTATTTGTTTTGGACTCTGTTTATGTGTTTAACGCCGGGCAATGTAATAAATAGAAGTATTGTATTGGAATTTAATATTTTTAAGTCACGTTGTTTAGAAATTGAGTCGCTATTAATCCTTAATTATGCTTCAAGAATTGCAAGTATTTCTTCTGCTTTCCCTTTGTCCATTACCGCAATTCCTTGGGGTTAATTTCGGGGACTCCTCGGTATCGTTTCGGGTCCCAGGATCATTTGGGGTACTTTTGGGGATCATTTCGGGTCCTGGGATCGTTTCGGGTCCTGGGATCATTTCGGGTCCTGTACACGTCTCCAGCAATCCACTGAACTAGTGACCACCATAACAACCAGAAGTCCAATCAAAATAGTGGAGTGCTTTATTATTGTGGTTGTTTTTATGTTTCTTGTTTTGTTTTTGTGATGCGTGTATACAAGAACAGGAATGGCCGCCATAAAAAACAAACCTTTCGTGCTAGAATATCAGTATTTCCTTTTCTTAGGTGCATACGCAAATAATGACTATGCCACATTTAGGGCTTCATTTTACAAAAACCTTATTATGGATTCCAAAAGTGACCAGGCGTAAACAATGATTCCATTACAATTACAAGTTTGAATTATTGGCTTATTGCTCAATAATCCATTAGAATACACAAAGCTGTGGTGGATCTAGGATTTAGAAATGGAGGGGGGGGATTTTTTGACAGGCTGTCTCGATTTTTTTTTCAGATTTTAAGGAATATACATTTCATGTGACAAAATCTTCTACAAAATTTCGAGAATACATTTTTTTTCACGACAGGTTATGATATCTGATGTAACTGTTTGCATTGTCAAGTACCGTCCAATCACTGCACTCCGCACACGTGGTCAGTGCTTGTCAATCAAACGTACTACCTATTTAACTATAAGTAGACTATTTTACTATAAGTAGAACTCTCAGTTGTACCACTGAACTTAGCAGAAATAAAGGTACGATCCTTGGTTAAACCGGTCCTCCCGACTAATCATTACAACGGCATAACTTTAAAAGAGTAGCACCTATTGCATTCGAGATTCCATGTATCAACCCGCAGTGGGTCATGGGTATCAAATAGATAAGCAGATTTCGGGCAGTTATATACATTACCCATGAAGCACTGCGGGCTATGATACATGGATTCCCGAATGCAATAGGTACTACTCTTTTAAATTTTTTGACCAAAATAGCGCAAATAAAAACAAAAGCTGAATATCAATAATTACTGCATGACCTTATTATCTTGAGCTAATATTTGCCAAAGACATCAAAACTGCGTCGTACATGCTTAGGTAGATAATGTAAACACGATGATCTGATGTGCTCTGGTGACTTTGACGGTAAATGCTTGACTTCCGAAGCATGTGCAAATGACACAACCTCACATCCATACCTCCAGGAGCTTTTCATAATAGTGACGCTGTCGGTTGTCGTGCAATCGGATTGCTGCTACCTTGAGAAAACTTTGTCGATCAAAGTTTATAAAGTTGAGTATTTAAAGGAGAAAATATCAATCGCACTAGGCATTCTGAAGGAGGGAAAGAAACTATTGGATACACAAAAGGAAATATTTAGGATTTCAATTGTTGCTTTGAGGGTAAGTTTCGCGCTTTTGCATTAAAATATATTTACGCTTTAATTTAATTGTCAAGACTTCAGTGCTTCACACTGTCACTTTCTACTAATTTCCAAAAGATGGGTGCGTGAGACAAAACTTGATGCTTTGTCAATCTTGGCAAACAATTATAAATAGTTATAAATAATAAGATATTTGGAGCACCATGATCTCCATCGAACGTAAGTAGCCTCAGTTTTCAAAAAGTGCAGATATAAAATGAAATTATGAACTCGGGAAGCTATGGGCTTGGTTATAAATATTTTGTTGATATTATCCCAAAATAGTTTTCCATTAGTTCTAGTGATCTTTATTAGATCGCATAGCAAGATTTAAGCGTCATGCGTGCTTACATACAAACTCATATGGAGTCACACAAAACATCTTAATGATGCATGAACGGGAGCGAAATCGCACTTGCTTTGTGTAGAAGGCAATGCACCCAAGCGTAAAAGAGAAAGAGCTTGTCGTTTGTTATAAGTACCCCTGAAAACGTGCCGCAGTGTGCCTTTTAAGGGTATTAAGCACTATGATAAATCATGTTCGGGGGTGTAATCACGTCACATGTGATTTATTAGCGAATGGCGTACCAATCATCTTTATTTGAATGAGTTGTCAAATTAGCACGAAAACAGTTCAGGAAAATCATGTTTAAAAAGTATTTGAAATATGAAAAAAGCACCATTTTTCATCTAATAGTTACATTATTTGCGCTACTTTATCTCACACGTTTAAATATTTCATTTTCGAAAAATGAGGCGCAAATTAGTAAGTTATAAATCGATAAACGACTTTATTTCCTAATGGCTGGTTTAGCTGTAGTACAAAAAGAAAGTAAAGCTTAGTTTTTGATTTCCATTGCTGCACAATTTTTCCTTCAATATATGAGTATATTTTATGAGCGGTATTATTTTTGCATTATGATGTCTCAATATTTGGCCACGCAAGGTTGTTCATAACTTTGCATTTATCATTGCATTCTATTTGCCCTTAGGGTAAAGAATTTGAAAATCAATTAAATTGATACCAAAAATAGATGTAAATTGGCTGTGTAGAACTTGAAAGATAAATCGAAGCCGCAATCAATGTCATATCGTTTTTTTTTTCAATATTGACAAGTTTCGTTTCAAACGAGTAACCCTTTTCTTTCAGGTATGAATTTTCTACTGCTGGATTCATTCTCAAAGGAGGCCCTCGATACGATCAACAAGTTTCGGGAAAAGCACCAGTCCCCTCCTTTAAAATGGTCTCGCGGGCTTGCCAAGGACGCAGAGGCCTGGGCTCGAGAATGCGCTCAATCTAACACACTTAGTAGCGCCGATACTGATGATGGAGAGAATATATACGGGTTGTCTGGAAGGGCGGAGGTGAAAGGTAAGATGGTGTGGTGAGGTTATCTTGGAGTTGCCAGGGGTGATGATGGAGAGAACATCTACGGGTTGTCTGGAAGGGTGGAGGTGAAAGGTAAGATGGTGGTGAGGTCACCTTAGAGTTGCAAGAGGTGATGATAGAGAGAACATCTACGGGTTGTCTGGAAGGGCGGAGGTGAAAGGTAAGATGGTGGTGAGGTCACCTTAGAGTTGCAAGAGGTGATGATGGAGAGAACATCTACGGGTTGTCTGGAAGGGCAGAGGTGAAAGGTAAGATGGTGGTGAGGTAACCTCGGAGTTGCGAGGGGTGATGAAGGAGAGAACATCTACGGATTCGAGGGTGGAGTTGAAAGGTAAGATGGTGTTGTGAGGTCACCTTGGAATTCCAGGGGTGATGACAGAGAGAACATCTACGGGTTGTCTGGAAGGGCGGAGGTGAAAGGTGTTGTGAGGTCACCTTGGAATTCCAGGGGTGATGATAGAGAGAACATCTACGGGTTGTCTGGAAGGGCGGAGGTGAAAGGTAAGATGGTGGTGAGGTCACCTTAGAGTTGCAAGAGGTGATGATGGAGAGAACATCTACGGGTTGTCTGGAAGGGCGGAGGTGAAAGGTAAGATGGTGGTGAGGTCACCTTAGAGTTGCGAGGGGTGATGAAGGAGAGAACATCTACGGATTCGAGGGTGGAGTTGAAAGGTAAGATGGTGTTGTGAGGTCACCTTGGAGTTTCCAGGGGTGGTAGGGAGTTGTTCTCCCTCTTCATCTCGTATAGCAGGAGGTTCTTCTTCTTGAACACTCTGCATTAATCCTTGGATATTAATTCGTATTGGGTATTAACCTGTATTGAGTATTAGCATGTATTGGGTATTGACGGGTAATGGGTATCAACATAAATGGGTTATTAACCTGTAAAGAACCGATCCAGGCGCGTGAGTAACACACAGAGGGGTGCGTAGGGTGTGCGTGCAGCCCCCCCCCCCCCCCCCGCCCCCATCCTAAAAGTGTCATGTTCCTTATCGAAGGATGGTCAAATGCCATCCTTTTTTAATATGGTTCATTTGCACCCAACCACCCCCTCCCCCTCTCAGCCAATCCTGGGTACAGTGGTAGCTAAGAGATTTTGTTATAAGCTCTATACAAAAACTGCACCGAACGAATGCTTGTAAACGTGGAATTTTCGCCTATTGCAGGAGGAGCGTTCGCACCCCCCCCCCCCCCCCCATTAACGGCTAAAAGTCCACTTCCGGTTCGCAATAGACGTTCTTTTTCTAGATAACAAAGCATAAGCGAATTAGATATAGAAAAGTCATTTTAGATCACTCCAAGAGAGCATAAGATATATCTTAAGCTTTTTTGATCACTCTGGTAAGACATAGATATTCAAAAGTCAAACGTAGCCAAATTTGCTTCGATGACAAACGTCCCATGAAGATACTGCAATGCCATAAAAAAATCATTTTGTTATTTAGAGGGTGGTCAGCTGGTCAGATTTTTATCAGAAAACTCACCCCCTCCTGGGTAAGGTGAATTGGCTAGCCACTCATTCACTTTGAAACACGTCTCAAATGCGAACTCCTTTCTCACTAGACCTTCTCCATCTTTCCTCCCACCCCCTAGCATCCCTCGGTTCCCAGTTTTATTCCTCCCCTTCGCATTTGACTAGTACCTGGTCTTACCTCCTGATGATAAACCTTGTGCTAGAATACACGTAAGGTTGCTTTACATTTCGAAGAGCTCTAAGAAATATCCCACCTTTCCATTTAGTAACTCTATATATTTGTTTTTGTCATCCCCATTCTTGCCATTCCACGCCATCATATATGTTCCACATTTTCCTCCCTTTCAGATTATCTATCCACCTAACACCCCCCCCCCCCCCCCACCACCACCCACACACCCCAATACCCGCTTTCAACCGAAAACCCACCCTCCCCCCCCCCCCCCGGAAAAAAGAGGTTCACGTTCACGGATTTCGCTCCACCCCAAGAAAAATCCTGGGTACGGGCCTGATACAAGGCGTTTGTTATAGAAGTTGGTCAGTACCAGTTATCTCTTTCAGGGCACGAGCCCATAGACAAGTGGTACGACGGCAGTAAAAATTACAGCTTTGACAACCCTGGGTTCAAGAGAGATGCGGGAAACTTTACCCAGCTAGTATGGAAGTCAAGCAGAGAGGTCGGCATAGGCAAAGCGATATCCTCATCCGGGAATGCTGTGGTCGTCGCCCGGTTCAGACCCGCGGGTAATGTGCAAGGGCGCTATGAACAAAATGTCTTCCCTGCCAAGGTGACTTGCGACCCTACTCATACTAATATCGTTACATTGTTTCCCCTCAAGTTATTGTTTGTTCATGAATCCCTCGCCAAATCCTACCTACTAGATAGAGGGAAAGCCTAAGGGACGCACGATTAGAAAAGTGAAGGGGGGTGGGGTGGGGAAGTTTCAGTCGTGCATGTTTTTCTTCCTCGTCTCCAAGACGTGCATGAACTTTTTTTCATTGTTGTATGCATTTTTTTTTCTGTCTGGTTTGGGCTGCATCCATTTTTTTTCAGGCTTTTAATCATGTATAGATATTTTTGTTCCTCCCCCCTTCCCTTCACTTTTCTAATGGTCCGTCTCTTAAAACAACATTCTTTGTTACAATCGAAACAATAAATATTGTGCGTCGCTGTTTGAGTTCCTTTCCTCCCTCGTGAATTACCTTGTTGTAAATTATTGATGAATTAATATAAAGCTTTAGCTCTTAACGAGCTGGAGGAAGGAATGATAATGATGATGAAGCTAAGCAAATTCGTTCCTTCAAAATGCTTCATAAGCTGCTAAAGCTGATTTAGATAAAGAGAAACAAAGGCAAGTAATAAAGCTAGCAGAAAAAAAACCCGATTCTCTTTTTTGAGTCTTCGAAAAGTCTTTGAGAGAATTTAGCCGTATATCCGACGTAGAAAAATACATATCAAATCATATCAAAAATATCATATCAAATAACAAATAGCCATCGGCAGCCATAAGGCATAACCAAAAAGCATCTGGAAAGACACAACAAAAAAGAGAGTCGCAACCCGAGAAAAAAATAAACACTAAATCCACTTGATATTTAAATGCAGACATCTAGACATTGCTATTATGACTTGGAAATGGGTGATTAGCCCGCTCATGTCAATCATATCGCTGGTACTTCAGCAAATAGGAGAAGCAGATAAAAACATTGTAGGGACGAGTTCCAAAACCTTGTGGTCTATTCAAAACATAATCTTCCACTATGGCCGAGGTCGGTACTTTCATTCCCATTTGTTACTTGTATTACGCCTCATCATCTTAATTGTTGCTTTCCTGTTTCAGGGCTCGAATTCCCCTTCCTCTACTACCCGTGTTTATTCTTCAAGAATTGAAAAGCATGATTCTAAACCGTTGAGCACGGAGCACCCAAGTGGTAGCCGTGAAAAATCTTGGAACGACAAAAAAGACGATTTGTTCAAGAAATTTGAAGACTTGGGAATCCGGCATAAGGAAAAAGACAAAGGGGGGAAGACGAAAGAAACGGTAAAAGCGACAATGGACACGGCTCTTTCATAATTTCTTTTTCCATCTTTAACCAGACAATCCGATTGTTTATAATTCATGATAGCGCTACATATTTGAATGTGCGCTGTCTGTTTTAATGCACTTGAAGTTTCTGTAGAAAATTAAACAAACTTCGTGAAACGATTTAGGGAGATGTACCAAGCAACAACCGTGTTTCTTTTCCCAAATTTCCAGTTATGCTAATTTCATCCTCCTTTTTTTAAATTTTAATCTGTATATAAATTAACATAATTGATATACCAAAGTCTTCTACGCGTTTAACAAATTTATTTTTAACAAAAAGCCACAAAAATACCCAAAATTCCATACTGATGAAAAAAGTCGTTGTTTCATGTTCATTTGCAACCATCTGCAGTTGGAACGGTATACAAAACGAACGACCCCAGGCGGTTTATTTACCATCCTCACAAATCAGCAAGTTTTCATTTTCTCTCAAAGACGGATTTGAATTTTTTAGTCTCTCTCTGGTCGTTTTGCCTATCCAAAAAAGTTCGGAATTAAGCTTAAATTAGGAGTAAAAGAAAGCTTCGTACTGCTGTAGCAAGCTAAGTTCAAGTCGTATTATCCATGAGCCGTATTCAATGCAAATGCATGCAAATAAAGATAAAACAATCGACTCGATTCATTTGCATGCATTTGCATTGAATACGGTTCATGGATAATACGACTTGAACTTAGCCTAAGTAGTCATTAATCGAAGACTATCTTAATGTGTGTGTTTCAGACAACCTATGAACGTGGTCCTGGCGGAAGGACAGTCATTACGAAAACAGTTGTGACCAAAGCGGGTGACGGTAAGGGTCAAACCTTTCTGTCATAGATAGACCCATGCAAAATATAACAGAACAATGGTGTTCACTTAACCTTCTTAAGTTTGAAGAGAACGACGAGATTCACTTTTCTTGGGGAAGAAAAGAAACTAAGCAATGTGTTCCACTTTGTCCTCTTGTGTTAGAACAGTTGGACTCACTTGGTCCTCTTTAACGTGTCACTTATGTGGTGAGCTTCTTATTTGGTGAGCTTCCCTTCTGCAAACGGGCAGATTCTGGTATTAACAGTGCCGTAGCAGGCCTCGAAATATCGTGTGTGGGCCACGCCCCAACTGGTAATTTCCTTATATTTTTTTAGAATATCGCCCCCCCACAGTGGCCCACTCCCTGCCACGGACCTGATTAACCAAAGCATTTGATATTTGTTGGTTCATAGGTGGGAGTCCACATTCAGTCCACCGTGAGATCCGTACCACGTACAAACACGAGGGCGACAATGGTAGGGCACCAATAGGCGGCTGCTCTGCGCAATGTTGTTCAGATGTTGTGATATTGTAGAATAGCAAATGCAGCCTACAGGACTAAAATTGACATTTGAAAAAAAAGAGAAGGACGCTGTTTGGCCGCGGAGTGGTAGGGAGTTTGGAGGAAGTGCGTTCCCACCAAGAGCTATTCATAAACTCAACGTCCTTCAAAACTAAGTGTCGAGTAACATCGCGATCGGGATGGCCTTGCAATTTGGCTCAGAGAAGAATTTTTTTCGAGATATTGTAGAACCCTTGACACATTTTGAAACAATAGTATCCGATTACTAGCGGTAATGAGAAAAAGCGTAGTGGTCGGGAATAAGGTCTATACTTACACGGCAAATTAAATGTGACTTTCAGATTCGGGCTGGAAGGGCGGGGCAAGAAGGAATTACGATAATGACGGTAAGATACTGATGCAATATACTTATCACCCACGTATAACTTTAGTTCATAGAGGTATAACGGTATAACGGACAACACGCAACGCCGTGTAATATACACGCTACGTAATTTCAATATCGCAAGCTTTCATTACGCTATAACAAGTATTCATTATGCACGCGAAGACACTAGGCCATGTGTAATAGTATATCTGGCTGTTACACACCATGCACGCTAAGACATGTTTAGCGTGATATACAGGCCACAAATTGGATACCTAGCCATAACACGTCATGCAAGCCAAGACACGCTTAGCGGATATTCACGCCATGTGTAATAGTATACCTGGCCAACATGCCATGCAAGCCAAAACACGCTCAGCGAGTTATTCAGGCCATGTGTAATAGTATACCTGGCCATAACACGCCATGCACGCCAAAACACCTTTTAGAGAGGTTTTATAATAGTATACCGACGCCCGCGAAGAAACGCTCTACATTTAATACGGTAACGCGCTAGGCACGCCAAGACACGCAATAGCCAGAGATATGCATTTTTGTTAGCTTTTGTCTTACCGATAACCTCCAAAAAAACATGGCGCTAAATGCTGTGATTTTTTTTAGATTTTTTCAAGAATGACGATATTGGCTCTCGCTCATACAGACGGGAAGAGAAGAAGAAAGGTAACGACAAATAATAATTTCGTATGGAATTTGAATTTATCATCAGCACGAACCTAACTTACCTTACCATCAGCATGAACCTTTTATATTATGTAAGAGCTAAATTCCGCTGCCCTGCAAAATATTGTTCTCTAGTCAAAGGGTGTAAATATGTTGAATCATGATGTCCGGAAATCGACATACAATAACTGCTCTATGTTTTCCATATGTTTCGCCCTATGACCTCATCCAAAGACTTGTAAATTCGTGGTACAACTTCAGTGCTTTAGACTCACTGCGAGCTTTTCAAGTCCCGCCGTTTTATATGCCATAGTTACAACGCACGGAGAAATTATACAAAGTCTGCTCCTGAAATCCATTTGAGGACTTTGTATCCCAAATCTCGTTACACACGAAAGCTAAAATCCTGTATCCTGAAGGTAAAGTCATGTTAATCCCATCCAATACATTTATATCACGTCATCACTCATTCCGCGCCTTGAGCTGCGGCCAAGATGTTTTAAAAATGCTTTTTGTCTTTGCTTGCCCAGAGTACAGTCCGCAGATTTCAAGGACGCAAGTGAAAACTGACAGGCCTTCATCTGGTACGTTATCAGGTTTTAACGATGCGCGAGGTAAAGGGAGAGTGTGCGGGCCATTACACATGTGGTGACTCTTGGTCCATGTGGGACAAGTAGGGGTCACCGCCTCAAGGCTTGTACGATTCATTATGGAACGGAACCTTTTTCCTGCACTCTTTTTCCGTAATGATGCACCTAATGTGTAGTTCAAGAAAATATCCATACCCCCACGGAAGGGATTGGAAATCCCGGGAGGGTGGGGGGGGGGGGGGGGTTCAAACGCCCAGGAATTTCCACAGGGGTGAGGGGTTGGGGGTTAAAATGTCCTTTTTCCTTAACATTTACTGTATTTATTTTTTTCCTGGGGGCTGGAAATTCTAGAGGGGTGGCGGGTCATACCTCCGACCCCAGACAACCATGGATATTTTCCGGAACTACACATTGAAAGCTTTGTTCGGTGTTCCACAGGCGGGGGAAGTGCACCAAAATCCAGCACACCAATAGACAGATCCTTTAAGAACCAATGCGTTGACAACCACAACAAGTATCGCGCGATGCACTCGGCACCTCCCCTCAAGTGGTCGGACGAGCTGGCTCGAGAGGCACAGTACTATGCCGAGAAACTTGCTCAGCAACGCTCGATGCAACACTCAAGCAAGTGCAGTCGGAACGACGCAGGGGAGAATCTAGCTATGTTTTCAGGCCGGTAAGTATCGATTGTACGACTGTGAAAAAAGTGCATTGCACAACTGAGGGGAGAATCTAGCCATCAGGCCAGTAATTATCGATTGCACGACTGTGAAAAAAGTGCATTGCACAACTGAGGGGAGAATCTAGCCATCAGGCCGGTAATTATCGATTGCACGACTGTGAAAAAAGTGCATTGTACAACTGAGGGGAGAATCTAGCCATCAGGCCAGTAATTATCGATTGTACGACTGTGAAAAAAGTGCATTGTACAACTAAGGGGAGAATCTAGCCATCAGGCCAGTAATTATCGATTGTACGACTGTGAAAAAAGTGCATTGTACAACTGAGGGGAGAATCTAGCCATCAGGCCAGTAATTATCGATTGTACGACTGTGAAAAAAGTGCATTGTACAACTGAGGGGAGAATCTAGCCATCAGGCCAGTAATTATCGATTGTACGACTGTGAAAAAAGTGCATTGCACAACTGAGGGGAGAATCTAGCCATCAGGCCGGTAATTATCGATTGCACGACTGTGAAAAAGTGCATTGTACAACTGAGGGGAGAATCTAGCCATCAGGCCAGTAATTATCGATTGTACGACTGTGAAAAAAGTACATTGTACAACTAAGGGGAGAATCTAGCCATCAGGCCAGTAATTATCGATTGTACGACTGTGAAAAAAGTGCATTGCACAACTGAGGGGAGAATCAAGCTGGGGCTAGTATAAGGGGCACCCGGAATAACTAAATATTCCGGGCGCCCTTCACACTAACCCCAGCTCTCTCGCGCGGCCCATTAAAAAAGTTTAACAAAATAAACTACGAACAAAATTCAACATGACTGATAGCTAGGCAGGTTAATTTTAGCCGTGCAAGCTGTATTACCTCGTTATAGATAGTTTCTCTACATCGGGGACTGTGTAAACGTAGCCGTGGGAGGGGTACTGTGGACCGCCCGCCTCCCCCAACAATTAAATCTCAGCTGTGTGAAGACAGTGGGGTGCCGCCCTTAACATTACCTCGCCAGTATACACCCTAAGAAAATAATCACCTTGCATTCCTTACAGTTATGACACTGCGGGCGACATGGCGTGCGAGATGTGGTACGAGGAGTCAAAAAAGTACAGTTTTGTTCGTGGAGGCTTCCAGGGGGGGACAGGGCACTTCACCCAGATGGTATGGAAGGGGAGTAAGGAGTTAGGCATGGGTCGTGCCAAGACGAGCGATGGTAGATGCACTTATGTGGTGGCGCGCTACCAGCCTGCGGGAAACATCGTCAACTACATGTCCGAGAACGTGTCACCCAAACGCTGTTAGAAAATGGGGCCCTAGCCTTTCCGTGCTGCAATGGAGATTCCCGAACTCAATACTTATATATATTTCACGTAATATTTAACCAGCGCACCACGTTTCATGCATCATAAGGGGCGAATCCAGAAGTTAAAAAAAGAGGGGGGGGGGGGCGAAGCAAAAGTTTCAAGAAAGGGGGGGGGGGGCGGACTTATTGTTCATCCGTATATTTTCTTAAAATTCTTGTTGTTTTTAAGCCAAATGTCTGAAAATAGGGGGGCGGGGCCCCCTCTTAGATCCGCCCCTGATGATGTACCATGTCTCTTTTTAAACAATGTATGTTATGGGTATTAGTTGAAATGGCAAATTGCATCCTCGGGGACCTAGGGCGTCGCAGAGATCAGGCAGCATGCGAGAAACTCCTCTTTCTTTCTCGCGCGCTCCCTGTGTGCCCGATCTCCGCGACGCCCTGGGTGCCCGAGGATAGGCAAATTGAAGACAGCAGGCCCTGACCTGTACAGATGGGATAGTTTGCAATAACCTCTTGGCAACATAACACAATAAAACAGATTTTGACATACAGTATGTGCCAGCTGTGTTTATGTCCTGTGAATATGAAAATGTGTATATCTAGTATCTTATCTCTAGTTCTCCTTCTTTGCCTTATCATGTTAAATGTTTATTGTTTACATCTAATATTTAATCTCTGGTACTCTAGTTTTTTACAAGCATGCATCCTTTACTATAATAATGTGTACATCTAGTTTCTCGATTCGAATTCTCTATTTCTTCTTCTTCTCCTCTCTTGGTGTATCTACCCCATTGGCCTGCTTGGCCCCTTTATCTGGGCAAAAGGGTGTTTCCCCATTGGCTTGCATTGCATCTTTATTAGGGCATGACTGTTTGCGCGTTAGGTAGGCATGGAGATAAAAATTGGAGAAGAGAATAAGAAACGAGATCATGTATCCAATAAGGGCGTACTGCATCCATAGGAAGAATCGACATTTGGCCCACAGACTGAGGACCCCATGGGCCATGACAGTGCAAAACTGTGTCTGTTAAAAGAAGAAAAATAAACATTTAGTAACTTATTCTTTTAGTTTTAGAAAGTTTAAAGCCCAAGAGATAGGGAAGAGTGGTATAATTTTGGTTAGTAACCAATGAAATGCATTCAGCATACTGTTTTTACCAAGCTCATATCCTATTGTTCCCTTTATGTGTGAGTTTTTTTTATATAAGTAGCCTATAATCAGAGTTTAAGCAATGACTGGAAATGTAACCCACAGTGCTTCACGGGTATCAGGTAAAAAGCAAATAAGGGTAAATAAAAACTGGTGTGATTGCCACTTTATCTGTGAGTAACGAGAGGGGGCTATTACTGGGGGGAGGGGGTGGGGCACTCCTGATAAAAATAGACAGGGGTGATTGTCGGCAAAACCAATTTTAACCCAAAGGGGTGGTCAACGGTAATTCTTACCCCTAAGAAATAGCAAATTGGGTGTGATCGAAGGAATTTTTAACCTCAGATGAATGAAAGACAAAAGATCTCACAGTCTATTTATGAGCACAGAAAACCCAACAAGCAAGCCACTGGACTAGGCTGTGTTTCCAGGAAAGGCTCAGGTAGAAATTACTTAAATACACTCACAAGTTGGAGTTGAGTCAGGTACTTCTTCCACCACAGGTATATCCTCATTTCAGGAATTGCTGATAACCCATAATAAGCGTACATGATGATATGAATAAAAGCGTTGATCATGGCACTAAAGAATGCTGAAAGAAAAGGCAACATAATTATATTAGTCAATATACTTTTTCAAATAGGGTCTAATCTCATTAGAGCTTTTACTTACATTGCCCCCCTGCCACCCATTTGATGCCGACCCACCACAAGCATACCATGGAAAAGTGATGATAGACATGCAGGAACGATATCTGGTTGTTCTTTTTACGCAGGATAAAAAACATCTGATGAAAAACAAAGAAATTGGTCAACCATTGGTAGATACAGACAATGAATGGATGTCACAATATCATGACGATTAATAATAAAAGCGTGTATTATACATGGGTACAGATAAGGTTATACAAAAACTGAAAGATTGGTCTTTCAATTGTTGTTACATTTTTCGTTTTGTATTGTTAAAAAAAGAGATTTGTTCGCCAAAAATAAAACAGCACAAATATGGGGATTTCTGGCCTTTTGATTAGACATTTGCTGGCATAAAATCTCTGTAAAAAAATTATAATAATAAAATGCTAGTCATAACATAAAAAAATCAGTTCAATTATTTGGTTTTTATTAAAAAAAATTTTAAACAAAAAAGAGATTGAAGAAACATGGTGTCTTTGTAGGAATCACTATACCTCCTTGCCTCCCTCTTGATTATATTTCAGCTGTTTTGGTATTTTACTCACTGTGTCTAAAAACTCGATGATTTTCGAGAAGTAGAACCACCACAATGCTGATGCAATCTGTAAATGGCATATAATTCAATGAAAAAGTACATATACAATAACAAAATAGAAAAATAAGAACCCCAAAACATTCATGAATGCATTTTTTTTAGTTTTGACTGAATATCAAAACTGAGGGCAGTACTGTCAGTTACTGCCTGCTTTTACAAACAGCCATTTTTTATGTCAGATTCATACCTCTTCCACCCCCAAGAAAATCTCAAGGCTTGAGATTTTTTTGGGGGGGGAGGGGGAGGGAGAAGGGAGGGTATACACTTGCGTATTAGAAAAATAAAATGGCACTACCAAAAGGGAATGATTGTTTTTTTCTTATTATTTATAGAAAATAAGCAAAATTATCTTTTTTATCAAATTGTTTTTAGGAATGCTAACAAGGGTGAGATTTGGTGCTCTACGCAGGAGAGCAGGAGAAAAGGTCCAAAATATTAAGAGTCCTAATGTGGGAGAGTTGGCAGGTTTGCAGATTGCATGGCTAGTTCTACTTACTCGCAGTTCATTGATGTCATTGGAATAGACCATTTCTTGGCAGGTATAACTATAGCCAGCTGCTGTGGTTGCTAGTAAGATCTACATTATTCAAAAAGAAAAAAAATAAAGTTTTGACGTACAAAGAGATGCATCCGGTACAAACATCAGTACAGCATACTCCAGTACTAACAAAAGTTACCAGATGTATACAGGCTAAAGAGGTGTAGCCAGGATTTTTAACAGGAGGGGGCCCAAAGGCCCTTTCAAGGCATTTTCTCCTGTATTTTTGATAATGTCTCATGCATACATTTACTGTATTTTTGGCCGCTAGAAGAGGGTGGGGGGCGCTGGTCCACCCCCTTGCTATGCCCCTGGGATATCACTTCCAAGTAGTTGATTTCTACAATATCAAAGGCAGGCTTACCATCCTTCCTATTGTTATCATCAGAATTATGTCCTGTAAATGATCTATAACAAAATTAAGGTTGAATGAAATCTCATTAAGTCGTCTGTGATTGGTTAAAAAACACTTCTATTTCTACTCTATCACGCCCACTGCATTGTTCGCATTCCAATGGTCTCGAGCTTGTTCTCGATCATGGGCAATTCTCCGTAACATCGCCTCATCGGCAAAATAATTAACCATTTTCATGTATCTAGAAATTAAGGACGACCAGAAAACTCAGTGGAGACCTTCTTTAGGAGTTTCTCATTCGTTGTGTGGTGGGCATTTTGCGATTCTTCCTTTTTGTTCGAAATTTAAAGCCTGTGAAGTCTGGCTATGCATCGCAGCCTTGAAATAAGTTGCTGGCCTTGTCTCCCTCTCTTCCCCCCCCCCTCCCATAAAATCCATAAGATTTCAATTTTTTACCATTTATTGACATCAAAGACAACTTTATGAGATTTCATTCGAACTTCATTTTGTAAAAGTTCATTTACGGGAAATAACTCTGATGATATCAGCGGGAGGATGGTAAGCCTGAGTTGGATATACTCAATTATGTTTCTTACCTCTACAAATATGTACAAATTTAGAAGCGACATCATTCCATTGTAGATAACCATTATCCATTGGAGGTTGAAAGCCTTTTTGTTCTTCATTAGATGAGGGCCAGTCAAAACAGCTAGTATATAGGCAAACAACAATCCTATTGGCACTCGCACATCATTCACCAATGGCCAATTCTTAGTTCTCGGATCTGAAGTACAATGAAAGAAATAATAAAAATACCTCATCATCTGCAAGTAAAGGGTTACAGGTGCCGATCTAGCTTTTAGCTAGGGGGGGGGGTTGACCCAAAAATTTTTCGTCATTATCGGGGGGGGGGGGGGGTTAAACTTACCACTAAACATTTTGGGAGGAGATGAACAAAAAGGCCATTTATGAGACACAAATGCAAAAATCTATATCTTACAAATAGTTCTCAGAATGGCCTCAGTAGACTTCATAAGGGCAATCATAACGTACTAAAAATTGAAATAAATCTAGACAACGCCACCTATCTAATGAATGCCCCCCCTAAGTTTACAAGTTTGTATTGAACACTCCTCTCTAAGGAACGCCCCACATCTTAAACACCCCCACCCCCCCTGCTTCCCTTTCTCCCAGCTTAAAACAAACTACATAGAAACTCTGGTTTTATAAATAATATTTAATCCACTTCTTGCTTTTAGCAAGTAGTGTCTAGCCCAAGTAGCGTCTAGCCCAATCTTGCTACTCAGGGGCTATATGTAATTGAGCAGATCTAAGGGGTGGGTTGAGAGCTTAGCCCACCTATTTACAGATATTTGGCTTAGAAAATAATAAGAAATATAAGGAAATCCATGCAAAAAAAATAAATGTGTCCCATTTCTTAAAAAATCTTTCCTCCCCCAGCCCCCCTTAGGAATTCCTGGGTCTGCCCCTGGTTTTTCCTGACATATCAAAGTTCCTCGCAACAGAAATTTGGTTCTTTTTCACAAATGTTCAAGTCTAAACCATGATTTCAATCAAAAACCATTTATAGAAAATTTTGCAGTGGATTTTTAGTAAAACTGATTTAAACATGGAAGACAGTGTGTTATTACAAACTTTCTGAGTCCCTATGGTAACAAAAAAAATCATTCAATGCATATGTTTGGAGGCCAAAAATGTTAAGTATTAATGTACTAAGAGCTTGGAATTATGGAAGAGTGCTTAACATTAAAATAACAAATCAAGACAATGTCAAAAGATTGTTGCAAGCCTCCTTAAAAAAAGGCTGAAGCCTGGGCGACCTGTGGTTATTATGGACCCTCTCAAAAGCCTAATACCAGGTACCCCTCCCCCCAGGGGCAGTAGAATTCTCATGTTCTCATGCAAAGTGCCCTCTCAAATGACATTTTAAACAACTTCACTCACCACTTATGCTGTCGGCCCACGTGTAAAACTCCAGGAAGTCCCGTATTTTCATTTGTATAAGATGCATTCTCGTTTTCCCTTGACTCGGCTCACTAACAAAGTCAATCACTACTGAAACAATACAGTATATATAAGTACAATGACACCCACAATCAATATTACATTATAAGGTTACGGCGTAAATGTTAAGTACCGATACATAATGTCGACTAAGAAGTTTTTTTTAGGTAGCCTAGTACCAAGTACATAAAGGAGAGACCTGGTGAACTTTCAGATCTAGTTGTTGAAGCAGTTGAAAACGAATAACTTAATATTTGGTCGCTTGGGAAGCTGTTGTTCTAGGTGTATCAACCTTTTTTAGGTCAAAGAATGCGGATGAGAGGTACAAGAAGATTCTTGTATCGTCAACACGTGCTGGGGTCAAAGTCTGCAAAATCTTCAGCAGACATCTGATGTAAGGCTCCGGATTAAAACAGGAAAGAAATGACATTTCGAAACTTACACAAGTCAACAATTTCCGGTTTAAAACATGACCAGGCAGAGGTTCAGCTAGCATTTACACGGGACATGGGTTACTTTTATACTTTATACCTGTCTATGAAGCGGATGGATAAATACAGTCCCTATGCTGCATGGGAAACAGATGCTTGTAGAAAGACTTGTTCCAGTTTGTGTACACTCAATTATGCAACAACTAATCAAGATGCCCAGGGTTACCTCGGGTCGAATGGTCAAACAATGGAATCTCGCGATCAAAATGAGCCAATCAGAGCACGAGGGTTGTTGAGTAGATCCAAGCTGTCAGTCATAGCTCGTTCTTTTCAAGCAGTGCAGCGAGCAAGGTGAATTGCAGCGTCTAAAAGCTCAATTTACTGTACCTTGTAGCACGGGCAGCTCGCTAAACGAGTAGGTAATACCCTGATCTATTTGTATGTGTTTGTCTTTGTGGCAGCGTTACGTTTTTTTCTGGAGGATTGACGAACGCACACACGAATTTACACTTTCGAATTCACCGCCAAAAAATATTATAGTTAAATACACATCCAAAGCAGCAGAAAATTGTCTCTTAATAGCCTAATGGTCCTATTTTGATAGGATTTTTGTATGTAGATTAGGCATTCGTTTTATTTTTGTTTGATGATTTTAATGTCAGTTCTATAGTTGGAATACCTAGATTTTTCGCATCATCAGTCATTCAACAAGTTGCAGCTCTCAGTACAATCTCTTCCATTTTCCAAACTCATTATCCCTGATTTCTATCTGGGTTAAGAATATTTTTACTTTGCTACAATTTTTTGAAGGCTTGACATTGCGCAAGGCCTTGTGTACAATTGTACTATTTATTAATAACAAGATCACCCCATCTATTGTTTGTAGAATTAATTAACATCTTAAAGAATGTCGATCATTGAAAATTCAGTGGTTAATACGCAAGCAGACTTAAAAATATAAATCTACGAATAACATCTGATATGTTATTGCCGATATTTGATTGAAAATATATTGGTTACTCGCTTAAGTTAGTCGATGGAAATGGATGCTTTGTGCGAATAGGCATTGAATGGGGGCATAAAATAGCGGCGTGATTGGCCTTCTTTAAGTAAGTCATTGTCATTATACAATTTTTGGAAAGTTTTACTGGTTTCTTCAAAGAGACGAGGAATGCAAGAAAACTACTGAGGGAGGGGGGATACAAAGCCTTTGTTGCCAACATTCTTCTTAATTTTTGTGCTTACTAAATTGATTATTGCAATTTCAAAAATGTTGCAGCTAAGTGATACACTGTTGGTTCATTTTAGTAAAAACAAAAAATTAAAGTCAATTCAATTTTGTGAAATTGAATTCCCTGCAAATTTTTTTCTCTTGGATCATGAAATTGAAGACTTGCTAAATGTGCAGAGAAAATGTTGCTTGAAATTTAAATTACTGGAAATGTAGCCTTGTTTTTAAAAAAATGTTGTCAGTGTAACAAATTACCATTTGGGCTGACAAACATTTTTGCGATAGGTGTATAACAGTCTCAATGTCACACTACTTTTGATTCTTGTTATTCTTTTTTATGTTGCAGTTGAACATGACATCTACACAGAGACTTGCAGATGTCTACCAGATAGTGACCTCTGTCGGAGGTATATACTGTGTTAAATCAAGAAAACCTTTTTTTAAGATAGCAAATGTTGCATTCCTAACATGTTGTTTAATGTTGCCTCTACAGATCCCCGTCTGCATGAATGGCCGCTGATTGCGACTCCATGGCCTTGCTTATCCTTGATGGCAATGTATCTGTTCATTGTTAAAGTTGGACCAAAGTTTATGGAGAATAGAAAGGCTTGGGACCTCCGAGGTGTCCTTGTGGTGTATAACTTTGCGCTGGTTCTGCTCTCTGCATACATGGTTTATGAGGTAATTAAAATCTAAAATAAATATAGATAAGAGTGCAAGAATCATAATTGTTGAAACAATTTTAGGCCTCTCTCTCCTCTCTTTTTTGTAAGCACAACAGCCTATCTAAAAAGGGAGGAGTATGGTTTGTTAGTTCGCTCTTAAACAGCCTTCGTCAGCTGCCATGTTGTCATCCTAGCAAAGTACCAAGTGTGAAAAAGCATCCATTTCCATCGGCAGATTCGGGGGAGCCAATGCAATACTTTTCTATTCAATTTGGCAAATTCATTACCTAACTTTGTTTGTTGTAGATGGTTATTTTGAGGTAACCCATTATTTACCTTCCAATATTTAATGAAAAAAATAACAAAGGTGTGGCTGACAATTTCACTTACAACCCCACCCCCTCCCATCTTAACTACAATTTTTCTAGCTCTGATGTTTTTATGATTCATATTTAGATTCATTTGTATTTTGGCAGCTTTTCCTATTTGTAATAGTAACTTACATAATTCTAGATTTATGAATGAAAATA
The DNA here is from genome assembly GCF_932526225.1 of Nematostella vectensis. Classification (NCBI taxonomy): domain Eukaryota; kingdom Metazoa; phylum Cnidaria; class Anthozoa; order Actiniaria; family Edwardsiidae; genus Nematostella; species Nematostella vectensis. The sequence continues at coordinate 12,169,478 of NC_064039.1, forward strand.
TAAAAAGAAAGGTTCATATTTAAAAAAAGGGGTTTTTGAGAACGCTTAGAGCACACAGCAGACTTGTCAACTTTGACAGAGAAGTAGAAAAGTATTCTTTTACCACCCCCATTAGTACCATATAGCTGATGTGTGTTTTTTTTAATAGTTTATTGCCTCTATTCTGAGTATTCCTGAGTTCAATCTGATGTGCCAAGATGTCAGTTATGAGGAAGACCCCCGACTAATGAGAGTAAGTGCTATTTGACATTTGGAAAAAAGTGTCAAAATTATGGAATTTAATCAAAAGTAATGGAAAAATTAGAGGTAGGGGCAATTGTAAAACAAATTGTAGGGATGGATTTCAGTAAAGTTTTGATATGTAGATCATAATGTCGGGGAGAAGGACTGAAAAGGAGTAGGAGGCTTGGGGTTAGTGTATGGCTGTGTCAAGTCCAGAAAAACTCAGTGTTAAAATAATTATATCATTTCCCTCTATTTTAGCTAGCAAGAGTTTGCTACATCTACTACTTGTCTAAATTTGTTGAATACTTTGATACCGTAAGTAATATCACCAGGTACTGGGACATCATAGGCATCCTGCATCATAATCATCATTTATCAAAATCATCATGTAGCATAATCATAAAAATATTGATTATGCAAAAAAGTGACATTTAAGTTGGCACACAATTATTTCTTTTCAGTTCTTAATTCATGTTCATCTTAACTTTCATCTTTTATCTTGGCCCATCCTAGATACCAATTTTCAAGTCTTTTTAACAAGAAGTTAGATCTAAGAAATGCAAGAAAAAAGCAAAAAGTTTTTTACTCCCTTGAATAAAAGTGCCAATTCTTCAACTTTTGTTTAAGTCAATAATAAGTGGGTGTTTCTTTCTTTTAGTTCTTTTTTATCTTACGCAAGAAGAACAACCAAATATCGTTCCTTCATGTGTACCACCATGCCTCCATGTGCCTTCTGTGGTGGATGGTGTGTAAGTGGATTGCTGGTGGTGTTTGTAAGTACTTTCCTTCCCTCAGGAACATCCTGTGACAAGTGGCTCAAATTTTGGCTTAAGTATGAAGCGAGTTCCAGTAATTAAATGATAAGTTTTATGCACTGATGATAAGGCTGTTGTAAAGTTAAACATCTAAATCCGGCCTTCATTTTGAAGCCCTGTTAGCTGTATTTGTCGATGTACATATTTCTCTATAGGGGTTTCTTAAATCAATTTCTCAAATTAACTATTTGAATTCCTCAGTCTTTGCCCAATTGTCTGGTTAACAGTACGTTGTTGTTGCTGTTGTTTTTACAGCATACTTTGGAGCTGCATGTAACAGCTTCATCCATGTCATCATGTACTTATACTATGGCTTATCAGCTATGGGACCATCTGTACAGAAGTACCTCTGGTGGAAGCGCTACCTGACCAAAATGCAGTTGGTATGTACATATCTATAATAGTAAAAGGAACCTTCAACCTTTATTGTTGCTACCCTATTTTTTTACTTATGGGGAGTAATTACCATCTATATATTTTTGTTGTTTGTGCACTGTATGCTTATTTTCTTTCTATTATAATTAAATTATGAATTCCATAATAATTCCAAATAAATATATTAAAAAGGGGAACAGAATCTATATTATTATAAGTAAAATAGATTGGTAGATTGGGATGCTAATAATTTCAAGATAGTATTTTGTGGTAAAATATTTGTATTTGTGATATTGGTATGGTATCATGTTAGGATATCATGAAAACAGTGTTCTTATCAATTTTAGCTTGCAATCTTTTTTTTGTGCCTTCTTCCTATACAATGTTTGATATAGAAAAAAGGACATTAATTGAATAAACATGTAAACTCTGCTTGCAGCTGGTATTGTATTAAATTATTATTAGTTTTCATGCTATATCATTGAAAAGTTTGAGAAATTCATAATTGTGTTTGTTGTATTAACCTAATTTTCAAGGAAACAGTTCTCAACAAAATTCATTTATATTGCAAAATCTTCAAGGTATTTAAAGCAAATTGACCTGTGATACCATTTATTTGTGTGTTCTCACAGATTCAATTCTTGGCCCTCATTTATATGGCTGTCTATGCACTTTGGCACGATGGCTGTGGAACACACAAGTTCTTTCAGTGGGTGCAGTTTGGCTATGGAATGTCTCTCCTGGTTCTGTTTTCAAATTTCTATTTGCACACTTACCTTAAGAAACCAAGCAAAAAAGAGTAAAATTAGTTGAAGAGGAAGTTTAGTAGTAGAGAGCAAACAATCCTTGTGTTAGGTGATCGTAAATTGCAGTACTTTCTGCTTGTTTATGGGACTGGATCTTAAATGACCAACACCTATTTTACTTTTTCAAATAACCAATTGTGTTATATATATACATCATGCTAAAATCAGGGATGTTAAATCTTTAGCATTTATTTTTTGTTATCTTCCTGTCTATTATTTTACTGATTGAAATTTCATTTTGTATTTCTTATATTCGGAGGTATCTCATATCGGAATCTCTTTTTTCAAGTTCTGAGGCTTAATATGCCTGTATTGAATGCAATACCAGTTGCAAGCAAAGATACTGTAATCTACATTAAAGTGACTATAGTAAACATTATAACTAGGTAGCATTATATTTTACTTAACCTTATTTTCCATTTGAGGTCTTCTACCACTTGTAAAAAAGGTTTGACTCACCTTAGCTACAGAGGGATCACACATGTCTGGTTAATAGCTGTGTTTAAGATCTGTCGCTTGGGGTTTCACTTGAACTTCTTATAAAACTATTTCTCTTAATTAGACTAATGCTGTATTCACACCAAACCCATGTTTAGTTAAACAAGGTTTTTCTTTGCCTGATAACTTGCCAAGTTTCTCATTGTGTTGAATTCTTACTAGCTAAATGATCACTTAGTAACATGTACAGCACAGTCTATTCAGTTTTGTTCATGGTTCTTGATTGAGATTTGAACCAGTTTAATTAAACCACCTTTAAACTGGTTTAAGTGCTGGTGTGAATGCGGTATAAGAATTTAGAGACTGGTTTAAAACTAAAATCGAAAGATTAAACAATATTATGGGCCTCGGCCAGTGTAGTATTGGAAAAAAAGTTTTTTCCTCATCATATTGTTAATTAGGTTCTTCAATATTATGAAAAGTGGACAAATGTGTTTTAGAAATAAAGTGTAAAATTCCAAACGAAAATTACCATTTTCTCTAATAATTAAATTTTGTTGATCAACATAATAAGTAACATTTTTTTTCATGGATTCCTGGCTATTGTTAGCAGAAATTACAAAATTGTGGGCTCTCCATAGAAGTAGACGTATTATAATCAAAACGTATTATATTATTGGGGTATTTTTAAGATAATTTCGATTCTGCTACGCCTTGGGGGTCTAACGCTAATGGTGTTTCGAAACACCCCAGACATATCTTACAGTAAACCATAAATCTACTGTGCGGTTAATACTTCTTGCTTTATTTTCTTATTTTTACTCCTTTATTTCTTAGGGTTATAAATTGCTTCGACCACGCCTAATGTGCAATTTGTTATGGCGAAGAATTGAAAAATTAAACGAGACTTAACTGTAAGTTGAAGTTTGATTGAAATTCTACCATAGCATTTGCAGGAATGAAGAGGTCACGTGAGATAGCAAGCATGCACTTCGAGCTCAAGCTTTAAAGAGGAGTTATTTGGTGGCCATGTTTACAAATGCATGGGTGGGCTCCAGTAAGAGGCGGGAAGTGACCTCTTCATTCCTGCAAATGCTATGGTAGAATCTCGATCAAACTTCGACTTACAGGTAAGTCTCGTTTAATTTTTCAATTCTACCTCGCATTTGCATACAATCAGAGGTCACGTGAGATTTTAAAGCAACATGGGTGCCAAATAACAATAGCACGTATACAGCTGTAAGCTGGTAAATCACTTTATTAATATCAATATCGCTTGAAATATATATAGCACAAGACCAACTGGGTCATGGTGCTTAACTGACTTGAAGAACAGATTGAGCAAATACACTAGCAGATTTCTCTTGTTGAACAGGCTTATCATAAAACCTAGCAAAAACACTGTCTGATCTCCAACGGGCAACTGCCAAAATATCATCTAATGGAACATCAGCTGCCTTAGCTGCGGATGTAGCAGCGCTGCGGGTGCTATAGGACTTGAATATCTCTGTGTCAATCCCTGCACCTTTCATAACCTGCTTTATCCATCTGGATATTGTTTCTCGTGACGCAGCCCATAAGGCTTAGTGTAGCATAACAACAACTGCTGAGATGTCCGAATACTAGAAGTTCTGGACAAATATGCATTTAACAATGTAACAACACACAATCTAACATCAGTGTCATATTGCTTCAACACAATAGGAGCTAAGTGCTTGCTTTTCCCCCATATCGTGTTGTCTGTTTGAATGGGGTTAGGACCCGAAAGGTATACTGACTCCTAGAGGCAGTCATCCCATCTAATGATAAAGCTTGAAGTGTTTGTGTTCTCTGAGCAGTAATCAAAGCCATTAAAGCTGTTAGCTTCAAGGTGAGTTGTTTGAGGGAGAGTTCACTGGTAGTAGGGTAAGCCCAACAACAATTTGTGGGTTCCATGTTTCCACATATCTTGGTAATGCAGGCTTCTTGTTAAACAAGCCTGTCATAAACCTCGCTACGAGAGGGTGATCCTCCAACTTCACACCATCAAGCTGTATAAATAAAGAAAGTGCAGACCTTGCAGTTGCCACCGCTCTGTAACCCATTCTGGACGACAGGCCTGACAGGAACTGTAGTACTTGACCCAAGGATGGTGCAGCTGTACACACACTGTTCACTTGACAATACTCAACCCATTGTTTAATGTAAGTTGTATATTGCTTTTTTGTTCCGTCTATCCAGGAGCCAAGATATACTCAACCCATTGTTTAATGTAAGTTGTGTATTGCTTTTTTGTTCCGTCTCTCCAGGAGCCAAGAATTATTTCCAATGGTTCACCGTCGATTCCTTTTCCCCTTAGCATTTCGCTGACACTAGACAGCCAATCAGTTTTAGGTTGGGATACATAGGGTGAACTTGTAGAGGGTCGTCGTGGTAGCGCCAGTGTTTTGCGTGTCATTGGTATTGGAATAGGAGACTTCATTAGCATCTTTAACAGCTTCGGGTACCAGAGCTGTGTCTTCCACAGTGGGGCGACAAGAAGTGCGGTGCACCGACAAGCTTGAATCTTTTGGAGAACTTTCCCAATCAAGTTAAATGGAGGAAAACAATAAATGAGGTCATATTGAGCCCAATCTATTGTGAATGCATCAATGGCAAATGCTGTAGGGTCAGGCTTCCAAGATACATATTTTTGTACTTTGTTATTCAGCCTTGAGGAAAAAATGTCCACACATGGCTGACCCCATTGTGCGACAAGCATGTTAAAAGCTGATATATCCAAGGACCACTCAGTGTTGTCTTTAAATTCTCTACTGGCTTTATCTGCAGTCACATTTAAATGCCCTGGCAAATGGGAGCTTGTTAGCCATAAATTTCTCTGCTTACACCAGAGTAGGATTTCTCTGGTCATTTGATTGCATAGATCGGAGTGGGTTCCCCCCATTGCCCTAATATAGGCAACTGCTGTTTGGTTGTCAAACAGCACTTTAATATGAGTGTTGCACATATGGCTACATAATGACTGTAATCCTAGTTTTATGGCCTTCAGTTCCAGAAAATTAATATGAAAGAGGGCTTCATCAGGGCTCCACCTGCCTCCAGTAACATTATTAGAGCCATCAATAACACTGCCCCAGCCTAAAAGGGAGCTATCACATTTAAGTATAACATTTGCCGGAGGGACAAGGATAGGTACTGGAGAAAGTTCCACATTTTCTATCCACCACTTTAAATCCTCCTTAGCTAATGTAGATAGCTCCATTTTGGCATCCAGGTTATATCCATTGTGTTTTAGTTCTACCGTTTTCTCATTCTCAAGTTGACTGTAAAACAATGGACCGTAACGTACACCTGGGAAGCTAGACACCTTGAGCCCTATTACTGAAGCAACTGTTCCCAAAAATTTAACCTCTTCAGAGGGTGTAACGGAAGATTTGCTTTCATGGATGAAGAACCCCAATGATGTCAGTAAATCCCTGGTCTCTTTAAGAGCTGTCCGTAGCTCTTCTGGGGAGTCAGCCAAAATGATGATGTCATCTATATATCCAACAAAACAAATGTCTGCTCTGAGGCTGCTATAGACAGGTCTCATGAGTTTGGTAAACATTCTGGGTGCCGAGGCCAGTCCATTTGGGAGACTGACATACTCATAGAGTTGTTCCATGAAGACATATCTAAGGTAACATCTATGTTCCTCAGCAATGCTCACAGAATAATACGCATCCTTAAGGTCAAGGACTGCCATGAATGAGCCTGGCTTTACTAAAGTTAAAGCAGACTGCAGTGATTCCATTTTGAAGTGATGGTATGTGATAAAAGCATTAAACTGGTTTAGGTTTAGGATCATTCTAAACGAACCATCCTTTTTTGGCCGTGTAAACACAGACGATATAAACTGCTCTTTGCAAGGGGTTGCCTTTTGGATAACTCCTTTCTGGATAAGTTTGGATATTTCTGTTTCAATAATGTCCTTTTCCAGTTGTGACTGGTTTGCAAAGGAATTGGGTAAATTATGTTGAACAGGTTCTGTGCCAAACTCAATATGGCAGCCCTTAACCATGTCAAGAATTGTTGCATCAGAGGTGAGTTCCCTCCATGCATCAAAGAAGTTTGCTATATTGCCAGCTCTAAAGCTCATGGCATGGTTACTTACATTTGTATTACTCTGGAGGCCTTTGGCCCTCTCTGCTGCCGGCTCCCCTTGTGATGGTAATTCCTGCCGGGGTAGGGAGCACCCCGGCTGCTATGGTTTTTTGGCCTGTTCTGGTTGTAGAACCCTCTGCCAAAACCAGGTCGGGAAGCATGTGGGTTGCCCTTTGTTCCTTTGTTAATTTTGGCTCCAATTTTATTTTCGTCTCCAATGTCCTTCAGGTGTTTTTTGAGGTCGTCACCAAACAGGTTATCGGTGAATGGCACCAGAGGTGAGCAAAGGGAAGCATACTCAGATCCAATGTCTGGTTTCATGAGAAACCTTCGCTGGATGTTAATCTCATAATTAACATGAGTTAATAGGGACAATGCTTCCAGGCAACTTTTCTTAATTTGCTGTATTTCGTCCAAATTTAAAGACTTGGACACCATAGCTTTGTCAGCCACATGGGCAACTGGGATGATTCCCTTTACAAGAGCTTGTTGCATTTTCACCATGTGCATGTCACGTTTCTTTGTGTGCTCTTGTAATTTTCTCCAAATGGCATTGGCACAATTTTCTGGGCGCACTTGACGCTCCATTTTCTCTTTCAGTGCCTTTTCTCCGACTTTACTCCTAAACATTTTGTTGAGGAGCTTAACAAATGGTTCACTCTTTAGAGGAGAGCCTGTCAAGTCTTCCGACCCATATTCTTTGGTTAACTCGCGTAAATATGCATTATCATTACTGTTTTGATCTTGCTGACCTCTACTATCAGCTGAGGTGGATGGTTTTGAGCTCATAATTTTGTCCAGAAGAGCTTCACAGTCAGCCGAGTCCTCACTCATGGAGTGGTTGTCAGGACCGCATGGCTTTTTGGCGGGAATCGAGCACTCGCTCTTTTCGCCAATCCGCTTGTCAGCAGAGGCTTTTCCCTTGGAGGTTTTGCCCATGGGGCTGTCCTCCAACTTCTCAGACAATCTCTGAATTGCTGAAGTCAGCAAGGAGACTTGTTCTGGCGTTACAGAGGCAGGAGCTGCCTCACTGTTAACTGATGAATGGGACGGCGGAACGTCCGCCGCCATCTTGGAAGAATTAGATTCCGCCGAAATTTCCAATAAAGCTTCTTCGTTGTATCTTCCTCGGCCACCAGTTTGTTTCTACCGTCCATAGTTCACAGTAAAATGAAGTTTTTAACACTAGCTTGTTGTGAAAAGGCGAAAGGTACAAACCTCAGTTTCACTCGTAGAAAAAGTGCAGCTTCGCCCGAAGTCCAACTCGCACTGAGCTCGAAGTGCATGCTTGCTATCTCACGTGACCTCTGATTGTATGCAAATGCGAGGTAGAATTACCGAGTAAAATCAGCTAGAATCTATGGAAAGGCATTATATATAATTATGGTTTGTTACTGTCGAATCCGTTGTATCGCGACGCCGCAATTTCAAAACATCGATTTGTTTTTGTCTTTTGGGATTTTCTGTTCCGCCAGTCAAATTATTCTAAGCCAATCAGATTCTTGCCATCTCTCGCCTTGTGCAGTTGTCTAGCTTTCTGTCGCGACACTGTCTGGTTTTCGTCCAGAGAATAACCAGAGAAGTGCTCAAAGCGAGACTGGGATTGGCTCAATGGTTTTACTGACGAAAAAGAAAACCAAAACAAATCGTGTTTTGAAAACGCGGGTCGCGATACAACGTATTCGACAGTAAATTATTTACAGCAACTTCTGTAGTTTGTGTGGATCCTAGACTAATGTCTGATTAGAATACCTTGTCTGGTTTAGGCGCTTGGAAATTTCTATGCGATACAAAATCGCTGTGAATAAATATGTTGACGTATTCCAGCTGTACTCTCTAATTCTTTGCAAAAAATGTGTAATTTTGAACATTTTTGTTATCAACAAGTACCCCCCCTTGCTTTTAGTTTCTGTTTAGTATCTGTTTAGTATCTAAGAAATTTTAGTATCTAGGATCACCGAGGTGCACTTGCTAGCACTTCTACATTAATGTTGTCCATGAAAAAGAAGTTTGCAAAATCAATAGAATTCCCAATGTCTATTGATGTAAATGTATTTTTTTTTTCGACAAGGTGAATTAGATCTATTTAACCTAACTTAGCCCTATTCCTTATCAACCAATCTGACAAAAACACTTTTGTACATCATGAGGCATACTGCCTTCCAGCATTATTGTACCTTGACCAGGCTAAATCAAAAAAGGCTGGTGGGGTATCTGTCTTTGCTTTTTTCTGTAAGTCTTGCTAAAACAGTCAAAGTCGAGATATCACTTGAACTCTTTAAATGTAGATACACTTTTTGTGTTTCTTTCTTACCGGGCAATAGTGGGAAGCCAATTTCACCATCCATAATGTTACATGTTTATCTATATATCACCGCTCATATGTTACTGTCATTTTACGAACTCTCTTCAACAAATTTCCAACTGCTTAACCGGTCCCTCGCTTCGATCATTCAAACTAGCGGAATTACATTCGGTGTAGACTTGCCCCAAATCTCCCTTGCTGATTTTCCCTGATAGGGTTTTTCCTCAATAATCAGCAAAAGCCGACCAACGGACTTTCAGAAAGTCTACATTCTGTTCTTTTTGAATGGCAGCGCCTTACGGAGATGTGGCGTGTTAGCAAACCATTTCGGTATTGGCCGATGAAAACGGTATTTGAATGACGTTGGCTGAAATGCGATTTAGCAGTTCGAAATCGTCGGTGAGATTTCGCAAAACATTTAAGGAAGCTTCCTGCAGTTTTCTAGTAGACATTCAGATTTTTTTAAAACTTTAAAAATGTGGAGGCAAACGTCGTAAGTTTTGTCTAAGGGGTATGGTTAAAAAATAATTTTCTGCGTATAGTGTGTATTTGCAAAAATCTAAAAGTTCATTATCCATTGTTTCGTCGCTATGGTAACTCAAATAACAACAGCTCACATATTTTCCAAAAATTCAATCCTTACTTGATAAATGGACTAAATCTTAAATTCCAAGCTTTGCGCAAGCGAAAATTGTAGCCCTTTAAACATGAGCGGTATATCTACTAGAAAACTGCAGGCAGCTTCCATAAAACGGCAGTAAGTGTTCATCTATGTTTTACCATTCATGATGTGTTGGTATTCTGTCACAGAGCCAGTTCGCCCTTGTGGTTGTTCACACGAGCAAGGCGATCCACATGAACTGCGGTTTTCCAAACGGCTTCTTGTGGCTGCAGTCTGCTTACATGTGTAGCCTAGTGGCTCTCTTTATGAACTTCTACCAGAAAGCGTACAATGCTGGCAAGAAAAAGAACTAGATGATGTAATGAAGATAGACTCTGGGAGAGAACTTTTCATTCAACCCACGGTCCATTGTTTCAAGGACCATTTTATACAATTGAAAACTAATACATAGCTATTATTCTTATTGATTATTTGATGACACATGGATTTAATATTTTGTATTCATGATAAGAATGAAAAAAACGCTCGATGAGTATGTTGTATCAGCGTTTCAAAGCGTACATATAAGAGAATGTAAAGAAATCCAAGATTATCTTTAATTTATACTTCTCAAAGAAAAAGTCTAAAATTGTATTGTTTTGTATACCTATTTTACTTATTTTTTGTTCTTGAAAGTAATTAGTAAAATATTTATCAAGCAATTTTATATGCGTTCGTTTTTGGGCATTCAAAGGGTACATAACTAAACCTCTTCCCCCTCCCCCCACACGCACTCCGGCATCTTTCATCGCTCGATAGCTATCTGGGCTATGGAAAGTCCTAGAAGCTGCCATGTCAACGTCACAGTACGCATGTAGGATACTACTGTAGATAAGACCGCAAAATAAGAAACTTTTGTTTTTAATTACCGCCCACTTTGATGTTGTGCCGCTTTGAAATTGGTTTTATTTTTTCCGAGTAAAGAAGTCGCTAGAAAGGTTTCCTTACATGATCATGGTGAGTTATTTTTAAATAATTCAAAGCTCTCGAGAAAACTGTGCTTCCAGCTGTTCCAAATTGCCTACATCCCCTACATCTTACAATTTCTTACCTTCAGAACATCACACAGTACCCAGGGGACAAAATGATTAACAACCTCAAAGTTTGAAATTATGATTTTTTTGGAACTTCCTCTTCGAAAACACTAAACAAATGATATATTTGAAATGTTTGAAAACGAAAATGTTTGCTATACTGAATAAGCTCGAAACTGCTGGCTGCATTGAAGCCTCCCTCTAATCAAACTTGGCCGAATCTGGTTCGTTAAGATAAAATGAAGTCAGCCCAACAACGCACAAAACCTAGCCTTGGAAACCTTAGCAATCGATGCTCGATGCTTGGATATGATTGGCTGACTTTGTGGTCACGTTTGGTTATGTTTGAAAACTTGGATATGATTGGCTGACTTTGTGGTCACGAGGAAAAGCAACTATCCGCTATCCAATCACATCCCTTTATTTTCCAACTTTAGATACTATTGAGGCGTTATCTGGCGGTGCAACCAATACTCAACACAATAATTATTTCATCATGCATGAATCAGCTGATTGATGCTTACTAAATAGGCTGTTTGAATATTGCGAATTTGGGTGTGTGTATTATTCGTCGATTTTCTTGAAAAAATTTGTCGACTAAACGAGAAAACTCCCGGTTTACCCGGATATCAAGGTTGCAACTAGTTTAGCTAGTTTCTAGTCTAGTTTACATTGGCGATTTGGTGTCGCAGCGCCCGCGATAAAACTCGCCGCGACAAATATTGCATAAAAAAATCACAGGGCCTTATCAGTCGATATAACTGACTACAAAAAAGTACTCGAATCTACTTTGTTTTTAGAATACTTTCTTGGAGATTTTAGCAACCTTACAAGGTCAATAATGTTACTGGAAAATTTAGATATGCTAATGTACGACTAAGCCTTTCCTAAACCACGACGTGGGCGATAAAATCATCGTCAATAATTTATTGGTTAGATACGAAGAATCGTATAAAAACAAAAAAATTAGCAAATCAAAACAACAGATAATAGCATAAAAGGACTATGTAACCACCTTCCACTCAAAACGCTCAAAGACCCCATACACGAACAGGGCTTACGTTAAACGGACGAACTCGTCGGACTTGTTAGATACGAAGAATTCTAGTAAGAAAACAAATACCACCGAGGCAAAACAATAGTTCAGAAGAGTATATTTTAGTGGTGTATTCACCATTCACGTCCAAACGATCAAAGACCATACACGCACAAGGCTACGTTACGTTCTTGTCAACAATATGGCGACTAAACTCTCTTCGGATTTCGAGGATCGAACTACACTCATAGAGTATAACCATAACTACACAGCCTCTATGCCGAGAAAACGAGTTCACTGGTCCTCGAACCTAGTGGAAGTATTGTACTTTGACCCAGCTTATGCACAATTTGTGCCCACGAATGTTGAGAAAAGCTTAGAAAAAGTTGGACTACGACCAGGAAAAAGATTTAAACGAGCTGTGATAGAGGGTGCTACTAGATACAAGCCAAATACAAGTGCTAGTCCCATGCTAGTAAGAAAAGGACTCCAAGCTGTTACTAGAGAACTCCGCGAGATTACTGTGGGAATCGGGAGTTTAAATGCCTCGCACGAGGATAAAACACGACGATGGGAGGAAATTCTCCAGTATTACATCATTCAAGAGAGACTTAAAGAGGAGGCGGACGATTGGGTTTAAAGGAAGAAGTATAGACGAGGTTATTGAGGCGATATTTTTATCGCTTATGTGCCGATAAGAAGCTTTAATAAGCTCTCAAGCTGCCAGAAAAGGACTGACGTGTGCTTGAATAAGCACTAGTGCAATTCTAAACAAGGGACTCAACACGCGTTTTGATGTTTTGGTACCCGATCGCCAAAAATACACCGCTCACTGTTAGAGCCGCTCCCAGCCGAAAGTGTGATACGAATAAAATTCTCGACTGAATCCTAAAAGTTGGGCATTGTCATGTACTTCAGAAGAAAATTTGAACAAATAGTTTAACTAGGGCAATTTATTCTAGGTGGGCAGTTGTATAACATTTTATAAACTGTACTAACTTACGTGAACACACGTTTTGATTTGGCACAGTTTTCCTTCTGCGATAACACATGGCAACGTGAGAGCACTAATAGCATCTTTCCGTTTTCTTCTTTTTTTGCGCCGGTTTAGATAAAAGCAAATAAAACGTTGCATGTTGACCAATCAAGATTTAATTGTGTAGTTTACAGAACAAGGCAGCGATACGCGAAGGTGTGGGCTCAATTATCGCATTCCCGCGAAAATAGCTCTCCCTCCGCTTCACACGCAATAAAGGACAGACCGTATTCTCTAGAATCTTCTAGAATTGTATGTTCTATGGTGTAAAAGTCATTAAAACGTGGAATTTTTCTTCTGAACATTTGAGTGGTTTCGGGCAGGCTTGTAGCATGGAAAGAATGCATCCCCAACCTCCCCCCTCCCCGCCCCCCTCTTCATACACACAACCTATCCCAAGCAATCGGCTCACTCATTATCCACGAAGGGATTCTCTAGACTATTAACTAAAGATAATTTTAAAGATTAAAATCGTTTTCTTGCCTATATTTAGTCATGGCCTTTGAAGCTACTCGACTAGGCAAATTAGAAGGCGATTTATTAATTACCCGAATTATATTTCCAGATATCTGTTGAGATAGTAGTAGTTTCATGAATGTTACACTTTAAGCAGGAGGTATCAAACACTTAGCACTAATACCTTTTTGCTCTTATTATTTTGTCAGGCCGTTACTCTTTAAAAACCTGTTTTTTTATTTCCATAGGAATTCTAGAAACAACCCTGCTACTGAAATAACTAACACCGGGAAGTATTTTCTATAAATATAACTACCAATTTGTTTTTTCGAAAGAAGGATGAGTAGCGCAGTGGGTAACTTTCGCGGGTGGTTTTTGCGGGTGATTCGAGAACTATATTCGGAGGCAAACAAATGCGGCCCTATGCAATAGAAAAATTAGTCACGATTTTAAGTGCATCTGCACTGCATAAACGTGTGCTCTAAACTAACCACAACAAATGCATAATCATCGGCAGTGGCAGGCTGCTTGTGGGTTTCCAGTGTCAGACGGCCAGCTTTCTAAACGATTTCACTAGAAGCAACATTGATTGGGCACGCAAGTCAAGGACACCGCGGTCACCAGGCTACCGAGTTTTGAGTCATGTGAAAAGTGAAAAGATTTTCGTGTTATCCAGAGACAGAGTTTTGGTTATCCCTTTTTTTTTCAGCCGCGAAAAAATCCATAACATGGAGAACTCTGAGTGCGACCGCTGCGCGGTAGCGAGTATGCGTTGTGGTATCTGGCAGCTAAAAATCTGGTATGGCAGCTAAAAGTTTAATGCTAGGCTGGAGATTTCGGCCCCAAAACTGCTATCTAGCGAACTATGCACAAGTGCATTAATAGGGAGGCAATAACCAGGTTCCTAGCCCTTAATAATTTAGTCTTATACGGTTACGCCACACACAGCACGCTGTGACGTAGGGTGAAAATTATCGAGGTCTACCTAGGCGCCGTGGGTTCCTTTGGACTCGTTCGGTGACCATGGTAGTGATATCGTAATGCACGTGCGAATGGTATCTATATTGTTCAAGACACAACGTCAATGAAGAATGAAACGCTATGTTTTAAAGCTGTTTTTTTTTTGGTTGCATCTCAAAAGATAATGTTTCATTGTCTCATCGAAAATTTGTTCGGAAAATCGATATAACGTCATGGCAAGGGATCCAAGATTATATCAAAATATCGCTTTATCGAAGTACTCGATATAATATAAAAAAAAACTTTAAGAATTTAAAGCGGTGTTTAATATCTATGGTGGGCCTAGTACTTTATAGGAGAGCAGAGAGGTTGGGCCTTGTACTCCATAGGATAGTAGAGAGGGTGGGCCTAGTACTCCATAGGAGAGTAGAGAGGGTGGACCTAGTACTCCATAGGAGAGTAGAGTGTTTCCTAGTACTCCATAGGAGAGCAGAGAGGGTGGGCCCACAAAATACGCTGGTTCGAGCATGCACAAAGGGTGGACCTCTTGAAAAGGCTCGAGGTTATTCTATAAGCAAGTCAAACTCAAAGACGAGATTAATCATTTATTTTGGAAAATTGGTCCTCCTATAACGGGTTTTAATCGAGTTGACACTGTATAACAGGCGTTATTAGTCAATCTCTGAAAATAGACGGACGCATTCTGTGGTACCGGGGGTGACCGTTATATATCGCATGGAGGCTCTCTGTAGTCAAAATGTCGAGGTCTTTTGTTAGGTTTTAGCACAGTATCTCGGCTAACTTTTTTACTTGAGAAAATACTTCAGAGAAAATACTTCAGGGCCGTAGCAGACCTCCAAATATTGGGGGGCACAACACTGAAACATTAAGAAAATATTGGGGGCACAGCCACGCTCCTACTGGTCATTTCCTTATAATTTTTGAAAATATTTGGGGGCATAATACATAAAACATTAAGAAAATATTGGGGGCACAGCCACGCTCCTACTGGTCATTTCCTTATAATTTTTGAAAATATTTGGGGGCACAATACATAAAACATTAAGAAAATATTGTGGGCACAGCCACGCTCCTACTGGTCATTTCCTTATAATTTTTGAAAACATTTGGGGGCACAATACATAAAACATTAAGAAAATATTTGGGGCACAGCCACGCTCCTACTGGTCATTTCCTTATAATTTTTTAAGATATTTTGGGGCACAATACATAAAACATTAAGAAAATATTTTGGGCACAGCCACGCTCCTACTAGTCATTTCCTTATAATTTTTGAAAATATTGGGGGGCACAATACATAAAACATTAAGAAAATATTTGGGGCACAGCCACGCTCCTACTGGTCATTTCCTTATAATTTTTGAAAATATTGGAGGGGCATATCCCCTCAGTGCCCCACCCCCTGCTACGGCATTAAATCAGATAGAAAACGAGACCTACGGTTATTGTCGTTTGCACTCGTATATAAAGTCCTTAGTCAAACCGTATTGGCCATTCTTACGTGGTGGATTGGGTCAAGTTCATGAACAAATAGCATGCTGGGACGTTAGGGGACGTTATTTAACATGGCGTCGAACGATGCCAAACCTGATGTTGTGAATCTTATTAACGAAGATATTCAAAATTGCCAAAATCCGACAGTTTCAAGCTTTTTATTTAGCATCACATAAACATGCTCACGTATCCAATATTTTTTGGCAGCATCCATTAAATACCCAATAAAGCGGGGGGGGGGGGGAATTCCAGAACACCCTCCCCCCTTAAGTGTATTCTTTTTACGGTGAGGACCCCCCTTAACAACCCCCAGGATTCCAGACGGACTCGTAAAAAAATCAGAGACTCCGTTAGAGGGCACGTTTTTTGTCGGAGCACCCCTTTAGAAGGTTTTAAGGTTATAAATTTTCGGAGACACTTCCTAATATCCCCCCCCCCCTCATGGTTTTCAATGAACACTCCCTAAGAAAGGCCAATTAGGAAATGGCGGTTTCCATGATGACGTATTTGACTACGAGTCCAATAACTTAAATTCGCTGTTTTCTTTTTATTCTCGACATAAATCGAAAATTTTATAGGATAGGGCGAACTGTCATATTTGAAAGAAAGTTATTGTAAAAAGATTTGCGTACTTGTAATCAAATAATGTCATCAAAGCCTCTTTTTACACATCGTTATATATGGTTGCCAAACATTTTCGGGCATGGATAGAACGATGCGTTAAATTATACAAAAATATGTACCAAACAACAGAAAAATGCTGTTGGAATAAACATTCTTCCCTCTCGCCGAGGTGTATCATTAGGTTGTAAAAAAATTAATAAAAAATGATCATACTGTTGTGTTACGCCACCCATAAGTTGCGTTTCTACCTGGATACAACATAATTCGTGATATTTTGCTGACATAATTGACAGAACCAAAAAAACACAATGATGCTGATCAACGCGGGCTCCCTGCGTCTTTGGAAGGGTGAGTAACAGTCTTGAGCATGCGCAATCGTGTTTTGCCGCATCAGGGCGCCCACAATCCACTCCCACAATCATCTGATTTCGACTCAAATCTCAGGCTTCACCATTTTGACAAATTCTGCAAAGAGAATTAAACAAGATCAGTCTTCGCCTCCTGCTTACATTATACTTTATATAATCATACTGTCGGGCCATGTAGAAGCTATCAAAATATTTCACCACATTGGATTGATGCACGACAAGAACGAGAATACAATATTCAAATTAGGCCTTACGAGCTGGCTTCTACATTTCTCACTGTCAACCATGCAGGGAGACTGTTTCCTGTTCAAAGACACCGGAACTGACAGCATGGAATTGTTCCGAGTTGTAAACCGTTTGACTTAAGGTAGAGTATTTTTTTCATAGCCGTAGCAGGCCTCGAACACTTTGAGGAGGGGGGAGGCACGATACAGAAACGTTAAGAAAACAATGGGGGGAACAGCCACGCACTTACTGGTTATTTTCTTGTAATTTTTGAAAATATTGGGGGGGGGGGCACGTGCCCCCAGCGCCCCACCCCCTGCTTCGACCCTGTCTTTTAAGAATGCGTTTAAGGTTAAAGAACACACGATGAGATAGTCAAATGAGCGTACAGGCTGGGTTCCATGGGGTCGCACACGGCCGCAGCAATTCGATCGCAACCGATCGCATTCTGAACACAAAGCAGTTTCCATAACATTATATGGAAATCAGCCTTACAATCAGCTCTCTTTCTAAATGCCGCAGCACCATAAAAAAATCAAGATATCAATCAAATTTCATACTGCTTCGGATTCTGGAAGCTTGTCTATTGTTTCTGTTAGGATAAGATATCATCATAAAACGACCACACCTAAAGATTTATAAAAGCTAACCAATCAGGATGCGAGATTCACATGATTGATTGATTGATTGATTGATTGATTGATTGATTGATTGATTGATTGATTGATTGATTGATTGATTGATTGATTGATTGATGAGCTGGAAACCTCTGAGGCACAGATTGGGTGATAAACAGCTCATGTCAATCAAACTGTCAAGGTGGCCACGACACTAGCGCACGTCGCACTGAAAACAAAGCACTGTAAGGAGAGAACGGTTACCTTCGAATGTGATTTTTCGCTTGCGGCCGTGTGAGGCGTCTTTAAGTATGTCGTTAATGTCGTGCTCTGGGATGTTCTCGCCCATGTGTCTCAGCACGTAGCGGATCTCGTTGGAGAAGATGTAGCCTTTGTCGTCGCCGTCAAATGTGCGGAAGGCCTCTAACAGCTCATTTTGGTCCAGGGTGTTGTTATTCTGGTTTATCATCATGTTCACAAACTCGTGAAAATCAACAACGCCATTGCCTGGAGAAAAAAGCATTAAACAGATTAGGACTGTTCCTAGATAAAGACTATAGAACCGAATCGTATTTTACTGCCGCGGTAAAAAAAATCAATGCAATTGAAATTAATATTTCTGTAGCAAATTAAACCCAGGATCAGTCTCGACTAGTTCGACTTGCAAAATGGAGGTAGGGCGGAAGGGGGGCGCTCAGTTGAAAATTACTGCGCTCTTCCCACCGCATCCCCTGCTACCACTCTGAAACATTACAAAGCTTTGTATAATAAGGCTTAAAACGCTTACCAAATATGGCTGATACGCTTACCAAATATGGCTGATACGCTTACCAAATGAGGCTGATACGTTTGCCAAATATGGATGATGGCACTTACTAAATAAGGGATACTTTAGGCAAATAAGGCTGATGGCTATTACTAAATAAGGGATACTTTAGGCAAAAAACGCTGATGGCACTTACCAAATACCAAATAAGGAATTTTTTAGGCAAATGGCTGATGGTACTTACAAAATAAGGAATCTTTTAGGCAAAATGACAAATAGGTTTGCCAAATAAGGCTGATAACGCTTACCGTCGTAGTCGACCTCGTTGACCATGTCTTGCAGCTCGTTCTCAGTGGGATTCTGTCCGAGCGAACGCATAATGGCTCCTAGCTCGCGCGTAGTAATGTGCCCATTACCGTCCTTGTCGAAAAACTTAAAGGCATCTCTGTATTCTGAAAAAAAAAACCTATGATCGGTTTTTTTTTCTGTGAATTTTGGGTCATAAGTTTTTACAGGGTTGAAACACTGCTTAGAATTCCTCGTACAAGTACTTTGAGTAAACATAGCCGTAGCAGACTTGAAAGATTCGGGGGGGGGGGCACAATACAGAAACACTAAGAAGACAATGGGGAGTACAGCCACGCCCCTACTGGTCATTTCCATTTAAAATTTGTAAGTACTGGGGGGGTGGGGTGGGGGCACGTGCCCCTAGTGCCCCACCCCCTGCTACGGCCCTGGAAAGCGGCTGGCACTGTTGGGCTTTGTATCGCTGTTTGAACGCTATATGTGTTGCATGACGCTGTGAAGTTAAATCTCACGTTTTCTTCTGGTCAGATTGGAGGGGGTTACCTAACTGTATATATATGGTGGCCGTGACGTCAACCCAAAATGTCAAACCTTCAGAAATACCAAGAATAGAAATATACCCACCCAAAAAAATTCCCAACATGTGATGACCAGAAAAATAACTTTATATTTTTGTACGCCATCTACATATTATATCGAAAGCATTGAAATGGCTTGAGGATAAAGCTCCTGTTTTTTCAGACCGCCGCTTCGGGCTTCACCAATCCGCATACAAGAATTTCGATCCATTTGACAGCGAAGCTCGAAAAATTTCATATCAGCTTTTCTCCCATATACTAAAGTAGCCATGAATATTGAAGATTTAAGGAAAGACCATAAGGCAACAAAGGAAATGTTACAAGTAACCAAAACCACACACAGCAATAATAGATGGGTACAGCAAAAAGCATTTTGCCAACATAACGTAAGAGAAAAATGTGGAAATTACACATTTGTGTACTTTTATGACTGTAAACAAGTGACAGGTCCTTATTAAGAGGTTATATCCTTAGAGCGGCGTTTTATTTTTCCTTTAACCAGCTAACGAACGAAAAATGCTAACCTGTGTTACTCAAACACTGAATCACTTGATGATTTTTCCAGCATAAAAATAAATCATCTTAGCAAGCTCCTCACGGGATTTTTGAAAGGTTTGGATAAACATCCTTACGCACCTAAGATTTGTCCTTTTTACCCATCAATATCATAAATTACTTAATTTATGTTCATTGTGCTTTCTGTGGATATTCGATTTTTTATTAAACATCCTTACCGCACCTAAGATTTGTCCTTTTTACCCATCAATATAATAAATTACTTAATTTATGTTGATTGTGCTTTCTGTGGATATTCGTTTTTCTAGCATGTCTCTAGCTACCATAGAGAACTGTCCGACACAAACGCATTTAAAAGTTCTAGTTCGACAGAAATGGAAGGATTTTCTAAATCTCAGGATTAAGGAAATTAGGAATTACCATAGTAACCATGCCCGGGTGTGAAGATGACAAATGCGCGTGCATATTATCAAGAGAAAAAGATCAGTTAATCACCAAGAACAAGGCCCTTACGTGCAAACGAATGATTTGTATCCAGATCAAGTTGATTATTTTTCAGTGCTGATATTATCATAAAAATACCCCTAAAACTACACCCATGGTATATTTTTCTTCACAAAATGTTCTGTTACTGGTTTATTTTCGTCATACTTATTTTCAGATAAAAAAATCACGCCCAAATTCCGCATAAACAATTTTCAGTGAAAATCTAGTCTTACTCAATATCCAATATACAGGAATAACACAATACAAAAGCAACTGACTTGTTTAAATGATCTAACGGTAAAGGGTTTCCAACATAATGACAAGAGGACTTGTTGGTAAGGGGAGGTGGGTGGGCTGCCACATCAGATACCCCTTAGCAAATGGAATTACAATCTGCTTCGGCCCCTGGTGGTCTCTAAGCCGTAAGATGTCCTGTTTGAGGTCACTGCTCAGCTAAGATGCAAGGCAAAAAGTGTTTTTGTCTTTATTTTATAGCTTAAATATCTGAGTGAGGAGTTACCTGGCTAATACGTGGGAAAGACGTGGGATCGTACATAAACAGGTTGCCCACCCCACATATGTCAATACCAGGCACGTTCCCAGGTCATAGGTTTTATACGAAAAAAAGAATAGTATTTGACAATCGTTCAATAGAAAATGGCACAATTTGTGGTGACCAAGGTTGGTAGTAGTGGTGGTGGTGGTGGTGGGGGGGGGGGGGGGCGCATCCCACCTATCCCCCCCTCCCCCCGTTGTACGGACCTGTAAATGTTCAAGGTCGGTGCCGGTGCACCCTTTCAGGTTAGTGCTTAAAAGCCGCATTGTCACCAGTTTGCTTCCGGTCAATAACGTAACAATGTCTCAATGATTTTTAACAGGAAACGCGAGCAATATTTCAAAATATTGAAAGCAGTGTGTCTATTGGAAGTTTCTTTGAGGATGTGATTGATTATTTAGAGTGGATGGCCTGTTAAATATCTCGGATTTTAATACATTTTCCGTCGGACTCCGAAAGTAAACTGGTGACAATGCGGCTTTAATTAAGAAATATGTGGAGGAAGTCAGAATCACAGAAATAAGCACTAGGTTTAAGTATTAGTTTACCTTTTGACATGCAAAGTGAACATTTCTCTACATGAGATGCCCAATACCCCGTGTGACACTTAGCTTTCTTGGCCAAAACCAAACAATTGGTAACTTATTTGTTACATGCGAATAACAATCAAGGAACAGTTGATTAAATGTTTGTAGTTTGTACTTACCATCGATTTGTTCTTCTGTTAACTTGTCCTGAAAAAAAAAAAATAAACAAAGTAACTTAGGCGATCGTTACCATGGTGAAAAGTAATGGCGATTTACCGGCAAATGTACATTAGCTGGGGCTTAACATGTCCCTTGAACTAACTTGGACTATTTCAAAAATAGAAATACAATTTAAAAAGATTATCTTATTTATGACAAAATGAAGCAAATAATTAGGTGCTGGCCACCTTAATTGGTGCGCCCCTTCGGTTTGCGGTATTAAATGAGTAATGAAAATACCGAAATGGAATTGGTCCTTTGAGCCGTATCCCGCAAATGTCTACACTTTTAAGTATTAAAAATACTTGACAGTTAATTTGAAAGAATAATACATATGTACTACACAATGCCCGACTACAGTTTAGTCATTGTAGTTGCTACTAACTGGTATTGAATAAAAATGATTTTGCGAACTAAGGATATGCATATATTTTATCATTCTCTGAATTAGAATTTTTGCGGGGGATATCCAGGATCAATTGTTCCTCGGCCTGATGCTAATGTAAGTCTGCTTTGTTCGCACATCCTCTGTCAACGCAAAAGTAATCAAGAAAAACTGCTTGACAAGAAGCTTAGCAGCTGCTGGAAGATAAGACAAAGCTTTCATAGCCGTTAAGCGAATTTCATTTTATTTGTCTCGGAATTGTCTAAATAAAAGAATTGCCCAATATTCTATAATATATATGAGGATATGGTAAGCAAACACAAATGGGAATAATTTTACGGTAGCCTCGAATAACCATGGAAAAATCGCGGGGAATATTATATTACTTAGTTTGTATCTTTACGAATGTCACTGAGTCAATGCTACAGGCAGTAACTCTGATGTAATTGTAAAACAACATGATATTTCAATAGATTTATAACGATTTTGTGTTAGTTCTAAAATAAATGGTGAGACAGTAAAAAAAATTAGTTTGTGCATAAGATGTTTTATGCGGTTACATTGGCCTTAAAACTTAAACGGACCAAAATAAGCACTTGAGAATATTATTCAATTTCAAAAGCGAGAATTGTTTTGAACTATTCGCCGATAGACGAAGCCCCCTGTAGTTTTAGGATTCCCTTAAAATCGCTAGACCCAACCATAATTTAATTATTTAATGTTCTTTTTTCACTGTTCTCTCCAAGTTGCACACATATTATGATCATTATTATTTTTCTTTTTTTTTCGGGATTAATTGAATCATTGTCGCCATAAACCGCTTTCCCGAATAGATTTATAGTGTCTCGTTCTCTGAAAACTACTTAGTTGAGAAGGCGCTAAAACCAAATCTTTTAGAGACACCTGAATCAAGAGCCAGCTTTGCAGTATACCTCAAAATCCATGAACGAAGTCTCTTAAAGATTCACCAAGTTTGAAGCTGTTATGAACTTAGTGGTCAATGAATCTGGTGCTGGCGAAATGTCGGATAGACCAGTCGCTGTCAAAAGAAGCCAAGATACGGGAGTCTAGTAAATACACGAAACAGTTCGCTCTAGTCTGCGAATCACTGCTCTCTTTAAATATTACCATAATTCACTTCCGGAAAACCATATGCAAATAATTATATATTCTTGTACCTTTTCCTATTTTGCTGCGCTTTAATTTTACTGGAACGAGCGATATGCCAAAAACGGAGTCGGTAATAAACGAACATCTATCAATGTCATGGAAAGCCGCATTTCTCATAACTTTCCCGAATGTTGGATATCAGTTGGCGGTGATCAAAAAGGGCCTAAGGCTCAGATGGAAAACATTGCTAAAATCAAAAAAACAAACGGTGCCTTCCGCTACATTCAGTCAAAGTGAAACCGTGAACCGTTTGAAATCAGACCTTGGTCATCCTTTTTGATAAGAAAAAGGGGCGGCGAAATCTAAGGGAAGTAAGAACGGAGGCAAAGCTACAAAAATTCATTTCAATCAGGCAGTCATAAAAATAACCAGCTGTTTGTCTGATTTTTCCGTCACGAATCATTGTTATAGACTATCTAGAAGCACGTTTTTATGAAAGTTTCATGGTCTGTTTGCACAAGAAGATTTATGCCAAAAAAAAGGATTGATTCGGAATAAAAGCAGTGAGCAACTATCTTTTTATAGACCCAGGAATCAGTCCTGCATTCGTTTATTTTATTCGCTCAGTTCTTTTCGCTGCTACTAGAATAATATAGCGTACTTGATGTGATGTGTGTAGCGCAAAAAGATGAGGGAAACATTGTTATTATACTCAATTGATGGTTTCTACAAGCAACGATATCTCTACACCAGAGGTGGCGGATGCATGGCTGGGATATCTAATTCAAATTTACGTCACATGATCTACTCATATTTGTGATCCATGATCATATTTGTTCCCTTTGTTGGATTGTTGCTTTCTTTGAATTTATTTACTTGTTTTATAGAGTTGCTGGGTCGTTGTTTTAATGGTTTGTTTTGTTGACGATGTTGCTGAATTGTTGTTAGTGGCTACAAGTTCCCGTTGTTCATGTTGGTGGTGTTGCCTGTAATGCTGTTGTTGTTGACGTTGTTGTTATTTTTCATTGTTGTCACCTTCGTCGTCCTTTTGTAGTTAATGATGCTGTTTTGGCAGCTCAGCTAATTTATAGCTTTTGTTGTTGTTGTTACTATTATTATTGGGAACAAATGCTATCTAGCCCGCCGCCCCTATGGGTTGATACAAAACTACAATCACCCCTGTCAAAAGCATGATAATAATATACATTGGATAATTGTCTGAACTACTTTAGTTTCATGGTCTTATCTATTGCGTAGACAAGTCACGGTACTATTACTCGCACTGAGCTACTTGCAGCCTCGCGTTTTATGTTGTCCTTTATATTTATTGCCTAAAATGGTCGTTAAGTCTGAAAGCACTGTACTACCTTGCAGTAATTTCTTAATCCCGAACTATTGTTTATCAATTTCGCATTATAGTATTGAACCAACGTTTTATTTTTTTCTCCATATTTTATTGTGAAGACAAGGGCACAGTTGTACTTGTCTATTATGCCTTAATATTATGTTGACTTACTGCGCAGAAAAACGGTCTAAGTTACCCATAAGTAAATTAAGCCCTACAGGTCTTGTAGTATATTGAGCGTGCATGGTTCGTTAATGGATTTTGACTGTGTAGGAGGTTTGTGCTGCTAATGCGAAAATAATTCCGCTCTTCACTAATTGCTTTTTTACTCGTATATAAAAAAAAACTTTTCAAATTACAACCAGCTTTCTATATAAGGGAAAATCTATTCAATCTTTTGCTATTCCTGTTCTACAAATTACTAACAGCTTTTTCTTTTTCAACAGACTAGCACCCGATTACGTAATTATATCGAATTCTGTTCCATAAGAGCAGATATTGTAAGAGATGTACATGAAATGCAAACCATTTTTCAGGATATTTAAGACAGTTCGACAAACACTCATAATCATTGAACATAGTTACGCGTCATCTCATGTACGATGTTTTTCTCTAGTAAATAATACTGTTTATCTGTTTATAATTCTTCATGTGATTAAGCGATGAAAATATTCTATGGTGTTAAAAAATGATTTACCTTAGATTTGCTTATTTTTCAAGGAAAATTTTCTTTCTTCATAGACATATTTCATCTATTTGTACTTTTGTTATTTTCCATATAAAATTCTTTCAACGAAATCCCCACACAATTGTTGTTATTTCAAAAATAATAGAACCGGTTTAACGAGACGGCTTAGAAAAAAAATCGTATTTTTGTATATGAGACTCTAGCCAATCAGATACACATATTCGTTTCGTAATAGAGTCGCATTTCAGCCGATTTGGAAGGGACTATACAAATAGAATACACGCATTGTTTATGCTACATCTCGTTTGGCTTTTAGAAATGTAAAATTACCAGTGATCATGCAACTTCAATCTATGTATTGCGGCTACCAATGCTCTTCCTTAGTTATGGATATTCTGTATACTATCTCAAGCCAATATTAACGACAACATCGAGACAGACTCCCTTAATCAACGGGTAACCATAAATCTCACATATTCACCCGGAAAAATTTGGAAAATTGAATTATCTAAGAGTTTTCAAGATTTGAGGGCTCTTTTTAAAACCTCAGAAAAAAAATCTATTTCCTATTCTATAAAATAAATTGCCACGTTGCGCCTTAAGTTAGTCACAAAATACTTTATCTTGAAAATACAAAATCTACTGCGGGTGATCAATGCGGTATTCTTTTTGATAGGCAAGTATGAGCGTTGAATATTTGATTACCTCGAGACTCTCCGGCAGGCTTCTCTTGGTTGACATCAGTCGAGGTCTAAGAACGCGCGCGCGGGAAGATGTATGCACTGCTCAGCTAGCTGTGCGCTGGCGTACGAGGGAATCCCAGCAGTCTTACAGTTTTCACGGAGGAATACTCCGATTGGTTCAATCCCCACGGTAACAAACTATAATTGCGCTTCAGTTGTCCTACCGAGGCCGTGGGCAATTTCCCTGACTCTAGCACTCTATTGGTAGACAGTGGTATTGGAGCTTTAAAGGCGGGCTAGCCGATGGACTAGTTTTGCGTGCTTAGATGTTTGACATCGTTTGCTTTAAACCAGAGCGGCAGCTGACCACATAAAGAGATATCTACGAGATAGCATCTCCATGGTAACCACCCGGAAGTATGAATCTACTCAAAGCTTGCCCTAAACACTCGCCGCCAAGTGCTAACTCGGGTTTTGATGATAATCATTTTTTAATCAAAAGGTAATTTCTGAGCTTCGAAAATTAGATTTTTTTAAGACAAAACTATTTGAATTTCTAAAAGCATGATGGACTTCTTAAGACATGTTATCATGTTTTCGGCCGCTTTAGCTATTTAGTGCAGCACATTGCATTTAAGACGTGAGGTAGTTGAGCTTGTATTAAGCATATTGAGATTAGCAGTATCAAAAGTACATTTGAGGGTTTGTCATTCCCGTTAATGTATACTTAAAAGGTATTTTTGCTTAGATTCCGGTACATCGGAACCTGGTGAATGAAGCAAACTCTATTGCATCTTCCCTGAGAGCAATTTTATGATAGTTAGAAGAATATATATAATAACGACAAGGACTAAAGCTACTCACCATTGCCGAAATTAATCTGGGGTCAGTCGGAACTGAATGTAAAGCATCGGCCATGATTGTAATTTGAAAGGACAGCTTTCTTTTTTCTCTCGAAAACTCCGTACTGTTTAGAAAACTTTTCACGGCGTAGACGGTTTGTGCGTTGTTTTATGTTATACGCCCCATAACTGATAGGTCGCTACCAGTAAGTTTTGTTTCGGTTCGCGAATAAAGTATTTATGTTTTTTATCGACCCCTTGCCAACAATCAATTTTTTATTAAGGGTTCTATTGCTGTGGTTGATAGGAAAGATGATTCGCCCATGATTGAAAGGAGTTTGCGTCTAGCAAACCGCTGGGAACGCATTTAATTCACTTACTGTCTGAGCAAAGATAAAGTAATAGCCGAAATACGGCACTTCTGCCCTTGTTTGGCTATCTTTGTAAGCGCACTTGCATCCTCGTACGTTACATGTTTCTAACTAACAATGATCCAAGGAGAAAGCACTCTTGGAATTTATATCCAAGGCCAGAGAGAAAAAAATTATCCCAATATGGAGAAACTATTTAAAAGGAATGTTCCTCTAAACATCTGTATATTTATACGCTATACACAACACGCACGTTGAACGCATGTTTTATCAAGTTGAAGCTTTTTTTCTTCATAACAGGATGTGTGACAAATGAAAAATAGGAAAGGACAATTGTCCTCTAGGTTTTTGTGTGTTTGACGGTCTCTTAGTATTCAATGCAATTATCTTTATTTTCTATTTAAACAAACTAGAGCACGCTGAGATTTTAGCAATTTTTTTAACATATTATCCGAATAATATGATGAGATCTGCATAAAAAGGGGAAAACCACAAACAGCTTACATGTAATGTTCGTTGTTCACTGATTGAATTAGGGAGCTCCCTTAATACACGATCCGAGCTTTGATTGGCTCTTTAGCAACCGAGTGCACGAATATATTGGCTTACACAAGCCTCGTCATACTATAAAGGCTACTATTTAGCCTTCCTCTACTTCTGCGCAGGGCACTCTGTGTCGCTCGTTTCCATGCTCCACATAAATAAAGTTTATGCGGAGCAATGGTAATGGTAATGAGCGACACACAAAGTATTGCGCAGGAGGGAGCCTTCCGCTCACTCGAACCAAAATCCATTTTCCTTCGTCTTGCTTCATATACGGTATTTTTTACCTATTTTTATCTATTGGCTAGTCAATCAAGGATGACGAACATTTGTGAATCTTGAAATTAAGTTCAGTGTTTGCCTGGTTTAAAGTCTCCTTAGAATCCGTGATGTTAGCAAAAAATCCTTATCTTGCAATTTGAATGAATTATAGAAATGCGGCAGCCGTTTCAAGAGTACTTTCATTAAAGGTGGTGATAGACTTCAAAGTGAACATACACTTGGAATCTGCGAAATAATGAGGCTAGCTGTGAGGTCGAAGAAGATATCCTTGAGATACGAGAATAAACTAATTGAACCTACACGAGAAAAGCTTCAACAGTCAGGGCATTACCTCTCTTCGAATTCGTAGTCAATATGTTACCCCCCTGGAAATTCACAGTCCAGGTATTACCCCTCTGAAAATACACAGCTCAGGTATTACCCCTCTGAAAATACACAGCCCAGGTATTACCCCTCTGGAAATTCACAGCCTAGGTATTACCCCTCTGAAAATTCACAGCCCAGGTATTAGTTCTCTGGAAATTCACAGCCCAGGTATTACCCCTCTGGAAATTCACAGCCCAGGTATTACCCCTTTGGAAATACACAGCCCAGGTATTACCCCTCTGGAAATTCACAGCCTAGGTATTACCCCTCTGAAAATTCACAGCCCAAATATTACCCCTCTGAAAATCCACAGTCCAGGTATTACCCCTCTTGGAAATCCACAGCCCAGGTATTACCCCTCTAAAAATTCACAGCCCAAATATTACCCCTCTGAAAATACACAGCTCAGGTATTACCCCTCTGGAAATACACAGCCCAGGTATTACTCCTCTAGAAATATACAGCCCAGGTATTACCTCCTTGAAATTCACAGCCCATGGTATTACCTCCTTGAAATTCACAGCCCATGGTATTAACCCTCTGGAAATGCACAGTCCAGGTATTACCCCTCTGGAAATAAACAGCCCAGGTATTACCCCTCTGGAAATACACAGGCCAGGTATTACTCCTCTGAAAATACACAGCCCAGGTTTTTTCCCTATGTTGGAAATACACAGCTCAGGTTTTACCCCTCTGGATATACACAGCCCAGGTATTACCCCTCTAGAAATTCATAGCCCAGGTATTACCCCTCTGGAAATTCACAGCCAATCTATTACCGACCATGAACAGGTATTACCCCTCTTGGAAATCCACAGTCCAAGTCTTACCCCGCTGAAATACACAGTCAAGGTATTACATTCTCGGAAATCACACATAGCTTTTATATTAACTTTCCTGAAATAGCAGAGTGCTTTGTTTTTTTTTCCATGTAGATGTTCTAAGTTACTTTCACGTGACGCTAATTTTGATGTTTCTTTGAGGCTCAAGGCAGCTGTATTCCGTGCGTCAGCACATGCTACGTGCGTCGGTACAATGAATCCAGTGAGACCAACATGTTGGAAGCTAATCTCCCTTGTGCAGCGAGACAGCGAGAGCGAGACACAACGGGCGCGGAGGGGAGGGGATGGCACGGAGAGGATGGCACGGAAGAGTGAAAAGAAGGGGATGACACGGAGGACGGACGAAGAGGATGGCACTGAGGGCGGGGACTAAAGGGATGGCACAAAGGGGAAGAGTGAGGGGATGACACGAAACGGGGGGGGGGGGGGGGGGGGTGACACGGAAGAGAGAGAAGAAGGGGATGGCACAGAGGACGGACGAATGGGATGTTCAATAGATTCAATTGATTTTAAAATGTGTGTCGGGTGTACAACCGCTTATCTTTCAACAGGTTCGCTGCTGAAATTGCATTTTCCCACAGTCTTTTATCTCACGGGATAGAGATGCTATTTGCTCTCCGTGCATTCCAGCTGACGTGCTCTCATGATCTTATTGTTTATGGCGATCAGAGCAAACTGAGGAAAAGGATGAATACAAACATTTTTTGTCATTGTAATTAGTGGGCAGCTTTTAATGCTATGCGACATGGCGTTCGTTGTCGTAGTAAGTCAGGCTGGATGACAATGGTTAAGTCGGTGATTTCCAAATCTAAATCTATGCACGGGGCATATAACTATCCTGTTTTCAGTTAAAACTATTTTTATGACTTACTGAATTACCAGAGTCAACTTCAAGATAATCCTAGTTGATTAGTTAAAAGGAGTCTCGACGGGCTTTTGAATGCCTTTCGGGCAATTTATTGCTTGTCACAGTGATGTCAATTAAACTGTACTCAGTTGCTTTCGATGAGTTGTAGAAAAGCCTCGATAAACTGGGATAAGGCTGGAACATTTTCAATATACTGCCTACCAGACCCCTACTTTGAACAGGAAAGTATCAACATGGCCGTAGCTAGAAAATTTTGTGGGACGGGGAACTGGTGTGAACCTGATTTTCTCAGGTTTACCCCAGAAGAAATCAGGTTCCCCCTCTCCCAAGATCGGCTCTATTTACGTATACAAACCTACGTTACCGATTGTTTTTCTTTTTATAAATGGTTATAAATGTGGGAGAGTTAGAACTATAAACCTATAATTGCCTTCTTCCTATAAAAATAGAAACTCGTCATGTATTGGAGACGTTATCACGATAACTTAGCACCTATTTTCTCCATCTCTTTTTGTCTGATGCTTACTTGTTTAAGCGAGACATCGCGACATCTCAGTTCCGCCTTGGTAATGGACTGCCTAGACATAGAGATAATAACATGCTGGATCTACAAGTTTGCGCTCCGAAAAAAAACCCCTAAACTAATCAATTGTCTGTGACTTTATTTCAGTTTTCTTTTTGTGTTTTACAATATATACAGTATATGAAGTATATATCCATGGTTTTAAGCACTTGTATTTTTTGATGGGTAAATGCTCAGATCATCACGTGTAAATAATTTGTAAGCTATCTGTTTTCACGTGATATGCAGTCACATTGTAAAATATGAGTATTTAGTGGCTAACCAGGGACGTGTCACCATAGTTTCTGGTCACTTCTATCAATCACATCAGCTTTTCACGTCGAATGGACCAAATAATTTTTTCTCTCTATTGTTTTCTCGCGATAAAATAAGTATTCAACGTCCTACTGTTACGAAAGCTCCCTGGAATCCTTTATCCATCCTATCCATTGCTAGAAAAGCATATTTCTCAACAGCGATGCCCTTTTAGTACGCATCCGTCAAAATATTCGCTTTTTCCTCAATAAGTTTGGAGTCTTTCCCAGGGGCGGATACAGGGGGGGGGGGGGGGGGGGGTGGATTGGGTGGATTTCCACCCCCCTTATTGAGCAAAAAGGATTAATTTTTTTTTTGAAGAGAGTAAATGTCTGAGGGAAGGGAGGTACTGTCCATTTTCCTTCGCATGCTTGACTTTGCAGACGCGACCCAATTCAGAGTAAAGGATTGTAAGATCTATGTAGTGACGCGCCAAGAACCACTGTATCAGTTATAAGCCGTCTATCCGGCCATTATTCACCCCCAATTTGGAAATCCTGGATCTGCCCCTGCTTCCAACATGTTGAAACAGCACGGCTTTGTTGGGCCATGCGACGTTGCATACTTTCACAGCACTGTTTGTACACAGAGATGATTTACTATTAAAAAAATAAGGTCCAATGACAATCGACCGTCGACTGTCCCACAATGTCAACACAATGCACAACGATTCCGAAATCTAGAGGGGGGAGGGGGGTAAGGGTATAAGATAAAGAGTCATTGTGAAATCTGGGGGGGATTAGTGTACTAGTCATTTCCTTAAAAAGAAAATTTTAGAAAATACTCCCCCTCCCCTATGGGCGCAATGGCACTGCTATTTACTTATTTTAATAGAATTCCCTTTTTATTTTCTTCATTATCCCTTTAGTTATTTTGTCAGTCATTTCGCAACGAGATAAGGAGGCACACTTTAACCCCCCATTACATCAAATCAGGGCTATTTTGTTTTGAAAGCTAGAGAGAGCTTGAGGTCTCTAGCTTGATATCCACTAAACACACAGTGAAAACATGAAAATACATGAAAAGCACAGCTAGAAAAGGAGGTCGAGTCTACAATTCTTTAATCCCTCTTATGAAATCGAATCAAGGCTTTTTTTTATAGAAAAAAGAGCGAGCTTAAAGCAACTGATACCATAAGATCTTTTGTATACGTTCTTGACTGTATGTATAATGTGCAGTTTATTGCTATGGAATAGCGGTGGTCTTTGAAGATCCTCAAACTTCTTATCATCGATAAACTGGAGGTATTGAATTCTTTCTTTGCCCCTTTTCACTTGAATGGTAACATTACCGCGGGATCCGGTAGGACGCCGACCTCTTAATGTGACAGGGCGTCGGCGCATGAATAATTGCTAAGGGCATTGCTGTATATAAATTAAATATCTCCAGTGTATTTCTAAGGATAAGAAAAGGAAGGAAAGTACCATCTTTATCGGGTTTGGACACATGGCGTGTGATTGTGATTGCGTGAGAGGCAGAAAAAGGAGAAGCGCTGGATCTTCGAGATGGCTGTTTGTAGGGTTTCACCCACACATAAGCAATTCTATATAAAACACAGACGTTTTCATAATTAAAAGCATTTGTACACGCATGCTATGCTAACAGGCTTAAGTGATTAAAATAATTTTTTAATTTAAGATGTTGAATAGAAAGTCTATTTGGGTACCTTTCTTATTTGGCCACAGTAGCTGTTAAATCAAGCATGTATAACGTGACCACTTTTGTACGTACATCCCCCTTTCTATTCCCCTACCCCCACCCCACCCACTTTCTACCCCCCTTCCCCCGCCCCCTTTCTACCCCCCCCCCCCTTCCTCCGCCCCCTTTCTACCCCCCTTCCCCCGCCCCCTTTCTCTTCACGGTAGGTATTGACTTTGTGGAATGCTTAGTAGAAGTGATAGAAACGCACAACTCGGACTTCGATTCTGCGGGGCGGGACAAGACAGAATTTTGGAGGAATCTTTTTATTATTGAGTGACTTTGACATGCTCTCATCACATGAATTGCTCAATATTTACCCACCTCGGAAGACCAACGGATAATACTTAAACTTAAGGACTTTTTTTCCGGCTTTATCCATGTCTTTTAACACGTAATGTATCAAGAAAAGAAATTGTGAGTGATCTTGTTTTTTTTAACAGCACAGTGAATGTATCTGACTTAAGACGGTCAAATACCGAATAGTTAAGTGAAATTTTTCCGCGATTATTCAGTTTCTGTTATCACATTATCTCTAAAGAACGCTTCTTTCTTTTTGTAAGCTCATAGACTTGATAACATCAGGATATTTCCGGCAAATGCTAAAGTTCCGGGCTATGTTAGGGAAGCAACTGGAATGAAATGGACTGTAAAATAAAAACACCGCAACCTCTTCAATCCCACCAAATGTGCGCCAGTCAAATGGTCGAATTAACGAGGTGGCACCGAACAATACAGACCAAAATCGCATTTGGCCTAAGCTCCCCGGTTGCTTTTTTCCATGTTATCTTTCTACGCTTTCTTAATAAATATTCTAAACCTCCCTTAAATAAACTGTCATTGTTATTTCTTTCCTGGCTTTGCTTTGCCTAAAGTGTTCTTCTATGTATTATAATTTCATTGAAATGGCTTAACAGCTATTTCATAACATGCGCATGTATATTTTGGCGTCAGAAAAGTAACTATTTTAACTGCCGGTAATTACTTCAAATGATTCAATAAATGGAATCATCACAACTTACACTCAACCGTCTTTGCAGACATCGCTCTTGCTTTGTTCGAGCTGCGAATGGGACGGGCCCAGAGTTGATTCGCGTTCTCATCTCGCTTGCACAGTACGGCAATCTGGACGCGTCTTAGTAGCCTTAGAGCGGCTTGTCTCAGCTCGCGTGTAAACGCAATATATATGAATGGATTTAAAGCTGAATTCAAGTTCGGCAAAATGGTAACAAAGAGAACGCTGTTGAATTCTGCTATTACGGGATGAATGACGGACGGAGACCAAAGACTTTTCAGTACAAGTACAAAGAATGGAAACCAGCATATAAAGAAAGCGCCCACTACGCCCGCTATCATCTTAGTAGCTTTAATCTCACGTTTGAATGTTGCTATACGATCTCGAGTCAGAGTGGAAGAACGAGGCCGGCACGGCTCTGGAGAGACTAGGTTCTGCAAGGCCTTCGCGTGGACTCGGGCAATGTGGGTTAGGTAGGAATAGGTAAGAATTACTATAAGGAGAGGCATATAGAATGCAAATATTGCAACTACTGTATAGTAAATCGGGTCGTTTTTTCCGCAAATGCTAGTTGTTTTGAACACCGCGTTCCCTGGGTTGCTCCAGTTAAGATTTCCTAGCGACGCCCAGATTATAGAGTAAAGCCAAACAAAGCAAACAATCCGAAAGCCATTGCCGTTATTCATCAATGAATGATACCTCAATGGGGACTTGATCGCCACAAAGCGCTCAACACCCACCGCAGCGAGGTTCGTTATGGAGGCACAACACGCGAACGAGTCGATCCATATCCAAAAAGCACACAGTTCCATTCCCAGACACCAGTGGTTGTTTCTCACCGTCTGGTGGATGCGCCAGGGCATCGAGAACACCGACACGAGCAAATCCGCAGTTGCAAGCGACACAAGGAGGATGTACGTAGCGCTGTGAAGACATCGGTAGCACGCCACTGTTACTAGAACCGCGGCATTACCAAAAAACGCCACGGCGCATATGATGCTCAGAACAACAGTCAACACGAGGTTCGTGACGCTTGGCCGTACGCTGCAGCGATCGAGCTCTTCACTCACTGTGTTGTTCATGAGTAAGCTGAAGTTCTGGTCCGGATGGAGGTCCATCGTCCCTACCCCTCTTTACCGATGCCGTAGACTTACTGCTCAACCTTTAAGCACTGTGATTTTACTGATGAGTTGCTTCCTCTTCCTATGACGTGCGTCGTTAGCTAAAGCGCCCTCTTTTCAAATGCCCAGATTTACATTACGCCAACAATAGAACTTCTTTTTGACGGGAACATCGCTCAGCTCTCCCTCTAGGCTCGGAAAGGTTTCCGGAACTCTTACGGATGGCGTGAACCACCGAAGGCGGGCTTTTATAGATCTTACATGCAAACAAAGCTAGGTTATATCCCTTTATACTGCGCGAGAAACGGCGGTGAGCGCAAAAACTCGCCATGCGCATTGAAGTTGCACTTTGACATGTCTTCCTTTGAGCCTTATGTCTATTTGCGCTGTTTTCTCAGAAGTCTTTAGATAAAGTGTACAGAACAAACAAGTACGTTTGCGGAGATATTAAATTCTGGGGAAAATTTAATAGGCAGTGGGGGTCAAATTGCATATTTATCTCTTTGGGCGTCAAAAATTGTTTGATGTCACATAAATAAAATTAAACCGCGCTGGTGACAGAACTGCCAGTAACCGCTCAGAAAACATATGATAAATCTACCGACATTGATATCTGTTGGATACTTTCTTGCTCCAGGGCAATTCCACTGTTTTCACCGTCATTATTGGCTATATAAGTACTGAGTATTGAGCGTTTATTTTCTAATATAATTAAAAGGATGTTTTTGGTCTAAAAAGGAAGCGAAAAGCTTTCATTCTATATGTCGTTTGCGTGTCCTTTTTAATAAAAAAAAAACCGCCCGCAAAACTCAGGGATAAGACCAAAGATAAGATTACAAAGGAATTTATTGCTCTTAGTTCTAAAATTAAAGGCCTTTCGTTTTTTAGCCATCTAGATGTTTAAGATTAGAGCTTATTAGGTAATAAGTCAATAGCTACGATCTAAATCCCCGGCCAAGATAAATACATTAGTGGCTCATGCGGAATATTAATGAAAACCAGCAATAAATCTTTGTATTTTCTCTTATCGGTAAAAACATGGTGTACTGAGAAAGGAAATTAAACTTATTGTATGTTATGACTTTAAAAAACTGTTCACACAAAACAGTAATAAAATATGAGCGCCAGTTTGGACATAGCCCGCGCGACTTATCGACGTATTTTCGTGTTTTCAAAATATCTCTTCTTGTTCCGCTTTATTTAGCTTTTTGCTCTTAAGCGACAATAAAGGCGTGTACCACTGTGTCCGTTGTTATATACAAACACATTTTGCGATGCGTTCTCCTCGGAATGAGATATATCTATCAGGCATTCTAGGATACTTCTAGAAGAAGTCTTGCATGCTGGTTGATCTAAATCACGTCTTTTTCAATGTCATCTAATTTGAGAATTATCGGCTGTTCATCGAGGTTGAAATGAAATGTTCTTAAAATCTTGGCATTTAATTTCCCATATCAACAAACCAGTGTCATTCGTGAGCTATGAAGTCCCCTCTTTCAAGCTAATAAGACAATAAAATTGTACTTAAAATTTTGCTGTCCAAGGTTTTATTGTTAGTTTTTCAAGACTTTAACTAATAGATTTTTTTATCATCGTTCAATTGGTTTAAGTCGACTCTCACAAGATTATTCAATCAAGAGACAATTGAACACAAGCCTTGAGCTACAAAAATAAATTGTACCCGGGTATTTCGATGTCTTCGATGTACAGGGTTGATAGTACCCGGGTATTCCGATGTCTTTGATGTACAAGGTTGATAGTACCCGGGTATTCCGATGTCTTTGATGTACAAGGTTGATAGTACCCGGGTATTTCGATGTCTTCGATGTACCAAGTGGCTAGTACCCGGGTATTCCGATGTCTTTGATGTACAAGGTTGATAGTACCCGGGTATTCCGATGTCTTTGATGTACCAAGTGGCTAGTACCCGGGTATTCCGATGTCTTTGATGAACAAGGTTTATAGTACCCGGGTATTCCGATGTCTTTGATGAACTAGGTTGAAAGTGCCCGGGTATTTGTATGTCTTCGATGTACAAGGTTTATATTACCCGGGTATGCCGATGTCTTTGATGTACAAGGTTGATAGTACCCGGGTATTTCGATGTACAGGGTTGACAGTACCCGGGTATTCCGATGTCTTTGATGTACAAGGTTGATAGTACCCGGGTATTCCGATGTCTTTGATGTACAAGGTTGATAGTACCCGGGTATTCCGATGTCTTTGATGTACAATGTTGATAGTACCCGGGTATTTCGATGTCTTTGATGTACCAAGTGAATGGTACCCGGATATTTCGATGTCTTTGATGTACAAGGTTGATAGTACCCGGGTATTTCGATGTCTTTGATGTACAAGGTTGATAGTACCCGGGTATTCCGATGTCTTTGATGTACAAGGTTGATAGTACCCGGGTATTTCGATGTCTTCGATGTACCAAGTGGCTAGTACCCGGGTATTCCGATGTCTTTGATGTACAAGGTTGATAGTACCCGGTTATTCCGATGTCTTTGATGTACAAGGTTGATAGTACCCGGGTATTTCGATGTCTTTGATGTACAAGGTTGATAGTACCCGGTTATTTCGATGTCTTTGATGTACAATGTTGATAGTACCCGGGTATTTTGATGTCTTTGATGTACCAAGTGGCTAGTACCCGGGTATTTCGATGTCTTTGATGTACAAGGTTGATAGTACCCGGGTATTTCGATGTCTTTGATGTACAAGGTTGATAGTACCCGGGTATTCCGATGTCTTTGATGTACTAGGTTGATAGTACCCGGGTATTCCGATGTCTTTCATTACTAGGTTGATAGTACCCGGGTATTCCGATGTCTTTGATGTACAAGGTTGATAGTACCCGGGTATTTCGATGTCTTTGATGTACAAGGTTCATAGTACCCGGGTATTTCGATGTCTTTGATGTACAAGGTTGATAGTACCCGGGTATTTCGATGTCTTTGATGTACAAGGTTGATAGTACCCGGGTATTTCGATGTCTTTGATGTACAATGTTGATAGTACCCGGGTATTCCGATGTCTTTGATGTACAAGGTTGATAGTACCCGGGTATTCCGATGTCTTTGATGAACTAGGTTGAAAGTGCCCGGGTATTTGTATGTCTTCGATGTACAAGGTTTATATTACCCGGGTATGCCGATGTCTTTGATGTACAAGGTTGATAGTACCCGGGTATTTCGATGTACAGGGTTGACAGTACCCGGGTATTCCGATGTCTTTGATGTACAAGGTTGATAGTACCCGGGTATTCCGATGTCTTTGATGTACAAGGTTGATAGTACCCGGGTATTCCGATGTCTTTGATGTACAATGTTGATAGTACCCGGGTATTTCGATGTCTTTGATGTACCAAGTGAATGGTACCCGGGTATTTCGATGTCTTTGATGTACAAGGTTGATAGTACCCGGGTATTTCGATGTCTTTGATGTACAAGGTTGATAGTACCCGGGTATTCCGATGTCTTTGATGTACAAGGTTGATAGTACCCGGGTATTTCGATGTCTTCGATGTACCAAGTGGCTAGTACCCGGGTATTCCGATGTCTTTGATGTACAAGGTTGATAGTACCCGGTTATTCCGATGTCTTTGATGTACAAGGTTGATAGTACCCGGGTATTTCGATGTCTTTGATGTACAAGGTTGATAGTACCCGGTTATTTCGATGTCTTTGATGTACAATGTTGATAGTACCCGGGTATTTTGATGTCTTTGATGTACCAAGTGGCTAGTACCCGGGTATTTCGATGTCTTTGATGTACAAGGTTGATAGTACCCGGGTATTTCGATGTCTTTGATGTACAAGGTTGATAGTACCCGGGTATTCCGATGTCTTTGATGTACTAGGTTGATAGTACCCGGGTATTCCGATGTCTTTCATTACTAGGTTGATAGTACCCGGGTATTCCGATGTCTTTGATGTACAAGGTTGATAGTACCCGGGTATTTCGATGTCTTTGATGTACAAGGTTCATAGTACCCGGGTATTTCGATGTCTTTGATGTACAAGGTTGATAGTACCCGGGTATTTCGATGTCTTTGATGTACAAGGTTGATAGTACCCGGGTATTTCGATGTCTTTGATGTACAATGTTGATAGTACCCGGGTATTCCGATGTCTTTGATGTACAATGTTGATAGTACCCGGGTATTCCGATGTCTTTGATGTACAAGGTTGATAGTACCCGGGTATTCCGATGTCTTTGATGTACAATGTTGATAGTACCCGGGTATTTCGATGTCTTTGATGTACAAGGTTGATAGTACCCGGTTATTCCGATGTCTTTGATGTACCAAGTGGCTAGTACCCGGGTATTTCGATGTCTTTGATGAACTAGGTTGAAAGTGCCCGGGTATTCCGATGTCTTTGATGTACAAGGTTGATAGTACCCGGGTATTCCGATGTCTTTGATGTACAAGGTTGATAGTACCCGGGTATTCCGATGTCTTTGATGTACAATGTTGATAGTACCCGGGTATTTCGATGTCTTTGATGTACAAGGTTGATAGTACCCGGGTATTCCGATGTCTTTGATGTACAAGGTTGATAGTACCCGGTTATTTCGATGTCTTTGATGTACAAGGTTGATAGTACCCGGGTATTTCGATGTCTTTCATGTACTAGGTTGATAGTACCCGGGTATTCCGATGTCTTTGATGTACTAGTTTGATAGTACCCGGGTATTCCGATGTCTTTGATGTACCAAGTGAATGGCACCCGGGTATTCCGATGTCTTTGATGTACAAGGTTGATAGTACCCGGGTATTCCGATGTCTTTGATGTACAATGTTGATAGTACCCGGGTATTCCGGTGTCTTTGATGTACAAGGTTGATAGTACCCGGGTATTTTGATGTCTTTGATGTACAAAGTGGCTAGTACCCGGGTATTTCGATGTCTTTGATGTACAAGGTTGATAGTACCCGGTTATTCCGATGTCTTTGATGTACAAGGTTGATAGTACCCGGGTATTTCGATGTCTTAGATGTACAAGGTTGAAAGTACTCGGGTATTTTGATGTCTTTGATGTACAAAGTGGCTAGTACCCGGTTATTTCGATGTCTTTGATGTACAAGGTTGATAGTACCCGGTTATTCCGATGTCTTTGATGTACAAGGTTGATAGTACCCGGGTATTTCGATGTCTTCGATGTACAAGGTTGATAGTACCCGGGTATTTTGATGTCTTTGATGTACAAAGTGGCTAGTACCCGGTTATTTCGATGTCTTTGATGTACAAGGTTGATAGTACCCGGGTATTTCGATGTCTTTGATGTACAAGGTTGATAGTACCCGGGTATTTCGATGTCTTTCATGTACTAGGTTGATAGTACCCGGGTATTTCGATGTCTTTGATGTACAAGGTTGATAGTACCCGGTTATTTCGATGTCTTTAATGTAAAATGTTGATAGTACCCGGGTATTTCGATGTCTTTGATGTACAAGGTTGATAGTACCCGGTTATTTCGATGTCTTTGATGTACAAGGTTGATAGTACCCGGGTATTCCGATGTCTTTGATGTACAATGTTGATAGTACCCGGGTATTTCGATGTCTTTGATGTACAAGGTTGATAGTACCCGGGTATTTCGATGTCTTTGATGAACTACGTTGAAAGTGCCCGGGTATTTGTATGTCTTCGATGTACAAGGTTTATATTACCCGGGTATGCCGATGTCTTTGATGTACAAGGTTGATAGTACCCGGGTATTTCGATGTCTTTGATGTACAAGGTTGATAGTACCCGGTTATTCCGATGTCTTTGATGTACAAGGTTGATAGTACCCGGGTATTCCGATGTCTTTGATGTACAAGGTTGATAGTACCCGGGTATTCCGATGTCTTTGATGTACAAGGTTGATAGTACCTGGGTATTTCGATGTACAAGGTTGATAGTACCCGGGTATTCCGATGTCTTTGATGTACAAGGTTGATAGTACCCGGGTATTCCGATGTCTTCGATGTACAATGTTGATAGTACCCGGGTATTTCGATGTCTTTGATGTACAAGGTTGATAGTACCCGGTTATTCCGATGTCTTTCATGTACAAGGTTGATAGTACCCGGGTATTTCGATGTCTTTGATGTACAAGGTTGATAGTACCCGGGTATTCCGATGTCTTTGATGTACCAAGTGAATGGTACCCGGGTATTCCGATGTCTTTGATGTACAAGGTTGATAGTACCCGGGTATTCCGATGTCTTTGATGTACTAGGTTGATAGTACCCGGGTATTTCGATGTCTTTGATGTACAATGTTGATAGTACCCGGGTATTCCGATGTCTTTGATGTGCAAGGTTAATAATACCCGGGTAATTCGATGTCTTTGATGTACAAGGTTGATAGTACCCGGGTATTTCGATGTCTTTGATGTACAATGTTGATAGTACCCGGGTATTTCGATGTCTTTGATGTACAAGGTTGATAGTACCCGGGTATTCCGATGTCTTTGATGTACAATGTTGATAGTACCCGGGTATTCCGATGTCTTTGATGTACAAGGTTGATAGTACCCGGGTATTTCGATGTCTGTGATGTAGCAAGTGGTTAATACCCGGGTATTTCGATGTCTTTGATGTACAAGGTTGATAGTACCCGGTTATTCCGATGTCTTTCATGTACAAGGTTGATAGTACCCGGGTATTTCGATGTCTTTGATGTACAAGGTTGATAGTACCCGGTTATTCCGATGTCTTTCATGTACAAGGTTGATAGTACCCGGGTATTTCGATGTCTTTGATGTACAAGGTTGATAGTACCCGGGTATTTCGATGTCTTTGATGTACAATGTTGATAGTACCCGGGTATTCCGATGTCTTTGATGTACAAGGTTGATAGTACCCGGGTATTTCGATGTCTGTGATGTAGCAAGTGGCTAGTACCCGGGTATTTCGATGTCTGTGATGTACAAGGTTGATAGTACCGGGTATTCCGATGTCTTTGATGTACAAGGTTGATAGTACCCGGGTATTCCGATGTCTTTGATGTACAAGGTTAATAATACCCGGGTATTTCGATGTCTTTGATGTACAATGTTGATAGTACCCGGGTATTCCGATGTCTTTGATGTACAAGGTTGATTGTACCCGGGTATTCCGATGTCTTTGATGTACTAGGTTGATAGTACCCGGGTATTCCGATGTCTTTCATGTACTAGGTTGATAGTACCCGGGTATTCCGATGTCTTTGATGTACTAGGTTGATAGTACCCGGGTATTCCGATGTCTTTGATGTACCAAGTGAATGGTACCCGGGTATTCCGATGTCTTTGATGTACAAGGTTGATAGTACCCGGGTATTCCGATGTCTTTGATGTACTAGGTTGATAGTACCCGGGTATTTCGATGTCTTTGATGTACAATGTTGATAGTACCCGGGTATTCCGATGTCTTTGATGTGCAAGGTTAATAATACCCGGGTAATTCGATGTCTTTGATGTACAATGTTGATAGTACCCGGGTATTCCGATGTCTTTGATGTACAAGGTTGATTGTACCCGGGTATTTCGATGTCTTTGATGTCTAAGTGAATGGTACCCGGGTATTCCGATGTCTTTGATGTACAAGGTTGATAGTACCCGGGTATTCCGATGTCTTTGATGGACAATGTTGATAGTACCCGGGTATTCCGATGTCTTTGATGTAGAAGGTTGATAGTACCCTGGTATTTCGATGTCTTTGATGTACAAGGTTGATAGTACCCGGGTATTTCGGTGTCTTTGATGTACCAAGTGACCAGTACCCGGGTATTTCGATGTCTTCGATGTACAAGGTTGATAGTACTCGGGTATTCCGATGTCTTTGATGTACAAGGTTGATAGTACCCGGGTATTCCGATGTCTTTGATGTACAATGTTGATAGTACCCGGGTGTTCCGATGTCTTTGATGTACAATGTTGATAGTACCCGGGTATTTCGATGTCTTTGATGTACTAGGTTGATAGTACCCGGGTATTCCGATGTCTTTGATGTACAATGTTGATAGTACCCGGGTATTCCGATGTCTTTGATGTACTAGGTTGATAGTACCCGGGTATTCCGATGTCTTTCATGTACTAGGTTGATAGTACCCGGGTATTCCGATGTCTTTGATGTACTAGTTTGATAGTACCCGGGTATTCCGATGTCTTTGATGTACAATGTTGATAGTACCCGGGTATTCCGGTGTCTTTGATGTACAAGGTTGATTGTACCCGGGTATTCCGATGTCTTTGATGTACAAGGTTGATAGTACCCGGGTATTCCGATGTCTTTGATGTACAAGGTTGATAGTACCCGGGTATTCCGATGTCTTCGATGTACAATGTTGATAGTACCCGGGTATTCCGATGTCTTTGATGTACAAGGTTGATAGTACCCGGGTATTTCGATGTCTGTGATGTACCAAGTGGCTAGTACCCGGGTATTTCGATGTCTTTGATGTACAATGTTGATAGTACCCGGGTATTCCGATGTCTTCGATGTACAATGTTGATAGTACCCGGGTATTCCGATGTCTTTGATGTACAAGGTTGATAGTACCCGGGTATTTCGATGTCTGTGATGTACCAAGTGACTAGTACCCGGGTATTCCGATGTCTTTGATGTACAAGGTTGATAGTACCCGGGTATTTCGATGTCTTTGATGTACAAGGTTGAAAATACTCGGGTATTTC
The DNA here is from genome assembly GCF_932526225.1 of Nematostella vectensis. Classification (NCBI taxonomy): domain Eukaryota; kingdom Metazoa; phylum Cnidaria; class Anthozoa; order Actiniaria; family Edwardsiidae; genus Nematostella; species Nematostella vectensis. The sequence goes on from NC_064039.1 coordinate 12,212,758, forward strand.
GATGTCTTCGATGTACAAGGTTGAAAGTACTCGGGTATTTCGATGTCTTCGATGTACAAGGTTGAAAGTACTCGGGCATTTCGATGTCTTCGATGTACAAGGTTGAAAGTACTCGGGTATTTCGATGTCTTTGATGTAAAAGGTTGATAGTACCCGGGTATTCCGATGTCTTTGCGTACGCGCTTGCTGTTTTAAATGTTCAAATATGTTGGTTTTCCGGGTAATTGTACGTGTTAGATACCATAGTGGCCTAACACCTAGGTATTCCGATGTACAAAGATGTCAGTTCCCTGCTATTTCAATGTCTTCGAAGTCTTTTTTATTGGTATCTTCCCATGGATGAAGCGCGGGCATAAGCGCGACGCCCACACGACTGCCAACTGTTAGCTATTGGGAGCGCACTGATATCCACAAATGACTCTTCAGCCCTCGTGCTGCGTGTCCAAGTAACGTGAAGGCGACGTGTGAATAGTGGACTCCACTCAGAAGGTGACGCGAAAGGCTCAACCTGCGTCATCATATCCGGGATGTTACTCTTGATGTCGCTTTGGACGACGTAGACAGCTCTACGCTGCCGATGCATATGGCAAAGGAAGCATCTCTGGTGGAGATAACGGCGCACTCGCACGTACCTTTTATGGATATAGAAACGACTTCGCTTGTTTCTAAATGCATAAATGAGTGGACGCAGCGAGGAATTAACAAACATCAGCCACACTATCAACAAGTAGTAGAGATCGGGTACGTTGTGCCCAGAAAGAAAGATTGTGTGATTGCGAAAGGGAAGGTGAGGATAATGAAGGTGACGGTAAGGATGAGGGTTGTGAATGAAGAATAATTTTTAGTCATCTGACGGAGGTGTTCCAGGTTATGGCAAACGCAGGGTGTGGTATTCTTGATGGCCTCCCTTGTTTTTCTGATTATTTCCATAACGGACACGATGATCAGCCCGAGCAAAAGACCCTTGAATAAAATACCTTCAAAGAATGTGAACAGCATTAAGGAAGTGTCATTAGAATTGGGTGACCCGACCAGAATACAGTTACGAATTGCGGGCACATAGACGGGCTTGCCGTGGGAGAATTGGCAAGGAGAATATATCGGCTAATAACCATATTACGACAAGTATCGCAAAGCCACAGCGAACCGACAAAGCCTCCACTCGACGGTGTATTACTTGGAATTGTTTCTCGCACACAATAGAAAATATTGCCAAGGCCGTTGCTCTGTAGAGTATCTCTCCCAAAAACGCACTGATCGAACAACCCATATCCCCGAAAAACCATCTGCCACATAGCAGTGAGGTGAGTGAGACCGGCATGTAGAGTAAACAAAGACCGAGGTCCGAAAGCGCCACACTGAACACGAGAGCGTTACACTGCGTATGCATAAGGCGTGTCTTATAGATAACATGCAGTATTTTTCCATTTCCCAGAACGCCAGTTATAATAATCAGGACGATAACAATCACAGAAAGAGCTGTGGGTAGCATAACTCGTCCTAGGTAAAGAAGGAGTTCACGGTCCAACGGAGTGTTCCTTTTAAAACAATTTCTACAGCTTTTCCCCTATGTTTCCTTTAGAAGTAGCAGTAGAAGAAGCCCTTATTGCATTTACTATGTTGGTATCTTGGTTAACGTTGTATAGATTACTGTTTTTTTTTAACACTACTTACTCCATTCGTTCCAAAAGCTTGAACTTTTATCGCAACAGGATAATTTGAATAAATTTCGCATACTTTTGAGGAACGATGACGTTGTTTGTTGCTGGCCAACATCCTTAGAAACCTAACAGTTTTTCAGAAATTTCGGAGAAATCGTGTATTGCTCACTTAAATCACGTTTCGGACATATATTCCCCCATCTTTCCATCAAAAAGAAAAAAAATCGAGGCAAACAAGGTGAAATTGTTAGTTTACTTGCCAGCTTTCTAGATTTAGTCAACAACAACAACAAAAAATGCATTGAAAAGAAATGCATTAAAAAGACAAAAAATAGACAAAAAAAGTCTTAAATATCATCTTTAATAGTCTTTCAGTTTATTCTCTAGGCCTAAATGTTTGTGGTAATCTTTTGTAAAATATTAGAGCTAGCTCTGGAAAGTTGAAAAATGTGATAAAAACTTTTACTTTAGATGCCTTTTTGTTCTGAACTCGCAATAAAAACAAAACTAGTTCATTCTTTCAAAAAGCAGTGTAGATCCCAGGCCCGTACCCAGGATGTTTTTTTTGGGGGGGGGCTGCGAAACCGAAAATTGGACCTAATTTTTCAGGGGGGGGGGGGGGGGGGGGCGGAGGGGAGGGAGGGAATAAATCTGACCACCCACGAAAGAACACTTTTGCATTATCTCCACGGGACGTTTATTGTCGGATTTGGCTACGTACCAGTGTGATCTACCTTATGCTTTATAGTTTTGTCTACAAATAGCACGTCCATTGGGAACATAAAATGGACCTTCGGCCGTTGTGGGGGGGGGGGGGGGGGGGGGGGAGCTTCGAAAAAGTGTTTCAGAGTGTTTTGGTAATGGAGTTTCTATTTGCTAAGCGATCCGTGACCCGAAAGTGATGGTGCAAACAAACAAAATTTTGAGCGAATTCCGTCTCCCGGTAAATCGCTCACAGGCGGATTCTAGCGACTTTTCATAAAACCCTAGACCTCTTCAGGGATGTATCATTCGACATATAACTACGTCCCACAACAGAGATTTTGGTCCGCAAACGCGGCCATGTTTATAAGATTTCTTAGGATCAGATTAGATAGGGGTCTTTGGAATCTTGTAGCGCGTGAAGAAATAATTTGGAATAATTTCTTTTTTGTTCATTATTCGAGGCTTAATTGTCGGGGAATCTGCCAATATAATGGAAGTTCATAGTTTCGTTTTAGTTTTGGTGTAGCGCAGCTGTGAAAACTGTGAATTTCACCTCTACAAACATGCGATTTTTTGACTCGGCAATCCCATGTCCGACAACGCCTCTGAGAAATCGAAAAAAAGATATTTCGATAAAACCAACCTATTTTTATTAGTTGTAGACCAAACCCTTTTGACTTTTTTTCTGACGCGAAATTGACCCGGCCGCTCTTAGGGAGACTGCTTAAAGAAGTAAAAGAATGTCAATCATTCACTCCTTTGTTATTGTTTATCATTGAAAATACAGAGGTTTATTCGCAAGGAAACTTCTAAATATTAATCTACGAACGAACTCTGATATTTTATTGACTATATTTGATTGAAAATATCTTGGTTACTTGCTTGAATTAGCCGATGCCGATGGATGCTTTGAGTGACTCTCCATTGGGCGGGAGCATAAAATGGCGACATGACTGTTCTTATTTAACTTGGAATAGTTACACCTTGTTAGCTCACGCTAATGACAAATGACAGAACAAACCATTGTACTTTAAGACGTGAAATGGTTCTCGAATAACAATTCTCAATTACCACTTGAAACCGACTTGCTCCTCGTACCTTTTTTGATTTTCCTAGGATTAACAGGTCGAATTAGCTAGATTTTGAAACTGCTTTTTTAAGCTGTTTGTGCGACCGTTTTAGATTTCCCGGTCAAACGCGATAGGTAAACGTAATAAGCAAAATGCTTTTTACGTAACAATCTCAAATGATTTTAAACGGAAAACGCGAAAAATATTTCAAAATTAAAAAGCAATGTGTTTATTGGAAGTTTCTTCAAGGATGCGACTGATAATTTAGAGCGGATGGCCTGTTAAATAGCGTGGATTCTAATAGATTCTTTTGTCTCTTGTCGGTAGGGATTTCCGTCGACCCTTCGGAATTAAACTGACAATGCCGCTTTAACTTCCGAAGTTGGCAGCTAATCAGTACAACATTTCTTGTAAAAATAACGTTTTTCGTTACTTGCGCTACTTGCCGTATGGCATATTCGCGTTTCATTTATTTTCACGTATCGCGCATGAAAATTCTTAACGCTGTGTTAGAGGTGATATCATAGGCTAGTTCCCAGGCGTCTCTGTGTAGCGCGGCCAGCTTTTAAAATTGACGTCATAGCTAGCAGATGCTTACGCCCTGTCTTATCGATTTGTTGAAACGGCTAAGGTGCAAACCCGCGCTCAAAATAAGAATATCCATCAACCACGAAAAAGATTAAATAATTGGGCGTGAAGTTGAGCGTCGAGAATTGAAAAAAAAAAACGCAGCGAAAAAAATGCACCTAGTAAAAGATTAGTTCACAACGCTGACTAACGGAACAGCAGAAAAGATTACCAGTAGCGTACACAGGGTGGGAGTTCTTGGTCGCCATAAAGTGGGTCTTTTCTTTGAAGAATCTCCGCAATTACTAGCAAACCTGCTCATCCCTACCCCTCCCCCCTTAGGCACCCCTATTCCTCCTTTGCTTCAGAGAAAAGTGTTTGAATGTAATTCTAGTTTTTTTTTTTCAGAATGACAGAAAATCTATCAACAAGATGCGAAACTATAAAAAAGCATTGACGGTATAAATTCAGAAGCTACACAAATGTCATTATGTTATTTCATAAGCAAAATAATATCCGCCTATAAACAATTGGAATAGTGAACTGTCAAAAAATGGGAAGCTTAGATAAACAAACAGAACAGATTGAAAAGCCTAATGGAAAGGAAAGTCTATATAATTGACTTGTCACATCTTTTACCCAGGCAGTATATTAGTTAAATATAGATATCTATTAAGAAATATACAAGAAAATCTAAGAAAAAATAGATTAAATAGAATATAAAAGATGAAAAAAGATAATATAAAAAAACTGAGATAGAAATCGAATCAATAGACATAAATGATGGCATCTATAAATGTCTGACAAAGGGTAATTTTTAATTAAAATGCCCAAAAGTAATTCTGGAAACTAAGATTCGAAATTAAGGAAAACAGATGTCCGTAAGTGTTTTTTACCGCATAAGAGATAGCTCGTAGTCAAGAACTCAATCGATTATCTATTAGTACTGAAGTTCAGAAAGATAACCTCGAAAATATGATCAAGAGCAAAGGAAGATGACTAAAGGTGCCTGATGTTTCTATGAGTATCCAACTTCTGTTTATCTTCAGAATATCATGTTTTAAAATGAACATAAGTTTAAAATGTGTGCCATTATGGTTCTAAACATATCGTTTTGAATAAACTCTCGTAATAATAAAAGAAATTATAAAAAAGGTAATAAAAAAACAGGATGATAGCAAGTTTATGAAAACTGTATATGAAGTATTCAATATAGTAAATCTGTTTTTATAAGTCGCTCTATTATTTTAACCATAACCGAAACCCCTTTTTGACCTTTAGTGGCGAATTTGAAGTTAAAAAATATCGGTATTAGAAGTATAATAGAGACTACAGAGACTATTACTCAGAATTGCAATTCATATACAGGATAGCGTAGATTTATGCTACAATATATTGCAAATTCGTGATCATAAATCACTAGCTAATTGCGCTGCTATCATTGCAAGACATTTTGTAGCACCTAATCTTGCTATCCATTCATTTTGCAATACACCGTCTCTCTCGTAAGATTATAACGGAAGCGGTATACATCCAATCCCCTAGAATTCATCTCCAAGGGATTGAGCTCATTGGCGCAGCACCTGTAATAAAGCGATGACAAAGCTGCAAAAACATAAATTGACAGCGTATGACGAGCCTAAGTCAATATTAAGACAAAATTAAGGTAACTTGCCCTCTGTTCATTGACGTGAGCATGATGTAGAGTTTGGTAATTCTAATCGTTTATTTTATCTAAGAAAAATCTTATTAGTCGAGAGTAACCACGGACAAGGGATTTGCGAACGTGAAGAAAAAAAACGGGGGAAGTCGACAACTCTCAATGTAAGTTTTTTTTTTTTTTTTGTCGTTACTATGCTACCAAAAGCGGTTTTCAAATATTTTAATTTCTAGCAAGTCAGCCATTAGGACTGTACCAATGTATCATTTGAGGAAAATCTACCACCATACATTGTCATATGTATCATTGGGCCCGAAAGAATCGCCTTTATCAAGAGTATTATTTAGCTATCACATCGATATGACAATTGTGGCGAATTAATATTCCACTAAAAGGTATTTGGGGACTAGAGTCTGGTAAAAACTTTGAAAGATAACATTACCAAAAAGTAAAAAAAAAACGATTAACGGTGATACATAAAAGTTATAATAAATGCGTAATCTAATAGCCAAGCAATTGAATGCATGCGTTTAAATCAATGAATGCAAAGAAAAGAAAAGAATACAAAGCAATAATGGTTGCGATAAGAGAAGCCTTCTTCTAATTTTATAGGAAATGACTTTTTGTTGCTTTACAAAATTGGTTTGTTTTGTTTAGTTCTACTTAAAAGGAGATCAGAAAAAAAAGACAGAAGAGCAGTTTTTTAGTAGCTTGAGAACGAAGAGAGTTTTTCTTTGTAACTAGAAGTTCTATCGGTTCTGTTCCGTTGGTAATAAACTGGTCATTCTCTAATTTCTTCAAATAACCTTTTCACCTGGGAACTCAAGCTCATATCTCTGAGTAATCTTTTGATTCTCACCTTTACCTTAATACAGAATCAACTATGAGCAATCCGCCAAACAGGTCACCAAGAACACCAGGAAATTACACCCCAGGTCTGTTTACTCAGTTGTTAGGATACCGTCAAACGCAGGGGCGATTCAAGCTGTTTGTTGAGAGGAAGATTCCACATAGAGGCTATATTGCCTAAATATTTTCGTTTAAACTTTTTAGCTCCCCCATACTTTTTCACCGATTAGCGTAATTGCTTGAATAAGCGCAGTGTTAATAAAAAAAAAAAAACCCTGAAGACCTTTACAGATATTAGCGCAATAGAAATGAGGGTAAAAACAAGAAGCAAACTGACGTTTTTGTTTAAAAATCAGGTCAATAAGATTGTCAGTGATGGGTCATCAATTGGCCGCATGCTGTGTTTTGATGTCTGCACTGGCGATGAAAGGTATGATTCTTTTTCCTTTCTTTTGTCAACTAAGGTAAAATAACTATCAAATAAACTGTCACACCGTAACTTCTGAATGTTCATCGGCATTGTTTGACGTATACCTAATACGAACAATCTTATTTCGAGCGAAACAGTAGAAAAAGAAATATGTATATGTTTTTCAGTTGCCATTTCGAAATGAAAAAAAAAGCTGAGAGGTTTTGGGTCATAGGCCTTTCTAAAACATATAATATATTATCCAGTTGCCAGAGATTTGAAACAATTCTCTTTTCCGGCGCCTCTAAGTCTTGGGTAATAGATATAGGTGTTCCATCAGGACAACATCACGCAGGCGAGTATACAGAGATGTGCGCTCATCCCTCCCCCCCCCCCCCCCCCCCCCTTGGTTGCCAAAAAGAGCGTTCGGGAACTCACGCAGAAAGTCGAGGAAATTTGTTTCTTTGTCGCTGGAAAACTGTTATCTCGTGTAGATGAAGCGAGATTTTGTTCTTTTTTTCAATGTTAGAAGGGCTATTGTTTAAGGTAAAATTTGTGGATATGTGTATGACTTCAATGCATTTAAACGACTTTTTACGCCATTTAGCTAGGGTTGTGAAATTAGTATATATATATTCTGCAAATCCAATTCGGTTGCGTAAAAATGTGTTATAATACAAAGTCGAAATCGTAAACTTTTAAACCAAAAAAGTGTAAACTTAACATATTCTTTGATAAATAAAAAAAGTTAACACAGTCCAACTGACAAAAAACTAGGTTTATTCCATCAGAAATCGCGGTGTTTTACTACTATAAGCATTTCTGTGCTGCTCATTGCTCAAAATTGATTTATCGCTTGTAGGTACGTTTTTATTTTTAGCTTGGGCCGACTTCAAGTCTTAAACAAATGTTTCCTAAGGTCCTAGACTTGTATTTATTTTTTGCCGCCCTCATCTTCACTAAGAAGGTCCCTCTCATTTCAGGTTGCGTTGGCGCGACGTCACTAGACATACCTGGTGACGTCATCATTGGGGGTCTTTTCCCGGTTCACCTCAAAAACCAAAAATCAGAGAACAGCTGCGGACCAATCAGCACTCAGCCAGGGTTCCAGTACCTCGCGGCCATGCTATTCGCACTCGAGCTAATCAATAATAGCTCGACTTTGCTCCGTAACATCACACTCGGAGCGAGCATCTACGACACTTGTCAAAGCCAAACGATCGGGGCCGACCACGCGAAGGATATAATCAAGGAGTCTCTTTTAACAAATAACAAGCTTCTAAAAGGCGTGGTCGGGCCTCTTGTGAGTGACGTTTCCATAGCGACGGTACAATTACTTAGAGTATTCGGGCTCCCACAAGTTAGCTTTGGTTCAACGAGTCCAGACCTGAGTAACAAAGATCTATATGGCAGCTTTTTTCGGACGGTCCCCCCGGACTCTTTTCAGGCAGAAGCTTTGGTGGACATTCTAGAACATCATGGCTGGAATTATATAATTACCATCAACTCAGCGGGGAATTATGGCGAGAATGGCATGTCTGCGATAATCAAAATCACCGAGAAAAGAGATATTTGTATTGCCGCCACCTTCACTGTGCCGCCACTTTCGACTGATGCTCATTACGAGAGGATTATCCGTGAAATAGCGCAGGCGAGGTTCGATGCAGTAAATATCATAGTAGTCTTCACAACGCAGACCGACTCTGCGGGCCTTCTTTCCGCGGCTGCGCGCCTGGGCGCCACGCGATTCACGTGGCTTGGCAGCAATGGATGGAGTAATAGAATGACAGTTACCATAGGTAACGAGATGGTTGCTAACGGTTCAATTACTGTCAATCATATGGATGGGCAGGTGGCAGGATTCGAGGAGTTTTTCAGTTCGATGAACCCAATTAATAATCAAAACATCCCGTGGATTGATGAATTTTGGGAGAATTGGTTCAAATGTGACCTTCCCGGGGGTAAACCAACTTTCTATAAAAACTGTACTGAAGACTTGGTGTTACCAAAAATGGAGGTGGCACCAGTCCGAGTTGTCATCAACGCGGTGTACGCCTTTGCGCATGCTCTAGATGACATGCAGCGCGCATTGTGTCCTGGAAAGGTTGGATTATGCGAAGCCATGATAGCCGATTCTAGTGGCAAAACGCTCATCGACTTTCTCAGGAATGTGACATTTCCGGACGCGTCGTATGGATGGCCTGTCCGGTTCAACAAAAACCAGGAAATGGACGGAAACTACAGTATCATGAATTTTCAATATCAAAATGGGAAGTGGATTTACGAGAATGTGGGTTCGTGGAGTTGGGGTGACGAGAGCGACAATGTGCGAATGGAACACTTGATCTTAGAGAGCCAGAAAATAAGCTGGGGAAAAGGCAAGCTTAGTCCTCCTCATTCTATCTGCTCTGCGCCCTGTCAATTCCCCCAGATACGCAATCAGCTCCCTGTCAATCCCAAGTGCTGCTGGGAATGCTCCTTTTGCGACGAGCATCAAATTGTGGTGAATGACAGCTGCCAGTCATGTTTACCAGGGCACCGCCCCTACACGAACCACAGCATGTGCGTAAAGCTGCCTGTTGTGCACCCGAGCCTTGGGGAGGCCATGGGCATCACCTTCGCCGTCTGGTCGTGTCTTGGGATGCTTGTGACCTTAGCTATCTGTGTGTTTTTTGTGAAGTCTCGGGAGCACGAGGTTGTAAAAGCAGCCGGGAGGGAACTTTGCGCCATCATTTTGCTGGGTATCATGCTATGCTATGCATCGATCTTCACAAACTTGGTCGAACCAGACGCCATCACCTGCACTGTGGAACGTTTCTTTAGCTCTGTCTGTTACACAACGTGTTACGCCCCGCTTCTCATGAAGACCAATCGCATCTACAGGATCTTCAGCCGTGCCCGAAAGGCGGCCTCACGACCACACTTAACTAGTCCGACCTCTCAGGTGCTCGTCACCGCAGGACTGATAGCAGTTCAGCTATTGCTAACCACGGTCTGGACCATATCGTCCCCTTCTCATATCCACATCACCTACGAGCGGCTCACGAGGACAGTAATAAGCTGTGAGAGCCACGGGGGGATGCTAGCACTCAACCTTAGCTATAATATCCTCTTAATGCTTGTATGCACTCTGTTCGCTTTCAAGACTCGTAACTTCCCGAGGAACTTCAACGAAGCTAAGTACATCGGAGTCATGATGTACCTCACGTGCGCCGCCTGGATTATCTACCTTCCCAGCTATCTTAACACGCATGACGTCTGGGCGCATGTCTACCTCAACTGCGGCGTCTCTGTAACCATAGCAACAATTACTTTGGCGGGTATATTCGCGCCTAAAGTTCACGTAATAATTAGTGGGGACAGAAAGGTTGGGGATGTCGCTCAAAAGCGACAATTCGCGACGCTGCAAACCCGAACTCCTGTACTTGAAGCACGCAGTGCATTATGCGTTGGAGATTCGAGCATGCTTTATGTGTCTGACCGCTGACTGCTGGCTCAAGTAGGAGTAGCTCCCTCGATAGTGGCTTTTCGACTAAGCCGAATGAGACGCCAAGGATTGAGTCGCTCCCGAATTATCTATGTTCCAAGGGGGCCCAAGGGCTGGGACCATGGAAACTAGGAGTATTAGGAGGCACGAAAAAGGCTCATGTAAATGACACAAAACAAGCAAAACCTGGCATAAAGACCTTACATCTCGTTCGAAATAACTATGACGATGTAAAAATGACCTCGAAAAATAATACTGCGAACCAGTTATGATGTAATATCATATGGCATAAATGACTACTATCACTTTCGAATAGAGAATTCATTTCCTGACTAAACTTTATTTTCCTTCAAACAGGAAACGCTCTTCCGAGCACTTGGCCAACTCAAAGCAACCTTATCCGCACGTAATAAAAATACTACTAAACTAGATAATTAGAATGGGACGATATTCAACAGCTCAGAAGAACACAAACAGCATCTATTTGCAGGTAAAAGCCTAGCTACCATAGCGACTAAAATAAACCGTCGAGGCAGCCGCAGATCTCTGTTCCCTATGAGATATAAAGAGAGATAATCGATCTCAGCATGTTTGCTCCCTCAAGGAGGATAATGAGCTAAACTAGATAATTAGAATGGGACGATATTCAACAGCTCAGAAGAACACAAACAGCATCTATTTGCAGGTAAAAGCCTAGCTACCATAGCGACTAAAATAAACCGTCGAGGCAGCCGCAGATCTCTGTTCCCTATGAGATATAAAGAGCGATAATTGATTTCAGCATGTTTGCTCCCTCAAGGAGGATAATGAGCTTGCTCGCGAAAACAAAACATCGATGAGTCGATAACCTGCAAGGGGTATCGCTTTTGGCGTGTGTATTTAATACTATAATAGCAATACCATCTTTGAAGAGAAAAAAAAGACTATTTAAGAACTAGCAGGTGCTTTTTGAGATGACGTTAATAGCAGAATTACAGGCGCCCCTCATGCTGCGGTTGCATCAGAAAGTATTTCTACGTTTTATTCTAAAATGCTTTTTTTACAAAGTTTAGTTGCTCATTCTTTGTTTCTATTTTTTATTTGGTGGCTTTGCCTCTTGCTTATTTTCTTAACTTGCTTGTTTAAAATTTTTCGAGTGGATGTTTATTTTCGTTGTCTTGGAAAACCCCTTTGGATATCCACGGTCGGTTCCTTAGAAGACTCTAGAATATTTCGTATTTTGTTAAAATACCTATTCGCTAATAATAAAGTATATTCAATCAAATTCAAATAGTACCCAAGCGTTTTACACGATTATCCTTACGATGAAAATCGTTAGCGCATGTTTGGGAAAGAAGGCTGATGACTCACTTGAGACCACTCATGGATAACACTTTGCCGAAAGGGAAATGATTACCAAACCCTCCCCAATCTTACGAAGACTTTTACGATAATATCGGCCGGCCTCCTGGGAGGTGTGTCACCTATTATCAACTTGACAGATCAGCAACATCGTCAAGCATTAGCATATGACACCAGGTGCAAGAGGAGATTTTTTTGTCGATTTTATCCAAGGAATCAGAAAATGCATGGTGCTTTGATGTGTACCTAATAGTAGATAGCGACTTTCCTTTTGATCAACATAAAAATAGCAATGTTGTTAAAATCTGGCAATATTTGAATAACATGTGGCGCGCAAAAGCTCAGTCTGCCAATCAGAGTCCGGAAAACTGTTATGAATCTTTTTGGGTTGCTGTTAATTACGCTGGCATAAATACTAACTGCGACTTAAATAGTGCATCACTCCCTTTTGTCGAAACTGATACGGTGGTGGATTTCCCGAAGCACATCAAACCACTATCCGACATGAATTCGTCTAACGTTACCGGAGTGAGTATAACGACAAATCCGTACGCACTGGCCGCTATGCAGTTTACAACGGTCTACTGGGTATTCTACAATATCATCGCCATCATCACAATCATCGGTAACAGTCTGGCGGTCTATATCCTAATATCAAGACCCTATCTTCTGCATCAGACCTCCCCCAATGGTCGTTTTTTTCTCTCGCTTGCAGTCTCTGATCTCCTCGTTGGAATCTTCCCTTTTCTCTCTGTCCAAATCTGCGTATTTGGCACACCTTGTAATAGCACTATTTGGGCAGTGATTGCATTTCTAGTCAAGGTTGTTATCAACAGTTCCGTGACGAGCTTATGCCTATTGACCATGGATCGCTACTGGGCAGTGGTGCACCCGTTCTCTCACATCACGATGGAAGGACATATCAGTACTTTGATTTCCATAGCAGTGGCTTGGATAGTTCCACCGATTCTCGAACTACCATTCCTTCTAAAAATGCTTGGGTTCTATACAAACAAGACTCTTTTTGGTTACCGAATAGTTTACGAGGTGATAACGACCTGCTTACCAATCATCTTCATGGTTTACGCATACACTAGGATCATCCTAGTGGTCAGGAAACATCGCCGAGAGATAAGGGCACAAAACGACCTGACTACCTCAGCAACGATTCATTCTGGCGAACAATTAAGCCAAGACCATTCGGCTCCACCAAGACGCAACAGGCATAAGGATCTCACTGCAATCGGAATAGTCGTTGCGATCTTTCTGGTCTGTAACATCTTTTCGTTGTTTTGGATGAGTTGCGTCTTTCTAATTGCTTCGTGTCGACCGGCTGGCTGGCTTACCGACACCACGGCCCTGGTTAGGTACCTGAACTCTGCGCCGAACTTCTACGTCTATGCCGTGATGAAAACTGACTTTCGCAGGGAGGTAAAAACTTTGTTTCGTCATTCTTAAAGAGCGTGAAAAGTTAATTAAAGAATATGAGAATAAAATTGGACGTATATGAAAGAGAAATCCGATATAAAATAAACATTTTACATAATTACGGGTGTTAGACTCGACAGTAAAAAAGAACTCATTAAATTTACCATTAAACTGAAACTGAGTGGTATAAAAAAATTACTTGGTGAAAAAGCAAAACAGATTTTCGGAATTATCGCATGCATAGTTACCGTATTGATAACCTGCGAGAATAGATAAATTGATAAATAAAGACTTCAATAAAACGAAAATTAATTGTTCGAAATTATTGCGTGCATTTACAGTATAGTAACGCTACATTAATGAAGAAAAAAGGATCGACAACTCCCTATAGCGAGAACGATAAATATTAGAGTATAGTACTAATGTAACATATATATATGTATATATGTATATATGTATATATGTATATATGTATATATGTATATATGTATATATGTATATATGTATATATGTATATATGTATATATGTATATATATATATATATATATATATATATATATATATATATATATATATATATATATATATATATATATATATATATATATATATATATATATATATATATATATATATATATATATATATATTTTATTCACACGGCCATAGAGGGCATATATTTTATATAGGCCACATATATTTTTTTCTAAAAACTATAAGGAAATGACCAGTAGGGCGTGGCTGTGGCCCTTATATTTTCTAAATGTTTTATATATTGTCCCCACCCTTTCCAATATTCCGAGGCCTGCCCCAGCTTTGATTTAAGAGTTAATAACAGTTGAATGTACAAGACTATCATCTATACCTATACGGACATACTTTACCCTAAAGATTGCATAAAAAGGAATTCCTACACCTAGAGATGCTAGATACACCCAGTTCATCACCCAAGTCGGTACATGCCCTACCAGGAAAGGTATATAAAACAATAATATCACGATATTGCCAGTCGCCATGTAAATACCAGACACTATGGCTTCGTGAATGGGGAAAGTCGCTTCCATCAACAGCTCAAACAGTAAAGAAGACTCAGGCGATAGTATGAACCCTTGGCCAATGACGGACGCGTATAGAAGATACTCGTTGTATGGGATAATATTCTGGCAGGTCAGACTGAAGAGAAGTTGGAAAATCCCACCTCCAAGCATGAGGACCAACAGAAGGTGCTCAAAACGGTACATCATCGTGTCAGCGATTCTGAAAACAAACACAGGTAATATATAGATTAAGGCGGAGCTCCAACCAAAGCTTATTTTCGCTCAGTAATTTCAAGATAAATAGCTTCATCGATGACATCAAACATAAGGTTGCCATCTTGTTGCATCGCCCTTGACACCTCCATGACACCTACAGAGTTTGGTTGTCACACGGTGTTTCCTTCATGAAATATTAATATTTTTTTTTATTTTGATGACGTCAGTATATTTTTTATGCTAGTGACGTCAAATCACATGACCATATTCCCCCCTCCGCTTGACACATAAATGACACCTGAGCCAATAGAACATAGTAAGTAAATTATTTTTCATTAACCGAGAAAGAGGTAGCGTAGTGCTCTAAGCTCCTCCTTAATCAGGAACAACTTTGTTTCTGTAACTACAACTCAACAGTGACTTCATCGAAAAATATTGTGAATGCAAATAAGACAAATCAGGAGTGTCATGATCAGATCAATTCATTCAAGTGATTGGAATTTAACCGAATTATCGTAAGGCTTGTTCTGATGAATCAATTGTTTTGTCTTTACAAATCTACAATGGCGAACTAGGTACAACTGGTACCACATCTAGTATGTTCATTAGTTCTGCCTATCCCCAAAATACTCCCGAGGTAGAGTGAGTTGAGATCATGAGATTTTTTTTAGAATAGTACAATCCAACAACATGAGGTTGAAAATCACAAATCTTTTACCTTCCAGTCAAAACACCTGAGACCATAGAAGATAATGAACCCACACAACCCAACCATCCTGCTGTCCTTTGACTGACTCCAAATGGCTCGACAGCTGCTGAAAGTGTGGACAACCAGCCAATCTGAACACCCAATCCAACTGCTGAGAACACATTTAATAGCCAAAAGGACTTCTTTAGACAAAGCATTTGTAGACCTGAAAAAATTAAATGTCCATCATATTTAAAAATATATTGTAAAACTGAGACATACACTTGACTTTGTCAACATCCATCTTTGTCAACAGCGATGTGCCATACAGTCAAAAGTACAACCAACATCAGCTGCACTTGTTTCTGTATTATACCTAATCCCTTTAACTATTAAGGCTGCTGAGCCTACTTTTTGTCCATCTTTAGTTAAATCCCCAAACATATATATTTAAGGCACCCACTTCTTGTCCTTTTAAAAAAAACCTGACCATGGGCTGAAAGTTAGCACTGGGTAAGTCTTGCTGATTTTTTTTGGGGGGTACATTGTGAACCATAATTATTTAAAAAAATATATCGTTCAACTGAATATAACTATACTACGAAAAAGCTGTTTATTCTAATAATATAATTTACTTACAGTGCAATAAAAGTAAAACTGTGAAAAACAGAAATATGTATGGAGTTTCTGTTCCGAACAATCACTTGCGAGACATTAAAACAGTAAATGTCTGAATAAGTCTGATTTGTCAGAAGACAATAATAAACATTCCATACATATTTTAGGTGTTCATGGTTTAACTGGTCGTGCTGATATTAAAAGGGAGTATATAACCCAAGTTTGTATAAAACCATGACAAAGAGAAGTTACAAACTAACAGATGCAAAATTTGATTGAATTACCTTTTACTCCCCCAATACTCTTCTGTGCTTTTGAATGACTTGGTGGCAGTTTTGGCTTGTTTGGAAAATACACAATGACACAGAAAAGAAGTAAGATAACCATCCCAAGTTGAAGATACATGTAATGCAAAATCATATGAAGCGAAAGCTCTTGAGAAGGCAGCGTTTGATTAGTTTTCTGTGATTTGTTGTGTACCAGACACTCATCTGGAACCATTTGTGGTCCAATCACAAAAGACAAAGCTATTCCCAAAGATGTGGCAACAACTCCAAGTGCTGTCGCAGTTGCACGCTCATTACTTGGAAACCACACCGCTGATACAAAAGGTGCTCCCCCATTCAAGGCAGCACTTGGCAACATAGAAACCAATTGCCCAAGGTTGATCAGCCAGGTTTGGGTCACATTTGAGAGGTACAGCATGGCAAGCACTTGGGTCCCTTTACCAATGAATAGCAACATTACAGCAGTAATGACAGTCACTCTTAGACCTAGAGAAGGATAAGAACTCTATTTGTTTATTCAAACAATTTAAATGAATAAGAATACAACAAAGTGTCACAACAATGTCTACTACCAAAAGATGGCCACCAAGCCTCAAGCAGCTATAAAAAAGAAACACTTTCGAAATAGAATACTCTCAATTATATACTGTATTATCTCAATAAAGCAAATCACATACAATTGATGGACAGGGAAGGGTGGGCAGGGTGGATGAAGGGAAGATTGCAAGGTGGAATCAGATTTCGAAATTCTTGTTTGTGTCAAACTATCAAATTTCCAAAGCCTCTGTAAATAATGTCTGCCCATAGCAATACTTATCACACTTAGTTACGCTCTTTATTATTATTTTTTTTTCTGGTGGCTTGTGGCATCTATCATATCGTCATGAAAAGAAAAAAGGGAGTAAGAAGAAAGAAAGAAAACAAAGAATAAAAAACCAAAATAAAAAGGGAAGAAACCTCTTTTCACATGTTCAGGTCAAAAGTGAAAAAAAATTAAATCAGTTTAACATTTGGTAACTCAAAGTTGACCCAAAACAAACACAAACTTGGAAAACCGATTCCATTAAAAATTCAAACCCAGATTCTCCCTACAAGGTCACCCATTATTTACAATTGAAGCTTGTTTTAACACATTGACCCCTCAACCAGCCTGTACCAGCTTCGAGAAGTACCCACAACCCAAAAAAATCATTAATGCAAAATAAACACAACAAGATGAAGATACTCAGACATAAGTCTAAGGGATAAATGGTCTTTAAGATATGCATCCAACCAAGGTGTTGGCAACTACTCTTAAGCCATATAATATCACAGGTTCTTTGACAAACTTTTAATCGAACAAGGAAAGAAAAGCAGAATCACCCCTCTCAATAAAACGCTCAAAATACCACACAAGGGAGAGAGATCAGCAAACACAGCTCAAGACACAAATATATACCTTTCTGATCCTCCAGGTTCATTGCCATGGCCTCAAAACACAATGTCCACTCCTTGAAGGCTTGTAAAACCACTTGGATGCCTTTACGGATTGCAAAGCATTCTGGGAGGTTCAGGGAAAAATTCACAAGGGGAGGGCCAGTCAACACTCCTCTCCCCAAAGTCAGATGGTCTTTTCACCCTGAAGCCAATCAAATCAATTCCAGGTCATACAGGCCCAGAATAGCAGTGTAAATAATTTTGGAATCAATTTGGTTTCAGAAAAGACAGCATTTAGGAGAGCTGTGGTGATTCATTAGAAAATTATTTTCTCATCCAAGCAAAGCCAAACAAGAAAAAATCACCATGAATCCACCTTTGCTTGCAAATATCCATAAGCAAAGCACTTAATTATGCCTCAATAGACTTCATGATGTCCTGAGACACTCTCCTAATATGCTCATAGCTGTATTTTTGATAAAAAATGCAAGCAAACATCAACTTGTGCTCGCTTCAGCACAACGACGAGGGATTAAAAGTGGGGGCCGCAAAGCACTTTTGGAAAGCTAGGATACCGCTGACTTGGTGCAGCTGTGTTTGACTTTGACGGGCTGTATAAAACTCAGAATAGGGGGGCGGGTATCTGTTTTCAGTCTGTTTTTTTGTAAATTCA
Organism: Nematostella vectensis; assembly: GCF_932526225.1. Classification (NCBI taxonomy): domain Eukaryota; kingdom Metazoa; phylum Cnidaria; class Anthozoa; order Actiniaria; family Edwardsiidae; genus Nematostella; species Nematostella vectensis. Next base: position 12,230,871 of record NC_064039.1, read on the forward strand.
GCTCAAAAATAGCCAGGATGGGTATCATGGATATCAGGATGGGGTCAATGGGTTAATAAAAAAGGTAAGCTAAAATTTGAGAGACTTCTCTGAACAGTATACTAGCATCTACTAGCATAGTATGCAAGCCACAAGTTCAATTGATCTGCAGGATACACAACTTATTTCAAAATGGAAAATGGGACAAAGTTTGACCAATAATAACTTATTCTTCTTGAATTGAAAATGCTATACATGGGCATAACTACAAACCTTAATTTAGCCTCACTAAATGTCATTACCAGATAGAAGATGTTTTCCTTAAACAGTGATGTTAGGCATTCATCATTTTTCCATTTCCTTATAGTCAACCTTAACTGAAATAGGTGTATCTCAAAATTAAAACAGCCAATGGATCTCCTGGTTCTTTTGCCCCAAGTATCCCAGCGGGTCCCACCGTCCTAAGTGTCCCAGCCATCCTAAGTTTACCAACCGTCCCAAGTATCCCAACCATCCCAAGTATCCCAGCCATCCCAAGTATCCTAGCCATCCCAAGTATCCCAGCAGGTCCCCACCGTCGTAAGTATCCCAGCAGTCCCAAGTATCCCAACCATCCCAAGTATCCCAGCCATCCCAAGTATCCCAGCCGTCCCAAGTATCCCAGCCGTCCCAAGTATCCCAGCCGTCCCAAGTATCCCAGCCGTCCCAAGTATCCCAGCCGTCCCAAGTATCCCAGCCGCCTTAAGTTTCCCAGCCGTCCCAAGTATCCCAACCATCCCAAGTATCCCAGCCGTCCCAAGTATCCCAGCCGTCCCAAGTATCCCAGCCGTCCCAAGTATCCCAGCCGTCCCAAGTATCCCAGCCGTCCCAAGTATCCCAGCCGCCCCAAGTATCCCAGCCATCCCAAGTATCCCAGCCGTCCCAAGTATCCCAGCCGTCCCAAGTATCCCAGCCGTCCCAAGTATCCCAGCCATCCCAAGTATCCCAGCAGGTCCCCACCGTCGTAAGTATCCCAGCCATCCCAAGTATCCCAGCAGTCCCAAGTATCCCAACCATCCCAAGTATCCCAGCCATCCCAAGTATTCCAGCCATCCCAAGTATTCCAGCCATCCCAAGTATCCCAGCCGTCCCAAGTATCCCAGCCGTCCCAAGTATCCCAGCCGTCCCAAGTATCCCAGCCGCCTTAAGTTTCCCAGCCGTCCCAAGTATCCCAACCATCCCAAGTATCCCAGCCATCCCAAGTATTCCAGCCGTCCCAAGCATTCCAGCCATCCCAAGTATCCCAACCATCCCAAGTATTCCAGCCATCCCAAGTATCCCAGCCGCCCAAAGTATCCCAGCCATCCCAAGTATCCCAGCCGTCCCAAGTATCCCAGCCGCCCCAAGTATCCCAGCCGCCCCAAGTATCCCAGCCATCCCAAGTATCCCAGCCATCCCAAGTATTCCAGCCATCCCAAGTATCCCAGCCGTCCCAAATATCCCAGCCGTCCCAAGTATCCCAGCCGCCCCAAGTATCCCAGCCATCCCAAGTATCCCAGCCATCCCAAGTATCCCAGCCGTCCCAAGTATCCCAGCCGTCCCAAGTATCCCAGCCATCCCAAGTATCCCAGCCGCCCCAAGTATCCCAGCCATCCCAAGTATCCCAGCCGCCCCAAGTATCCCAGCCGTCCCAAGTATATCAGCCGTCCCAAGTATCCCAGCCGTCCCAAGTATCCCAGCCATCCCAAGTATCCCAGCCATCCCAAGTATCCCAGCCGTCCCAAGTATTTCAGCCGTCCCAAGTACCCCAGCCGTCCCAAGTACCCCAGCCGTCCCAAGTACCCCAGCCGTCCCAAGTATCCCAGCCGTCCCAAGTATCCCAGCCGTCCCAAGTATCCCAGCCATCCCAAGTATCCCAGCCGTCCCAAGTATTTCAGCCGTCCCAAGTATCCCAGCCATCCCAAGTATCCCAGCCGTCCCAAGTATCCCAGCCGTCCCAAGTATCCCAGCCGTCCCAAGTATCCCAGCCGTCCCAAGTATCCCAGCCATCCCAAATATCCCAGCCGTCCCAAGTATTCCAGCCGCCCCAAGTATCCCAGCCGTCCCAAGTATCCCAGCCGTCCCAAGTATCCCAGCTGTCCTATGTGTCTTGACTGATACCAAACTGTTAATGTCTGTTGTAAGTATCACACTGAGAGAGGTGAGATTCGAGATTTATTATATATGTGTCTGTGTAGGAAAATTTCGGGACTTTTCCATACACCAAGAAATAACCAGATTTCATAGATCAAAACAAGATCCCAAACAAAAATCCCATCCAAAACAAAAAAATATAAAATAATGTACCGCGCAGCTGACAAGCTTACATGTAACTTACTCATCCAGTCAAGGTACGATGCTTCGATACTGATGTATGCTGTATTAAAAAATATACTCTTACCGTTGTTTTCCATGATAAGGGACATTGCTGCAGTACCAATAATAGATGCGCTGGATCCCCAGGATGTTACTAGCAGAACACTTTCCTCGGACCAGCCAAACGCCATTTTACTTGGGCTAGTTATAGGGCCCCATGTATTCCACATCACGTTTGATGTCATAGCGGCAGCAGAAAACACGAACAAGACGTACCATCGCCTTTTGTAAACCTTGCAAGTTACACGCGATAAAGGTTGGATCGGCTGAACAAGAAGAGGATCGGACTCGCCGCTTCTGTCCAGTTTCTCCATTGTTTGATTATGAAATAACTTATCAAAGGATTACAAACATCTCAGTACCTAGCTCTAATATTTTCACGATTGCGATCACCTCCTGTAGTTGTCCTGTAATTGTCTTATCCTAGAACAAAAATCAAAATAAACTGTCATTGCTTTGTGATCTGTATCTATTCAGAACACCCGTATTTCCAATGTTGGGGCAGTTGATACCAGGTACCCGGAAACCATACCTAACAATACCGTGCTTGTTACTGGGATACCTGTGGTTTTTTTTCCTTTTTTTTTTTTTGTTCGGGATTCCTGCGAAACAGGGATCCTGAGCGAAGACACATAAGGGAGAGCAAGAGAGCATAGAGATTGATAATGGAATGCGCAAAATTGTTAACAAAACAATCTAATAGATAAATCAGGAAAACTTGTACGAATGTTCTACTGATACACTTTTTTTTATATAAGAATCTTTTTATAAGAAAGTCCAGCCAGATTTCTATGAGCATGGGTCATCATACACCACTCACTGCTATTACCCTTCATTATACAGAAGGTAGAAGCACACCAAATTTTAAGAACATGCTAAGAACATGCCAAGCCTCAGACAGCAGAAAATTTTTTTTAGTCCTGATGCGTTCTAAAAATGCAGAAACAAATTGTGCTCAGAGCAACAACCGTCTTATTGCTATTTATCAGTTCAGTAATTCATTGGGTATTATAGCCGTAAAATGCTCCAAAAATAAGGGAAAGTTCATTTATTATCCTGAGGGAAGGGGGGGGATGAGGATTTTGATTAAATTAGTTCAGGTGGAAAAAAATGCCCCCCTTCATGCCCCCCTTCATGCTTCCCTCATATTTTCGGTATCCCCCCCCCGTTTTGTTAATGATTTCGAATATGGAACAAAAATATATAGCGGAAACCATGAAAAAATAGGTTATATAAAGGTTTGCATTCCATAGATAAAACGTAGTTTAATATGTATTCTGGACTCCTGGATTTTACATGCCAAATAACAGCCCCCGAGACTCGTTGAACCAAGAAGTCTGATTTGACACTTGGTCAAATTAGACAAAGAAATCAGTGCCTCCTTTTTAAAACACACATTCTTTCGACGACCCTCCTTTAGGCCTCGGATATTTCGCCAGCCCCCCCCCCCCCCCACAGTATCCTCACGCCCCCCCCCCCCCCTGGTGATAATAAAAATGAACTTTCCCTAAGAACGGCTCAGCCTTAACTGAGAATTAGACGTTTTAATAAAAAAGTGTAAATTTACTTATGGGCTCCTGTTATGTTGATGATATAGTTTCTCTTCTTTTTTGTAAAGCTTATCCCAATGTATGCGCGATGGTATGTAAAGGCGGAGAATTCCACGCAGTGGAAATTAAGAAGTGCCGATTTTTGAGAAAATTATCTTTACACTGCGTTATCATCGCCCCCCTCACCTTTACCCCCTTCTCCAAAATAAATATCATAAATAACTATTTGTGATATGCTCCCCCTGTTTTTTTGGATATCATTTCTTAATATCACATAAAGCATAAATAGAAAAATATAGCCCTTTGAATGGTAAAAATATGCATATTTTACAGGCACGTACCCAGGATTGGCAGTCATAGGTATCATATGGAAAAAGCATGGGATTTGAAAAATTCTTAATAAGAAATGCCTCACTTTTGGTCGCGCGCGCCCTGCGCACTCCCCTGTGTACGAGCCTGTATGATGCATGATAGATCAGAAAACTTCTTCACAGGTGAATGTATGTGTTAATGGCCCTATTAATAAATTATTATTGTTAAGCTTTGCATGTTTTAATATTTTTTTCCATTGGAAATAAAGATCGAACCAGCTGTGAATTGTAAAATGAAAACAATCGGTAATAAAGGTCTTTTGAATGCTATGCATATTGCGGATCTCGATCCTGTAGCGAGCAGACCAAGACATTTGCAAGCGCGAGAAATTTATCTGTAAGTGTTTGATATTGTTTAGATACTTTAAAAAATATATTTACTGCTATAGTCTTGTCAAGCATTCTTTAACATGTTATTAATGGAAGGATTTTACGCATCTGGCATTTTGACCATAAAACGGTGTTCCTTTTTTCCTGCCTTGCCTTAGATAATAATATTCTCAGGTATATTCTTACAGTTTACTTCGTTTCAATAAAAACTCAAAGGTGAGCCAGTGTGATAAAAGGTTTCTGGTTCACAATGATAATCAATTATTCTTGCCTTTACAATGCGTTCACCCCCCTCTCCTCTTAACCCCTTTCTCTAAAATAAATGATATCATAAATAACTATTTGTTTTTTTTCTTTTTGGACATCATTTCTTAATTTCACATAAGGGAAGAGTCATTATTTAAAGGAGGGATGGCTGCTATGTTTTGAGGAACGGTTGCTATTTTTCAAGCATCGATTTAGGGGAGGGCCTCAATTTTTGATACAGGGTTTAGGGGAGGGCCTTATTTTTTGAACAGGTATTCTGATCAGTTTCCGAGCCTCCTAAAAGTCTGGAATTTCAACTTTTTTCTGGGAAAAACCCCAGACCCCCTACAAAATAGATAAATTAATTAGATGCGTCTTCTGCTTGCACTTCCATGACTCTTGTTTGACTGGCGTTGAAAACCGTTATCCCCTAAAGTGTGGCCTCTACTATTTTCATCTTTTGCAGTTTTGGTTTCATTAACTCCCATACTTTCCATCAATGAATTTACGAATTTCGATTTATGTCAAAGTTTCCCGCTACTATCTTTTCAGATTGGTGGTATAAAAACATATTTAAATAAGATTTTAGTTGGCAAGGAGCTAATGATGCTTTTTTCTATTTAGGTTTTAACAATAATTAACATTTCACATATTTAAATGGCAAAATCTTCACAGAGGAGCCCGCCTCCCGCCTTTTTGGGGGAGGGTCACCTTTTTTGTGCTTTAGATTGGGGGAGGGTCGCAATTTTTGAACCAGAAAAAAAATTCAACTAAGCAGCCCCTCCCCCCACCAGATAAATATGCCCCACTTTTGGTCGCGCGCGCCCTGCGCACTCCCCTGTGTACGCGCCTGTATGATGCATGATAGATCAGAAAACTTATTCACAGGTAAATGTATGTGTTAATGGCCCTTTTAATAAATTACTATTGTTAAGCTTTGCATGTTTTAATAATTTTTCCATTGGAAATAAAGATCGAACCAGCTGTGAATTGTAAAATGAAAACAATCGGTAATAAAGTTCTTTGAATGCTATGCATATTGCGGATCTCGATCCTGTAGCGAGCAGACCAAGACATTTGCAAGCGCGAGAAATTTATCTGTAAGTATTTGATATTGTTTAGAATTAATTATTATTGTTAAGCTTTGCATGTTTTAATAATTTTTCCATTGGAAATAAAGATCGAACCAGCTGTGAATTGTAAAATGAAAACAATCGGTAATAAAGTTCTTTGAATGCTATGCATATTGCGGATCTCGATCCTGTAGCGAGCAGACCAAGACATTTGCAAGCGCGAGAAATTTATCTGTAAGTATTTGATATTGTTTAGATACTTTAAAGAAATATTCGCTGCTATAGTCTTGTCAAGCATTCTTTTAGCCTAATCAAGCTTAATAACATGTTTTACATGTTATTAGGATTTTACGCATCTTGCATTTGGACCATAAAACTGTGTTCCCTTTTTCCTGCTTGCCTCAGATAATAATAGTCTCAGATATGTTCTTACAGTTTACTTCGTTTGAACAAAAACGTAAAGGTGAGGGTCATAAAAGGTTTCTGGTTCACAATGATAATGAATTATGCTTGCCGGAGTTTGAGCTCCAATTCTGTCTTTTAGTCTTTTCCCTTTTTTCCCCTTCATTTCTTCAGTCCCATCAAGATCTTGTTGTAGTAAAATATTTAACCGTATTAAATGTAGCTTGATATTTTCGTGCGCTCTAAAATTTGTTAAGCTGCCAGAAAAATATGAAGATTGTTCAAGCACGGCATAGTCTTGCGTCTCAGCAATAGAGCCTGGCAAAACAAATGTTACTGTTTATGTGGTTACTATTTGGTTCAAATGACTTTCTGTTTAGCTAAGACTGCATCTTGTTCGACTAGTCTGTGTTTCTAAAAATGTAAGAGACATTTAAAAACAATCTTGATGTAAATGTAAAATTCATATTTCATTAGATAATATGCGGAACAATGAAGGGACCATGTGGTAGGAGTGTATCCATATTTTTCGTCCAAATGAATCGGATTAGACAGAGTTTCCATGTCCTTTTGAAAGATTCCCCGACAAAATAACCCACCCGTAAGAGGCTGATAAAATAAACGAGGACTTTGTATCGCGAAATTAAATAACCTACCATTTTTTGTTTTTTTCTCGTAACGATCTACTGGTGACGATCAAGAACTTGCAATTTCTCACTTTTGTTTCAATGGCTTCGTTGTAAATATTTTGAAAATAGAGTTAAGCAAAAAATAATGCGTTTTTTTGTGTTGCTTTTGATATATTCGCAAACTTCGATTCCTTTAAAGGATAATTTTGTTCCCAAATCGTGAAGTTAAAATCTCGCGAAATGTGCCAACCCTATTTTCGTGGGTTGATCCGTCGGTACCCGCGAAATATAGCCCCAATAAACTAAGAATGCAACTAAAACCCTAAATACCTAAATCCCTAAATATTTTGCCTTCTCTCTACACGTGTTCGTCGTTTTGAGGTCCATCGAAAGGTGTTTATAGCAGTTTGATATAATCGTTAGTGGCCCTCTCGTCTATTTATTCATTCACCTTTTTTCAGAAGCCACTTCAGTAGCCGTTATGCTCACCGTCTCTATGGTCAGCGGTCTACTCTTACTTGTCCTGTTTGTAAGTCTATTTCCAACCGAGACCTTGGCTTCGCTAGAATGGAACGGATGGACCCCCTGTGCTGGGGGAGCATGTGGGAAGAATGGTACTAGAATGAGACGGGTCTTGTGCACAATCAAATGCAAAAATGGACCCGGCGTCGTTATTGAAGAAGAAGCGTGCCTCATGCCAAATTGCACCACCAATGGTAAGGGTCGAATAAGCATCCCGGTGGGACAGCTGAGAGGGAGGGGCTGGGGAGGAGTCAGTTAGAAGCTTGGACGCATTTTTCTTTTTTGGGGGGGAGGGGGGCTTATTCCACCAATAAACTTCCGGGCGAAAGGGAAGCATTTGAATTCTCTTCGGGATCATTCGAGAAAATACCTGCACACCAAAAATTCTAAAAAAAAACCCCGAAGCCCTAAGATATGCCATTTCTAAGGCTATTTTGTGTCAGACTGCGTTAAATGCCCAATTTTAACCCCCAAAAATACGACGAGCATCCCTATCAGGTCAACATGAGAAGAACCTCCCCTGATTTTCTTCCTCTTCTCTTATCCCGTATTTCTTTTTTTCTTTAAATCACAGACGCTGCAAACCAATCTAGTCAAATAGTTACTACGAGCCTAGACCTAAGTACAGTGTATTCGCAAAGCCCCATTCCTATCGTGACCACAACAGAGATGGTAAGAAGCTTAATGCTGAACCTCAGCACAGACCCATTGCAAGACCCTATTCCTATGACCACAACAGAGATGGTAAGAAGCTTAATGGTGAACCTCAGCACAGACCCATTGCAAGACCCTTCCCCTATGACCACAACAGAGATGGTAAGAAGCTTAATGATGAACCTCAGCACAGACCCATTGCAAGACCCTTCCCCTATGACCACAACAGAGATGGTAAGAAGCTTAATGGTGAACCTCAGCACAGACCCATTGCAAGACCCTTCCCCTATGACCACAACAGAGATGGTAAGAAGCTTAACAGCGATGGTGCATTCTGCTGGGCAAAGTATTAAGGACTCACCATCTGCGTCAAGTCCTCTGGTGAAAGCGATTTCGCAAATCGAGACCAGTGCCACCGCTACGTCCCTTATACGCCCAACAATTACCCTGAATACAGGGTCGGCCATGACTACAAGTATTGGGCCAACCATGAATCCCACCAGCTCTGAACATGTCCAGTCAACGAAAAGTCTAACGTTTGAAATTACATCGAGTGATGAATGGCGAGAGACGCTGAGAAACAAGAGCAGTGAAGATTACAAGGCTGAAAAGGAAAGATTTGAGTCTGCTCTTGAACCGGTGATGAAGGAGACCGAGGGATTTCTGGACGCCGAGGTGATCGACATGAGTAAAGGAAGCATTATGTTCACTTACAGGTGACTATTAAAACATCATTATCATCATCGTCAACATCACCTCTTCATCATTATTATCACATCCTGTCATCATAATCATCATCACATCGTGTATGGATCAAAATCATTATGATATCACCATTATCATCATCAGCAGCAGCACATCGTTATCCTCGTCACAATCGTTATCTATGTGAACATAGTGAATTTTATATAGAGTCTCAATAAATAAACTTCACATGCACCAATTAGTACAAAATTCATAGATTTTAGAGCCCTCAGTTTCATCTTTATTCATATTATTTTATAATGATATTATTTCAAATATTTATATTTATCTCAAAAGTTTCATACATTATTCAACAGTTTCAATAAAATGTAGTACAATAGCTTCTTCCCTAAATTAGCCGATATAAATAGATGACTTCTCGCACTCTATTTACCTGGATGACAAAATAGAGACTGACAATAAAGACTTGTGTGGTATATCTTATAGGGCCAGATATAGAAGAACGTCTACGATTACCTCAGAGAGAATGAGATCGACCTTGTACTCTGCAAGAGATGATCGACTTGCGCAGCTTAACATCATCAGTATCCGAGAAAAAACGGCACAAATTACTGGTAAGTATAATAATATATTATTTTATAATCAATACTGTTTTGATAACACTTTACATATTAAAACAAGAAAGGTTCTTGTGTGACGTGACAGGGGTTGACTTGATGTGCTACAAGTGTATTTTTGGGGCGTGCTTGGTTTGTAGCCCCGTTTTTGTTGACTGTTTGCTGATGGTATTGTGTGACAAAAAAGTATGTTGTAAACGCAGTTTACTTGGTCATGTGCTGTATGGGCATTTTGAAGTTTTTGGTGCGTCGATGATGGGGCTAATGGTGTTGTGTGACATGACAGGATGCATTTCATAAGAAGAAAATGTGAAATTTTGCTACGTGATAGATATTGTGCGCAACGCATTAATTAAGTCTACTTTCGGGCTTTCAAACACCACATAAAGCTATTATTCCTTGCATTATTTAGTTCAAAAGAGCACCCCTACTTCTGAAAACACAATGACTGAGGTCTACATGTACTTCTTATACGGAGTGGGAGCAATGCTCGCTTTGGTGGTCCTTTTCATTGGAACAATGCTGGCTTATCGTAAGGTGAGTGATAGGTGAACGAGTGAGTGAACAAGGGAACAAGTGAGTGAATAAGTGAACGAGTGAGTGAATAAGAGAACGAGTGAGTAAATAAGAGAACGAGTGAGTGAATAAGGGAACGAGTGAGTGAATAAGGGAACGTGTAAGTGAATAAGGGAACAAGTGAGTGAATAAGGGAACGAGTGAATAAGGGAACGATTGAGTGAATAAGGTAACGAAAGGATGGTGTATTTACCTTGAAGACTCGAGAGAATGCTGCATCACAGGCACGTTCCCAGAATCGGCCGAGGGGGGCTGCTCATGGAATCATTTGGAAAAAGCATAGTATTTAAAGATTCCTTAATAAGAAATTACCCACTTCTTGGCCTTGTACGCGCCTGCATCATAAACCGCCTTTTGCTATCCATTAATACAACTTCAACAAATGCTTCCGACTAGGTATTTTCATGAAAATATAATCATCATTATCAACATGATCATATCATCAAAATCACCGTCACGTGACGTCGTCTTCGTCGTCGATGCTTTCCCTCATTATCATAACCATCGTTATAATCATCATGATCTCATAGCCGTCATTTGCCATTTTTATTTTTAGCAATCTCATCACCATAATCATTTAATTATCATTATCATCGTTTTTATTTTTAGCAATCTCATTACCATAATCATTTAATCATCATTATCATCGTCATCACCGGCAGGCTAAGTCATGTAGCATGAAAAACAAAACCATTTTTTTTCTTTTTATTTTTCTTCAGGTGAAGGGTTCAAGGCCACGTACTAACGACAAAGCACTGGATAAATACACATTCTACTTGACGCTTGAAGACAGGAAGGCAGCCAATAGATTTGAAAGAGAGCAAAGACGAGACATGACTTAGGAACAGGCCTTTTGATATCTGACGGTCAAGCCAATCCCCAAACATCTTTGAACTGAAAAATTGATGAAGTAGTGGACTTTTTAAACATGAGATACAAACTTCTGATACTTGACACCCTCTCCCCCTCCCCCTCCCCCTCTCTGCCCCGTCAGATATCAAAAAAGCAGTTAGCATAGCTACCCTGTACCTCTGTGTCCAGTTTACTCGTTGAGAGACAATCCAGGTAAACGACACGGAGCACGTGAAACTGCAATTGAAACGAGATGTCCTTGGCGTATCTGGAGTGTCACTAAACGGGTGGATCTAGAGTGTACCGGGGACTATACTTACATCGTAGATTAAATTACGTTTTTCTTTTAGAAGCACATAGCTAGACGTTACGATAGCATATGTTGAGGCCAAGACACTAATTTCGTACCGTTAGAATAAACGCATCTTTAGAGATGGAGCTGGAAATTGCCTATCCAGGATTAGCTAAGAGGAGGGGGGGGGGGGGGGGGCTGCGCGGTTCTTCAATAAGAAATGACCCACTTTTTGCGCGCGCAGCCTGCGCTATAAACGCGCCTGGAAAGGAAACAAAACTCCATGATCTTTCGACTATAGAATAATTACGGGAGGGGGGGGGGGGGGGGGAGGGGGGGGAGATCTGTCCCCCAAAATATCTGTTCCGCAGCCCGTTTTTTTGCTGGCTGGGAAGATGTTAGACCCTTCGGTTGCTGGGGAAAAATCGTCCCGAATGGCTCCGTTGGCAAATTTGTAGTCTCGATCGTCTATACGGGAGATTATTCATGTGCAAAAATTCCTAACCAATGCTGGCTGGGGAAAAAGGAATGGTCCCTCCTGGATAATATTTTTCCCCAGCAACTTTTAAAATGGATATTTTCGGCGATAGAACATATTCAAACGACAAAATATGCCATTTTAACGTGTTTCGGGGAGGAGGGCCCGTTGTATACCCTTGCTATTTGTAAACAGACATGGTATTTGATTGGGTATCTGAGAGAAAATAAGCATTTTTATCAGAAATAGTATATTTTAGGGCTTCTGTGGTACTTTTTGTTTAGGATTTTGGCGTTGTTTACACAGAACAATATGGTCATGCACTGCACGAACACGTGACTTAGAAAGGTTGTTCCGAAGGCTACCCTTGGTACCAGAGGCTCCGAGCTTCAAAGCGACCGGTCAAAAACGTTTTCGCCTCTGGTACACAGGGTAGATGATCTGGTTACTTGTCGGTTGAGGTCCGCTATAAAGGAGAAAAACGACGAAACACGATATTTCGGTTGGTTCATCGCGAAACTCCTTGTGGTCGCTACATTACTAATAAAAAGAACACGTATCCACAGAAAGAATGCTCTCATTTGTTTTCCATTTTTAGTTAAAAGGCGAAACCTACAGTGCTGTGTATTCTGTGTAGCTTACTGGTTAGTTTTTGGCGTGAGGTTCCAGATCAACCACGTCTCCTAGTCGATCTCATCTTCGGGTACCCGCCAGGGAGTTGAGGTCAGCGTAACGAGTCGTGAGAACGAGGTGGCGGAGGAAGGAGGAGAGAAGAGATGAGAAAGGAAGGAGATGGCGTCTTCTCGCTCCTACAATACAGAGAAATTAAGAACACAATACCCCCCTTATATTTATATATCACTCACACAACTGGGGTTGTGGTGTCCCCCCAGGGCCCGTGTTTCGACACTTGTTTGGATGGTACACTTTACCATCATATATGAAGAACCTTGCCGAACTACGACCGCAAAGCTGGTCAATTGCGGGCTCAAATCTCAAAATGGCGGCAAAGACAACAGATATGTCTTTCGTTCCTACAGATTGGGAAGATGATGATCGAATGAATTTTATGTTTTCCGCGTTTCCTGAAAACAGAAATGTCAACCCCAAACACTGGGACAGCAAGCTGAACTTTTGGACGACAGCAGTGTGCGAAATGTGTCAATCTCGTGGAGAATTTTGCACCGACTTGAATACTCTTCGACAACGATTCACAAGAAACGGACATGTACCTCTTGGGCTTAAAATCGTGCTAAGGGAAATGCTAAGAACACAGAAATTACAAACAGTAGAAGATATACAGAGCCATGTAAATGACGACTGGTTGTCATGGTCGTATGGGTACATGAGGAAGTCATTTTCTTGGACAGTCGGGACAATGTTATGGGGCGGAAACGAAAGTGATAGAATATTAGACAACCAGAACTTTGTCCTTACACAAGAACTACAGGTACACATTAATTATAGAAACTTCTTAGAATAATGTTTAAACAATGATAATAGCAAGCTACATTTTTGAACACATGTTTTATATCCTCAAAATTAGGCGAGAGACTTTTGATTTGGATTTTTGCAAAAGCTATATATTATGACGTCCTTATTTTGTCCCGGAGATGTACTGATGGTGTCCCAGTGACATTTCAATGGTGTCCGAAGAAGCTTGGATGGTGTCACGAAGACGTTCAAACACTTTGACATTAATTTCTTTAAAAAATGTTATTATTTAATTCAAGGGCAACTGAAGGGGCAACCTGGATGGCACTGTTTATAGGCATTGCTCTACAGTACCACCAGTTTTTCCCTGGGTTCCCAGTTTTTGAATGTTAGCCTCATCCCTAGACTTCTCGGCTGGCCTGTACACTCTGCATCGTGATGACGTAACTGGCCCTTTCTGCTCTTGCCCCAGAGAAGCCTGGCAGATTCTTCCAAAAGCACCATAAATGGCATCTATCCGTTTGAGTGTAACAACATCATTTTTGGCAGCCCTAAAAGACATTCTTTTCTATCATCAAAGCTGTAATGGTTCATTTATTTAATAAGATATCTATTATTCAAGATATGTGGGCTATAAATTATGAAAACAATTTTTTTCTGGGTAAAAATTCGAGCGGATACTAACTGAACTCGCCAAATTTTTTTTAAAAAAGCAGCGAAATGATGCTAAAAAAAACTTACTGAACACTTTTCAAAGCATTTCACTTTTCTTTGATCACATGAAATAAACAGTATTTTTTGGAGAAACAGAGATATTTGTGAAGGATCTGCCAGGCTACTATTTGAATCTGCATGAAGAGCGTCTGCCATATTGGAAAGTGGTTCTGCACACAAAGCATCATGGAGCTGACAGCTAGCCTGGGGGCTAGGCTAGTGTGTTATGTTGGCTTGGGATACTTTCACCCATAGACTATTTTAGTGAGAGAATGCTTACCCTGAGTAAAAGATAACATGTTTTCTATTATGTAATTTAGGAGAAAGCAGATTTATTACTGAAAATGCATCACAAAGCAGTTGAACATGAGGCCACTGATCATGTGGTCCCTTGGAATGTACTTAAAATGAGATGTTCCTCTGCTGGACTGCTGTTCTCGGACATGCACCTGGAAATAGTCTTGTGCCACCTACAAAGACAAAGAATGGTTTTTGTTCACAGTACAAAAGAGGGAGAGAAGGTTTGTTAACTACAATAATTAAATAGTGACACAATAGTCCTGTTGAAAATATGTATGGCGTGAGTAACAATACCATTTACTACATAGGCACCTTAAATCAAGCCAGTGAATTTTGTAGGCAGAGGGTTTAAACCCCCCTTTGGGCTGCCAGAAAGCCAAATCAAATAATTATTACAACCTACCCCCTTGACTCCGGGCCAAATCCCCCTTCAGCAAAAAGCAAATCCGCCCCTGGGCCAAACCCCTCTTCAGCGAAAAGCAAATCCGCCCCTGGGCCAAACCCCCCTTCAGTGAAAAGCAAATCTGCCCCTGGGCCAAACCCCCCTTCAGTGAAAAGCAAATCCGCCCCTGAGTCAAAGGGACAAATGATCCACTTGCTCAAATAAAAAAGCAAGCAGTGATACCAGACAGATTTACATAGTGTTTTCAACCATTTTCAAAATAAAAAGTATCTGTAAACTGTCTAAGTTACTGATAATGCAATATTATTGTATTACTAATTATGTTTAAATTTACTCCATTTTATCACATTTCACAGGTTATTAAATTCTGCAAGAAAAACCAGAGTAAAGTTGTTGTTATAACGGACACAGATCTGGATATTATGAGGTATAGTGTACTTTATTATGAAGTACATAGTGTACTTTATTTGTTTAGGTTTTGTCTCTGCAATAAATATTTTACATACCTAGTGTACTGTGCTGTGAAGTAAATTATTGATTTTATTATTTTTGTACAGACTTAAGAAAATGGTTGCAGTGCTTACTTTGCAAGTGAAAAAGTTATCAAAAAACATTGAAAGGTTTGTGTAATGCATTTGCATTATAGATATACATATTCACCTTTTTTATCATCTAATTTTTTTTTAATGATGTTTACATTACTCACTTTAGTTGCAGAGAAAAAGCTAAAGAATGTGTAAATCAGGGACTTCGAAAATCGGTAAAGTAACCGACAAGAATGTCGAAAGGCTCCAAATCAATAGCTTACAATGCTTGAGGTGCACTTGATAAAGTAGCTACAGTAATTAATGCATGTAAATATATAGTATCACTTATATTTAGTTTTTGATGTCACTGTTGTTACCAGGATATGGCAAGTAAAGTGACTGTTTTAGTCACTTAATGTTTTTTCTCTGTTGCATTGCCAGAATTTGGTGGGTGGAGGGGGTTGCTGGAGTTTATCTAAGCATTCTGGGGGGTATGCATCCCCCTGTGCGGCCCCTACTATAGCATGGGCCTGATATTGTACAGTACAATTTTGTATTTAAATTTCAGTCAGGGTGCTTTTATCAGATATCTTTTAGTCCTTTGATAAATTGCAAGTATTTTTTTCATAAATTTCAGGCATTAGCAATTCTTAAAAAGAAGGAATCCTATCAAAAGTCGCTAGACAGAACAACTGGTAGCCTACTCACTCTAGAGGAATTATTACACAGGATACAAGAATCAGAGACAGATAAGAGGGTAAAGTGTAATAAGTTTGTTATATGTAGTGTTCATATATTTGTGACTATTGTGGTTATACTGTATGTATAGCAAATGTAACAAGTACTGTACATTATACAGTAATGTTTGCCAGACATTATAAGGGCAGTTCTACTTTGTCCTCTCTTTGTTGGCCAAATTTATTAGGGTGTCCTAAAACTGTCTAGCATGCTTCGAAACCCCCTACAGAGCTCTAAAGATGTTTGAAAATTCAAGCATTTGATGTGTTCCTGCATACAATAATAAGGTAGTTTGTCTTTTTGGCTGGAATAAAGTATACAAAACAATAGCACATTCTGACAAGGTTTTCCTTTTTCAACTAATCTAGATCACACATGTAACATTTGTTGCTGAGCAAACCACTTTACACAACTTTATTCACAAGCATTTTTATAAGGAGTGACTCTCCCTATGTTCTGTTTCTTACAGTATATGTAACAATATAATGTGTTTTGTTAAAGATTGTTGAAACCCTCAAGTCTGGCTCTTCTGCTCTCAGAGCCATCCAAGAAGGAATGAATGCAAGTGATGTTGATAAAGTGCTAATGGATGTTGAGGGGGTAAGTCAAAAGAGAGTTTACTTCAGTTCTCTTTACTTTAAATATGTGTAGACTGCTGTGTGCCTATTTTAGAGTGGATAGCAAAGGGATCCAGGTGAAGTCATGAAATTTGAAATCTGGGCACAGTCATTTTTATCATCAGTACTGTAGGACTTTTAATACTTTTCACTTTTATTTTCAGACTTTAGAGGATGCTGAGAATATACAACAGTCTCTTGCTCAGGGTTAGTTTATTATTTCATTCCATGGCTCAGTTAAAAATATTGTACATGTTTTCATTCAGTCATTTCTTTTAAGCATGCTGCAATCTTTAATCATTTTGCTGAACGTTTAGGTAATAAAGCCATATCAGACCAGACAGGAGGGGACGACATGGAGGAACTTGAGCGTGAGCTGGAAGCACTCTCTCTCAGTGTCAAAGGTGAGGAAATAAAGTACTTTGTACACATACAGGCACTTTTGAGAAACAGTAGAAGCATGTAGGGTTGAGCAGGGTTGAACAGTATTTGAGGGAATGTACAGAAAACAAAAATAGAGCACAATTTTAACAGCATAAACAAATCCTGTAGGGCAAAAGAGTTCAATCTCCCTGCCCCTCAAATTTCTAATCAATTGTTGGGGCAACAACCTTAAATAAAAAATTCTATTATTCAATATGAATGTTGTTTTCATAGCTTCCCAAATTTTATCTTCTTTAACTAGGAGTGCAAGTCTTCTGTGCAGCCAACCTTAGTATAAATCTAAAGTGGGAAGGGATTTTAGGCTGTCGCTAAGATGGCTACACAGGAGACCATAGGGGTCATTTTGCATTCTCCTCCCCTCCTTCCCAGAAATGCTCATGCCATCTCAAGAAAGTTTTTTTTTACTCTGTTAAAAATAAGAACCAAGTTGTTGCAGCAACTGTTTTTTCTATGTTTTTTTTAAACAGCACAAGAAGAACCAGAAGAGAAGTTTAAGGTACTGTATGGTTAACCTGTAAGGTTTTTTCAATTATTCTCAAGATATTTGGTACTTAGCAGGTGTTTCGTAGAAGTGAAAAAGGGATTAACAAATTTTGCGTATATTCCATAGAATTCCCTTGGAGCAGAGACAAGATTACCACAATACCATGCAATGGATGACAACGCACTATTTGGAACCCAACTCCCGTCAGTCCCCTTACACAGCCCAACAAGTTCTTCTAGTAATATAACAACAGTTCAGAAAAAAGCTGCCCTTCTGGCTGAATAAATATCTCCCAGCTAGCTGCTAGGCTTATTTTTAGATTTAATATATATTTAATAATATGTTCTGCGCTGTCTTCAGGCCTTGTTGTTTTAAGGGCAATTGTTTCTGCAAGTTGTATCTCAGGTTGCAGAAACATGACACTCATGGCAATTTCCTTCGCAACTTTGCATAAAGTAGAAACCATTTTTACAGCATTGTAAGTTGCAGGAAATATTGCCTTATAATGTAATTTGTATGTACTTTTTTTTTTCAAAAGAGTTACTAGATTAACGGAAAATTCTAGATATTAAAGTCTCTCTTGATGTATACTTGTTTTCATTTTTTAATCATTTGTGTTGATTTTGCTTGAAGTCTATCTGTCAAGGAAATAAATGATAATACCTTTCTGGTGTTTACAGTGCATATTGTTTAAATCATATCCGTGTTTGTCTTCCTACTGCACCGAACAGGAAAGCTTTATTGCAGCTATATGGAAAACTGCCCAATCAAAAAATAGTATGCGCCACTTCTTCCAATGAACAAATAGATTTGGCGCAAAGGCAGAATATTTGGGTTTTTGATAAATAATATATAAATATTAATAAAAAAATATAAATAATTTGGTATTAAGTGCCCATGAAGACAGATGAGTGAGTGAGTTCTGGTTGTTCGCAACAAAACATCATTTTTTTACACCGTGAATACTTGAACACAGGGAGCACAAGCTCACAGTTAGTTATTTTTAAGAGAAATTCTTAATGAAAACACACGGAACTCAACGAGCGATTAGAAGTGATCATTTTAATTACACCTCTGTGAAGTTTCGTAAAATTCGGTCCCCCCTTCCTCACTCTACATATTGTGTTCCCGCGGGAATCCCTCGGGTTTTAATAAACGGCTCGCTCGATGTTTCGCCAGAACATCACATCAGCTCCAGTGCAATGGCGTCAGAAATTCGAAATTCAAATCTCTTCTGCGTTTTGATTGTCTTGTTTTCCAAAAACAAGCTAAATAATCATTGGGTTCCTTTATTTCTTTGGAAAACCCATTTTTGTGAGCGATGGTGGAGCAAGAAACACCTAAAAAGCAGAGCGGTAATCATGTTCAGGTAAACGGGTTGTTGATGAAAATGATAATTTAGTTGTTTTTGTGTTGTACGCTTTATTCTTGTTTGCTTTGTGTCATTTTTGCATCAACTTTCAAATGTCTTTGAAAAGCAAGGGAAATCCTTTATTGGAAATGCACTTTATTTTCATGGGATCTTAGGAATAGCTGTAAGTCTGGTACAACTTGCTGAAAAATGTGGAACAATTAAGCATTTTCCAGCGCGAGGGAGCACACGAGCAATCGGTTTTCTGCGCTCTCCTTTTATGCTCGTGCGATATTGTAAGGGAACAACTCAATAAGGAAAATGTCAGGTTAGTTAATAAAACTGGGATTTTAAAAATATATATTCTAGCTTTTTGCTTATAAGTAACTTATTTCGCCAAGCAGGAAATAATTTACGACTTTTCGATTTTGAACATGTCTAAAAAACCGTTGAAAATTTGACAACACGCCGTAAAAAAGAAATAAGTTTTCAATCGTTTTTATTTTCGTAGGATGAAGCTGGTAAATCTTGTCTTTACGTGAAAACTGAAGATAGCAGTCTTCCCCAGTCTGCAGTAGAAAGTCTCTTGAGCATTGGACTGTCAATCATCGAGTGCGCTGATTCCAGCACAGCTAAAAAATTGTGTGAGAAAAAGGCTTATGGCTTGATTATCTTGGAGCAATGCGAAGACAAGGACTTTTTTAAACATATCAAGTAAGAAGCAAATACCGCTAAGATTTCCCATAAGTCTCCTTTACCTAGCTTTCCATCTATGCCAGGCATGTGTCCAGAGGGACAAGTGTGTACATTTGGATAAAAAAAGTTTCTAGGTGGATCTCTAGTGACCTATTTCCAAAGCTAAGGATGCAGATTTGCTAAATTGATCCATGGTCAGTGAATTACTACTGGACCCCACCCTGCATTTTTCTCTAAACACGCCCCTGTATGCATCTCTTGTCTGTCTAGGTATCAGCTAATGTTGTTTTGATTTACACAGAGCAACTGGATCGCTTAATGAGCAGACACCAATTGTACTCTTATTCTCAGATTCACTCTCGGGTAAGGTTTTATCGAGAATTAAAGGTTGTGTCATACTGCAATATAATTAATGCTATTCTTTTTTCAGACACTGTGAAGGAGCTTGTAAAGGACCAGTTCATTGATGATGTAATACTTAAGTGCAGCACATTTGACACAGACTTGACCAAAGCAATAATGCGGCTAATCAGTGAGCCCCTCCACTTTGCAGGTGAGTTAATGAGCCAACAGGACAAAAAGGTGTTTGGGGTATCCTGGGTGCCTTGTTACCACCCTATTTGGATAAGGAATACAGTGTTCATTAAAGAGGAACTTATTTTGTGATTAAATATGCTGGACATGCCCAGCTTACAGCCGGTAAATTTTAAGAGCCATAATGATTACGATAGCTATATAACAAAAAAATCTTAATGAAGAATTACATTATTAATGAGGTTGCTGTTGCTGACAATGAAAAATAACACTTCTGTCACCACTTCAATACAATGGTAGTTACCCCAAAGGCCAAGAAAAAGGATGATGCTATGAAAACTGAAGGGAGCTCACAGAAGCGTCAGAAACTGGACAAGACTCCTCTATCAGCATGCAAGCGGTCCCTGGAAATGCCAGAAAATGACAACAAAGCTGCTGAAAAAGGTAGACGTTTTACAGGTTAAGGAATGGATACAGTAGCTTGCTTGTTCTTGTAACAGAGAGTTTTACCAACCATAATTCAGCCAGCTATTAGCTCCTTTTGAAATGCACAAATTAGCCAGAAACTAGTGCTTTCAGAAAGTCCTGCTCAGTCATGTGGTTGATTTGCAGCCCCTACCCAACAAGACTGGCAGTCAACAGCCGCACCTATACAGCCCATGATGATGCCATTTCCCTCTGAGTGTGCATCCACCTACACCAACATTGATGTGTGCCCGTCCTCAGCAGTATACTCACTTGCACCGCAACAGTATGTTCCTGGACAAGTAACCTTTGCCAATGGACAGCCATGGATTTCTGGACAGCAACAGTATCAGTATTTTACAGGTACAGTATGCAAGTTGGTAGCTATATACTCCCCTTGCCCTCACCCCAAAATGTGCACTAGATACTGCATTTAGAGAATGGAGGTGAAAGAAAAGGTTTGACCACAATTAGAAAGCATGGCAAATGATCCCTAAAGTTGTCAAAGTCTAGGATTTCAGATCTCTACCTAAGATTGTCTTGAATTTTTTTCCTTAGTAGACTAACCCAGGTAACTGAAAACAGCCTTTTCACTTTTTTTAGATTTCCTTCCTGAGTACAATCCTCCACCACCACAAAGCAACAGCATGGGGATGCTGACAGCTGCCATGGAGATGTCACTTGCTGTGGAAAAGATCCCAAACAGTAACGCTACCTGTAGCCTTGAAGGGAGCCCTAGTTCTCAGGGTGTGTCAGGCATCATCCCTCTGCATGATGGACGTGGGTGTGCTGGTCTGGGGGAAGTCAGCGAACTACCAGCTGTAAGCCAGGTAACAATATCTTATTTTTTAAAATGTAGCTTGTAAAAGATGACGTGTGCAAGCTCGTGCACACACACAAGGAAAATGTGCCATGCAATTATGTCATTTGATAAAAACTGCCAAACTGGGACAGAAAAGTCTGTATATTTGTGGTGTTGTTAGATAATTATTTGACCTTTTCTCTTCTCGAACAGATAAGCAAACAGTGATTACTGATCAATATTTCTGGGTTTGTGTGTGCTTTTTAATGACAGACATCCGATTCTAACAATGAGACAACTGAGGGGGATAAAACCAACTCACATCCCAACAACCAAGAGACAATGTTGCCAAATTTTGAGACCCTCAAACCACTGCAGTCAAACCTACAAGTCACAGAGACAAGCTCACAGGGTTTCCAGGCAGAGGGCATGATTCCTAAAATGATCATGAATGGTGCGAGGCAGTTACTGGATACTGCACTTCAGGGCAGTGACTACAGCCAACGACTGATACCACTGGACCCTCAAGTCACTGCAGTTATTGCAAGCAGTCTAACACCATTTGTTTTTGGAAGAG
This sequence comes from Nematostella vectensis, assembly GCF_932526225.1. Classification (NCBI taxonomy): domain Eukaryota; kingdom Metazoa; phylum Cnidaria; class Anthozoa; order Actiniaria; family Edwardsiidae; genus Nematostella; species Nematostella vectensis. Next base: position 12,252,627 of record NC_064039.1, read on the forward strand.
ATTTAGGGGAAAAGGAAAAGACAACAACCCCAAGGTAAGTCAGCTGTTGGACATTCTTTCAAGTGAAGGATACGTATACTGTGCTAATTTTCAGGAGGGATAACTTTCACAAGTTTGTTTAAAAAAAGCTAAGGGATACTGTCTATAAAACATATGACAGTTACAGTAATCTCTGTCTTTGTTAATTGGTTGACAACTAGATGTGCAAAATTTCATTTACAAATGATGTGAGATCTGTGAAACACATATCAATACAATATAATTTCATGTTCTCTATTTTTCTTTTCTGGCTAATAATCTTGTAGTTGTCCATTGGTTAATGGAAAATTCTCTGTTTAGCTTGAGTGAGGAGACATTCGAGTTTTGTATGAGTTCGAGCATCTAAGCATTGTAGAATTGAACAGATCGAACGATAGCTAGAGATGGTAATTAGCTTTACACTTTTCATCCAACAGATCCACCAAGCGGAAAAGGGATTCAATAAACTCCGCTGTCAATCATTCAACTTCAAAGACACCGAGTACTCCTGCTGAGAGGAAGGAGGCACACCTGGAGAAAGAGCGCAAAAGAAGGTACAGTAAAACGATCTTTCTTGAGCAATTATACATCGGGTTGGTAAGCACCCAAAGGTAACCGAGTTTGCAAGTCGTGTTCCATAATTATAGAAACAGGGAAGCCCATGCACACATCCAAACAAACATTTTCCCATAGTACCATCCAACATACCCATGTCATTTGACCACCAGACCAGCAAAGTATACCCTGCAACATACCTTCCACATAGTTTGCAAACAGCAATAATTTTCTGGGTCCAGAAACACAGATTTTGCTATCGCAAGGCTTACACTCAATGGAATTTCAAAACATTCTGCCAGTCACAGTATTTCCCGTTTTCTCGTTCTCATCAGGGAGAGGATTGCGCGAAGCTGGTTTTTACTAAGGTCAATGATCCCATCGTGTAGCGACACGGCAGACAAGGCGACCGTCTTTGAGATGACAGTGGCTTACATACACCACTGTTGGAAACATCATTCTGATCTCATCAAGAAGATAAACAAGGTCAGGGTGTCACTCGAAATTAATAGTGGATAGATACAAGTTTAAGTTCAGTGTGGCTGACATTTCCGCGACTCTCGAAATGTCGTGAGGATGAAGTGACGCAAGAATTTTATGTACACAGAGAATGCAGGAAAAGTTGTTGGAAAGAACGTATTATTTCCCTGAAAATAATATTGGAAACAAATAGGTTACATTTTAGAAAATTGCACCCCTTCAGTCAGGAAACTCTCGAAATTTAGTAGAGTAGTTCTTAGTTTTGGTCAGAAGAAAATATACTTTCTGAATGTCTGATACCGGTTTGTCCACCTTGTCTGACAGGATTTCCAGCAGCTGTGCAATGTCACTACGCCCCCAGAAGATATGGATACAATAGAGGAGATGGTGAAAGCAGTGCTTCGGAGGGAGAAAGCGTAATTACAAATGCACTCTCTCCTTGTGAGGTAGATTTGCTACAGTTGGCTCATATCTATGTTACGCTCAACCCTAAAATCACCTTCTTTAGGATGAAAGATCTACCCTATAATCTCTAAGATCATGCTTAAAAAGACACCAAAGAAGAAATAAAATAAAACTTTATTCAATAGAACTGCCATTGGGTATTGTTATCTTGCTTTATGTACATATTTACAAATGTATTATATTGTATGACCGTCTTTATAATCTATAATTGCAAAGTATAACTTTGCCAATTGTAAAAATAAGTATTATATTTATCATAAATACATTATTGCAAACATGTGCGTCAAACGCAATGTTTTTTATCTTAAATAAATATTTTTTTCAATATGTTGAGTGACTTCGTGATGGTCTTGGTATTTCCTGGGAAAAAATAATACACAGTCTTCACTTTTAAATACGAATGGTTGCTGAATTTTGAGGTAATTTTATCATATGCGCACTGCTATTTGTTTTCTCGTAATTCTAAATCATAATTTACACCCACTGGTCTTTGATATGTCATTATTCTAATTGTTTACGCGTGTTTTATTACGCGCACTGCTCTGTTTTCTCAAACTTCTGACTGTTCACGCGCATCTTATTATCTACGCGCACTGCTCTTTGTTTTCTCATTATTCTGATTGTTCACGCGCTTTTGATTATCTACGCGCACTGCTCTTTGTTTTCTCATTGTTCTGATTGTTCACGCGCTTTTGATTATCTACGCGCAATGCTCCTTGTTTTCATAATTCCGATTGTTTACGCCCATCTTATTATCTACGCGCACTGCTCTTTGTTCTCTCATTGTTCTGATTGTTCACGCGCGTCTCATTTACGCGCAATGCTCTTTATTTTCATAATTCTGGTTGTTCACGCGCGTCTCATTATCTACGCGCACTGCTCTTTAAGCCCCATCTACACTAACAATTTTTAGTTGACAATTTTTATTTGCTAGTGTAGATGGAGCAAAGTTGGCAATTTTTATGTGGCAACTATAGTTGCTCAAAAGCTAGCAGGTTTGCTTTTTCTCGGCAATTTTAAATTGTCACTCATGAAAAATTGCTAGTGTAGATGCCAACAAATATAGTTGTCAACTAAAAATTGTCAACTAAAAGTTGTTAGTGTAGATGGGGCTTTATTTCTCATAATTCTGATTGTTCACGCGCGTTTCATTATGTGCGCGCACTGCTCTTTGTTTTCTCATAATTCTGATTTTTTAAGCGTCTCATTGTTTACGCGCACTGCTCTTTGTTTCTCATAATAGATTGTTTACGAGCGTCTCATTATCTACGCGATTTGCTCTTTGTTTTCTCATACTTCCGATTTTTCACGCGCATCGTATTATCTAGCGCACTGCTCTTTGTTTTCTCATAATTCTGATTGCTCACGCGCGTCTTTCTATCTACGCCCCCTGCTCGTTGTTTTGTCATAATTCTGATTGCTAACGCGCGTCTTTTTATCGAAGCACACTGCTTTTTTTCCTCATAATTCTGATTGTTCACGCGCGTCTTTCTAACTACGCGCACTGCTCTTTGTTTTGTCATAGTTCTGATTGCTAACGCGCGTTTTTTTATCGACGCACACTGCTTTTTTCACCTCATAGTTCTGATTGTTCACGCGCGTCTTTTTATCGTCGCACACTGCTTTTTTTCTCATAATTCTGATTGATCTACGCGGAATGTTCTTAATTGTACCATAAATCTGATTGTTCACGAACGTTTTATTAGGGACCTTAAGCAACGACGACGGCAGAAAACATGGGATTTGATTCAGAATTCAATAGCCAGCACCTGAAAATGCATTCTGTCTAATACATTTCAGCCGTTTTCCATAAAAACACGACGGGAAAACTCCAACTTTCACGGTCAATTGAGGACGCGGACGTTTGCCGTGTAAACTCCTCTAACCACGTTCGCTACTGTAGAAATAATGTCCTTTTATTTATATATATCTCTGACTATAATGTATTGTTTATTCCATTGTAATTAAATTATAATTGATCGCCAAGCGCGAACACATCTTTTTCGATCTCGTTGTCCTAGCCGTCGCCGTCGTTCTCGCTTAAGGTCCCTATTATCTACGCGCACTGCTCTTTGTTTTCTCATAATTCTAACTGCTCACGCGTGTTTTATTATCTACGCGCACTGCTCTTTGTTTTCTCATAATTCTGATTATTCACGCGTGTTTTATTAACTACGCGCACTACTTTTTGTTTTCTCATAATTCTGATTGTTCACGCGTGTTTTATTATCTACGCTGCGCAGGTATTTGAGAATATTATACATGCTGGCACTCACCCCTTTAATCATTTGCTGCTTTGCCTCGTGGAATTCTGCCTTTGTCATATTCTTTACTCTGAGAATATTTCCATCTTCCACTAAGAAATTAGAAGTTTGTATAAGATTCGGGCAACCGTAAGAGAGGGATATCACAAGGTGAAAGCAAGTAAGTAGTAACGACGGAAAAACATGACTTGACGCGTCAAATAAGCCCATTTCACATCTAATAAGGTGGAAATTACACAAAATATCATTGAAAATTAACCTTTTGTCCCTGAGCCCATACATAGCACAAGTAAAATATATATTAAAAAGCCAAAATCGGGGTATGTGCTTTGGCCTTGCATTATTTATGATTTAAAAATTATTCTGGAATACACGAAACTAATGCCCATTTCAAGAAAACGAGTCTTCTTTACCTATCTCGAATTGCCCATTTTCCAGGTTTTTCTGTCATGTCCTACATAGTATTAATGTCTTGAGTACAAACAAGATGAGCGCATATACAGGACCATAGAGAGTGACAAAATATCTTCTCAATACACATGTTTCAAGGCATGGCCATTTTAATTTGAGGAAGAATGGCTTTCATTGAGGATAATAAGGGCTAGTGTGATCTAGAGATGTCTCTAGAGATTTCTCCATCTTACGTGTATCTCACACATATGACATATCAAACTTGCCTGAGCTTTCAGTCTCTTCATCAAATATTTTTTGTGATTCCAGAGCACAGTTCCTTGCCTTTTCCTTGAATTCTTCCAAACTGCTGTGCACCCTGTTCAAAAGGAGAAATGAATACTTTACGGTTAAATTTGAGAATCAACTATCCTGGGTAGCATTGAATCGGGATTGTCTTACTTACACATTTACTGCATCTTGATTGACCCCGCCCCATGTATCTGTGCTATAAAAACAACTCTTCATATACTTGAGAATCTGCCTGCAACGAAAACAACAAAACGAGGTATTACAATTAACAGTACATTACATAAATGCTTGAGTTAGGAATTGCTTGAGGTCCAGGATCTGGGGGAAAACCAAAATTTTGATGATAAATAATCCCCCACTTTTTTTAAATGTTAAAAAAACATGGAAATCAACTTCATAAGCTTCTATATTTTTCCACATTTACCACATCACCTATTTTCATGAAAAAAATCTGAGAAACATGCTGTGGGTGCTGATGTTTGCATCATTTTTACAATTCCTTTTGTATTATTTCATTCTGTATTGCATACATTGTCCAGACTAACAGTCAATGGCTCTGTAATTATGCTGCAAATGCAAAAAAAGAAAGCTTTTATTTTCCTTACCAGATGCAATGTTTTCCTCTATGCCAATTTGGGAATGCAACTTCTAGATTGAAAACACTGGAAACACATAATAAAGTATTGGTCATTCAACACAACATATCAAGAAAAAGCAAAAAAAAAAAAAAGCAGAAAAAAAAGAAGATAGAAAAAGCAATACTAATAAGAAATTTCATCTTCTACTTACCCATTCTCGTGAATCTGTGGGTGGAACACATTTGAAGTGAACTTAACCAGGGGCCGACTATCTGGAAAACTACAAAGGAATACAGCAGGGAAAGCAAAGGTTCAGTTTAAAAGCTTATCATATCCCCCCAGTGGTGCTGAGCTACTGTATAAACATTACAGGGGGTAGGACAGTCTCACCCCCCCCCCCCCCCAAAAAAAAAAAAAAATCAAAGATTTCAACTCCCAAAATATACAATAAAACTCAAACATACAATGTCACCCCATCCAACAAGACTTACTCATCTTGTAGGAAAATAAAAAATCTAAAAATGCCATCTCTGTATGGTCCAGCCCTCAAAAAGATGATGCCATGCCAAACTGTGGAAAATAAAAAAGATGTTATATATTCACTGCACTGTAAGCAAAAAATACTGTACATAATGTTAACTAGAAAGTAATAACATTGAAATATTGGCACACATGCTGTAGCAGGTAGATCCCTCCATAAGATTTTGTTGCTACCCATCCAGCTCCACCCGACCCCACCATGTTCCTAAAATCATCCCACTACATCCTCCACCCCACCCTGACTAGTACATTCCTAAGGTTGGGATAATGAGAAAATACCTTTTTTTCCTGGCTGTTATGACAACAATCTCAAATGTCATATTTTAGGTGGTGAGTAGGTGGGGGAGGGTCCACCTCATTATCTTATGGAAAAAATCAGTCCACAGTCTACCCACCCATTGCTTTGGCCCTGTTGGTTAAAGCCTGGCTTCCATAAAGTCGTTACAGTTGTAAGGGACGTAACAGTCATCTAGGGTTTGCCCCCTGAGGTGAAGACTCGGGTACGACCAATACGGCCCTAAAGTTTGTTGGTTTCCATTTGGTCATATCGGTCGTATCAGTCTACGGTAGCTTGAGTGAATGTTATATTTTGTCACCGCTTCTTTGGGGGGTCTTCCAAATTTTTTTTTCCAGTTTTTTTTTGCCTTTTCTTTGAAAACTTGTTATATAGGCACTTGTATCGTCAAACTTCTTCGAAACTCAGCAAGCTTGTTTTACGTTGCTGCAAAGGCCCTTGCCTTGTCGTACCAGTTGCATGAAAGTGTTTCAAAAATTAAGTCGTATCACACCTTTTTCTGGTCATGTTGGTCGTAGAGATAGAACTGGTTCTATCTCTGACGACCGTGTGGCGACCCATCGCTCCGATCACCTCTGTTGCAAGGGTTGTCACATTGAGTATTTCCATTAAGTTTTAAAGGATGCAAGGATTTTTTGGCGCACAACTGTTATGACCCTTACGACTGTTACGACCATATGGAAACCAGGCTTAAAATGGCTGAAGGTCTGCTAAATTTAAATAAAATTCTGCTCAATTAGAAGAAAATTAAGTATTACTGCATGGAAGAGCCAGAGGGGAAATGATCGAATAAACCAAGAACAAAAAACATCATAGAGCATTTGTTCTTATTATTTTCATGTCATTGTTTAACCTCTCCTCGATGCATTGCAAGAGTTTATGAATTTATGCATTTCATCAAAAAAGGAAAAGTGAAATTAATTTTGAGACAGCCCTACCTTGAAGAGATTTAAGAGAAGGGATAACATACACTCCTGACTGAGGGTTCCTGTACACTGCTTTGCTAAATAAAAAAATAAAAAAAACACATGAGTGATACAAATTAAAACAATATTTGTATATCGTATTAAAGGGCACACTCACTACTCTGCAAGAATAAACTGCTCCCTGAAAAGAGTTCGGAAATCAGCAGGCTCTTGGGCGATTTTAGGATTGCTTGAATTCTCATCTTCTTTGTTTGAGGCCATTTTCTCTGTGTCGCTGGTTGACTTGGCCAATCTTGCACGACCAGGGTGTTGTGGCAGTACGAGTCTCCTAGCTGATTTGAGTCGTTCGCTGAATGTAGGACTTCCTGTACTACTTGGACGGGATCCATTCGACTCGAAACTCCTCTCAAGCGAGGAAGTCATTCTTGTGGTTTTGGTTTCCTGCTCGCTTAGAGTAAATGAGCTCTCGAACTCTGTCTTGGTAGCAGTAGAATTCATCGAAGGCATTTTTTCTTGGGGTAAAATATTTGATAGTCAACACACCACAGTGCCGCCGAAGTAATAGTTTTGTATCGGAATTTGATCCTTCTAGGTAGGGTCAGGTTTCGCTATGACGAAACATCCGAGTGCAAAGCTCAATCAGAGGTGATGACAATCAAAAGAGTACAATGATCGCTAGAACTCTAAAAACTAGAGGAATTCGTGTAACAATGAGCTATCTGATGAAGTTCCCAAGCGGAGATGGAGTCCACACAATCGATACAAGAACGCATGGAAAAATACCCAAACAGATAAACAATCGAGTACTGATAGCACGGAGGAATGACGCGCCAGCCACGTTAAAAGTCAAAGCACAAGAGGCATATTAATAATATATATGTGCTAGTCGGATACCAGTAAGTGGTTAATTCGCGCCATTTCCACGATGATTCCTCTCATGATATGGGAGGTCTTGAAAAATCATATAACAATAATTCAGGTGTTACCTTGGCGTTCAGGAGCTCCTCTGCTTTCAATGAAAAGCAAAGCTGCTTACTAGATGGACTCCTGAATTGCACTGCAAAATTAGGAGATAAACATTGAACATTTTACAATAACATGCAAAACAAACACATTCCGCCGCCATATTGGAATGGACTTAACAAAAATACTAAGGGGGGAGGGCTTGAGTTCACATGTGTAAATTCCGTTTTACAGATTCAATCGAATAATTTAATGTATTATTTACTTTTTCTAAACCAATTCTCCCCTTAGATATTTATTGGAATTAAATTCAAAAGTGGTTAGCATTTTTAAAGATGAATCCTTGTTTGCGTGATTCACCCCTCCCCTCCCTAAACATATACATTTTTGCCGTGACAGCTAACCTTTGTGTTGATTGGTCAGACGTAAAGTCGTTATTTTGATTGGGTGTTCGTCGCTTCCGCGGGGACATTTGAGATGTGAAACCGACAAAAGATCATGAATTCGACTTGAACCTAAACAAAATACTGAATAATTGGTGAAAGATTCGCCAAACAAAACACAGAATGAGTAAAAACGATGCAAGGGACCCCTATGGATCCATCTGCCTTAGTCGATTGACTCGTATTTTGGATTTAAAGATGCTGGAAGATTTGCAAGAATTGGAAAATAGCGGTAATGTGGCTAAGAACCTCGAGCTGGAGCGTCACTTCAAACCTCATCGGAGCTTTTTGGAAAAATCTACAGAGAAATTCAACAAGATTATTCACCGAAAACGTAAGTAATGATGTTTGTTTGCAAATCCTGTTGGCTTAATCGTTAGAAGCTTTGAATCGACTTAATTTTTCCGCACATCCTTTTGTGAGGAAAGTTTGTCGGTGTTGTAATAATGTCTGTTTACATTACTTAAGGTTAAATTGCCTCTGGTGAGGCATTTTTTTGTCGTTAAAAAAACAATGGCAGTTGACTGTCAATAAACGTAATATTTGCATTACTTCTGTATAAATTAGTGTACAATACCGGTAGCTGATTATATATTCCATGTGCTTATTTTTGTTTATACTTGAGTAGGTATAAGAGCTATATACATCTCAAATAACACCTCAAATAACGTTGTCAGTGCAAATGGCAAATGGCGATTGTCAAATAGAAGTTCTCCTATCAAAAAATACCATGGAACTTGTCAAATTTCTATCTAATTTAGGAACATGTGGATAATTTCTGTGATTATATTACTTATCATCTTTATTCTTGCAAATAATTATACCTATAAGCAGTGATTGTTCTTAGAACTGCCATTTGCCGATTGCCATTCGCCATTTGCACTGACAATGTTTATTGAAAAAGGTGTATATTGGCTCGTTGACAATATCTTGCATGGATTACATCAGAAATTAATAGGGAGTCCCTGTTTTGCTTAATTCTTGTTTCGTGTTATTAATAAAATGAACATTATCTTGAAATCATTAGTGAAATCTCCATCAATATCATTTTACTGTCACCAGGATTTTAAGAAATTGAGTTCTTTATTTAAGCATTTTAGGAATCAGCTTATAAGTTCAGGCCGGAAGCTGCAACCGCCAATTGACTGGAAGGTCTGCTCTAATTAAGGAAAATTAAGTACCACTACGACTTTCGACAAGCTACCTAAAAGAAAATTGTCCACTTTATGGGTGAACAACAAACAACCCCCCCCCCCCCCCCCCCAACCCCCTGCGCAAAATTCTGGCTACAGGCCTGAACTTACGTTGTTACTAGACTCACAATGTAGGCTTTATTTTAGTGTGCGGAGGGGGGGGGGGGGGTATCCAAATCCCCAACCTCACCCTTTGGCTGTCAGGCCAGCACAGTAGTGTACTTATCCTCAGTACTGTCTATTACAGACCATCACCACATCTTTGGTCACCCTCTTACTAATGAGTCTGTTGAAAGAATCCTACCACTCATTCACTATCTCAAGACATGTAAGTAAAATATAAAAAAAGAGTAGGTCTGCCAAAGTGTGCAAAGTTTTCATAACTAATAAATGCTTAAACTGTTGACTGAGAATTGAGCAATGAATTGAGAACTAAATACTTAAGTGTTCACCAACCTATGTATAATGCAAATACTTCACTGGTAGGGACCACTCTTAGTTTGGTTCTGCTCTTGGAAATGTACATCACAATACATTTTTACGGCCATGCTTGACTTTCCCATTGTAATATCTGACAGTTTATCAAGGGCGGATGTGCTTCACGGAATTTTCAGTACCCTCTTTTGCATGCATTAAAATAACTGCAATCTTCAACTCACAATATCAACTGCAACTTCAACATGCAATATCAATCTACTTCTTGGCTTTTTGACTTTAAGGTGTAGACAAAGAGGGACTGTTTCGAATATCTGGCAACAAGAAGAGGCAAGAGGAACTCAAGGAACTGATTGATAGAGGTGACACTCCAAAGCTAGGATGTGGCAAGTTTACTGCGCATGATGTTGCATCCGTCCTGAAGCAATTCTTAGGAGAGCTCCCAGAGCCCCTGCTGACACAGGCCCCATACCGCGCCTACCTACAAGTTACAGGTACTTGGAAACGCCTCCTAGATTCACAAATAAACCTGATCATAGATTGTATTTTTGCTTTTGGTTCCAAAGATTTGTATTATCTGTGTTCAAGTTTATTTTTAACTTTGTCTTACTATAGTTTTTCAAAATCATGCTCAGATCACTCTACCAACATCATTTTCTGATAATAACAGAGATTTCAAATGATCAAGGAAATGCTAAGCATGTGGAAGCACTTCAGCTTTTGTTTCTGATGATTCCGCCTGAAAATCGATCATTATTGCACAACCTCCTGGAGCTGCTAAAGCTTGTTCTGGAAAACCCCAACAATAAGATGACGGCATACAACCTGGCAGTAGTGTTCTGTCCAAATGTACTGTACTGCAACAAACAGGTAACAAGAAGGTGTGAGTGAGACTGCAGTCAGTACAGGGGTTAAAGGGGCAGTGTCATGGTAAGAGCTTTGCAATGCGATGGCTCTCCGCCCTGGACAAAATGAATTTTAGGCCAATTCAGGCCTGAATTCAATAAAGGCCAATAATATTGACCTATGAGCCTTTGGTACATGTGGGAGACTTAAATTCAAAGAAAATGACCACAAACTGTCACTAAACATAGTTTTCAATAAAATATTGCATATTATTTGAACAAGGCATTGACAGGGTAAAATTCAACTACAATAAACACTGACTCCAGACATGTGCTGTACCATGAAGCTGCCCCATTAAAGCCAACTGGGAAAACATACATGAGACAATGAGTTTCAATATTTCCTATGGTTTGGAAAACTCAGGATTTTAGAAAACATGTTAGGAGATTTGCTGTCAAAATACTTTATTCAAATACGCTACAGTATGTATGTTACACTATAGAATAATTGGGTTTGTATCAACTGTGATATAGAGTCTTTTAAAGTATAAATACTGTACAGTACTTCTAACTTTGTTGAAGCCCTAAACAAAGAAATCTTTAGTGTATTTATTTTTACTATAACATACTTTGACAACTTCTTGCTCACCAACTAACTGTTGACTTGTCTGTTTCTCCGCTAACCCCTAACACTTGATGTTTTCATTCCTCAAGTCCTCATTCCGTATGTCCTTGAGAATTCCATTCCGTCGTGTCAAGTCATGGTGCCTTATTCGTTCCCAGCAGGCTTTGGAACAGGTGCAGTAACCATGGTTACAGCTGCTGACCTGCATTACGCTTTGCCTCTAATGCTATGGTGTAATATTTACTGGCCTAATACACCGTAACAGTAACTCAAACTAATGCTACGGATATCTGCTGGTCTAACGTAAAACTTTCTCATTTTCTATGGTGACAACCACTGGCCTTTTGTTAACACTTTGTCTAATGCTATGGTGTACCCTCAGTACAGGGGTGGGGCACTGGGGGCAGGTTTCCCCCCCCCCCCCCCCAGTATTGTCAAAAATCATAAGGAAATGACGAGATGGGGCGTGGCTTTGCCCCCCAATATTTTCTTAAGCTTTCTGTATTGTGCCCCCCCCAATCAAGCCGTTGCGAGGTGTCTTGCAACGGCTCTGCAGTACGACTCCTTGCATTAAAATAGGGAGCTTATTCCTGCTTTTGTTGATTTTTCCTCCACAGAGGGGGTCTTGTATCAGTAGCTTCCCACAAGAACTAGATGCACTGAATGAATCTGTCGCCTTCATGATCACATTTGCCAAACAACTCTTTCAGGTATACTACAGAAACAACCGGTGACTTGCGCTTAGAAATGTCCTGACTTTGTGAATGGGAAGCTCACGCCACAATAAACTCTGAAATGGCAGCGCTCTTCGCGACAGAGACCCAGTGACTAAAAATTCAGTCTTTCAATGAAAATGGACTCTTTCATAAAAAAAAAAAAACATAAAAAAATAAAAAAAAAACTTTCTGGTTGATAAGTTTCTTTTTGTTTGTTATTTTGCTGCCAAAAGCCCAAGAGTGCGTGCCATATTGCCACTACTCACGTGACTTCGTATATCTCGCCTTTTTATTACAATTCAAAGAAGTTATGCTTATGTACGTTACCAAGTGGCAGCCGCCAGGGGCTCAGAGCATGCTTCCAAGTGGTAGGGCTGATGAGAAAGAATGTACCACTAAACTGAGGGGGCTGAATATAAGAAATATATGACAATTTCTTGAAGAGCGGTGGAGCTTCAGCCCTTCTGGCCCCACTCTCTCCACGGTGCCTGGCTGCTGCAGGGGGGGGGGGGGGGATATACTTTAATATCAAATTTTAATAGTATTTTTCAAATTATTATTAAAACTTCTTATACAAGGGGATAGAAACATAATTAATATGTCAACCTATTTTACTAAAGTTTTCCGGATTTTTCCTGCAGATTCCAGATGAACTGAAAAAGGAATTAAAGCTGATCGAGAAAAATATTAGCATAGGCAAGGTAAGTAAGCATGTAGAATGTTTGGTATTCTTACTTTTCGCGGAGGATTGGGTCGAGTAGATAAGCGAACAGCATGGTGGGGGACGCTTATCAGATCGACCCAATCCCCCGCGCAGCGTAAGAATACGAATTGAGTCATAACATTCAAGGAAAGCAGTGAGTCTCTTGCCCTCAGAGTCTTTTTTTCGATTTGTTAAACTGGGCTACCTGTATTTATGATTACAGGAAGACGAGGTTCCCATGGCGCATGCGTATTGTCATCAGCTGGATAATCGAGAACACAGGGAGACCACGCAGCAGGCGACAACTGAAGCGTTAGTGGAGTTGTATAATCACGTGAAGGATATGCCCGATGGACCAATGAAGCAGAAGTTTATGGAGAAGGTAGGCTCGCATCTATAGGGATAAACAGGAAAGACAACAGCGGAGAGGCAGTGCGCGTACATATCGACAAGACGCGCGTGAACAGTCAGAATCAGACAAAACATAGAGCAGTGCGCGTAGATAATAAAACACGCGTGAACAATTAGAATTGCGAAAAATAAAAAAGTAGTGGGCGTAGATAATAATACGCGCGTGAACAATCAGAATTATGAGAAAACAAAGAGCAGTGCACGTAGATAATAAGACGCGCGTGAACAATCAGAATATGAGAAAATATAGAGCAGTGCGCGTAGATATTAAGACGTGCGTGAATAATCAGAATTATGAGAAAACAAAAAGCAGTGCGTGAAGATAATAAGACGTGCGTGAATAATCAGAATTATGAGAATACAGAGATCAGTGCCCGTAGATAATAAACGCGCGTGAACGATCAAAATCATGACAAAACAAAGAGCATTGCGCGTAGATAATAAGACGTGCGTGAACAATCAAAATTATGAGAATACAAAGAGCAGGGCGCGTAGATATTAAGACGTGCGTGAACAATCAGAATTATGAGAAAACAAAGAGCAGTGCACGTAGATAATAAAACGCGCGTGAACAATCAGAATTATGAGAAAATAAAGAGCATTGCGCGTAGATAATAAGACGTGCGTGAACAATCAGAATTATAAGAAAACAAAGAGCATTGCGCGTAGATAATAAGACGCGCGTGAACAATCAGAATTATGAGAAAACAAAGAGCATTGCGCGTAGATAATAAATTGCGTGTGAACAATCAGAATTATGAGAAAACAAAGAGCATTGCGCGTAGGTAATAAAACGCGTGTGAACAATCAGAATTATGAGAAAACAAAGAGCAGTGCACGTAGATAATAAAACGCGCGTGAACAATCAGAATTGCGACAAAACAAATAGCGGCATAGGCAGACGTGCATACGCGCATGCGTGTGTCTGTGCTTTTTATTAACTGTATTTTTTTGTTCTTTTTTAGTTCGAAAAGACACACCCAGGGACGCCTCCCTTCATGCCGAGGAGTCGCGCGCGAACTAAACCGGTAGATCAGGTGAGACAGTCATGAGATTATCGCGTCTGGCCTCAACTGTTACAGGATTTAATTAATGATAACACTAATATAGCAACTCCACGCTAAACAGAGACGCACCTAGCATAAATTGCAAATCAGGGCCGTAGCAGGGGATGGGGCACTCGGGGCAAGTCCCCCCCCCTCCCCAATGTTTTCAAAAAGTATAAGGAAACGACCAGAAAGGGCGTGACCATGCCCCGCAATTTATTCTCTTGTTTTTTTCTTTCTTTTTTTTTATAGGCCATGAAGCCAAGCCTTCTCACATACTCGACGCCAATCAAGTCCACGTGTACCCCTGGCAGCCTTGCAAGGCCACCCCTATCACCAATCAACGCCAACAATACAATGGACCAAACGAGCCACCACAAAAACGTCACCTTTAGATCCCCAGATGTGCCTGCCCACCGACCCTCCCACAGTAGATCTGTAGCTGCCAAGGCAAGCTATACTCCTTCGGGTGTTATGTCGCCTTTTAAGTCCCCTCACAGATCCGGGGGAAAGGTGTTCCCGCGACATAAGCGCACTCTGTCGGCTGGAAATTCGAGTATGTCACCATTCAGGCGAAGCCGTACGCGTACTGCGCATGCCCCTAGCGTGCCAGCGCTGACTATTCAGACGCCGTCAGGCCGTATGGTGTGTAGCCCAGACCCCTACAACCAGCCTGGAGCCAAAATTCGCAAGCTGTATGGGTCCCCGGCGGCCAAGAAGCGCTTGTCTAGTCGCGATTACCAACGGGTGAGTACGGTCCCTGCACTTTTTTCGCTTTACGATAGCTATAGTGTGAAGAAGATGATTTATGGAAGAGTAAGAAGAACTTCCACGCATGCGCAAAAGTCACTCGAACGTAAGTGGAGCAGGAGGCTCCGCCCATGCCCCTTGCGTCTCATTCGCGCTGATCGCTGCACACGCCGCAAGCATTCACTATCATTCCTATTGGAAAAAGGTTTTTAAAGGATCAATCACAAAGGCCGCAAACCCTAGTTACAGATACCAAGTACCCCCTCCCCTAGAGGGCAGCCTCTTGACGATACCTTAAAGGTGCCCAAGCAGGATTTCAGCGCGCGCTACCACAATTTTCTTTTAGCGCGTGGAAATAGAACCTGTGCGCCGTCCCTCCGCCGTCGTAAATCTTAAGTCGCTTTTATATCAGAGCACGACTTGACTCACGTAAAATAGTCTTTCATTTTGAAACCGCTAGTGACAGATTTTTTTTGCTTTTGTTGCTGTCAGGTTGAGGAGACGTTTGTGTGACGTCTGGGTCACGCTACCAGTTGTCACACAATGGAAGTCACGCAATCATGGCAATCGCATGTACTACGGTCATCCGTTACGCGGGGCACGTTCATCCGAACGCGAAGATAGGCTCGTGAAAGGAGGTGCAACTTCTGCATATTTTGTACCCTAAACTGGGGTCATACAGTGTCAACCTTTCGCTAGCCCACTAAAATGCAACTGAAGGACTGTTAGGCCGACGCTGCGCTAGCAAAGGACAAGGAGAAGGAAGGACGCACTAGCTTACGCGTGTCTGCTTGTGTCTTCTCGCGATGATTTACTCATGCGTAAAAGCTCTCACATCTCCAGTTTCTTCGCTAGTACAGATGAGCCTTTAGCGGTATCGTCTCTTGACTAAAACGAGGATGTATTTGCCTTTTTATAGTCTTCTATCTGTTTACAATCAATGGAGAATGCTTGCTCGTTTAGTAGTGCAGTAGCTTTTATTTGTAAAAAGAGATGTAAATCAGTGTAAATAGCAAGAAGTGGTTTAAATATTTTTGATAACAATAATTTTTGTTCCTTGTTTGCTGAGCTGACTGGAGCTTATAAAGACAGCTGCCCCCGTGCCAGCCCTACTTACTAATCAGGACACACGGTGAAACCAGCCCCCACCCCTCTCACTTGCTTCCTATTACTTTTTTTTGTACACCGCTAATATCCCTCATGCCACACATCACAAACCTGCATCAGCTTTTCCCACGACAGACTGGATTCCCTTTCAATAAAACAAAGATACTGCGCTAAACTTCTTTTGTTGTACTTTAATACCTTCCCAAAAGAAATATGTAATCTTAATATCATGAGGAACACAAAAGGGTTTGTTTATTGTCGGATTTGAATTATTAGCGGCTCTTTTCACCGGATGTGATATGATTGATGTCTTTTATGTCGGATTTCTTATGATGCAAAGCAAAGTAAGCGAGAAAATATGACGCTCATAGAAGAGAGCAGCGCACAAGAAACTTTGAGAAAAGGTTAGAGAAGTCTGCTGTTGTATCTGCAATATTGACCTACTACCAAACAATCAAGCTGTTAACCAGAATATGCTGAGGAGGTATAAAAAGGTAGGCAAAGAAATGATGCACAAAGATTTGGTGAATCTTCGACCGATTTTAGGCGGCCGAGGCGAGTGCCCACGCCTAAGCAATGGATGAAAACTACAATCATTTCATCCTTTGAATTTTGGACATTACAGTTATGAAGATGCCCGATAATAAATGAAACGCGGACGTATTGATAGATTGGACAATTTTTGAAAGCATAGATAATTAACCCCGGAACTTTCATCAAAATATTTTTTATGCTTTCAATGGACATTCTTACAATACGAAGATTTCGCTCTTTCTTTCAATCATTTTTTCCAGACTCGATTTGCACATAGGATACTAGCATTCTAATATTTTCTTATCTTCTTTTTAAATTCCTCTTTTTTGTCGTAGTATTTATAAATAATATTATTCGTGTAGAAGAAAATATCTACTCCTTCAACCATTCTGGGTATATAGCCATCAAACAGATAAATATAACGCATTGATACAAAAACAAACAATTCGAACGACTTGAATAGTTTACTATTGGAGGATAGTTTATTTAATCTGTGATGAGAGCTTGAAGCTACAGCAGACATCCCAAAAACAACTGCCAGTAGCCACTTTGGAAAACACACAAACGTCTTACGCATGTTCCCGTAGGGAGTTATGATTTGAAAGGGTTTTTCAATTCTTTCTTTGAGGATTTATTTAAGAATAGCATATTTATTTATTTTTTTGACAATTTTGTAGCCTTGCTTGTTTTATTTGTTTTTTGCTAATTATAAACTCTTCTTTTGAACTCTTCGGTCAAATAAAACGACGGACCAGTATCTAAAATAATTCCAGCCTCATCAGGATAAAATTAAGAACAGGAAGGGTAACTCTGTTTGCATCAATATGCAATGACAAATCTTTTTTTCTTTTTATCACCTGTCTTCGCAATAAAAGTATCTAAATTGGTGCAGACAGGGCAATCTTTCTTCTACAATTGCGTCCAAGACAAGAGCACTCGCTAATTTTACAGAAGGCGAGAGTAATGAGGGAACGTCCTTCTACTTGCATTGATATTAAAGGCACCCCACAGGATCCTAGTAGCTTGGACCATTTCTATGATAGAATGTAATGCATTAAGGAAGGGAATAGCGAGAAAGAGAACGAAAGAAATATTTGTAATAATGAAAAGAAATATTTGTACAATAGTTTATTCATCTGAAGAATCATAACGTGGCCCAGCTGTGCAAGCATTCGTCACATTACACGAAAAAAAATTATGACGTTCTTTCAATATCACGGGATGCCCTTTTTAGGTTTAATTAACTTTTTGAAGTTTGGTCTACTCCATAGGAGTAGGATTTATTTAACAGTTTCTATATTTCACACGAGCAAAATAAACCTGCCACAAAGGACGTGGTAGTATACCAAAGTCGAGGAATCTACGGCAAGGATAATTTCTATTTTTTACGCATACTGGGGATAGGGGGTTGGGTAGCAACGCTCAACGCATTTTATACGACTCCATCAGCGAATGGCAATTTTAAATGGCATTTCTTTATGCGCGAGAATGATTTTAGGGTCGATAAGCGGTGTGCCGCCCGCTCCACAAAGACAGCCGCCATTTATCGGTACACGCATCGAGGTGTATGTGATCTTCCCCTCAGTGCAAGTGATCTCTGAAATGGCCTCCTTGGAGGAGTACCCGACTCTGATGGCACAGCTTATGAACAGAGACAAGGCGTCTATCGTCATCGAGTCCATGCTACTCGTCATTCTTATTCTGCTGGCACTACTTGGTAATAATACGCTCTTTTTTTTATAAGAACGTCTAATTCTCAGTTGCGGCTGGGCCGTTCTTTTTGGGGGGGACATTTTAAGGCGTGGACAGGCACGAGACCAGACTCGTACCCAGTCGTTATTTGCTGTTGCGCGGACATCCACAGGGATCCTGAAGGGGCTGACCGAGCGGGCCCCGTTCCCCTGTTTTCTGATATTTGGCTTAAAATAACAAAAAATAAAACTAAGGAAGAACATTAAATCCAGCCCCCCTTTCTTGGAGCCCTGCTCCGGCCCCCCTTTTGCACTTAAAACAGACTATAGAGACCCCAGACAAATAATCCGTTGTGATGTTTTAATACCTGTTTAAAGTTTTAGGAGTGAACCTTACTCAAAGTGGCGCTAATGACTACAAAACTCCGAATCCCATACAAAAATCGCCAAAAAGTCTTAAAAATCTAACCTCGATTTCCATCACGGTGTTAAGAAGAAAAATTCAACCTTTAATATATTTAGAATAATAAATGTTTCTATTTACATATTCCGTTGTGATAGTTTGACTTTTCCAAATACTTTTTAAGAAACTGAAGGGAGACTAGACCCAATTTGACCCATTTTGGCCCGTTTTTTTGTATTTTCGCTACGCTTGAATTCAAATTTGGCGCTCGAAAACCGTGTCGGCACCATGCCGCCGCGCCGGTAACAAAATTAACACCTCGAATGTGCACTCATTCTTGGCTATGCTCCTGGATGCGCCCCTGCACTTCTTTACATATGGACACTCTATTTTAAGGAGACTCTCTTTTAAGCGATGTGAACCACTAAAGGTATCTCTATTTTTCTAGGAAACTCTCTGGTGTGCTATGTCTTGGCCAGGAACACTCGCCTGAAGACCACGCCCAACATGCTGGTGGCCAACTTGGCGGTGTCCGATATTCTGATGGCCGGAATTTGCATGCCGCTCTCACTAGGGGTCTCCCTCACGGGAACGTGGCATTATGGAGCCGTCGTGTGTGATGCCCAGGGTTTTCTCATATTCTCCTTTGGAATAGTGTCTGTGGTATGTTTTTTTCTGATCATCGTCATTGTAATAAACCTAATCATCAGCATCATTATCTTAATTAAATAGACGTTCATAGATTTATACTCAATACTAATATATTACCTTTCGCAAGAGATGATATAAATATATTGCCTATGCTAAGGACCGATTTACACATGATCGCACACGATTGTAATCGATCGCAGACAATTCGTGTATGATTACATGGAAACTTACCCTGCGAACGGTTGCGATCATATAGAAACCAACAACAAGAAAGGCTGCAACTAAATAGCATAGCAAAGAATTTGAAATGACTTGCAATGTATTGTCTTTAAGGAAAATCCCAGCAAATCATTCCCCAATAGATCTCTATGTGACTACGTGCGTAGTCTATTGTAATGGGAACTTTGTGTGTATTGCAGTGGACCATGTGTCTGATCGCCGTCAACCGCTACATAGCCATCAGCCATCCCTTTCTCTACACCAAGACCTTCACGGCATCGCGCATGCGCATTACCATCATCTTCCTATGGCTCCTACCATGGCTCGCCACGATCCCACCCTTTGTGGGGTGGGGACATTACGCGTTCCAGCCGGGCAAAGTCCTTTGCATGTACCCGTTCAATGTTGACCTCACATATACGTTTCTTGTTCAGTGTCTCTTCATCGCTATCCCCATGAACCTGATCTTGTATAGCTATAGCAAATGTTACTTTGCGATGAGGGCGAACAACCGAAGAGTGGCGGGCATGATGACAAGTGGGGACCAGGCCGACGCGAGGAGGAAAGCACAGGAAGCCCGTGCCACGCGTACTATGATGGTTGCGACCGCTGGTTTTATTATGTGCTGGCTCCCTGTCTCGATCATCGATTTTGTCGACGCTTTTACAGGTTTGTCATTTGGGTAAAATTCTGGTTTTGGGGATGAAACAGCTTAACTAGATGACAATACGAGAATATACTTTAATATATGTTTAATTATACTACAAGTCACATTAACAGTTCAATTATACTACAAGTCACTTCCTAGCGCGGGTCAATCAATTTGTTCTGCTCTCTACTTTTGTGACTATTCAAGGATATTTGGGTGTTCGGAAGCCATCTAAGTGCTGAAAAATGATTGACAGCAACTCTTACAAACTCGACACAACTTTTGATACGCTTTTTTTTTTCGTAAGTAAAATGGTAGGACGGACTAAAAACCTTGTAGTTTTTTTTTCCTGTATGCTTGCATGATACTCAAAGGTTCTTTGCCAACAAGCAAGGAGGACGGCGACGGCCAAGACAACGAGATCGAAAAAGATGTGTTTGCGCTTGGTGATCAATAATTGCCATGGAATTAGCAAAACATTATAGTCAGAGATAGATAAAAATAAACTAAGGACATTATTTCTACAGTAGCGAACGTGGTTAGAGGAGTTTACACGGCAAACGTCCGCGTCCTTAATTGACCGTGAAAGTTTGATTTTTCACGTCGTGGTTTTATGGAAAACGGCTGAAATGTATCAGACAGAACGCATTTTCACGGCTGCTATTGAATTCTGAATCAAATCTCACTGTTTTCTGCCGTCGTCGTCCACGTTGCCTGCGTCGTTGCTTAATTAAAGTCCCTACCGGTATTGTGTACGCAAGGCTTGGTATTTCTGATCATTCATATGTCATGAGCAATTCAAGCACAGCGCCCACAATGAAAATTCCTGCATAGACATTTTGAAGGAAAGCAAGGCAACTATAGAAAAAAAAAGTAAAACGGACAAAAGCTTTCTTCAGTTAAAAAAATATCGTGCATTAAAGCATCACTCACCTATCCCCACTTCAAATATCTAATGGTCCATCGCTTGCGTTATATTTCAGGAGGGAGTCTCCCGCGTCAGGTATACATGTTAAATGCGTATCTTATCTACATCTCGAGTACCATCAACCCATTCGTGTATTGGTTAATTAACGCGGATTTCAGGCGAGCTTTCAACCAAGTATTACCATGTCTCAAGTTCATACGGCGAGACACCAGCGAAGTCTCTCCTTCAGTTGTTGGACCTGAGGGAGGCTCAGGAACCAACACGAACATAACTATCACTAAATTGAACGGTACGAAAGCCGACGGCGGCGAGAGTATATCGATCGCACAACAAGCACGGAACAACCCCGAGGAAGCCTCGGAAAAAAACACGAATATCAGCGGTAATTCAAGCAGGATATAATAACCGATGGGAACGATAGTATATCGATCGCAGAAAAAGCAAGGGACCAATGCGAGGGAGTTTCCGGAAACAACACGAGTATTACACAAAATCAAACGAAGCAGGTTATAAGAGCTGAGCGAGGGGAACGAAAGTATATTGATCGTACGAGAAGTGTAGGACTATGAACAGAGCTTTAAAGTCAAACTCCATGTACGAGGTACTCATGAATTCTTCGACTGTTACCATCGCTCCGAGGGACTATCGAGCATCTACATATTCAACTTGCATCAAGATAATGCATCTGACGAAGTGCGGTGTTGCTTGCATGCTCGCCGAAGTCCATTCGGCGTAGCCAGGATTTTTAACAGGAGGGGGCCCAAAAGGGACTTTCAAGGCATTTTCTCCTGTGTTTTAGATAATGTCTCATACATTTACTTTTTTGTCTGCTAGAAGGGGGGACCCGGGCCCCCTTGGCCACCCCCCTGGCTACGCCCCTGAACAAAGAACGGTCGGGAGACAATGATTTAACCAAAGTGGCTGCCCACTTGAAGTGTTCTCGGTGCTCAACAGATTTACGTCCAAGGGGGGAGGGGGATGTGGAAGTTATGTTTATCATAACACCAAAAAAGGTTTGGTATAAGTTTAAGTACCAATTAAATTTCCCGCTTTAATTCTTGAATTCCCGCTGTTTACTTGATACATTCTACCTGCAAAACACAATAGAAAACCAGCGAGCGTGGTAAAGTCATTTTCGTCCTCCAGCAAAACAACCGGTAAAATAATTCATGTGTGGAAAAATTTGTTTTCTTTTTGCTCCATAATTTGATAGAAAAGAAAAATGCTATTGTCTTACTATATAAGCTACAGTTGTAGTTTCGACAGGTCTCGATAACGCTTGTACGAATAAAATTAAAGCGGCACTGATCCTTCTCGTATTTGTTTTTACCGATGAAATCACCATATGATCGCAAGTCCTTGTAAATGTCAATTGGGAGAAAATAAACAGAGAAAAATTTAACGATATAATGAATCAATCGCATAATGATATATTAACACAGCTAATGCAATATCGTAACATTAAATGAATAGATTTTTTTCTTTTGCGGGATACTTTTTATAGCCAAATAATATATATGATCGTCCGATCAGCGATCAATTATTCATGCGGTGACGTCTTCAGTGACAAGACGTTGTACTTCTTCGTTCAGAGGTAGGTTTATTTCTCACAAATTGCATTAAAAACTTTGAAAAATCTTTAGAAAAGTCAGTAAGTTGCAGTCTAAACCAAAACACTTGTTGTTAGGCAGGAGATCCCTGAGGAAAGATTGTCGCCAGTAAGTAAGAAAATGAGGGCAGAGAAGTAATATCGGACATCACATCCAATCGATTGACCAAACGTCAAGGGGACATAAAACGGTAAGATAAAAGTAAAACTAACAAGGTAATTTTATTAAACATTTGGATGGCCTTGAAATCTAACGTCTCTAACTGTAACGGACACCGTAGAATTGTTCAGTTGATTGTAATGTGTGTATCATAACACTAGAAATAGACCGAGCGCAAAACGTTAAACAGTTAATCCTTTAAAGTCTCAGCAGCATTACTAAGGGGCTGGTTTGTTTTCAAAAGCACAATAGGCTTTTTTATACTATATATACGATGTTTCGCTTAGCAATGATGGTTATGTGTACAAATAAACTAGAGGAAGTAGAACATGCTAGCTCGTGTGAATGTTTTAAAATCATCTAGGAGAAGACGTTTTAAAACCATATATACTTTCAAGATTAAAATCTGAGAACAACGATAATTTTATGATGTTTAAGAGCTTTTCGTACAATTTTTAAACAAAAAGACTGCTCCATTCGGCCAGGGTGCATCATGTGTTTTGTGAAGCGTACGACAGGTCGACCTAGGGGGCAAGTTCATTGCGGAAGAGAGTGCTTCTATAGCTCACAGGACTAAACAGATTTGACTCAAATCTTGCGCAAGTAAAACTATATGACTACACAGATAATATGGCCACCGCGTCTGTGGTGAATCCCTTCATTTACGCTAATATTCGTCGCATGAACCTGTTTGTAGATGGGCGGGACATTAGCTAACGGGTCATTTAAGCGGTCAGTCTGTCATCTCCATCGGAGGTACCTGTGACAAAGTCCTAAGATACCACTGTATTACTGTATTTGGTTTCCTCTATCAAAACAAACAGCCTTTAATAATAACACGACTTGCCCTAAGAAATCCCGTGACTTTTTTCGGTGGCAAAGTTGCGCGTTCTGGCTTAAGCGGCAAAATAACGGATCAAAAAGCGATTTATTCAGCGCATAAGGCTCAGCCAAAAATAAAGTTAAAAAACAGTTAATTTTGATTCTAAGGTTCTCTCGTAGCTCTCTGGCGTGACCTGGTGACGGCCGCAGTACTTTCTATATCAATCAATGGCTGTCGTTTAAAGAGCCTGGGGCGAGCGCGTGGGAGACCTATTAAGTTGGCTGCCAGCAAAATCGTTGTAAACATGCAAGTTTACGTGAAAATTCTCGACTTACAAAGCTCTAGAGCGATAAAAAAGCGAAACAAAAATTGATTGAAGCGGACTCCCAATGGTTTGTAATGTCTAATAAGAAAATGACCGAGCGAGCTAGAAAAACAACAGTTTTTAAAACAAGATTGATCGACTGATATGTGTTTTTGCGTGAATTTGCCATACAGAGTCACGTGATTGCTTAGTGCGATGATCTAGACAAATTATTGGTTGATAGTTTGCCTTAGCCTTCTCCGCAGGCAACTCTACTCTGTAATGGCCTTTATTCAGATTCGGAATACCTGTGTTTGTGATTTAAGGTCGCGGGAGACTAGTACCGCTCCCTTCTCCCTTCGTTATTTTTCTCCTCTATTCGCCACAGGAACCCCGTACCGATAAAAATGCTTTTTCTTTTCGATGAGAAGAGTTGCCTGCGGAGGAGGCTAAGTTTGGCTCGGGTTTTACTGCTTTCTCACCTAGGCCCATCGCTCCCTGTGGTCGAGGAGCATGGTTAACTAACAGTTCCCTGTGAAGTTCTGTTCAGTTTAAAATATATAATAACACAAATATAATATCTGACAATTTATATTCGACAAAACATAGTCTCGAGAGTTTCTCAGCCCTTCGTCGTGTAGCTCTAGTTGTCGGCAAATGGCGTTTCTTCTTATTGGTTGAACGAGGCAAGTCGTCTCTAAATCTACCGGTGTTTCTTCATCTATTTTATGACGAAAAAACTATAAAGTCAAGTGAACGTGTGCAAAAGAAAACAGCTTTCTTCTTTCAGAACTTTAAATCTAGAGCCAGATTGACCAGTTGAATTTCTCAAAGTTGCCGCTATTTTTTGAAAAATGTGCCGAAAGTGCTCACTACAGGTTCGGAGCATCTTTGTCTATTTTGAAACGTGGAGATTCTTGGTTTCCTTTTAGTGAAATGCCGATCTTTATATGGCTTCGACTGATCGATATCTCATAATAAGTAGAAAAATCTGTTAAAAATTAGTTTTTAATTTTTAAAAAGACGTCAGTGGAGAGGAAGGTAATGACGTAACAGCGTTTATGAGTCTTAATGAAATGAGAATGTGGTAGGCAATCATATTAACATATAATATAACTTAGGATGGTATTAGCATACGACATTCACTCTTTTGATTGACACGAAATGGATATAGGAACGTTTATCTGCCTCGCTGGTTGGCTAATGATATGCTCTCATGTCAAGCAGATAGTACGTTCCTCGCATCCTCATTGGATCTAAAGGTGGCCACGGTAGCGTGGTTCGTATTGATAGAACGTTTCTCGCATCCTCATTGGATTTAAAGGTGGCCACGGTAGCGTGCGTCGTATCAATAGAACGTTTCTCGCATCCTCATTGGATGTAAAGGTGGCCACGGTAGCGTGCGTCGTATCGATAGTACGTCTCTCGCATCCTTATTGGATGTAAAGTTGGCCACTGTAGCGCGCGTCGCATCGATAGTACGTCTCGCATCCTCATTAGATGTAAAGGTGGTTACGGTAGCGTGCGTTGTATCGATAGTACGTTTCTCAAATCCTTATTGGATGTAAAGGTGGCCACGGTATCGTGCGTCGTATCGATAGTACATTTCTCAAATCCTTATTGGATGTAAAGGTGGCCACGCACGGTAGCGTGCGTCGTATCGATAGTACGTTTCTCGCATCTTTATTGGATAAAAAGGTGGTCACAGTAGCGTGCGTTGCATCGAAAAGGGGGAAAATCACAATTAAATTGCCATAATCCGGCTGTCTTGTCATTAAATATATAATTCTAGTAAAACGGCTAATGTAAAAAGTTAATATAACAAGACTGTTGAAAAAAATTCTGATTGAAGCTAAAAGCACCGCTTCAATGAAGCATGTCACTGTCGCAAATTTTTACTTAGTTGATTTATGTTATTTTGTTTTTGTAATCTGATCGGCCTACTCAGCAATGAGTGACGACGCGACGAAAACCGAGTCCGGTCCGACTCCCGACCCTTACGAGGGAGAGGGTGATGGCAAAGACCGCAAGAAACACCCTGGCTTCCCCAAGCGCTATATTGTGGCAATCATGGTATTTCTTGGCATCTGTGTGCAGTACGCACTCAGGGTCAACCTTAGTGTCGCCATTGGCGCCATGTGTAACCCACACACTGTCACAGAGAACGGCTTCACCATCAAAAAGGTACTTGTAGTGTATTGCGTGACTGTCAGGCGCCACCAGAAGGTACTTGTAGTGTATTGCGTGACTGTCACGCCCCACCAGAAGGTACTTGTAGTGTATTGCGTGACTGTCACGCGCCATCAAAAGGTACTTGTAGTGCATTGCGTGACTGTCACGCACCATCAAAAAGGCACTTGTAGTGTATTGTGTGACTATCCCGCACAATCAAAAAGGCACTTGTAGTGTATTGCGTGACTGTCAGGCGCCACCAGAAGGTACTTGTAGTGTATTGCGTGACTGTCACGCCCCACCAGAAGGTACTTGTAGTGTATTGCGTGACTATCACGCACCATCAAAAAGGCACTTGTAGTGTATTGCGTGACTGTCACGCGCCATCAAAAGGTACTTGTAGTGTATTGCGTGACTGTCACGCACCATCAAAAATGTACTTGTAATGTACTGCGTGATTGTCACGTCACACTGGGTTATCAAAGCTAGGGTTCTTGAGAAGAGTTCCTCGGGGATGTGAAAACGAATGGAGTGTCTTCTGACTTATTTCATTAAAAAAAAACATTAAAACGCTTTCATTGGCCAGCAGTCCCAAATTACACAACCTCTCTGTAAAGCGCTGACCAATCAAAGAGCACCTAATGCTGTTCCGCTATTCAGTTTAAATAACGGAAATAGCAACGACAGGAGTCGGTTTAGCAGTTATATTAGCAGAATATTGAAAAT
The DNA here is from genome assembly GCF_932526225.1 of Nematostella vectensis. Classification (NCBI taxonomy): domain Eukaryota; kingdom Metazoa; phylum Cnidaria; class Anthozoa; order Actiniaria; family Edwardsiidae; genus Nematostella; species Nematostella vectensis. Next base: position 12,279,556 of record NC_064039.1, read on the forward strand.
ATTGATTTTATTTTTCTCGAACAGTTTGTGTTCCGGGTAAGGCAACGCGGACTATTAGTGTAAAACTCAAAATTACAATGATGTTATATTTTTTCTTGTTTTCTTGTCATTCACAGCCAGCAGAGTTTGACTGGAGTTCAAAGCTTCAAGGTGATGTATAGTATTTCCGAACCAGTCTTTAACTCTAAGGGCCTCAACCAATGTCGGGCCAGTAAGGCGTAATTCTTGGACCGGGGGGGGAGGGGGGGGGGGTAGTCTTAGGGATTTGGCACGGAGAGACTTCTTAGAGAAATTTGTAAAATAACCCGGAAAAGATACTGTGAGCGTCCCAATGTCTTTTGATACCCTAAAATACCAATTAAAACAGAACTAGATGCTTTCTTTGAACGTTTTGTATTTCACTAACTTTGAAGTGTGTACTTTAACTTGAAAGGTGTATACGTCCATGCTTATAGTCGAGATTTCGACCGATAAGAAAATATAAAACATCTAAGAAAAACCTTTTTGTGTTCTATGGATACCGTCTCATATATATTTTGTTGCTTTAGGTACAATCCTCGGTGCATTTTATTATGGCTACATGACCATGCAGCTACCCGGAGGATGGCTTGGTCAGAGGTTCGGAGGGACTCGGGTGTTCGGAATCTGCCTCGGAATAGCTTCGGTGCTCACGATGCTGACTCCCCTTGCAGCACGAACAAGCGTCGTCGCTCTCATCACACTTCGAGTTATCGAGGGTCTAACCCTGGTATGTTAGTTAAACATTTACCTAGGCACACTTCGAGACTATGTCAGGGGGCGCCGTTTCCGTGTAACCATGTATTCTGAACATGAAGCTGTTTCCATGTTAAAGCCGCATTATCACCAGATTACTTCCGGTCGATTACGTTACAATCTCCGATGATTTTTAACGGAAAACGCGAAAAATATTTCAAAATATTGAAAGCAGTGTGTATATTGCAAGTTTCTTCGAGGATGTGATTGATAATTTAGAGCGGATGGCATTTTAAATATCTCGGATTCTAATAGATTCTTTTGTCTTTTAACGGTTGAGGTTTGCGTCGGACCTCCGGAAGTGAACTGGTGACAATGCGGCATGTAGACTGAACATGGGGCTAGTATAAACATGTCATTCTGTTTCAGGGTGCGCTGTTATCGTGTAACCTGAATAAGTGGCTAATATAAAAGCATATGTTACTCTGTGTCAGAGGGCGCTGTTCCCGTGTAACCATGTAATACGATTACATGGTTAAACGGGAACAGCGTCACAGAGAACATGGGGCTAGTATGAACACATGTTATTCTGTGTCAGGGGGCGTTGTTTCCGTGTAACCACGCCATCTGGAGCAAGTGGGCGCCCCCGTCTGAACGAACTCGTCTCTTCACTATCACTGTCGCAGGTATACATATCCTAGCAGGAACGGCTACTATTATGTCTGCTTTTATAACGAATTCCAGAAGGCTTATTGTTCAATTATAATAGAGGTTAACACGCCTGTGGTGTCTCGTTGGTACTTTGATGTACTAAATCAGACTTGGGGTGTTTTGATCGTTTAGTTTGATTGACTACGAGACATTGCTAATTATGGTCGGATGCGAGATACGGATTCGGCTGTAAATCTTATGATAGATAGATATATTTATCAATTCTTTGCAACCATGGAAGTCGAATAATGAACTTATTTGAAATCTAAAACAAACTAATAATACTAATAAAATTACGTATAAAACCTTATAAAATATAACTATGTACAATAAATCGGGAACTTATAGAAACGTACGCGGCGCCGAGTTTGCTCTATGCGTTAGAGAGATAGTCAGTAGTCATGGTAAACTTCGCAAGCGTTCTCCGTAACAGGCCTGAGGCAGGTCCGATAAGTAAAATGTGGTTTGCTCGGTAAATCTTATGAGATGTGGTTTGTTCTGTAAATCGTATGAAATGTGGTTTGTTCTGTAAATCTTATAAGATGTGGTTTGTTTTGTAAATCTTATGAGATGTGTTTCGTTCTGTAAATCTTTTAAGATTTGGTTTGTTCTGTAAATCTCATGAGATGTGTTTCGTACTGTAAATCTTATGAGATGTGGTTTGTTCTGAAAATCTTACAAGATGTGGTTAGTTCTGTAAATCTAAAAGCAACATGTGGTTTATTTCAGGGTGTCCAGTAGGCACCATCTTGTCTATGCCATTGAGTGGACTGATGTCCAAGTATGGATTTGATGGCGGTTGGGCTTCAGTCTTCTACTGCTTCGGTAAGAGGGGTGATGACAAGTTCGCCCGAACGTCTTCTACCGAGCCTCCCTTGATTAACCACAAGACAAGGGAAATGTTTGCAGTACCTTGCAGCATTAGTCAATAGAGTGTGAAACAGAACAAGATAATACTAGCGCTTCGTATCCATAAATGATGGCGCTGCTTGCCGGTGCATCCATCTTATGATATTCGTGGTGTTGTTTTACCAGATGTTATTCAGGGGCGGCGGACGGGGAGGGGCATGCCTCCCACTTTTCTGAGCGGATGTGTGTTTTTTTCTTGTTGCGTCATTTTCATCTGTACTCTATGTGAAACCTAGGTACCCCTTCCCCCCTGCCATTCCCCCCCCCTCCCCTAACCCTCTTTTGGGACCATTTCCTCGCCCCCATTTGAAGAAAACGTTGTCGTTTTGAGGGACTGGTACCGAGGAATCTCAGTTTTTTTTCAAATACTTTCTCCATTGACCAAAAAAGATCACTTTGACCAAAAAAGTCACTGTTTTTCTCTTCTGAATACAAGTCAGAAAGTTTGCGAAGCACCTGCGGTACGGCAACCTTAAAATTGCCAAGAATCATACAGTTTTTTCAAATAAGGAACATATTAGTTTCCTTATATGGAAGTGACTGCGTTTGGCAAAAACGACAATTTTTGGCTAAATTTTCTTGATATGTGTTGTTGTATATTTCTATCAAAATACAACTATCTCGTGACTATTGGCACTGCCTGCTTTGGAACACAAAACGTATAAGTGAAGACGGGGGTGTTGGTTGGTCCCGAAATCAACCCAGATCAATACTTATTAATTTTATCCCCAGGTGCGGTGGGCTTGCTGTGGTTTTTTGTTTGGCAGCTGTCAATCCACGCCACGCCCTCTGAGCACCCGACCATTTCCGAGGAGGAGAAAGTGTACATCGAGACCGCTATTGCTGATCAGCCTGGAGTTAAGGTATCTTGTCTGTTACACCACGTGACTACCTCGTGACCAGAAGGCATGCACGCTTGGCATTATGGGAAAGATGATAATCTTCCTATGACATAGCCTGAGCCTTCCACTAGCCCTTCCCTCAAGTATAGCCTTTCCCTACAGCTAGAGAGTCAATACTAAACTAGTAGTTATGTAAAGGAAAATTGTTTCCCCTGTAGTCTAACCAGTGCTGTATCAGGCCTCGAAATATTTGGGAGGGGGGGGGGTACAATACAGAAACATTAAGAAAATATTTGGGGGCACAGCCACGCCCCTACTGGTCATTTTCGTATAATTTTTAGAAAAATATTGGAGTTCAAGGGCCACCAGTGCCCCTATCGGCTCGGGATTCCTAAAACATCTTTAGTAACATTCATTTATTCATTACAAAATCTAAAATCTCTGTTAAACCGAGTTATTTCTTAAACAAACCCATTTTTAATCTCCACCACCACCACCACAACCACCTCCGCCACCGCCACCATCCCCGCCACCACCGCCACACCCTCCACCACCAGCGCATCCTCCCCCACCGCCACAGCCTCCCCCGCCACCATCCCCGCCACCACCACCACACCCTCCACCACCAGCGCATCCTCCCCCACCGCCACACCCACCCCCACCGCCGTCTCCTTCTCCATCACCAGTAACACAAACCCCGCCCTCACAGGGCTCAATGTCGACCCCAGTCTCTTCTCCGTCCCACGCCCCATACTCTAAATGGGGCCGACGCACGCCTGATTCAATGGGTCCGCTCTCCTTCCATTTGAACGAGCAATCTGAAAATAAGAGCTAGGTCAGCCTCTTTCCTTTGAACTCATCTTTTGCTTACAGATCTTCAATCGTTTAAAATGCCAACTGGCATAATTACTGGCTCTATAACTGCTAAGACTGATTGATTTGAACATATTTTGGTTTGATTTCGAAGGCCATATTCAAAACAAGTCTACAAAGAGACAAGAGTCGTGATGTTTCATATTTCAGATCTTGTAAAGCATGGATATAAAACGAAAACTGAAATTACTAAGTAATTGATTCCAGCGGTCTCTGAGAACCGCTGGTGAACCGCTCTTTGAGCTTTGTAGAGAAAACAAACAAAACACTAAAAAAATCCTCGATAGAAATAATGGTTTTGTTTACTGGTTCAAATGGTACCTACCTAGGCCCCAGTCTTCCGCTAAATCCACATTCCGCTCGTTCACCCACAGTGGGTAGTCTTCAAAAGGCGGCAGACTCATGCAACATGCTCCGGAAGCCAGGAGGAGTTTGGGACAACGCCGGTGGAATAGTGTAGCCCTGGGCAGTTTATCTCGTCTCACAATACGCTTCTTGCGTGAACGCCGTGCCCTTCGTTTGGCTGGACGGCAGAGAAGATAGAGCATAGCGAAAGCAAAGCTTGTAGCGATACACTGTGGCAAGATATCCGAGTGCTCAACTGAAAGGACGATTTGTCCGCTACGCAGATTAATGTACAGTTCCGGGTATTGCAGTTTATAAGTGGCATTTTTAACAAAGACTTCATGGAAACTCTGGTGTCCTTCCTCCAAACTGAAAAACCTCAGCCTGAAGAGATCGAGGGGAGTTTTCTTCTTGGTTGCGTCACTTGTCTCGATCCATTTCCCGAAGCAAATACCGAAATCCTTACCCCCACCTCGGACAAGCATCGCGCGCTCTCCCGCCTCAATTGAAGCACACTTGTGATTGGGCGATAGTTCACCAAGGTAAGGTAATGCGGCTGGACCAAGAAGGAATGCTGACGCGGCAATTTGGTATCTATCATCCGCAGCGATCTCAACGGCTGCCAGATTACCCTCATATGAGTATTTCACATTAGCTATCGCCACTGTTTCATCTTTGTGGTTCTTGACCAGATTCTGGTTAAGCTGGCCTTTTAGCTGAGACTTCTCGATGTCTTGCTGTGTTAGCATGAGACTTGGTTCAGATAGTTCCCTAGCGATCTGTCCCACATCGAAAAAAACAGGACTTGGGATGATTTTAAGTTTAAAGCTTCCTAAGGCTGGAGGTGAAACATGAAATGTCACCTCCAATCTATCTTTGTTCTGTTCAGCCATAAATACGAATAAAGATTCTTGTGTTGTGTTGGTCCTTGTCAAAATATCCACAAATGTTCTTGGTTCTACGGTGATTTTTTTCCACTTGTGATGAAAAAGCCCCTTTGCACGAATACTTATAGCCACTGGGCTATTCTCGGCCGTGTTGCAGAAGAACCGAGGGATCGGCAAAGGGTCTCCGTCGTAGTTCACTTCTTTACCGGGCTGAATCTCTCCTTCACACCCTCCCAGCCCTTCTTTCCGATGAACGGAAAATTTAAGGGTCCTCGGACTTAGTGAGGTCAGCTTTCTTAACTTTAAGTCATAGTTATAGGTGGCATATCTGTTGTACCTCCCATTGGGAGCTTTTCCTTCTAGCTGCGGGTCCCCCCTGTACATGGCACCACGTTTAGTAAAGTTCAATGACCCGAATCGCTTCCAAACTTCTCTTGTCTCCATCTCCGCGTCGTATAATACTGATCCGGGAATTCTCCCTGATACAGTGTCATCGTGATTCAAAACGAAGCCCAGAATTTGCGAAGTGTCGTTCCTGTAGTGCAGCGGCATCATCTGATGCGCATGCCAAACGAGGTCAAAGTCGTAACAAGGAACAAGGAATACCTCCGGGTATGCCTTCTTGATCTCGAGGTGGTGCGCGTAGCGTCGAAACGCGGATTCCAAGAACATTTCATCTTTATAATGCGGCAACGATACATTGTAGTAAAATTTCCACTGACGTAATGACGCAGATACAAGATCATAGCTTGATTTAAAACAATAGCGAGATTTGAGAAAAACGGGTTCCAGCAAATTTAACTCAAACAATTCCTCTGGATAATGCAAGCTCCACAAATCCTTACCCATAAGTGATAATGAATTGGGGTCTGGGTTTCTACCAAAATCATGATCGACAACTTTGCCTACGAGGCACTCGCAGTCGAGCGCATAGGAGACTGGGGACAGCATATGAACGTGCCAGACCCAGGCTACGTCGAGCGGAGCTGAGAACAGAGAGAGAGGGTCTCCCTGTGGTGGGTTGGCTGCTAGTGGAAGCCACAGTTTCTCGTAGCGGCGAATGGCGTTCTCCAGTACAGATCCTTTAGCGAGGCGTGGGAATTTACTTACGATTTCTAGGAACACTAGTTCATTCTGTGCAGCTTCTAGAAGTTGGGTTTTTCTCCCTGAAGCGTTGAGTTGCTCTTGGGCTGACAGATAAGCCGCCATTTTGTGCCCTGTAAATACAAAAAATTAAACACAGCACCGAAGTATGTTTTCAAATAATATACATAAAACATTCAATATGTTATACATACAGCATTCGTATTTTCACAAAATACTGAACAGTATCCAAGAGCGTTTCCAGTATGGTGTTGAAGTCGTCGGCGCGTCCGACTCGAACAAACTGATCACATTTTCGGCAACAATGGTTCCTTGCTGCTATGATACTCGCTGGTTAAATATTTTGTGATCAGGTCACTTTTGCCTTGTTTTCAGACTTCGTTGATCGTTAATCGTTGCTTGAGTTGTGTTTTCCCTACAACCACGTTTTGCGCCGACGAATTCCCGAAGTTTTAATTACCGATCAGTGTACACTATCTGCCGCCACTTTGGTGCGGTGAATTTAATTTATGGGTACGCTTTTCACTTCTTTGAAAAATAAAATCCTATTTTATAGGAAGTACTCCTAGATTGTTTGAAATCTGCAACTCTCCATGGTCATTTGGGGGATTCCTGTGGCGTTGCCTGTCAAAGCTTTGGTCAGCAGTCGCCATTAAAAAAACAAACAAACAAAAAACACAAGGATGGCGTGAGCAACGAGCGATTCCTTGGTCTCCAGAAGTGATGATGGTGTATTTCTTATTTAATTTCAGGTGATCTGTAAAAATTCTATAGGAGTCCATGTAATAGGGGGTCCATGGACCTTCTTTGCACATTTTAGCGAGCTCACTCGGGCTTTGAAACGCTGATTTTGCACAAAGTGTACTTTCTCGTGTATTCGTTTATCTTTTCGAGTGTTTATGGATGTTTTATTGCACGAATAGAAGCAAAGAAGTTGAATAATATCGGAAGTGACGTCACAAACTAGCCGTGTGTGACCATTGATCCAGCCGTTAGTGAGCCGATAAGGCTTTTTTCCATGCGACCGCGTGTAATTGAGAACGGCTATAAGAATCACAGTAGCGGATCTAGGGGGAGGGTTTAGGGGGTTTACCCTCCCCCCCCCCCCCCTCCTTTGGGCTGCCATAAAGCCATACGTTGTATACGATTCCAAATAAAATATCTGTCTGTCTTTGTAAAAAAATTTCCCCCCTCCCCCTTTGTCACTGAGCCAAACCCCCCTTTAGCTCAAAGCTAGATCCGCGCCTGAATCTAAACACAACTGCTCCGCGTACCTGAATATACAATAACAACATCTAGTCACACAAAGTTAACAAATGGAGCTCTAAACAAATTCGTGCACTATTGCACTAAGCCTAATCGCTAAAAAAAATGTAAACATTACAGGGCTCCAATTGCAGTCAATAAGCTCATAACTTGTAGTTTATCTGTTATATGCCTGAGATCAAATAATTGCGCTATAGTCTGTATAGTACGTTTGTTTGATACCAGACTCAATCGTTGTTAAGTTCACGGGTCTAGTTACTTTAAAACGTTAGAATCAAATCCCTAAAATATTACAATCGTCTCGCAAATAACATTGGCAGCAGTAGGGGCAGAGTGCATTTATGGCTTGTTATGGATCTAAATAAACATTCAGATACGTACCTTTAAAGAGTCGAGAACACGAGCGTATTTTCACGTATGAGGTCTTCCTTGTTATGAATATCACTCAGACATGCGCAGACAACAATTACAAACCGGAAGCGGAAATAGCAATGAAATGCACAACAGGTTTTGTGTATTTTTTTTTTTAAATCTCTTTCATTTTCGTACTTTTAAATAATTATAATTCATCATACCTTTCTATATCCCCATTTTTCGTCATAGGCGGTTCATTCAGCAAAAAAAGATGGCGCCCATAAATCCAATATGGCGGCGCCCTTAGACCAAGATGGCGACGACCACAAGCCACCAAAAGCCTTGCAGTCCGAGGCGAGAAAAAAGAAATTATAACCTTTTTTTACGCACAGCGAGATATATAATAGTCCATACCATAATCAGTGTGTTTTGTGATGATAAATCATTCTAGATAAAACGAATGGTCGACAGAAGGATCCCTTCATAGAACAGACATGGGAAATTGATGGTTTTAGCTCCGAAACATTTTCTTATAAAATCTTGGTCCGAAGGGGAAGGGGCAGATGCACCGTGTAGCCCCATCCCAATTAGATTAAGAGCGTAGGGGAAGGGGGTCTTTGAGCTTTGAGTTCTTTCTTATTTTATTTAGGATTTTTCCTAGCTAACAGATTAACGCTTGTTTGTTTCCACGCACAGAAGCTGTCGATTCCCTGGAAGTCGATCCTGACCTCAGGGCCCGTGTGGGCCATCATCATCGCAAACTTCACCGCAGACTGGGGCATGTACACCATCCTCATCTGCCTACCCAAGTACTTCATCGAGGTGCTCAAGTTCGATCTGGCAAAGGTGAGATTTGGCAACATTTCTTAGATGTAAAATCCATGTGTCAAGCTTTTTAATCATCATCGTCACCATCATCTATGTCATGATCTTCATAATCATTGTGTTTATCATCACGTCATCATCATGTTCATCATCATAATTATCTATGTCATCATAATCTACGTCAACATCATCATAATTGTCGTCGTCACCATTATTATTTAGTCATCGTAGTTTTCATTTCATTATCCTATCATCAATGTTACTCTAAACAGAAAAATACTCGTTAATGTAATTAGAATCATCATCTATTAATTATATTATCTGAAAAATTCCCATCGTGACTTGAACAATCATGACATCACATCAAATAATGGTTGTAGCTTTCTCAAAGTATATCTTTTAACTCTGGCTTCTCTTTTAGACTGGCTTCCTGGCTGCCCTCCCCTACGTGCTCAAGGCGTTTGTCGGGCCAACAGGAGGAGTTATCGTTGATTGGCTCATAAAGAATAAACTGAGCGTCAAGAACACTCGACGATGCGTCTTCACAGTTGGTAAGACAACAATCAGGGATTTCGTCACACTAATTTATCCCTTGTTCTAACTTCTGGTGTCGTATTTGCGCGCACATCACACTAATTTATCCCTTGTTCTAACTTCTGGTGTCGTATTTGCGCGCACATCACACTAATTTATCCCTTGTTCTAACTTCTGCTGTCGTATTTGCGCGCACATCACACTAATTTATCCCTTGTTCTAACTTCTGGTGTCGTATTTGCGCGCACATCACACTAATTTATCCCTTGTTCTAACTTCTGCTGTCGTATTTGCGCGCACATCACACTAATTTATCCCTTGTTCTAACTTCTGGAGTCGTATTTGCGCGCACATCACACTAATTTATCCCTTGTTCTAACTTCTGGTGTCGTATTTGCGCGCACATCACACTAATTTATCCCTTGTTCTAACTTCTGGTGTCGTATTTGCGCGCACATCACACTAATTTATCCCTTGTTCTAAGTTCTGGTGTCGTATTTGCGCGCACATCACACTAATTTATCCCTTGTACTAACTTCTGGTGTCGTATTTGCGCGCACATCACACTAATTTATCCCTTGTTCTAACTTCTGGAGTCGTATTTGCGCGCACATCACACTAATTTATCCCTTGTTCTAACTTCTGGTGTCGTGCAGGTTGTACTGTAGCATCAATCTTTGTCCTTGCAACTGGCTATGCCAACCAGCCATACCTAGCAGTCGGTCTTCTCACAATAGGCGTGGGAATAACTGGAATTAACGCCGCCGGTTATGCGGTCAATATCTTGGATATTGCCCCAAAGTACGCTGGTGTCATCATGGGTGTGACTAACGTGTTCGGCGCAGCACCAGGATTTATCAGCCCCCAGATCGTTGGCATAATCACACCAAATAAGGTAGCGAATATTAGTCTACAAGAGGTGGGGGGGGGGGGGGGCTCACCAGGATTCATCAGCCCCTAAATCGTGGGCATAATCAAACCAAATAAGGTAACGGACATTATTCTACAAGAGGGGGGGGGGGGGGGGTGGGGGTGGCTACTCCAGGCTTCATCAGCCCCCAGATCGTGGGCATAACCACACCAAATAAGGTAAAGGACATTATTCTACCGGGGGAGGGGGGGGTCTAAACCAGGATTCATCAGCCCCCAAATCGTGGACATAATCAGACCAAATAAGGTAAAGGACATTATTCTACAAGAGGGGGGGGGGGGGGGGAGAATGGCTACTCCAGGATTCATCATAATCACACCAAGTAAGGTAAGGGGAAGGGGGTACTGCAGGAATTATTATCTAGAGGCATTATTCTACAAGGAAGAGGGGGTGGGGGCTACTCCAGGGTTTTTATCAGCTAGCTCTCGGATTGTGGTCATCTTCACGCCAAATAAGGTAACCCTATTTTGGGCGATGTACTTTTCTATTATTGCAAAATAAAAAATGTTATCATGGGACCACTTAAGGGTATGGTAGGCACTCTTTTAAATAGATGATAAAATAGAGATTTTTCTCATGGTTCCAGACTGCTAAGGAGTGGCGGGTCGTCTTTTGGATCACCTTCATCGTGTACATTGTGGGAATCGTCTTGTTCGGACTGTTAGTGTCCGGTGACAAACAAAAGTGGGCCATGGACGATCCCTCGGGCGAGAAGGACGAAGAGAAGGGAGAAAAAAAGAAGCAGCTGAAGGCAGATGAAGAGGATGGGAAGAAGGAGGAGGAGGAGGGAGAAAAGGAGAAAACAGAAAAAGCTGAGGAGGCTTCGGGAGAACCTGCGGGGGCTCATCCTACTGGAGCAGCAGAGGAAGAGAAGAAAGACGAGGAAAAGACGAAAGAGTAGAGACCACGAAAGAAAAAGTGTTATCAAATCACTGAAAACACCAGCTGAGTAATGGCTGTGGACTGCTTGATGCGTACGTCGACTAAGATAGTTGTACCTGTAACCCCATGAAGATAACAAAAGTGACAGTTAACATATGGACATTTTTAGCAAATTTGCCGCTACGTCTAGGCTCAGAAACCTCAAAATGTCGTGCTTTTTGAGTACGCGCCTGCGAAGCATTTAAAAATTTCGGTTGACCTCTTCTCTCACCCCCTCACCCCACTGTGCATGAAATTCGCGGTGATGGGAATATGCTGTCAGAGATCAGTCGGGACATTCTGGGTCAAACACTATGGCTGAGACCTCGGGACATTCTGGGTCAAAGACTATGGCTGAGACCTCGGGTCATTTTGGGTCAAAGACTATGGCTGAGACCTCGGGACATTCTGGGTCAAAGACTATGGCTGAGACCTCGGGACATTCTGGGTCAAAGACTATGGCTGAGACCTCGGGACATTCTGGGTCAAAGACTATGGCTGAGACCTCGGGACATTCTGGGTCAAAGACTATGGCTGAGACCTCGAGACATTCTGGGTCAAAGACTATGGCTGAGACCTCGGGACATTCTGGGTCAAAGACTATGGCCGAGACCTCGGTTTGAATAGAGATCGCGTATTGAAAATATATCTTGTTTTAAAGCTGGCTCTGTACAATTATATGCTTATGTTAAGCAAAGATAACTTGTTTAAAACTAAACATTTGTTTAGAAATATTAAAACTGTTAGCGAAAAATGGAAAGAACCGTGTCTAACGTCTAATCCACCCCATACCGTATAAATGAGTCTTTTACTTCTTCATTCTGTCTTTTACTTACTTTAATAAGTCACTTCCAACAGCTCTAGAGCAACTGTATTTAATTCATGAATCCTCTTGGATTCTTGTCCCCTCGACATTATTTAGTGGAAGAGGGCCAATCTTTAAATAGGCCGTGTTTATGCGCTTATTTCTTGTTCTACTTCTGTCACAAAGAAATGTTATCAGACAGTGAGTTGTTTTCACACAACAACACAAAAAAAGTTATATACATATTGTATATTATATAGGTTATATATTTATAAGAGGTCGTTATTTTCTTTATTTTCAAGCTTGAGGGATGGGCCACAGGGATCCCAAATCTTTAAGCTATATTAACTATTACTAGGGACCTAGCATAAGTACCACGACGGCGGCTAGGACAACGAGATCAAAAAAGATACGTGCGCGCTTGGCGATCAATTCCAATATAATTGCAATGGAATAGGCAAAACATTATAGTCAGACAAATGAAAATAAACTGAGGCTAAGTTCAAACGTTGTATTATCCATGAGCCGTATTCAATGCAAATACACGCAAATGAAGATGAAACAATCCACTGGATTCATTTGCGTGTATTTCTAACAGGATTTACGCTATAAAACACCGGCTAAACGCCTGCATTGGAGGCTAGCAACACAGGAACCAGCAAAGTAGTTTTTTTTTTTTGATGATACGAAATGTTAGAAATAAAATAATCCATAGCAAGCCCACGTGAGACCTCTGTCAAGAATTCCTGATTTCATCTATAGCACTGAGCGCCTCAGCAAGAGCATTTGCCTTGGCCTTAACGTCCCCTTTGCTTCCTTGCGTTGTGGCTCTGAGCGCTACGGAGTACATTCGCTTCGCTTTGTCCAGACCCGTCTGCTCCGGACCCTTACCTCGGCCCTTCTGACTGAGACCTTTGACGAGTTCTTTCAGAGCGTTGTTCAACCTTGCCTCTAGTATTGACACAAGAACATCGAGTTCACCTTCGTCCACGTGCTCAGCCACGCCCTCTTTGACTGGTATGTCCCGGATGCCTTTTTCACAAAGAGACGAGTCGTTGTCTGTTAACCCTGAAGCGACCTCCTGCTGGGCATCAAGTGCACCCTCTTTACCTTTCACGCGATCAGGTGACTAAAAGGCGATGCCGAGATCGTTAGGTTTTTTATGCTGACAGAATTAGATTAAGAGCTAAGACGATACGAGACCATAACTCCTACTAGGATTAGTATAAATGCCTAATGATAAATAATAGCTACTTATTTCTTTCTTTCAGGTAAAAAAGGAATATTGATTTATAAGAGTTCGATCAATGACTTTTTCTTGATTTACCGAGGATTGAGGGGTTTTTGAAAATTACACGAAAATCGACCCTCAATCTGATGCCCAGTTTGGTTGTCCATGAGCTTCTAAAAATATCTAAGACTTACGGTTAACTCGGTCCCATGATCCTTTGGTGCCCCGTGCGCCTAGGAATTCTATATTAAAATCTGACTGAGTCAAATAGAGGCAGCAACTTTATCAACTCATATTTGACCATTTTAAATCGAAATTATCGTTTCTCTTTAAGTAGGGAACGGAAAACTGGAGAAACAAAAAAACCTCAGTTCAGTACAGGAAATCGAGCCCGGGACTCGGCGGTGAAAGGTACAGCGAACTACAGAGCAACGCCAGACATTTTGTCTTTTTCATAAAAGAGAATATGTTGAAAAGGATATAAATGCTGCAGAAAAAATGTCTATAGAAACACAAATCGTATACTACACTACGTGTTGAAGCACGGATGAAAATAAAACATTGCCCTTCAAGAGACCGAATAGCTTATCTCTTACCTCAAAACTGCCAGATCTCTTTTCTGTGCGCGAACTTCTCCCTCCATGTGTGCTCAGCACTACCAGGGCCTTTCTAGCCTCGAGTAGAGACCCCAGAGCAACTTGCAACGTCTTGACGGCAGCTGATGAGCCCGTATGGAGAGCGAGCTGATGCTCGCACATAGCGACTCGCTCCAAAAGGATCCGCATCCACTCGCAAGGGAAGACGTCTGCTCGGATGTACGTGCACGCTTTGGCGTAGTGCAGCTCGGCCAGGGAGCGCTGCTTCTTTTTAAGGTGGTCGGACACCTGTTGGAACGAACATTGTATTTATACTTATGTATGCTTTAACAGAGAAAAAAAGCCAGCTTTATCCACCGCATATTTTATATCGCAGCATTGTCCCAGGCGTTCTCACCCGGGATCAGATCGGGCTTCCTGTGGTGGATATTATTATATTTGTGACATCACTGGATGAGGTCGTCCCAGACCCTCAGACTGCCTCACTGCCGTTCATCTCCGAACACAGAAACCCGGTAAGAACGCCTGAAACTAGGCTTCTTGAAACGGTGGTCCACATAAAAAGAACTTTTCAATGTCACGTGACTCACGCGAGTTTCTGCGCCTGCGAGGTGCGAACCTCGTTCACGTGACCATGCCCCTCGTTCACTAGACAACGCAAATAGTTCATATGGCCACGCACCTCGTTCACGCGAGCGCGCACCTCGTCACGTGATCAAGCACCTAGCTCAGGTTACTACGCGCCATGTTCACGTGACCAGGCACCTCCTTCAAACGACCACGCACCTCCTTCACGTGACCACGCGCCTTTTTCACGTTACCACGCACCCTGTTCACGTGACCACATACCTCGTGTTTACGTGACCACGCACCTCGTTACGTGACCACGCACTCTGTTCACGTGACAACGCACCTCGTTCACGTAACCACTTATCCCTTCACGTGACTATGCATCTCGTCATGCGACCACGCATTTCCTCACGTGACTCCCAACTCTTTCACATGGCAACGCATTTCTTTCCTATGACCACGCACCTCGTTCACGTAACCACTTATCCCTTCACGTGACTATGCATCTCGTCATGCGACCACGCATTTGACCCCCAACTCTTCCACATGGCAACGCATTTCTTCCCTATGACCACGCACCTCGTTCCTGTAAGCATTATGATAAAGAGATGCCAGACGGTGGTGAATAGTCCCCACTCTTCTTTCCACGTCGCCAGGGGCCTGGGATTTGCCCGGGAGCTTACTGGGACCTGGTTCGCAGAGCTTTAACGCTTTCATCATGAGTTCAGTGACCTCCTTTTCAACCTGTAATTGAAGGGTGGTAATAAAAAATAAGACGCATCGTAACACAAAGTATCGAGGCAAGTATTCGCCAATGGTTTCAAGCCTTTGGATTCTTATTGTTTTAGTAAAAACCTCCTAGACGGTGATAAGTACAACCTAGGTCCTCTAAATACCTTGTACCTGTTGATATAACTCATTGTTTGAGCTCTTTGCCCAAGGGAAATTGTTGGTATACCTATTGATATAACCCGTAGTTTGCGCCTAGGGTATTGCTGTATACCTATTGATATAACCCGTAGTTTGCGCCTAGGGTATTGTTGTATACCTATTGATATAACCCGTAGTTTGCGCCTAGGGTATTGTTGTATACCTATTGATATAACCCGTAGTTTGCGCCTAGGGTATTGTTGGTATAACTATTGATATAACCCGTAGTTTGCGCCTAGGGTATTGTTGATATAACTATTGATATAACCCGTAGTTTGCGCCTAGGGTTTTTTTGTATACCTATTGATATAACCCGCAGTTTGCGCCTAGGGTATTGCTGTATACCTATTGATATAACCCGCAGTTTGCGCCTAGGGTATTGTTGTATACCTATTGATATAACCCGTAGTTTGCGCCTAGGGTATTGTTGTATACCTATTGATATAACCCGCAGTTTGCGCCTAGGGTATTGTTGTATACCTATTGATATAACCCGCAGTTTGCGCCTAGGGTATTGTTGTATAACTATTGATATAACCCGCAGTTTGCGCCTAGGGTATTGTTGTATACCTATTGATATAACCCATAGTTTGCGCCTAGGGTATTGTTGTATACCTATTGATATAACCCGTAGTTTGCGCCTAGGGTATTGTTGTATACCTATTTATATAACCCGCAGTTTGCGCCTAGGGTATTGTTGTATAACTATTGATATAACCCGTAGTTTGCGCCTAGGGTATTGTTGTATACCTATTGATATAACCCATAGTTTGCGCCTAGGGTATTGTTGTATACCTATTGATATAACCCATAGTTTGCGCCTAGGGTATTGTTGTATAACTATTGATATAACCCGTAGTTTGCGCCTAGGGTATTGTTGTATACCTATTGATATAACCCGTAGTTTGCGCCTAGGGTATTGTTGTATACCTATTGATATAACCCGTAGTTTGCGCCTAGGGTATTGTTGTATACCTATTGATATAACCCGCAGTTTGCGCCTAGGGTATTGTTGTATACCTATTGATATAACCCGTAGTTTGCGCCTAGGGTATTGTTGTATACCTATTGATATAACCCATAGTTTGCGCCTAGGGTATTGTTGTATACCTATTGATATAACCCATAGTTTGCGCCTAGGGTATTGTTGTATACCTATTGATATAACCCGTAGTTTGCGCCTAGGGTATTGTTGTATACCTATTGATATAACCCGTAGTTTGCGCCTAGGGTATTGTTGTATACCTATTGATATAACCCGTAGTTTGCGCCTAGGGTATTGTTGTATACCTATTGATATAACCCATAGTTTGCGCCTAGGGTATTGTTGTATACCTATTGATATAACCCATAGTTTGCGCCTAGGGTATTGTTGTATACCTATTGATATAACCCGTAGTTTGCGCCTAGGGTATTGTTGTATACCTATTGATATAACCCGTAGTTTGCGCCTAGGGTATTGTTGTATACCTATTGATATAACCCATAGTTTGCGCCTAGGGTATTGTTGTATACCTATTTATATAACCCGCAGTTTGCGCCTAGGGTATTGTTGTATACCTATTGATATAACCCGCAGTTTGCGCCTAGGGTATTGTTGTATACCTATTGATATAACCCGTAGTTTGCGCCTAGGGTATTGTTGTATACCTATTGATATAACCCGTAGTTTGCGCCTAGGGTATTGTTGTATACCTATTGATATAACCCGTAGTTTGCGCCTAGGGTATTGTTGTATACCTATTGATATAACCCGTAGTTTGCGCCTAGGGTATTGTTGTATACCTATTGATATAACCCGTAGTTTGCGCCTAGGGTATTGTTGTATACCTATTGATATAACCCGTAGTTTGCGCCTAGGGTATTGTTGTATACCTATTGATATAACCCATAGTTTGCGCCTAGGGTATTGTTGTATACCTATTGATATAACCCGTAGTTTGCGCCTAGGGTATTGTTGTATACCTATTGATATAACCCATAGTTTGCGCCTAGGGTATTGTTGTATACCTATTGATATAACCCGTAGTTTGCGCCTAGGGTATTGTTGTATACCTATTGATATAACCCGTAGTTTGCGCCTAGGGTATTGTTGGTATAACTATTGATATAACCCGTAGTTTGCGCCTAGGGTATTGTTGTAAACCTATTGATATAACCCGTAGTTTGCGCCTAGGGTATTGTTGGTATAACTATTGATATAACCCGTAGTTTGCGCCTAGGGTATTGTTGGTATACCTATTGATATAACCCGTAGTTTGCGCCTAGGGTATTGTTGTATACCTATTGATATAACCCGTAGTTTGCGCCTTATACCTGTTGATGGGAGACTAAGGAGAGGGGAGGGTAGTCCTGTAGAAGCACGGCCATAGAGTTGTAAGCTCCACTAAGCTCCCACGTGACTGTGTCCCAGACTCCCGGACATACCCTCCGCTCCGCTAAGGTGCGCAGAGCCTGATTATAGAGCTCGAAAGCCTGGGGAGAAAAGAAAAAGGTAACAAAAAAGAGAAACAGATCGATAACTAAACCGAACAGACAGAAAACGGAGGGAGGACAGACGCAGATAGACCGTTGAATAATCAATTAAACAGAAAAAATATCAAATAATAAATAAACAAACAGAAAAATCAAAATTAACAAACAACATAAAAAAAGCAAAAATAAATGGCGACACAAGTCGATTTAGAAAAAGTGTCAAACAAACAATTTATGTTTACAAAACTCTGTACTTATATATATTCTATATTACAGTAATGTGTAGTATCTGTCTGTCGCACATGATCTCAGTTTACCTTGTTGAAGAATGCTCTCTCCTCCTGTGAGAACTGCCCGCGGGTTGTCCCGTATCCCGCAACTGCCTGCGCGCACAGCCGCATAAGTCGACCAGAGTTTGAATACAGCAATGCCATATTTGCCCTAGAGAGATGACAATCAGTTACAGCCAATCACGTAATCTCAAAACCGGTAAACAATGCCTTGAAAATCCTAAAGTGATTACTAGAATACAGCCAAATAAGGTTGATAGTGCTTCATTTACCCTAACGAAATAGCAAAAAGCTACATCAGAAAAAGTTCAGAATTGGTTACATTAGTTTCAATGAATTTTAGGCTGAAAGTATATTTTGTAAAAACCCGCACAGGCAGACCTTGTCGTGTTATTATAAGGCGCGCGCGATCATCCGGGAACTACGCATTTCAGGCGGGAAAAACCATCAGATACCTGTCGTCAATAGTCTCGAAGGCGCGTATTCCACTCTCAAAGAACGAGATGCTTTTCCGCCATAAGTCCCGCTCGGCGCTAGTCGGGGGTACCTCGCGGTGTAGCTCTGCTGCTGCGCAGTTCATATAATGCACGCCCAACTCGTTCTTGACGTTGCCAACGCGACGAGCGATGCTCACGAACTCCTCCTCTTGAGTATCTTTACCCATCAGGTCTAGCGCCGCCTCGTACAGCTCAACACTGCAAATGTGATACACCGTTATTTGTCTTTTCAGTCTCAACGGAACTTCCAAATCGACAGGGGTGGGGTGACAGTGAGCGCCTATAAATTTAGCTTTCTGCTGAGTGGTTCGTGCAAGCGCTTTCGCTTTTGACTAGCTTTGGAAGCCTTAAATGTGAGAGCCGCCAAAGTTCCAAAGTCGTTACTTCCGAGAAAGTCCCGATTTAATGGTATAACATTTTAAATTAAATTTCCACGCCATTCCTAATTCGCCCATGTGCCTAAGCCGCCGCAGAAATCCCGGTCCCAACAACATAAAAACAATTGATTTTGCATCGCGTTAGTCCCGACGCGCGCCAAACATTCGAGTAATCATTATTTGACATTTTAAGCTGTTTTAGCCGCTGCGAATTTTTCCCGTCGCCTTCTACAGAAGGCATTCGCAGCGGCTAAAAAAGCTTAAAATGACTAATAATGGCAGGTTTGAGTAGCAGCAATGTCAAGCTACTGTTTTATTTTCAAATCAGCATATTTATTTCAACGAGATTTGTTCGCTCATACAAACTCTGTACGCTCATACTAACTCTGTAATAAACCTACACTCGCCGTGAGCCTGGGCTACCTGTGTAGTCATGACACAGTCATTGATGTATTGATTACGGTAATCAAACTACAAGTGTTCACATGGTAACGTAGTAGCTATCTCTTCTTCAAGTCGAGATGCACATTCAAGTCGTCATTTTGGCAGGTTACACACAAATCGTCGAAATGACGACTTACACGTAGGTCGTCTATAAGCCGTCATGAAAATCTTAGTCCCGAAAGTGTCGACTTAGGCGATGTTTACTGTACTTTTACTCGTTTTTACTCGCGCACAATTAGGCGACCGCCATCTTGTTTTGTTCTGGCGGTGCACCAGTTTGATAAGAAAGGAAGGGTGGACACGCGCCCAAAAATCGCTAATATATAGATTTAGGCACTGCCTTAAAGCGGAGCCAGCATTGAACACCTTTTGTGTTGACTGATCGAGGTATTTTTGGGGGATCTAGATTCCTGCTCTTTACTGAGATTTATTTATTGTACCAACCAAATGGATCCAGCCCTTATTCAATAATTTCAATTATGCAGTACATCAAAGTTAACAAACACAATTCCTGGTGTGAATATGGCTGTCAAAGTTGTCAAGAGTCTAATTGTAAATTCTAGGCTTATGGGCTTATACGCGGATATCTAAGCATTTTTC
This sequence comes from Nematostella vectensis, assembly GCF_932526225.1. Classification (NCBI taxonomy): domain Eukaryota; kingdom Metazoa; phylum Cnidaria; class Anthozoa; order Actiniaria; family Edwardsiidae; genus Nematostella; species Nematostella vectensis. The sequence continues at coordinate 12,299,587 of NC_064039.1, forward strand.
AAAAATACAAGACTGCGATAACCTACAACAACCAAATTTGGCATGGTGAATAACCATAGGAGAAAAACATGATCTGCACAGTCTTTTGCCATGGAAGCAGCAAATGTGCATATTAATTAGCTAACAACTTTAAAAGAAAATGGGGAAAACTTATGCAGTGTAAATTGGTGTTCTAAGCACATATATTTATTCATAATCAAAAGCCCCATAATAAATAGCCTTTGCATCTGGTCCATCGACCCCGTTAACATGACAACGGTTACCGTGGTAACATAAAAAATCTATATCTCGCTAAAATTAATAGCTAGACCAGGTGCAAAGGCTATTTCATACATGTGTTATGCCAATAAACAAATGTATGGCTTAAGATTTCTAAATTGTTTTGCCTAAATGTTCCCCATTTTTACTTGAATTATTCTAGCTAATTAAAATTCAAATTTATGCAATTGGGCGTGTTTCCATGGCAACAACAATTCCAACTGTTGTAAGTTACCACGATCTACCACTATACCAAGATTTATTGCTAAACCATGTATACTTCGCGAGATATTCAAGAAAATCACTTTGTTCCGCGTATAAGCCCATTACATATTGGTGCACCCCCCTTTACCATATAGTGGCCCGTTGTTGCTAGTGTTATAAAGTTTAAGTATCTTGCCCTAAAAACCCTTCCCCTTAATAATAATTCCATTAATGTACATTTGTAAAGCTACATTCAGACAAGCTTTGTCCTTGCAAAGAACAAGTAATGGATGAAACAGGATTTCAAAGATGGAATATAGTGTCAGACACAATTTTAGATAAGATGCAATACTGAAGTTTTAATGTACCATTTTAAGTGGTGATTTTCCATCCCCATAGAAATTAATATCTACAAATATACATCCAGTAATGCATTATATTTTGGTGTTTTTAGAAACCCTGGATCCAACCATTCCAATGAAATAAATATAAACCTCTAAAATAAATGTAATGGGAAAGAGACTTGGAAAGGAAATCCTTAAAAGAAGATATAAGTGAAAGTACTAAATAAAAATTTCTAATCTAAAAATCAAATCTGTTCATTAATTTATTTTTGGTGTAGAGGGGAAATAGCAAAGAGCATCAATTGCATAAAAATAGTCAACAGGGAGAAGGAAAAGAAAGAAATATCACTCTTCTTAAAATGTTTGAAAAGAAAATATAATAAAAATAATGTGATAATTATATTCAGTACTTTCCTAAAATATCCCCTTTCCCATTATCTTTAGGTTGATAGAAAACTGTTTTCTTTACAGATTTATTATTTAAAAAGCAAAAGTTGGTTTATAGTTTTATACAATATAAGTATCTTGTTCTAAAAAAAAACCTATTGAGTGTGTACTGCTGAATCACATAGTAATGCCCTAGTCATTTGAGCCCCCTCCCTTATGGTCCTGGGGAAGTCAGGGGTTAAGGTGGGGTTTTAGATTACTTTTTAACCAGAATATGTCAAGAGGGGTGGTGGTATTGACTGTTTTTGAATCTTAACTTGGAAACAGGCTTTTATTAAAGTTAAATCCCCCACCTTTCCCTGGGACCATGGGTGTGGGGGTATCAAATGACTAGTGAATAAGAACTCCCTACTGTTATCTTTCAAGACATGATTTTCAATTCTCATGTCTTCCAGTCTTTAGCATTCCTCTTGGCCCTCAGGTAGTCCCTGGTTCATAAAAGAGTGAAATTTCTTTCAAAACAATCTTTTCTTCAAGACATTTATAATCTGACTAATTACCACAACTATTTGAAAAAATAAACACATGAGATGCAAGAAGCAGACAATAACAACAATACATATTGGCAATAGGGGTTGAATTTTTTTTTATCCTCGGAAAGTTGAAAAAGTTGCTGTATCTTCTAAGGATATGTATCTTCTTAGGACTAAGAGCACAGGATATAAAGACAAGAACGGTTGTCTTCAGCAGTATATGACAAATGTAACACGATATTGGTTAGCCTTTATGAAATATTTCAACACAATCAAGATATTTCAACACAATCAATTCAGAACAAAGAATGTCAAAACAAAAGGTGTTATGCTCAAATAATTTGATTACTAAGTTAAGTACTCGTATTCTCAAAGCAAACAAAAAAGACAACAAAAAGCCCAATAACTGTCATATCCTAAATAGACAATACAAATCGTCGTCTGAAACTCACCTTGCATTGTTTTTGTCGCTTTCTTGTGGTTGTGGTCGCTTTTTAATGTGAACTGTTACTTACTTAAATTTACTAGCTAAAACCAGACATATCCTTACATAAATCTTGGCGTGAATGAATGTTAGTAGATCTCCTCTAGTTGACTTTATACTTAAGTCACAAAATTTGAGGCAAAAAGACATGAACTTCGAGGCATGACAAGAACTTTTTCTCTTGCTCCGTGCTTGTATTTAGCCGCCATTTCGGGGCCGAATGGGGCCTGAGAGTTGCGCGGCTGACTGACTGGCGAGTGTCACCACAGGGTACCCGCGCAATGATCACCAAAAGCAAGTCGCATAGTTATACCATATTTCTATACCTATGGAGCTCCGCGCACGGCCTACGGTCGCGCTGGCTCCGCTAATAAACGCCTGCGAACAGGCAAGGCTTTCTTAAAGCTTTTTATTTTGGAAAACTGTCAGCATGGACTTCTTGTACCAATTGAGTCCATTCTTCCCAAGGCAAAAATATCAGAATTTTCAAGATTCAAAGTATGTGGAAACAATCTTGTCAATCTTCCTGGTGCACTTCAATTTATTTGTACTTATGCCGACATATTTATTGGTTACAGAAAAAAAAAGTTAAACAAATTTGAATGATTCTAACGAAACAAACAGTTTTGCTGTATCTACTATTTAGATAGACGACGGCTTTCGTGAAAGGGCCCATTCCTGTGTCTGACAGCCTGGCCTTTTTTTCGGAACCACGAAACAGTTCCGTAAAATGGTAGAGATCGACAGAGCCAAAAAATGGCAAGTTTTCCCAAAATAAGGTCTTGTTAACTTCGGTAAGCTTGAATTTTTGCATAGAGGTTCCTTATGTTATGTAAACTAACACATCAAAAAGTGTATTTTTTCTAATGGATTCGTCTTCGAGATATGAGGCTTGAAGTGCAATTTTCAAATGTTCAAAGTACATGAATTCTCCTTGTTTTTAGTCGGGCTCTGATCAGAAATTAAGCCAACTTTTCTCGCTAATATCTAAATTTCATATCTTCAAAATTTCTTTAAAATTTGGAATTACGCTTATGGTCAGAGGAACTCCTTGTATGCGGAATCTTTAGCATATATATTGAGAATTGGAAAATGTCATGCCATTTTTTTGCTCTGTCGTCGAGATCGGAAGGTCTCCCCCATCACCCATCGCCTGGGTCTTCTACTGATCAGTGTCAAGCGTGTCACTGTGTACCTTCATCATCATCACTGATTTGCAATTTCCTTTAGATAATTACATGCCTATAGAAGAGATAATTAAAGCCGCATTGTCAGCAGTTTACACTTCCGGTCGATTACCTAACAATCTTCGATGATTTGTGACGGGAAACGCGAAAAATATTTCAAAATTGTAAAAGCAGTGTGTCTATTGGAAGTTTCTTTGAGGATGTGACTGATAATTTAGAGCGGATGGCCTGTTAAATAGCGCGGATTCTAATAGATTCTTTTGTATCTTGTCGGTTGGTTGAGGTTTCCGTCGGCTCTTAAACTGAAACCACGAAGCTCTTTCCCTGCAATTGCTTTTCTACTCTGTTTACGGGTGATTTTCTAACAGCTAATTGTTATTCTCAAGGCTGGCTATATCCTAAAACATTAAGGGGGTAATAATTGATGATTATGTTGAGGATAGTGATGATAGTAATAAAAACGACCGACGAATTATGAATTATATTATTGATGAAGATGGTAATGCTAACAGTTTTAGTTTAGGGTGAGATAGATGATGGTGATTATGACGATGATAGTAATAGTAAAGATGACGTCTGTGAATAAGATAAAAATGTTGATGATAACGATGCCGAAAATGATGACGATGGTGATTATATACGCCTATTCCAAATAGGGTTGCACTCAGAGAATTCATGTGTTGTAACGCGCAATGCTTCATGGGTATCAATCAAATAGGCAAATGAGCGTAAATAAAATAAAATCCAGGTTATGAAAATTGTTGGTTTCTTGTTTGTGTGCCTGTAAATATTATTCATATAAGACCTGGATTCAGCCATTTATACGTTACCAATAAGCCATTGCAGGATACGTACGACACAGATTCTCTAGTGCAACCTTATTTGAAATAGGTTTATAAAATGTCAATGGTGATGATGTTGATGAAAACAACCGCATCAGGTCAGATGACTAGGAATCAACTCTTTGATGACCCTCTTAACATTCTCCCTTAGGTCCTTTCTCTTCCAACAGTAAAGCAGCGGATTGAGACTAGAGTTCAAAAATATGATCGTCACCGAAACCTGCACAGCTCTCTCAAGCCATTCATTAAGACCGAGAAAGAAGACCAGCCCGGAGCAGAGAATGTACGGCACGTAGCAAAAGAGAAACAGCAGAAACACATAGAAGGTTCCCTTGACGGATTTCCGGTTTCGCCTCATGGTGTTTGTACCATCACTTGTCTCGCTTACGGCAAGGCTCTGAACTTGTATCTGCCGTCTGTGACGCCGTATGACCCGGTAGATCTTGAGGTACGCGACCACATTCAGGAGCACGAAAAACAGTATGATCCCTAGCGTCACAAAAGCGAAAGTCTCGCCCCACTTAAAGACGAACACCCAAAGAACAGAGTACACTGCGAGGGAGATCCAACTAGTGATTGTCAGTAAGATGGAGCGGGGTACGGTGACTATCCATACGTACTTCAGGTTAAGGTACAGCGCGAGGTAAAGATCACAATTCATGAGGGAAACACCAATAAAAGAGATCCCGGCGAAGTAAATGCAGAGCACTGAGAATGCACCAACAAGGGTGCAGTGCTTTGCCATTACACCAAGTCCTTGTAGAGCCATCACTGCTGAACATAAAGGCTGGATACAAACCCCGACGGCCAGGTCAGAGATAGCGAGGTTGCACAGGAAGATGTAGGACGGCGTGCGGAGAGAGGGCGACTTCAGGACAGTAAGGAGGATGAGAGCGTTGAGTGTGGCAGCGATGACAGAGAAGACGCCATTCACTGCGCTCAGCACGAAATACGTAGTGCTTAACTCCTCCCATGTGACGAATATGAAGCACTTAGTACGATTGTTGTCAAAAACACTCATGTTCGCTATACCAGTCAAGCGATTTCTAAGAAGGCACCTTTTTTAGGATAGTTCTATTGCTACTACACTTCCATCCAAACACTAGACGCTCTCTCAAGTTTCTTTTTTTTTTCTTGCTCTCTTGATTAATTTTCGTTTTTTTCCCTCTCAAACGTTCAATTTACATTCAGCAACATTCAATTTACTATCACCATCCGAATGCCATCGGTTCCCTGCTCTGTCGGATGTTTCTTTACAGCCACAGCACGGCATACATTGAGATTTCGATTCACAGCTAGCAGGTGTCCAATCACAGAGGACGAGGATGAATTTACTTTGAGTTTCTAGAAAGAAGGTCCTCGCATAGATCCTACCAATATGTTAAAGTTGCTGATATACGAATCCAAGCAGATCTTGTGTTCTCAAGAAATCCCAAGAGTCCCAAGAAATATTAGCAATAGGAAAACAGTATCGCCAACTGGCGATGTTCCTTCTTTTCCACTGCGTTTTCCAGTCGCAATCAGTTCCAAGCAGTTTTTAGAGATAATTTCAATTATTAGGATACGAAGAAAAGTTTTACTTCACCGCGCAGCGAGTAGCAGAGTTAAAACTGCTTAATTGTCTAGCAAGATATGTTGTTAATACAGACAGTGCCAACCCAGAAGGAACAAATGAGCAAATCTCGAGTAAAAACAAACATGATGTATTTGAATCGTTGAAATTAAAATTAATTAATTAAAATTAAAAGAGACTAAACAACAACATAAAAAGTATATGGAAGCTTGAAATCAACAAGATCCAGCTTATAATTATAAATACAAGAGACAAAAAGAAAACAAAGTTCGAAAATGTAAGAAATAAAAGCTAGCCCTTTAAAAAAAATTAAACACAGCTGTTTGTATTTGTTGTTGACTACAATTAATAAAAGAGCTATGTGGCGGAAAATGTTATTGGAAAACTTTAATAACGAAATGAATAGAATAAAAAAAACATATAGCAAATTTAGTAATTACAATTCTAACAGATGGCCGGATAATATACATTTGTGAGTAACACAAGTCCTAAAATAAAAAAGAAGTCGGTAAGAACGGACAGAAGATGCTGATAATTAGAGAAAATCATTATTGGTGCATCAGTTTTGGGAATAAAAATCAATTTTGAAAAATCGAGACTTTTAATATACGTGGGCGTGTTTGTACATCTCACCTCAGGAGTGATTTCCAATAGAAAACAATTTAACTCCAATTTCATCACAATTTTGTCACTTCAAGTCAGATAAAACCACATTACCATACTTTGTGTTTAGGCGATTTTCAATATTTAAAAAGTATGAGGTATTATTTTAGAAAACATAAAATGGACAACTAACCGCCTGCAAACGAAAATTTTCACGCGAAAATTCATAAAATTCTGATTAAAACCGTAACGATCAGACTTAAAGGTGGATAAACTATTCGGCATTATAAATGAGTTTTTTAATCTTTTTTTTTTAATTTTGAAAAACCGTTTCGAAGGCAGTTTAACTGAATAGAGAACGTAAACAACTTTCAGAACTAAAAACTTGGTTAAATCAGGAATTATTAAAAAAAAAAGATGGGTCTTATCCGGCATATGATCCGGCGTATGCGCTCCCGAAATATATAAATATAAATATATAAAAAATAATATAATAATACATAGAAAATAACGTCAAACGTCACATTTCATCAAATTACATCCATAAACCAACGCTATAGACCAAGCCAATAGTCTCATGTTAAGTTGTATGTATTAGTACGTGAAAAGGCCTTAACAGCGGTTGGACCGACTAAGTACGCAGCTGCTTTGTCTCCTATTATCTTTGTTCTACAAAGGAGTTCTTTTGTCTCTATTCTTCTCTTTCTTTGTGTCGAGGTGCGGATATTGTTCATTTGCCCAATCAAATTGCATCTTGTAAGAGCTGCGTACTCACCCGTTGAACCTTCGTTTGCGCATATCGCGTTACCAGGGATGGGTGATGTATCATTGCATGCCTAATCAGTCACAAAACCCAGATGGTCGTGGTCTACCCTGGAGAAGTATAATAAGACGAAAATTCGGAAGAGTCGAGTACCAGTTTTTGGTGAACTATGCGAGCCTAATATTAAAATATAGCCCTAGAAGATAATGTTCGATAATATAGGTCTGGAAACCAAAGAATATATAGTTGCATAATCTTGTACTATTCATATTTTAAGCCTTATACCGTAGGTCGATAGCCCTTAGAGGAATTAGCCGAAAAAGATAGCGTAAACGTGCTATGTATATACGGCTATCTTGTATGAAGCCAATCGAACAACCCTCAATAGTTCAGTTTCAAATTCTGTTCCCGCTGGACATAAGCAAGGACAAGGATAAAATATAGCACGAACTATCGGACACAGCGTTCGCTAATCCAGCAACATCATACGTTTGGCATTGTTTTATTTTGGGATCAAAGAAATTCCCGCTGGTATACACATGGAACTTGTCAAAAACCCAAACTCGCGTTCATTTAGTACAAGTCTTTGCTTTGTCAAATAAATGGCTTCCGGCTTTTCAAAGTATTCGCTAGCAGTTAACACACATTCGACAATCTTCGAAAAATATCAAGCGATCGGCATTCCCTCCTCAAACTAATTCTCCCGTGTTTAGTACAAGTCTTTGCTTTGTCAAATAAATGGCTTCCCGCTGTTTAAAAGTATTCGCTAGCAGTTAACACACATTCGAAAATCTTCAAGGAATATCAAGCGATCGGCATTCATTCCCCAAACTAATTCTCTGTCTAATACAAGTCTTTGTCAAATAAATGGCTTCTCGCTGTTCCAGCTGTTATTAAGCCCTGGATCATACGTTACCGTTCGTCAAACCGTTTATTTTGCATCTGTTCGCGAACAGTCTATATGTTCGCGAATTTCGCGAACTTTGTTCGCGAAAGTTTCGCGAACAATGTCCCTATGTTCGTGAGCGGTACTGTAAAAGAATGCGAACCTGGACTATTTCATCTTGCTTCCAATATTTATTGGTCGAAGAAGTGGCAAATTCGATATCTATAAAACAGTGAAACCTCAATACAACGAATTTCGGAATAAAGATCCACATGCCGTCCCTAAATAACGATATTATAACGACCATAACGACCATAACTAATTTTCCAAAGTACAGAATCGATACTTAGACATACGGGTTCGGGTGTGGCATGCATTTGCTCTGTCGTAATTTTTTTTTTTGTTTCTCTATTTTTTTTTTGCCCAACAAAAGAATTGTATCTCAACTTTTTGATATAACGGTTGTTTAGACTTTTTAGCCAAATATCATATGCTAAGATTTTCTTTATTTTCTGGATATAACGCTGTACGCCTTGTCAAAGTACCGCTGTACTATTCAAAACTGCCTTACAGTCGACCCATATATACTACTTCTAACAATTAATTACAGTTGACCCATATATACTACTTCTAACTATTAATTAACGGAATTGAACTCACCTAGTACAAAAGTTCCTTTCCATGGAAACGATAAATTCCACTTTGCTATAAAACGTGCCAGGTATACCGCTGACACACTCGCCTGCCGACTCAGACAGCGCGAGGTCATCGCTAGACAAGTTTTTGAAGTCTTCGCCGTGCATGGAAAGGCCTTCGGTACACTTGGCCAGCATCAGGTAAGCGTCAGCACATGCGCACAAGACTGAACGCAATATGGCACTGTCTTGGCTAGAAGTCGAGGTCCTATCCGCGAATCTCTGCTGGGCTTCAAAACACTTGAATGCCAGTTTACAAAACCTTAAGCCTCGTCCGTATTTTCCGTTCGAGTTCGAGACACAAGCTAGTGAATGGTAAACCGTGGCAGCCTTACGTAGGAGTAGCGCAGTGGACTTGGACTTCCATTTAACAGGCTTAATGAGGATTAAGGAGTTCTTTCCTGGAATGTCTGGCTTGGCGATGGGGAGTGGATCGGGGGAACTGGGCTCAGGTTTATTGACGTGTCGTATGGATAACGCCGTGGAGGGGATGGGGGCCTGGGACGAGGCTTGACTGTTGCCATGGTGAAGCTCATCATGCGATGCGGCCGCCATTTTGAGGCACAGTAAGCCCTAATGTGCACCATTAATTGATTTTGTTAACAAAGACAAAACTAATTCTCCCAGTGCACAGGTTTAAACGCGAAACCGCGCTATAAAAGGAATGGGGACGCCCTCTTTTCACACCTCGAGAAGTTTGAAAACAGAACCAACATGGCAGACTAACCGTTAGGCAGAGCGATAGACACAAAATTTCATAATAAAACTCTGAATGCGTCCTTATATGCGTCATTATAAGATTCCCCCACAGACTCGGTGTCGAGTTGGGCACCCTGTGGACCCTAGGGAATTGAACTTTTCCGCTTAAATTCTCGTATTGATGTTGTGATGTACGTAGAAACATGTAGTTACCTTCACGATGTAAGAAAGCGCAGCCTTGCATCTTTGTTCCACATTCCCAGTCAACATCGAGCCCATCTGCGATGCACACAATATAATGTCAGAAACGAGTTCCATAAAGTAACTCCATAAAATCAGTAGCGGATCTACGGGCGAGGGTTAAGGGGGTTTAAACCTCCCCCCTTGGGCTGCCAGAAAGCCATATGCAACAAAAAAAAAAATTACCCTCTCCCCCCTTTGTCACTGACTCAAACCCCCCTTTAACGAAAGGCTAGAACCCCCCTCTGAAAAAAAAGCGTGTGAGAGAGATCAATGCAGAGCTATTTTAATGTTATATTTTCACACGCTTATGTTGTTGTAAAGTCTCCTCACCTGCTTCACTTCGTCCTGGTACATGCCAGGAGTGGAGAGTTCACGAACGTCGAGAATCTATTTGCAGAGCAACAAACATAAGATTAACCACGAAGACCACAAGACAAAGGAAATACGAGCATATTCTTTGTGGTCAGTCGAGCAAGATGTTGGCGCTGTTTGTACGGGACCTACAATCCCGCCCAAAGTATCGTACAAAACTCCCAGCAATCAAGAAATTCCCGTTAAACGACTTATACAAAAGGTTAACAAGTGCACGCATGCGAAGCTATTCATTATTACTGTAATCCATAATCTTCTATCGTAGGCCTTTCCTTATTGTTCTCTACAAACTTTAGTGATACCTCCATGAAGTAGCCACCTATCAAAAGACGCCGCCCTTTCTAAAACGGCCAACTCACCTACTCTATCTTACCTCTATTAAGGGGAAACATTGCACAGTCCACAGGGTGGCCGCAAAATGGAGGTATCACTGTATGTTTTAATACTGACAATTACAGAGTTTCATTATGAGGGGCATTCTTAGAGTCAAGCATGGCTATTTATATATAATGTATAAGTTATTACTCACATTTACACTCTCGTCCGGTGGGGTATTTTCATTATCCTCTGTGCAATCACCCAGGGTAAGGTCCTCTTTCGAGCTGTGTTGTGATTCTCCTGATGACTCGTGTGGTGTAATATGCACATTATCGGGAGAGTAGAGTTCTGATAGCAGATAATTAGCCGATGCCACGATCTGCAAGAAAAGAAATTCCCGAATGAGACAGACTCGGTGTACTGTATATACCTGTTTTCACAACTTTAACTGTTTCTTATACCTCAGGGAAATTATGCTCTTCAATCAGTGTTAAACAGTTATCAAGCAGCAGTCGAACGGTGCCTTGTTCCCTGAAAATACATCTCAGAAATAAATTTAATGAATAAAACTTAAATTATAACGATTCCTGAATTCCACGTCCATGTTAGTTCATGTTCTCTCATCACTTTTCTTAATTATTACAGTTACACAATTCTTCTTCTTCTTCAACTTCTTTTTTAAATGATAGAAAAACTTAATCCTTCGATAATGAATGTGTGAACACACATTACCGTGAATTTAGCCTTCTTTGCTTCATCATATTCTTCGCCACTCTGCAAAAAAAAAACATGACCTCAGAAAATAAAAATAAAAACAAAAAACGCACATCTTACTAAAACTAAAGGACATGGGAATGCTGGTAATATAATTCCAATTTAATATTGCCTCTTTGATTAATTAACAAGTAAGTGATAAACGTCTTGATCAATGTCAAGTTCAAAAAAAGCATAATCAAAGGTTCCTGATCTATTTGCTAACGATAACAGCAATCAACATGGGGTAGTAGGACTGCTACCGTGTCATATGGTTATAGTTTTCATATTTTTTTTTCATATAAGAGTTTGTTCGAGAAATTACGGTAAGTAAAGAAAATAACAGTTATAGGGGCCATTTCAGAATTTCGCTTACCTGAAGAACAGCATACCCACAGGAACAGTGAACAGATTCTGGTAGTTATTCCCATCCCGCTAGGATTTAGAAGGACAAGACTACTAGGTCATCGATAGTCATAGAGACAGTCGAGTCCACACGATCACTCTACTATCACGTCACGAAAACCTAACGTCATAGCAAATCCAGGGCAAAGATAAAGTTGTGTACACACGATCACTCTACGATCACGTCACGAAAACCTAACGTCATAGCTAATCCAGGGCAAAGATAAAGTCGAGTCCACACGATCACTCTACGATCACGTCACGAAAACCTAACGTCATAGCTAATCCAGGGCAAAGATAAAGTCGTGTACACACGATCATGTAATGCAAAGTTTACGACACGTTCACAGTTGTATCATTCCGACACATTCACGGGTATTCATAGCATTAAAAAAAGAAAAAAAGTCGACCACGTAAACCTCACATACCTCTTCACAGATTGAAGTGAGATCGTAGAGCTTCACAACTTCGCTATCGTTACCTGTAACATTGACAAAATTAATAAACATTCGGAAGGAAACAACTGCGACTGAAGATGCTTTCGCGCTTGTAAACATTGGGAAGTAATACAGCGGAAAGGAGGCGAAGGAACGAAACGATCCCTCTTTCTTCATTCCTTATCTCTAATTATGTACTCATGTAATCATGTACTACATGATATAACCATTGTCTAGAACAATGTCAACAAATTTTTATCACAAAATATATTTTAGCAGTTTCCTATAAAGTTCCCTTTAGGGGATACAAAAGCATACTCCAAATTAATTGAAGAGTAGTTTTAGTAGTAGTTACCCTTTTCCTATAAAGTTCCCTTTAGGGGATACAAAAGCATACTCCAAATTAATTGAAGAGTAGTTTTAGTAGTAGTTACCCTTTTCCTATAAAGTTCCCTTTAGGGGATACAAAAGCATACTCCAAATTAATTGAAGAGTAGTTTTAGTAGTAGTTACATTTCAAACAGATAGAAGATCTATTTTGTATTTGATATTGGCGCCACCACAGAATTGTCCAAGGTGTACAGTCAGCAGGTGTGTCCTTTAAATCCAAGAATTATCATAACTTGAAAATAATACTCAGCTTATTAATGAAAATCCTGACATTTGTAGAGCCATGAGGTGTGCAACCCGAGAATTGTTATAACATGGAAAGAATACTTGGCTTATCAATAGAAATAACCTTCATGAAAACAAGAGGTTACCCCTTCAACCTGAAAATAATTACAACATGGAAGGAAAACCAGCTTGTCATTAGAAATCCTGACCTTTGTAGAGCCAGTAGGTGTGGCCCTCCTGCGTGCAGTTTGACTTCATAAAAGACAAGAGGTTCTTTGCTATGTCCTTGACGACCTATTGGCGAGACAACAACAAGTATAAAAATAAATTCAAATTCCGTCAGACAAGGTATCACTGGCTCGAAGATATGAAGATTCACTGGAGCAACATATCTCAATGTTCTTATGTGAGAGGATACAAAAAGTGCAGCATCAAGTGATATTGGTACTAAACGGCTACTTCTAAAAAATGCAAAGCTAAATCTTAATTTAGTTTGATTTTAGCTTAATTTCAAAGCCCACCTGAGGCGAGAAGGTGCTATCCTTGAGATTGGGCAGTTCTTCTGTCTTGTATAGCTCATAATACTGAAGGCACAATAATTCAGTTCATTGAAATTGGAACAATATTTATGACAGTTTTCACTGTTAAAAAAACAACGTTACATACACATGTGTGCGTTAAAAAAATACTACTAAACTAAGAATTTTTACAATTATATTGAATTAAGCGTAATTTATACAAGCATAGACATTGAGAAAATAGTTCATATTCTTCGTTCGATCAAAGGTGAAGACAAAAATGAAAGAAACTTTGAGGGTAAGATCAATGTGCATCTATCGTGGCTCAGACGGCTACTCCACATAGCTGTCTTATTTAAGCTTACCAACCCGTAATCATGGGACATTAAAGAACCACTGCAAAAAGGCGATGTCCATCTTTAGTACAAGCACTTGTCGCAAAACCAAATTGACTAAATCTACTTCTTTTTGAGTCAACTGGGTGCAGGCAACGGAGCGTTTCATTAGCAGTTGGGTTAAGATCCAATGTAATGTAAACCATGTGAACCATGTAAACCATGTGTACCATGTACTTTTTCAGTGTGGCGTGACTTTTTAAGTGGTGGCACGCTCTTCAGCTTTTAGTGACAAAATAACAACAACTAAAAGCAACTTAATCTGCTCTTAAGAAGATTCGGACAGAACTGTCTTGTTTTAATTCGAAAGAATTACTGCAGTCATTTCTGTGTTGATTTAGGTGTAGTAATCTTGGTGTTTGGCACACATATTCACATGAAAATTTAATGAAAATGGATTATTCTGGATAAAGTCGGCTCCAATTGCCCTTTTCTTTCGTACTTTATACAGTGGTATGGTACCTGAACTATCCCATCCACATGGTAACACATGGCGACCTCGGGCACATTACACATGAGGTTATCCAACCAGTAGTCCAGCCCAGTCAGCACATTTATTGGTTTGTCACAGTCCCTGCAAAAAAAACGAGAAAAATCATGTTATCAATCATAGTATTAGGGGATGTTGGCTCATCCTATTTCTAGCGTTAAGGAGCATAAATCATGATATGAGGGGATGTTAGCTCACCCTATTTTTAGCGATAAGGAGCATAAATCATAACATGAGGGGATCTTGGCTCACCCTATTTCTAGTGATAAGGAGCAGATATCATGATATGAGGGGATGTTGGCTCAACCCATTTCTAGTGTAAGGAGCATAAATCATGATATGAGGGGATGTTGGCTCACCCTATTTCTAGCGTCAAGGAGCAGATATCATGATATGAGGGGATGTTGGCTCATCCTATTTCTAGTGATAAGGAGCATAAATCATGATATGAGGGGATCTTGGCTCACCCTATTTCTAGTGATAAGGAGGAGAAATCATGATATGAGGGGATCTTGGCTCACCCTATTTCTAACGATGAGGATCAGAGATCATGATATGAGGGAATGTTGGCTCATCCTATTTCTAGCGATAAGGAGCATAAATCATGATATGAGAGGATGTTGGCTCACCCTATTCTAGCGATAAGGAGCATAAATCATGATATGAGGGGATCTTGGCTCACCCTATTTCTAACGATGAGGAGCAGATATCATGATATGAGGGGATGTTGGCTCATCCTATTTCTAGCGATAAGGAGCATAAATCATGATATGAGGGGATCTTGGCTCACCCTATTTCTAGCGATGAGGATCAGAGATCATGATATGAGGGAATGTTGGCTCACCCTATTTCTAGCAAGGATCAGAAATCATGATATGAGGGGATGTTGGCTCACCCTATTTCTTGTGATAAGGGGCATAAATCATGATATGAGGGGGAGTTAGCTCACCCTATTTTTAGCGATAAGGAGCATAAATCATGATATGAGGGGATGTTGGTTCATCCTATTTCTAGCAAGAATCAGAAATCATGATATGAGGGGATGTTGGCTCACCCTATTTCTAGCGATGAGGAGCAGATATCATGATACGAGGGGATGTTGGCTCAACCCATTTCTAGTGATAAGGAGCATACAGTATAACATGATATGAGGGGATGTTGGCTCACCCTATTTCTAGTGATAAGGAGGAGAAATCATGATATGAGGGGATCTTGGCTCACCCTATTTCTAGTGATAAGGAGCATAAATCATGATATGAGGGGATCTTGGCTCACCCTATTTCTAGTGATAAGGAGCATAAATCATGATATGAGGGGATGTTGGCTCATCCTATTTCTAGCAAGGATCAGAAATCATGATATGAGGGGATCTTGGCTCACCCTATTTCTAGTGATAAGGAGGAGAAATCATGATATGAGGGGATCTTGGCTCACCCTATTTCTAGCGATGAGGAGCATAAATCATGATATGAGGGGATGTTGGTTCATCCTATTTCTAGCAAGGATCAGAAATCATGATATGAGGGGATCTTGGCTCACCCTATTTCTAGTGATAAGGAGGAGAAATCATGATATGAGGGGATCTTGGCTCACCCTATTTCTAGCAAGGAGCATAAATCATGATATGAGGGGATGTTGGCTCACCCTATTTCTAGCGATAAGGAGCATATATCATGATATGAGGGAATGTTGGCTCACCCTATTTCTAGCAAGGATCAGAAATCATGATATGAGGGGATGTTGGCTCACCCTATTTCTAGCGATAAGGAGGAGAAATCATGATATGAGGGGATCTTGGCTCACCCTATTTCTAGCGATAAGGAGCATATATCATGATATGAGGGGATGTTGGCTCACCCTATTTCTAGCAAGGATCAGAAATCATGATATGAGGGGATGTTGGCTCACCCTATTTCTTGTGATAAGGAGCATAAATCATGATATGAGGGGATGTTAGCTCACCCTATTTCTAGTGATAAGGATCATATATCATGATATGAGGGGATCTTGGCTCACCCTATTTCTAGCGATGAGGATCAGAGATCATGATATGAGGGAATGTTGGCTCACCCTATTTCTAGCAAGGATCAGAAATCATGATATGAGGGGATGTTGGCTCACCCTATTTCTAGCAAGGATCAGAAATCATGATATGAGGGGATGTTGGCTCAACCCATTTCTAGTGATAAGGAGCATAAATCATGATATGAGGGGATGTTGGCTCATCCTATTTCTAGCAAGAATCAGAAATCATGATATGAGTGGATGTTGGCTCACCCTATTTCTAGCGATGAGGAGCAGATATCATGATATGAGGGGATGTTGGCTCATCCTATTTCTAGCAAGAATCAGAAATCATGATATGAGTGGATGTTGGCTCACCCTATTTCTAGTGATAAGGAGCATAAATCATGATATGAGGGGATGTTGGCTCACCCTATTTCTAGTGATAAGGAGGACAAATCATGATATGAGGGGATCTTGGCTCACCCTATTTCTAGAGGCGAGGAGCAGATATCATGATATGAGGGGATCTTGGCTCACCCTATTTCTAACGATGAGGAGCAGATATCATGATATGAGGGGATCTTGGCTCACCCTTTTTCTAGCGATAAGGAGCAGATATCATGATATGAGGGGATGTTGGCTCACCCTATTTCTAGCGATAAGGAGCATATATCATGATATGAGGGGATCTTGGCTCAACCCATTTCTAGCGGCGAGGAGCAGATATCATGATATGAGGGGATGTTGGCTCACCCTATTTCTAGTGATAAGGAGGAGAAATCATGATATGAGGGGATGTTGGCTCACCCTATTTCTAGCGATGAGGATCATATATCATGATATGAGGGGATCTTGGCTCAACCCATTTCTAGCGGCGAGGAGCAGATATCATGATATGAGGGGATGTTGGCTCACCCTATTTCTAGTGATAAGGAGGAGAAATCATGATATGAGGGGATCTTGGCTCAACCCATTTCTAGCGGCGAGGAGCAGATATCATGATATGAGGGGATGTTAGCTCATCCTATTTCTAGTGATAAGGAGCATATATCATGATATGAGGGGATGTTGGCTCACCCTATTTCTAGTGATAAGGAGGAGAAATCATGATATGAGGGGATCTTGGCTCACCCTATTTCTAGCGATGAGGATCATATATCATGATATGAGGGGATCTTGGCTCAACCCATTTCTAGCGGCGAGGAGCAGATATCATGATATGAGGGGATGTTGGCTCACCCTATTTCTAGTGATAAGGAGGAGAAATCATGATATGAGGGGATGTTGGCTCACCCTATTTCTAGTGATAAGGAGGAGAAATCATGATATGAGGGGATCTTGGCTCACCCTATTTCTAGCGATGAGGATCATATATCATGATATGAGGGGATCTCGGCTCAACCCATTTCTAGCGGCGAGGAGCAGATATCATGATATGAGGGGATGTTAGCTCATCCTATTTCTAGTGATAAGGAGCATATATCATGATGAGGGGATGTTGGCTCAACCCATTTCTAGCGATGAGGGTCAGAGATCATGATATGAGGGAATGTTGGCTCACCCTATTTCTAGCACGGATCAGAAATCATGATATGAGGGGATGTTGGCTCACCCTATTTCTTGTGATAAGGAGCATAAATCATGATATGAGGGGATGTTAGCTCACCCTTTTTTTAGCGATAAGGAGCAGATATCATGATATGTGGGAATGTTGGCTCACCCTATTTCTAGCAAGGATCAGAAATCATGATATGAGGGGATCTTGGCTCACCCTATTTTTAGCGATAAGGAGCATAAATCATGATATGAGGGGATGTTAGCTCACCCTTTTTTTAGCGATAAGGAGCAGATATCATGTAATGAGGGGATGTTGGCTCATCCTATTTCTAGCGATAAGGAGCATAAATATTAAATACATACTTTATTCCGCTTGCACTAACCTGAGCCTTAGACTCACAGCAGGGTATTTGCCTCCTCCAAAGATAGGTAGATTTGAACCAACTAGCATATGAATGTCCTCAAAACGCCACAGAATATTTCTCTGAAATGGAGACCTTTGCTTGGGCTAGGAAAGGCAAGTAAATAAATAAAACACCACTTGCATAAAAAGCTGTTTGCTAAATAGCTGGATCACTAGTGGCTTAATTAGGAAATTATTGCGAGAGCAGACTTAAAGATGTTAAACAGAACCTGTCCATCGAAAGAAGAATAACCAACATGATTATGAAAATCATTGGAGTTTTATTTTACAGTATTTCTAGCCTGTGTAGCGGCTCAAGGGAGAGGGAGGGGGCGAGAGAAGAAAAAGCAAGTGACGCAGGCTACAGTACTTCTGATTTAGATGACATCAATTATTATTTTAAGTTGTGAGAATTTTTCTAAAAAAATCATAAAATTGTATTGAAAATAAAAACTTGAAGGTAAGGTGAAGTTATTTTCTTTTCATGGAATTAAATACAGAAATGTCCAAGATAAATTTCTTTTCTGAAAATATTATTTTAAAAGTGTTTTAAAAATCATGCAGTAAAATTGCAATAAATAAATGATGGTGTGCAAAGTACACACAAAGCATGTCATGACTGCAGTATTACCTCTGGAAGAGCGTCTTCTTCCTCTGGCTCTGTCACCACAACTGGCCCCCCTGGATCACTGATGTTTGGCTTGACATCAGGAGGGGTGGCTGGCTGCTCATAAGGTGGTCTTCTAGAAGGGTCTTCACTACTTTGCTGGATACTGGAAGTTAAACATGATTCATGATTCCATTCATTTTATTGTAATCATCATTAATCCAAAAGAATACCTGTGCTCT
The DNA here is from genome assembly GCF_932526225.1 of Nematostella vectensis. Classification (NCBI taxonomy): domain Eukaryota; kingdom Metazoa; phylum Cnidaria; class Anthozoa; order Actiniaria; family Edwardsiidae; genus Nematostella; species Nematostella vectensis. Next base: position 12,318,407 of record NC_064039.1, read on the forward strand.
TTGCTCCATCTTATTGAATCCTGTTGGATTGACTTATACAACAAGCTTCCTACATATAATGCCAGAATTAAGAAAAATTGGATCCTTGGGAGGTGTCTCGATTACATACAGTAATAGAGGGTATCTTAAACAGGGCTTCTGGAATTACGCGGAAAAAAACTCAAAATTATGTGGGATTCTTTGCTAAATTACGTGGAAAATCAATCATTACACACTAAATTACGTGGGATTTTACATTTTCTCTAAAAATCAAAATTTTGCGGGATTCTTTACTGAATTACGCGCTAAATTACACGGAATATCAACTGTTACGCCCAAACTACATTTTGTACCGAAGGAAAGCACGAAATAACTTGAAAAAGGTTTATTTTTTGCGCAAAAATGTCTTAGGCGAGTTTTCATTGGCTCCTAGCCACCAGCCAATTAAAAAAGGTATTTTATTATTAGTCCTAGGCCTTCGCGGTTAAGCAAAGAACGCCTAGTCATTTTATTTGTTTTCGAAATTCAGTTCGAAATATTGCACTCTTACGAAGAATATCTGTCTTTTTTTACAAGAAATAGAGGTAAGGTAAGGTAAGAGGTAATAGCGGAAATTTGTGGATTACACGGAGAAAGCCAAATTACACGCCCAGGGAGGAACCATTTACATGAAAATTGTCTTAAACATCAATTAGAAAACAAATCACCTAACATCACAGTAAGGAAAGTGCTGCTTTTGAATTTAGAAATTAAAATTAAGAATAAAATGAATAAAAAAAACTTTGCTAACCTGTAATGGAGAAACTTTGAGAGAATATCCCTTTCTCTTGCTTGATTTCTGTTTTTCTTTTTCCTGAAGTCAGCACCCTGTAGTAATATGAAAAACACTGTGTTGACCACTGTTCATGAAGTGTCAAGGGGTCATGAAAGATAAAGAGGAAAAAAATAATTGTCTATTCAAAGTTCACCAGGCTGAGTTTGATGAAAAGGGGAGTGGTAATCTTAACTTCTAAACCAAGGAGCTCAGTTAAAAGTCAATTGAAAAATCCGTATTTATCTACTCATAGTTTATTTAAATTATTTATTGAACAATTAGAAAATGGAAATCATAATTTCCCTAAACTGCTATTGATCTGTTTCTTGCATATTGTACACTTTTATATATTCACTTGTATGCTTAAACTGCACTTTCTCAATACCTTTGGTATCCCACTTTGCTCACAATAGAAATCCAGCAGCCATTTGTAGTTGCTAAAACCTCCACTCTGGTAAAAAATACAATTGGCCATTCATTATGATGAGGTAATGTCATACATAAACGTGTACAGCCCTCCCTTACAAAAACACACAAAAATATTGGAATAGGTAGCATTCCTAGATCCTACAAGCAGTGGCTTGGTCAACAATGACTGACGGTCAGTAAAAGGAAGTTACTTTATGTTGTATGGGGTCAATAATGCACCCTCCTCTGTCATTCAATTTGAAGACTATTATGAAAACGATAAGGCACCTTGCACTAAGAAATAAGACTTTTTGGGTGACAAACTTATGCATGCTCCAGCTTTTTGCAGCAAAAAAATAAAAACAACAAAAAACAAAGCATGTTCAGTGCTTACAATTCAGCCAGAAAGTTTCTGAAATGGCTGACTTACATTATTTTAAAGATTTTATTATTATTCACTCTCTGACGTCACGTTGCAATGTTAGCTACAATCCTCAACAAAAGTAAGTGGGACACTTCCCATACGAACAACCGCCAACTCTCTCCCCCGATTAATATTGGTTAGAGGCGATTTTTTAGCTCAAAACACAAGCAGTAGCAAGGTGATCATTTGCCCTCCAACATTGAGGAAGGGGGAGGGAAAGTGTCCCATTAATTTTGTAACAGATTGTAGGTTATGATGTTGCAATGTTAGCTAAGTATCAACTGCCAGCTGGAAAAGAGGTTGGCTTAATTTCGTATCCATGACTAAAGTTTTGTAGGGACAAGACTGTGTAGTGACATGCTGTGTCAATGGTACAGAATGAATTGCAACATTGCCACACCTTTTTGTACAAGTAAAAGTATACCGTTTACACCCCATTTCATTTCTTTCGTGGGTAACAAGCACAAACAATTCATTACTTCCATACAGTAATATTTTATAAGAATAATATATAAGGCAAATACCTGTGATGCATAAGAAAGTAAGCCTGGTAAATCCAGATCATCAAGGAGCAAGGTCCTGCCAATCCTGTGGACAGCTATGCTAATCTCTCCCTTACTAAAAGATTAAGGGATAAAACCTATTGTAAGCTGTAGCAATTGGAGCAGGTTAACACAACTAAATAAAGTGTCAGTTAGAACGCTGCATGAACCCAAGCCTCTATCAACATTGGCAAGCCTCTATCAACACTGGCAAGCCCCTATCAACACTGACAAGCCCCTATCAACACTAACAAGCCCCTATTAATGCTACAAGCCTCTCAACAATGATATAGCCCCTATTAATACTACAAGCCTCTCAACACTGACAAGACTCTATCAACACTGACAAGCCTCTATCAACACAGACAAGCCTCTCAACATTGCAAGCCTCTCAACACTGACAAGCCTATCAACACTGACAAGACTCTCAACATTACAAGCCTCTCAACAATGACATAGCCCCTATTAATACTACAAGCCTCTCAACACTGACAAGCCTCTATTAACACTGACAAGCCTCTCAACACTGACAAGCCTCTATTAACACTGACAAGCCTCTCAACACTGACAAGCCTCTATTAACACTGACAAGCCTCTATCAACACTGACAAGCCTCTATCAACACTGACAAGCCTCTATCAGCACTGACAAGCCTCTATCAACACTGACAAGCCTCTATCAACACTGACAAGCCTCTATTAACACTGACAAGCCTTTCAACACTGACAAGCCTCTATTAACACTGACAAGCCTCTATCAACACTGACAAGCCTCTATCAACACTGACAAGCCTCTATCAGCACTGACAAGCCTCTATCAACACTGACAAGCCTCTATTAACACTGACAAGCCCCTATCAACACTGACAAGCCTCTATCAACACTGACAAGCCTCTATCAACACTCGCAGGCCTCTATCAACAATCTTACCTATGTGGCATTTTCAATAACTTCTTGATGTTCTGTAGGGAAAAAAGTACCGAGTTCTACTTGTAACCACAAAGAGGTCTGAGGGGTTTGAAAGAGCAGCTCAATTTTAGAAGTTAAGGGTGGAATTATATGTTTGAACATGACTTACACTTAATATTATTTAATGCAAATCCTTTAAATGGTTGAAAGGTTTGTAAACTCAAACCTTCAGCTTTCTAGTGATAGTCCCCCTTTTAAAAACAAGGATGATTAAAATATGAGCAAGAATAACTCAAAGGTCATTTCATACCTCAGCATCTGAAATCACATCTACATCACCAATAGTATCCAGAAAGGTGTGAGCAATCTCAAAACTAGAATAAGAAAATATTAGCACAAATTCATTGCGAAAATCAATAGAATTCTATAAGCACAAGGTTATATACCTTGAAAAATCAACAGGTCTACGACTCTGTGGTAAAACATCTGAAAACCGGCCATCTCTAAGCCAATTTGCTGGAGCAATGTTGAGGTTAGTGTCCTAAAAAATAGAAAATACAGCAGGGTGTATTTGTCAATTGTAATTAGCACACCCATAGCCAGGTTTTTTTTGTGAGGTTTGAAAGAAACACCCTTCTCTAGTGGAAGCTTAAAGGGAACGCTAAAAATTTAGGGTGTAATGCAATTGGGTAGCAACTCTGTGTCCATAGCCTTATGTAAGGTGAAAATTTCAACTGCCCAAACCATAAGAAATACCAATACACCCTTTTGGCACTGAAAAGTCACATTCGTTTGCGGGGTCAAATTCCAAAAAATCGCCAAAGTTCGGACAAGTGAAGAAGCGTGTGCTTCGTACGAACAAAATAGGGAAAACAAAGCATTGTATCATGGCACCTGTAGAAATGAATCTAGATTCCTGCAGTTATGAAAGACAAATGACAATAGGGACCCTGTACAATGATCCACCAGGTACAGAGTACACATCTCCCGTATTCTGATAGCCTGCCTAGCAAGGACAAAGGGCTTGGGAAAATGAGGGATCTTGTGTGTCCTGGAAAAAAGGATGGAGCGAATGCAGGGGAAGGTAGTGATTGCCACTGATCCTGTGTTTTTTCACAGGATGCCTTTTGGCTCACGCAAGATTGCTGTCCGTGCACTGTTCATTTTACCCTAGTATTTCAAATATTAAAATCTGCTCGTGCATAAGATAACGTTTCATAACAGTTTATTCACGCCCCTGGTGTAGGCAATACTAAATTCACTATTAGTGGGAAAACCACCCAGCGTCCAGAGCTAAAAATAAAAGAAATTCAAATGAGAAGGAATACTGATAATGCTATTTAAAATGCCAGATATGTTTCAAGCTGAAATTACTGACGATAGCTCTAAAATGATTGGCACCTCGACTAGCAAGTATTAAAAATGATTGACACCTCGACTAGCACGCACAGGGCTTCTCGGCTATTCAGAATACAATTTACCTCATTAGCATTAAACATTCACTGAGTAAACGTTTAATATATGGAAAAACCAGGGGGTCGGCTGCAAGCCCTCCCTTATCCTTCCCTCTCCCTAGCACGTACCTCTTTGGCTCACGCAAGATTGCTGTCCGTGCACTGTTTATTTTACCCTAGTATTTCAAATATTAAAATCTGCTCGTGCATAAGATAACGTTTCATAACAGTTTATTCACGCCCCTGGTGTAGGCAATACTAAATTCACTATTAGTGGGAAAACCACCCAGCGTCCAGAGCTAAAAATAAAAGAAATTCAAATGAGAAGGAATACTGATAATGCTATTTAAAATGCCAGATATGTTTCAAGCTGAAATTACTGACGATAGCTCTAAAATGATTGGCACCTCGACTAGCAAGTATTAAAAATGATTGACACCTCGACTAGCACGCACAGGGCTTCTCGGCTATTCAGAATACAATTTACCTCATTAGCATTAAACATTCACTGAGTAAACGTTTATATGGAAAAACCAGGGGGTCGGCTGCAAGCCCTCCCTTATCCTTCCCTCTCCCTAGCACGTACCTCTTCCCTCTCCCTAGCACGTACCTCTTCCCTCTCCCCAGCATGTACCTCTTCCCTCTCCCTAGCACGCACCTCTTCCCTCTCCCTAGAACGTACCTCTTCCCTCTCCCTAGCACGTACCTCTTCCCTCTCCCTAGCACGTACCTCTTCCCTCTCCCTAGCATGTACCTCTTCCCTCTCCCTAGCACGTACCTCTTTCTCCTCTCCCTAGCACGTACCTCTTCCCTCTCCCCAGCACGTACCTCTTCCCTCTCCCTAGCACGTACCTCTTCCCTCTCCCTAGCACGTACCTCTTCCCTCTCCCTAGCACGTACCTCTTCCCTCTCCCTAGCACATACCTCTTCCCTCTCCCTAGCACGTACCTCTTCCCTCTCCCTAGCACGTACCTCTTTCTCCTCTCCCTAGCACGTACCTCTTCCCTCTCCCTAGCACGTACCTCTTCCCTCTCCCTAGCACGTACCTCTTCCCTCTCCCTAGCACGTACCTCTTCCCTCTCCCTAGCACGTACCTCTTTCTCCTCCCCCTAGCACGTACCTCTTCCTCTCTTCTTTCCCAACCCTATTTAAGTCAGAATATTATATTCTGACATGCCATGATAATAAGCACTTGCAGTTTCCGATTAGAAATTGTGTGTAGGGAATTATGTAAAGTACCTGGCTAAGCCTCCAATAGGGTAAAACCGGTGGAGCAAAACTCGTGTATTTGACTATTGCCGTTGAATGAACCTTCATTTTCTCGCTCTGAAAGAGACATCAGAATGCTCGAATAAGGATAAAACCTAGTTAGACAAAAGCAAGAATAGAAACTCAGAACTCAGGTCAAAGCGATCGAGCTGAAAATCGTCGATCAATAATATTTAAAATAATTATTCTAAAACCAGACATATCTACCTGTTGGTCATCTTCAGACTGCTCTGAAATTGCATCAGATGCATCTCGTTCTTTGTTATTTTGCATATTTTGGGGATTTTTCTATAAAACACAAGACTTTCACACTGTTTTTGCGTGTCCACTTCTCTTGTTGTCGACCATAGCCTCACTTTCGTGTGCTACCCGCTGACCCGCAGCCCATTCGTTTATCTTCAACCACAGGTAGCCCATATTTTTCGAACGCGAAAGCGTCTTGCAAATTTTAGAATCTTTATGTGCGTCTTACAATAAATCCTGAAGCTTAGCAACCAAAAATGCGGTATTTTATTTGCAAAATGGCTTTCACGATCAAATAAGGGAAGGGTCATGAGGGGAGGGCTGCCATTTGGGGGATGTTTTTTTTTTTTTTTGCAATGTTTTGAGCGCCGATTTGAAGGAGGTCCCCAATTTTTAAACAGGGTTGTTTCGCGAAGGGCCTTATTTTTTGAAGAGGTATTCTGATCAATCTCCGAGCCTCCTAATAGTCTGGAATTTCAAGATTTTCTCCCCAGACCCCCTAAAAATTAAATTAATAAATATGATGGTTCTCTTACCTAAACTTTCATGACTTCCGTTTGCTGAACGGAAGCCCGCTGATAACAGCGACATTCAGGCCATCTCTCGGTTAAAAAAATTAAAGTAAATTTTTCACGGATAATTAATGACCTTTTTCTTAGACCATTTGATAACGGTAACGATTTTTTTAATTGGATTCCTATGAGAGTGAATTTGTTACAGTAATGATCTGAATGATAAAATGCAGTTCCGCCCTTTCGAAACTACAGTATGGAAGTAAAATTAAAACCCCATGTAATAACCATATCAGAAAATCTCCTGGAATTACCGGGTGGCTTGTGGCACTTTTTTCACTAATAATTTAGGAGATCGTTTATCCTCGCAAAACCAGGGTATTCTGTCTTACCCGAAAATTTTCACTTACGAAAGAAATAATAACTTCAAGTCGAAGGAAGGAATGGAATAGAGGGAATAGAGGAAAGGAATTTTGGATTCTTGGAGGTCGTACAACAAAGGATATTGCTATAAATAACTACATAGAGCACAATAGTTCTTGCAATATATTCTTTAGCTGTTCTGCTAAAAAACATCGGACACTTTTAGTATCTGTTAGGTGTTATCTAATTTGCAAGCTGTCGCCGTAAAAACGCCGCGAATTCGCAGTCTGTTTACACGATTGATTCAGCCTGTTTACACGATTGATTCAGTCTGTTTACACGAGTGACGACTCTGTTTACACGAGTGATGACTCTGTTTACACGAGTGAGTCAGAGTGCGATAAAAGCGCCGCAAAAATTGCAACTCGTGTGGTGCTATAAAAGTTGCTAGTGTAAACGGACCTTTTTTCTCATGTAAAACTAACTTTATAATACGCTTTGTTCAAAAAAAGCCTCCAAGTTTATTTTCTGCTGGGTTGGGTGAGCAGAATGAGGATAAAAATTGAATATAGCCGCCGCAAAAATCGCAACTCGAGTCCCTACAAAAGTTGCTAGTGTAGATGGGCCTTAAAGAATTCAACATATTATTTTCTTCGTGTAAAACTAACTTTATAATACGCTTTGTTTAAAAAGGCCTCCAAGTTTATTTTCTGCTTGGTGGGGTGAGAACTTCTTCCTTTGCGGGCTTGTCTTGCCCCTGATTTTCGTCGTTGGTACTCCCGTCCATTTTCTTGTCCCAATCCTGCCGGTCTGCCTCGAGCAGGAGGCAAAAGAGGCCGGTGCCAACAAACATTATGATACCGCCGACCCAAAAGACTATCCGCCACTCGGCTGCACTCTGAAGGAGATGCAAAATCGAATTCATATATTAATCAAGCCCGTACTTACATTGGTGGAAAGGGGTGCTTTAATATATAGGGTGCGAATTCTGAAAGAGTGGACCATTTTGTCAGTATAATGTATCCTAGTAACGCATTCACACAAAGTCTCACCGAGAATTTCGTATAGGTTCGAGTTTTGGAGTAGAATTAATATATCAACATAAAGCATTTGGATGGTTACCCAATTTACCTTGTGTTGCGTTAAAAAGCCCACAAGCATGGGGCTAATGAATCCAGCGGTTGTCCCCACTGTATTACAAATCCCCATGATGACGCCGGCACATCGAGGGGCAATATCCAACATGTTGACTGTGTACCCGGCGTATGAGATGGACGTGGATGCCCCGGCGAGAGCCACAAACACAACGACAGCCACCACATGTGCGTACCCCGCCGCCACTATCAGGACACCAGTCAGCAGGGTACCTGAGGCAACATTAACAGCCGATTAGGTTTCTTTGACTTACGACCCGCTCATTTATCAAGTCGGGTTTTTAAAGAACGCAGTGGCTATATGCCCAACAGTCGGGAAAGAACCTGAATGGACTTTCAAAGTCCAAGGCGCGTATCCAGAAGGGGGATCCGAGGGGTCCGGATTACACCTTGCTCATGTGACGAAATGAGCTCAATTCCGGTTGACCACTTCGTTGGTGGTTAAGAAGACTGCTTATTTTATGTGTGTATTTGGATAGAAAAAGTCTCTAAATGGGTCTAGTGACCTATTACCAGAGCTAAGGATGTCAATTTGAACTAAATTGACCTTTGGAATATGAATTACTACTCTGAGTCGGACCCTGCGTTTTTCTAGACACGCCTCTGTACTTACAACGAATAAGCCAATAAATACTCTTACCAACAGCGTAAAAAACCCGTCTGACGGTTTTCGTTTGCATTTTCTTTCGCATCAGATCTGCCGTGAGGCCAGAAACAGGCGTGAACACCCCTTTGACTAAAAAGGGAGCTGCTGCCAAGAAACCCATCTGCAGAGACACAAGCGTGCGTAATAAGCAGGTTTTATTTGTTGCATGTATGGATACTACAAGGCAAGGTGGTCTTTTTACTAGACAGGCTCACCTGATGTGTTAATAAGCAAACCGCCAAACTGAAAGTTTATTGAAATGCTTCAAAACGCATTCCTTTTCGTGACTCGACGACTGTTAAATAGAGTTTTTCCTTATAGCCCAGCTTTTCCTCACGAATCCTTATCCGTTCATCCGGATGGCAAAATGATTTGAAGAACTATTGATTTGGAATTATACTATCAAACCAAGGAGCTGTTCGCTGATTCGTATCAAAAGATCCTTACCGTATGGATCTCTGTTTGTTGAACCTCGACAAGATATTTGGGGATTGAGATAAGCAAAATGTAGAATGCCCAGTCCAGCGCGAAATTAGCTGCGACTATTGCCCAAACCGGAAGTGACGTCAGGATATTTATCCAAGGCACGGAAACACTCCCAATCTAGGAAACAGATCGAATAAAGCGAATCAGCCGTCAGTAGCGGCGGATCTAAGAGGGCTGATGTTGACATTATTATGGTGATAATAACCATTATTATGGTGATAATAATGGTAATAATGATGGTAATGGTGATGATGATGATGATGGTGGTGGTGGTTGCGATGATGATGATGATTGTGATGATGATGATGAAAAGGATTATTATGGAAATGATGATGATAATAGTGAGGATCATCATTATAATGTTATCAAATGTGGTTATGGATCGTGAAATGGCGGTGGTTGTAATGGTGATTTCAATGATGAGTTAACTCACAGTCTCCAAATCTTTATCATGATGACTAAGAATTTCCCTCTCCTCCGTGGAAAGGCCCGGGTGTTCTGCTGGCGTCTCGTAGACCAATAATAGCCAGGCAATGTACCAGAACAGGCCAAACACACCTGGAAAACCGATCAGTTCTCGCATGATTCAATCAAAAAGACACGCCTAGATAAGTATAGTACAAACAAACAAGGAAACAGACACGTAAATAAACCACCAGTCTAAACACACCTTGTCAAACAAACAACAGAGCTATAGCAGATCTGGAAATATTGGAGAGGGCGCGATACAGAAACATTAAGAAAATATTGGGGATACAGCAACGCCCCCACACCTCCACAGGTCATTTCCGATATTACAAATATTTGTGGGAAGACACGAGCCCTAGTGCCCAACCCCCTGCTACGGCCCTGGACAATTACACACACAAAAAAAAAAAACAATGACAAACAAGCAAACAGGCACACCAAGACAAAGAAATATGAAGAAACAAGCCAACAAACAAACAAATCTGCAAAAAAACAAAGGAGTTGGGCATTGGGAATAAGAATAAAAAAGATCTTACCGAAACAGTAGAACACCGATCCCCAGCCGCCATCAAACCCATATTTGGTGAGCAGTCCGGTAATGGGCATGGTGAAAAGGTAGCCCACACTTGTACCTAAGACATAGTAGAAGTCAGTAGAAATACGCCTACACTTGTACCTAAGGACATAAGTACAAGTCAGTAGAAATACGCCTACACTTGTACCTAAGACATAGTACAAGTCAGTAGAAATACGCCCACACTTGTACCTAAAGACATAGTACAAGTCAGTAGAAATACGCTCACACTTGTACCTAAGACATAAGCACAAGTCAGTAGAAATACGCCTACACTTGTACCTAAGACATAGTACAAGTCAGTAGAAATACGCCTACACTTGTACCAAAGACATAAGTATTATACAAGTCAGTAGAAATACGCCTACACTTGTACCTAAGACATAAGTACAAGTCAGTAGAAATACGCCTACACTTGTACCAAAGACACAAGTACAAGTCAGTAGAAATACGCCTACACTTGTACCAAAGACATAAGTATTATACAAGTCAGTAGAAATACGCCCACACTTGTACCTAAAGACATAGTACAAGTCAGTAGAAATACGCTCACACTTGTACCTAAGACATAAGTACAAGTCAGTAGAAATACGCCTACACTTGTACCTAAGACATAGTACAAGTCAGTAGAAATACGCCTACACTTGTACCTAAGACATAGTACAAGTCAGTAGAAATAAGCCCACACTTGTACCTAAGACATAGTACAAGTCAGTAGAAATACGCCTACACTTGTACCTAAGACATAAGTATTATACAAGTCAGTAGAAATACGCCCACACTTGTACCTAAGACATAGTACAAGTCAGTAGAAATACGCCTACACTTGTACCTAAGACATAGTACAAGTCAGTAGAAATACGCCTACACTTGTACCAAAGACATAAGTACAAGTCAGTAGAAATACGCCTAAAGTTGTACCTAAGACATAAGTACAAGTCAGTAGAAATACGCCTACACTTGTACCAAAGACATAAGTACAAGTCAGTAGAAATAAGCCTACACTTGTACCAAAGACATAAGTATTATACAAGTCAGTAGAAATACGCCTACACTTGTACCTAAGACATAAGTACAAGTCAGTAGAAATACGCTCACACTTGTACCTAAGACACAAGTACAAGTTAGTAGAAATACGCCTACACTTGTACCTAAGACATAGTACAAGTCAGTAGAAATACGCCTACACTTGTACCAAAGACATAGTACAAGTCAGTAGAAATACGCCTACACTTGTACCTAAGACATAAGTACAAGTCAGTAGAAATACACCCACACTCGTACCTAAAGACATAAGTACAAGTCAGTAGAAATACACCCACACTTGTATCTAAGACATAAGCACAAGTCAGTAGAAATACGCCTACACTTGTACCTAAGACATAAGTATTATACAAGTCAGTAGAAATACGCCCACACTTGTACCTAAGACATAGTACAAGTCAGTAGAAATACGCTCACACTTGTACCTAAGACATAAGCACAAGTCAGTAGAAATACGCCTACAGTTGTACCTAAGACATAGTACAAGTCAGTAGAAATACGCCTACACTTGTACCAAAGACATAAGTATTATACAAGTCAGTAGAAATACGCCTACACTTGTACCTAAGACATAAGTACAAGTCAGTAGAAATACGCCTACACTTGTACCAAAGACATAAGTATTATACAAGTCAGTAGAAATACGCCCACACTTGTACCTAAAGACATAGTACAAGTCAGTAGAAATACGCTCACACTTGTACCTAAGACATAAGTACAAGTCAGTAGAAATACGCCTACACTTGTACCTAAGACATAGTACAAGTCAGTAGAAATACGCCTACACTTGTACCTAAGACATAGTACAAGTCAGTAGAAATAAGCCCACACTTGTACCTAAGACATAGTACAAGTCAGTAGAAATACGCCTACACTTGTACCTAAGACATAAGTATTATACAAGTCAGTAGAAATACGCCCACACTTGTACCTAAGACATAGTACAAGTCAGTAGAAATACGCCTACACTTGTACCTAAGACATAGTACAAGTCAGTAGAAATAAGCCTACACTTGTACCTAAGACATAGTACAAGTCAGTAGAAATACGCCTACACTTGTACCAAAGACATAAGTACAAGTCAGTAGAAATACGCCTAAAGTTGTACCTAAGACATAAGTACAAGTCAGTAGAAATACGCCTACACTTGTACCAAAGACATAAGTACAAGTCAGTAGAAATAAGCCTACACTTGTACCAAAGACATAAGTATTATACAAGTCAGTAGAAATACGCCTACACTTGTACCTAAGACATAAGTACAAGTCAGTAGAAATACGCTCACACTTGTACCTAAGACACAAGTACAAGTTAGTAGAAATACGCCTACACTTGTACCTAAGACATAGTACAAGTCAGTAGAAATACGCCTACACTTGTACCAAAGACATAGTACAAGTCAGTAGAAATACGCCTACACTTGTACCTAAGACATAAGTACAAGTCAGTAGAAATACACCCACACTCGTACCTAAAGACATAAGTACAAGTCAGTAGAAATACACCCACACTTGTATCTAAGACATAAGTACAAGTCAGTAGAAATACACCCACACTTGTATATAACACACAAGTAAAGGTTAGTTGAAATACGCCTACACTTGTAAAAAAGACACAAGTACAAGTCAGTTAAAAAACGAAAATTCCTAACGAATTTTTTGTGTTAGCCTTGTTTGTTTTGTCCTTTTATACTTAGACTACGGGATCATGTGTCACGCAAATCGTGACACCTGTCGTGACACACCATTACACGCACCTGCGACTGACACCGTGACAAGTGTTGTCCTCTCTTCTGACGGCGCCCAGTGTCCCCAGATACAGTGATTACACGGGAACAGGCACCCCTACAACAATACACAAAGAGCTGTGCTGGTCAAATGTCCCCTTTGTCTCTTTATCAGGGCTTAACGTTTTGTCGGAAGGAGGCTGGTGTGTGTGTGGGGGGGGGGGGGAGGGGGGCAGGGAGGCACCCATAATATCCATAGTAACTTATACGTCTCCCCCCCCCCCCCTCACCCCTTAGCCCGGCGCCAGGACCGCTGTCTAGAGGACTCCTCGAAACTTCACTAAGGCTTTATTCATCCATTATAGCGGTTATTATATCATACACTTTATCACGTGACAAGCCAGACAGCGCGAGACCATAAAAACAAGCGACGTAATGATTTGACACATGTCACTCAAAGTCATAAGAGTCATATATGCTTGCCTGGTGCATATAAGTGACATAACGACATAACGATATAGGCGCGCGCACACCTATGTTCGTATATGTTAACCCCTACATAACGACATGGACATAAAGAAATAAAAGAAAAACATGTTTTTTCTCTAATGTCGTTATGTTCATGTTATAATGTCGGGCTTATGTCTTTAAGTCGAACTATTCACACTTGAACATAGAGTGCGCGCCTATGTCGTTATCTGACTAGTGATTAGCAGAGCCCGTCCTTCTCAGTAATATCGGACTATCATGACTTGCCATTCAGAATCGATGAGTTCTTGAGAACACATAATAATAAATTGACACATTCCATTCAAACCATACTATTTACGCAAAAAGACCATCGAAGTCATGCAGTAGGCCGTGACAAAATGTCGTCCACCCTAATATGGTCCGTTATCCTAGGTGATTGCCTCAAGCACACGCCAGTATACAAAGATTCAACGTTACTCAAAGTTAACCAAAGTTTTGACATTTTCATTTATTCTAATATCACTTATATGGTCACTGAAGCTAGTTCTTTTAAAAAGCTCAGCACTTAGAACAAGCACATGTCACTCAGGTTAAACAGAGCACGTATTCACACCCTCATAATACGTTAACTTACCAGAGCGAGTCCTTCCAGTACGCGCAGTATGATGAGTGCGATGGGGCTACAGCGAGCCGCGAGTGGTGTAAAGAGAGTCAGGAATGAGGCGCTAAATATGCCAAAGCCAAAGAGCTTGGCGCCTCCGAGCTTCATGGCCAGCCAGCCTCCTGGGATCTGGAAAACCATGTATCCGTAGTAGAACGAGCCAAGGATGATGCCTACCGACGAAAAATAAATTAAGCTGTTAAGGTCGCATTGTCACCAGTTTACTTCCGGTCGATTACCTAACATCCGATGATTTTTAATGGAAAACGCGAAAAATATGTCAAAATATTGAAACAGTGTGTCTATTGGACGTTTCTTTGAGGATGTGATTGATAATTTAGAGCGGATGGCCTGTTAAATATCTCAGATTTTAATAGATTCTTTTGTCTTTTAATGGTTGAGGTTTCCGTCGAACCTCCGAAAGTAAACTGGTGACAATGCGGCTTTAAGAGTGACGATACGCCAACCTGAAACATTGGTAATTATGGGACGGATGCCGGGAAATCATGTAGGTATAGTAACAAACTAAGGATGGAAGATACGATAATATTAGTCCTACTGGCAGAACCAAGGGGCAGAAGGAACAGAGTTTTTCGAGCTATATGCTAATAAAAACACAAAATCAAAATAAACTGAAATACAGTTTATCTGGTCATGCGATGGGATATTTGTGCTCTCTGTGTTACTAAGAAACAGTTCCATTCCGGACGGACTCCCTTGAAAAAGTCACATATACTCGTTTAACCTCTTGGGGTGTAATAATTTCTTTTAGTTTAGACCAGAAATACAGCAGATTAATTTACCAGCCAGCAGAATAACATTTATGCATTAACTTTGGGCACAAAGTGTGACTTCGCCTTTATCGGATGGAAATTTGTGTTGACCACACCCATTCTGCTATACTATGGAGTTAATTAATTTGTTTTCACGACGAGCATATGTTATCTTTTTTCAAGGTGAATAGATAGACCTAGGCGTGCGTGGCGCACGAACCGACGCTGACCCACTAACCGATTAATGAAAAAAAATCTGATAAGGACTTTCTTATGATTCCCCTTTTAAGGCGAGGTGACGTGATTAAGCGGTGGCACACAGTACTGGAGCCGTAACAGGACCCGAAATATCCTGGGGGGGGGAGGGGGCAGGTTACAGAATCATTAAGAAAGTTGTATGTATATATATATATATATATATATATATATATATATATATATATATATATATATATATATATATATATATATATATATATATATATATATATATATATATGGGGGTGGGGGGGCACGTACCCCCAATGCCCCATCCCCTGCTACGGCCATGTAGTACTTTCCTACCTTGCATAGCGGAGTCCCAATCAAACTCTGGATCCTGCAAGTCGTATGACCAATACAAGTTAAAACAATGGAAGTGATATAACTTTTGGAGGGGCGTGTCAAAAGAAAATAGAGGGTGGTGTCCAAACCCCAGTAGTAATTCACTGACCACAGACCAACTAAGTTTACATCGGCATCCTTTGCTCTCGGTATAGGCCCTTAGATCCATCTAGAAACCTTTCTCTATTCAAATGTACACATGAAATTATCCATCTCTTCTCTACCAACGAAGGTGTTAACCGACGTTGCGCTCATATCTCGTTTCATGATCAGGCCTTGGTCCGGACCCCTCGGTCTCTTTGGACATACGCCTGGTAAAAGCTTTGATTTCAATAAGTAAAATTTATAAGGGCGTCGCTACCAAGCTGCCAAGAATTACCAGCTACCAGCAACAACCACCTCATTGCTTTTTTTAAAAAGTACTTTAACAGGGGTGTTCCTGCCCTGAAGCCAGTCAAGCCCGGGCTCATTACAGATTTTTATTTCATGATAATCAAATAAAAATAGAACTGGATGAGGGTCATATAAAATTCCGGTCACGCTTAAACGAACGCTCTGAATAACCCCCAACAATAAACCTCAACAATAGACCAAATACATTATAACACCGTACCCAGGATTTTTCTTGAGGGGGGGGGGGGGGGGGGGTGCAAAATCCGAAAAAGTGGACCAAATATTTCCGGGGGGGGGAGTTCTCTGATTAAAATCTGGCCATGCCTTTGCAGTATCTCTACTGGATGTTTATTGTCGGATTTTAGTAAATACCAGAGTGAGTTTTGTCTACAAATAATAGCACGTCTATTAAGAACCGAAAGTGGACCTTCGGCAGTTGTGTGTATGTGGGGGGTGCGTTCGCACCCCCTGCAACCCTCTGGGTACGGCACCAATCTCAACAACAAACATCAATAACCTCAACCATAAACATCAATACACTAACCCAACAATAAAAATCAATGTACTCAGATCTCAACAATACACATCAATACAATTGCCTCAACAATAAACATCAATACACTTATCTCAACAATAAACATCAATACACTAATTTAAACAATAAACACCAATGTACTGATCCGAACAATAAACATCAATACACTTGCCTCAACAATAAACATCAATACACTAACCTCAACAATAAACATCAATACACTTGCCTCAACAATAAACATCAATACACTAACCTCAACAATAAACATCAATACACTAACCTCAACAATAAACATCAATACACTTGCCTCAACAATAAACATCAATACACTAACCTCAACAATAAACATCAATACACTTGCCTCAACAATAAACATCAATACACAAACCTCAACAATAAACATTAATACACTAACCTCAACAATAAACATCAATACACTAACCTCAACAATAAACATCAATACACTAACCTCAACAATAAACATTAATACACTAACCTCAACAATAAACATCAATACACTAACCTCAACAATATCCTTCAATATACTAACCTCAACAATATCCGTTCCGTTCGTATTGATTGTATGATTATTCACCATCGCACCAATCGCAACGTTAAGATTTACGCGCAGCGCAGACATTATAAAAAATCCGATGAATATCAAGCCAGAGAGAACATATCGCTTAGGAATATCCAAATCGATTGCCATTATTGATTCCAAACACGAACACTCTTGGAGTACACAGTGGTAAATGATCGAGAAGCAACAGCAAGGTTTTTCCATCAAGGGCACCACACGGCCTTGATGGTCAAATCTACTTCCATCTTAACTAGAGACTTCAGGGTTGAGTATCTTAGCACATTTTGAAATTGAATAAAAAAGATTTTGATTCCTTGTGGTGTTTTTATTAGCGCCTTCCAAGCGCTTTTTGTTTCTGTCAGGGTCGTTGTTTTTTAATCATACTCTTAGACGCAACTACTAGTCGATCATCAATTATTTCCACCACTTGACCTTACCCGCTAACATAGCAGGTACACACCAAGAGAGGCGTGGTAGCGCACAGGACATGACCCTCATAAAGCTTTTTCCAGCTAACGTTTGGTATAGGTAGAGTGTGAGCTCTTTGTACGATTCGGAATGTTACCAATAAATGTGAATAAACAGATACAAATACCTTTGCATTTTTATATTTTATCACTAAAACGTAGAAAAATCACTTTATTTACTGTCAAACACTTTCCTGTCGGTGTGAACGCGGATTTTTTTAGGTTTCATTTTCTTTCATTTTCTTTCATTTTTTTTAGGTTTCTTTTTTTATCTTTTTTTCATTTTGTAAGTTTTTCGAGCTTGTGACTTTCCGTTTTCCTTACGTTTTCAAAAGTTCGGGTTACCTGTGTATTTTCTAGTTTCACCAAAGCGAGGCCGTTGACAAGATCTCCCTAGTGATTCAAGATGGCGGCCGTAAGCGCGAAATACACACTAGAAACAAAACGACAAGCCGTCGAGTATTTCAACTCAAATAACGTGCCAAAACATGTGGAAGAATTGCTAAACAAGATGTTTAAGGAGAAGCCTGAAGACATATTTGGTTATATGGTAGGAAAACGATTTTTGTCGTCAGAGAAATAGTGACAGGATATTTTTGTTTTCTTTTGACAAAAATACTTACAGTACTTACTTATATTTTAGGAGGCTTCCCAATATCTTTTTATTTGAGAGGTATTACACTTAAGCTACAAATAGACTATATCGTTTTTGACTTTCGATCAGCTGTTCTGTAGTGTTAAAATCCCTGGTGTACTGTGTTATTTAAACTTCATCTTCATCTATGGTACTTATTGTAAAAGTCTTCTCACTACTAATTTGACGTGTAAATAGTTAGCTATTGCATCATAAATTCTTTTTATTTTTATTTCTCTCAGTCTGAGCACTTTGGTGCGATAGCAAAATCGCCTACAATTACAAATGTAAGTTTGAGCATATGTATGTATCTATTGAGAGTGACTTATTTAGAAATTATCAAAAAATATTTTAGAAATCATTTAGAAATGATTAAGAGTTTGCCAGCCGTAAACCCATACACTAGAGTAGAAGGGCATTGCTTTTAAAGCACTTTTACAAGGGCGCTTGCAATGCTTAGATTTGACAAAATGTTGACCAAAATTTATTCTAGTATAAATGATTGCATGCTATAACTTGAAGGCTACACAGCAACCTATAGAAAAAACTATAGGTGGTCTGTGCTAGCATGGTTGAAACAAGATTAATCTGCATTAGCCCATGCCACAGCAAATAAGCCTCCTCAGCAAAGGGCTTTATGAAACACCAGACTCAGACTCAGTTTTCACAGAGGCAGCAAGAACATTTCAATTCAAGCCTAACGTATCCGATAAAATTGTGTAGATTTCCATCTAAAATACTCCATTTCTGCTTAAGGTGTCAGCCAAAGAAGTGCTAAGCAGTAGAGGTCACCCTTCTGTCAAGCTTGAGTTAAACTGCTTTGTTAATGGTGTAAAAAAGGTAGAGTTCTATTGTGGTAGCTACTACAGTGATTAGATTGGATTGGTTAGTCTGTGGAGAGCACATTTGTCTCAAAATTGCTATATTTTATTTCTCAATATCACCTATGCCTACCCCTAGGGGTGGATTTAATAGTTTTATTTAGGGGGAACTGTAGCTAGGATCTGCTTTATTTACTTTATCATATTTTTTAAGCAACATCTATGAAAATAAGAGGAGCAGCCAACTTGCCCCACCCCTTGATCTTCCTATTACCTTTTTAAATGGAGCACTTTGTTTTCAACTATTATTTATTTATATTATCTCATTATTACAAACATTTTTTTTGAACATGGAAGTATCACAAGGCTTGTGTATGTTTTATTGTTTCCATAACATTTTGCCAAAATTTTCATGCAAATAAAACTATGGCCTGTATCAATACATATCCTTACCCATAAGCACAGTAGATTATTACTTATTGTTACTTACATTATTCAACAGCCAGTCAAGAGCATAGTGTTACCAATAGACGGCTCTCCACCCATAACAAAGGTGAAAACACCAGACCTCAAAGGAAAATCTCCCGAACCCCCAAAGCAAAAGACGCCTTGCGACCCCCCAGCACCCACGAGTGTTGTTAGTGGGACGAATCTTGCGCTAGACATTGATTATCTCATAGAAAGAGTTCAGGACACAATTACACCCAGGGTCAGTGGTGTAGAGCCAATGAACCAGCAAGGAGTTGATCAGATACTGAAGTAAGCTTATATTTGTTGTTATTATTAATCATTTAATTCTTCCATGGCAGCCCCAAACCAGAGCATACTCAGCAGGCCCGTAACCAGGATTTTTTTTTTTGGGGGGGGGGGGGGGGTTCTCTGATAAAAATCTGAACACCCCCCCCCCCCCCAAAAAAAAAAAAATTATGCCTTTGCAGTATTGCCACGGGATGTTTATTGTCAGATTTGGCTACATACCAGACTGATTGAGCTTATGCTTTATAGTTTTGTCTACAAATAGCACGTCTATTGAGAACCAAAAGTGGACTTTACGCCATTGTGTTTGCACCCCCTACCCCCCCCCCCCTGGTCTGCTCAGGATCAAAATATTATTTCTCAGGGGTGGTTGAGAATAGCCAAAACTTTAGCTTAAACCTACATATTACCTCCAGTTATATGTTTATATATTGGTGCACACCCATTTGGTAATGTTGTCCCTTCAGGAAATCCTGAATTTGGCCCTTTTTGTGAAAGGATGAAGGAATATTACTCTATGGTAATTCTAAAGTCAAGCTTGATGGTCATAGTACAGCATTGACATTGAAAAATGTATTGATGAGTTTTTGTGGCAAGGAAGCAAAGCATGTTGTGGTACTAGGTCTCAAATGGAGGTACTGCCAAAACAAGTCTTGTAGCCTATTTGCATTTCCCTGAGATGCTGGGGGGCAGAGACTGTTAGGCTTGAGTGCAGGAATATTTTGTTTTGGGGATAACAGTTTTTCAATTTCAGGGTTAATAATCACTTTTCTATTCAAAGGGGCTTGCTTGATGAAGAGATGCCATTGTCACGCCCAGCGTCTGTTCAGGCGGAGCAATCTGAGTCAGATCCTACTACAGAGAAAATAGATGAGCTGTCAGGAAAAAAGTCCAGCCAATCCAGAAAATCAGTCTCACTTAGCAAAAAGCAGAGTGTCGTTGCTGACAAGAAACTTGCCAAGGAGTCCAACATTCAAATAGTTCCTGACATGGAGGAAGAGAAAGTTACAAGAGATTATGCTGTCCTTGGGGTTTCAATGGCAACGGTTATAGCAGGATCCATGTTAAAGAAAATGGAAGTCTTTGAACACTTGGCAAATACCTTTCTTGAAGAGGTGAGATGATTATAGCTAGTTGATAAGGAATTGCAGATTGTACTGTTAGAGTATGGTAATGGTAATACTATGTCTAAGTGGCCCCTTAGTACATTCTTCTGTGGTGTAGTGTGTGTGCTGGCTTATTGTGAAGATAGTGTTAGACCGTTGATTATTCTTGAGTCAATCTTGACCATATTGGGGTTGGTAATGGTGGTTATTTTACAGCCCAGTGGAAGCCAGTGCATGCCGCTGCCTGTCATGACCCTACTGTCATCTGGTAAGTTGGCTTCTGGCAAGCAAAACATGATCAAGGAAGTGCTCATCTTACCCAAGCCTGGAGAATCCACATCAAAGGTAAAACAGAGGGGGGGAGGTTGTGGTGTCATATTTGTTTCTCCTTTGAAAACAGAGCTGATGTTTTGAGCGTTATCAGCCCTTTGTTGGAGCCCAATGAAGAACTACTGTAGATGCGATGTGTTATAAATGCACAAGTATCACATCCCATCTACTGTGCCATTACTGTAAGTCAATCTTTTTAGAAGACATAACAAATTGTTGTGTGTTGTTTAAACAGGGCCTTCAGATGTTGACTGAAGTCTATCATCAGATGGGGGCCCTTCTGCAGCAGAAACTTGGAGTCAGTAGTACATTACATAGCTTAAGTCAACCATCCAATAGGGTTGTCTATAGGATATAGGGTACATCATAGGCTAGTTTTCTTCAGGCACATTGGCTGGGCAGGGGGGGCTAAGGTGGGTGGTTATTGGTGTTCTTTTTTTAGATGAGTATTGTAAAATAACTAAATATCCTTTGTACCTCTGTAGTTTCTATTCTTTTACTATGATTTGTGAGTAAGTGCTGTGGTATATTCATGAGCTCTCTAATCTTGGAAGATTGGGTCACCACTGCCCACGTGTTGTTTGCTATATCGCTCAACCCAATGTCTTTGCAGGCATCAGGGAGATGTGTAACCGATGATGGGAGTTACTCTCCACCCCTGGACAAGCCCGAAACGGCCTTGGAATACCTACAGGATGCTGTTTCTGGGTGTGGTTATACACTGGGAACAGACCTTCATATCATACTCAATATCGCTGCCAATGACTTTTATGATCAGGTAACTTATTCAGGGCATATTATAGAACTGTGATTCACTGAGTCCACAACATAACCAATTGTAAACTTAAGCAATTACACGTGCTACAGAAAAGATTGTTTTGCATTTTCAAAAGAAATCTAAAAAAGTGAATACCAGCTTTTATTTCATGACAAAAATGCTAATTAGGATAGCGACCATTTCACTTGGGACACTTTACAACTATACAAAACAGAACAAAGCAACTAAAAAAAAACAAAGAAAAAGTATAATATTAAAAATAACATTAACAGGGATAATGTGCATTGGATATTGCTTGTGTCAATTACTGACTGACTTAACAAATGTGTTCTGACCAATCAAACGTGAACAGCAGAAATTTGTATGGAATATCCATTGTTTCAATTGTCTTCCTACCAATCAAACGCGAGGTCTTACCTGCTGAGCCTGTTTGAAACTTTTGTCGTTTGATCTGTCTGTTGCGTGAAAATGCCAGACAGTTTCATCAGGCAATAAAATATTGTTTTTAATATTTCACCCGTATTCTTATTTAGATTGGTAATCCAAAGCGGAAGGTAATTAAAGCTCCCGTCCAGACAATGTTGTTAGTAACGCTTGCGGTATGCACCACCTGTCTTCATGATAAAATACTAAAATCTTTACTGATGATTGCTAACGTGTGCTTTTGTTGTGTTTTTTGTTTAAAAGTACTTTAAAATGGCCTTATAAGCTTTCGGTTATGCCTAGTGCACACTAGCGACATATCGACATGGGCGCGCACACTCTTATCTTCGACATAACTACATGGACATAACGACATAAGAGAAAAAACATATTTTTTTCTTTTATGTCATTATGTCCATGTCGTTATGTCGGGCTAAACATAGTGCGCGCGCCCATGTCGTTATGTTGTTATGTTGCTAGTGTGCACTAGGCATTAGAAAAATGAGTTTATAACCAGTTTTTTATTGTCATTAAGCCCCAAGCAAAACAGATAATGAGCTCTAGTCATTTCAAAGAAAATTTGTGCATGCGTTTCCCATGTTCGCGTCTTTTTGGGAACAAAAGACACAGCCAGCGAATGACAGAGGAATTCCATCTTTTTCACGGAACTTAATTGTATAGCTTACCGCCTTTTCTGATCTACCAAGCTCCGCTATAAAAGATAACATGTATCGTAAAACCAGGATTTCTGCAAGTACTTTGAAATTAAACTCTTAAGCATCTTTTTATCTAAAAAAATAAGCAATCTATGCCATTTTCAACCTTTAAAGAAAGTTTTCTCCGTCCTCTCTAAAAGCGGATAACTGCAGCCTTTTGTGCCTTGCTACGTTCACTTTTTGGTGGTAAAGATTTTCCTTTGCAAAGTTCAGACAATGCATCGTACACTGAATCGTCAACTGGAGACAGTATCCTCTCTCCATATGGCACTGTGTGCTTATTACTGCAAAATACTGAAGCTACAACCAAGAAAAGAATCAACTTGAGAACAATCATTTTAGAGTTATGACCATGTTATCTCGATTCTCCAGAGTTGTGGAATGAATGCAGCATTTAAGTAGGTCTGCTGTCTAGTCTAGAAAAAAATGAATTTCGCACTAACTAAACCGACACTTGTTAAAGTCACAACACTTGACTCACATGCACACATGCACGGCATTCATGGAAAGAGTTACTTTTTAATTAATTTGATGATATTTTGTTTTTAGTAGTGTGTATTAGTTTTATTACATGCACCAATGAGTTAACTGTTTAATCTAAGTCCTTCTATTCAATTTTGTGCTGTGCTATTCGGTGCTATGCATATGCCGTGCTATTCTGCGCTATTCTTCCTCTAATTATAATAGTTTTATTTTCTTCCCCCTCTCTCCTCGTGCGCCAGTTGCACAACTGGAATGCGTCCGATTGTAAAACTAACATTCTGATTTTAGCTAATGGGATCCAAAGGAGATATACATATACTTTATTGTATAATGGACAATAATCTTTTTAGTCTTTTATAAATTCTTCTGGGAGGCAAAGCAATGTAAATGTAATCAAGATATCTATAAAACAGTTAAACTTAAAGCCGCATTGTCACCAGTTTACACTGCTTTCAATATTTTGATATTTTGAAATATTTTTAGCGTTTTCCGTTAAAAATCATCGGATATTGTTACGTAATCGACCGGAAGTAAACTGGTGACAATGCGGCTTTAATATCTCATTGCTTAAGATGTGGGAAAGGTTCTTTTGGTGTAGATAATATAATAGGTTACATATACATTTGTGGGGGGGAAATTTTTTGAGTTTTTTAGTTTAAAAACAGCTGTTGCAAAATATACGCGGTATTTTTTTAATTCTTTTTTCACACCAAGGTCACACCATCGACACTTGCACACCACCAATGATTAAATTTTTCCTAAATTTCCTGACTTATACAGGAGAAACTCAAGTACGAAATCATGAGCAACGCTTTCAAGTCAGTCGATGACGTCATCAATCTGTATTGCGAGTTCTTGGAAAAGTTTCCGGGAATCCTCGGGATTATTGATGGCGTAAGAAGTCAGGTAATTCTCCGTGCATTTTTTTACATTCAAACTCTCATAATTTTAAGAAATATAGCTGTACCTGTTCATTAGGCCAGGCCCCTTCTTCTTTGAGACTGATTTTTAAATCAATTTTTTTCTGGATAATTTCATGGATTGAATTAACAGTGATTCGAGTGGATTTAGTTTGCTACTGAAATTTGCATTGATTTTTAGCTGAACAAATGAATAACGCAATCATGAACCACAGACTTTCCTCACCCTTGGTAAAGAAAACCAGAGATGTTTGATATTTGGTTATGATCATTGGGCCCGCGTGAAGCCGGAACACAAAGATTCGTGTAAGAAAGTTGAAATGTGTCAAATGTTCAACACTTCCGCGTCATCACTTGAGCTCAAACATACATAAATCTTAATTAACGTATTCATAACCCATAAGAAATGTGTTTATGTGTGCTGTACAATATAAACATTTTATGTGCGAGACTTTCAGAATTTCATTTGGCTTCAGGACAGGGAGGCATGGACGAAGCTCAACCAGCGGATCGGAGAGAAGTGTTTCGTCATAGGCAACGAGCTCTACCGACGCAATCCCAGTATCCTAGCAACAGGCGTGACTGAAAAACTCTCCAGCGTTGCGTTACTCAGTGCTGATAACGCAAACACCGTCACGGAGCTGTGGGAAAAGATAAGGGCTGTGGCCGGTAAGTATTTAAGGAATGTCGGTCAACCACTCGTTTTTTATTGTTCATTTGCAAGAAAACGTCAAAATAACAATACACGACTGCAAATAAGTAAAATCCAATATCTTGCTTTACTTTTTTTCGGGGTCCGGTATCCATCAAATCGCGCGCTCTGATTGGCTCTCGTAAGGTCCGGTATCCTACGATCCGGACCCCGCGATACCGGACCGCTCACCTCCAAAGCCGGAAATATTGAGTTGATGTTAAAAATGACTATCGAAAACCGGCTTTTACCGGTTTTAACTCCGAGGTTATAGATCTTTACATTAAAACGGTATTTTATTTGTCATTTTATCTAGAGCCATTGACTTAAATCGGTAAATCGGCTTCAAACTTCCTGTGTTTTGACAATTTCCCGCTTTAATGACTTTTCAATGCGCGACAATTTCAAGTTTTCTCAAGTTTTATTTGGGATAGAAAAAGCAGCAAATCGTCTCTTCATACGTATTCACATTTAATCTACATTTTTTTTAGTTTCTCAGTTGCTTGAATTAGCCGATTGAAGTGGATGCTTTGAGTCATTCGGTTTTGTGCGGAAGCGTAAAATGGCGGCGTCATTGGTCTTCTTTAAGGGGAGGCACACCATGTAGTTACAACAGATTATTGTAATTATTTATTTACAAACCGGACATAGGGAAATTCCTTTCCCTTACTATGGAGAATCTCCCTGTTCCTTGGGTTCATCAGTAGCGGATCTAGGGCACGGGTTTTAGGGGGTTTAACCCACGCCGCCAGAAAGCCACATGCAACAAAAAATTACCCACTCCCCTTAGCGAAAAGCTAGATCCGCCCCTAGTTCATGGGTTATAATCACTTGTTGTCATTATTAATACCCCTGTTTATTGTCCTGTCCGCAGACCAGGGAGGCTTGGTAATGCTGAGTAAGGGACAGGTTGAAGACGTCAACACTCTAGCAGTGGATTTCGTGAGTACAGTTGTGAACACTATACCTGTAGCAAACGTAAATGTTCCATTTTTCATTTATTCAATTTGAGTGGTATGCCTGTGGTACGTGCGAACCAATTAGCGTCTGCTGCTATGCTAGCATATATACTGTATTTGTGTCATTCAGTCCTGGATAACTCGTATTCCTGTGGTACTAGCGACCAATTTTGCGTGCCCGTATTTATGTCATTGTATCCTGGATAAGTGGTATCCCTGTGTGACGTGGCGCCCATATTGCGTCTGCTGTTATGCTAGCAGATAAACCGTAATTATATCATGTTGTCTTGGATAAATAGTATGCCATTGGTACGTGCCAGCCATTCTGCGTGTACTGTTATGCTATATTCCGTTTTTATATCATTATGACCTGAATAACTGGTATTCCTGTGGTATGTGCGACCCATTTTGCGTCTGTTGCTGTGCTAGCATATACACCGTATTGATGTCATTCAATCTCGGATTACTGGTATTCCTGTGGTATGTGCGACCCATTTTGCATCTGTTGCTGTGCTAGCATATACACCGTATTGATGTCATTCAATCTCGGATTAGTGGTATTCCTGTGGTACGTACTATGCTAGCATATACACCGTATTGATGTCATTCAATCTCGGATTAGTGGTATTCCTGTGGTACGTACTATGCTAGCATATACACCGTATTGATGTCATTCAATCTCGGATTACTGGTATTCCTGTGGT
Source organism: Nematostella vectensis (assembly GCF_932526225.1). Lineage (NCBI taxonomy): Eukaryota > Metazoa > Cnidaria > Anthozoa > Actiniaria > Edwardsiidae > Nematostella > Nematostella vectensis. The sequence goes on from NC_064039.1 coordinate 12,345,225, forward strand.
ACGTGCCATGCTAGCATGTGCCGTATTTGTGCGGTACGCCACAGCCTTGGTGACCAAAGGACGCTACTCCGGCTACGAACCATTTTTTATCGCGGCCTTGGCACATGAGGGGACCTGAAAAGAAACAAAAACAAGGAGAAACGCGAAACTGAAAATGTATTATAAACATCAGTAACATCTGAAATAGCCAAAGTGATGATGATGATAATGATCAATAACAACGTTAAATATGGGGCTGACGTTTAGATTTTTTTATTAAAATGATGACACGATGAATACTGCTGCTTCCAGTGATTATAATAATAAGTATGAGGGTGGTGATGACAGTAACGGTTATGATGATTATTGTGATGATACTGGTTGTTAGGAAGACGCTTGCATACCTCCGCTGTCTCCTGACAAGTGTCCACGCCGCCCTCCTTGAAACCCGCACAGAGCATGTCGCTCGATATAACACCGCTGTACGACGCGGGCATGTTGCAGTCACGTGACACTATAGGAATAGCCGCCTCTTGCTAGGTTTGCTGAGTTGGTCCTCCCACCTTCTCATTCCCCCATCCTGCGATGTAGCACATTGTGCCTGCGAATAAGTAAAACCCAATATCTTGTTGTACGAAATGTAGAAACAGTGGTTCTTTAATGTCTCACAGTAACAGGTTAGTTAGCTAGGTTTCTTGCTTGAATGTCTGCTTGCTGATACATATAGGTCTAACGTGGTTATCAATATAATTACCTTGCTTGAATGTCTTCTTGCTGATACAGATGGGTCTAACGTGGTTATCAATATAATTACCTTGCTTGAATGTCTGCTTGCTCATACAGATAGGCCTAACGTGGTCATTAATATAATTACCTTGCTTGAATGTCTGCTTGCTCATACAGATGGGTCTAACGTGGTCATCAATATAATTACCTTGCTTGAATGTCTGCTTGCTCATACAGATGGGTCTAACGTGGTCATCAATGTGATTACCTTGCTTGAATATCTGCTGATACAAATGGGTCTAACGTGGTCATCAATATAATAACCTTGCTTGAATGTCTGCTTGCTCATACAGATGGGTCTAACGTGGTCATCAATATAATTACCTTGCTTGAATGTCTTCTTGCTGATACAGATGGGTCTAACGTGGTTATCAATATAATTACCTTGCTTGAATGTCTGCTTGCTGATACAGATAGGCCCAACATGGTCGTTAATATAATTACCTTGCTTGAATGTCTGCTTGCTGATACATATAGGCCTAACGTGGACATTGATAGAATTACCTTGCTTGAATGTCTGCTTGCTGATACAGATGGGGTAACGTGGTCATCAATAGAAAGGCCTTGCTTGAATGTCTGCTTGCTGATACAGATGGGTCTAACGTGGTCATCAATGTGATTACCTTGCTTGAATGTCCGCTGATACATAAAGGCCTAACGTGGACATTGATAGAATTACCTTGCTTGAATGTCTGCTTGCTGATACAGATGAGCCTAACATGGTCATCAATAGAATTACCTTGCTTGAATGTCTGCTTGCTGATACAGATGGGTCTAGCGTGATCATTTATCTCCACTGCTCGTTTAAGCTCCACCAACATCAGGTCATGTGAGGACGTTACTTTTTTCACCTCGGTGGTGTTAGTGAATTTTAGATCGCCTTTTGGGTGGAAGACAACTCGCTTCACGCTGACCTCTTGCTTAGTGTCGGTTTTCTTTTCCATATTGTGCTCGCCCAGCCGCACCTGGTAATAAATCCTTTTTGTTAGATAGGGGAAAGCTTAGCTCACCTCTGATTGGCTTTGTATATCTTCAATGCAAGATCCTTTATAGAAAGTTCTTGATGCATTGGTCATTTTTAGTGAAATTTATTCAGAACCCTTCCCTCTACCATCAACTGTTCCGGCATTTTGTGAGCGCTGGTCATCATCATGTCAAAATTGAAGATTCCGCAGTGAGCCGCGGTTATAAGCCAGCGGTCTGAGATCAAAGATGCACCACATTTGAAATACTTGGGCGGACCCCGCACAAAAACGGCCGCCATCCACGGCCAACTTCCTGGGGAGGACCTTTAATTTAAAAAACTAAATGATTATAAAAATATTGCAAAAGGCCAAGATGGAGGAAGACGGATTTCTACCTGTAATGCGCCTGTCTGCTCCTGCGTCCGCTGACCTTGCGCGCAGGCCGCACACCTGTGATTCTGTTTAAATAATGCATGATTCCAAGCTAAAATCATACATTTTCGTATACCAATTGTAAAAGATGGACTTACCAGTATTGATGTTTAAAATCCAAACAGCTTCGCATTGTGTATTAATAATCAAGCTTAAATGCAACCCCAATTATTTGAAATTCTTGGCGTTCGTGTATGATTTTAGCTGTACTTTACGTGTACACGGATAGAATCAAAAAGCCCAAACTGTCGTGATCTCGTACCAGAACAATGAATACCATACACCAAAAACTGGAATTCGACTCTGCTTAATTTTCGTCGAATTCCAGTTTTTGGTGTATTGTTACGTGTACACGAATGTAAACGTTCGTATACTTGTATAGATATTGTTATTTGGTCTTTGTCCTTGCGTATGGCTGTCACCCGCTTGAGTCAGGTACTCACTTGTTGATTCTGCCCATTCGGCCATCAAGACCACAAGAAGCCAAACTCTGGTGGTCTGATAGTACATTGCGACTCCTAATAACCGTAAGGGCAAGGCTATCGCACGAGTATCTATCTTTGGTTTACAATGCGAGGTTCAAAGAGTGTGTGAACGTGTGACGACTCTCTCGTGTCCCATCTGAGTACTCTCCATCTTTTTTACTGTATGACAGAGTCACTTTTGTCCCTGGATCTCAAACAGAACCGCGTGGGCCCTGGAGTCTAGTTCCGAGACAATTGAGGAAGATTTCAGGGTTTGGCATTGCGCATGCGCGTGTAGATTTATCCGCTGACTATACTCTGTACGGTCGAAATTAGGTAATAACTCATGTCAGATTCTGGATATAAGTTGTTGGGGTAGTCTTACTTGTCACACACATTCATCAACTCATAACCAGACACCTCTCATAACCAGTCCCCTCTCCTCACCAGTCACCTTGTAACCATTCAATACGTAGCCAGTCAACTCGTAACCAGTCAACTCGTAACGTCATTAAATGTGCCACCTAAGATGAAAACGTGGACAAAAATTTACCCGATTCCATTATCCTAGGGCTTGCTATAGATACAGTGCTACGGTTGCACTTGCCATAAGGCATTTTGGATCCCGTCACGTGCTAGATAAGTATAAGTATAAAGTGGATGTCATTCCGTCCAACCCTCCCCCCTCTCCCTACACTGAACAGGGTTGCAGGAAATAGAAGATGCTGTGAAGTTGTTTATGTCATGTACCCCCATTATTTTGTCGCCACAGCGCTTTAAAATACCGGGATGGTATACGTTTTATATATACGTATTTCAAGAAACGCTGTCAGTGCAAATGGCGATTGGAAAATTTCAAATGGTAGTTTTTAAGTCCAACCGTAGCCTGGTTACAGCTGCCCCCCCCCCCCCTTCCAGGCTAGACCAACCGCTTCTTATGAGTATAAAGATTTGACTAAGTAAGAATGAAGGTGACGAGTAAACTTGTCTCATATTTTCCTACATTCAGTACAAATACGAAGAGTCCCATAATGATATTCAATAGAAGAACTACCATTTGGCAATTGTCATTTCACATCTATGCTGACAACGTATTTTGAAATAGGTGTATGCTCAGATTGTGTCACAGCTGTATCAGTTCATTTTTCACGTGACGACCCCGTGTCATTTTCTTTAGGCTGTCGCTACCGGTGCTCGTTTCATAAGGCTTGGTGGCCCGGCGCGAATGGAACACGTGACAAAGCACAGACGTATGATCGAGATCGAACAGATCCTGGAACAAAATGGCAAGCTAATACCACAGGAACCCCACGTGTTCCCTGTGGTGAATGTGCCCGAAGAAGAGCCTGGAGATAGAAACGAGGCTGAAGAGATTCGATAACAATCTACCCGCTTCTCATTTTTTAGCGTGACCAGTAGTAAAACGGGAAAAGAGAAACATGTGTGGAATGTTCCTTCCTACCAATCACATACGAGCTATTCAAGCATAAAGATCTCTAGACAAGTTTCAGTACCCGAATTCTCGCTTGTGACTTGTCAGAATTTCCCACATATTTTTCGCTGTTCGCGGTTTTCCAGGTCGCGTTGTGTAACTTATGAATATCATTGCCGACAACGTTGATTTGAAATTATAGCACTCGTCGATGTAAAGCATGTACATATTTGTATTACGTTTTTAAAATAAATCCAAAATTTCATTTCTCTAATACGGATTTTCTTATGAGTGGTCTAACGCCTTCGAAATTATAGGTCCATAGAGACCCCCCCAGCACTCCCTCGAATTTAAGTCACAGATAAACGAGCAAAATTTTAATCGATTGTACGTGTGGTCATTCGATTTGGTTATAAATGGCTTGTAGCCTAGGTTTTGAAATCCTGGTCCTACGACTGACAAGAAACTTACAGGCGGGCGCCTTCTTGTGTTATTTTGGCTAAAAGAACAGGTGACGCAGAAAATGCATGTTTTTTTGTCATTGCGTTAACGTGCAGCATGTTCAGTAATTAACCCTTAGACCGGGATTATTTATATATGTGGGGGAGAAAACTCAGCAATCTGGTGAAATCCCTGTCGAATGGCTTCAAACTCGGTCGAGTAATAAACGACACAACAAGTTAGTCATTGCAAGTCATTTTTATTCATAAATAGACAATTTTGAATTTTGACCGTCAAATTTCATATAATGAGCTTGGGCTGCCTGTGTCTTGTTGTGTTTATTTTGCATTTATGTATTTTTGGTTGTGGGTCTCTTCTCAAGGCCGGTACAGGCCGGTTGAGGGGTCAATGGGTTAATATTTGTAGTGTAAGTGGTAACTACGGAGAGCCGGCTAGCAGGCTAATTTTGAAGAAAAAGCATTACTACCCCTAGCCTTTTGACATGCACCCTGCTATTACCAAAAAGGAGTTTCTTTATAATTTATTTCAAAGCCATTTGTATCAAGCAAATGACATCTTATTTTCATAGATAACCTATTTTACACTTATGTACAATTTTTGATGAAAGGTAATTTCTGAGAAACAAAAGGTTTTATGTGAATAAAAATCCTGAATTTCAATATAATGATTCTATTTATTAGATTTTTTAGAGGATAATCTTTGTTGTACGTTCCCCTTGGCGAGTGCTATGTCGTCCCCAGTAAACGCACGCAGTCGGTACTCCAAGGCTTTTCTCTCGTCTAGCTCACGCTGGTATTTGTGTGCCTGGAACAAATACGAGAAGAACGACTGGTCAAAGACTTATTATTTTGCATGTTTTGTTCTTTTTCACAGTCGGTAAATAGAAATAACCGATTCTAAATGGAATCTCTGCTCTCAAATAAGACAGATCGTTCGCAACCGTGTCTACCAAGGTTTCATAACTAAGTAGGAGTCCATATTGCAACGGTAGTAGCACGTGTGCAATGTAGTTCTAAACACAAAGCGATCCGAACGTGCGCTCTTTCTTATAAGTTTGGTCCTCATTAAAGCGTTCTTCAAAGCATGCCTACTAGAATTTTCGCATCTATTTCCAAGCCACGACTTCAACACGGGCTTTCGTTTCTTGATTTTAACTTGAACGAAAGCTAGAGTACAGAACTGCTTTTGTTTCTTGAGCTGCATCGGAGTACACTTGTGTAGCACATGCTTATGATAGATTCCTGCCTTTTTTTCCCGCGCGCACATGCGTCACAGTCGACTCACCATTTCGAGGTTTCTCCGCGCAGACTCGAGCTCGTCTTGAATGTTGTCGTACGTTTTACGCCGATGATCCTGAATTTTGTCCATATGCATTCGGATGCGATCTTCTAGTTCGCGATCTAGCAGTGCTCTGAAAGTACAAGGCATTTTCAATATCATTCCTTGGGTGTTATTTAATATGTAACACTTTTTCTCAAAGGGCTGCCATTTGAAATTTACGGTTAGCCACGAGAGGTTTTCAAAGAGCTGGCGAAAAATATTTTCATCAAAGATCTTTTAAGTACATCCTTACGCTGTCTGGCTATCCACAAGAGCTGTCCCGATTGTCTGCCTGCTAAAAACTAGCCCGCACAAGCAAGCACAAAGTAGGAGAAAGCAGAAAAGATATTGAGGAAGATGGCGCTAACAGCTTATTGCTTCCTCACCCTTACTCCTTTCCCTTATGCAGGTCATCAGTAAATCACGGAACTTGTCTTGTAGAGGTTGTATTAGTGAAGGTATTTCACAACTAAATAGAATACAAGGCAAATCCTCTCTTACCTCCTAGCAGCACCTTTGTCCTTCTCGCCCAACAGTTCCTTGAGCTTTGCCACGTACATCGCCTGTACGGGGAGAGATCAAGGGGTCATAACGGATAATCAGAAGAGGGTCAATTTGGCTATACTACAGTACGAAGTTGTATTAATAGCAAAATGGTTCTTGTTTCTTTTCCTGTCTCGAGATTTGAGATTATATATTCATGGACCAGACTTTCTCCCGTCCCAACTATTTTACTCTTAAAGTAACGGGCCATTAGTAATTTAAAGGGGGTCAAAGAATTTGAGCACATAAAAAAAAATATCATATTTCTGGCAAAGATTTTAACCGAAAAAGTGAATATAGTGCACGAGCCGTTCCCCTCAGACATCTGCAAGGCCCGTCCCTCCTCCCCTCAGACATCTGCAAGGCCCGTCCCTCCTCCCCTCAGTCATCTGCAAGGCCTGTCCCTCCTCCCCTCAGACATCTGCAAGGCCCGTCCCTCCTCCCCTCAGACATCTGCAAGGCCCGTCCCTCCTCCCCTCAGACATCTGCAAGGCCCGTCCCTCCTCCCCTCAGACATCTGCAAGGCCCGTCCCTCCTCCCCTCAGACATCTGCAAGGCCCGTCCCTCCTCCCCTCAGACATCTGCAAGGCCCGTCCCTAGCCAGTCATTTAACTCACATTGGGCTTTTCCTCCTTCATGTTCTTCTCCGTGCCGTAGGGTGCGTTCACGTCTGGTTGTACAGGCGCTTTGAAGCTTGCGAGATGCTGCTTGCGCTGTCTGATCCGCTTGGTTTTATCCCGCCAGTCATCCAAGGCCTTCTTGTCCTTCAGCTTCTGCACGATGCCATTCTCCTTCTCGTTCAAAGACGCGTCCATCGCCATTTGTTGCTGCTCTGCGATCTTCGCCTCGAAATCCGGGAACTTTGGTGGGTCGTGGATGTCGTATTTTGCTTTTTCTAGTTTGGGGTTGGTATGCCTGTGGCGAGGTTGGGTCCGTTTGGAAGGCGCTGATCCCGTGGAGCTGGCTTTCTCCCAGGAGTGTGATGCGTTTTCCCCGTAGGAGTGCCTCCTCCCTGAGTCCTTGCTCTCCGCCGAATAGGCGTGGCTTCTTTGCCGGTCGTACTTCTTGCGGACCTGGTCCGGGCGTACCAGTGGAGGGGTGTGGAACGAGACTGGGGTTTGGATGGGGCGCAAGTCGGGGTCATCTTCGAGTGACTCGCGGGTTTTGCTATAGCGTCGGGATTGGATCGAGCCTGTGCTATTACGTCGAGAGCTATTGCCTTGACCTGAAAACACAAAATTTTATTTACTACAAGGTCAACTATATGCACCCATTTCACACTTATCTATAGCGCGTGATAAACGAAAAAAAAAAAAACAGTCGCAAAATGCATGATAATGACCTGGGAGCTTTGAATAAACAAATCAACAAGAAGCCCACTTGATGGCAATGACAGTTTTGAGGAGTTTCAGCGACTAGCGCGTCTGTGTGTATAGTCCCCTCCCCCCAACAAAAAAGTGTCATTTATTAACTAAGGATCGTCGAATACTATCCTTTTTCCATATGATATCAATGACTGCGCACCCTCCCTTAGCCAATCGTTGGTGCATGCCTGTGGCCAATATCATCCACCCACACAACCATCAAATTCACAACTTTGCAGTTGACATAAAGTACTGCACAGATTTATAATGCAAACCCAAATCCACATAGGGAACTTTTTGAAAAAGCATATATATTGCCAGTATACTGGACAGGTGGTTAAAAGGTGATACCTATTCATATTATTTATTTATTATTTCATTTTTCAGTATGATATTTCTGTTGTATAAAACTGAAGTATAAAAATATTGTAAAAAAATCTACTCTACAAAATACTTCGATTCTATTCTATTTGTGTGGCATTCATAATATATTATATTTAAGCTTTCTATATGCATTGAAGCAGATGTCTATTTTTATTCCACAGCATCTGAACCAAGCGTCTTTGACTTCTGATGACACTAAATCATCCAAAGGTTGCTGGTATTTCTTGCTGATCAACTCAGATCATACTCAGATGATGGTCACACTGCACTAAATATGCTCTTTCCTGTCGGCATCAACAGCATGTCGCACCTTAGCAGCTGTCACGGGGCTCATGCGACCATCTGTTGACACCTTAAACTTGCACAACACACTTGTGAGGGGCACCTTTCTCAGATATGGACTCGTTCGGCTCATCATTGGTCTCCAGTAACCGTCATACGTGCCAGTGTAGTAGTGCACAGTAAGTTGGCCCACAGTGTTAGGAAGAGAAGTGATCTTCCCAAGGCAGGGTTGGCCTTTGATGTAAAGTTTGTCTGGGACTTTAATAGCAATCATGTCTCCTTCCTTCAAGTTCAGTCTGCCGTGAAAATTTGATGCATCAACAAGATCTCTCAGCTCTGAGTAGTCTACTTCCTCTTTGACAGCCATTCCATGTGTCTTTGCAGTAATCTCATCCACCTTCATGAGGACTTCTCTCCTGCCTTCGATGTCTATTTTCTGTACCTCAGTCTTTGGTTTTGCAGTGGTTTTAGTCACAGGCTTGTAAAGATCATAGGAAGGATTCTGGACAGGCTCGCTGCTCTTTTTTTTGGGCTTAGGCTCTTTGTTTGGACTTACTCCTCTAGATTTAGTTCTTTTTCGTTGTTTCTCCTCCTTTTCTTCTAACCTTTGAGGCTCAGTAATCTGCTTTTTGGATTCAACTTTGACCCTTATAACTTTGTGTTTTTCTTCAATTTCCTTGTGCTCTTTTTTAGGGGACAGCTCTGAGTTATTTCGAGAAACTGACTCCCTTATCTGACGAATAGGAGATTTGGGTGGATTGGCCTCACTGACAATAACAGCTTTTTGCTTTTCATGCACAAACTGTTTAGCCTTTTGGCCTTGTAGTAAAGTTTCAGGGCTATCAAGTGTTCTATTTCTTGATCTTGATGCAGCAGCTTGTATGATTGGAGGTAACCGCACTTTCTCAGGGCTTAGACATTCATACTCTGTCACAATGGGTTGTTGATCAGGAACTGTGGCCCCTGCAAAAGGGATTTGGATATCAGATATACTTATTATTTGGGCAAAATTTTATAAATTTTGAATAAAAGGATGGGAATAAAAAGGGGCTTGGAAGTTTGATATCCACGTTCCCCCTTACAATAGACCACTAACTTTCAACAACCCATTGCATACACTCAAAGTGTTTCTGGAACTATTAAAAACACTCACAGAAGGGAACACAAAACTGTCAACTTACTTGAAAACTCTCTGGGGTTACTAAGATCTTCGTCGCTGGATGAGGCTGACAGGGACTTGACTGAAATTGACACCAATCAATCAGTTTCTCTATTCAATATGTTAAAAAGGAACTGAACGCATCTACAGAGTATAAAAAGGTCTTATGCCTAGTGCACACTAGTGACATAACAACATAATGACATAGGCACACACACATTCTTATTTCCGTATGTTTATTAAGCCTGACATAACAACATAGAAATAAAGACATAGAAGAAAAAAAAATTCTTATTGTAATGTCCATGTTGTTATGTCTAGCTTGTCTTTATGTTGAACCATTCACACTTGAACATCTGAACATAACAGTGTGCACACCTATGTTGTTAGGCCACTAATGTGCACCAGGCATTACTTAGTATACAAACATGTTCTAAATATGTTCTAAATTTGTTTGCATTTTTGGCTCATCCCCCCCCCCCCCCCCCCCCCCCCCCCGTCTCATGAAAAACATAAAACTCACCTTGGGTACAGTGGCCAGATGCCTTTTCTCTATCTGAGAATTGCTCCCTTAGAAACCTAAGGACCTCCTGTGTGCCCTTTTCAACCACTTGGGGAGGTGGGTTTTCTAGTGGGTTTGACGCTAAGTTCAGGCCACTTAGACTTTTGATAAAACCTGAAGTAATAAACCATAATGAGCGAAACTGCTATAGCAGTTGTTCCAGTACTAGTAGGACGAAATAATCAGCCTCCCCCCCCCAAAAAAAAGAGATATCTCATTTCAATATTGTACATTACATCCATTGCACTTCTATATAACCTTAAGTATCATCTTACCTAATTCAAATGGTAAAGTTCGAATGTTATTTCCCTCAAGTAACAAGTTCTTTAGACATCTAAAAAGAAGTAAACATAATATTGTTATGAGTGAGAAATTATATGAGTACTGCATAATTTACGTACAGTCGATAACGGCCCTCTATTTAACAATGGAAGTCTTACCTGTGTGCCCCGAGATTTTCCGGTACTTCGTTGATGTGATTATTTCTCAGGTCAAGCCATTTCAAATTTGGCAAACGCTCGAACAGCGTCTCAGGAAGTGTTGTAAGATAATTGCCTTCAAGATACAAAAACTGTAGAAAGAAATAAAACAGAATATTTAATATCAGTAAGATACACAAAACGTCGAAACTAAGAATTAAACGAATGCGAAAGTAACATGAATTCAACGTGTAAATTTTAGACATGTGTGCGATTTATGATGCCTGAATACCTCTAGGTGTTGTAGATCCAGCACTTTGGGTGGTATTTCTATCAGGTTCTTTCTGTTCAAATCTAGTGTCGTGGTTCCTAGGGCAGCTGCGGTGCTAAGAAGTTGTTCGACTCCGTCTCCAACCGCCATCTTGTCGCTTTTTTGTACCCGTATTTTGGCACTTCGGCTGTTATAGATAATTTGTTACTATGGTGATTTAATAACAGCTTCCCGCGCGCTGCGCTCTGGGTAATAGCACAGGAAGCCTGTACAGGACCCGAAATGATCCCAGGACCCGAAACGATCCCAGGACCCGAAACGATCCCCATAAGTCCCCCAAATGATCCCGGGCCCCGAAACGATCCCAAGGAGTCCCCGAAATGAACCCCGTGGAATTACCAGAATGGACAAAGGGAAAGTGGAAGAAAAAAACTTTTTGAAGCATTTAAAAAAAAATTAAAACAAAGGCCCGATACTCAGGCAATGTACACTACTCAACCACTGGCCTCGATGACGAGTGTCACTCAATGTCAATGACGTCATAGGTCACGTGACTTTAAAAAGCTTCAATATCTCCTACCCTTTAAACCCTAAAGTTCCGATACTCAGGCAATCTACACTACTCAACCACTGGCCTCGATGACGAGTGTCAATCAATGTCAATGACGTCATAGGTCACGTGACTTCAAAAAGCTTCAATATCTCCTACCCTTTAAACCCTAAAGGCCCGATACTCAGGCAATGTACACTACTCAACCACTGGCCTCGATGACGAGTGCCAATCGATGTCGATGACGTCATAGGTCACGTGACCTTAAAAAGCTTCAATATCTCCTATCATTAAAACCCTAAAGACCCGATACTCAGGCAATGTACACTACTCAACCACTGGCCCCGATGACGAGTGCCAATCGATGTCGATGACGTCATAGGTCACGTGACTTTAAAAAGCTTCAATATCTCCTATCCTTAAAACCCTAAAGGCCCGATACTAAGGCAATGTACACTACTCAACCACTGGCCTCGATGACGAGTGCCAATCAATGTCGATGACGTCATAGGTCACGTGACTTTAAAAAGCTTCAATATCTCCTATCCTTAAAACCCTAAAGACCCGATACTAAGGTAATGTACACTACTCAACCACTGGCCTCGATGACGAGTGCCAATCAATGTCGATGACGTCATAGGTCACGTGACTTTAAAAAGCTTCAATATCTCCTACCCTTTAAACCCCAAAGGTCCAGTACTAAGGTAATGTACACTACTCAACCACAGGCTCGATGACGAGTGTCTGCTAACCTCGCAACATGCAACACTCACCACTAAGGACGTCAACAATACAAACGTCATACAATCCAAAACATACATACACAGCTTTTTCCCATACATTCCCATACCAAAAGATTAGGACAACGATGTATGTACTGTATTATGGTTGCATTTCATTCTTTACTACTTTTGAAAACAAACTATTTCATGATATAACAGTGAACTTTTGAGGGAAAAACAATGGCCTTGCATTTTTCCTCTTAAATCAAAATCGTTTCTCGGTTTATGGGCGAACACCGCTCCCTTTAACATTGAACTTTAACTTTAAAATAATAACATATGTGAAATGCCGAGTCGTACGCAGGGATAGTGTAAACTATGTTACCTAGAAAAGCATTTCATGTAAACAATCCTCGCAGTATTCCTGGTCATCGGAGTAACAGGCTAAGGCGCTCCCCAGTTCCTACACCCCACCCGAATAACTCTTGAACTCCTTGTTGCATTTCTGGCAGAACTGTACAGTGACTTTTCCTTCTCCGTATTTTTTTATCAAGGATGATGTCGGGTCTGCGGGGTGGCTGCCTTTCTCGGCAATGTCAAGGCTATAATAATGAAGCTCGGCGTTATGCCCGAGAAGAATCATTCCCTCTTTCCCGGGATCGGTAGACTTGTTGCTAGTGCTCGGAGTGATTATTCGCAGAACATCACTCCCAGTTGACGAGACGATGGCAATGTCACGATCAAGCATATTGACAGTTGCCCAGACAACGATCCAGTCTGCCCACACACCCTCTCTCTTCATGTTGTGTAGGTATGAGTCCCAGGCGCGATGGTTAATAAACTCACCGAGATGTGTGCCGTCAGGGGTAAACGGATTCTGTTCTAAATATCTTACCATATTTTGTCTTAAGACATTATGTGGAATCCCTGGACACTTCAATCTTATCAGCTGGTCGTTCACTGCGTAAAAGAAGCAGTTACCGTCCATAGGCACGTCCTTCCTGTAGACGCAACCGGCAGCAGCCACTTGCTGGTCGAGTACGTCTTTGGTTGAGACCTCTTTTAAAAAGAGGTCTTGAATCTTAAGATTGTCTGGAGTAGCCGCTAAGAAGGGATGGTTTAGGATGTCGTCAGCCATATCTTGGCGCATTTCGCGACTTTCATCTGGCATGGCGACTGGAGGACTCGTAAATTTGGCTTGGAGAAGTCGTTTAATCATGAGGCACATGTGAACCCCACAATCATTAAGATTAGATTGCCTCGGGGTACGGTTATTGACGTGCTCTGACCAACTATTTTTCTTAGATTCCATCTCTTTGTGAATAAACCTAGCTTTGAGATTGGCAAACACGTCCTTATGTGCTTCGCTGACACCTGCAGAGTCATATAGCTCCAGCGTCATTGCTAAAGTACATAACACAACAAAAATCCAGTGTTTCAATTCCATCAAATGAATAGGGATTACTAAGTAATCGATTTCACTTAATAGTTTATGTTTCATATATTTTCGGTAAGATGGCGTCTCTTCAGCATCATTGCTTCTATCGAGGGAGGGGTAAAAGTAAGTACTCGCTGTGACTGTACGAGTACTTGCATAGTAATTATTCAAAAAGCATGTGTACAGATTCACAGTATCGCCACTGAGTTCCTTGTCGCTAACCAGTTCTGTTATAGCATTATCAAGTACGCTTCCGTTATTGTTTTCATCTTCAAACTCTATGTCATCATCAGCAAATGTTTCATTTGTCATCTGTAATTGTTGTTCTTGCTTACCGTTTATTTCCTCCTTTACAATCTTTTGCCTTTTACTCTCGTCCTGTTTCGTTAGTGACGTAATGTCGTCGACTTTAATCCACATACTTTGCCTAATTGTTGGAGCTTCGGGATTATCGATTTGGACAAAGTACTTGTGCTCACTGTGATCAGCCTTAAGGACAAGTGCTTCACGTGTGCCTCTTAAAGATATTCTTTTGCCTTTCACGAGTTTCTTTGTTTGTGGGAGCCTTACCAAAACCTTTTCACCAACAAAGTACCTGGAGGGCGGATTCCTTTTTAGTTCCCTTTTCACCATTCTTCTTGCTGATTCGTTTGACGAGTGAAGTGCCTTCTGTCTTTTTCTATCCATTTCTTGAAACCACGAGTCATAGTCGGAATCAGAATTGATCTCGTCGGTTCCATTCTCCTCGGGAACGTCAAAATCCTGACCTTTGTCGTCCAGAGAAAGCGTAACTAATTACTGGCCTCAGTATCAGGTGATTTTCTTTTGTACGCTGCATTGACTGAAACTCGTCATCGCAAACTGTGGACATTGCGAGTAAAAACTGACAAGAACCTAACCTGACCACCCCCCAGATAAGAACCACTCTAGGCTATCAAAAACAGGTTTTTATTGTAAAACAAATAATTTTCAAAAAAAAATTTAAAAAAATATGCCAAAGTGCCACGATACAAAACAACACACCAAACAAAATAAGCAGGAAAGAGGAAATGGCATTAAACTATGCTAAATAACAGAAACGAAAATAAATAATTTTGACCGCCACTGTTAATTTACGAATAACAAGAACATAGTATCCTAAGTTCTCACAAAGAACCATTCATATAAGGACATGTGGATGTTAAAATAAAATGCCATAGACATTGAAACTCGTCATCATTGCCTGAGTGTCGAACATTTAGGGTTTAAAGGGTAGGAGATATTTAAAAAGTCACATGACCTATTACGTCATCGACATTGAGTGGCACTCGTCATCGAGGCCAGTGGTCGAGTAGTGTACATTGCCTGAGTATCGGACCTTTAGGGTTTAAAGGGTAGGAGATATTTAAAAAGTCACATGACCTATGACGTCATTGACATTGAGTGGCACTCGTCATCGAGGCCAGTGGTCGAGTAGTGTACATTGCCTGAGTATCGGACCTTTAGGGTTTAAAGGGTAGGAGATATTGAAGCTTTTGAAAGTCACGTGACCTATGACGTCATTGACATTGATTGACACTCGTCATCGAGGCCAGTGGTTGAGTAGTGTACATTGCCTGAGTATCGGGCCTTTAGGGTTTTAAGGATAGGAGATATTGAAGCTTTTTAAAGTCACGTGACCTATGACGTCATTGACATTGATTGACACTCGTCATCGAGGTCAGTGGTTGAGTAGTGTACATTGCCTGAGTATCGGGCCTTTGTTTTTTAATTTTTTTTATAATGCTTCAAAAAGTATTTCCTTCCACTTTTCCTTTGTCCATTCTGGTAATTCCACGGGGTTCATTTCGGGGACTCCTTGGGATCGTTTCGTTTCGTTTCATTTCTCAACACTAAATGCCATTTCAACAATGCCCTCGATTCCTGCAGTGATGTTGTCACCCTCCTTGACGGCTGACACGCCTGCTGGTGTACCTGTTAAAATCAGATCCCCTTCCTCTAGTGTCATTATCTTACTGATGTAGCTGATTAGAAAAGGTACAGTAAACATCATATCACTAGTTACTCCCTCTTGCTTTGTCACCCCATCAACCTTAAGCCAAAGTTTCAAATTATGTGGATCTGGGATTGATGAGGAATGAATAAAGTCACTAACTGGGCAAGAGGTATCAAACCCTTTACTAATTGCCCATGGGTGGCCCTTTTTCTTAAGCTCCTCCTGCAATGTCCTATCAGTCATGTCAAGTGCTAGTGCATAGCCACCAACATGATCCATAGCTGCTTCCTCATTGATGTTAGCTCCTTTTTGACCTATGACAACTCCAAGTTCAACTTCATGGTGAAGCTGTGAGCAGTTTGAGGGGATCTGAAAGCAATGAAAAAAAAAAATAACAATTTATCTCAGCTGAGAACTGATTGAACCACTGAAATTTGTTATATATACATGAAATTACACAATAAACTATTATATGCAATGCATTGTATACTGCGAGAGTATCAGCACGGTAGTTTAAAAGAAGACAGTGGAGATTGATTGGGTACGGCATGAGAATAAAATGGCGAGCTAGTGTAGAGGACCTTTGAGCCACAAAACACAAAAAGCAGAGGAAAGGTATAACATGCAATAACCACTTTAGGAGTACTGAGTAAAGAAAGAGTAAAGAGGATATCCATTACTCAACTAGTTCCCAGTGCCATATAGCTAACATGATTGCAGGTAGTGCACCCCCCTGACTTGATAGATCCGGAATTTAACAAAGACATATAAAAGAAAATCCTGACAGCCCCCCCCCTAGCAAACAAGTTTTTTTTAGCTATAGCATTGAAGACATTAATGTAGCATTGCATTGTACCTTTATTTTGCTTCCTTGCTCAATGTATGCTGATGTTGGTTTGAGAAATATCAGTGGTTTATCAGGGACAACATTGCCAAGCTCAGCTGCATGATCTCTGAAACAATGACATTCAATAGAAATAAAACAGCTATAAAGGACAATAGATAGGACAGGGAACATAGGCAGAAGTAACTTAATTCCAAAAACAAAAGCTTAGTAAAGCGGAAAGTCTATCATAAAATTTCAAAGCAATAGAAAATTATTGATAATAATCGATAAACTGATTGGACGAAAATTTGTGAGTAT
Source organism: Nematostella vectensis (assembly GCF_932526225.1). Taxonomy (NCBI): domain Eukaryota; kingdom Metazoa; phylum Cnidaria; class Anthozoa; order Actiniaria; family Edwardsiidae; genus Nematostella; species Nematostella vectensis. The sequence goes on from NC_064039.1 coordinate 12,361,878, forward strand.
CGAATATTAACGATTCCCTACACGATACCAATTAACTATTATTTTGTTTTTATTGTCGATTGCCTGGATGTTCGATTCGATTTTCATCGATTGAATTGTACACTATGAAAAGTCTCGGAAGATATGCACGCCTCTTAAAGCGAATTGCTACGTTGAGTACTTAATATCCTATTTTTTCGTAATATTCACCGATAGTTTCTTCCTACAGCCACGATCTTTCGTCCGAAATCGACAAAACGCCTCAAGTCACGCGTTTTGGCCGCCATCTTGATTGATTTTTTCATCCAGACACAGGTATCCAAAGATAACGCCGGCTGTTCCATAATTTGGAGAGAAAGAGGAAAAAATCCTACATTGTATTTTTAAAATTTGGAAGATTTAGAATAACTTAAATTTAGGGCATATCCATGCCAACACTTTGTGTGTGTGTGTGTGTTTTTTTTTTGTATTTTAAGAAACTAATGCATATAAGTAATAAGCTTACATATATTTTCTATTTGCCAATCAGATAATGATCAACGCGAGCCGTTCAATGTATTATTTGAACACATAGCCAATCGCTGTACAATAATTTTAAATTGTTCTCATGCATAATTCATCTAGTTGTTGCGGTACTAGCAAAGCGATTTCGCGCGCTTGGATATTTTCCCGCGAAAATGGTGTGGGCGGCGAGCGCGTGACGAGATAACGGATCTACTAGAAGGCCCTCAAGACGAGATCCTTCAACTAGAACCCGAAAATCAGGCTCGAACTACACGCCTTCAGAATCGCCAAAAGACACCATTCCATTTCAGGGTTCTAGTGTCGTTCTTCCTGTTTTTAGTTCTGCTTGTTTTAGGGACAATGGTTTATTTTGTGTATGCGAAATATGCAAGTGAATCGTAACGAGCTGGTGGGACAACAATCTTCAACATCTGTAAGTTACTGTGAGATATTGTGTCAATTTAAAAAAAAGTTTCCGTATGCCTAGCTTTTCGGAAAAATAAATATTCAAATTGAATGTTTTAAAGATTAAATTCTATGGTTTTCGGTATCCTTTCAAATAATTTTCATCGTGATTGAGAATAATTAGTTTCACTTTAAATTCACAAACAACGCTTGCCAACCATACTACCAGTTATAAATTTAGGATTTCAAGGCCAACAGAAACGAAAAAAGTATAATGTTCCGTACACACTCTATTTAAAATTCACTTTCGTTTGTCTTCAAACCTAATCTCTAACCATAGCCTTTCTTCTTCACTTCCGCACTGGAATATTGAACAAACTAAATAAAATAACTCCTCTTTTCATTAACACTGCTCAAAATTATGCATAATTTATCAAATTCCAAATACAAACGCTAATGGTGTCGAAACCAATTCTTAAACTATCGAAATAAACCTTAAAAATATCTTAATCCCTTAACCCTAGATTAAGCTTTTAAAGTTCAATTTGAACTTGTTCTTTTTTTTTTTTTCAGCAAAAAAGGTTTTTCTGTTTGGATCATCAAGCGATGGAGGTGGACCAGCATAAAATCCAAGGGTAGGGGTTTAAAGCCTCCTTGAAATAGAGAATTAACGCCTACAACATAGTTAATCATAAAGCTTACTAAGGGGAAAAAGGAAAAACCTCTCGTATATGGAGGATTTAAATAAAATAAATTTTCACATTGACAAGGAGAGAGAGAGAATTAAAGTAAGCTTACTTATATATTCTCTTTATGCAAGGTTGTGTTTATCGCAACGCGAATATAGTTTACATGTGGTGATAATACCCAGCTGAGAGAATGAATTATCATATCGATCACGATGAGAAACATTAGCTTGATTCGAGGCAGGTGTACAAACCGAAATGTTGTCCCAATAAAAAATTCTGTCAAATACACTCCTTTTTTATAAGAATCTTTTTTATAAGAACGTCCAGCCTGAGATTTCACCAAATTTTAGAAACATGCTAAGAACATGCCGTGGCTGAAATAGCAGCAAAATGTTGAGTTTTGTTTGTGTGTTGTGTTCTAAAATGCTGAATCGAATTGTGTTCATAATACACCCTTAAATATTATTGCTATTGATCATTTGTGTAATTCTCTTCCTAATTCATTGGGTATTGTATTCTCAAATGCACATCGTTAAAAAAATATTCAGCCTTAAATTGCTCCAAAAATAAAAACGACCCAGTCTCAACTGAAAATTAGACGTTATAAAAAAAAGAATGTATTCAATCGTTTTAAGAAATCCTAACCAGCGAGGATTTTAATCTCCAAAGAAAATGTTCTTTATTTAGTGCAACTGAATATGGTTATTATCATTTTTGTTGTTGTTGTTGTAGTGACGTGACTGGCCAATTGTCGTGGAAGGTGGGTTACGAGTTGATGTCATACAAATATTGAATGCCACCATAACTGATCCGGCCAATATGTTTTACTCCCTCAAATTCACTTGACAAATAAAAAATCTGATAATTACTTTAACAAGACAGGCAAGCGATGCAAACCAACAAACAAACGCAGTTTGCTCTTCTGACCGTATTATTTTTTGTTCTAAACTCAGGATCAATTAAAAGCCTCTGACGAAGTTCCATGTAATGAAGGTGTGTATTTCTAGGGAGGGTCTTAAAGCCTGGTTTCCATAAGAAAGAAACCAGGTCATGCGATCATATGGAAACCACCTTGAGATTGGAATGTGATTGCTGAGTCAAATTAAGTACAATACCATTTGCATAAATATTGCAGGTCCTGTGCAGTTTAAAATCAAACCCCCTTTCTTTTGTTTTTAAATGACTCCACCCATTAGATTGCTCAGACCAGTACTCTGTAATGATGACACAGATCACAGAGATAGAGAAAAGCCTGGATGCAGTCAAACACAAGCTTCGAGCTGCCAGTGGTGTGTAGGCCTTAGTATGAAACACAGCATCCTCCAACTTTTCCCTCTCAAATTTCTGATGCTTTATTTTATTATTCTTCTAGAGAAATGTGCCATGTTCCTATAATTTTTTTTTAAATGGAGTAAAAAGAAAGTACATAGGAAAAACATACAGATCTATTTAGGCAAACATCTTAGGTTATCAGACAGTGTCACTGTCAAAGTGAACGGTTTCCTAATGACTTGGTTGCCTAGTAACTAAATACCATTCCTTTTTATTACTGGTATAGTCAAATGCAGTTAGTTTATATGACCTCCCTCCCCCACAAGTGGCCACACCCAAGGTAGCTGACATTATTCTGTTTCAGTGAAATGTCACATGTTAAACGTGGATGTGGTGACTATGTTCAACCCGGAGACAGTAGACACCTTGAACAAGATCGTGGAGGATTGTGAAGCTTGCACAAAGACCATGAATGATATGGTAACTGAAGACATCCAAGTTACCTAGCAATGTGGATTCTCATAGCCAAATGGCTGCCATTATAAGAAATGGCAGACAAAGCACAAGTGGAAATCAAAACGTTTACCATTTGAGATTTAAAATGATCCTGACTCGTTGAACAGCTATTTAATGCCTTGTTTGCAATTCCATACTTTGTATATGTAAACAGTCTATTTATTCTTTTAAATCTATTTTTACAAAATAAACATATAAAACTACAAAATATACAAATATGTACTATGTCTTTTTCTGTTTCACAATAAACAAGACCTTGAATATAAACCAAGTAGGTTGCACATGAGTACAATATATCACTGTGCAAAAGAAATTTGACAGTAAGCTTAGTAGCACCTTTTAGTGTCAGGGATGGACTGGAAAGGCTTCCCCTGTATGACACTAAGAGCAGCTGCAATGCAGACTAGACTGTACCCTGCATAGTGTGCATAATGGGTTTTGACCCCTTTTTCCAACCCACAGAAGAAAGCCAACTTATAAAGAATGGCATAGACAATCTCCTATTGCAAAGACTAAATGGCATCTAAATTCCTCTCCCATCCTAATCTACAACACCTCACAATAATATTTAAAATTATATGAGCTTTAGACAACAATATTGAACAGTACTATAATGTACAAAACAGGGTACAAAACAATGTTTTGTGGTGTATCCTATATTAGTCATATATGAGTCAACCCAATGAATTTTCCATGTATCAGTTTTGGGTGTTTTTTCAGTCTGATTCATACCCTTCACACAAGGTTTTAAATATCTTTTAATCTATTTTGTACATTGACTTATTGCCATTGCTCTGTCTTATTCAGACTTGACTTTGGTGCCTTGCTTGGATAGGGTAATGATGTTTTTATAGATATCACTCGACTGGATCTCTGCAGCTGTTGGCCTCTCTGTAGGGAGATCTGATGTCATCCACGTCACAAGCTGAGACTGCAAACAGCATTTGCATTTTATTGAATTGCTGCAATTAACTTGATGCAATACCAAACTAATAGTTATACTGTAAAAGAGCAATATCACTGGGTCTAAAGAGATTCGACACCGCCTTGCACCTTTGACAATAGCACGGTAGGATTTCACTACTGTTTGGAAAGTAGAAAAAAGAGAGCATCTCTGATTGGTATGCTGGCATCTTAAGGACGTGACAACAATGCTCTTGCAAAAGAACACATTTAAATTAGAAAGTATATTTAAAATATGAAACTTTAAAATTTTTAGACACCTGGCTAAAAGACCTAAGGATTCTATCACATAGTGATTTTCTAGCTGCCACAAAAGGCCATTTGCCAGGATTTGAGTGGGGAGGTTCCCACAATTGTCCTAGGTATTTCTACGTAGGTATTATAGCTTGCATTGATGTATAATTTTTTTATTTAAGTTGACATCAAGATATAGACCTGTAAAGCTTCTACTGATGTATTGTACACTTAACAACAAGACGTAGTGCCAAGGCATAACGAGTACCAATAAAAATTGATTATTATCAGAGAGGTGGTAACTGGTCTCTGATTCAAATTTTATTGTAATTTGACCTTTTATACTACTAACACACTTCACTCTTACCTGCAAAGTCATGCTGGTCTTGAATTCAGCTGGCATAATGCGCTTCTTGACGTTGCTCATTACCTGAGCAAAGATGTTTAAAAGATTAGATCTAGCCTTATTATATTAATGATAAAAACTACAGGATAAGTTGTGGAAAAAGTTTTTAGTATATCTTTACACAACACAAGTTTCAGGAGTGTAACTGAAGGGAAAAAGCCAACATTTTGTGCAAAATATATATATATAGTCCAAATAATTGTATCGTTTTATATCTACCTTTTTTCTGAATTATTTTTACATATTCCTTTACACAATTTCCTGTCCTTTTGTGGTAATGGTTTGCAAATAAGCTTGACCTTGGATGAAATTTTGTCAATTTGTCCCGCTCATAACTGATTTCACTTTTAAACAAGTTTTGACTGTGCACCTGTGATGCAGTTGAACTGATAAAATTTCAGGATTGAAGGAAATTTTAAAAAACAGAAACTTGAACCCCAAATGATAGACATTTTTATTTAGTTGCAGTTTAAAGGAAGGGATAATCAAATCAATATTACCTTAATTCTTTCCATTTCTGTACTGAAAGGATGAAACAGCTCAAACAGGATGAGGCCAAGTGAGAAGATGTCTACCTTGAACGAGTAAGCTTTGCCTTCAATCTGAAGGAGAACCAAATAGTATTGAAATATCAATCAAGAAGAGGAAAACAAGATCATGCACAATGCTGTACCTGTTCTGGGCTCATGTAAAGTTGAGTACCAACTTGTCCTGTGTGGTTACCATCAAGATCACCAGGATTGTCTGCAATGATAAAATAGGATTTGCAAACATTGTCATTTTCAACATAATTAGAGGATTTTTTAGATACACTGGGTACACATACACCCTGCCCAATAATTTTGAAAGCCAATCATTTGGCTTTCAGTGTGTTTCAATCACAATTTTTCATTAGACAATAAGGTCCCCCTAATATTCATGATTATATGTACGTTACACCACTGGTTGCAATACCTGTCTCTTGTATTTCATGGATGTTGTCTTGCTTTGTGGCTGTCACAAGACCAAAGTCACCAACTTTCACCAGCCCATCCAAGGAAAAGAAGATATTGGAGGGCTAAACATGAAAATAACAAACAATTTATGTCTGAAATCTCTAAAAAATAAAATTGTAAATTAATGGACAAATGGGTTATTCAGAATCACAGTAGAAAATGGTTAACCCACCTTAAGGTCCCGATGCATCATACCGCGGTTGTGGAAATACTCCACTGCATTCACAATCTGCGAGAAAGAAAAGAATGTAGTCAAACACAAGAAACGTTTTAGCCTAGGTTCAAACGTCGTATTATCCATGAGCCGTATTCGACGCAAATGCATGCAAATGAATCAAGGCAATTGTTTTATTTTCATTTGCACGCATTTGCATTGGATACGGGTCATGGATAATTCAACGATTGAACTTAGCTATAGCTATTTTTAAGAAGCAAAATTTCAACTTGTTGTGACCTTTGATTCAGTTAATACTAAATGCCAGTTATTGATAAAATGCTTTTTTCTTTCTAACCTGTTCAAACACATTGAAACAGAAGATATCTTCCCTGGTGCTGTTATTTTTTAGCCAATCCTTGAGGCTCTCACGCTGACATAGCTGCATCTGTATGTAGAGGTAGAGGGGTGCAGACAGGATGTCACTGGTGCAGTTTTTGTTGCCACACTTGTGGTGCTTCCCTGATGAAAAACAAGCAAAAAAAACCAGACAATTTTAATTTTAAAAGTAACTAACACTAATTATCTCTAATTCACTATTCCCTAAAAAACCTTCACTATATCCCTTAATTACAGCAGCAGCAGAAAAATAAGGATTCTATATTACACAGTTAGCATACCTGCCAAGTCTGCCAAGAGACTCCTGTCTCTTCATGCTGCCCTACACTAACCTGAACCAAAGGGACGTAAAAGAACCACTGGAGACGCAATAAACCCTCTGGCAGTGACCACCTCCAGTGACAGTGCTTACAATGCTTACGAGGGCCATATGTTAGAAAACTGTTAATTCGGTTAATATGCTACCCTCTATAAACAAGGATTATTGTATTGAATTGTATTGCATTTTTAGTCTTCATCTCCCTGGAGATATACATTCATCCAGAACTTCTTATTCCGTTCTTGTATTTGAAGCACAATCTCCTATTTATTTAGCTTTCAAGGTTGGCAAGTATTAGGTAGATACAAAATATAGGCATTGAGGGGGAAAATGTAAGTGAATGAGGAAGAGTGGCAAAATTTGAAAGTAAACAGCTCTTTCTATATTATACAAGGGTAAACTTGGATGCTATAATTGACCCCCTGCTTGATCATGACTAATGTACAAGAAAAGCTACTGAGGCACGTCTGAGAAAAGGTATTAGATGGGGACAAAGTCAGAGGTGATTGAGAGAAGGAAATCTTTAGCATACCTGAAAGAAGTGACTGGCCTGATGTTGTGAAAGAGGGTGAAATGTGCGAGTCACTATCAGTGGAGGAGTGGCTACCACGGCTACACAAAGATTTGCTGCTGTTTCTTACAGGAATGGCAGCTTCCTATCAATGAAAATCAAATAAAACACTTATCCATACAATATGAGACTTTAACAAAATATCATGAATTTAAAGCCGCATTGTCACCAGTTTACTTCAGGTCGATTACCTAATAATATCCGATGATTTTTAACGGAAAACGCAAAAAATATTTCAAAATATTGAAAGCAGTGTGTTTATTGGAAGTTTCTTTGAGGATGTGATTGATAATTTTAAGCGGATGACCTGTTTAATATCTCGGATTTTAATAGATTCTTTTGTCTTTTAACGGTTGAGGTTTCCGTCGGACCTCCGGAAGTGAACTGGTGACAATGCGGCTTTAACATTTTAGATCTCAAAGTTCTTTTCAAGCAAACACTGCCAGGCAGGGGTAGTGGTAGGTAATCAAAGAATCATATGGGGCATGACCCTTTGCCCACCTTCAGTATTTCTATGGCTTCCCACTCACTTAAATAATAGTCAATAAGGCTATATCTTATGCTTCAACTGTATAAATGCTCTTCACAAGTGTTTATCATGCACAAGGAAGTACTGGGAGTTTAGGATAACTCACCCCATTGCTAGAGTGCTTGAAAACAATTCCACTTGATTCTGACACATCCTCGACACCAACATGTGAGCTCTGCCCAGGCGAAGTGTGAGAACCACTAGACTCAGCAAACTCGATCCCAAATGAACCACTCTCATCCTCTGGCAAGAAGGCTTCATTCTCAAGCTGTTGGACGTCAAAGGGAATGTCCAGGTTCAAGTCCTCGGTAATTGTGTTGTGGCGGTTGTGTTCAGCAGAAGTACAATCTGAGTGATGGGATTTGCTACTTGAGCTTGTGGATTTTCTTTGGCGGATTTTCTTACCATCAGGATCAGAAATAAGCCCTAATATTGAGAGAGGGACAAAACAATCAATCTAACATGAAGCAGGCGGTACTGAAAGTTGTAAGGGCCAACAAAACACTATGCACAGTACGCCCATAGCGCAAATGAGACTAACAGCCCAGCTATGAAAACAAGTTTGTCAACACGCAGATGACATTGTGTTTACCCGCTATCAAACCATGACACTCAAATGGCTTCCACAACGCTTCGCAAAAAGTTTAAAACATTTTTATCAACAAACATTTGTGTTGGACTATGGTTGAACCTACCTGTTAGCAATTTAGGAGTTAATCTTGCAAATGCTCTGTGCTAATTATCAAATAAGGACTCAAAGTTTCTTTCATGAAACCAGAAAAAGTAATGCCCTCATGTTTAAAAGGAAGCTGATTTCAATGTTCGACAAACAAGATAATTAACCTCTAGCCAAGCCTTAATTAAGAGGGGCTAGCTTACCATTTCTTGGAGCTTTCTGCTTGTAAATGTTATCATGGTGTGAGATGTCATGCATTACAAGGCCTCCAGTAGACAATACATCATCACCAATCCCACAGTATTTTCTAGAAAAGAAGGGAGAAGATTTGGTCTCCTCCTCCTTGTAGCTGAACTAAGGTTCAATTATTTACTTGATATCCAAAATAAATAAGAAAACAAGCATAACCAAGAGATATATTTTTTTGCAAAACAGTAGTGGTAAAGAGGATATGTTCTGCAATACAAGTTAAGTTTATAAAATATATCTCCCTCACCCATCATCAACCATTTTTTCATCAAGCTCCTCCTGCCATCCAACAGGGGGTGCTTCAAACCAAGCATTGAAGTAGCGAACAATCCCAGAATGTTCTAGCTTGGCAAGGGCCTTCACCTCACGCATCACTTTGGCCCTTGCTTCATCACTGTGGAGAATATAGAGAATATAGAAAATAATCACAATGTTTTTTATCGTATTTCATTTGCAAAGATGGTGTAAGTTCAAAATGCACAGCTGGAAAATCATGCATACTCACAAAAGACAGCAAGGAACATTGTTTGAAAATCGAGTCATTAGCATGGAACAGTGATGACAAAAAGAAATGCTACTGAAAGATACTTCATTTCAGAGTGTTGTAAGCTGTCATGAAATTGACTGCCATGAAATTGACTGCCATTTGTTATGGGTATAATAATACCATCTTACCCACCAGTTTGGCAGCCGGACTCTTTTGATGGCATATTGGCAGTCGTCCACCTTGTTTCTGGCTTGGAATACTAAACCAAAGCCTCCTTTTCCCAGGCAGAGCTCATGCTCAAAGTCAGTCAGGTACCTTGACAAAGAACAAATGACATAAATGCGCCCTCGTAAGCCACACCTTTCACAATAAGCAACCCCTTCCCCTATGCTCAAGCTTGAAATTTGATTTATTTTGTGTTTTTTCTTTATTTTCAAGGAGCGTTAATAATAAATAACACTCCTTGAAAGTATACCTGATAATTAAAAAGAAAAAATAACTATGACAAGAAATGATTACCTTGAAGAAAAGCTGGCATTTAATGACAGACTTGCAGAGCTCGGAGAAAGCTGAAGTTAGGAAAGGACAATGATGACCATCGTTTCTTTGGTTTAAGCAGTACAAGTTGCATTTGCTAAGCTCTTGTTTTTATACCCTTTTTTTATCAATAACAACTGAAAACATTCATTCACCTGCATGAGTGTCTCAGAAGAGCCAGTGATAGTAGAGGCGGATGAGGAAGGCAATCTCTGAAGTGCTGTAGAGGGGGCCTGCAGGTATAGAAGGGCTGACATTCAGCACACTTGGCGCTACTATTATTAGAACTGTTTCACAACATTGTTGTGGAGGATCTTACCGGTTTTGCAGGTGTGACAAGAAACTTAAGGACCAGCTGTGCGAATGCAGCAAACACTACCACTACAGCCATAGCGCCCTTCCTGTAACAGAAGTACCAAGTAGGTTAACAGCTTAAAAAAAATAGAACGAGTAATGAAATTCAAATTAATGGTTGAACCCAGTAAGCGTGTTATCAATTTGTTTCTAATTTCAAAATACAGAGTATGAGGCAATCATATGGATAGTCCTCAGCTCTCACTTCTAATTGTTTTTTTTTTAAACATAGTCTTTCATCACAATATAGTATCAAATAGTTAACAGTTTGCACACTGTGAGGGGGTCTTTACACCTTTTTGGCCCCTATAAGTTTAACCATTGGAGTGCATCATTTGTCACTGACAATACTATTAGGTTTCTAATAATTATAGCTGATTTGTCGTTTTGTGGCCACTGAGAATTCAAATCAATTGATCATCTGGGAATAGCACGTAATCAATAATACAACCATAACCAATCAATTACCTTGCTGTGTTGGTCAAATGGTTTATGACGCAATGGTGGTGGTTGATTGACTTTGTGCTGTCCCCAAACAAAACGTGATATTATGGATTCACCAAGGGCGCACAACAACAAATTTGGCTATAAAATATAGATTAGGATGTGAGCATCAAAAGCATTTACCAGTACTCCATGGCATGACTGTTAGGAGGGGGCTTCTTATTATCCTTGTTGTTTATGGTCTGGTTGTCTGTACCATGTCCATTTGGTAACGCTCTGTGGTGAGGTGGAATAACTGGCTGGACGTCACCATAGAAGTAGTACCCATTGTCTGGAACCCAGGAAGTATACATTAGTTTAAATTGCGCTAGTTATGAATTGCTGTGAATAAGACTGGAAGGTCTGACAGCACTAGGCAATCACAGCACAGCTGCTGATATAGTACACAAACAAAACTGGAAGAAGCAAAAAATATATTGGGGCAGCACTTTTTCAAGCCAAAAATAATAGAGGGGAAACATTATCACCTAGCATATTACCCCCAAGCAACAAGGAGATGCATTTTCTGGTGTTGAATTTTCAGCCTGGTAGCTACCACTATACCACTGCCACTACACCAACCAGCACTAAATAAAAATATGGGTTAAAAATCACTCTGAGCTTATTGTAACCCAGGGAATCATAGGAGAAACACTGTCCCTTTGATTCCTCCCATTGGTTCTGACATCCATGTATAACTCTGATACTGTACCTACCAAATGGATACTCGACTGGATTCCAAACGGCAACCTCTTTAGACACGACAGTTGGTGTGCGAGATGCTGATGTTGCAAGCTTGGGTTGCCAGCTGATTGTCCTGGGTTTCCTTTGGCTACCATCATTTGTTTGGGAATGTATCTTGATAGCAGGATCAAGGGTGTTTATGATTGGATGGGAGGGCTGGATGTATACTTGACCTTCATGGGAACCTGAATTGAGAGAGTACATAGGTTAATATATTTAGTATTATTGATTTCTGCATAGAACAATGGGTTGTATGCGGGGAAAAAATGGTACCCCATTTTTTGTTGTGGTATTTTTGTACTTTGTCTTTTGTCAACAGTTTACATTAATGCATGATCATTTTTACTGTAAATCAATGTGTGTTACTTAACCCAACTCAAGTTATATTAGTACAGTATTCCATTTAGTATTAAAACTAATTTTAGTCTAATGTCATTTCAGCAATGCCACTGTAGTATAGTGGTTTCGACCACTTGTCTATGTGCGCCAGTACCTACTTTTTATAATTATAATAATAATTAATAATACTCTTCTTAGTGTGTCATCACATCAAAAAGAAAAAAAGGGAAAGATGTGTTCATACTTGGTGTTCATACATCTTGGATGTGTTCATACTTTGTTCAGTTTACTGTACATTGTATATCTCTTATGCACACAAGAAAATAACAAGGAAAATACATTTGCATTCACGAGTTGGCTCACAGAGCCTTTGACTGTAGAAACAGATCATGTAGTGCACTAACAGTAAATAACATAATGTATTTGGAGATTAAGCTTTCATGCCGTCCGCTTTCCTTTTCCCTCCCCTAAAAATAATCAAGAAATGACCCAATAATACTCAAAATAGAAATGGCCCTCAAATAAATCTTCACCTTGCAACAGGAAACTTATAAGCACTGAGAGTAAAATGATCTCTCACCTAGATACATAATGGGTTTAGCTTCTGCCGTGTCCTGGTTGGGTAGGCCATCACGCAGCCCTGGCATAATCTCATCACTGAATAAGTCCACACTTTTGAGATAATCCCCATGCAAAGTCCAGATAGCTGCAATTGGTGCTTCAAATTTATGACTCCACAGTACAACCTCATTAGCAATATCTCCTGAAGCCTGAGGCTGTACAGCAGCAATGAGCCCATCAGGAATAGAGATCCTTAGATCCCATTCTGTCGACACCTCGGCATCAGGCATTGCGCACTTGTTGTCACCTTCTTCACCTATACCCTCTAGAAAGTTTACATCTTGTTGACCAACAGAAAAGTTCCATCTGAGATTATAAAATTAATATTTGAGTTTTAGCTCCTTCAACAAAAATAGTTTGAGGTTTGGCTTTATTTACTCTTTAAGCATTTATTCAGCCTTGTGATGTATGATTTCCTGGGTACATAGGCTGTGTCCTTGTCTTTTCTAGAAAGCTTTGACTTATATCTTATAGGATAATTCCAATAACTCTACAAGCAACAAAATGATTGACCAGATTAATTTTTGAAAATAGAGCATTGACATGCATGGTTAGCTGTGGTTAATAACATCCCATTATATTACTACCTTTCTGAACCGGTCCGCTGATCCACTGCCCTGACTGTTTGCTGAGTTCTCTTCACTACAAGAACATCTTTATTCTGGACATGCCCATTTTCCTCATCCTCGGACAGCTTGCATCCCTCGGCAGAGCAGATATACCTTACTTTCCCTGTATAGGGGTCAATACCGCATGATATTGCTTCCTTCCCTCCGACTAGCATGGAACCATCCTGGAGTTTGTGGAATGAGCCTAGAAGGCTGTCAGCAGTATAGGGAATAGACTGTAGGGAAAAAAATCTTTAGTAAATTGTCTCTGCGTCTGAAATGTAAATGGTACTAAAATCATGTGTAATTAACATAATAAAGACATTACGTACATTTACACAACATGTGTACACAACAGTCTGAAAACAATAAAAGTGAAAGATAATACCCTTTCACAAACCTCAATAGTATCTCCAGCTACTCTGTACAAGCCGCCATCAAGGGATGGAATCACTCGCACTTTATTACCAGTCTACAATGATAATTACATTTTTAGCAAAGTCTTAAGTCTTAATATGACTCACGACTCATGGTTGATAACAAATGTCGAAAATGTAAAAGTAAAAGATCAAACAACTAGTTTAATTTTAGCGAAAATTTGATTAGAGAAGATGACTAAAAAAAACTAACCTGAAAGGAACTGAGGCTAGAAGACAACAGAGGACCTGAAAACGCAGGCAGACTCCACTTCAAATCCCCGTTGTTGTTTCCATCCAAAGCAGAAAGTTTACCATCTAATGTACTGACAATTATAAGCGAACTAAAAGAAAATCGAATACGTTATTCAAAACCATAGTCAATATGATATCTAACAATACATTAGTGTCTCTTGAATAATATAATTACCATGATTCCATTCGAGACATATTCTTTCCTTTAGCTTTCCCGTTCGAAGTTGATGCATTTTCAGAGCCATTCGAACTGACATTCCCAAATTCATTCGCAAAAGTAGCCATGAATGCCACAAATTTCACCACAGATGAAAAACAGATCTTTCTCATCTTATTCGTTTGGGCATTATTTCAATGAAGACATGTTTATGGTGTAAAAAGTGGTGTTAGCTCACAGAAAGACTGTTGTGGTGATGGCCGCCATGTTTATACTGATGAAACCGCGCTTTTGATTGGAAAGGAAATAGTGTGATCGGTAATGACGTCAGTATATATTACAATTCACCACAGTAACCCCGCCTTGGCAATACGTGGCACTTAATGACTGAACTGAACATTACATATGCAAAGCTCAGTTATTTTTGTGTGTATGCGTATGACCATGCTATCGCTATAAAGGCACCTAGTAAGAGTGTAAGTCTCGCAGGAAATGTGCTCTCCCGAATAAGATTTTCTTTGTCTGTGCGGCAACGGCAATGCTTAAAATCTGAAAATTCTAGAATGTTTTTACGATAGCTTTATTTAAACCGCAACAAAAAAATCCTCTGAAGTCTCACTTAACTCAAGCAGTACCTACCCCCCTTCCCCTCCCTTTGGCCGCCAAAAAGTGGACCATTTCTTATCGAAGGATTGCTCAAATACCTTCCTTTTTCGCATGATAGGCCTATGACTGCGCACACACCCCCCCCCCCCCTCCCCCACCATCACCACCACCAGTCCCTGAAGCATTATTAGGTTCTGTCCATAAATTGTACGTTAGCTGTTCTTTGAGGTTTCTAGCTCCTTTAAGGCTTCTACACAACATAATTTTAAGCCTTATATTTGAAGCAAAATAGTACCCATTTTCTTTTTAGTAACCACATTATAGTACCAATTTCTAGCCTGTTTGTTTCCGATGAAGATTTAAACCAATTTTGCTTAAGAGAATATCTTATTAGCTGTGAAGTGTCTATTGGGCAAAGCAGGGTGTTGTTTACATTTTGGCACATACGATAGGGTTAACACACTGCATGAGATTCGCCGCAAATAAAGGACCTCCATCATTTCCACCGAGACTGGCGAAACATTTTTTTTTATGAATGGCCAAGGCTTAGGAGAAAGAACAGCCACAAACTACATAATACTTCATCAAAAACAACAGGAGAAAAAAAAAGCGATTTAGTGGGTGTGTAACAGTTACAGAAAATAGTAAGTAGATGTATTCATCTTGTAATGAGAGATGTTTTTTTATGAAAACATTATCACGAGGGTTACACTAGTAAGAAAACTTGGAATTGATCGACTGGCATTATTAACTTTATACGCCATCTACGAGCTACAGGCGATGACCTTCTTGGAAAATAGGAAAAAAATGCCTTTTCTCTCTGTGTATTTTCTATATTTCCCTGATTTGCAAGCCCTTTTTTTATTATTTTATTTGCGGGACTGTTTCTGGTTCCGCCGCCTTATTTATGCACCGTAAGTATAACTAAACTCCAATGTGGAAAATAGAATAAGTGATAATAGAATCTGGAGTAGCTTCCAATAAATATTTATACCTTTGTCCCTGATAGACACGTTTACACCCGGAGATTTATCATCGGTACGGCCTACTGTCTTGAGTGAGAAGTAATTACTATAGAATCCAGCCATGATATTTTTACCGCCTACATGAAAATTTATTGAAAAAGCTCAATATCACGCGAATACGGCCTGGCGTCAACGCAGGGCCTTAGATTGGAGGAAGCTTTTGTTAAAGATGTCTAAAGACTAAACCTTCAAAAGAAAAGAGATTATCAGCTTTCCAATTTATAAAACCGCTATGTAAACGGATTTACAGGTAGGTGAATAATATGTTTGGGTGCGTTTTATTAGATTGAACTCTAATGCTTTTTAAATGTTTGTTCAGTAATTTTCATTCGTAAGGATATTCCACCGTTTCACCATTAGATTTCATTTCAGTTGCGGAGATCAAAAGATCAAACCCAATAATCTTTGAATTTTTACACTTCGAACTGTCGAATTTAACTTTGTTAACCAAAAATACAGCGTTTTTATCATACTTTAGGGACGCTTTTGGTCCATGAAAACTCTGTTTGGCGATGAATATTTCATTGCTTCATATTCTAATACTCGCAAAGGCTCGGCGGGGCGTAACCTAGTAGGATAAAAAACGACAAAGTTTTTTATTGTTGCTTTAACACACCTGCACTAGAAGACAGGTATAAATAATCGTCGTACACGAGCTGATATTTCCATGATAGCAAATACGTTCACCTTATTTTTAATGTATCTATGGAAACGATGATCGCACTTTTTTTTGGCGTAGATCTCGATATGCAAAGAACTGCTGAGCCCAGGTTATTTGAAGTAAGCGGATCAGTATAGAAAATATCTTATTGTCCTATTTGTTTTGGCGTACAGAAACAGGTACATAGTTTCCTATATGGCCCGCTAGCTTGGTCTAAGTCACGAGCTGATATTTCCATGATAGCAAATACGTTCACCTTATTTTTAATGTATCTATGGAAACGATGATCGCACTTTTTTTTGGCGTAGATCTCGATATGCAAAGAACTGCTGAGCCCAGGTTATTTGAAGTAAGCGGATCAGTATAGAAAATATCTTATTGTCCTATTTGTTTTGGCGTACAGAAACAGGTACATAGTTTCCTATATGGCCCGCTAGCTTGGTCTAAGTCACGAGCTGATATTTCCATGATAGCAAATACGTTCACCTTATTTTTAATGTATCTATGGAAACGATGATCGCACTTTTTTTTGGCGTAGATCTCGATATGCAAAGAACTGCTGAGCCCAGGTTATTTGAAGTAAGCGGATCAGTATAGAAAATATCTTATTGTCCTATTTGTTTGGGCGTACAGAAACAGGTTCATAGTTTCCTATATGGCCCGCTAGCTTGGTCTAAGTCACGAGCTGATATTTCCATGATAGCAAATACGTTCACCTTATTTTTAATGTGTCTATGGAAACGATGATCGCACTTTTTTTGGCGTAGATCTCGATATGCAAAGAACTGCTGAGCCCAGGTTATTTGAAGTAAGCGGACCAGTATAGAAAATATCTTATTGTCCTATTTGTTTGGGCGTACAGAAACAGGTCCATAGTTTCCTATATGGCCCGCTAGCTTGGTCTAAGTCACGAGCTGATATTTCCATGATAGCAAATACGTTCACCTTATTTTTAATGTATCTATGGAAACGATGATCGCACTTTTTTTTGGCGTAGATCTCGATATGCAAAGAACTGCTGAGCCCAGGTTATTTGAAGTAAGCGGATCAGTATAGAAAATATCTTATTGTCCTATTTGTTTGGGCGTACAGAAACAGGTCCATAGTTTCCTATATGGCCCGCTAGCTTGGTCTAAGGGTCCTCAAATCTGACCAGAAAGGAAGTCATTGCTCTCATTAGGCACTTTTAATTCTTAAAAGAATTACGTTAATTTTTGAAATGCAAGCCAAAATAATCGAAGAAATGCTGCACCCATCAAGCTAGAAAGCGACGACAAATAAAATCTTCCAATAAAAAGAAAACTTTTCTGGAAAAGAACCCTCTGGCTTATTGACAACAACGAAGCAACTTACTGCTCAGCGCTGGCTTAGTCTATAAGCGCGCTGTCCCGTGAGCCTCAGCGGTATGGACCGCAACCTATAACTCCGTTACATCTCGCAGCTCAAAACAACCGCACTATGATTTACAGACTTTGCAAGACTTTGCATTTATACCTTCATTCAATTCACAGATGAGCGACCAACTCAACTCCGCCCCGATGTTAAACGACTCCTTCACTGCAAAAGGCGCTTTGCGCGCGAGCCTGCGTTACACGGCCGAGGATGACCAGTGGCAGACCTCAATGTGCAGCCTGCGCGAGCGCAACAAGCACATGTTCAATAATGAGCTATTCAGCGATGTCCGATTCTTGGTGGGGCGGTCGGCCAAGCAGTCCATACCGGCCCATAAGTACATCATGTCAATTAGCAGTCCTGTGTTCTCGTCCATGTTCTTCGCCTTTGGAGCGTTACAGGCGGAGCAGCTAACACGTGAGCAGGTAAATATTGGCATATATCTGAGCAGTAATCACGTGAGCAGGTAAATATTAACCAATATCTTAGCAGCTATTACGTGAGCAGGTAAATTTTAGCAAATACCTTAGCAGCTATCACATGAACATGTAAATGTTAGCAAATACCTTAGCAGCTATCACATGAACTTGTAAATGTTAGCAAATACCTTAGCAGCTATCACGTGAACATGTAAATATTAGCAAATACCTTAGCAGCTATCACGTTAGAAGGTAAAATAATATTAACAAATATCTTAGCAACCGAGAATATATCAAATAAAAGTAAACAACCAATAGCTGGGCATTTATTATGTGAACAGGTAAACATCAAATAGGCTGAGCAAGTATCAAGTGGACAGTCTATGGCATGTAATTTACAAAAAGTAAGCTGGTCTGATAGTCATTTATTAGCCATATCTATTGCTTATTACCAGATCGAGATCTCCGAGTGTGAACCGGCCGCATTTCTGGAGCTTCTTCGGTACTTATATTACGACGAAGTACAGCTGACAACCATTACAGCACCGGAGGTACTTTACCTGGCTCGCAAATACCTAATTCCACACCTGGCCGATATCTGCACCGATTTCCTTGTCACAAATCTAACGGTGGACAACTCCTTAACTGTCCTAGACCAGTGTTGTATGCTGGGAGTCGGCAAGGGTCTCGAGAAACAATGCTGGGACATTGTGGACAAACGGGCCGAGAATATAGCCGATGATGTCACGTTTGTGGAAATCGACCACGGAACACTGACTGCCTTTCTATGCCGTGACACTCTTGTTGCCAAGGAGACGACATTGTT
Organism: Nematostella vectensis; assembly: GCF_932526225.1. Lineage (NCBI taxonomy): Eukaryota > Metazoa > Cnidaria > Anthozoa > Actiniaria > Edwardsiidae > Nematostella > Nematostella vectensis. The sequence goes on from NC_064039.1 coordinate 12,380,668, forward strand.
TAACGCCGCGGTACGCTGGGCTGGCAAAGAATGCCAGCGATTGAAGCTGCCGCTGACCGCTGAAGCCAGACGGCAGGTTCTCGGGGATACGTTTTACTCCATCCGATTCCCGCTGATGTCAATGAAAGATTTTACGGATCAAGTTGCTCGGTCGGGCTATCTGACGTACGAAGAAGTCGCGAATATGTATATCGGATTTAACTCGGGATTTCAGAAATGCCATGTAAAGTTTCCAATCAGGCCCCGTGGGACGTCTAAGGTATCTAAGGAAAAAGAGTCAGGATCAAGCCATGACGATTCGCCGCTGTACAGGTGCAAAAGGTATATCGGTTTCCCAGAGCTGCGCAGGCGTGAGGTGGATGATGGTGTCGACGAAGAAGAATTGTCTGAGCTTCTGCTCACCGTGGATTATCCGGTGATTCTTGCTGGTGTCAGCTTTTTCTCTGTCAAAGTCGACAATGAAAGCGAAGAGGAGTACAGAGTTAACGTCATCTTGACCGATAAATCCGGACAAAAAGTGTCCGAGTTTGAAGGCCACCTCAAGTGCACTGATGAAGACGGCATACAAGACGTACTGCTATCACCTAGAGCGCGCCTGACCAGCGGCGATACGTACACCATAAGTGTACGCACGGAGATCCCAACTCGTATCCATGGTAACCCTTTGACGCGTGACGTCACTTGCGAGGGAGTAAAGTTTAGTTTTTGTGATGGAAATGGAAGTGAAGCAAGAATTGAAAATTCAAATTCGGAAAATAACAATCAGATTGCTGGAGTAATTTTCTGCTTTCCAAAAAAATAATTGAAGCTGCTTGAGAAAAATAAACTCTGCGAGTACACGAAGATACGGAGACAGACACAAATGTGATAATTTAAAGATTGTCTTTTTGGGTTGAATTATGTACCTTTGCATGTAATATATTCATACATATAATATGTTTACCAAGGTGGTTATACGCAGAAAGTATACACAGATCTTCATATCTTCAATTCTTTAATCCTATACCCAGCATTTTCTATGTGAAGCCTGGTTTGACGGAATATACATATGTCTGATACGTGTGTATTAATAATACAGGACGCCCGTATACTTGTTCTAGATTCATGGAACATGTGTAGGAGACTTTACCCTGTTCAAATGTTTTTAAACATTAAAATATTCTATCGGTTTTTAAGGAGGCTTGCGTTAGTAATTCTTTATAGCATTTTTTTTTCAATTTGACTTTTTTTTGACAAATTGAAGGATAACGCAATGTTGCCCGAAGCAAAGGGAGAAAATTGAGTATGCGGACAAAAAAGTTTACATGGTCATTTAAGACTTGCCAGTGATCCCCATCATGCCTAAGTCATGTCTCTCCGCAAATTTAAAGAAAAAACATAAGTTATTTTTGGAAATATATTGTAAACTTCACAAACTACTGGTCTGAATAACCTTAAATCGGTTACCGATAAATAAAAATAAAACAGTAGCCCATTAAAAATGGATGATTAAATATAATCATCTGAAAACATAAATGAAATCGGATGAGATTTGAGACTTCTAAACGTTTAAAAAAGAATGAGCTGAACTGAACTGAACTCGAGCCCGGTCAGTAAACGAGTGAAGCTCGAGCCTCTGTCGTACCCAGGGGTAGGGTTTGCTTGTTGCGTAGTAGGAATCCATTTTCAAGATATTAAAATTTTAATTCCATGACACAGGCTTTGTACCCTGGTTCCAGAGCCTCGTGCGTCTCTCTATTCAGTGACCGAACTGTGGACATTGAGAGAGAGCCCTTCTTGGTTCCGATGGACCGGCCTTCAAGGAATGGCAACTCCAAGCGCTTCCATAGAACACATTCCAAGTGCAACCAGCATGCAAATAGCTTTTTCCCGTGGTCTATAAAATTTTGGAACAATTTACCAGGTTCAATTACCGACATAAAAGAAAAGGGCAAATTCAAAGAGAAGCTTCAGCAGCATTTAATTGATAATGGCCAGTGGTTCTAGTATTCAAGTTATAAATTAATTAAGCTAAATTATTTAATTGAATTACTTTATTGAAAATTATTTTATAAATTTATTTTACAAATTATGAATATATTGTATAAGTTATGTAAATTATTACAGATCTGTATATTTTTACCTTGTATTTATTTATACTGATGTGATACCGACATGGTTTTATCAGTTAATAAAGTAGAAGTAGAAGTAGACCGAATAGAGAGACGCTCTATTCGGTCACTGAATAGAGAGACGCTGAATAGAGAGACGCTCGAGGCTCTGGGACCAGGGTACAGGCCCTGCGCTTATTGCTGGCTCATGATTGGTTGATATAGGGGGGGTTTGTTGGGGGTTTGCCTCTACCCATAACTCATCGGGCTTTGGGCACGTAAAACCGGTTGTACTGATCACGTGGTAGTGTAACATCTTCAAGTTATAACTATCTCGCCGAACGTCTTGGCGATTAATATCGCAAACGGTTAGTATTCACACTTCTATAGGGCCTTTCAATCCCACTGATGTAAGGTAGGGTGGTATTGTGGTCTAGATTCTTATTTTTAGCAAAATCGGTCTTAACTTCGCTGAACATTCACACGTGGAATTACATCTGCGATGCACATAAATGTTTACATCTAACCGTAACCGGCTTCTTTTTATACAGTCTCTTACCTACCTGGCTTAGAACCTGTTTAGAATGTTGTGGAATGGATAGCAATAACGTTAAGAATTTGTTCGTGCATCATTCGAATTACTAACTGTTAACACTGTAAAAAGAACGCTTGCAAAATGAGATCATCTCACTTATGAATCTTGTATTCGCTTGGTGAAACAAGTTGAAACTACTTCATACACTACCATTTGTACTTTGTCGATCGTGTTACCTTGACTTGAATCTACCGATGTAAAACGAATTCCTGAAAAATTCTGTCTGTTATAGGATAGGGTAGGTTATATAAAATAGTCCTATAGTCTTTAAACTATTTGTATTTCAAAATTTAAATTTCAGTAAGAATCGTTTTTTGTGTGCATAAACTATTGAATATCCACTAAGACTGATTGTTTCTCTTCCGATTAGTTTTGACGGAAAATGCAAAAAAAAAAAACATTTCAAAATTGTGAAAGCTGTGTGTCTATTGGAAGTGTCTTTTAGGATGTGACCGATAATTTAGAGTGGATGGCATGTGTAATAGTTGCAGATTCTAAAAGATTCTTTTGTCTCTTTCCAGTTTAGGTTTCTGTCAACCCTCTGGAAGTAAACTGGTGACAATGTAACTTTAAATTCTAATTAATCTGCAGCAAGGCTCAAAGAACTGTAGTCTTCCATCTTCTTATCTATATAAACCTGTCAATTCATTTCCAGAAACAAAAGATCTAGAATAATTACAATGGAGTCGGCAAGGCTTCCTAGTGGCAGAATTGATCTGGATAAACCCCGATATGACCAAAGCACTTATATGGGAAGGGCCAAGCACTTTTTCACCGTCACAGATCCAAGGAACATTCTACGCTCAGCTAAAGAGCTTGAGGAATCCAAACAGCTCTTGATTAAGTACAGGTTAGTCCAAAAGTGTCTACACTTAAAGCACTTTTATGCTTTGATACTATGTCAGCCAAGCTGTCCTTGCACAACACCTCCACATCTCTGAGATCATTATGACAAGGCTGAGACATAAGAAGACAAAAAGGGGATACAGACCATAAAGTCAATCAACCATCTAAACCAATCAGTGGCTTTCAAGTTTTTAGTGTTCCATCATTTGCCATGTCACTATTCCCAAACGAGAAATGGATTTGAATCCTACAGGACAACAAATTCCACTACAAGGTTGGTACCGGTAATATTATTTTTAATTTACTTTTCTTATAGACGAGGGGAGGAGCCTAAGGGCACCTCGGATGAGCAAGTTTGGTGGGCAAAGAAGACATATGAATCTGCATATCACCCTGATACTGGGGAGACTATGTTTATTCTGGGACGGATGTCAGCACAAGTCCCTATGAATATGACCATTACTGGTTGTATGATGACTTTTTACAGGTAGGAGACCCTTGTATCATTGATCATGACTATTTTGGCCTTTTGAATTGATTTGAATTGTAATTAATAATACAATCGACCTTCTATACACCTAAAGTGAGTGGAGTATCCCTTTTTTAACCACATATTTTTTTCTATCCGACTGCATAAGTGCTAGTGTGAATTATACAATAGGATTATTTTTGATGGTCTAGCAGTAACATTAGATTTTTGGATCTCCAATCCGAGTGTGTTCTTGATAATTCAAGTCATTAATGGTATCTACAATGTGAATTATGCTTCACAAATATCTATACCAGGATAATGAATAAGGCCGGTTTGTTGTATAATAGTCATGTGCATTTATGTTGTTTGCCATGTGCTTGCTTGCTTTTTGTAGACAATTTTGAATGTATATTTTATAAGTATTTAAAAGATGATGTGTGATGTGATGTGATGTGTGATGGCTATAAAAGCATGCCCTACAAGGCTCGTGCATTCTAAAGTATTTTATAAGTTTGAAGTTGTGTGATTATCTTTAATCAATTGATTACTGTAAAAGACCATTATGTCATTCCTTTAACTATTTACACTTTTATTTTAGGACTACCCCAGCAGTATTATTTTGGCAATGGATTAACCAATCTTTTAATGCAGTAGTTAACTATACAAACAGAAGTGGAGATTCCCTGCTCACAAACAAGTAAGCCAGTATAAATGACTAACATTCCATAGGATTAGTTGTAGCATCGACATGGCATGTACAGATCTGTTTTGTTTAACTTAAAATTCTATTGTTTGCAGGGAGTTATCTATAGCATATGCACTTGCAACTGGTGGAGCTATAACTGTAGCACTTGGATTAAATTATGCAACAAGGGTATGTAATTGCATAGGAGTAACTACAGTGGAGAATTTAAGCCCTGAAATTGGTGAAATTCATAATTATAGTACATTCCTCAAAAGCTGTTCCTCTAGAAAACAACCACAGTGGATTGTAGATCTCAGAGAATTTTTATCTTATACTTATACTTATCTTAAAATGCTTATCAAGTGCTGTTTGTTGCAGGGGGCTCCTCCCCTCATCGGAAGATTTGTACCATTTGCAGCAGTTGCAGCTGCAAACTGTGTCAACATCCCATTCATGCGTCAAAGGTATATGCTCCATTTACATAGTGAATCCTCTATATACAGACCCCCTTTGCAAAGTCAAATATTCTTGTCAGTCCGTGGCCACAGTCACATTTTCACAGGCCTATCTTTTGCAATATTTGTGTTGAAGAAAAAATTGTGACATTCTTTCTTATATTTTATTTTTGTTGCCTCCAGAGAAATCTTTCATGGAATCCCCATCACAGATAAAGATGGGAACAGAATAGGAGAATCTAAGGTAAATTAGTGTAATTTATTTTACCTATTTTAACATTTGAGAGAAATATCACAAGTTATTTTTTAGTTTGACTCCATTACTTGATTGACAGGCGGCAGCAAGGAAAGCTATTGCTAGTGTTGTTTTCTCAAGAATAGGCATGGCAGCACCTGGAATGTGTGAGTATCCCAAAAAAAATTATTATTGGACAGACTTCCAAATTCTAGTGGCTAGGGAATCCTCTAGACTCCTCCTCAGGCATCTCTTCTCACGGAAAGAAAAAAGCGTTCTTTTTTCAATGCGGGATTCCTGTGGCGAATAGAAGAGAAAAATAACGCAGGGGGGAGGGAGGCAAAAAAAAAAGAAAGAAAAGATAGAGATGCCTACCATATATTGACACACTGAATGACATCTGCGCATGTGGCACTACGCATGACATTTTCTACCATCTATGGGAGGGTAATTAGGAATTTGTAAAGAATATGATACTAACCGGGAGGAAGAGTAGAAATTCATCCATGAACTAGGACATTCGGAGTCAATATGGATCGTTTTATTGAGTCCCTCACAGAGACGAAGGAATTCGCCAACTTTCAAAATTCATGGCCACATCCAAACTTATTTGCATTTCCATTGTATTTATTGCGCCGTTCTATAGTAATCAAGGTGTGCAGTTGCTCCGAAATTCAGGGTTTATGCTTCGTGTGCTTGGAACGCTAAAGACCGAAGACGGCAAAGCCTCAATTGAAGTGAAAACCGAGACGGCGAAGTCTCAATTGAAGTGAAAACCCTAAACCAAGCTGAAAGCAGTCACGTTTACATGGTCAATAAAAGACAACAGAACAGTGCTGATTGAGCTCGATCACGTTGCCGTCGGTGAAGGCAAACATTCAGCATCGAATTCACTTTTTAGAATCTATGGATCCTTTCTTTTCATTAACTTCCCGAAAACCTTTTTTGTATCCCATACTAGCAAATGGCTTTTGACATATCTTGAAATATCGGAATGAGTTCGCTTTGAAGTAGAATCTTCGCTTTCGCATGCCATGTTTTTTCCTCCGCAAATTAAGGGTCAGGTAGGCGACGTGTCGTGTCCACTGAGGTGACACGCCATGTCCCAACTGTTCGATATATGGCAGGCACTCCCTTTTTTCTCCTCCTCCCTCCCCTAGTTACCAGTATCCCATGTCCTAAAATTGCAAGCACAGGTATCCCATAAATCTGAATAAAGGCCATTACAGAGTATAGAAGAGTTGCCTGTAGAGGAAGCTAGGAATCCTCAATTCTGATAGATGTTTTGGAACTTTTGCACAAAACTACCTGGAATAAACAAGAAAAAGGTATCATCCTTACTGGAAGATAAGGATTGCATTTTATGACGTGTTATTACGTCAGCGGTCTTTTTAGCACATGCGCGATTTTCGTATAGTGTATGCAATTTTTCGTGTCCACACCACAGGTTTCCCAGTCGGCTGATTTGTATTTTGATTTTATGCTGATCTGTGTTTTATAGCGCATGCTCGAGTTTCATATAGTGCATTTTTCATGTCCACACCATAGGCTTCCCAGTCGGCTGATTTGTACTGTATATTGATTTCATATCGATCAGCGGTGTTTTAGCGCATGCGCGAGTTTCATATAGTGGATGCAATTTTTCGTGTCCACACCACAGGCTTCCCAGTCGGCTTATTTGTTTTTTTTGGTATCATGTAGTCCAGACCTGGGACTCTCTTTGCGCTCAACATTCTGGCTCGCGTTAAAGAGGGTAAAGTATTTATTTCATGTGTTTGCGCGAACATGTACCAATCAGCAATCTTCACTCCAAAAGTTGAAATACCAGCGCACGCAATAACGGACGTGCCTAAGATGGGTCGCTTCCCGCTAGACCTTGTCGAGTGCAGAGCTCCGAAAATCGATCATCGCTAAGTTGAAAATAATGTTTTGTACATGTAAAGGAATATCAGCGAACTACTTGGGATTTGTTTTCTATAAAAACGCGATAAATATGATTAAAAATCAAATTCCAAAAAAGCGTGCACTTGTTTGAAATGACGCTGTTGCCTAAAGCGTGCGTGTGAAAATAACAAAAACGGAAAAGCTCTTTGATTGATATATTTTCCAGACTCTAATTATCATCTGTCCTGTTCTCAGAAAATATTGAAAACGAAGTATTTACCCACGACCAAAATCAGCATATTATTTCTGAAATAAACCCTCGCTTGTCCCTTTTGCAGCCATCTTGAACTTAAGCAGCCATGCCACACTGCATATATGCGGTGTATTTTCGCGCATGCGCATGCAATAAATACTGGACCCTCTTTCACGCTAGCCAGAATGTCAAGCGCAACGAGAGTGCCAGGTCTGGACTAGATATCATGCTGATCAGCGGTCTTTTTTGAGAACCCCTGAAACATGTTCGTCCCGTTCTCGGACCATTCACTTTCTATTAGAAACTTCTAGTCATATGCTACAGTATTCACATGCTCTTAATGGATTTCTAAAGTACATGTTTATTATTTCTTTATAGTCCTCCCTCCTTTTGTTATGAACCACTTGGATTCTAAACCTTTTATGAAGGTAAGAAATCATTTTTTTAATTGTGTTCAATCAAATATTCTAACTCATTTTGACATATATGTATATATTTTTTTCAATCAAAATATGGTCTACTGTAGCTGCATCATGCTAGAGACCTGGATGCCATTTCAAACTGTATAATTTTCGATCTTTATGTTTTTAATATTCAATGCATATTTCATAAATTGCTCAAATAATTATGGTTAAAAATGACTCAAATGGAAATAATATTATATTGTTATTCTTGTTGTTTTTGCATTATATAACTCAAATACTGTAAATTATTGGGATTTCCTAAGGTATAGTGTTGCTTTACATTGCTGTGTTTTGTTTTTTTGTGTTTTTGTTATCCAGAGACTTCCATGGCTTGCATCGCCAATTCAAGTTCTCCTAGTTGGGTTTTGGTAAGCTTGCTGATTCTGTTAAGAAGAGTTTATTCCAGACGATTTTCTGTGACTTAAATCGTCATTTTTTTAAAGTTTGAAAGATTTTGTTAGTTGCACAGCTGGTTGTTATATATTTGATTTAGATAATTTGAAAGTCAAGGTTTCAAAAGCTGAAACCTAAGCCATACAAGCCATACAAAAAAAAAACAGTAATGATAGAAGAAGAAAAATAGGACAGTAAACAAAACAGGTCTTTTGGGGTCCAATATTTCCGGCCAGCTTTAGCTCCGGTCTCTTCGGGTTCGACATATCCCACTTCCGACACCAAGTCGAGTACACAGGACGAGTAATGAGCTAGCTATGAGTGACTGTACATTTATTCCCAATCCAACATGGCAGACTCCAATCATACAGTGAAGCTGTCTGCCGCTGACCAGCAGACCGCTGACCAACACAAACAGCTCATAAAATGCTATATGCAACATGTTGAACCAAGTAGCCCAACATCTAGCAACAACATAAAAAACTCATGCAACAAGCAGCACAATGTTGGCTGGTCCTATAGCAATCTGCAAGGTTTTTTCAAAAAAATATATGGGGTAGTAATAACATGCAGCTATTAAAACTGATTGTGCCGCTGTTTAAATATGAGTATTATTTACCTGTTACAGTCTGGTTTTTGCTACACCATTATGCTGTGCAATCTTCCCACAACAGAGGTATGTGATGTGACATAGTGAAGGGGGGGCAGGTGAATAGGTTTCGGCCCCGAAATGCTCACGGATTACAGATTTTGATAATTAGTTCAGCGGATTGGCGGAATTTGGAAATACAGCGGATCACGGATCTCTTGACAATTTTGGCGTGGATTACGGATTTTGACTGCTTTGATGGTTGAATTTCAAATTTTAAATGAATTTGAATTGATAATATTTTTTATCTGTCAAACCATGCAGATCTAAAAATATCTGCGGATCCACGGATTTGCCCCAAAAATGTAGCAGATCGGCTGATTTACATACCCCTATTCAACCCCCCCCCCCCCTGAAAGGCTCACACAAAATTTATGTGTCAAGCAGATAGGGTAGGGAGAGTGCATTATCACATTTTATTTTTCATTCATTCCATGTTATTAAGCCCACCCTCCTTATATTACACACCCTGTGTATCACTGTAATCTGAGGATGAGCTTCCTAAGTAGGTAAACAACCCCCCTTCCCCTCCCCTTCTAAGAAGCCTATACTGTTAATTTTGTCATAATTTCCAACCACTCTTCTACTGTACTTTGCTACCATTATTGTCATTTCACTATGCAATAAATATGCATTTACAGCTCGATTGCTGTCAGTCATCTTGAGCCAGAACTACAAGCCAAAATAAGAGAAAAATATGGTGATTCACTAGATGCAGTATTCTTCAATAAAGGACTATAGTTTTATTACTTGAGGTAGGACACAGAGATGAAATTTAAGAATAGGTAACATAGTCTAAATCAAACAGATTTCACGAATTTGGGGGGTGTTCAAAAATGTAAAAACGTGTGAGTGATTGTCATGCTTTTGTTTTTATGAATTTATTGGAAAAGGGTTATTTCCAGTTTGACCCTGTACTTTATACAAATCACTGTCCTGGGGCAGATGTGGGAGTTCTAATAAGGGGAGGGGGAGGGGAGGGAGAGGGGGAGGGCGGAGCAACAATTTTGAAGAAGGGGACTGGGCCAAGTTGATTCATTGTTTTATCTGCAAATAGGGGAATTGGGCACGCTCGGTCCGTCCCAAATATGATGTCCACACTGTCCAAAATATGTATGTCACACTTGTGACATAATGTTTGTATGCATACAATCATGCTGTTAAGATCTAATGTAAAAAAATGATGATAAGTTATGGGCTCTGTGTGTTATGTCCTTCTCTGAATTGCATCATTGTCAGAGGAAACCCAGAGTTATTTTCTGTCTTTTCATTTTATCATGAAAGAAAATGTAAAATTTCTGGATTATTCTGAGGATTGAGTTGTATTTACAGTATATGGTGATTGGATGAGGGGGGAAGTCGGTCTAAGTATTTCAATATGATAAAACGTCTTTTTTTACCAATAAAAATATAGGGTGAGACATGTATGTTGTTATCTGTGGTTCCTGTGTTTAATGAAAGCTGCTGATGTTACAAGGGTGTAACACATTACCAAAAATGAATTTAAACAGCTGTTTTGAATGTGAAGTGGGATATATTGTTATGGATTTGTGGTTTTCTTTTTTTTTTTTTTAAGATAAACATCCAGCATCTGAGATTGCAATAAAGTCAGAAGGAAGGAAAAGTTCTTTGGTGTGTAATGACATCCTAGTGGCCTGAAATTATACCCCCAAATCCAAAACTTCCTAAATACAAACAAAACTTCAACAGAGATCCGGATACTCAAGGATCCATCCAGGGAATATAGATATCTTCAATAGAAATCAATATAAAAGGACTCTGTTGTCAAAAAGCAATCTTGATTCACAGGTGGGCCACATCTGGGTCTGTCTTCTTTATTCAGTTTACCCCTAATTCTTGGAAGAAGCTAATAACGAAAAACATAAAATATGTTATGGGAGTATAGAAGGAGAAAAAATGATTGCAAGATGGACACCCTTTCCATTATTATTATTGTTATTATTATAATGATTATTATTATAACCTATATTACCTAAAGCCATACAAACATTAGTAACCAGATAGTAGAGAATCTGTGAAGCTAGCCCAAACAGGTATTCATCCCATTGTTATTCCATTGATGTAACCACACAATTTTTGGGTAGCTTTGTTTTTGAAAATGAGCGAGAAAACTTTCTCACTCATTTCCAAAAACAAAGCTAAGCGAAAAAAAATCAAATTACTATCATGATTTGAATAGGAGCCCTCCTTCAAATAAGCGCCCCCCCTTACACTAACATGCTCACATAACATAACGGGCTTATTTATTATTTCTTCAACTTTTATATATAAGCGCATGTTTTGTTCTCAGTCCATTCAGAAGCTTTATTTTTTGCTGAAATGAAATAAGTCCCCCCCTCTCCAATAAGCGCCCCCCTGAAGACCCGAAAATTTACGGTTTTAGTCATTACGGTATGACTAACTCCCTTTTGATATGGAAAAGAAAAAAAATCCCCTTTCATTCTCAATGACTTCCTCCCCGACCACATGACAATTTCCAGAGTACCAACCAATCAGGACATTGGAAAAGCAGCCTAAATAATGCATCGCGCGCCTGGTAAAGTCCTTTTATTCTCTGGAGTTTCAGTAGAAGAGAATGTTGTTAAAATTGTTACAAACAAAAGCAATTTAACTCCTTATTTGTTTTAATTACGCCTACAAAAGTTCAACTTTTTTCATATGTGCTTTAAATTTCTTTTATCGTACATGTTGCGAAAGAAAAAAAACCTGTCAATCGAAATGACTTCCTCCCCGACCACGTGACAACTCCCAGAGTACCGACCAATCAGGACATTGAAAAAGCAGCCTAAATAATGCATCGCGCGCCTGGTGAAGTCCTTTTATTTTCTGGAGTTTCAGCAGAAGAGAGTGTTGATAAAATTGCTACAAACAAAAGCAATTTAACTCCTTTTTGTTGTTTTAATTACGCCTTCAAAAGTTTAACTGCTTTAAATTTCATTTATCGTATATGTTGCAAAATGATTCGAATCTCGGCGCGTTCGCTCTCACGTGGAGTTGTAGGCCTACGGGCTCTCTCGACCACGACACCTTTTTCATCCAAACTCAGTCCCGAGCAAGTATTTGAACGAGAAGAAAAGTATGGCGCTCATAACTACAGCCCTTTGCCAGTGGCACTAGCAAAAGCAGAGGGGATTTACATGTGGGATGTAACGGGAAAACGATATATCGATTTCCTCGCTGCATACTCCGCTGTAAATCAAGGACACTGCCATCCTCGTATCGTAAAGGCCCTGCAAGACCAGGCGGGCATCTTGTCGCTGACTTCCAGAGCGTTCTATAACGACGTCTTGGGGGAATTTCAGGAGTTCGTCACTAAATTATTCGGATATGACAAAGTTTTACCAATGAATACTGGAGTTGAAGGGGGAGAAACCGCTTGCAAGCTCGCCAGAAAATGGGCATACAAAGTGAAAGGTGTTCCACAGAACCAAGCGAAAATTGTGTTCGCGGAGAACAATTTCTGGGGAAGAACATTGGCAGCCTGTTCTTCATCATCTGATCCTTCTTGTTATACGGATTATGGCCCTTTTATGCCAGGTTTTGCGCTAGTGCCTTACAATGACTTAGCTGCTCTTGAGGTACTTAAGTCATTTGTTTTTTTTGCAGGGGGGTATTTATGGTAAATTGTTCATTTTTAATTGGCGTTCAATCTCTCAAAATATGGCCATGTCAAATTGAGAGCAACTATAGAATACAACGCCAATTGGACTTTGCCCCTTGATTTCTTTAGAACGGCGCAATAAATACAATGGAAATGCAAATAAATACAATGGAAATGTAAAAAAGTTTGGATGTGGCACTGAATTCTATAGTTTAGCCTCAAATTGAAATACTTTTGTTTGAGAGACATAAAAGTTTTTTTTGTACATTAGGGGAAGGTGGGGGGGGGGGGGGGTGATTAAAATAAGTATTTAGGCTTTGAAACAAAGTAAAGAACAGAAAACTGACAAGTTATCCATTTTGAGTTTTTAATCCTGGTTTAAGGAGGCTCCCTACAGTATTTGTGAACTGCTTGGGGAATTTTTTTTAAATATTGGGTGGCACGTGCCCCCAGTGCCCTACCCCCTGCTATGGCCCTGAATAGTCCAAGATGGTGATAGTTCACATGCAAATAAAAGGCTGGGTCTACACTTATTCATGCTTAAAAGTTTGGCTGAGGGCTAATAAAATGCTTCAAATTACACAAACTTCAAAGGTTTATTTTTTTTTATATTGGCAGAAATCTATCAGTGACCCCAATACTGCAGCCTTCATGGTGGAGCCAATCCAGGGCGAGGCAGGTGTAGTAGTGCCTGATGCTGGTTACCTGAAGGGCGTACGTGACCTGTGTGACAAATACAATGTAAGATTCGCCTCCTACAAGTTCAAAGTGCTTCTTGTTTTTTAATTTGTGAAGAGACTTTTTATCAAGTACCATGCTCTTTCCCAAGACCACACACCAGTCACATTTGGGAGGAATTTATTTACCCACAAGTACTTCAAGTACACCAGTCATAATGCTAGCAATTCATTTAGCCATAAGTACACCATACACACCCTTCAACTTTGATAGCTCAAACTTTGGGCAATATTTGGGCTAATGAAGAATTTAAGGTATGGGGTTAAAACAGTTCTTACTCAAATGGTAAATTAAACCCTAAATGAACTGAGGCTGTTACATGTAAGATTTATGTGTGCCTTGTTTTCTGTCCCCACAGGTCCTGTTTATTGCAGATGAGGTACAGACTGGCTTGGGTCGGACTGGAAGGTAATTAATATTGGGTTATCATGTTTTTTGTGGGAGGCTTGAGAGGAAAATGACTATGTTGAGGAGAGAGGGTTTGTATGTTTTTTGTTGTTGTTGTGTGTGTAGCGACTAGCCATAGCTGTATGTAAATAGGGGATGTACGCAACAACAAACTCATTGACAAGGGGAAAAAATGAGAAAAAATGCTTTATACTTAGTGCTCACTTCTGAACAAGTTTTGATAAAATATTAGCTTGTTTCTTCCATAGTAAACAATGAAGTCTGGTTTAAACCATTTAATTCTAAGTCCTTGCTAAACCATGAAACTTAAGAGTTTTGACATCATCATTTTTGTGATAACTTCTGAAATTTATCAGACAGAGTGCATTTCATGTCGGGCTATTTGCGTTTATTGTTTTCTGCCATCACTGTTCTATTTATGTAAGGTCCCTAGTAGAATTGGCACTTAGTATGAAAACATTTGGTTCTGGTTACATTTTCTTTGCTGTCCACATTATCAAACTGTGTCTTCTCATATTGTTGTTTTATAGACAGTTCTTACAAAATGACTAAAATGATGATATTATTGTGATTTCTTCCAGACGTCTATGTGTGGATCATGATAATGTTCGACCTGACATGGTTGTTCTCGGCAAGGCAATCTCTGGTGGATTATACCCGGTACTGCCTGCATTTGGGCTTATAATATGTTCTAGATAATGTAGTCTTATATTATGGCTACTACTTTGCAGGTGTCCTGTGTTCTCGCTGATGATCAGGTCATGCTGACTATCAAACCAGGAGAGGTGATTATCGATTCGTCATGCATCCACATTTGTAATAATGTTCGTTCATAGTCACCTTTTTGCATGATTGGGCTTTATAAAGTGATAAAAGACACAATCTGAATGACTTTACAAAAAAAAAGTTCAAAACTGGTGACATTGAACTTGTTAAAATTTTTAAAGTAATCTCTTTTTGATGCTTCTGTCTATTTAGCATTATTTTATATACATTTCTGTGCTTATGGGTCAAAATTAACATTCTAATATCTGAACTTATAATTTTGTGTGTGTGTTTTCTAGCATGGCTCAACATATGGTGGTAATCCGCTCGGTGCCAAAGTAGCCATGGAGGCCTTGAGGGTGAGCTTAACAGATAGCAGATAGCTAGAGGGAATAATTTGAACAACCATAAGAGATAGCAGATACCTATAAAGAATGATCTTAACCACAGTAAATGCTTTATTGAGTGCCGAACTCCCATTAAGCACCCCCTGTGAAATAAGCCCCCCATCAACAAAATGGGTACAAAGAACCAAACACAAGGCTCTTAGCATTCATAAGATATTATTTATTTTCTTATCCAACAATAGAATTTTGAAATAGTGCCCCATCTCAACTCTAGAAATTATATAAGTGCCAAGGGCACTGAAACAAACATTTGCTACAACTCAAACTGGGATAACTTAAACTTCTGTATAGACTATATTCTATACTTTATTAATAGTCAAGGTGTTGCTGTTGATATCAGGTTTTAGAGGAAGAGAAGCTATCTGAGCGATCTGCTGAACTTGGCAAAGTATTCCTGTCAGCAATGCAGAAGCTCAACCCCAATGTTGTTGAGCTGGCGAGAGGCAAAGGTCTCATGAACGCAATTGTTATCAAGCCTTCAGATGGTAAGTAGCAGAAACCTGGCCAACATTTACTCACTTTGTGCCAAATATATTTAAGTCTTATTCAGAAACTTTAAAGAAAACTTTTAACATTGACAAATCTAAATGGTGTGGAAGTTTGTAACTTATAGCATTAGTTAAGCACAAAAGCGCTTTTCTTGTTTTGTAATTGTACATTGCATACACATTTCATGTCTAATAAGGTCTCGAATCCCACAACATTATTGCAAGTGGATAGTTTGGTTTACCCCAGAAATTTGCTACTATGTCAAAACCAATTTTGTCTTGTTGTTGCCTTGTCCAACCTGGGTAGCAATTAAATCTACTGAATAACCGCTGACCTTGTCCCCACGTATCCGTTTTCGTTTGAAAACGCAACCTTTTTGTTACGGATGCGGGTATCGTCGACATGGAAACGCGAAAACGATGACCGAAAAAGGAACGATTTGAAAACGATCTCCAAACTATCTCCAGAGTGAAACAATTTGAAAACAATCCCCTGTCGGTGTCGTGAGGATGGACGAAAACGGAACCTTTCGAAAACAATGGCGGGATTCGAATTGCGCATGCGATGTAAACATGCAAAATAGTGGGTCATACCCATGCGCTGTAGAGCATTTTATTGTTTTCTTAGCGTTTCTCTGTTTTCGGGGGGACGGGTCGTATCAAAATGGAAACGCTTCGTGTGGACACGGATCTTTTTGAAAATGGAACAAAAAGGTTGCATTTTCAAACGAAAATGGATTCATGGGGTAAGGGCTAAGTAGACTTCTGAAGTTGAGTTGAAGTTCTCTTAGGTAAATGAGCACTACTGTATTCTGAAATTCTTGGCTTTATACACAGATTGTAATGCATGGAAGGTATGCTTGCGACTTCGTGATAATGGACTTCTGGCCAAGCCCACTCATGACCACATAATCAGGTTCACACCCCCTCTGGTCATTACAGAGGACCAATTGCAGGAGAGCATCGGCATCGTTAAGAGTACTGTTGAGTCGTTTGCTTAGACAAAGACATGATAGGGTAATAGTGAATGCAGTAAGTTTTTCTAGGGCAATGTATTTCTTGTTATACCATTCTTTATTTTGTCTCAATTATTACTTCATTATAGCTGACATGTACAGGCTTATTTACTGCACTTTCAAGGTCATAGGTTTAAATCATGACAAACATTTAATTAACAGGATCCTATCGCTATAGATTATATGGGAATTAAGCTGTCATTAGAGTTGCATTATGCAGCAATGGCACAAAAATGACAAGACATATTTAACGTGGATACTCTATTATAGAAACCGAGGAGTGGTAAGAGCTATGGCCACATTCGGGTAATACCTACCACAAAGAACATACAAATAACAGCTCCATTACAGACTATAACACTAACATGCAATAGCAAAAGCAACAGCAACAAAACCTAGATCTCTGAAGGGATCACAGTAAAGGGTTAAGTACCTTGGAGGAACACCCTTTAAATGACAAAACACAATAAAAACACAAAGCGATTGTATGACAATGACAACAACAGCAAGAAACAACAACAATTAAACCAGATTTTGCCTTTAAGTGGTATTAAATGATTGGTTTAGTTTTAAGAGAGATGGACAGCCTTTAACAAACAAACAAACATTTAAAAGCAAATTTTAAGTTATTGAATATAAAAGATAACTAACAATGACAGCAGCGAAAAGCAGCAGCAGCAGCAACAAGAACAATACACAATCTATATTTTTGTCCTTGATGGGATAAATTATAAGGTTAAGTATGTAGAATTTTTATTATGGAAAAGTCGGGCAAAAATAAGAACATCACCACTAGCCAGCTCCCCAGATAGCATTTATAACTTGATTCTTGACGCCACAGAAGAAATAAAAAAAGAAGAACAAGAAATGTTTCTCCTAGTTTGAGGTTCAATGTATCTCACTTGGAGTTAACACATACAGTTCAAAAGTACAAATCACAAAACAAAACAACAAATGACAAGGACATAGATGATGATGATGATAACAGCGACAGATAACAGACAGACAAAAAGATGATGATGATATGGATGATGATAAAGTTACTTTCCTTGTTTGAGCCACAAGTTGACTCACTCGGAAGTTGCTCCATGAGTGCACCACATGCACACCAAACCACAGACAACATTGTTTGACAGAGACAATGGCAACAAGGATGATGATGATGAAGATGATGATGAAGATGATGATGAATTTGCTCTCCTTGTTTGAGGTCTTTATCTCACTTGGAAGCAACAACCCTAGTGCTAATTATGCACCAGCAGTACGCCAAACAACAACAGACATATTACTGTTATATATATTAACAGCAGACATATTACTGTTATTTATATTAACAGCAGACATATTACTGTTATATATATTAACAGCAGACATATTACTGTTATTTATATTATAAATAACAGCAGACATATTACTGTTATATATATTAACAGCAGACATATTACTGTTATATATATTATAAATAACAGCAGACATACTGTTATTTATATTGACAGCAACAAGACGCTGTACAGATTTAGCTATGATGACAATGAATTTGCTCTCCTTGTTTAAGGTCTCAGTTATCTTAATTGGAAGCAACAAGCCCCAGTACATAATTTTATAAAAATTAGTTGCAGTTTTCATATTTATTCAGTTTATTTTTCAATTTGCATTGTCCTAGGGAACATATTTCAAATTTTACTTTATTATTTGTTTTATTATTTTTATTACCTTTTATTGTTTTGTTATAGTTATTGTTTTATGTTTGTAGTAAGTTGACTGAAGTGTGTAAGTAGTCTACATTATGGTATTGCATATCTTGCAATTAGATCACGTTTGATAACGAATATATCACGTAGAAAGTGGGGTGCTACTAGGAATGACATGATTCCGAATGATAAATGGCTTTGTCACTTATGTTGTGCTGTTTTATTTTCAAGTGTTTTATTATTATTTTTTTTTCGGAGATTGCTGGTACTTCGGGTCTCAATCTTCGCGGCTTGTTAAGTGGATGCGCGCAATTGCCGCGAAACTTCCCCCTTAGTATCTTTATCCTCGAAAAACCCAGGGTTTCTATAGGAGCGACAAAGCTCTGGAACTCGGGATACCACTTTCTGTGGTTACCGTGTATGTGTACATGGTGGATATTAGTTATACAAGTGAAACCTCTGGATATAATAGACCTCCTTCAAACACGAACGCGCGCTATAAAAGGGATCGCTCCGCCCCTTTTTCGCAAGCTCTCGCGCAAGTCGTCGTCATTCATTGAGTGCGAAACTCTGTAACCGCCGGAAGAAAACATGCTAAAAGTAAAGCCGTACGACAACTTTTTAAGTACAAAAGAGTGTTGAAGAGCTATCAGGCATATTTGGGACAGTGTTTGGAGTCCATTCTCTACAAAAGCAAGAGCAAAAATTGTCCTTGGGAAAGCAACACCGCGCGCGCTCATTTGAAATGGCGACATTATAGTGTGCGCGTACAAACAACGAATTTGAAATATTCATAGCTTCAAAACCTATCTAATCCTCGCTATTTTTCGTTCTGTGTCAAGAAACAGCTGTTGATAAGGCTATGTTTGCTTCAATAGTGTGTTATCGGTCACTCTATTGTAGCATTTTGGTCTCTCTCTACGGAGCTCTTCTAAACGACTAGGTCCGGTTTCCAGCCGTGGTTTCGTCGCGTTCTGCTCCTCCACGGACTTTCGAGTGGTAAGTTTCTGATTGGCTAATCCAGACAAAGCCTCGTACCCCCTGCGCCCAGCCGTGGAATGGGAGAGGATCGCGGGCGCACCGAAACACCACGGCCTGGAAACCGACCCGAACTAAATCCTGGTCATGTGCACGGAGCTGCTACCCCGTTGACAACCAGCTAAAAATTGTTCGTTTCTGAAGAAAAATAAATTATCGCCTAGATGTAGTCATTTGATTTTTGGCAAGTGGATATATCTCTTTTGGTAGATTAATTACATTACAGAATGGCATTTTGTTAGAAGCCTTCACCTAACAGGAAAAAAAAGTATTTGATAACAAAAAATAGTACTGCGCGCGTTACATTTTGCGAGATTAAAATGGAATTCTCAAGATAGTTATTGTATTTTCATTAACGTAGGAAGAAACCACCGGACAGCCTCTATCTGCTGGTGTGCGTCGGACCTTGTGGTCTGCGTCGACAGTTGATTAATTAATAAAACCTTTAAAACAAAAAGTCGACAACAACGCAGATTTATGTTTTTGAGAACGATATTTCGGCAGGCCAATACCTGCCTTCTTCAGGTTATAAATGAGTTACAATGGCATGTTATAGCTAGTATATGTACAAAGTTCATTGATGATTAACTAACAAAAGGTAGAAATAGTAATTGAGAGTGACTTATGGAAAATGGTAAATAGGGTGGTGTGGATTACTAAGTAGCTAAACGGTTTCTTCACGCCGGTTGAGGCCACCGGGTTCAAGAGTGCCAGCGCGAGCTATCAGTGTGGCTTCTCTTGCTTTGCGGATGGAGTCGCGGTTATTTCTTATTTTTTCAATAGGTATGAGCTCTATGTCAGAAGCGGAGTGGTTAGGTTTTAGGAAGTGTTCAGCGGCGTAGGTTGGTATGGATCGAGCTTGGGAGTCTACAGTTCTGCGGTGCTCATTAAAGCGTTCTTTTAATTTGCGTTTAGTTTCCCCAATATATTGAAGGTTACAGCGGTTACATTGAATCATATAAATCACGTTTTTAGTATTGCAGGTTATGTGGGAGGTTATAGGTCGTGTTTCACCTGTTGAGAAAAATGCGTAGCTTGTAAGGCCATCGGTTCTAATATAGGGGCAAGTTAGGCAGTTTTTTCCGCAACGGAAAGCACCAGGAGGTTGGTTGGTGGGAGAGCGGTCGGAAGGTAGCTTGGCTTTAACGAGGATGTCGCGGAGGTTAGATGAGCGGCGAAAGGCGACAAGAGGGGGCTCAGTGAAAACCTTATGGCATCGCTTAGACGAGAGTAGAAGGTTGTAGTTTCTACGGATTATGTTGTTGATGTTAGGTAGTGTAGGGTTATAGGTAGTGACAAAGGGGATGCGACGGGAGTTTTTGTGGTTGTTATTATTAGGGCGTACGGCGTCAATGCGGGAAATGTTAGCAACGCGTAGGATTTGTCTCTTGAGAAAAGCGGGTTTATAGCCACGCTTGAGGAGGTAGTTGGTGAGTTCATTGCAGCGGTTATTAAAGCTTTCTTCTGTAGAACAAATGCGGCGAATACGGAGGGCGAGGCTATAGGGGATGGCCTTTTTGGTGTGATGAGGATGGCAAGATGAAAAAAGAAGGTGTTGGTGTTTGTCAGTAGGTTTGGAGTAGAGGTCAGTTTCGATTTTACTATTAACAAGGGAGACATTAACGTCAACAAAAGGTACATTGTTATAGGAGTGGGAGCTTGTAAATTTAATGGTGGGATGTAGATTGTTAAGATAATCTACAAAAGCGTTCAATTTGTCTAGACCCTCAGTCCAAACAACAAAAATATCGTCGATGTATCTTAACCACGTATGGGGTTTGTAAGGGGCGTCACGCAAAGCGTTGGTTTCAAATAGACCAAGAAAGAGACAGGCGAAAGAGGGTGCCATGCGTGTGCCCATTGCGGTGCCATGCTTCTGGAGGTAGTGTTTGTCATTAAAGGAGAAGTTGTTCATTTGGAGGATCATGCGGATTAAATCACAAATAGTGCCAGCAGGGATGGGGTTAGTGTTACATGTGCGAAGGAAGTGGTGACAAGCGTTGATGCAATCATTATGTGATAGCTCGCGCTGGCACTCTTGAACCCGGTGGCCTCAACCGGCGTGAAGAAACAGTTTAGCTACTTAGTAATCCACACCACCCTATTTACCATCTTCCATAAGTCACTCTTTACTCAATTACTACTTTTACCTTTTGTTAGTTAATCATCAATGAACTTTGTACATATACTAGCTATAACATGCCATTGTAACTCATTTATAACCTGAAGAAGGCAGGTATTGGCCTGCCGAAATATCGTTCTAAAAAACATAAATCTGCGTTGTTGTCGACTTTTTCTTTTAAAGGTATTTTCATTTGGAATGCTCATTAACTACACTTTAAATTCCGCACATTGTGTAGTTCCTGATAATATCCATACCCCCCATTGGGGGGGGCGGAGGTATGACCCCCCCAACCCTCTGGAAATTCCAACCCCCCGGAAAAAAATAAATACAGTAACTGTTAAGGAAAAAAGGGCATTCCCCCCCCCCCCCTCCCCTCTGGAAACTCCTGGGCGTTTGAAACCCCCCCCCCCCCCCCGGAATTTCCAATCCCCTCATTGAGGGGGGGGGGGGTATGGATATTTTCTGGAACTACACATTTGTGGAACACAATCAACATGTGAATCGCAGTCATGGGCATGTGATTCGCAAAGAAACACTTCATTTTAAGCATTTCGTGGAAGTTCAGTGGAAAAGGAAGGGGCAAGAGTTTGGCTGCAAAACATGGGGTGAGCGCTTGATTTTATATTCCATAAAACCAGGAAACTCTCCTACAGTGACAGGAGCAAAAAATGGCAAAATTAAAATTGTAAGGTTGTGTTAGGTTACATTTATATGTTGCCTAGAAGTTCCTTGCATAATATAAAACAAAATAAGCATTAGTATTTTTGGTAGATGATCCGTGCGTGAGATATGATTGAGGAAAGTTGCCATAAATCATGAAACAATTTCGCCCAAATTGGTCAATTTCAGACAAATCAAGAGTCTTGCAATTTGCAATATCTCAAGAACGGATTATCTACCAAGAAATACTAAAGCTTGTTTTGTTTTATATTACACAAGGAACATCTATGCAAATAATCAAGCGAATATAAGCTATATAACACGACCTTACAATTTGAACTTTGCCATTTTTTGCTCCTGTCTCCTACAGTAAGGAGTGTTGTAAGGCTAAGAGGCTGTAAGGCTCAGAGATGGCGCTAGTGTGACCCCTTAATGCTTCTGTATCACGCCTCCCCTTTAACAACTAGTTGGTTTGTTTCTACAGCCCCCTTCTCTCCATGGATGTTCTCTTCTGCTGTATAGTACGGTAGGAACGGAAGAAATCTCGCAATTCGCAGTTTGCTCAGGCGGTTCAGTCCAAACGGTAGGTCATAGATGTGGATTGAAGCAAGAGATCCACTCTCATCTTCTTCCTGGGTAACAATTGATCGCCATCTATTGATACCTCGCTCTTCTGGTGTTCCTGGAATCGCATTGTCCAGAAAGAGTGCAAGTATTCCTGCCACCGCCATGTTGGTCTTCAAGAGTACAGTGATGATCTGATCGACCTCTCGTGAACCTGTCAGGCAACAAACCTCAAGATCAGATCAGAAGAAGCAACGCAGCAAGGAGGAGCTGATAGACTAAGGTTTTGAGGGGCCAGGTCAAAATGCAAGGCGGAGAAGGGGTGGTGAACGGGGGCTCAAGACAGCTCACATGTTATCTGTGTCTGGGGGCATGTTACCATGCCCAGAAAGATTTGACATTTTGAAAGACCAAAAAATTTATAACTTTCTTCCCTAGTTTTCTTGTAACCCACACCATCCCTCCTCCAGTACTCCCTTGCCTGCCGCTTATTTTTACCAAGGGGCGTTTATTCCAGGTTTGTAGCCGCGCCTCTCCGCTCAAATTATTGATAATTTTCTCCCCAAATTAGCTATACTATCATGTCAGTATTTGTTGCCATAGTTACCTGTGGCTATGGCACCCGGATGCTTATCCAAATACCATGGCAACGCGAAGCCAAGCATCAGCGACAATCCGATGATGAAAAGATTGCGTGACGAATTTAAATCGACGAACTGCAAGGTGGAGATCCCCACCGCAGCCACTATCCCGAACATCACCATAAAGACCCCGCCTACAATGGGACCAGGTACGGTGGTGAAAAGAGCACCTATTTTTCCGATCACACCCATGACAACTAGAATCATCCCTGCGAACTGGATCACACGCAAACTGCCAACCTGATGATGCAATAACCAGAGTAAGGGGAAACAGTGCGGTACCGCCTATAAGGGGGGGAGGGGGGCTGAGGTACCGACTATAAGGGGGGGAGGCTGGGTACCGCCTATAAGGGGGGCTGAGGACCTGCGTCCCCCCCCCCCATCCCAAGATATTATCAAGAAATGACCAGTAGGGGCTTGGCTGTGCCCCAACTTTTCCTAGTTTCTCTGTATAGTGTCCCCGGTATTTCGAGATCCGCTTCGGACCTGAAATACAGTGACTTTACGAGTAAGCGTAGTTTGGTCCTTGGATGTCTCTATGACATAACTCCTAATGGTGACTCAAAAAACCTGAGATTTCTCGTTAAAAGCTTGAGTTCAAGGGATCCGAGGTTACATTAAGACGAAGCAAGGGAAAGAACACAGTTCCAGAAATCCATATGAAATCTAATTAAAACTGTAATTTCAAATTGCAATGGTCTGTAAAACATGTCTCATTCCAGAGCCGTAACAGGCCACACACAATACAGAAACATTAAGAAAATATTGGGAGGAGGGGGGGGGGGGGCACAGCCACGCCATTTGTGGTCATTTCCTTATAAGCCCCCAGTGCCCCCCTGCTTAGGCCCTGCATTCTGTCTATGAAACAATTGTTGGAAGTTTTGTAGCATAATGTTGTCCCTTTAAAATTTGGCACTAACACTTAAAAGGGAAAGAAGAGGTGTTGCCAACGTGTAAAATGCGGGGCTGATTGAAAATGTTATAGGAGTTTGGCTGCTGCTGGTAGGTCCGTCCCACCAAAAATAACCTTCAACTAACTGCCACCGATGCATTTTGCCTAATGTGAATGAACGATCATAGATTTTCGCTACCTTTGTCATACCAAGGGCCCCGATATTCGTGCTGTATGACGTTGTCCCGTTACCACTCCCCCACAGTCCGGTGATGAGGCATCCAATGCCCTCCATACCGATCCCACGATTGACGGCATGCTTAGGGGGAGGAGGTGCTCCGCATAATCTAGAGCATGCGTAGTAGTCGCCTATGGACTCGATGATTGATGCCAAGACACCAGCCAGCATCCCAAACACCCCTGCGGCACTAACAGTGGGCGTGCCCCATTGACCTGTCAGTCAAGTCAACATTTAATGCATTAGAATATATTTATTTAGGGTCCAAGTGAACACTAACAATAAAAAATAACTATCGCAGTGGCTATATGCCCGACAGTCGGGAAAGGTCCACAATTGACTAAATGCCCGACAGTTTATTTTATTTTCAATTTATTTAAAAAAAAAGAGTTAATTGTCGACCTACTAAGTTCAAAGTATTCTATATTTTTTTTTAGAAAGGGCAAGCGAATCTGAGTTGAACTTTGTTGTCGGTATTGAATGTTTTCTGTCGTCCTGTGTACACTATAAAATTGTAATTTAAGTGCCACTTAAGAATTTTCTACAGTATACTGCTAAATGTCGGTAGTTCTCAATTTGCTAAAATATCACAGTAAATTGTCAACCTTGTAAGTCACGCTAATCTGAATTGAGCTTTCTTTGTCGGAATTTAATGTTCCCTTGCTTGTATACACTATAAACACTTTTCCCGACGGTGTTATTCTAAAAGCGGCTGCTAAGCAGACTAGTGTTATTGTAGCAAATAAAATTTGTTTCAACAAAATTAGCGATTTTATGGTGTATACAAGCAAGAAAAAGCATTCAATTCCTACAACAAAGCTCAATACAGAATCGCTTGCCCTTTCTAAACAAATATAGGATAATTTGAACTCACTAGGCTGACAATTACTGGCTTATTTGAATAAATTGGAAACTGTCGGGCATTTAGGACCTTTCCCGACTGTCGGCCATATAGCCACTGCGTATAATAATATACCATTTTAATCATTAAATTCTCATACTGCTTTACAATTCTTCCCTTCTTACTCAGCCTCAGTAACCTGAGTTACTAAGTTACTTTCTGGAAGAAGATGGGGTTTCTAACACGTCATATTTCCTGGCTTAGGGTACCTGGACCAGTTACTCCCCGGAGCTCAAGCCCTTTCAATGAGTAATTTGAACCGCGACCGGCCCATTGACCGTTAATTGGTATCTACTAGAGTAGACACCAAAAATTGCTTATTTTTTATAAAGTCGTGGGGTTTTTCGGAAAAAGGTCGATGGAATGTTAGGCTAGACGGTGAAACTAAAACTGATTTCAGAAACTCTTTAAGTTGTTACTTTATGCCAATATTCGATAATATTCTTCCATAAAAATGCAATACATTCCATTCAATTTAATGTAGTACTTGAAGGTGTGTATTATTTATATGTTTAAGCGATTTAAAGCGCATGTGGGGCCGTTAAGCGCTGTTCGGAGAAATTTAGAATTTACTCTAAATCACTCCCACATAACATATTAAGAATACTAGCATAAAGTAGCAACTCCATAATGTAGCACTCTCTATTAACGATAAATGAGTCGGTCGGTTCAAATCACTACCTGTGGCTACCTGTGATTACTCTTTAGCAGAAGATGAGGTAACCAGGGTGACTCTCTGGCAGAATATGGGATTGGTAACACATTACTGAGTAAGGGAACCCCTACCAGTTACTATCTCCTAGAAGATCGAGTTTGTAACACATTACCTGGGTAAGGGAACCTGAACCATTTACTTTCTCGCAAAACAATCGTCCGCGCATCTGTCCTCGCGAGAAAGTTTGGGTTCTTAGGGTCATCTGGGAATCCTCCCGCAGCCGTGACGATAGCGCAAATCATCCACGATACAAAGATTGCTAGAATGATCTGAACAAACACATCAAAAAAATTGTTTTCTCACTCTCTAGCATCTGAGACATTGTTAGCCTGCGTAGCAAGCGTTTCTGTGGAGTTTCGGGCGAAAAATGTGGCCGCGCGAAGAATGGGGTGAGAGAGTTTCCTCCCTCCCCCCTCCCCCCTCCCCCTTCTTTTTGTGCGCTCGCCCCATTTTTCGCGCGACCAATATTCCTCGCTGTCTATTTCTGCTGAAACTCTACAGAAACGCTTGCTACGCAGGCTAAGACATTGTGCAATTCAGGGCGGCTAGTAAGAATATACTCGAGTCCATGTGTCAGGAGAAGAGCGGATGCTTGCAGTATCCAAAAGCTGAAATAATATATTTACTCAAGAAAAAGAAAAAGGGCTGAAATGTCTCAGACAGACTGCATCTTATGTCTGGATGTACGCCTGGTCTATTTTCTGGGTTTTCGCGCGCGTTGCCGTCTTCGTTACCTAAGTATAATAGTTTCTGACACTATAAGCTTTTTTTTTACTGTATTGCAGTAAACTTCCAACTAGTGGTAGCTAAGGTTTGTTTAATTATTGGGTTTAGCAGTGGGGTTAGGGTTTTATATTCAACCCTGTATTCAACTCACCGGAAAAAGCCTGAATACCGGAGAGTGTGCGACGAAGAAGCCTTTCTTGAACCTGTAGCCCGGCAGGGGCACCTCGATGTTGGTAAGCATCTGAGAGAAGATGGTTATCAACGCCACCGTCCTGTACAGAACAGAAATAATTAAAGCAAATCCTCTGTTCACACTTAGAGCCAGAGCAGCATATCCCCTGTTGTTTAGGATCCCTGTGGTTGCCCGTAAAGAGGAGGGGATGGGGAGAACCTGACGTCACACACTTACCAAGCACAGGGGACCCAATAAAAAGTCGGGGAAGGGAAGCCTGGAAGTAGGCTGGTACCAAGATTGACATGCTAATGCTGTTATCATAAATCATTTGATATGGGTTTTATGTATTCACGGTGTTTTATTCCTTTAATCGTGTTTTTACTTGATATCGACGAATTAGCAAGGAAACAATATCGAGTAATAAGCTTAAAATCTTCTAGATAAACAATTCAAATAGCCAAATTCGATAGAAATTGGCCTTAGCTCGTCTCAGTCAAGCAATCAGGCAACAAAACCTGGCCATGTTACCACCCCTACAGGTATCAACGGTCCATCCCTTGAGGTATGCTCACGTGAAAGCCACTCCCCAATGATTGCCTGTATAAAACAAAACGATACTTTTAAAACATTGGTTATCGTATTTAGACCATGAAGTAATGAGAAGATTTAGTTAATAATGATGATGATGATAATGATGATGATGATGATGATGATGATGATGATGATGATGATGATGATGATGATGATGATGATGATGATGATGATGATGATGATGTTGACGGGCCTGCTGCCATTTGCAAGGCCCGCTACGTTGACCAAAAGCAAAATTTATATTTCAATCTATTGGAAAGGCGTTGTCTAACAGCCTTAGCATATTGTTTTTCAATAAAAAGATTTGAAAGCGTAATTATTCCAGAATTTCGGGCATTAATTGGCGCGTTTTCGAGTGGGTACCAACATCATGCACATAGTTAGAGATGATGATGATGGTGGTCATGATGATGATATTGATGGTGATGACGAAAAAGCAAGCAAAGAAATATCATGCGAAAAACATCGAAAAATAACACACGAAATCCGTGGACTGCGTCTTACCAGCATGCTCTGCGGCGACATGGAATAGCGATAAGCCAATCAGAGTGATCGTAGGTGCCACTGTGATTGGTCCAATGAAGCGCAACAGGAATCCCACGATTCCTGAGAATCCGATGAAGATTTGGAACATTGAGGAGATCATGATGGCACCTTGGATCTGGGGAAGAAAACAGGAAAAGGAAAACAGAAAAAAGGGTTAGATAGAGGGCGGTTACTGGTGGCTGCTAGGGCGGTTCGCCTAAAGAGAGACAACGGTTCCCAATAAAATATCAAAGAATAGGATCTACCACTCTTTTATGAACCTATTTCACCTATTTCAAAAACGTTGTCAGTGCAAACGGCACATAGCGATTGACAAATGGCGGTTCTACGTACCCGTTTATAATTCAAAAGAAAAAAATGAATAAAACATACGAATATTCATCTAATATAATCAATATATTGTTCTGGCATCGCTTGAGTTTATTTATCACCTTTTAAAAAAAATAATTACTACCTATAAACACCTTTAGGTCGTAGAACTTCCATTTGGCAATTGCTATTTGCCGTTCGCGCTGACAACCTTTATTGAAATAGGTGTATGCATGTGAAAACAGAACATGAAAATAACATTCCTTGAATGAGGTTTAATACCCTATAGACCGCATTTGATTAAAAATATCTAAGGTCATCACTTGCACTCGGACTGGGTGTCGTAAAATGAAGGGTAAAATGTCGGCAAATCCGGAAAGTAAATAACATGTCGGGGTCACATAGTTACCTCGCGCATGCGTATTCTCCAATCGCCGCTGTCGACCGTTGTTGCGTTAGATGATATGTTTGATTCACCTGTCACTGCAGCAAAATTAAAACATGATGCCATAAAATGTAGCGATTCTAAAACACACCTTCTCTGTTCTTATTACGAAGCGATGTGTCAGACTACTTTGAATTTGATCTTTCTTTTTCGGACTTCAATTAGGGCGGGCTATTTTTTTTTCAGGATAGTAAGCGAAAAAAAAAAAAACTAGTTCTCTAGTAGATTCGTTCTGTATTATAGCTTCATGATGTGTCAGTTACCTGTACCCGCTGGACACTTGAACTGCGGGAGCGACAAGATGGCAAAAGTCGGCGACAAGAAGGAGAATGACCCTCCTTGGATGATTGGCAGCCTACGACGCAAAAAGAAAGTTGTGGATGATGCCGTTGACTGGCTCCAAGTGGTAATAGGAATTTTTTGTTTACCTGACGCCTAATGTGGTCTGCAAAAGAGTGGTGATGCCCGAGACAAAAAACATAGTAGAGAGAACCTCCGCGACGACTAGAGGGTTGTTGGAGAAGCACATAGGTCCACTTAAGATGAATGGAATGGTAAGAGTTCCGCCCAACATCGTAAGGTAATGCTGCAATACGATAAATAACGCAGTATTAGAGACGGGCATGGTATTCCTAAATGGGCACGGACCGGGCCTAACAGGGTATACATAAACAAGTATACTGACCGAGTCCATAGCGTACGCCTAAATGAGTACGGACCGAGTGTATAGGGTACGAATAAGTGAGTACGGACCGAGTGTATAGGGTATGCCTAAGTGTGTACGGACCGAGTGTATAGGGTAAGCCTAAGTGTGTACGGACCGAGTGTATAGGGTATGTCTAAGTGAGTACGGACCGAGTGTATAGGGTATGAATAAGTGAGTACGGACAGAGTGTATAGAGTATGCCTAAGTGAGTACGGACCGAGTGTATAGGGTATGCCTAAGTGAGTACGGACCGAGTGTATAGGGTATGCCTAAGTGAGTACGGACCGAGTTTATGCCTAAGTGTGTACGGACCAAGTTTATAGGGTATGACTAAGTGAGTACGGACAGAGTGTATAGGGTATGTCAAAGTGAGTAAGGACCGAGTGTACAGGGTATGCCTAAGTGAGTACGAACCAAGTGTATAGGGCATGCCTAAGTGAGTACGGACCGAGTGTATGCCTAAGTGAGTACGGACCAAGTGTATAGGGTATGCCTAAGTGATTACGGACCGAGTGTATAGGGTATGCCTAAGTGAGTACGGACCGAGTGTATAGGGTATGCCTAAGTGTGTAGGGACCGAGTGTATAGGGTATGTCTAAGTGAGTACGGACCGAGTGTATAGGGTATGCCTAGGTGAGTACGGACCGAGTGTATAGGGTATGCCTAAGTGAGTACGGACCGAGTGTATAGGGTATGTCTAAGTGAGTACGGACCGAGTGTATAGGGTATGCCTAAGTGTGTACGGACCGAGTGTATAGGGTATGTCTAAGTGAGTACGGACCGAGTGTATAGGGTATGCCTATAAGTGAGTACGGACCGAGTGTATAGGATATGCCTAAGTGAGTACGGACCGAGTGTATAGGGTATGTCTAAGTGAGTACGCACAGAGTGTATAGGGTACGCCTAAGTGTGTACGGACCGAGTGTATAGGGTACGCCTAAGTGTGTACGGACCGAGTGTATAGGGTATGCCTAAGTGAGTACGGACCGAGTGTATAGGGTATGGCTAAGTGAGTACGGACCGAGTGTATAGGGTATGCCTGAGTGAGTACGGACCGAGTGTATAGGGTATGCCTAAGTGAGTACGGACCGGGTCTGTGGTGTATGCCTAAGTGAGTACGGACCGGGTCTGTGGTGTATGCCTTAATGAGTACGGACCGGGTCTAAAGGGTATGCTTAACAAGTAGTGGGACTACAGTCGTAGAATAATCCAATATTACCTGAAAACCGAGAACAATACACGCGTACCATGGCGGGTTTTCATCCACGGCATATGTGAGACCGAAAGCATTCCTTCGCTTCTCGGCCTGTATTTCATTGCTCGGACTCGGTGTATTAGAGTTGTTTTGAGGTTGTGTATTAGACTTGTCCATTTTCCCCTAGAAACGCATAAAAGCATGTTGGTCATTTGCGAATTGTTACTTAAAAGATTGCCTTCAATTTTGGTCATAAGGCCTAATTAAATTATTATTAAACTGATCTTTCCAAATCAAATAGTCGCAAAACGGATCAGAATAAGAAAAAATGATAAATCAATGGCTTAGTTATGATAAATCAATGGCTTAGTTATGATAAATCAATGGCTTAGTTATGATAAATCAATGGCTTAGTAATGATAAATCAATGGCTTAGTTATGATAAATCAATGACTTAGTTATGATAAATCAATGGCTTAGTTATGATAAATCAATGGTTTAGTTATGATAAATCAATGGCTTAGTTATGATAAATCGATGGCTTAGTTATGATAAATCAATGGCTTAGTTATGATAAATCAATGGCTTAGTTATGATAAATCAATGGCTTAGTTATGTAATCGTCTGCATGTGTAGTATAGTGATGGCCACTCTTCCCCCACTAGAAAAGGTGGGAGGGGGTGGGGGGTGGGGAGGTTTCTTCTGTCTTGCATTACACGATTTTTTTTCTTGCTCCAAGACGTGCATTATTTTTTTCTAACGTAGATAGAGTCAGAGTCACATTGAACATATCCTGACTGAGGTTTAGTAAGAGATAGAGATAGCATACGACCAGAGGGGAGTTCTACGAGGAAATAAAGCAAAACATCAAATTAATGGTGTCCTATCTTGTCCTACGTTGTATCATAAATCCCCTGTGACAATCTGGTGGAGAACCCGGGTTAAAATTTATATGAGAAAAGAGCAACTGGTTTCCTAAGACTAATAAGAATCACACATTCATCAGGAGGTGTTGGAAATGGTTTGCGGCAATGGTTTTGATGCCGTGTGGAAACCTTTTGTATTCGTGGAAGTATTCTTGGAATTACGTGTCCCTAACTCTAGTCGCGTGACGGGAGTTGCGTGACAGTATGCATTTTTTCCGTCTGGTTCGTTCCTTAACCACCCCCCCCCCTCCTCCTTCACATTTCCAATGGTACCTCCTTAAAGAACATTTCATGTCAAAAGGAATCGGATACGGGCGAAAAACCTTGAGATTAAATATACTCGAAGTGACCAAATGAGATCGTGTTTAGGGAGCAGTTATTATGCATCGGGGGGGGGGGGGGGGGGGGCTACTATTGCCATTATTTTCTCATTACAAAAATCGCAAACCTCCCCCAAATCTAAGCTGAAAAAATACCGACCCTCCCCTCAAAAAGTAACCAAAAATATAACCCCTAAAAAAGGTTTATCCAACAACTTAGGCTCTGCAAACTTTTATTGGTCTTTGTATAGCGCTCTCGCTTTCCAAATTCGACACGTTCTTGACACGTTCTTAGGGTGAAACAGTTTTCTGCCCCAACAAAAAGAAAATCGCGAGAACGCAACCAAAACAGGCACCAGGCTGCTGCCCGGAAAACGTGCCGAACTTCAAAGCTGAAGAAAATCTCTCCGTCTGTCGAGGATGATGATGCTATCAGGGCTAAACGCACGATCTAGACAAAGAGGTTCTCGCAAACCTAGGGAAACGCGAGAAGAGATGACTACAAAACCTGCAATCTGAAAAGCTCCATTTGCTGAATGACAGTGGGAAATAAAATTCTACTAAGGAAATATGTCCGGAAAGTGCAGGGAAGAGAAGTAGAAGATGAAGACGAAGAAGATAATGATGGAGATGGCAGAGAAGATAATGATAAGGAGATGACAGAGACGAAGGAGATGACGGAGACGAAGATGACGGGCACATCGGTGCTTATTGGGAACGTTCATTTGGAGAGCCGTACATGACGTCGTGCCATGACTAAGAACTAAACAACATTTAGCTCAGCCTGTATACGCGCTCTAGCATGTTTTTGTTATCATTTGTAATTAAGAAGACTGTGCCTCCCTAGCTCTGCGTTCCACACCATGGTAGATTATTACTGAAATGTCACCAAGTATTATATGTACAGCAGTTTGATCAGATCAAGAGAGCATAATTGATCAAAATATACTTGTTTAAAAAATATGCCCCCCCCCCCCCCAAATCTTGGTTCAAAAATCTAGGCCCACCTTCAAATCCTAGCGACCCCCCACCCCCCAATATAGTAGCCCTCCCCCTATAAATAATGAATGCTCCCTCGTGTGTTTCGGCACGTATTGCAAACACTTAAAAAATATATCAAGCGTAAACGCACGTTATTTGTTTGGTGGTTCATTGCATTTGAACTGTTCAAAGAAGTAAATCCAATTATCATCTGGAGGATAAAACAGTCGCTTTTTGTAGTCGCTAGCTAATGTCAAGTTCTTTGGATAGTCCGTCACCTGACATCCCGAAAAACTTTTAGCCTCGTTTAGACAAGGACTGAGCCAAATGGAGTAAGGGGGGGGGGGGGGGGGGGGGGGGAGGGGCGACATTTACCGAGTCGAATATCGCGAAATAAAGTCGTTAACATGAGATTAAAATTGGCAAGAGAGTGTAGAAATTTACTTTATTCTTGGCCTAACGGGTACATACGCAGCCTGCGAAAATTCTTAAAGCTTGTTGGATACTGTGCGATGACTTTCACCCCAATAAAATGGAGCCTTCAACTCTTTATAAATCTTTTTATCATAATTGCCGAGTCGAATATCATCGCAGAATAAAGATGTCAATATGCAAATGATAGTGGTGAAAGCGCGTAGACATTTTTCATCATGTTTGGCCTGACAAGGGTACATACCACACGCACATTCGGTGACAATTTTGTAAAAGCCTGTTGAAGTTCCTGTGATTACCTTTTCCCCATAAACCGTAAACTTCAGCTCTTTATAATTTTTTTTCATAGCTGCCGGTTCGAATATTATCGCAGATCAAAGATGTTACCATGCGATAACAGGGCGAGGAGCGCGCACACATTTTTCTATGATTGCTTGCAGGGTACATAACACAGTCGGCGACAATTCTAAAAGCTTGTTTGACATCGGTGCGATGTTTGTCTTCCCCATAAGCTGTAAGCTTCACCTCTTTTTAAATGTTTTTTTCATAATTGCCGAGTCGACTATCATCGCAGAATTGAGGTGTTAACATGTACTTTCCGTGACAATTAAAACAAACTAAAACTTGTTAAAGTCCGTGCGATGATCATTCTAGCCCCTAATCCATAACATTCACTTCTTTATAAAAGCGATAATCAAAGTAACACAAAGCAAATATCTTACCTGGGAGCTTGATAACAACACCGGTCATGGGAACACGACTCTCCAGTACTAGATATTTGCTTCAATGACTAGTAACGTCACATTGATCCCAGAAGGCTTTGCGTTCGTTGAAAATACAAGTAAGTCTCAACTCATTTTTAATATACATTCCAAATTAGGTTGTACTCGGAGAAAGTGTGTATCGTAACCCGCAGTGATTCATGGGTATCAAGTAAATAAACAAATAAGCGTAAATAAAATACAAATCCAGGTTTCTAAAGGTGTAGAGTTCTTGTTCATGTTCTTATGATCATTCACATAGCTTTCAGATACAAGGATTCAGCCGTTCATACGCTACCCATGAACCACCGCGGGTTACGACACATAGATCCTCGAGTGCAACCATATTTTTGAAATATGTGTATATGATACACGACAGCAAATTGTTTAAATCAATTAAATTTGGCAAGCATCAAGAATTTGCGAAGGCAAGTGATATATTTTAGCGTTTTTTTAGCATCGCTAGAAGTCATAGGGTTTCCCAGAGAGGCAGAGGCTCTGAGGACAAAGCAATCATCGCATTTGTCGGTGAAAATATGATATTGGATTTTCGGGCCTCGGACCAGAAGGTGGACCCATGTATAATATCATTAAGCAGATCGTTGTGCAGTTTGTTGTATTGTTTGCAATGAAGGATAAAATGCGCTTCGTCTTCGATGTCCTCATTTGGTAGGCATAGTCGACATAGCCTTGGTTAAACTTTTTTATACGGTCTTTCGTACACGTCTTTTTCTATTTCTAGGTCATGATTGCTGACCCTTAGTTTCGTTAGTGCAATTCGGTGAGAAATATTGTTTATGTTTATAAGGTAGTCTTCTAATTTATAATTTATTTTAAAAATGTCTATATGTTCTTAGCTTATTTCTTATTATCGTGCTTGCTGTCATTGAAAAGACTGCTTGATTAGCTTTGCAGTTCATGGTCTTGGATTCTTTGTTTGATAATATTATGGAGGCTGGGTGGTAGGTTAACCGCTTCGGTATAGTCTTTATAACCTAACATGCATATGTCTCTGTATTTCATGTTTCTAAGAGTTTGGGAGTGTAGATTCTACCCCACATTTAATACATTAGACGTTTACATATATTTACTTAGGGTCCAAGTGAACACTAATAATAAAATATAATTATATACCATTTCAATCATTAAATTCTCATACTGCTTTACAATTCTTCCCTTCTTACTCAGTAACCTGAGTTACTCAGTTACTCTCTGGAAGAAGATGGTTTCTAACACGTCATATTACCTGGCTTAGGGTACCTGGACCGGTTACTCCCCAGGAGCCCAAGCCCTGTCAATGAGTAATTTGAACCGACCGGCCCATTGACCGTTAATTGTTACTTTAAGAGAGGCTTTCTGCAGGATTCGACTCTCGGAGTGCAAGATAAAAAAATCCGATTTTCTGAAAAGTTGACAAATTGAAGGCCCTGGTTAGCTTGTTTCAAAAATATAAATTTTATTTTATTCGGATTTTTATTTATTTTTTTTTTATGAATTTTTACGTATTTTCTCCCTCTGGACCCGAAACCCAACGCTAAAATTGTAGGGTTTACCGAACGTCTTTTTTAGCATAATGAATGCGTTGGTAGAAATGTTGACTAGGAGCAATACATTGTAGCTATTCAAGTGTTTATTAGTGGTGTTTAATTTATTTGTTATCTAACCCTGAGTTTTTTACAGATTTTTCTATATATTACATTTCACAAGTTTATTCTACCACGAAATAAGCTTAATTTCACTTCCCAAAAAATTAATCTGGTACATGAATCAGACAAAAAATATTACAATTACGGGATACACCATTACTTCAGGTACACTTGAAATCAAAAAAAATTTGGGGCAAATAAAAAGCAAATATTTTGGATATTTTTTTTGTAAATACCACTTGAGCGTTATCACTGACCTTGTGACCTCTCGTTTTGAGACGAAATGTCAACACAAAGTTGTCATAGCTGGGTTTTCCTCCTACGTTCAACGTACTTAATGAGCTATAGAGCTCGTGCAAGACCTGTAGAAACGTTCCTTTTCGTTTGAAGCCAAGATTCGCGTTCATGGATCCAAAGAGAAGACGGTAAATGGTATTTTGGCTATGAGCAAGCACAACATCGAGCACGAATCCCGCGAAGTCTTCATGTAAAATCCCATGTTTTTCCATAGCAATGACAAGTCCTTCGAATAAGCAATATCCAGCTAAAGCCCTTTAAAAATACAACATTGTTTATAGAGAAAATTAATTTTGCAGTTCCTTAAACTCCACTTTATAACGAGATGTGGATGAGCAGGCTAGCGGTGGGAAGATTGTTTAGGCTAATGATTAACTGACCGCAGGCGCCTCGCAAAACTGATTTTTTTTTCTTCTAGCCTGAGTTCTTGTTATGACTAATAGACTATAGGTAATTGAGCATCGTTCGGGGAGGAACACACTCAAATATATATTTACATTTAGAAAACATATGGTTTTCAAAATGTCTTTTTTGTACTTCTAATAGTTTTAACCACACTAAAAGAGGCAGGTTCTGCTAGAGTACTTTAACATTGCTTGTGATTTACAAAATGGACGTGTATTATAAAAAAGCTAGACCTCTTTCTTAAGACTAAGAATATTTACGAACAATAACTGATAAATGAAGTAACGCCAACTAATACCACCAGCACTACAAAAAGGGGTGGTGTCTACATACAGAGGGGGGTATCCTTTTACTATACGCCACATTCCATACGTTTAAATGTATTAGTGTCCATACCAAAAAAGTCGCAAACAGCATTTCAGTATGCGGTTACTCAAAGATCTTTTAGTGTCCCTTTATAGCATATCTCACAAAGGTTTAAGGCTGTCGTTAGCCACAGGTTGGTGCAGATGCATCAATAATCTGTTGGCGAGTTTGCTGGAATTCTTGTTCTTCCAATACTTAAAAGTATAAGAAAATGACCAGTATGGGTGTGGTTGTGCCCCCCCCCCCCCACTTTTCTTAATTCTTCTGTTCTGTGGCCCCTCCCCCCCCCCCCCCCAAAAAAAAAAAATCATACTTGGTCTGCTACGGCTCTGTAATGGCGTGAGTATTTAGTATTTTAGTACCATGGCGTGCCATAAAATCATGCACCTGTCTCCTTTACTGTCGATATCAATATTTGGGTGACCTTCAAACCCGCTCGGTCAATTTCTTGGCGGCCTGGGTCTAAGGTCTTTTCAAGATGAGTGCGATAAAAATTTGACCAAGCAGGGATTTTTTGACAAATTCTTACAGCGAGTTTCAGATTGACAGGAATCAGCATTTTTCATCATATTTTCTGGAGAGCAGGGAGCGGAAAAACTTTAGCTCTCCTAAATATGGGCATCAATGTCCATGTAAGGCAATGCAAACGAAGGACACTATCCGTGGGGAATATGTTTGATATGTTCTCGTGTTCTCGTGCTGGTGACATTCGCTAGCTGCCAGCAAATACCGAACGAATCAAGATTTCAAATATTCCTATAGGATAAACAAAAAATATCAAAGTATAAAATTATGATCAAATCTCTCGTAAAGCCGACATAAAATTTTCGCGATAAAGCTTTAAATGAAATCTTTGGTTTTTCGTAGGGTTTTAAAATATTCTGTCATTAATCAAAGAAAACGCGTCTTCCTTGAACAAATCGCAGTAAACGGGAACTGGGGTGGGGGGTTCGGGAACGAAGGGGTTCTCCGTGATCCGTGAAACCGATGCAAGGTGCGCGCAATTCCGTGGCTCGTGATAACCGTTATCTTTAACTACGAGATTTGTGAAATTGAATTGCTGTATAAAGCAAAAGTTGGTCCGTAATTTTTAAGTACTACCCCCCCCCCCTTCATTCACCCCCCTTTCATCCACCACCCTGTATATATCAGGCACATGAGCGCTTGTAAAATAAAGACACACTTCTTACCTGCGCGTCGAGTAGTATGTTTTGTTCATTCAAACGGGCATCTTCTGTCTAACATCTTCTTCGACCTATGAAGCTGTTGTTCCATTCTCTAATGTACATGCTCAATGCAATTCTAGGGTTGTTGACCACGGTACCGCAAGCCCCCCGACCATTTTGCCGTAAAACCTTTAAAAGAAAAAGCCGACAACAACGCAGATTTATGTTTTTTAGAACGATATTTCGGCAGGCCAATACCTGCCTTCTTCAGGTTATAAATGAGTTACAATGGCATGTTACAGCTAGTATATTTACAAAGTTCATTGATGATTAGCTAGCAAAAGGTAAAAATAGTAATTGAGTAAGGGATGACTTATGGAAGATGGTAAATAGGGTGGTGTGGATTACTAAGTAGCTAAACGGTTTCTTCACGCCGGTTGAGGCCACCGGGTTCAAGAGTGCCAGCGCGAGCTATCAGTGTGGCTTCTCTTGCTTTGCGGATGGAGTCGCGGTTATTTCTTATTTTTTCAATAGATATGAGCTCTATGTCAGAAGCGGAGTGGTTACGTTTTAGGAAGTGTTCAGCGGCGTGGGTTGGTATGGATCGAGATTGGGAGTCTACAGTTCTGCGGTGGTCATTAAAGCGTTCTTTTAATTTACGTTTAGTTTCCCCAATATATTGAAGGTTACAGCGGTTACATTGAATCATGTAAATCACGTTTTTAGTATTGCAGGTTATGTGGGAGGTTATAGGTCGTGTTTCACCTGTTGAGAAAAATGTGTAGCTTGTCAGGCCATCGGTTCTAATATAGGGGCAGGTTAGGCATTTTTTTTTCGCAACGGAAAGCACCGGGAGGTTGGTTGGTGGGAGAGCGGTCGGAAGGTAGCTTGGCTTTAACGAGGATGTCGCGGAGGTTAGGTGAGCGGCGAAATGCGACAAGAGGGGGCTCAGTGAAAACCTTATGGCATCGCTTAGACGAGAGTAGAAGGTTGTAGTTTCTACGGATTATGTTGTTGATGTTAGGTAGTGTAGGGTTATAGGTAGTGACAAAGGGGATGCGACGGGAGTTTTTGTGGTTGTTATTATTAGGGCGTCAATGCGGGAAATGTTAGCAACGCGTAGGATTTGTCTCTTGAGAAAAGCGGGTTTATAGCCACGCTTGAGGAGGTAGTTGGTGAGTTCATTGCAGCGGTTATTAAAGCTTTCTTCTGTAGAACAAATGCGGCGAATACGGAGGGCGAGGCTATAGGGGATAGCCTTTTTGGTGTGATGAGGATGGCAAGATGAAAAAAAAAGGTGTTGGTGTTTGTCAGTAGGTTTGAAGTAGAGGTCAGTTTCGATTTTACTATTTAAAGGGAGACATTAACGTCAAGAAAAGGTACATTGTAGGAGTGGGAGCTTGTAAATTTAATGGTGGGATGTAGATTGTTAAGATAATCTACAAAAGCGTTCAATTTGTCTAGACCCTCAGTCCATACAACAAAAATATCGTCGATGTATCTTAACCACGTATGGGGTTTGTAAGGGGCGTCACGCAAAGCGTTGGTTTCAAATAGACCAAGAAAGAGACAGGCGAAAGAGGGTGCCATGCGTGTGCCCATTGCGGTGCCATGCTTCTGGAGGTAGTGTTTGTCATTAAAGGAGAAGTTGTTCATTTAGAGGATCATGCGGATTAAATCACAAATAGTGCCTGCAGGGATGGGGTTAGTGTTACATGTGCGAAGGAAGTGGTGACAAGCGTTGATGCCATCATTATGTGATAGCCCGCGCTGGCACTCTTGAACCCGGTGGCCTCAACCGGCGTGAAGAAACAGTTTAGCTACTTAGTAATCCACACCACCCTATTTACCATCTTCCATAAGTCACTCTTTACTCAATTACTATTTTTACCTTTTGTTAGTTAATCATCAATGAACTTTGTACATATACTAGCTATAACATGCCATTGTAACTCATTTATAACCTGAAGAAGGCAGGTATTGGCCTGCCGAAATATCGTTCTAAAAAACATAAATCTGCGTTGTTGTCGACTTTTTCTTTTAAAGGTATTTTCATTTGGAATGCTCATTAACTACACTTTAAATTCCGTACATTGTGTAGTTCCTGATAATATCCATACCCCCCATTGAGGGGGGGCGGAGGTATGACCCCCCCAACCCTCTGGAAATTCCAACCCCCCGGAAAAAAATAAATACAGTAACTGTTAATGAAAAAAAGGGCATTTTAACCCCCCCCCTCCCCTCTGGAAACTCCTGGGCGTTTGAACCCCCCCCCCCCCCCCCGGAATTTCCAATCCCCTCAATGAGGGTGGGGTATGGATATTTTCTGGAACTACACATTTGTGGAACACAATCAACATGTGAATCGCAGTCATGGGCATGTGATTCGCAAAGAAACACTTCATTTTAAGCATTTCGTGGAAGTTCAGTGGAAAAGGAAGGGGCAAGAGTTTGGCTGCAAAACATGGGGTGAGCGCTTGATTTTATATTCGATAAAACCAGGAAACTCTCCTACAGTGACAGGAGCAAAAAATGGCAAAATTAAAATTGTAAGGTTGTGTTAGGTTACATTTATATTTTGCCTAGAAGTTCCTTGCATAATATAAAACAAAATAAGCATTAGTATTTTTGGTAGATGATCCGTGCGTGAGATATGATTGAGGAAAGTTGCCATAAATCATGAAACAATTTCGCCCAAATTGGTCAATTTCAGACAAATCAAGAGTCTTGCAATTTGCAATACCTCAAGAACGGATTATCTACCAAGAAATACAAAAGCTTATTTTGTTTTATATTACACAAGGAACATCTATGCAAATAATCAAGCGAATATAAGCTATATAACACGACCTTACAATTTGAACTTTGCCATTTTTTGCTCCTGTGAGCAAGGCTAAGAGGCTGTAAGGCTCAGGGATGGCGCTAGTGTGACCCCTTAATGCTTCTGTATCGCGCCCCCTCCCCTTTAACAACTAGTTGGTTTGTTTCTACAGCCCCCTTCTCTCCATGGATGTTCTCTTCTGCTGTATAGTACGGTAGGAACGGAAGAAATCTCGCAATTCGCAGTTTGCTCAGGCGGTTCAGTCCAAACGGTAGGTCATAGATGTGGATTGAAGCAAGAGATCCACTCTCATCTTCTTCCTGGGTAACAACTGATCGCCATCTATTGATACCTCGCTCTTCTGGTGTTCCTGGAATCGCATTGTCCAGAAAGAGTGCAAGTATTCCTGCCACCGCCATGTTGGTCTTCAAGAGTACAGTGATGATCTGATCGACCTCTCGTGAACCTGTCAGGAAACAAACCTCAAGATCAGATCAGAAGAAGGAATGCAGCAAGGAGGAGCTGATAGACTAAGGTTTTGAGGGGCCAGGTCAAAATGCAAGGCGGAGAAGGGGTGGTGAACGGGGGCTCAAGACAGCTCACATGTTATCTGTGTCTGGGGCATGTTACCATGCCTAGAAAGATTTGACATTTTGAAAGACCGAAAAATTTCTAACTTTCTTCTTACCTAGTTTTCTTGTAACCCACACCATCCCTCCTCTAGTCCTCCCTTGCTTGCCGCTTATTTTTACCAAGGGGCGTTTATTCTAGGTTTGTAGCCGCGCCTCTCCGCTCAAATTATTGATAATTTTCTCCCCAAATTAGCTATACTATCATGTCAGTATTTGTTGCCATAGTTACCTGTGGCTATGGCACCCGGATGCTTATCCAAATACCATGGCAACGCGAAGCCAAGCATCAGCGACAATCCGATGATGAAGAGATTGCGTGACGAATTTAAATCGACGAACTGCAAGGTGGAGATCCCCACCGCAGCCACTATCCCGAACATCACCATAAAGACCCCGCCTACAATGGGACCAGGTACGGTGGTGAAAAGAGCACCTATTTTTTCGACCACGCCCATGACAACTAGGATCATCCCTGCGAACTGGATCACACGCAAACTGCCAACCTGATGATGCAATAACCAGAGTAAGAGGAAACAGTGCGGTACCGCCTATAAGGGGGGAGGGGGGCTGAGGTACCGACTATAAGGGGGGAGGCTGGGTACCGCCTATAAGGGGGGCTGAGGACCTGCGTCCCATCCCCCCCATCCCAAGATATTATCAAGAAATGACCAGTAGGGGCTTGGCTGTGCCCCAACTTTTCCTAGTTTCTCTGTATAGTGTCCCCGGTATTTCGAGATCCGCTTCGGACCTGAAATACAGTGACTTTACGAGTAAGCGTAGTTTGGTCCTTGGATGTCTCTATGACATAACTCCTAATGGTGACTCAAAAACCTGAGA
This sequence comes from Nematostella vectensis, assembly GCF_932526225.1. Taxonomy (NCBI): domain Eukaryota; kingdom Metazoa; phylum Cnidaria; class Anthozoa; order Actiniaria; family Edwardsiidae; genus Nematostella; species Nematostella vectensis. The sequence goes on from NC_064039.1 coordinate 12,422,881, forward strand.
TTTCTCGTTAAAAGCTTGAGTTCAAGGGATCCGAGGTTACATTAAGACGAAGCAAGGGGAAGAACACAGTTCCAGAAATCCATATGAAATCTAATTAAAACTGAAATTTCAAATTGCAATGGTCTGTAAAACATGTCTCATTCCAGAGCCGTAACAGGCCACACACAATACAGAAACATTAAGAAAATATTGGGAGGGGGGGGCACAGCCACGCCATTTGTGGTCATTTCCTTATAAGCCCCCAGTGCCCCCCTGCTTAAGCCCAGCATTCTGTCTATGAAACAATTGTTGGAAGTTTTGTAGCATAATGTTGTCCCTTTAAAATTTGGCACTAACACTTAAAAGGGAAAGAAGAGGTGTTGCCAACGTGTGAAATGCGGGGCTGATTGAAAATGTTATAGGAGTTTGGCTGCTGCTGGTAGGTCCGTCCCACCAAAAATAACCTTCAACTAACTGCCACCGATGCATTTTGCCTAAAGTGAATGAACGATCATAGATTTTTGCTACCTTTGTCATACCAAGGGCCCCGATATTCGTGCTGTATGACGTTGTCCCGTTACCACTCCCCCACAGTCCGGTGATGAGGCATCCAATGCCCTCCATACCGATCCCGCGATTGACGGCATGCTTAGGGGGAGGAGGTGCTCCGCATAATCTAGAGCATGCGTAGTAGTCGCCTATGGACTCGATGATTGATGCCAAGACACCAGCCAGCATCCCAAACACCCCTGCGGCACTAACAGTGGGCGTGCCCCATTGACCTGTCAGTCAAGTCAACATTTAATGCATTAGAATATATTTATTTAGGGTCCAAGTGAACACTAACAATAAAAAATAATTATCGCAGTGGCTATATGCCCGACAGTCGGGAAAGGTCCACAATTGACTAAATGCCCGACAGTTTATTTTATTTTCAATTTATTTAAAAAAAAAACAGTTAATTGTCGACCTACTAAGTTCAAAGTATTCTATATTTTTTTTTAGAAAGGGCAAGCGAATCTGAGTTGAACTTTGTTGTCGGTATTGAATGTTTTCTGTCGTCCTGTGTACACTATAAAATCGTAATTTAAGTGCCACTTAAGAATTTTCTACAGTATACTGCTAAATGTCGGTAGTTCTCAATTTGCTAAAATATCACAGTAAATTGTCAACCTTGTAAGTCACGCTAATCTGAATTGAGCTTTCTTTGTCGGAATTTAATGTTTCCTTGCTTGTATATACTATCAACACTTTTCCCGACGGTGTTATTCTAAAAGCGGCTGCTAAGCACACTAGTGTTATTGTAGCAAATAAAATTTAAGTTTCAACAAAATTAGCGATTTTATGGTGTATACAAGCAAGAAAAAGCATTCAATTCCTACAACAAAGCTCAATTCAGAATCGCTTGCCCTTTCTAAACAAATATAGGATAATTTGAACTTACTAGGCTGACAATTTACTGGCTTATTTGAATAAATTGGAAACTGTCGGGCATTTAGGACCTTTCCCGACTGTCGGCCATATAGCCACTGCGTATAATAATATACCATTTTAATCATTAAATTCTCATACTGCTTTACAATTCTTCCCTTCTTACTCAGCCTCAGTAACCTGAGTTACTAAGTTACTTTCTGGAAGAAGATGGGGTTTCTAACACGTCATATTTCCTGGCTTAGGGTACCTGGACCAGTTACTCCCCGGATAGCTCAAGCCCTGTCAATGAGTAATTTGAACCGCGACCGGCCCATTGACCGTTAATTGTTACTTTAAGTGGTATCTACTAGAGTAGACGCCAAAAATTGCTAATTTTTTATAAAGTCGTGGGGTTTTCGGGAAAAGGTCGATGGAGTGTTAGGCTAGACGGTGAAACTAAAACTGATTTCAGAAACTCTTTAAGTTGTTACTTTATGCCAATATTCGATAATATTCTTCCATAAAAATGCAATACATTCCATTCAATTTAATGTAGTACTTGAAGGTGTCTATTATTTATATGTTTAAGCGATTTAATGCGCATGTGGGGCCGTTAAGCGCTGTTCGGTGAAATTTAGAATTTACTCTATCACTCCCACATAACATATTAAGAATACTAGCATAAAGTAGCAACTCCATAATGTAGCACTCTCTATTAACGATAAATGAGTCGGTCGGTTCAAATCACTACCTGTGGCTACCTGTGATTACTCTTTAGCAGAAGATGAGGTAACCAGGGTGACTCTCTGGCAGAATATGGGATTGGTAACACATTACTGGGTAAGGGAACCCCTACCAGTTACTATCTCCTAGAAGATCGAGTTTGTAACACATTACCTGGGTAAGGGAACCTGAACCATTTACTTTCTCGCAAAACAATCGTCCGCGCATCTGTCCTCGCGTGAAAGTTTGGGTTCTTAGGGTCATCTGGGAATCCTCCCGCAGCCGTGACGATAGCGCAAATCATCCACGATACAAAGATTGCTAGAATGATCTGAACAAACACATCAAAAAATTGTTTTCTCACTCTCTAACATCTGAGACATTGTTAGCCTGCGTAGCAAGCGTTTCTGTGGAGTTTCGGGCGAAAAATGTGGCCGCGCGAAGAATGGGGTGAGAGAGTTTCCTCCCTCCCCCCTCTCCCCTCCCCCTTCTTTTTTGTGCGCTCGCCCCATTTTTCGCGCGACCAATATTCCTCGCTGTCTATTTCTGCTGAAACTCTACAGAAACGCTTGTTACGCAGGCTAAGACATTGTGCAATTCAGGGCGGCTAGTAAGAATATACTCGAGTCCATGTGTCAGGAGAAGAGCGGATGCTTGCAGTATCCAAAAGCTGAAATAATATATTTACTCAAGAAAAAGAAAAAGGGCTGAAATGTCTCAGACAGACTGCATCTTATGTCTGGATGTACGCCTGGTCTATTTTCTGGGTCTCCGCGCGCGTTGCCGTCTTCGTTACCTAAGTATAATAGTTTCTGACACTATAAGCTTTTTTTACTGTATTGCAGTAAACTTCCAACTAGTGGTAGCTAAGGTTTGTTTAATTATTGGGTTTAGTAGTGGGGTTAGGGTTTTATATTCAACCCTGTATTCAACTCACCGGAAAAAGCCTGAATACCGGAGAGTGTGCGACGAAGAAGCCTTTCTTGAACCTGTAGCCCGGCAGGGGCACCTCGATGTTGGTAAGCATCTGAGAGAAGATGGTTATCAACGCCACCGTCCTATACAGACAAAAATAATTAAAGCAAATCCTCTGTTCACACTTAGAGCCAGAGCAGCATATCCCCTGTTGTTTAGGATCCCTGTGGTTGCCCGTAAAGAGGAGGGGATGGGGAGAACCTGACGTCACACACTTACCAAGCACATGGGGACCAAAAAAGAAGTCGGGGAAGGGAAGCCTGGAAGTAGGCTGGTACCAAGATTGACATGCTAATGCTGTTATCATAAATCATTTTTGATATGGATTTTATGTATTCACGGTGTTTTATTCCTTTAATCGTGTTTTTACTTGATATCGACGAATTAGCAAGGAAACAATATCGAGTAATAAGCTTAAAATCTTCTAGGTAAACAATTTAAGAAGCCAAATTCGATAGAAATTGGCCTTAGCTCGTCTCAGTCAAGCAACCAGGCAACAAAACCTGGCCATGTTACCACCCCTACAGGTATCAACGGTCCATCCCTTGAGGTATACTCACGTGAAAGCCACTCCCCAATGATTGCCTGTATAAAACAAAACGATACTTTTAAAACATTGGTTATCGTATTTAGACCATGAAGTAATGAGAAGATTTAGTTAATAATGATGATGATGATAATGATGATGATGATGATGATGATGATGATGATGATGATGATGATGATGATGATGATGATGATGATGATGCTGATGATGATGATGATGATGATGATGATGATGATGATGATGATGATGATGATAATGATGATGATGATAATGATGCTGATGCTGCTGCTGCTGATGATGATGATGATGATGATGATGATGTTGACGGGCCTGCTGCCATTCGCAATGCCCGCTACGTTGACCAAAAGCAAAATTTATATTTCAATCTTTCGGAAAGGCTCTGTCTAACAGCCTTAGCATATTGTTTTTCAATAAAAAGATTTGAAAGCGTAATTATTCCAGAATTTCGGGCATTAATTGGCGCGTTTTCGAGTGGGTACCAACATCATGCACATAGTTAGAGATGATGATGATGGTGGTCATGATGATGATATTGATGGTGATGACGAAAAAGCAAGCAAAGAAATATCATGCGAAAAACATCGAAAAATAACACACGAAATCCGTGGACTGCGTCTTACCAGCATGCTCTGCAGCGACATGGAATAGCGATAAGCCAATCAGAGTGATCGTAGGTGCCACTGTGATTGGTCCAATGAAGCGCAACAGGAATCCCACGATTCCTGAGAATCCGATGAAGATTTGGAACATTGAGGAGATCATGATGGCACCTTGGATCTGGGGAAGAAAACAGGAAAAGGAAAACAGAAACAAAGGGTTAGATAGAGGGCGGTTACTGGTGGCTGCTAGGGCGGTTCGCCTAAAGAGAGACAACGGTTCCCAATGAAATATCGAAGAATTGGATCTACCACTCTTTTATGAACCTATTTCACCTATTTCAAAAACGTTGTCAGTGCAAACGGCAAATAGCGATTGACAAATGGCGGTTCTACGTACCCGTTTATAATTCAAAAGAAAAAAATGAATAAAACATACGAATATTCATCTAATATAATCAATGTATTGTTCTGGCATCGCTTGAGTTTATTTATCACCTTTTAAAAAAAATAATTACTACCCATAAACACCTTTAGGTCGTAGAACTTCCATTTGGCAATTGCTATTTGCCGTTCGCGCTGACAACCTTTATTGAAATAGGTGTATGCATGTGAAAACAGAACATGAAAATAACATTCCTTGAATGAGGTTTAATACCCTATAGACCGCATTTGATTAAAAATATCTAAGGTCATCACTTGCACTCGGACTGGGTGTCGTAAAATGAAGGGTAAAATGTCGGCAAATCCGGAAAGTAAATAACATGTCGGGGTCACATAGTTACCTCGCGCATGCGTATTCTCCAATCGCCGCTGTCGACCGTTGTTGCGTTAGATGATATGTTTAATTCACCTGTAACTGAACAGCAAAATTAAAACATGATGCCATAAAATGTAGCGATTCTAAAACACACCTTCTCTGTTCTTATTACGAAGCGATGTGTCAGACTACTTTGAATTTGATCTTTCTTCTTCGGACTTCAATTAGGGCGGGCTATTTTTTTCAGGATAGTAAGCGAAAAAAAAAAACTAGTTCTCTAGTAGATTCGTTCTGTATTATAGCTTCATGATGTGTCAGTTACCTGTACCCGCTGGACACTTGAACTGCGGGAGCGACAAGATGGCAAAAGTCGGCGCCAAGAAGGAGAATGACCCTCCTTGGATGATTGGCAACCTACAAAGCAAAGAGGAGGGGAGGCATGGTGCCGTTGACTGGCTCCAAGTGGTAATAGGAATTTTTTTGTTTACCTGACGCCTAATGTGGTCTGCAAAAGAGTGGTGATGCCCGAGACGAAAAACATAGTAGAGAGAACCTCCGCGACGACTAGAGGGTTGTTGGAGAAGCCCATCGGTCCACTCAAGATGAATGGAATGGTAAGAGTTCCGCCCAACATCGTAAGGTAATGCTGCAATACGATAAATAACGCAGTATTAGAGACGGGCATGGTATTCCTAAATGGGCACGGACCGGGCCTAACAGGGTATACATAAACAAGTATACTGACCGAGTCCATAGCGTACGCCTAAATGAGTACGGACCGAGTGTATAGGGTACGAATAAGTGAGTACGGACCGAGTGTATAGGGTATGCCTAAGTGTGTACGGACCGAGTGTATAGGGTATGCCTAAGTGTGTACGGACCGAGTGTATAGGGTATGTCTAAGTGAGTACGGACCGAGTGTATAGGGTATGAATAAGTGAGTACGGACAGAGTGTATAGGGTATGCCTAAGTGAGTACGGACCGAGTGTATAGGGTATGCCTAAGTGAGTACGGACCGAGTGTATAGGGTATGCCTAAGTGAGTACGGACCGAGTTTATGCCTAAGTGTGTACGGACCAAGTTTATAGGGTATGACTAAGTGAGTACGGACAGAGTGTATAGGGTATGTCAAAGTGAGTAAGGACCGAGTGTACAGGGTATGCCTAAGTGAGTACGAACCAAGTGTATAGGGCATGCCTAAGTGAGTACGGACCGAGTGTATGCCTAAGTGAGTACGGACCAAGTGTATAGGGTATGCCTAAGTGAGTACGGACCGAGTGTATGCCTAAGTGAGTACGGACCGAGTGTATAGGGTATGCCTAAATGAGTACGGACCAAGTGTATAGGGTATGCCTAAGTGAGTACGGACCGAGTGTATAGGGTGTGCCTAAGTGAGTACGGACCGAGTGTATAGGGTATGGCTAAGTGAGTACGGACCGAGTGTATAGGGTATGTCTAAGTGAGTACGGACCGAGTGTATAGGGTATGCCTAAGTGAGTACGGACCGAGTGTATAGGGTATGCTTAAGTGTGTACGGACCGAGTGTATAGGGTATGCCTAAGTGAATACGGACCGAGTGTATAGGGTATGAATAAGTGAGTACGGACCGAGTGTATAGAGTATGCCTAAGTGAGTACGGACCGAGTGTATGCCTAAGTGAGTACGGACCGAGTGTATAGGGTGTGCCTAAGTGAGTACGGACCGAGTGTATAGGGTATGCCTAAGTGTGTACGGACCGAGTGTATAGGGTATGTCTAAGTGAGTACGGACCGAGTGTATTGGGTATGCCTGAGTGAGTACGGACCGAGTGTATAGGGTATGCCTAAGTGAGTACGGACCGAGTGTATAGGGTATGGCTAAGTGAGTACGGACCGAGTGTATAGGGTATGCCTAAGTGAGTACGGACCGAGTGTATAGGGTATGCCTGAGTGAGTACGGACCGAGTGTATAGGGTATGCCTAAGTGTGTACGGACCGAGTGTATAGGGTATGTCTAAGTGAGTACGAACCAAGTGTATAGGGCATGCCTAAGTGAGTACGGACCGAGTGTATGCCTAAGTGAGTACGGACCAAGTGTATAGGGTATGCCTAAGTGAGTACGGACCGAGTGTATGCCTAAGTGAGTACGGACCGAGTGTATAGGGTATGCCTAAATGAGTACGGACCAAGTGTATAGGGTATGCCTAAGTGAGTACGGACCGAGTGTATAGGGTGTGCCTAAGTGAGTACGGACCGAGTGTATAGGGTATGGCTAAGTGAGTACGGACCGAGTGTATAGGGTATGTCTAAGTGAGTACGGACCGAGTGTATAGGGTATGCCTAAGTGAGTACGGACCGAGTGTATAGGGTATGCTTAAGTGTGTACGGACCGAGTGTATAGGGTATGCCTAAGTGAATACGGACCGAGTGTATAGGGTATGAATAAGTGAGTACGGACCGAGTGTATAGAGTATGCCTAAGTGAGTACGGACCGAGTGTATGCCTAAGTGAGTACGGACCGAGTGTATAGGGTGTGCCTAAGTGAGTACGGACCGAGTGTATAGGGTATGCCTAAGTGTGTACGGACCGAGTGTATAGGGTATGTCTAAGTGAGTACGGACCGAGTGTATAGGGTATGCCTGAGTGAGTACGGACCGAGTGTATAGGGTATGCCTAAGTGAGTACGGACCGAGTGTATAGGGTATGGCTAAGTGAGTACGGACCGAGTGTATAGGGTATGCCTAAGTGAGTACGGACCGAGTGTATAGGGTATGCCTGAGTGAGTACGGACCGAGTGTATAGGGTATGCCTAAGTGTGTACGGACCGAGTGTATAGGGTATGGCTAAGTGAGTACGGACCGAGTGTATAGGGTATGCCTAAGTGAGTACGGACCGAGTGTATAGGGTATGCCTGAGTGATTACGGACCGAGTGTATAGGGTATGCCTAAGTGAGTACGGACCGAGTGTATAGGGTATGCCTAAGTGTGTAGGGACCGAGTGTATAGGGTATGTCTAAGTGAGTACGGACCGAGTGTATAGGGTATGCCTAGGTGAGTACGGACCGAGTGTATAGGGTATGCCTAAGTGAGTACGGACCGAGTGTATAGGGTATGTCTAAGTGAGTACGGACCGAGTGTATAGGGTATGCCTAAGTGTGTACGGACCGAGTGTATAGGGTATGCCTAAGTGTGTACGGACCGAGTGTATAGGGTATGTCTAAGTGAGTACGGACCGAGTGTATAGGGTATGCCTATAAGTGAGTACGGACCGAGTGTATAGGGTATGCCTAAGTGAGTACGGACCGAGTGTATAGGGCATGCTTAAGTGAGTACGCACAGAGTGTATAGGGTACGCCTAAGTGTGTACGGACCGAGTGTATAGGGTACGCCTAAGTGTGTACGGACCGAGTGTATAGGGCATGCCTAAGTGAGTACGGACCGAGTGTATAGGGTATGCCTAAGTGTGTACGGACCGAGTGTATAGGGTATGCCTAAGTGAGTACGGACCGAGTGTATAGGGTATGCCTAAGTGAGTACGGACCGAGTGTATAGGGTATGTCTAAGTGAGTACGGACCGAGTGTATAGGGTATGCCTATAAGTGAGTACGGACCGAGTGTATAGGGTATGCCTATAAGTGAGTACGGACCGAGTGTATAGGGTATGCCTAAGTGAGTACGGACCGAGTGTATAGGGTATGCCTAAGTGTGTAGGGACCGAGTGTATAGGGTATGTCTAAGTGAGTACGGACCGAGTGTATAGGGTATGCCTAGGTGAGTACGGACCGAGTGTATAGGGTATGCCTAAGTGAGTACGGACCGAGTGTATAGGGTATGTCTAAGTGAGTACGGACCGAGTGTATAGGGTATGCCTAAGTGTGTACGGACCGAGTGTATAGGGTATGCCTAAGTGTGTACGGACCGAGTGTATAGGGTATGTCTAAGTGAGTACGGACCGAGTGTATAGGGTATGCCTATAAGTGAGTACGGACCGAGTGTATAGGGTATGCCTAAGTGAGTACGGACCGAGTGTATAGGGCATGCTTAAGTGAGTACGCACAGAGTGTATAGGGTACGCCTAAGTGTGTACGGACCGAGTGTATAGGGTACGCCTAAGTGTGTACGGACCGAGTGTATAGGGCATGCCTAAGTGAGTACGGACCGAGTGTATAGGGTATGGCTAAGTGAGTACGGACCGAGTGTATAGGGTATGCCTGAGTGAGTACGGACCGAGTGTATAGGGTATGCCTAAGTGAGTACGGACCGGGTCTGTGCTGTATGCCTAAGTGAGTACGGACCGGGTCTGTGGTGTATGCCTTAATGAGTACGGACCGGGTCTAAAGGGTATGCTTAACAAGTAGTGGGACTACAGTCGTAGAATAATCCAATATTACCTGAAAACCGAGAACAATACACGCGTACCATGGCGGGTTTTCATCCACGGCATATGTGAGACCGAAAGCATTCCTTCGCTTCTCGGCCTGTATTTCATTGCTCGGACTCGGTGTATTAGAGTTGTTTTGGGGTTGTGTATTAGACTTGTCCATTTTCCCCTAGAAACGCATAAAAGCATGTTGGTCATTTGCGAATTGTTACTTAAAAGATTGCCATCAATTTTGGTCATAAGGCCTAATTAAATTATTATTAAACTGATCTTTCCAAAACAAATAGTCGCAAAACGGATCAGAATAAGAAAAAATGATAAATCAATGGCTTAGTTATGATCAATCAATGGCTTAGTTATGATAAATCAATGGCTTAGTTATGATAAATCAATGGCTTAGTTATGATAAATCAATGGCTTAGTTATGATAAATCAATGACTTAGTTATGATAAATCAATGGCTTAGTTATGATAAATCAATGGTTTAGTTATGATAAATCAATGGCTTAGTTATGATAAATCAATGGCTTAGTTATGATAAATCAATGGCTTAGTTATGATAAATCAATGGCTTAGTTATGATAAATCAATGGCTTAGTTATGTAATCGTCTGCATGTGTAGTATAGTGATGACCACTCTTCCCCCACTAGAAAAGGTGGGAGGGGGTGGGGGGTGGGGAGGTTTCTTCTGTCTTGCATTACACGATTTTTTTTCTTGCTCCAAGACGTGCATTATTTTTTCTAACGTAGATAGAGTCAGAGTCACATTGAACATATCCTGACTGAGGTTTAGTAAGAGATAGAGATAGCAGACGACCAGAGGGGAGTTCTACGAGGAAATAAAGCAAAACATCAAATTAATGGTGTCCTATCTTGTCCTACGTTGTATCATAAATCCCCTGTGACAATCTGGTGGAGAACCCGGGTTAAATTTATATGAGAAAAGAGCAACTGGTTTCCTAAGACTAATAAGAATCACACATTCATCAGGAGGTGTTGGAAATGGTTCTTGGCAATGGTTTTGATGCTGTGGAAATCTTTTGTATTCGTGGAAGTATTCTTGGAATTACGTGTCCCTAACTCTAGTCGCGTGACGGGAGTTGCGTGACAGTATGCATTTTTTCCGTCTGGTTCGTTCCTTAACCACCCCCCCCCCTCCTCCTTCACATTTCTAATGGTACCTCCTTAAAGAACATTTCATGTCAAAAGGAATCGGATACGGGCGAAAAACCTTGAGATTAAATATACTCGAAGTGACCAAATGAGATCGTGTTTAGGGAGCAGTTATTATGCATCGGGGGGGGGGGGGGGGGGGGCTACTTTTGCCATTATTTTCTCATTACAAAAATCGCAAACCTCCCCCAAATCTAAGCTAAAAAAATACCGACCCTCCCCTCAAAAAGTAACCAAAAATATAACCCCTAAAAAAGGTTTATCCAACAACTTAGGCTCTGCAAACTTTTATTGGTCTTTGTATAGCGCTCTCGCTTTCCAAATACGACATGTTCTTGACACGTTCTTAGGGTGAAACAGTTTTCTGCCCCAACAAAAAGAAAATCGCGAGAACGCAACCAAAACAGGCACCAGGCTGCTGCCCGGAAAACGTGCCGAACTTCAAAGCTGAAGAAAATCTCTCCGTCTGTCGAGTATGATGATGCTATCAGGACTAAACGCACGATCTAGACGAAGAGGTTCTCGCAAACCTAGGGAAACGCGAGAAGAGATGACTACAAAACCTGCAATCTGAAAAGCTCCATTTGCTGAATGACAGTGGGAAATAAAATTCTACTAAGGAAATATGTCCGGAAAGTGCAGGGAAGAGAAGTAGAAGATGAAGACGAAGAAGATAATGATGGAGATGGCAGAGAAGATAATGATAGGAGATGACAGAGACGAAGGAGATGACGGAGACGAAGATGACGGATCGTCTTTAGATGACGGGCACATCGGGCACGGGTGCTTATTGGGAAAGTTCATTTGGAGAGCCGTACATGAAGCGATGCTATGACTGAAGAACTAAACAACATTTAGCTCAGCCTGTATACGCGCTCTGGCATGTTGTTGTTATCATTTGTAATTAAGAGGACTGTGCCCTAGCTCTGCGTTCCACACTATGGTAGATTATTACTGAAATGTCACCAAGTATTATTCGTACAGCAGTTTGATCAGATCAAGAGAGCATATCTTGAGCCCATGTATTGGGGATTATCCCCAGGAATAAATGTTGAATTTCATGAGGCCCGCAAATTGATCAAAATATACTTGTTCAAAAAATATGGCCCCCCCCCCAAATCTTGGTTCAAAAATCTAGGCCCACCTTCAAATCCTAGCGACCCCCCACCCCCAATATAGTAGCCCTCCCCCTATAAATAATGAATGCTCCCTCGTGCGTTTCGGCAAGTATTGCAAACACTTAAAAAATATATCAAGTGTAAACGCACGTTATTTGTTTGGTGGTTCATTGCATTTGAACTGTTCAAAGAAGTAAATCCAATTATCATCTGGAGGATAAAACAGTCGCTTTTTGTAGTCGCTAGCTAATGTCAAGTTCTTTGGATAGTCCGTCACCTGACATCCCGAAAAACTTTTAGCCTCGTTTAGACAAGGACTGAGCCAAATGGAGTAAGGGGGGGGGGGGGGGGGGGGGGGGGCGACATTTACCGAGTCGAATATCGCGAAATAAAGTCGTTAACATGAGATTAAAATTGGCAAGAGAGTGTAGAAATTTCCTTTATTCTTGGTACATACGCAGCCTGCGAAAATTCTTAAAGCTTGTTGGATACTGTGCGATGACTTTCACCCCAATAAAATGGAGCCTTCAACTCTTTATAAATCTTTTTATCATAATTGCCTAGTCGAATATCATCGCAGAATAAAGATGTCAATATGCAAATGATAGTGGTGAAAGCGCGTAGACATTTTTCATAATGTTTGGCCTGACAAGGGTACTTGGCCACACGCACATTCGGTGACAATTTTGTAAAAGCCTGTTGAAGTTCCTGTGATTACCTTTTCCCCATAAACCGTAAACTTCAGCTCTTTATAATTTTTTGTCATAGCTGCCGGTTCGAATATTATCGCAGATCAAAGATGTTACCATGCGATAACAGGGCGAGGAGCGCGCACACATTTTTCTATGATTGCTTGCAGGGTACATAACACAGTCGGCGACAATTCTAAAAGCTTGTTTGACATCAGTGCGATGTTTGTCTTCCCCATAAGCTGTAAGCTTCACCTCTTTTTAAATGTTTTTTCATAATTGTCGAGTCGAATATCATCGCAGAATTGAGGTGTTAACATGTACTTTCCGTGACAATTAAAACAAACTAAAAGCTTGTTAAAGTCCGTGCGATGATAATTCTAGCCCCTAATCCATAACATTCACTTCTTTATAAAGCGATAATCAAAGTAACACAAAGGAAATATCTCACCTGAGAGCTTGATAACAACACCGGTCATGGGAACACGACTTCTCCAGTACTAGATATTTGCTTCAATGACTAGTGACGTCACGTTGATCCCAGAAGGCTTAGCGTTCGTTGAAAATACAAGTAAGTCTCAACTCCTTTTTAATATACACCTATTTCAAATAAGGTTGTACTCGGAGAATGTGTGTATCGTAACCCGCAGTGATTCATGGGTATCAAGTAATTAAACAAATAAGCGTAAATAAAATACAAATCCAGGTTTCCAAAGGTGTAGAGTTCTTGTTCATGTTCTTATGATCATTCACATAGCTTTCAGATACAAGAAATCAGCCGTTAAAACGCTACCCATGAACCACCGCGGGTTACGACACATAGATTCTCGAGTGCAACCTTATTTGAAATATGTGTATATGATACACGACAGCAAATTGTTTAAATCAATTAAATTTGGCAAGCATCAAGAATTTGCGAAGGCAAGTGATATATTTTAGCGTTTTTTTTTTAGCATCGCTAGAAGTCATAGGGTTTTCCAGAGAGGCAGAGGCTCTGAGGACAAAGCAACCATCGCATTTGTCGGTGAAAATATGATATTGGATTTTCGGGCCTCGGACCAGAAGGTGAACCCATGTATAATATCATTAAACAGATCGTTGTGCAGTTTGTTGTATTGTTTGCAATGAAGGATAAAATGCGCTTCGTCTTCGATGTCCTCATTTGGTAGGCATAGTCGACATAGCCTTGGTTAAACTTTTTTATATGGTCTTTCGTACACGTCTTTTTCTATTTCTAGGTCATGATTGCTGACCCTTAGTTTCGTTAGTGCAATTCGGTGAGAAATATTGTTTATGTTTATAAGGTAGTCTTCTAATTTATAATTTATTTTAAAAATGTCTATATCTTCTTAGCTTATTTCTTATTATTGTGCTTGCTGTCATTGAAAAGACTGCTTGACCAGCTTTGCAGTTCATGGTCTTGGATTCTTTGTTTGATAATATTATGGAGGCTGGGTGGTAGGTTAACCGATTCGGTATAGTCTTTATAACCTAACATGCATATGTCTCTTTATTTCATGTTTCTAAGAGTTTGGGAGTGTAGATTCTACCCCACATTTTTTTGCTTATTTTTCTTGATTTAGGTCGACATTCTTTAGTTTGAACCAGAATTTGATACTCCTGTACAGCGATTTCGTTTTCAGGGGAAACCTGCCGAGTTCTGCGCGGCACGCACTATTTGTTGCTTGTTTCGACAGAGCAGCCATTTGCAAAACTAAACGTGTTAAATTTAGCGTGTTAACGCTTTCAATTGGGTCTTTTTCAGCGTTTTTGTTCGTGGTAGACTCGACACCCCACGCTTCACTGCCATAAAGCAGTATTGGCTGAATCAGTGAACAACTTTATGGTCAGTTTTACATCGGTTCTAAAGTGCTCGCCCATTTCTTTTCGAAGCTTGAAGAGTGCTTTCAGTGCAACCTTTTTTCATTCCTGTTTTGCAAGAGCTAAAGTTCCGAACGCGATGAAGGTACTAACCTTCATACCGAGGTAATTACAGGATGTGACAATTTTCTAAGAAAATATCATTAAGGGAAAATAGATAACTATTCATGCCTTTCCCATTTTGTTTACATGACTTTAGTTTTATCTGTGTTCACTGTTGGACTATTTATGCTGAAGTATTTGCCTAACAGTTTCAGATGCCCCCGCATTTCATTGATGCCGCGAGAATAACTAGATCGTCTGCATATAACTGAGAACTTATAGGCTCGTTCTGTGACATTAAAGGTTTACTTCTAAATAGATTAAATAGGGTGGGGCTCATTATACACCCCTGTTTGACTCCCATGTAGCACCTAAACTCGTCAGACATGGTTTTGTCCCAACTTGACTGCGGATACGTCGCTGGAATACATGGAGCGAATGACAGTTAGGATCATAACTAGAATTGGAGGCATTTTGTAAATAAAGAAATTATCCAACCACAGCAGAGTAACCACCCCCTCCCCCTTGGTATTTGTATGCCAAGCTATCACTTGAAACAAAATGGCGGCGCGAAGGGGAGTACGAATATACAGCCTAACCGTTTCTTTGAAGCTGTTTGACACCCTGAAAATAATATGCCACATTCAATATCGAAATACACGCACTTATAGTTCACTCAACGCTGAGCACAGACCCGGGAAGCACCGTCGACTAAATGCTAATGCGTTGTAATAAGCTAAGTACAGCAACTAAAACACTAGTGTAAACGTTTTACTTGATACAAAATTAAATAGTGAACTTCTAACTTTGCCCCTCTGTTTTTCTATCTAAATCACGAGATATTTAAGTTATTTTAAACTGTTCTTCAAGGCAGTTACTTCATACCAGGGGTCTACTATAAAGCCGGAGATTTTACTTAATTTTCTTAATAGTTTCACTTGTGATCAAAATGCAACGGCGTACAGTGAATGTATCAAACAAAAAAAGTACTTATAAAAAAAAATAAGCGAGAGAGTGGGGGCTTAAACCTAAACAACCTATTCTTGGTGTAAGTTTACTTGTGTGACCACAGTCATTGTACTCCAGTGGACACTAAAATATTTTTTTGCTTCAAAAGCTTATCTTTCTCAGTCCACCCAAAATGTAGTTTTCATAATTTAATTCTTTATCATCAGGGCGTTGACTATAGATTTTTTAAGTGTGACAGTATTTAGAATTAGGAGGGTGGTATTTTTTGGACACAACCCATGTATTCTAGCATAAAAAGGAACTTTTAAAAGAAATCCAAGGTGCTAAGCAATGAATAAAAGTTTTTAGTACTTCACTAAATTGTTGGTCAACCCTCCTTGTGTATAACCAGTGTGTGTAAGTGTATAACCTTACACTTCCCTGGTATAACAACTTACCCTCCTGGTGAAATTTCTTTTGTCATGTCAATTAACTAAAATTAATGAATATTGTTAAATTTTTACAAGTCTTACTTTGCGTATTCTAGCGGGGAATTGTGTGACCCTGTGATTAGCAAGTGTGCACCAGAAATTAAAACTAGCCACCATCATCTCCAGAAAAACAACCCAACAACCCCTTTCCAAATACCCCAAAGCATTAAGCAGACATATGAGAAAAATTTGGTGACAGTTACTTATATGATGTCTTCAGAAGAAAATCACCCCCATTCCTACCCCTGGATCTGTCTCTGTATTGGTGTGTTCGTTAGAAATGAGGTATAGAGACATGAAAGCCCTACAGAAAATATAGGACAACAGACAGAATCATTTTCGAACATTGAAAATTAATTTTTTTATATAAAATCAGGCATCCCATTTTAGCCTGACAACGTTTTGAAAATTACAAAATAATATAACTGAATGATCAATTGTCAATTTCACCCACATGAACTCTCTTCTTTTGAACAGAAATTGTGTCCGCTTGACTAAAGGGTGCAACTTAGTTTACATGAACATTTCATTATAAAAGAAAAGATAACAGGGGTTTGATGTATAAGCACTAAACTTCTTATTCCTTTCCATGCAGAAGTCTTTAAATGTAGGCATGTATCTTTATACCAAGCCAAAAAGAATACGGCAGAAATTGCTTTGTTTATTTGGCAGTATCCACTCAAACTTTGCATCATGCACTGGATTTACGTAAAATAAGTTGCCATCTAGCATGGTATAAGATAGGTATACAATGATTTATTGTAGAATACTGCAGAAAATTCCACTTGTCATGTATCTCATACCCCTTGAAAAAATATCCCAGATAAATAAGCTCCTACTCATGTGCTCACTAGGCCAGTCCCTTTCAATTTCATCGATTATCTTTATTCGCAACGGCTACTTCAGCACCCCAACCAAAACTAGAGGAAAGACAAAAAAAGTTTACCCAACTCTGCTTCTTGCTTGTTTTAGTCGGCTACCTTTCTTCTGCGATTTTGATGAATGCGATTACCTCAAACACGCTCTCAGGTACTGGACGTGAGATTCCATGATACAGCACGCAACTTGCGAAAATGTAAACAAAAACTAAATGGCGGGTTACCCATGGGGTACCCACAAGGTATTCGCTTGTTCAAAGCATTAAAATGATGAAAAACTATTGTAGATTCTGTCGGTGTATTTCATTTTATGCTGACACCGTCCGGACCTAACGAAAATCCCAACTTTCTCAGATCGATCGGGCACACATGACGGCGATATTTTGAGTGACGTTGGCCGTAAATCTTGAAATAAATATTTACTCGCCACGATCGCACTGATTCTCTTAACAACATGGCATCCGGGTTCCTCTAGCATGCAGTAAACGCAATAAATCATAGGTAGGCGTATTATTCGGCCGACAGAAGAACGTTTTCTGCGTGGTTCTCCCGCCGCGCAGCTATGGCCGCCATTTTGCATAATAATGAGGTAAACTGATACCTCCAATTTTAGTTATAACCCTAACTGAATGAGGGAGTAAAATTGACCCCCACGCCTGCTTGCATTATTTTGTTGAGAAGCTTTTCCCTTGGTATCAAATCAAAGCCTTTTTGGAACTCCACAAAAAATCTAAAAAGGAAATTAGTTTCTTTTAGGTTTTTTTTTCAACGTACTTGTCAATCAATGATTTAAGGATATATATGCTTTCCGAGGTGCCCATGCCTTTACGAAAACCGCCTTGTACATCTTTTGGGATGCCGCGCCCAGTAAGGTAACTATATAGCCTGGCATTGAGAACAGAGACAGGGACAATTTTAAAACCCTTAGACTATTCAACTGGAAACTCACCCAATCGTAGCACGAGTGTGAAAAGAGATTGTAGAACTGAGATGAGCTGGTGCTCGCCATACTTGACTACCTCATTTAGGGAGCGGTCATTAATTACTGGGGGGTGGGGTGGGGGCGGCAATTTTGCAAAACCCTGGGCTCAAAAATCGAGACCCCCCCCCTAGACCGGAGGCCCGCGCCAATAGAACTGGGGATTTGAAATGATTTGTTTTTGTCATCTGTAAGTACATCACTCAATTATGCTGCAATATAGTCTTTTGTTGTCCTAGGGCACTTTCCAAATATGCAAATAGAAGTAATTTTGTTTTCATCTCTCCCGAGGTCGACAGATGCATTCACGTACTTAAGGGAGTTGTTGGATCTCAGTGCTCAGTGATCTAAACAAGCGCAGGATCAACGCGAATAACCACGCTTGGGCCATCCAAAGGTTGACGATCAGCACCGAGAAAGAGGCGTTACGCAACGTGTAATGCTTCTTATCAGAAATGAGTGACGACGCAGGACTTTCCCCTTTCGTTAAAGTGAAGCGGTTATACAAAAAAAAAAACTGGATTTCCATAGGTGCAGTATGTTGGGTTACAATGGCTATCGCACCGCGGATAGGGCCTCGCGGCGAGGAACAAATCCCTAAGGGTGGAGGCGACGGGGTGTGTGCGGCTTACCGCTTGACCTATTATTTGAAGCCGTTTAGCGGCGAACCTCTGGAACTCAGGTTATCACTTCATGTGGTCACCCTGTGTCTGTACTTAGTGACTGCCTTTTGATATCTGTCAGGTCGGGTACCGAGAGCTAACACTCCCCCCCCCCCCCCACCCCCCAACGAAAAAAAAAAACATATCAATGGCTGTCAAGTAGACCATGGCAATTCAAAACACAGTATAAATCCAAGGGGAGGGGAATACAAGGCACGGTGGTGAAATTAATTAAAAGCCGCGGGATTTGGTATTTTAGTATTTGGGATTTTAGGGGGAAAAGGTGCGGGATGCGGCGGGATTGTGCAAAATAATGCCCGGGATCGCGGGATCCCCTCCAGACCCTGTAATCCTGTAAATTGGCCAAAAAGAAAAGATACTTCCCTTATATGGCTGGTCGCTTCCGACAAAGTTATAATGGGAAAAAAGTTAAACGAAACATCACATAATTCGTGATCATGTGGTTAAAAAAGAACAATAAGCCGAACAGTGGTGTCACGCAACAGCAATAACTGTAAAAAAGAAAGAAACTCATGGTGATTTCTTTATCTCAAAACTATAAACATAACATTACTACAAGGTAAAAAAAAATAATTTGCCTGGTGTCTTCGGCACAATTCCTGGAGTTTCAGAATTATTAAGGATAGAGGAAGCCGTCTGCATAATGATTCATGACGTACAAGGATTTGTCGGCTTTGCACTAAACACGCAAAGACAAAGCTTCCCAAAAGCCATTGCGGCCCATGCGCTTAAAATAACAGAGCGCTGTGACAACAAAACGTTTGATTGTTTGATTATGCGCAACCGTATGCATAATCAGTAGCTGTCTTTACAACTGGCGTCTTCTACTGGGACAGCGAAATGGCAGACAAACTCCTTGAAACTTTACGAGTTCTTGCGCGGTCTAGCTAACAAAATACTTTGGCAAGCTGAGAGATTTTGAGGGCAAACGTTTAAGAGTAAGATGACTGCCACAAACGAGGCTGAAAGGAAACAACAGCTTCGTGATTTTCAACGAAGTGCCCACCGCTTACTCAGCGAGGACGATCGCGATTATTTACATTATGTGATGAAGGAATACCAGACCTACAAGTCGGTAGAAAAACTTGTATCAGCACTTCGATCATGCCTGGATACACCGAGAAAGCTCGACCTGCTTGCAGACATACGCAATTTAATCCCCAAAGCACATTTGAGTAAGTTTGATAGCCTGGTGCCGTATCACAAAATGGCACATCCGATCAAACCACCGAATCAAATAGCGCCAGACCGCAAGACCCAAAGTCTAAACTTGAGAAACGGAGAACTTAAAGGGCTACAAGAAAACGGGGATGAATCAATGTTTAAAGTTGTTACTCTTGTAAAGACTGACCCAGACCAAGTTTTAGGGCTCAGTATTCGTGGGGGAAGAGAACACGGATGCGGCGTGTACATCTCACAAGTTGATTCGGATTCTCAGGCAGAGAAGCAAGGATTGCATCTTGGAGACCAGATTATTGAAGTCAATGGAATCGACTTCGAGCAAATAGCTCAAAACTCCGCTATAAATTTGCTTTCTTCTTTGAGTAAAATGAAGCTTGTGATAAGGACGGGTGGTAAAATGCCGGACATCTTGGATGTAAAGTCACCGAAAAATTGGTAAGTTACGCTCGTGTGCTCCCGTTGCGCGTTCATAGTAACAACTAAAGCGTGTGTATCTTTATCTTTCTACGGGTCAAAAATCAGTATTATCTCGTATATCCGGTCTCAGCTTATCAATCTTTTTATGAACTTTAACAAATCTTCGTAATTTTGATTTCAACATTTTTATTAGTGTAGTTGACTACCTACTTCGATATTGGACTATGAATATGCGATTTTGATATGTGCGTTTCGCTTTCTGTGATGTGATATGCTCTGAGAATAAATTGATATTGACCGATCTTTTCATTGTCGATAACCCTTCTTTGGAACTCCTAACGAAGTCGAATTCCATAACACCGAAATGGCTTCCTGCTGCAATAGACTGGCTTTCTACAGTAACTTGTAAGTTTTGTTGCGACTTTAAACACTCAATTAATTGTATTTTGAAATTAAAAATAAGTACATGTTATTAACTGTGGCTCAGCAATTTTAATAAAGTTGTCTAATAAATCAAGAAATATTCTTTAAATAGTCTAATAGATGTTTACATAAAACAATCCTGAAAGTGCTAAACAGCTAATAGCCCAAAGAGCTGTCTACTTGCAAAAGTTAAAGCGCCACTTTTCTTACTTTCGATGGGCAAAAATACATTAAATACCCATTAAATGTCGTAAAATGTGCTTTTTTCTTTCAATTTTAGGAATAATTTATTTAAACCTGTCACTTTTCCAAAGTGTAAGTTGTTTGTTTTTCGTACAAAAGCCCAGGTTAAGGACTGGCCTATTTTGTTACAGAGGCCATAGCCAAATATTTTTCATACATTTTTTGTTGTATCTTTGTATTGTGTTTAACATAAACTTCATTAACTTTTGACATAAATACCCTCAGATAAAGCTCTTTTGTCTCTAAATAAAGGAATATATTCCATCACCCATGGTGGATTTATAGGATTATCTTTACAGTGTGTTTATCATGCTATTTCTTTTAGTAAAAGTATGAAATCATGTTTTGACTCAACTTATCAGCATAAGTAAAATGTGAATAAAAAGGTTTAAAGAAATTGTGCATATAAGTGCACATTCCACACTACACAAAGGGTTTTTTTTTGTTTCTGGTTTTGTCCACTCTTGGTACGTGTGTTTTTGTTTCTCGGGGACAGGACTTAGCCAATTATATGTGAATCCGCACTGAACATTCAAGCCGAACACGAAATGCATACGTTTTAATCAGATGTGACTTCTGAGAACCGAATCATGGTACGTAGAAGCGTTAATATCTGCCTGGGATCTATTGCTGTCCATTATCAAGCAAGCTGCAACTAGTACGATGCTATAGTTTGCCTGCGATAATATTTTATTTGGCAACGGCCTGATTGACAAGGATAAACAAAGTTGTGTTTTTGTTTCAAAACGGCCAGCTCAGCCTGCAAGCCATTGCATCCTTTGATATTCGGCCCTTCGAGGACAAACTTTTGTCAACTGTCTACTCGGGTCCGCACTTGTCTTTGGTCATAACCTGAAAGGTGCTGTCAACAACTATCCCTGTACAAACAGCTAAAAGTACTAGTGCGGATTGGCCCCAACGGATTGTTATTTACTAATTTCAAGCAATGTTGCACAGGAGGATCCATGTGACACACTTGTTTGTGATACTCATGAAACATTGCGGGTTACAACACGTGGATACTCCAAATGCAACCTTATTTGAAATAGGTGTATCCTTAAAAAATTAGAATTCCTTTTGGTTAAAATACACTTAATGTATGAATGGCAAATACCTTTTTTGATCACTAGGACAAATTCTGATCTCTTTAGATACTAAGGAGTTCCCTGTTTAGGGCTGTAGCAGGGGGTGGGGCACTGGAGTCTGTGTCCACCTCTCCACTCCATTTTACTTAATTTTTAATATAAGGAAAGGACCAGTAGAGGCATGGCTGTGCCCCTTACGTTTTGTGTCTGTATCATACATGTATCATGTACATGTATCATGCACAGCTGAACAGTAGATCCATATGCTCAACGTTCTAGCTCTTTTGATCCACAAAAGAGTCATAAGAGCATCATAAATTTAAAACAACACTTATAAAACACATTATGAACTTTTTCTTGAATATTTATATCATTGGATAATAGGGAGAAACAAAATGGAAAAGTGTCCCCAAGAGAGAAAGCTGGTGATGACAGCTTACAGAACAGCAGTGCAGGGAGTGGTAGTAATTACGGAATAACACTCCAGCCGAATCACCACATACTAAACAGCTCCGAAGAGAGACGAGTAAACCTTGTGGTTGAGCCTACTCAGACGGGCTTCATTGGGTTCAACCTGCGAGGCGGGGCTGAATATGGACTGGGTATATATGTCTCTGGGTAAGCTGTTAGATTAAAGTTCTTTATGTATCCATATTGCCCTGTGGAGGGTAGGTGTGGTTTCAGGGGGAGGGGTAGGTGGTGGTTTCATTAAGCACCATTTATAAGAACACAGGGATAACCTAGGTTTTTATGTGCTCAACAAATTTGTTGTCGGCTGCATATGTACTGCTTGAAACCTGTTGGTTTAAAAAAAGACATTTATATAAAAAGAAATATCTGCTGAGAAAAGTGGAGGTCTGGTGTCCCCCTGCCCTTCCGCTGCTCCTGAATGCATTGGGGCTAAACTTGGCAAATTTACCTCCTGCCATATGTTCTATGTATTGGTTCCCCCTTCTTTGGGTTGGTGCACCCCCTCAGGATATCCAGGGTCTGCCCTACTGGAATAAACTCCCTGTGAACACACCTGCCCTGTACTTAACTTGTGCTGCTTACTCTTCCTAGTGTTGACCAAGGCTCACTAGCAGAGCAAGCAGGGTTCAGAGTTGGTGATCAGATTTTGAATGTCAATGATAAAAGTTTTGAAAACATCAAACATAAGGAAGCTGTGGACTTCATCAAAAGTAACAAGCATATCATTGTTACTCTAAAGGTATGTGATAAATACTTCTACAGTGCCGTAGTAGGCCTCAGAATATTGGATGGGCACAATTGAGAAACATTAAGAAAATATTAGGGGGTACTGATACGCCCCTATTGGTTATTTCCTTATAATTTTCGAAAAATATTAGGGGGGGCCCACCCCCTGCTACGGCCCTGTTCTAGTTAGAATATATGTATGCCACTTGAAGAACTTCGAAATTGTTTTAACACAGCCATGAGATTTTTGTAGCTCTTAAATGTTTCAGTTTAATCTATGGCTTGACAGTTTATGTCAAAGCATCAGGAGCAAAAGTAGGAATGAACACCCTGCTCCTTGTTGAAAACCTTTTTTAAAACCTTTATTTTAACTAACTGTTTCTCCCCTTTTTTAATGTCTACAGGCTGCAGGAAAGTTACCAGAGGCCAAACACTACTCATCTGAGATCAGCTGGATTCTTCCCGATGGCACTGTTGTTAGAGGTACGAAAAAGGCTAGAGGGTATTCGGAAGAGGTTATTCTTCCTTATAGCAATGTTGCTAGAGGTACGGAAAAGGTTATAGCTATTTTTCCTGATGGCAATGTCGCTAGACATTTGAGGTATAAGCGAGTATTCTTCCTTATTTAGAGGGTCAGAGGGTATTCTGAAAAGGTAAGAGGTTATTCTTCTTGGTGAGACACCTTCTGGTGTTGGGAAAGGTCTGGCGGGCGTTATTCTTCCTGGTGGAACTGTTTTTAGAAGCATGGAAGAGGTTAAAAGAGATCTTCCTGATGGCACTGGTCTTAGTAGCGTCTACTCATCGCCGGCTAGTTACTCTTTGTTTAATGCTTACGTTATTTTCGTTTGTTATTAGAAAGCAAAGAGCACTTCAGTCGATCTTTGTCTCAACCACCTTCGCCAGTGTCACCAATGGATCTTAGCTCCACATCAGCCCAGCTTGCTCTCTCTGCGAGTAGCAAACTTTCGCTCTCTGCCTTGGAGAACAACAACCACCCAGACATGCCTAAACCCGAGCTGAGAGAATTCGGTGTTCAAACCCCAGATATTCCAATGGTGGACGCAAATATGAGTCCTGTTCTTATGTCTACTCCGTGCCAGAGTCCTACCCCAGCAACCCCAGTGCAAGGGAGCCCTGAACTACAACGAGCAACAAGCGCAAAGAGTGTTGCCACCACGGCTTCCACTACTAGTAGCGGCGACAAAGGGAGCACAAATAGTAGAGAAGATTTGGAAAAGAGATATTCTTCCACGAACGCGGATGTAATTATGGTTGCGTCTGGTAGCGACGAGGCAATGCGACAGGATGATAAGAAGAAGGTCAAGAAATCAAAGTCCTTCTTGCAGAAACATGGCGATAAGATCAGATCCAAGTTAAGCTTCAGAAAGAAGAGTAAACCCAAGACGGAAACCAAAGGTAGGTCTTATAAAATACTTACCAGAATGTTGAGAGTCTTTTGTAAGGCATTAGAGGGTATTCTAAAATGTTTAATCTGTAGGGGAGGAGGCCGGGCTGACCCCCTTTTCTCTTGCTGGTTTTACGAGCGCGTCTTACGTCTCCGATGAAGATCTTTTTCTCCCTCCCTTCACTCTAGTGAAAAGGAGCAGTCTCGTTCGAAGCATGAAGCGGTAATCATTTTGTATTTAGGTGGGCCGACCAAGCAACAGATGCTGCTGTACATCGAGGAAAGAGCCAAGAAAATCCTGGTAGTGGATGAGTATGACGCCCTCATAAAGCACATTATACAGGTAGGTAATAGATCACACCCATACAGCTCTTGTGAGACTGTCGGTTTACACAATGCCTTAATTTCCTCTCCTTTCCCAGTAATCTTCACCTTGAAAAGATCGAAAGGCCTCGTTTACACGTATATAACTTCGCTCCATGACAGGTAATCAGGGATCCATGAAAAAAAGAGACTTGGAATCCGGAACCCGTGCTACTGGAATCCGGAATCTACACACTAGGATCAGGAATCCACACACTAGGATCCGGAATCCACTCACTAGGATCCGGAATCCAGAACCCTATTGGAGAACCTGTCATGGGGCGATAGATTAGATATTTTACCTCGAAGCCATCTGTCTCTATCTTACTTTGTAACCGTTGTACTTATGTAATCAGTATCTGGATAACGGAGATGTTGAAGTGCTTGTTAAGGAGCTACTGGCTATCTTGGACAAACCGGAGAAAGCTCTGCTGCTTAGGGACATCAGGTGAGGAATTATTCATGTTTGATTACTTTTTTACTTATAAAGTAATATCAATTGTTCGAGGGAAATAAATAGTGGGGTTTAATTTTTAACGCCTTTCTGAGGATAGAGTGGTTTCGGTGGCATCTCGAGCCGCGCACTTTAATACAACAACAAAGGACTTACGCTCGAATAGTCATCGAAACCATCGATGACGATGGACGTTTAGCAGGTTCCAACCTTGTTTGATTTATTTCCTGTTTACCCAGAACACCCAGCATGTCTACAGCTTCCCTGTAGTCTTTCTATAAAAAAATAACTTTAAAAAGCTCTCAAGCCAGCGAAAAATGCCGACATCTGCACATCTTGTCTAAACAAGACGGTATTGTTCTCCGTAGGTCGCTTATCTCACCGTACGATCTCGGACGGTTTGACGCCATGGTGTCCGTTCATGAAAAGGGCGCGCAGGAGTACTTATCAGTCTGTGTACCAGGTAACTATGAAGTCATAACTTATGGATTAACCCTTTCTCGAGTGGGCCGTAATATTTACCACAATTACACTTTCAAACCAACAAAACTCTGTGCAATTATGACATGGTAGACACCGTAATGCTCAGTTGGCCACAACTTGACGATATACACAACACCTCCAAACAAAGTGTGCAAACAGCCTCAGCATTGTCGCGCCAGTAAGCGCAATTTCCAGCTCTTTTCTGTTAGCCTGCAAACTTGTCCCTCATCAACTATCAGTAGGGCCTGTAAGGCCCAGCGATCGATGGAGGCAGTGTAATGTTGGTCTTTATCCCAGCAATTCCGGTCGCTGTTGGCACAAAGTAATTGAAACTTATCCATTTGACTTTTAAAAAGCTCACGCAAGATATGTTGTTATAAACACTCCATACATATTGCAGCTAATTGTTTTACTGGTCGCGCTGTAAGCACCGCATGCTACCAGGGGTCCTTCCATAGGATCTCCTTAGCAGCCCCCTTAAAAACCTCGATGTTTTCTATATGTCATACCTACTTCGTCTCCCGCCAACAGGTTCGCCCACCATTATCCCGACTGCTGTGGAAAAACCCAAACGCCAACTCGTCGCCGTCATTCAAGGTAACAGGAGACCTTCAATAAGCTCTTTAGAAAGGAAGAGGCAGAAGTTAAGAGATAGGCCTACGACCCTTTTACGCATTGACGTTCCGTAACTGTCATTGAATAAAGCTGTCCATTGCTCATGTCTTGTTTGTGAGTAGCAGTCAATCAAACTGCCTTGACTCCCAGGCTTCTTGCTGTTCATAGTCATGGTTTATGGTTCGAAAGTAATCCAAATGTTTGCTTTGACGTTTAGACAGTAGAGGCGGTTTCCAAATACGCAGCAACGCTGAACTCGAAAGAATACGCAAAGAAAAAGAAGAACAGGCAAAGATGCATAACCAACAATTAGCCTGGCTTGGGGGTAACATTCTCGACAGGCAGATGCGTCAGGGAACAAGTGAATACTACGCTGTCCAATCAACAACTCCCGAGCCCGGAGATATGAGACCGGTCAAAGACAGCGGCCTCCACGCATCACCAGGGCCAATGGCCATGGATATTCCATTAATCCAGATTCCTAATGGTAACATGAACGGCACTGACTCACCCCCAGTCGGCAAATCTGCGAACACGCTCATGGTGCCAGATAGGGTGGCCGTGGAATACCAAGATGACGACGATGACGAGGCGCCCGCGGCAATAGGTAGTCAGCAGTCTGCGTTTGTGCCGGTATCGGTTTCAGTTCCGAGCATTGCCGTGTCGGACGCGCCAAGCGAGCAGCTAATATTACTGCCGAAGAACAGGACAAGTCTAGGTAAGGACGGCGGGGGTAAACAAACGACCATTTCGTTAAGGATCGGAGCAAAGGGCCGACCATTTAGAGGATCGTAGGTGGAGTTGTGGGAATGTGACCTTTTATGTAACGATGGTTGGTGGGGGCGACCTCTTAGTTAAGGATGTGGTTGGGTGGGGGGGGGGGGATTAGTGACCATTTAAATAGCGTGGTGGAGGATTTGTGAAAATGTTTTGTCCATTTGCTTACTCGTGTGTATCTCTTTATTTTTTTTTAAAGCAGGCTCTGACTTGTGTTTGAAATATAGGTATCAGCATTTCCGGAGGTAAAGGCTCCAAAACCCAACCTGAGATACGAATCGAAAAGGTTTTCCCGGGGGGCGCGGCAGCAGATGACGGTAGACTAAAGGTAGGCACAAAACATGAGAGAGAGAGAGAGAGAGAGAGGCATGAGAAAGTTAGCCCAGGTCTTTGTCACATCTTGCTCCTGTTTTGTCTTGGACTTGTGACGTCACAGGTTAAACAATGGTTCACACACTTTATAAACAACCACTTTGAGAGATAATTCAAATTCACGACAGCATTGGTTTTGCACATTTCCCACGTTCTCTTACTGTGCCTGGCATGACACTTATCACAAATGGTTCTAGCGCCCATGCCATCCTTCTTTTTACTTATGTCTTGGTGACTGGGAATGCAATTTCGTTTTCCTTGCAAAAGGATATCGGTATAATGTCGCACGTATTCAATATGTTGACGTCATCGACTTAGCCCATGTTACCTTCTCCTAACCTCAGTCGCGGTAACCAGTTATCAATTTCGATTAGATACGATTATAGATGTTTATTCCTAATAAAGTCCTGTTTTGCAATTTAAGAACGGAGACGAGGTGATATCTGTCGATGGCATGAGCTTGAAAGATGTGACGCACGCAGAAGCAGTAGATATCATACGCCGATCCTACAACGACAAGAGCAAGACGGTGATGCAAATAGTGGTCTTTCCTAAACAGTGAACGTGGCTGATAAGACACCCAGGGAGACGGACCCAAAACTACTGGCAGGAGAGTGCCACAGAGGGTTTTAGGGAGATCAGTAGTTAGAACATATTTATGCCAGCCATGTGGTGATAATTCCTTGCCCTATTTTCATCGTCACCATTATCACATCATCACATCACATCAAGTATCAAAATCGTCGTCGTCAACATAATCTATTTCATGATTATGATTATCATCATCATTATTATCCTCATACATATTAACAGCATCAGCACACTATCAAACATCATCGTTATTATCTTACCACCAACATCATTATTATCACCATTATCGTTATCATGATCACCATAATCGTTATTATCATCATCATCAGCAGCAAAAGCAGCAGCAGCATATTAAAACAAGTCAAATGTGATATACAAAATGCGCTACTACATATTCTAGCTAACGTCTTGACAATGGATTTTTACCGCTAAAAGTTTTTTTAAGTATATAAACTAGGTATTTTATCGCTTGATATAACATTTTATACAGCTTTAAGGTGCATGTACAAGATTATCTTATTCGACACACAGCAATATTAGAATTTTGAAAAATCAAATCAAAGATGCTTCGACGCCGCTTGCATTACTGCTCAGGGCCTGGGGTTGAATGCCCTATTTTATCCAATCAAATGTCGAGACGTATTTATCCCTGGGCTAGGGCTAACCTGCTTCCCAGGAACCGTCCAAGGAGCTCAAGACAAAGTCTCAAAATATATACTCAAGATATTCTACAATCAATCATAAGTGCTGACGTCGTACATGCGGGGATGGGTATATTTTTTCAGCTCTAAATATCTCGTGTATTATCGGTGAAATTACAGATGTTTCTCCGTACGGGCAACACTTACTGATTTCGTTTATTGGCTCAGCTGTGACTCACACATTTGATTGGTAGAAAATCATTTGCAGCTCGAAAGCCGAGACTTCGTCTGGGCTGGCTATCTTATTATGCCAATAATGACTGGTATCAATCACCTAACGATGTATGTTGGCGGGTACTTGGGATGTGATGGCTTGCAGTCATTCCCTGGTTGTTTACCTTATTGTTGTCTCCACCATCAGCAAACTATAGAGAAATAATAAAAAACATCTACAACTATCATTTAAGCAGTTTTAAAGCGTATGTAGAGATTCACGATTCTCTTTGAAAGATGTAAATGCTGATGAATGCAGATGTTTTAAGGCAGTTTTAGTATGTCAGGAAAATCAACCTAAAACATTGTTGTACGTTTTCATACATAGTGAACATAGTCTTTCAATACACATTTGTTATAACATGTAAATAGTGCAGATGAGTATACTTTGTACAGATATAATTATCAAAAGCTTGATCTTTTAAAATATGTCTTGCTTTCTTGACATATATCTGTTGAAATTATAATACAGTGATACCATCACTTAATGGTGGTACACTAAATGTTGGTAACCCTGTGGTACCTTCACTGAATGGTGTTTACCCTGCAATACCATCACTGAATGGTGTTGCCCCTGCAATACCATCACTGAATGGTGGAGAACCTGTTGTACCATCACTGAATGGTAAAGACCCTGCAATACCATCACTGAATGGTGGAGACCCTGTGATACCATCACTGAATGGTGGAGAACCTGTTGTACCATCACTGAATGGTAAAGACCCTGCAATACCATCACTGAATGGTGGATACCCTGTGATACCACACTGAATGATGGAGAACCTGTTGTACCATCACTGAATGGTAAAGACCCTGCAATACCATCACTGAATGGTGGAGACCCTGTGATACCATCACTGAATGGTGGAAAACCTGTTGTACCATCACTGAATGGTAAAGACCCTATGGTACCATCACTGAATGGTGGAGACCCTGTGTACCATCACTGAATGGTGGAGAACCTGTTGTACCATCACTGAATGGCGGAGAACCTGTTGTACCATCACTGAATGGTAAAGACCCTGTGGTACCATCACTGAATGGTGGAGAACCTGTTGTACCATCACTGAATGGTGAAGAACCTGTTGTACCATCACTGAATGGTAAAGACCCTGTGGTACCATCACTGAATGGTAAAGACCCTGTGGTACCATCACTGAATGGTGGAGACCCTGTGATACCATCACTGAATGGTGGAGAACCTGTTGTACCATCACTGAATGGTGGAGAACCTGTTGTACCATCACTGAATGGTAAAGACCCTGTGGGACCATTACTGAATAATAAAGACCCTGTGGTACCATCACTGAATGGTGGAGACCCTCTGATACCATAACTTAATGGTGTTGACCATGTGGTACCATCACTGAATGGTGGTAGCCCTGTAGTACAATCACTAAATGGTGGTATCATTCCTGACTGGTGTTGACCCTGGGGTACATTCTGTGGTACCATCACTGAATGGAGACCCTGTATAACATCACTAAATGGTGGAAGCTCTGTGATACCATCATAGAGTGGATGTACTGAATGGTGATAGACATGCAGTACCATCACTGAATGGTGATAGCCCCGTGGTACCATCACTGCATGGTGAAGACCCTGTAATACCAACACCAAATGGTGTTAGCCCTGTAGTACAATCACTAAATGGTGGTATCATTCCTGACTGGTGTTGACCCTGTGGTACACCCTATAATACCGACACCAAATGGTGTTAGCCCTGTGGTACCATCACTGATTGTTGGAGACCCTGCATGCCATTACTAAATAGTGTTGCACAGTTGTCGGGGTTTTTCGCCAAGTTCTTGAGATTCACTACCACAACAGTGTGATATCAGAACTTTTATTTTTTTGTTTAAAACAAATATTTTCTTTACTTTGTAAAGCAACTGAACATACTTCACTTACAGATTCTTCATTATTCTAAAATTGTATTTTACAATGCCTACGGTTCCCAAGAATAATAATAAAAGGCTTTCAGAAACTGATGCATTATTATGTACAACAGACAAAAATAAGAATATTTAAGATTAAGGTTTCAAATTCTATTGCACAAGTAAATCAGTTAGATTATTATTGAAGAATGAACAAAACAGTAACGTTTAATTATGCTTTACACTCTTTATACGAATAAAGGATTGGTTCCAATGCCCCACATTTTGTATTCAAGCTCATTCATTGTTCTAATCTTCTATTTGCAATTTACATCAGCAATCCATGCTTCGTCTGCTCTCAACTGCATAACCAATCAATAAGCCAGTCATACATACTATTACAACATTGACTATTCCTAAACTTGATTATAAAAACCAAGGCTATAAGTACATTTTTCTGGATTTTATTGGATTTAATTCTCAAGAGAACAAAAGCATTCATGAATTCTTATATTTAAAGTTTATTTAAACAAATACTTGCTAGCCTCTCAAATCGAAGGCTGATCAAAAATATATGTTGGACTTTTCAAAAGATGTGCTTTCGATCACAGTTACTTCAAAATTCTGACATGCATGTGTGTAATTATATATTATTATCATGTGAAGCATATGCACAGCAACAATAAGGCAGCAAAAAGGGAGCCCCAAGTTTAATTAGGGTCTCACCATAAAAGCGTTTTCGTTTTAGATCTATTTGAGTCATCCATAATTATATAAAATAAAATAACTCTGGTTATCTTACATGAATGATCAGCACAACACATACTCTGGGTGTGAGGGAAGGATATGTGCTTGAAAAAAGGCTTCAGTTGAGTATGCTTATTTTTTATCTACATCTGCGACTAGACAAACCACCTAATTCCATTCAAATAATATATTTGCAAAATACATGTCCATTTAAAAAAATATCTAAAATCATCCTTAGCTAACTCCTTTATAGCTTGTATAAGAATTGCTACCAAATCCCTGAGAAGCTCCCATAGGCTGTTGTGCCATCACACCCCCTGACACACCCATCGAGCTTCCCATCAAGGGACGCCCCAAAAAGTTCATTTGACCCATGTTGGGCTGCATGTTCATTTGACCGATGTTGGGCTGCATGTTCATTTGACCCATGTTAGGCTGCATGTTCATTTGACCCATGTTGGGTTGCATGTTCATTTGACCCATGTTGGGTTGTATGTTCATTTGTTGCATTCCAGGGACTAGTCCATATGCAGGCATTTGGTGCTGATTGTTATAAGGTGATGCCATCATGATGCTTCCAGGTTGCTGTGATTGTAACTGATTCATGCTTGGTTGCTGGGGTTTCTCACGGTTCAGTGTCGGAACTAGGTCATCCAGGTTGATGTTAACAGGGCTATTTGACCATGTGGTTGATTTGGAAGACACGATGTCATTTCTTTGTTTCTGAGAAAAAAAAAAACAGAACAAAGGATAAGCAAAATGAATCAAAGTTTCTGTGAGCCAACACATGAATGCAAATGTGGTTCCTAGTCATTTTCTTGTGTGCTTAAAATTATAACAGGATACTCAACAAAGTATCGAATAAGAACAAATCAAAGCTTGGCACACATTCACAAGTAAAAAAGGGACTGAAAAGATACAGGGGGTAAAAAAGGAAAAATGATGTTAGTCTGAAAAAAATTGACAATTAAAAGCACAAACAGGAAACTATGTCTGTAGTCATAGTGAAAAAGATTGTAAAATCATTCGGGTGGAATAGCCAGCACTATCAAAAGTTAGTGCTGGAATTGATATACAGCAATCCCTTTCCAATCCCCGAAATAATTTCCTTGACCACCCTTACCATTAATGTGTTGAAAGCCAACGGTTAATAGCCAAAGGAGCAAAAGAATAAGGACTCACCATATTATTAGGGGTTGTCACCTTGTGCTGCTGTGCTAACTGGTAATTTGGCATGTTTGGTTGCATCATCCCTGATTGCACAGGCATCCCTAGCTGTGGCTGCATCCCAGGTGCGGACATCATGCCTCCTTGTGGCATCATGCCAACACTTGATGCACCCATGACACCAGTTGACATCCCCATCCCAGCTGATGATGTAGGCATTGCAACCATAGGGGAGGACATTGATGACATTCCCATGCCGGCCATAGGCTGCATTCCTATTCCAAGGCCAGCAGCTGGTTGCTGGATACTAGAGGTTGGCATGGTCATCCCACTACCCATTAAATTTGTAGGGGCTGCTGTCATCATGGATGCTAAAGGCTCATTACTTGTAATCAAACTTGCATTGGTCCCAGTCTGCAACAAGATAGTAATGAATTTAGGAGTGAATACCTATCACATAAGATAGTGAAGGGAGAGTATAAAACCAATGCCCTGGGCTAATGCTGTTCTTTCAGGTGCTGCTCCAAATGCAATTGCAAGCAAATGAACATAAAACAATCAACAGCATTTGTATTCAAGTGTGGTGCTTATTTTACAGTGGAAGGCCCTTGGGCAGTACTTTTTCAAGGTGGAGCAAACTTACCAACATGGTCCTAGTCTGTTTTCAAAAACACAAAAAAATCCTCAAATGTGTTGAAATTTTAAAGGAACTATAAAACAGGTAGGCAATACCATATTATGAGTATTACTGGCCAACCTGAGATAGATGAGAAGCTGAATTCATCCCTGCGAAAAAGGAATCATCAGAGATGTTGTTGGATTGAGTTGCTGATGAGGACTTGAAGTCAGCAAAGTCTCCAAAGTCTTCACTAGTCGAGGCAGCAGTTGCTAGGTAAAACACAAATACAGCTGGAATAAGAATCTAATTCACTAATAAATCTATGATATATGAGATGATGTGCACAGGAAGGATTTCCACCCACCATAAGATACCAAAAGGGTGTACTGTACCTCCTCAACACTCCAAAATCCTCTCAAATTAAAATAAAATAAAATAGAAAAATATCTTGAAAGTTCGTCTTGTTCCCTACTAATAATGTCTTAACTATGCTTTGGGTTAAACATGCAAATCTTACCCTCTGGCTTGCATAAACGTCATTCATCTAACTCCCTTCTAATAACGTGCAAACTATACCTTGGGTGAAATCTGCAAATCCTTCGCTTTTGACAGGTGAGGCTGACTGGAAGTCTGCAAATGGGTCATCAGCTTGATTAGCTGGTGCTGCTGCTTTTGCAGCAGTGTTTGATGAAGATCCTCCAAACAGCAAGTCCACAAGGTCAGATGATTCAGTAGTGGCCCCGGAGGTGGGTGCTATGGAGGTTGCTGAGCTTGTTCCGTTGACAGTTGCAGGGGTTTCAGTGGCGACACCACGATAGTGTGCCGCAGCCCCCAAGTCTAAAGTCCTAGTCGGTGTTGACTTAAATAGTCCTTTCTTGTTTGTGGAGTCTAATCCATCTTCTGACTCTGCCTCCTTGTCTTTTTCTTCTGATGCCTCTTCTGCCTCTGATTCACTGGATTTGCAAAGTCACAATAGAGACACATCACCAAAACAGGACAAATTTTTTTTAAGCAGAAATGTGCTGTCTTAGTCTATTCAGCAATTGAGCCATCCTGTTACGGCCAACAAGGAGCCTACCCCCCCCCCCCCTGGGGGAAATTTGCTCAGAACATGTGGATAGCAGTTGAACTTGGTGAAGGCGTTTACTTTCAAGGTTTTACAAGAACACGGTCAAGGCATTTACTTTCAAGGTTTTACAAGAACACGGTCAAGGCATTTACTTTCAAGGTTTTCAAGGACACAGTCAAGGCGTTTATTTTCAAGGTTTTACAAGGACACGGTCAAGGCGTTTATTTTCAAGGTTTTACAAGAACACGGTCAAGGCATTTACTTTCAAGGTTTTCAAGGACACAGTCAAGGCGTTTATTTTCAAGGTTTTACAAGAACACGGCCAAGGCATTTACTTTCAAGGTTTTACAAGAACACGGTCAAGGCGTTTATTTTCAAGGTTTTACAAGAACACGGTCAAGGCATTTACTTTCAAGGTTTTACAAGAACACGGTCAAGGCGTTTATTTTCAAGGTTTTACAAGAACACGGTCAAGGCATTTACTTTCAAGGTTTTACAAGAACACGGTCGAGGCATTTACTTTCAAGGTTTTACAAGAACACGGTCAAGGCGTTTATTTTCAAGGTTTTACAAGAACACGGTCAAGGCGTTTATTTTCAAGGTTTTCAAGGACACGGTCAAGGCGTTTACTTTCAAGGTTTTACAAGAACATGGTCAAGGCATTTACTTTCAAGGTTTTACAGGGACACGGTCAAGGCGTTTATTTTCAAGGTTTTACAAGAACACGGTCAAGGCGTTTAGTTTCAAGGTTTTACAAGAACACGGTCAAGGCGTTTATTTTCAAGGTTTTACAAGAACACGGCCAAGGCATTTACTTTCAAGGTTTTACAGGGACACGGTCAAGGCGTTTATTTTCAAGGTTTTACAAGAACACGGCCAAGGCATTTACTTTCAAGGTTTTACAGGGACACGGTCAAGGCGTTTATTTTCAAGGTTTTACAAGAACACGGTCAAGGCATTTACTTTCAAGGTTTTACAAGAACACAAATGTAAGCGTTCACAGTTCATTATAGTTTTTACAGGTTATAGTTGTTGATAATTTATCCATTCGTAGAATTTGATACCACACAACATACCACAAGAAACATACAACGAATACAGCAGTTTCACAACAAACCCAGCAACGAATACAGCAGCTTCACAACAAACCCGGCAACGAATACGGCAGTTTTACAACAAACCCGGCAACGAATATGGCAGTTTAACAACAAACCCGGCAACGAATACGGCAGTTTTACAACAAACCCAGCAACGAATACGGCAGTTTCAAAGTTAGTCTACGGATTTAGGGATAGTTTACAGACTCAAGGACTACAATTGGTGAACCAAGGAACAAGGACTCATAATACATATATCCTTTCGTTGTTACAGTAATCGGTACTGTTGAAATAAAGTTCAGAGTCGTTGTTATTATCGATCGAGTGTGTTATCAAAGTTTGTGTCATGATTATTGTTCCCTGTGCCTGAATACGTAGAATCGCGGGTACACATCCTTTTTACAGTAACTAAACACAATTTTGTGTGGCTCAAAGCACATTAAGGTCATTCCATGAAAGTAACTGCACAAGTAGGAAATGCCATTAAGAAACACTGAAAATGCCAACTATAGGAGTGCATCAATTATAGCTGGAATCGCTTATTGAGAAAAAAAATCATCCACCAGCCATTTTAAAAATATAGAAAAAAGGCCCGTACATTTCCTCCAAGTATGTTATTCCAGTTGCAGCTTCAATACTATAAGTAAGTAAAAGTAAAAGTTTGGAAAAATTGAGCCCTGTCAAATTATTCAAAATCCCTTTCCCAACACTTGGTAAAGGACAGTTAGAAATTTACCTGTCTTTGTAGTCATGCCCAAATGATCCAGCCCTTTCCCTCCACTCTCTGTACTTGCTCTTCTTAGTGGTTTTGCTATTAAATTCATCAAATTGGTCTTGACCAGAGGGGGCTGAATCATATCGGTCACCTGATAGAAAAAAGAAACACCAGAGATGTCAATTTTTATAAGGAGAAAATAAAGAGAAAGGGGAGAAACACTAACAGCAATAGCAAAAAAAATTGTATTCATTCTGGTTAAATCAAAATCACAATGTCACTAAGATAATGAAATACAGTCTGTAATACACTTTTTAACAACAGTTTTTCTATTTGCAAAAATGGACAAAAATGATTGCTATCACCCGTTAGTATAAATCTACCCACATACAATCAGAAATCCAGCAATTTGATTGGCTCTCGTACTCACTATCTATTGAGCGATAGATAGCGAGTAGCGTAAAAACCGGCGTTTTTCACAAAAACAACATGAATTGTTATTAAAATCGTCAGTTATTCAAAAGGAGTATGTGAGTTGATTTATACTAAAACAATTACGCGCCTCGTTGACTATCTATTGACTTATAGAAAACTTGAATTCGTAGTCTAATTGTTAATTAGAGATCAGCACTTGCTACAAGGCAAAGTAGCATTATTCAAGATATGTTAGCTTGAGCAAATTCTGTATCATTTTTTCATGTTACATTGAATAGCAGGAAAACATGGGTCCACGAAACCAAAAAAAAGTGAGCACCAAAAAGGCAGCAAGAATTTGACTTTGTTCTGTCCAAGTTTAGTGTGCTATTTGAAGCTAATAACTTTGATGATGGAAACAGAATGGCATAAAGTAATAGATATTGCTAAAAAATAAGACATTTAGGAAAAAAATAATCCATGTCTGCTAAAGAAATAATTGTAAACTAAGCTAAAGAAAGCTGAGAGTTTAGATTGTTAGTATATGCAATTAATAGTATGATAAACTGTGAGTATGCTAAGCACACCTGAGGCTGTCCTAATGACGATATTCTAGATATTCTAGAGAACCTCCTTTCCTAGCTAAGCTTTAAAGTATGTTTGTAGCACTCTTTATTTCAAACGTTACTGTTTGTTAACACTCAGCAAAGCTTTCAAAGGTTGTCAAAAACAGGAAATAAGAGGGACATCCATCAGTTAAACTAGCATGGAAGGCAAAACAGAGCTAGGCTCCAATTCAAATGTCCCTGTGAGTGCACTGTAAAAAAACACAACTCAATACAAAACACAAAATAAAAAAACAAAATAAATCTACTGTATACTTTGCCCATAAATGTAAAAAAATGAAAATGTGCATAAAGATTGCGATTGATTGATTCTCACTGAGGGTGCTCACTGCCAGAGGATTTATTGCGTCTCCAATGGTTCTTTAACCTCTCTTTGATTACGGTTAGTGAAGTATATTGGATTGATTTGGGGCGGAGTATTAGTCTACGACTAATAATGAATCAATAAATGTTAAAAGAGTTGACAATCAGAACACTCAACTAAAACCTACAGTACTTCTACTTGATCTTTGCCATTCACTAACAGTATTCTTTGTACAGTGGAACCCGGATTTTACGATATGCCTTGGGAGAAAAAAAATGTATCGTAAAATCAAGGTATTGATGCAAAGAGGTCCTCGATTAGTAAAATCGAAAAAATAAAACGAAAATCAATTGAAAAAAATGTTGAAGCAAGGTCGGGTTAATGATCAACCTTTGCAAAATAATAATATTGTAACTATACTCTGTGTGTAGAGTAAGACTGTACAGTAACTCTGTAAGACTGTAATCAGCATGTCAAGTCAAAAAATTAACTTTACTTTAAGTGTGTGGTGTATTGAGTTTTTCTCTTTTTGTTGATAGACAGAATCAGTAATATCGTTGTATCGAGGTCAAAATTACATTTTGGAGAACAATTCCAATCGTAAAATCGAGGAATATCGTTGTATCCAATATCGTAACATCGGGGTAATTTCTGATACATTTCACTGCATTTCTGCAGGGAGAAAGGAATGCTATCCTAAAATCAAGGTTATTGTAAAATCCAGTATTGTAGGATCCAGGTTCCACTTTATAATGCAAATTTAACAATAATCTTGTAAGTGCTTTTTGCAGTTAGAAATCAGCTTGACTTAATAGCATAAAATGAGTTTTCACAACAATTCAGGTTGGTATACATACCTTAATCTCTAGCAAACTAACGACTCTTATCCAATCCCTCCATAAAACCAAGACAATTTGGCAATTGATGCAGAGGGATTGAAGATAAGCCATGTCAATAAGGATTGTTAAAGCCCTAACGGGTCCTTCTCTTACTTTTTTTCCAGTGGTTCTCCCTTGACATCCCAGAACCTTATAAAGTGATGGGATTGGAATTTGTTATTACTTTAGCAAGCCAAAGTGATCCAAATTATATCCAAAGGATAACGAACAGAACTTAAATATAACCTACTGACAAATAAACAGCATATAATTAGAATATAGGACCTCCAAGAGGAGGTCGACGAATATCACACATTATTCCACTTACTATAATGGCTGTCACGATAATTTTCTGAAGAAACCCCAGTATATTTGTCACGATTTTTCTTGGCTCTCTTCCGTTCGCTTCTTATTCTATCGTCGTCTTGGACAAGCTCAATTAATTCCTTCACCTTATGCCGCACTGAGAAGGAAAACAAATGCCTAATTGAAATAATTGAAAAGAATGAAGAAAATCGTTCAACAAGAGCTTCAAACGTTTTATGTTTACGTGGTGTGTACGTAAATTTCGTGTCGATTTCATCTGATATCGTAACAACAAAGCTTTTAATGTCGTAAAAACTCACCGTTGATGCCTTGATCTTTGCCATTTTCGTCAGTATGATGGAAGTTTTCCAGTTGTCTCATGTCGTAGATATGGTCTCTGGCATTAGTGACAACTCTATCTGATCCATTCTTGAGCAAATATCCCAGCAAAAGGAGAGACTACGAATAAATCGATCATCGGATTTAATACAAGCAAAACCCTTGTTGGACATATTTGGTTGATTATATTTTGATAATACCGCTAGTAACATATCTACCTTGTAAATTCGGCGCCAATATTTTTTCGGTTCCTGCAACATCCGTTTCCAAAGCATTGACATTACTTCAGGAAAGTGTTCGTATGTGAAAGTATATTTAGCGATTTCTTGCATCAAAGATCCATGAGGTCCCCATGTATCATCGTTTGTAGCTTCCCGGACTTTGGCTTCCACCTCAGAGTAGTTCATTACTACGTTAGTCCTGCAAAATATGCAACAATCGCGTAAGATTTTGGTTCACATCCGTACCAAGACTTCAAACTGAGACCGGAACACCGGCGAACGCAGCTAACTTTGCAATTAAACTCACACTTTATCACTTATTTCCCGTATCTTCCACATCCTGAGTATAGTTCAAGTGAAAATTTAGTAAAATTTAGGTTGCAAACTCACGATAAAGGCTCGATGGAAACGGATTCTGATAGAGTTAAAGGAAATAAAGATGGCCGCCTACAGAGCCGCCTCGAAGCGTAGAAGACTGTGACGTCATACATACCGACAGGTCAGGTGATTCGATATCTACTTACGGGCACAAGGCAGGATGAACCGGAAATTTTCTATTTAACATTTGCCAAATAAAAGAAAATTATAAAGCAACAACAGTAAAGATGATAAAAAATGCGTTGAATATTTGAAAACCACGAAATTTAAGTGAAACAAAAATACAGTGTAATAGGGTATTAATCTCGTCCAAGGTATATCGGATAGCTTTGTAACGGCCTGCTCACCAATCCCACCTAATGAACCATGGCCTCAAGGCCACAGCTTCCCCCACCCCTCTCCTCCAGGAGATACCTGTCACACCCTCCTG
Organism: Nematostella vectensis; assembly: GCF_932526225.1. Taxonomy (NCBI): domain Eukaryota; kingdom Metazoa; phylum Cnidaria; class Anthozoa; order Actiniaria; family Edwardsiidae; genus Nematostella; species Nematostella vectensis. The sequence continues at coordinate 12,462,845 of NC_064039.1, forward strand.
TGGAATATTAGGGGGGTACGGTTCTTCCACATTTTAAAATACAGGGCCGTAGCAGGTGGGGCACTTGGGGCATGATATACATAATATTTAAAAAAAATATATAAAGAAATGACCAGTAGGGGCATGGCTTTACCCCCGATATTTTCTTAACGTTTCTGTATTGTGCCCCTTCAGTATATTGCAAGGCCTGCTTCGGCCCTGAAATAACAAATTTGATGAAACATTTGACTCTTTCATAGAATAACATCAGAGAGTATATATACCATACAAGTGTTTAATGGCTGCCTTTTGCAATGCAGCATGGGCAGGTGATTTATTATGGCACTCATATTTAAACCTTAATTAATATTGGCCAAAATGAAAAAACAACACAAAATCAAATAGTTAGTTAGCTGTAGTTCAAGGATTACAGCTATATATTTAGGTGCCAACTGTACATTTATTCTTGGCCAAATAGCTTTCACAATAATTATTTACTAAATTTATCTTGCACACTTTTCTGATTGAATACAATTTCAATTATTTTGCTTGATGACAATTGCTGAAATGTTTGTTTATTACTTTTACTTTCTTTGATTGACTTCAGCAGTCTCTCCTGCATTCAATAAGTGTCCACTCTCAATAATGGATTTCACATACTGTGACATAAGCCTGTCAGCATAGCCACGCCCACTGGGAATCAGTCCCTCTGTGTAGCCAATATGTCCTCCACGAGAAGTAAGTACCATGACTACATTAGGGCAACTCTTGATCTTGTCAAGGGGGAGGGTGTCAACAGGAGCAAATGGATCGTCTTCAGCTGACAGACACAGCAAAGGAATGTTGATCAAATGCAATGGCTTGGAATGCAGCGAGGCAGCTGCATAGTACTCACTGCTGTCTTTAAAACCAAACATTGGTGCAATAAGTCTGTTGTCAAACTCTCGCACTGTTCTTGATTGAAGTATGTGATTTAGCCTGATATTTGGCTTATCTTCCTTCAGTGCCTCTACCATAATTGTGTTATCTCTCACTAACTTACATAACAAGTTTGCCAGGTGACGATTCAACAATAAGGAATTTACAGGCTCTTCCAAGGAATCAGCAGACCTGAATAGATCCCATGGGACAGAAATTGTCATGGCAGCTAATAGACCAGGGAAATTCTCCCCACTGAATTTTGACAAATAATTTGTCAAGATTATTCCCCCAAGTGACACTGCCACTGCTATCAAGGGTATCCCAGGATATGTGTTGTGTATATGTGAGATAACAAATTCTAGATCTTCAGTATTCGCAGCGCAAAAGGCTCTTGGAGTGCGCAAGCGAGCCCCACCTAGACCTCTATTATTCAAAACAACAGCCCTATATCCTAGTTGCTCTATTTCTTTCACAAAGTGCAGCACATATCCATGCTGACTTGTTCCAGTAAGCCCTGGGAGAATCAGAACTGTTGGGAATGTATTTGAACTTTTGGCAGTTAAACTGCCATTGTCAAGCCAGTCCAGAAAAAGTTCCCCACCATCTGGGATATGTAGTAATTCTCTTCTGTACTTAACAATCGGATGGCTTTTCAGTAAGCTACCTATAATAGTCTGCGCCCGTCCACCAAAGCACCAAGGCGTGGGCCAAAAAGGCTCTTCTAAAATGGAGCAGTGGTCGAGTAGGAATTTGATGAATTTAGACTTCGGTCCTGCGACTAGTTGAGGCTTTCTTCCGATACATAGGTAGTAATAAGACAGACAGACAGCGAGACTGCCGATGGTTACCGAGAATGCTTGCCATTCTATAAGCTTTAAGTAGCAGGTGAAGATAGACGAAGAATGCATTTACGCAAAAAAAAAAAACTGCCTCTGTTTCAATGTTGTCCTTGATTAGAGCGAATGCGAATATCAGGTGATAAAATATTTAACAATAATACTTTAAATATGGCTTCTTTCTAGGTAATCCTCATAGATGACGCAGTATTTTCCCATGCATGAAGTATAATAGTCTTCTAGTGCCAGTTTTCTCTAAGTTTTCTCAGGATACCCAAGAAAAAGAAAATAGAATGTTACTTTTTTAGCAGACGATGATTTTGTTTATTAAGCCAGCCACTAATCATTTCTGTTGTTCTCTCGAAATAAATAGGGAAACCCCATCAAAATAAATAAACATTTAATATTTGTTTGTTGTTTTCTTATCGCCGCTGACTTGTCTTGCCGGCGCAGATTCAAGATGGCCGCCACGATGATGAACAGAGTTCGACCATCAATGCTCAACTTGCCTTTTCGTTATGGCGTTTGTCTCTCGCACAGGGCGTTTAGCGCTGCTGCGGAAACGAGTGCCCCAGATCGCAAGACTATCAGAGAGGCGAAGAAAATGAATAGGGAGAAAGGCATGGAGATTCAGTCAGCTTACAAATCGAGAGTGAACGATGTGGTCAGTACGTTTCGCGAAGAAAGGATCGAGCAAATGAGACTTCGCCAGGCAGCTGAAGGTGAGCAGCAAAAGCTACTGGAGCGAGAAAAGATCGCGGAAAAGAGGATTATTGAGGGAGTAGAGGCCGAAAATGCGATGTTGGCTGATTTAAGGTGAGCTTACGAAATTCTAACTGTTGTGGCCTTTTGGGAAAAGAAAACCCGACGTGTTTAAACTAATTATATCGGCAATTGTTGATAATCGATAACAGAAAGATTGTGATTCCAATATACAATTATCGTTTTTTTTTAATTGAGATGATTGATTGATATATCAATTCAGGCCCGTATCCAGGATTTTTCTTGGGGGGTGCGAAATTCGAAAAAGTAGACAAATTTTCCGGGGGGGAGGGGAGTGAGTTCTCTGAGAATATCTGACTACACCTGTCTTTCTACCCCCGGTTTTTAATGCCTTAGCATTATCTCCACGGGACGTTTATTGTCGGATTCGGCTCCATACCAGAGTGATCTAGCTTACAGGCCTGCAATAACAGTCAAAATCATAGTGTTGCTATTTCTTATTCTAGCTGATGGCTAGTGAAGAAGGTTCTTTTGCAGAGTTTGTAGAGTGAACTGAGCTTGTTGTAATCTTGTTGAAATAAATATTATTTTATTAAACTTTTTATTGCTAAATTTTATTTGACTATGTAAAAGCTGACAAGCATAAATAAAATTGAGCATTGCTAACTATTTTCTTTTAAATATAGACAAGAAAGAATTGAATTAGAAGAATGGAAAAAAACATATCACCAAATGAAGAAGAAAGCTAAGGCAGCTAAAAGAGAAGAAGAATTGAAGGAGATGAGAATAGAAATGGTCAATAAAGCTATTGTGAGTAAAGGGATTTCAATTTTTTGCAAATCATATTATATTTTGAGGTACCTTGAATTATGATTGGATGTTAGAAAACAACCCCCAAATATATATCTCCTCATATAGTTTAGAATGTCATAGTTGCATCACTCAGAAGTTTTTCCATATCTGTTAACTTCAAGTAATGTATGTGGTTAGACATGAGAAAAAAAGTGACCCTGCTATATATAAAACCTCTACATTAGATTAATATACTACATCAGAATATGATCTCTACCATTCTGATTGAAATCTGGTTATCTGTTTTTACACAGGAGGAAAGTAAAGAGTTTATTACTCCAGACAATCTTGATGAAAAGATTGCATATGCTTTGGAGAATGAGACGAATTATAACTTTGCACTGACTCCAGAGGGGAAAAAGCTTCATTCAACCCGACCACCTGGTAATGCTAACATGGACATGCCAGGACCAGCAGCTTTCGTGCTCTCTCCAAACCGCAAAGACTTGACAGCTGCTGCTGAGAATCTTCTCCAGGAAAATGATAGTGAAACATAACCTGATTTAAAGTGAGGTTGAAATATTGATTACCATAAATGATTTAATAAACACCCCCTATCTAAAGAACGCCTCCTATCTAATGAACGCCTCCCCCCATAAGCTTTCAAGTTTGTATTGAACGCCCCTCTCTAATAAACGCTCCCCTCTATTTAATAACCCCCGCCCCCCCTCCCAGTGTAAATATAAATGAAATTAAATTGGATTCTTGCTATATCTGAGCTTGGCATATACAGGGTGATACATGCTCAATGTCAAGAAAGGCTTGCCACACTTGCTTTAATTTACTTTATCCTGACTAAGATAAGAACCCCACTGCACTTTGGTTTGTTATAGTTTGCAAAGAACGCCCCTCTCTAATAAACGCTTCAGTTGAAATTTATTAAACACCCCGGGCGTTTATTAGATCATTTACGGGAATTACTGTTACTTTAAAATGAAATAAAGTTATGTGTTTCTTGTTTGATTTCTATTATAGTACATTTCTAATTTGAAAAAGTTGTGTTTGGTATTTGAAGGCAGTGTGTCAGGTCCGTAGCCAAGATGGTGGTGTCCGGGCAATTAATTCTGGCTGATTATGTGGGGCAGGTTGAGGAGGATTTGACACTTCTGTTGTTTTTATGGCATTTCGGTGTAGGCGGCGAGGAGCTCACAGAAAAAACGAAAACAGTAAAAGGGCTCCCTAAAAATATTGCAGATAACGGTATCGAACACAAGAAACATTTGTACAAATAAACATCTCACAATTATTTTTTGGTGTTTATAATTAACATTTTTGTAATTAGAGAAAAAAATGTGTTTAAGAGCATCCTATATAATGGACGCTCTTACATTTAAAATCCTAATACGCATTAAGAATAGCTCACATACTGTACGTTCAGTACGCTCACATACGTTCAAATTCAGGATCCAGACTATCCATGTCTCGATCGAAAATCGAACCTGTTTCAACAGAGGTGAGAAGACCGATGGGCTGACGCACTAACACATTCGGCCACCTGTGAGCCATAAAAGGGGGGCAGGGTTTGCACAGTTCAGGGGGGGTGAATAGGTTCGCGGATCGGCGGATTCAGCCCCGAAATGCTCACGGATTACGGATTTTGATGATTATTTCAGCGAATTTGTGCACGGCATTCGGATTTTGACTGCTTTGACGGTTGAATTTCGGATTTTAAATGAATTTCAATCGATGCTATTGTTTATCTGTCAAACCATGCGGATCTAAAAATATCTGCGGATCGACGGATTTGCCCCGAAAAGGTTGCGGATCGGGGGATTTACATACCCCGATTCACCCCCCCCCCCCCCCCCCCCCGTTCAGGTGCAAGTACATCTCTTTTTTTTTTCACCATTTTCTTGACATCTACATCCAGCTCCCTAAAAACTCACTTGCGGTCAAATTTCTTAGCTGAAGAATCAATCACACAGTTTTAATTTCCAATTTTCTTTGTATCCACTTTTTCATGCTGTAACAGCCATTCCTTGGTTTTTACGCCATTAAGGGAACTGTAAAACCCTATGCCATTTTTGCTGACTACTCTGTGACAAGGCATGATGATTGACAGGGGGTTGGACTTCATCGCCATGCCAACAGCGCGTGCTGCCTTGGGATTACCCATGAGTTTAGCAACATCACTATAACTAATGGTTTGACCAGGTTTTATCTGTTCTCCAACAACCTTCCAAACTTTACGACAAAACTTCTTGTGTTTGAACTTCGTAGTGTTTAACGCTGGCATCTTGCATTTCGATATCTTGCCCAGATCAGTAAAATAAACTTGCATCCATTTAAGACAATCTGCCAAATGCGAGTTTGGACAATCTGAATTAAAGATTAATTGTTTTTCATTCTCTTTTATCATCTTGATACTTGTGATACCTTCCTCGTCGGCCATTATCTCGTAAATTCCGACTGGAGATTCAAAATAAGCAACATCTACAGGAATACCCGCCATGTTTGCAAAACATGAGCACAACCACAGGAAACCCAAAACACATCGCGAACGAAAACATTTTTAAAATCTTTATTTTGCTTTAAATATATACCCCAGGCAACAGAGGCCGATAACCAGAATTTTTGTGGAAATCCCTATCTTTGAATTTAGTATCGTCTGAGTATTCTCTAAAATTTCGTTATTTAGCCTAATGTATTAGATATTGGGACTTCTGTGGTTTTGAGAAGCAAAATGGCGGCAAATAGCAGAAGAGCGCGCGCGCGCTATGAAACAAAACATTCCTTCTGGTATTTCTATGGATTTTTTTGGTTTTCATTTGCTAGGGATATCCAAAGAGTTTAAAAGAGTCACATACCCAATGAAACGTTTAATGATAAGGGTCTTTATTTTTATGCGAAGTTGGCTTATTGTTTGTTGTTTGAAATGCGCAGATTTAACGGTCGCTGAGTGTGATTTCAAAAAGAGAAAGCCTTTAGGAGTGTTTTCTTTTCATTCTATAAAGGTAGGCTTTTATCTTTAGTTTGACAGAACCATAGAAGCCGTCTTGTTGGTTATCGAGGGTTGGTCGCATGTTGTTTGAAAACAACTCGATTTTGATAACCGCCAACAATTTACACGACCTGATCAAGAGAAGAAAGTCAAAGGGTAGTTGAAAGGGGTGACTTTTCTTCAGAGACTAAAGACACGGCTGATCTATCCTGTAAAATCAAATACTGGGGGTCCAAGGACATACTGACCAGGACCAGCAGCTTTCGTGCTCTCTCCAAATCTCCAAACCGCAAAGACTTGACAGCTGCTGCTGAGAATCTTCTCCAGGAAAATGATAGTGAAACATAACCTGATTTAAACTGAGGTTGAAATATTGACTACCATAAATGATTTAATAAACACCCCCTATCTAAAGAACGCCTCCTATCTAATGAACGCCTCCCCCCCCCCCCCCCCCCCCACATAAGCTTACAAGTTTGTATTGAACGCCCCTCTCTAATAAACGCTCCCCTCTATTTAATAACCCCCCCCCCCCTCCCAGTGTAAATATAAATGAAATTAAATTGGATTCTTGCTATATCTGAGCTTGCCATATACAGGGTGATACATGCTCAATGTCAAGAAAGGCTTGCCACACTTGCTTTAATTTACTTTATCCTGACTAAGATAAGAACCCCACTGCACTTTGGTTTGTTATAGTTTGCAAAGAACGCCCCTCACTTATAAACGCTTCAATTGAAATTTATTAAACACCCCGGGCGTTTATTAGATCATTTACGGGAATTACTGTTACTGTAAAATGAAATAAAGTTCTGTGTTTCTTGTTTGATTTCTATTATAGTACATTTCTAATTTGAAAAAAGTTGTGTTTGGTATTTGAAGGCAGTGTGTCAGGTCCGTAGCCAAGATGGTGGTGTCCGCGCAATTAATTCTGGCTGATTATGTGGGGCAGGTTGAGGAGGATTTGACCCTTCTGTTGTTTTTGTGGCATTTTGGTGTAGGCGGCGAGGAGCTCACAGAAAAAACGAAAACAGTAAAAGGGCTCCCTAAAAATATTGCAGATAACGGTATCGAACACATAAGCAACATGTGTACAAATAAACATCTCACAATTATTTTTTGGTGTTTATAATTAACATTTTTGTAATTAGAGAAAAAAATGTGTTTTAGAGCATCCTATATAATGGACGCTCTTACATTTAAAATCCTAATACGCATTAAGAATAGCTCACATACTGTACGTTCAGTACGCTCACATACGTTCAAATTCAGGGTCGAGACTATCCATGTCTCGATCAAAAATCGAACCTGTTTCAACAGAGGTGAGAAGGGCTGACGCACTAACACATTTGGCCACCTGTGAGCCATAAAAGGGGGGCAGGGTCTGCACAGTTCAGGGAGGTGAATAGGTTCGTGGATCGGCGGATTCAGCCCCGAAATGTTCACGGATTACGGATTTTGATGATTATTTCAGCGGATTTTGGAAATACAGTGGATCACGGATCTGTTGACAATTTGGGCAAGGATTTCGGATTTTGACTGCTTTGACGGTCGAATTTCGGATTTTAAATGAATTTCAATCGATGCTATTGTTTATCTGTCAAACCATGCGGATCTAAAAATATCTGCGGATCGACGGATTTGCCCCGAAAATGTTGCGGATCGGCGGATTTACATACCCCTATTCACCCCCCTCACGTTCAGGTGCAAGTACATCTCATTATTTTTTTTCACCATTTTCTTGACAGTATTTTCTTGACGTCTACATCCAGCTCCCTAAAAACCCACTTGCGGTCAAATTTCTTAGCTGAATAATCAATCACACAGTTTTAATTTCCAATTTTCTTTGTATCCACTTTTTCATGCTGTAACAGCCATTCCTTGGTTTTTATGCCATTAAGGGAACTGTAAAACCCTATGCCATTTTTGCTGACTACTCTGTGACAAGGCATGATGATTGACAGGGGGTTGGACTTCATCGCCATGCCAACAGCGCGTGCTGCCTTGGGATTACCCATGAGTTTAGCAACATCACTATAACTAATGGTTTGACCAGGTTTTATCTGTTCTCCAACAACCTTCCAAACTTTACGACAAAACTTCTTGTGTTTGAACTTCGTAGTGTTTAACGCTGGCATCTTGCATTTCGATATCTTGCCCAGATCAGTAAAATAAACTTGCATCCATTTAAGACAATCTGCCAAATGCGAGTTTGGACAATCTGAATTAAAGATTAATTGTTTTTCATTCTCTTTTATCATCTTGATACTTGTGATACCTTCCTCTTCGGCCATTATCTCGTAAATTCCGACTGGAGATTCAAAATAAGCAACATCTACAGGAATACCCGCCATGTTTGCAAAACATGAACACAACCACAGGTAACCCAAAACACATCGCGAACGAAAACATTTTTAAAATCTTTATTTTGCTTTAAATATATACCCCAGGCAACAGAGGCCGATAACCAGAATTTTTGTGGAAATCCCTATCTTTTTTTTTAGTATCGTCTGAGTATTCTCTAAAATTTCGTTATTTAGCCTAATGTATTAGATATTGGGACTTCTGTGGTTTCGAGAAGCAAAATGGCGGCAAACAGCAGAAGAGCGCGCGCTATGAAACAAAACATTCCTTCTGGTATTTCTATGGTTTTTTTTTGGGTTTCATTTGCTAGGGATATCCAAAGAGTTTAAAAGAGTCACATACCCAATGAAACGTTTAATGATAAGGGTCTTTATTTTTATGCGAAGTTGGCTTATTGTTTGTTGTTTGAAATGCGCAGATTTAACGGTCGCTGAGTGTGATTTCAAGAAGAGAAAGCCTTTAGGAGTGTTTTCTTTTCATTCTATAAAGGTAGGCTTTTATCTTTAGTTTGACAGAACCATAGAAGCCGTCTTGTTGGTTATCGAGGGTTGGTCGCATGTTGTTTGAAAACAACTCAATTTTGATAACCGCCAACAATTTACACGACCTGATCAAGAGAAGAAAGTCAAAGGGTAGTTGAAAGGGGTGACTTTTCTTCAGAGACTAAAAAAACGACTGATCTAGCCTGTAAAATCAAATACTGGGGGTCCAAGGACATACTGACCAGGACCAGCAGCTTTCGTGCTCTCTCCAAACCGCAAAGACTTGACAGCTGCTGCTGAGAATCTTCTCCAGGAAAATGATAGTGAAACATAACCTGATTTAAACTGAGGTTGAAATATTGACTACCATAAATGATTTAATAAACACCCCCTATCTAAAGAACGCCTCCTATCTAATGAACGCCTCCCCCCCCCCCCTCCACATAAGCTTACAAGTTTGTATTGAACGCCCCTCTCTAATAAACGCTCCCCTCTATTTAATACCCCCCCCCCCCTCCCAGTGTAAATATAAATGAAATTAAATTGGATTCTTGCTATATCTGAGCTTGGCATATACAGGGTGATACATGCTCAATGTCAAGAAAGGCTTGCCACACTTGCTTTAATTTACTTTATCCTGACTAAGATAAGAACCCCACTGCACTTTGGTTTGTTATAGTTTGCAAAGAACGCCCCTCTCTTATAAACGCTTCAATTGAAATTTATTAAACACCCCGGGCGTTTATTAGATCATTTACGGGAATTACTGTTACTGTAAAATGAAATAAAGTTCTGTGTTTCTTGTTTGATTTCTATTATAGTACATTTCTAATTTGAAAAAAGTTGTGTTTGGTATTTGAAGGCAGTGTGTCAGGTCCGTAACCAAGATGGTGGTGTCCGGGCAATCAATTCTGGCTGATTATGTGGGGCAGGTTGAGGAGGATTTGACACTTCTGTTGTTTTTATGGCATTTCGGTGTAGGCGGCAAGGAGCTCATAGAAAAAACGAAAACAGAAAAAGGGCTCCCTAAAAATATTTCAGATAACGGTATCGAACACATAAGCAACATGTGTACAAATAAACATCTCACAATTATTTTTTGGTGTTTATAATTAACATTTTTGTAATTAGAGAAAAAAATGTGTTTTAGAGCATCCTATATAATGGACGCTCTTACATTTAAAATCCTAATACGCATTAAGAATAGCTCACATACTGTACGTTCAGTACGCTCACATACGTTCAAATTCAGGGTCGAGACTATCCATGTCTCGATCGGAAATCGAACCTGTTTCAACAGAGGTGAGAAGACCCATGGGCTGACGCACTAACACATTCGGCCACCTGTGAGCCATAAAAGGGGGGCAGGGTCTGCACAGTTCAGGGGGGGTGAATAGGTTCGCGGATCGGCGGATTCAGCCCCGAAATGCTCAAGGATGACGGATTTTGATGATTATTTCAGCGGATTTTGGAGATGCAGCGGATCACGGATCTGTTGACAATTTGGGCACTGCATTCGGATTTTGACTGCTTTGACGGTTGAATTTCGGATTTTAAATGAATTTCAATCGATGCTATTGTTTATCTGTCAAACCATGAGGATCTAAAAATATCTGCGGATCCACAGATTTGCAGCGAAAATGTTGCGGATCGGCGGATTTACATACCCCTATTCACCCCCCTCCCCTTCAGGTGCAAGTACATCTCATTATTTTTTTTCACCATTTTCTTGACAGTATTTTCTTGACGTCTACATCCAGCTCCCTAAAAACCCACTTGCGGTCAAATTTTTTGGCTGAAGAATCAATCACACAGTTTTAATTTCCAATTTTCTTTGTATCCACTTTTTCATGCTGTAACAGCCATTCCTTGGTTTTTATGCCATTAAGGGAACTGTAAAACCCTATGCCATTTTTGCTGACTACTCTGTGACAAGGCATGATGATTGACAGGGGGTTGGACTTCATCGCCATGCCAACAGCGCGTGCTGCCTTGGGATTACCCATGAGTTTAGCAACATCACTATAACTAATGGTTTGACCAGGTTTTATCTGTTCTCCAACAACCTTCCAAACTTTACGACAAAACTTCTTGTGTTTGAACTTCGTAGTGTTTAACGCTGGCATCTTGCATTTCGATATCTTGCCCAGATCAGTAAAATAAACTTGCATCCATTTAAGACAATCTGCCAAATGCGAGTTTGGACAATCTGAATTAAAGATTAATTGTTTTTCATTCTCTTTTATCATCTTGATACTTGTGATACCTTCCTCGTCGGCCATTATCTCGTAAATTCCGACTGGAGATTCAAAATAAGCAACATCTACAGGAATACCCGCCATGTTTGCAAAACATGAGCACAACCACAGGAAACCCAAAACACATCGCGAACGAAAACATTTTTAAAATCTTTATTTTGCTTTAAATATATACCCCAGGCAACAGAGGCCGATAACCAGAATTTTTGTGGAAATCCCTATCTTTGAATTTAGTATCGTCTGAGTATTCTCTAAAATTTCGTTATTTAGCCTAATGTATTAGATATTGGGACTTCTGTGGTTTTGAGAAGCAAAATGGCGGCAAATAGCAGAAGAGCGCGCGCGCGCTATGAAACAAAACATTCCTTCTGGTATTTCTATGGATTTTTTTGGTTTTCATTTGCTAGGGATATCCAAAGAGTTTAAAAGAGTCACATACCCAATGAAACGTTTAATGATAAGGGTCTTTATTTTTATGCGAAGTTGGCTTATTGTTTGTTGTTTGAAATGCGCAGATTTAACGGTCGCTGAGTGTGATTTCAAAAAGAGAAAGCCTTTAGGAGTGTTTTCTTTTCATTCTATAAAGGTAGGCTTTTATCTTTAGTTTGACAGAACCATAGAAGCCGTCTTGTTGGTTATCGAGGGTTGGTCGCATGTTGTTTGAAAACAACTCAATTCACAGGAAAAAATTCCGATTTTCCAATTTGGGAAAAAATGGGGAATATTTTGGGATTTCTATGGGTTTCTTATGGGATTTCCCAAAATTGGAAAAATGCTACCAAAACCAATATTGGGAAAATAAAATCCCAAAGACATCCCAAAATTGGTTTATTTTGTGGACAAGATTTTCCCATTGTTGGGATTTTATTGGGACCATCAAATCCCAAAAGTGGTTTATTTTGTAGACAACATTTTCCCATTGTTGGGATTTTATTGGGACCATAAGATCCCAAAATTGGTTCATTTTGTGGACAACATTTTCCCATTGTTGGGATTTTATTGGGACCATCAAATCCCGAATTTTTGGACAACATTATCCCATTTTTGGAAATTTATTGGGACCATTGAACCCCCAAATGGCTTATTTTGTTGACAGCAATACTGTATAAATTAAAATAAAAAATGAATGCAAAACAAAAGAACAATGTTAACATACTAGGAAAATTTAATAGAATTCAAACATCCCTTTTTGTAGAAACAACATAGTTTTAATGTAGAGTGCAAATAATTAAAGGTAAGTAACCTTTACAATAGTTTCTAACATGACAGCTTCAAGTACAGTAAAATGCTGTAAAATAAGTAAAATATTTAACACATTTGCCTGCAATTATCTTGTTGGCCAGCACTTCACACACTTGTGTGTGGGAGTAAGGTTCAATATGGTAGTGTTCTTGGGCAACTATCTACTAAATGCCAGGGAAAACTTTACCATACAGGTACTATGAGCTCAAAGTTTGATCTTTTTGTTAACAGTTTTTGTTTGGCTTTACCAAATATTCAACACATTTGCCTGCAATTATCTTGTTGGCCATGCAGCACCCACACACTTGTGTGTGAGTAAGGTTCAATAGTGTTCTTGGACCTATTGAAAAAAAGTGTTTTTTAAGGCATCAACTATTACCTCCCTATCCTTTGGGATACTTCCACATACCGCCTTAATGATAACCTTCACTGCTTTACTATGTAAGTTATTTATGACTGTAGGTTCAGTTTCTGGGAGAGTATCTGTACTTTTCTTGTCATCGTCAGAACCATCATCATCAGATCCATCATTATCAGATCCTTCATCATCTGGTTCCTCATCATCTTGACTGCCCTTCAATCAAAGGGGTAAAGAATTAATAAATTATTCAATTTTTTTTTTCAGTTTGAGTTTGTGAGGTTTGGTGTACAGTGCAACCTCTATCTGTATTCTGACTTATTATTATTTAAAAGCTGAACAAGTTGGTAACCTTTTTTAAGGAGATTAACAATGACCTGGACAAAAACTGAAGCATAACTTCTTGTGATTCAGCCAATTTTACATTCAACTATACAGAAGTGGCCCAAGGCAAGTGTATGAGCCCAGTGGGAATAGATGATAATGAATGCAAATAAACAATTAGATTGGAGATTTCCTACCATGGAAGGCATTTTAGGTAGCTTTGCTTGGGAGCATTGTAGTGAGAATTCCTCATCTGAAGAGCCAGCCTTGAAGAACACAAAAACAAATTTAATTGCAAGTTGCTTCAAAGATAACCATCACAATTTAGGTACTGTATTGTATTTTAGTTCTTCACAGTAGACAAAGTAGTAAATAAATAATCAAATAAAAAATAATAATAATTATCAAACTATGAAGCATGTTGAACAGTGTACATACCCTAGAAGAACTTGGTGTTCTAGGAGACCAGGAATCTGGAGGGCTTGTTCTCTGGAGAAAATAAAATCACTCATATTCATACCTTTCCAAAAAATCAGAACCAAAAGGATTCCTTTTAAATAGCAAGGTTTATCCATAAACTGGCAAGAAAGTCAGAAAGAAAAATAATAATTCTGATTATCATGCAGTTCACAACATTCCTCAGTGCAGTGACGTGCTTTTATTAGGTCTTACCATTCAAAGCAACCTAAAGTTCAGCTTGCACGTCAAAAGCAAATTAATTAAAGCCAACAAATGTCTCCATATTCTTAGGACCCTTAGGAAAGAACAGTATAGTCAACTAGAAATAGACCATTTATTCTTCTCTCTGGTGTTGCCATGTATCACTTACGGCTTATCCGTTTACGGGGCCTGCGACTCAGATCTAACGACTATTCAGACATTCTTAGATAGGTGTCATAAACGTCGGTTCGTATCAACACCTGTTAGCATAGAAAAATACTCGCCAAGCAAGACTGTAAGCTGTATGAAAAAGCTGCAGCCATTCCGAACCACCCTTTACGTTGCTACTTACCCGCTATTAAAGAAACCAAATACAATCTTCGTGGTACGCGCTATATTACACCAAATGTAAAAACTGAACGCTTTAAGAACACTTATATCAACAGAATTGCTTTCAAATATCTTATGTAACTTAGTAGCTAGTTTTTAATTTTTCAGCATTATTTGTAACATAGGAGATGTATTTTTATCCTTTGATAATAAAGATTATTATTATTATTAATACATTTGCACCATACTTACTTTTCTTTCACGCCGCTTTTCACTGAAAAAATCTTTAGTGTGTTGCATAATGCCATCCACTGTGAAATTTATTTCAGGCACAGAACACTGGTCTTCAATTTCTTTAGCAAACTTTTCCAGTTGTGTTCTCATCATGGGAGTGTTGAACTTCGGGAGTTGCCCACCCCACTTTTCCATGGCAAGTGCGCCAATCTTCTTGCGCCTAAACATCAATCAAATTAATAAGGCTAAATGTGTTGCATAAATGAAGTTTACTAAACAATGCCAGAAAAAGGTGTTGCATGATAAAATAATGTAAAATAAATGCGCCACAATATGAATTGAACATCAGCATTTTGAAAAAATGTATAAATCAATTTACTTCAAAGGACATTCATCTATATCCAATATCAAAACACACTCACTTAGACAGGTACAGTCTTTGTATTTCAGGATCGTATGTTGACAACTCTGCCATTGTTGGTTTGCACTTGGGCAAGGCTGATGAAGATTTCTTTGGCAATTGGAACGACTCCTCAAAAATTCTTTTGAATTTTAGGGCCTTTCCATAGGTTAAGCCAACCTTTGAGTAAATTGGCGCATCAGCATCTTTAGATAGCAAGTCTACTATTGCTTCTGGGCATGTAATATCTTCATCTGCAGCCAAACAGAAGAAGAATGGATTCAATATTTGCATGCAAAAGATACATTTGAAAAAAGTTTTATTGATCTATTCTGTTGTTTTGTCGTTTCAATTTCTCTGCGAACCAAAGCTGCGTTTTATCTCTCTGACTTATTTATATTTTTGTTGTTCAGCATTATAAAATTAACCTCTACACAGAAATACCACATTTCCAGTTAAAAGCCATGCTTTCTCGATGCGATTTTGTGAAGGCCTATGTCGACGGGTCCCTCGCGCCATTTTCTTGCACATGTGAGAATGAGAAATTTCGTGCAGAGGCTACTTTTGCAAAGTCGAAAAACAAAGAAAGCAAAAAAAAAATATTTAGAGCAAGCGTTGTAATTGTGCGGCAATTTGGAATCCCAAAGAACAAATTACCTTTCTGTGGCCAGAAACAATAGCTATAATATGTTTACTATCCACGCGGCAGTTTTTGGCAAGTTCTTTTAGGCCGCCGTGTTTCTTCACTTTCTTTGCCGAGTTGAAATTTGAAATTCCAACCTCATTTTCTTACTTTAGAAAGTACACTTAAATTAAAGATGATGGCCAAAGGTAAGTCAGACGTCCTTTATGAAAGAATTGTTCTGTTGCTTTGCGATTTCATTTCGAAAACGCTTTGAGATCCATTCGGCATTGCAAAAGCGAAAATGTGCGCGCCAAATTTACCCTACTCTGCTGACTTGAGAGAAACTTCCCCTTTTAGCTTTCACTGATTCAATGAAAGACTTCATACCTTTAAATCGCTGTGCAATTGCATCGCCAAAGTGCTCTGTCACTTTTGAAATAACATCTTCTTCTTCTGAGGGAGCTGGTGATGGATCCACAATATCTGGCTGTTCTTGTTGCTCTCGACTCATTTCAACGGCACAAACTGCAAACACTGAATAATTATAATGGATCTTTGGGACAGTGGAAAGCTGAGGGCCTACAAAAGTTTTCCCTTAGAAGCGACTGGGTACGAGTCTGCCCTGTCGATCTGAGCGCGAAAATCCGAAGGAGAGCGAAGTATGTGTTGCTGGCATTTTTATTCTGCTCTTCGGTGATCTGATTGGCTGTTTTTCCCGCTTTTTTCTACGATGTTGTTCATTGGTCAAACTTAAATCACGTGACTAAAATATCAGCCTAATATGGGTTGGCTGTGTACTTGATTTTAATGCTGTTCTACTGGTCTGCGGTTTCGCTTTCAAAAGAAAAAAATGGCGGGTTTGTAGTTTCCGGCGGGTTGAATGTTTTCTAGTTAAAAATGTGGAAAAGAAGTGATGTGTCTTGCTGCAACTGCACTGAGAAAAAATACCGCCATGTTCACTGCCCTTGTGCTACCTGCAATGGTCGTGCAACTGATCGAAAAACTGAAATAAGACACTGGAAAGAAGCAAATAGAGCTGCATCGAGATCATCCCAACGCCAAGATTCTGAGTCTTTTGTCTTTGAAGTTGAGGACAGCGATAGTGAAATAGAAGCTGATAATTTTACAATTGAAGATAATTTATTACCCAATCCAGATACACCTGATACAGATGAAACAGATACAGATGACCAAGATTTGAATGCTGATAATGATAATGATATTGATAATACTAATCATGATGCGAATTCCCGCCATTATAATCCCCTAAAGAGGCTTGTTGTCGATGCCGTTTTGAATGCACTAAAAATACAGAAAGAAAGCGGAATGTCAATCAAAACATTTGAAGATATTTTGGAATTTGGCAAACGATTATTGTTGGATTCATCCTCTGAACAGGTCTTTTTTGATAGAGACATTTTGACTACTTTGTGGCCTAAGTCGTGGAGTGATGTGCAAGCTCTTTTAAAAGAGGAGGGTTATCAAGATGCTCGAGAATATTTTATTTGCTTTTGTTATAAAACTAGGCCAATCAATTCAGACACTAGAATAAAGTACACTGGCAAATATAGTTTAATGACCAGCAAAGATGAAGTCTGCTCTAACTGTGGAAATAAAGGTGTTATAGCATACTATTATCTTGGCCTTCAAAACAAAGTTAAAAACTGGTTTCGTGATGAAAACATGTGCAACAAAATGCTATCTCACTGGAATGAACGTGAACACTGGCTCGGAGTGGAACAATCATGGCCAATCAAAAAGGAAATGTGGGATGGTGAGCGCTGGAATGAGTTGCAATGGTTTTGGGATCCTAATAAGACCTGGGTCATCCCATGCCGTTGTGAGCATTGTGGTATTCCCATACCAGCAAAGCATTTGATTGAATCACAGGATGCTGTTACAGCTGGTAAAAAGCTTGTGGAATGCCCAGAATGTCTGGAATCTTTTGAACACTCTCTCAAGACAACTAATGGTTCTCCAATAAACATTGCTCTCATTGGTCATTGGGATGGGTGGCAAGCCTTCAGTTCCAGCACACGAAGTTGTGGATCTTTGGAGGTCTCAATTGCAAATATGAAGAAGGCAGATAGAAGTCACACCAGTGAAGTTTACGTAGTTGGATTTGTCCCATTGTCTTCTACTCCAAAACTACCAGAAACATATGATCCATTTTTGCAACCACTCATGGAAGACATTTGTGAAGGTTTTATCAATGGCTTTGAAGTCAGGTTACCACAAGAGCCTAACATGAAAAGAGTGCGTGTTTTGTTGCTCTGTTGGTCTGGGGATCATCCAGGGCAGTGTGAGGTGGGGAAGCTATTAAACCAAGGTAAATGTGCTTGCCGCAGGTGCAAGCTTGTTGGGCAACATTTGCCAATGAATGAGTCAAATAACCATATGTACTATGGAGATAACCGAATTCATTACAGACATAAGTGGGAAAGTCGTGACATTTCTCTCATGCTAACAGACCTTTATGATGTTGAGGCAGAGTCAAGGATCAGTGTTCGAAAAAGAATGTCTTCTGAGAAAGGTGTCACAGGGATAAGCCTTCTCCATAAATATTTATATCCTCTTTACAATTTTGACATTCTCAAAGATTTAACATTTGATGTGTTTCATACTGTGTGTCTTAATGTTGTGAAAAGTCAAGCAGAGAGGATCCTGGATCATGAGTTAGTGGATAAGAAATCCCTTGACCGAGAAATAAAGAACTTTCCATGGCCAAGAGAGCTCAAATGTGGCCGACTTCCCAAGTCAATCCAAAGTTATAATGGATCTTTGGGACAGTGGAAAGCTGAGGGCCTACAAAAGTTTTCATTTCCAATGGCAGATTGTGTTCTTGATAGCAAGTTGGAATCACCAAAAGAGCAGGAAATACAACATTTGATATCAAGATTAATTTTGGGATTTTCTTAGTTCACATTTTTCAATTATTTCCCAAGTTTGGTTTTCTATTGAGTTTTTAAGAACTATTGTATGTAATTTTGGGATTTTCTTGTTAAAATTTTCCAATTATTTCCCAAGTATGGTTTCCTATTGGATTCTTAAGAACTGTTGCATGCAATTTTGGGATTTTCTTGTTAAAATTTTCCAGTTATTTCCCAAGTATGGTTTCCTATTGGATTCTTAAGAACTGTTGCATGCAATTTTGGGATTTTCTTGTTAAAATTTTCCAGTTATTTCCCAAGTATGGCTTCCTATTGGATTCTTAAGGAATGTTGCATGCAATTTTGGGATTTTCTTGTTAAAATTTACCAGTTATTTCCCAAGTATGGTTTCCTATTGGATTCTGAAGAACTGTTGCATGCAATTTTGGGATTTTCTTGGTTCACATTTTTCAATTATTTCCCAAGTTTGGTTTTCTATTGGGTTTTTAAGAACTATTGTATGCAATTTTGGGATTTTCTTGTTAAAATTTTCCAGTTATTTCCCAAGTGTAGTTTCGTATTGGATTCTTAAGAACTGTTGCATGCAATTTTGGGATTTTTTTGTGAAATATTTCCCAGTACAATCCCAATCTTGGATTTTGTTGGGATTTATTCCCAAGATTGGGAATAAACTGATAATTTATTTTTTTCCTGGTTGCGTCTCTCAATATTTTCCCAATATTGGGTCCTGAATTTCCCAATCAGATCCCAAAATTGGGATAATTTCCAAAATTTTCCCAAATTTCCAAATTTGGAAAATCTGAATTTTTTCCTGTGATTTTGATAACCGCCAACAATTTACACGACCTGATCAAGAGAAGAAAGTCAAAGGGTAGTTGAAAGGGGTGACTTTTCTTCAGAGACTAAAGACACGGCTGATCTATCCTGTAAAATCAAATACTGGGGGTCCAAGGACATACTGACCAGGACCAGCAGCTTTCGTGCTCTCTCCAAACCGCAAAGACTTGACAGCTGCTGATGAGAATCTTCTCCAGGAAAATGATAGTGAAACATAACCTGATTTAAACTGAGGTTGAAATATTGACTACCATAAATGATTTAATAAACACCCCCTATCTAAAGAACGCCTCCTATCTAATGAACGCCTCCCCCCCCCCCCACATAAGCTTACAAGTTTGTATTGAACGCCCCTCTCTAATAAACGCTCCCCTCTATTTAATAACCCCCCCCCCCCTCCCAGTGTAAATATAAATGAAATTAAATTGGATTCTTGCTATATCTGAGCTTGCCATATACAGGGTGATACATGCTCAATGTCAAGAAAGGCTTGCCACACTTGCTTTAATTTACTTTATCCTGACTAAGATAAGAACCCCACTGCACTTTGGTTTGTTATAGTTTGCAAAGAACGCCCCTCTCTAATAAACGCTTCAGTTGAAATTTATTAAACACCCCGGGAGTTTATTAGATCATTTACGGGAATTACTGTTACTGTAAAATGAAATAAAGTTCTGTGTTTCTTGTTTGATTTCTATTATAGTACATTTCTAATTTGAAAAAGTTGTGTTTGGTATTTGAAGGCAGTGTGTCAGGTCCGTAGCCAAGATGGTGGTGTCCGGGAATTAATTCTGGCTGATTATGTGGGGCAGGTTGAGGAGGATTTGTCACTTCTGTTGTTTTTATGGCATTTTGGTGTAGGCGGCGAGGAGCTCACAGAAAAAACGAAAACAGTAAAAGGGCTCCCTAAAAATATTGCAGATAACGGTATCGAACACATAAGCAACATGTGTACAAATAAACATCTCACAATTATTTTTTGGTGTTTATAATTAACATTTTTGTAATTAGAGAAAAAAATGTGTTTTAGAGCATCCTATATAATGGACGCTCTTACATTTAAAATCCTAATACGCATTAAGAATAGCTTACATACTGTACATTCAGTACGCTCACATACGTTCAAATTCAGGGTCCAGACTATCCATGTCTCGATCGAAAATCGAACCTGTTTCAACAGAGGTGAGAAGACTGATGGGCTGACGCACTAACACATTTGGCCACCTGTGAGCCATAAAAGGGGGGCAGGGTCTGCACAGTTCAGGGGGGTGAATATGTTCGCGGATCAGCGGATTCAGCCCCGAAATGCTCACGGATTACGGATTTTGATGATTATTTCAGCGGATTTTGGAAATACAGCGGATCACGGATCTGTTGACAATTTGTGCACGGCATTCGGATTTTGACTGCTTTGACGGTTGAATTTCGTATTTTAAATGAATTTCAATCGATGCTATTGTTTATCTGTCAAACCATGCGGATCTAAAAATATCTGCGGATCCACGGATTTGCCCCGAAAAGGTTGCGGATCGGGGGATTTACATACCCCGATTCACCCCCCCCGTTCAGGTGCAAGTACATCTCTTTTTTTTTTTCACCATTTTCTTGACAGTATTTTCTTGACGTCTACATCCAGCTCCCTAAAAACCCACTTGCGGTCAAATTTCTCAGCTGAATAATCAATCACACAGTTTTAATTTCCAATTTTCTTTGTATCCACTTTTTCATGCTGTAACAGCCATTCCTTGGTTTTTATGCCATTAAGGGAACTGTAAAACCCTATGCCATTTTTGCTGACTACTCTGTGACAAGGCATGATGATTGACAGGGGGTTGGACTTCATCGCCATGCCAACAGCGCGTGCTGCCTTGGGATTACCCATGAGTTTAGCAACATCACTATAACTAATGGTTTGACCAGGTTTTATCTGTTCTCCAACAACCTTCCAAACTTTACGACAAAACTTCTTGTGTTTGAACTTCGTAGTGTTTAACGCTGGCATCTTGCATTTCGATATCTTGCCCAGATCAGTAAAATAAACTTGCATCCATTTAAGACAATCTGCCAAATGCGAGTTTGGACAATCTGAATTAAAGATTAATTGTTTTTCATTCTCTTTTATCATCTTGATACTTGTGATACCTTCCTCGTCGGCCATTATCTCGTAAATTCCGACTGGAGATTCAAAATAAGCAACATCTACAGGAATACCCGCCATGTTTGCAAAACATGAGCACAACCACAGGAAACCCAAAACACATCGCGAACGAAAACATTTTTAAAATCTTTATTTTGCTTTAAATATATACCCCAGGCAACAGAGGCAGATAACCAGAATTTTTGTGGAAATCCCTATCTTTAAATTTAGTATCGTCTGAGTATTCTCTAAAATTTCGTTATTTTGCCTAATGTATTAGATATTGGGACTTCTGTGGTTTGGAGAAGCAAAATGGCGGCAAATAGGAAGCGCGCTATGAAACAAAACATTCCTTCTGGTATTTCTATGGATTTTTTTGGTTTTCATTTGCTAGGGATATCCAAAGAGTTTAAAAGAGTCACATACCCGATGAAACGTTTAATGATAAGGGTCTTTATTTTTATGCGAAGTTGGGTTTTGTTTGTTGTTTGAAATGCGCGCTCTGTTCTGATGTCAGCTCACGATGCACGCTACAGATTTAACGGTCGCTGAGTGTGATTTCAAGAAGAGAAAGCCTTTAGGAGTGTTTTCTTTTCATTCTATAAAGGTAGGCTTTTATCTTTAGTTTGACAGAACCATAGAAGCCGTCTTGTTAGTTATCGAGGGTTGGTCGCATGTTGTTTGAAAACAACTCAATTTTGATAACCGCCAACAATTTACACGACCTGATCAAGAGAAGAAAGTCAAAGGGTAGTTGAAAGGGGTGACTTTTCTTCAGAGACTAAAAAAACGACTGATCTAGCCTGTAAAATCAAATACTGGGGGTCCAAGGACATACTGACCATACTCATCCCAGGAAATTTTGACATTTTCAAACTTCTAAAATGCTAAAAATTGTCAAAACTTTATGGAAAGTAGACCATAGCTTGTTCTACAAGCTTGTCTGAAGAGATTTCTAGTAGATAAGTGATGACGAAGTGCTACTGTTGCTTTTGACAGGTCCGCCTTACCAACATGTGTTGGTGGCAAACAGATGTAAAAAGGTAAAAGAGATGAGTTATAAGAAAACTCTGGAAGCGTCTGGAGCCTCTGAACCTGATTGTACAGGTAGCAAAAAAGATCAGATAATGCCATCTCAAGATACACCTGTAATGGAAAAATTAAAAGAGATCAAATTAAAACTAGGTCAGCAAGAGGATAAATTTAAACAGATAAATGCAATGAGAGAGCAACAAAACAGACAGATGGAAGAGTGGGTATCCCAAACATCTGATGCTAAGACTAAAGAGTATAGAAATGTGAAGTTGCAGGATCATAAAAAGTGGCAACAAAGTGAGACTGAAAAGCAAAATCATCTTTTCTCTGAGGCATTACTTCTGGCTGGCAAGCAGATTGAGGACATTGAGCAGCAAACTTTAAATCACCAAGAATGTTCAGAAGTAGCGGAATTAAAAATGTGGCTAAGTAAAGCAAGGCGTAAGCAATGGAGAGAAGAAATGCAAGGTTTTAAACTATCTGATGAAGATGAAGCTGGCATCGAGGCAGAAAGGATTTCAAAAGGCAAGGGAATGGTCGTGATTGATATGCCATCATCCTCAGAATCAACACCCCTTAGAAATGACTTATTGGCAGATGACGATGACGATAGTGTTGCTTATGCAGCTCAGGCTTATAGATCACCATGGAAGTTCATACAGTCTATAAGGAGCAAAGTTGGTAACTTATGGAGCCCTACAAAGAAGTCAAAGCACAAAACTATGGAAGAGTGCCCTGATTCTGATTGCACTGACGTTGGAGCTACCATAGCTGAAGAAGCGCAGTCACCAAAGGACACAAATAAAGAAGAACCAAAGGTATCCTGTGATTCTAATATACCATTGTATGAGGAAGGTCAGGTAGCACAGGGCAAGAACCTTTCACATGTGGCTGATCCTGTTCAATGTGGACAGGCACAAAGCGAGGTAAGGCTGGAGTCATTTGCTCATTGAAAGAAAGCAGCATGTTTATTTATTAGCAAGGTTCTCTTGTTGGTTGAATAATTGATGGGCTGTTTATAGTTATGTTTTGTCTGGTTAATGCTTATATATAAATTGAAATTACAGAGTTGTATCCAATGAACTTCCAAGGGAAACAAAAGTGGATTTATTTATTTTGATTTTGTGATATAGAGAGATGTTTTAGAACTTTTAACAGCCCATTGCCAAAAATTGTGTACCAAGATAATTTCCATGATTTTGGTTTTAGGGTGTAGCTTTTGATATATGTGAAAATAAGTATAAGATCTTTTTTTGCCCCTCTATACTTTGAGAAACATTTTTCAAAGTTTGGAAAAACTATACAGCTGAAATTTACATGGAAAGTGATTCAGAAAAAATAAACTGCATTTTGGAGAATCTGAAAGCTTCCAATAAAGATATTTCAATTGAAACACCACACTTGCTTACTGACATGTTTACGTTTTTAAAGACACCAACATGTTTGCTGTAGATTTTAAAATGTGCTCTGGTACAAAACTTTTGACGCTTATCATTGGGAATTGCTTGATATTCTGTTGGATTTTATCATCAACATCTGTGAATACTTTTAGAGTATCTATATAATGCACATGGTGTTACTATAGGAGTGGACATTTGACAAGTTCCATTTATTTCTTCCAGTTAACTTCTGGCTTGGACAATATTCCTCAAATTTCAAGAAAAATATATGTGCCACCGACAAATGGTAAGCTTTGAGAGGGGAATATTTCAAGGCCCTATTTGATTGCTGACAATAAATGTTGTAGCACTAATCTCTTGTGCTTTGCCCTCTATGATCAGTGCACTCTGTCAGCACCGGAAATCAGCCTCTACCTGTTCTACCTCCAGTGTCAGCGGCATATTCTGTCAATCAAAAGATGGCACTGATTGACAAGGTTTCTGCCACTGAAACAAGGCTGGACACCTCTGCTACAAGTGACTCCCAAACAAGTGCTTTGAGTTCAGCACGTCCACGATCCAGTGGTGAACAATCATCCAATCCAGCTACACCTACTGGAACTACAAAAAAAGAGATATCGAAATCTGTGCCGCGGTTAGCTGCTAATCTGACTGTAGCCGCGTCAAGAACTGCGAATGCACAAAGATCCGGGCAAGCTTGGCCACCTGCAGTTACGCCAAGAAACTCAGGTAACCAAACGTCCGCAGCAGGTTCACCAACACAGCCGTCTGCAAAATCTACTGATGTACAGATCTCCAAGTTAGCCTCACCCACAATAGCTACTTCAAAAACGGTGGATAGACCAGTACACACCACTCTCCAGACAAAATCCTTCAAGCTAGACACATCCATTGTATCTATTCCAACATCTACAGATACACAAGCATCCAAGCAAGTCACACCCACGGTGACTATTCCAAGCTCTGCAGACAAACAAGCATCCAGAGCAGCCACATCCAATTCGACTATTCCAAGATCTACGGATGCACAAGCATCCAGAGCAGCCACACCCAATCCGACTATTCCAAGATCTACGGATGCACAAGCATCCAGAGCAGCCACATCCAATTCGACTATTCCAAGATCTACGGATGCACAAGCATCCAGACCAGCCACATCGAATGCGACTGTTCCAAGGTCTGCAGAAACACAAGCATCCAGACAAGCCACATCCACTGCAACTATTCCGAGCGCTGCGGATGCACAAGCATCCAAGCCAACCACACCCACTTCGGCTACTCCGATAGCTACGGATAAACAAGCGTCAAAGCAAATCACACCGACTGCGGCTATTTCAATAGCTACAGACATACAAGCATCCAGAAAAGCCTCATCCACTGCGACTATTCCAGGATTAAAAGATTCACAACCAGCCACATCCACTGCGACTATTCCGAGAGATTCAAATACACAGGCACCCAGAACAGCCTCAGCGGCTAATACTATTCCAAGAAATGCGGATTCACAAGCATCCAAGACAGCAATATCAACTGCGACTATTCCAAGGTCTGCAGATGCACCAGTATCCAAGCAAAGCACATCCACTGCGACTATTCCAAGATCTTCAGATGCACAAGTACCCAAGCAAGTTGCATCTACTGCGACTATTCCAAGATCTACAGATACGCAGGTATCCACAACAGCCTCATCCACTGCTACTATTGAAAGAGATACGAAAATACAAGCATCCAAGCAAGTCACCCCCACTGCAAACATTACAAGATCAGCAGATACGCAAGTATCCAAGCCAGTCACACCAACCGTGAATATCCAAAAAGCTACGGATGCACAAGCGTCCAAACCAGTCACACCAACTGCGACTATTCCGAGATCTGCGGATATTCATTCTCACAAATCAAGTACACTCGTGGCTGCCACTCCCCGGTATGAGAATATGTTGACGTCCAAGCCAGACACAACTAAGATAGCTACTTCAAGAACTGAAGTTACACCAAGACACTCAGAGAACCATGTCTCCAATGCACTTACACTCAAAACAGGTATCTCAATTACTAGAAATATGCAGACGTTTAAATCTTGTACTCCAGCTCAACGGATACCAAGATCAACAGCCTCGCTATCAGTATCATCTTTGAAACCAGTAGATAAACAGATATCCAAACAAGCTACATCCACAGCAACTGTTCCGCTATCCGGCGATGAAGTACAGATACCCAAGATACCCGCTATACCTTATCCAAGGTTTGAACAATGCGGCCAGCCTTCGCCTGCTAAACCTTTTTCTGGATCTACAGACAGACAGGTTTGCAAGCCAGTTACAACCTCTGCAACTACTCCAGGATTTACAGATATACAGACTTCCCAACCAGCTACTCCCATTGTAACTGTTACAAGATGTACAGATACAAAATGTTCCAAACCAGCCTTAGTCACTCCAAATATTCCAAGATCTTCGGATACCCCATCATCCCCACCAGCCACATCCTCTATAACTATTCCAAAAGCTACGGATACACAATCCAGACCCGCCACACTTAGAGCATCTATTTCAAGAACTAAGGATACACACACTCCCAAGACATCTACCCCGACTGCAATTATTCCAAAGTCTACGGATAGACAATCCCAACCAACCCCACCTCCTGCGACTATTCCAAGACCTACCGACACACAAGTATCCGAGCTAAGCTCATCCACAGCGACTATTGCAAGATCTTCAGATACAATGGCATCCAGAACAGCCTCATCCACTGCTACTTTGCCAGAAGTTACGGATACACAAGCATCCAAGCAAGTCACACCGACTGAGAAAATTCCAAGATCTGCAGATAAACAAGCATCCAGAACATCCTCATCTACTGCTACTATTCAAGGAGCTACGGGTACACAAGCGTCCAATGCAACCACACCCACTGCGACCTTTTCAAGATCTGAGGATATTGAGAATGTCGAATCAAGTACACCCTCGGAAGCCGCATCAATATCTGTGGATACTCAGACAACCAAGCCAGCTTCATTAAGAGTAAACGTCCCTTTATCCTTGCATATAAACGATTCAAGTCCAACCAGATTATCTTTCCCTATAACTATGGATGTACAC
Organism: Nematostella vectensis; assembly: GCF_932526225.1. Lineage (NCBI taxonomy): Eukaryota > Metazoa > Cnidaria > Anthozoa > Actiniaria > Edwardsiidae > Nematostella > Nematostella vectensis. The sequence goes on from NC_064039.1 coordinate 12,489,775, forward strand.
CCAACGAAGACAACATCAGTCACTATTCCAATATCTGAGGATATGCAGACTTCCACGATAGCTAAGCAAACTTCAACCTTTCCAAGGTCTAATGATAAAGAAACGTCCAAGCAAGCGTCTGTGCTAACAAAATCCCAGGCATTGTCTTTGGACCCTAATGCGCCGGAATTCTCGTTCCAGACAAAAGCAGGTGCAGGCTCTATTCATGACGCTCAAGCAAACATCTTTAGTCCACCTCCTATTCCATGTGTTAGTGGAACGAAGCCTAAAGCGCGCCGAAAAGCTAGAGGTATGTACAACAGCGTTACTGTGACGCGAAATAGCATTGAGACAGCGATCTGGGAGATGAGAGATGCTGCAATCGATGGGAAGGATGGAAAGTGCTCAAAAAAGAGCTCAGTGACGAGCATTGGTTCAGAAACTGAACCAGCAGTCGATTATCCAGTGCGAAATTCACCATCTTTAGAACAGGCCAAATTAGACGCACAACTTTTAAGTTCGAGTGGTAAATGCGAGAAAACAAAGGATCACAAAAAGCAGAACGGACGAGCAAATACGCCAAGCAGAGTACCAAAAGAAAGTAAGATGCCAAGTAACGATCAGACCAGTGAACAGTCACCATCATCGAAGACCGAACCCTTTCATGAGAAGAAACCCTCATTAGACTATAAATCCAACCGAGATGAATCCTCGGACCCCCTGAAAATAAACCTTCAGGACGAAAGGCCCTCTCACAATCCTCAGAAAATAAATAAAGAAACGGGTAAGGCTGTCCAGATTGAGTGTACTATAAACAAAGAGTTCGATTCACCTTCAGTGGAAGTCAAATCCCCCCAAGCGTCGAAGAAGGAAGCTCGTAGACAATTGTGCTTCAACGGCAATGATACAAAGGCGGGCCCTGTCGGTAAAAAAACTGGACCTTTATTTGAAGGTAAAGAAGAATCTCGTTCTTTTTGCAACAGCTCAAAACAATCTGACCTTTCTCCAAAGAATACACTAAAGCAAGCTGGCCCTTCCCAGCTTGAAAGTCCAAAGCAATGTATCTCTCCTCCAAAGAACACTCTAAGGCAAGTTTGCCCTTCCCAGCTCGAAAGTCCAAAGCAATGTATCTCTCCTCCAAAGAACACTCTAAAGCAAGTTTGCCCTTCCCAGCTCGAAAGTCCAAAGCAATCTGACCTTTCTCCAAAGAACACACTAAAGCAAGTTTGCCCTTCCCAGCTCGAAAGTCCAAAGCAATGTATCTCTCCTCCAAAGAACACTCTAAAGCAAGTTTGCCCTTCCCAGCTCGAAAGTCCAAAGCAATCTGACCTTTCTCCAAAGAACACACTAAAGCAAGCTGGTCCTTCCCAGCTCGAAAGTCCAGAGCCATGTGTCACTCCTCCAAAGAACACTCTAAAGCAAGTTGGCACTTCCCATCTCGAAAGTCCAAAGCAAGCTGACTCCCGGTTTGAAAGTCCAAAACAATCCGATCCCCCTCCAATGAATACTCTAAAGCAAGCTGGTACTCGTCAACTTGAAAGTTCAAAGAAAGGGTTCCCTTCTCCAAATAATACTATAAACCAAGCTGCCTCTTCTTATCCTCATAGTCCAAAGCACCCTTTCCCTTCTCCTAAGAATATTTCAAAGCAAACTGCCCCTTCTTGTCTTGACAGTCCGAAGCAAGCTGCTGCCCAATCGAAGAATAGCCCAATGAAAATCGATAAGGGGAGTGGCTCATCAGGAAGTGACAGTCCAAATTCCACGCTTCAAAAGAAGAGCTTTAAATCTAAGGGTGGCATCAATCTGAGAAAGAGCATTAATTGCTGCTGTGAGGTCACGTGTGAATACTGTGTACCTTTGTGTGAGTGGGATAAGGTTGTAGCCCAACAAAGAAAGAGGCGTTAGAACAGTCTATGTTATCTGCCAAATGTTTTAAAATCCTTAGTTATAAATGCACGGGAGTAGTCTTAATATTCTTGGTTGTTCAGTTCTTTTTTTACTTCTGAAGTTGAGAATACTCGCTTTTCTGATTTTACATTAAAGAATTGTATTTATATAGCTGCGACTCCTATTGGATTTGTCCTAAGGCCTCAATTTGTACGTATTTCACACAATTTTACAAAAGTAATTCAGAATCCTTGTTATATCTACGTTAGTCAATCTATAAGAGACAATAATGTATTTCTTTCGCAAATATACTTGTACTTCGACGTGTGCTACCTTGACCACGCGTACACGGTGCACGCACCCCTCCCCCTCCCCTTGGCCGCCAAAAAGGGGGTCCATTTCCGCATGTTTTATTGAAGGGTCGTCAAATACTATTCTTTTTATATCATGCCTATGACTGCGCACCCCGAACCAATTCTGTGGACGCGTCTGAGAACGAGCAACGATATTTTTAGTATTGTTGCCGGAAATTAAAGCTGGAAAAAGTATTTACGAAAATATGCAACTGAGACTTCCGAATCTAAAAAGAACCTTGATTCTTTCTGCCTAAACGGTACACATTTAGGAGCTTCAACTATGAACTGGAAATAATTTATCTGCTGGAGTGTGCTTGAACCCGCCTGTTTTGTCTCCGACCTGTAGCAGCAGCTAAAGCTCATAAAGGTTCACATTTTAAATTTAGCGCTCCCATAAAAAGTCCTGAGTCCATGCATGGAGCTAGAAGTCGATAAAAGTTCTATCTCCATGGTACAGGGCAGCCCCTCGTCATACTGAACCGTCCAAAAGACGTCTATATAAATCTTTCACTAGAAGCCGTTGTCGACACAATACAATGGATTTGCTAGTTTTGCGAACAGATGGTAGTTGTGGCGCGGTCTACCTTTTTTCTCTTTTGGTCGTTTTGAGACTGGTGCCGAAGTGGTTTCATTGAACGATAACATGGCCGACTCGAATAGAAATGTGTAGTATCTTTCCATATATTCATGCATTCAACAAAGATTCTGCAGAAATACACACGAAGATATAAAAGCAAGGTTTCTTAAGCGTTTTATGCAGTTTTTACGGGTTTCTGTGCTGTGGGTAAAGCGTACTAAAAACTTTCTCTCAAAAGGACGGCTTCCTGTTGTTACACGTGTATCTAAATTCTGCAAAAAAGCAAACCCCGGAGAAATGTCAGCTAAGAATCTACCATCTTGGAATCAACCTCAAGGCCATGGTGAACTTAAGCTTTATAATAGCTTGACTCGAGAAAAGGTATGAGACACAGGCTGATTTGTTGTGTTGTAGCATGAGAAGTAAAATTCTGGGCTGATGCAATAACATATTTTATAAGCCACAGGTTGCCCAAGCTCTCTATTGTCTGTATTTATATTGCAGTTAACATTGCACCATGGTTGTACGAAAACATGAAATGGAAAAATAACTTCACAAAAAGAAAAAAAATGTTCTTTATTTAAGTTTACATTTTGAAAGAAAACAGGCATGAAAATAAGCAATATATACATACACTCTTGTTTTATTTATAAGAGCCTCCTGGCTGAGATTTCACCAAATTTTAAGAACATGCCAAGGCTCAGATAGTAGCAAAATATTGCTTTTTAGTCTTACATGTTCTAAAATGCAGTGTTAATTTGTGTTTATTAATAACATGATCATTTGTGTAATTCTCCTAATAATAATTCATTGGATACTATATTTTATAAGCACTAATAAGAACATTTTCAGCCTTAAAATGCTCCAAAAATAAGAATGGCCCAGCCTCAACTGAAAAATTAGACATTCTTATAAAAAAAGATTATAATAAAGTAAATACTAGACTAAACAACATTTTTCTTTCCAGTTCAGGCAATTTTTTTTATTTTTCGTTTTATGTTTCTTGTGCAATATTTACCATAAGGCCATAAAAATTATTTCATTTCTGGTTGTGATTTCTTCCTCAGGAGCATGTGGTTGGTTTTATTTTTCTATTTTCTTCTAATCTCAAATTTAGGCACTATTGACACACTTGTTAGTGCAGTGAAAGGGTTTGCTGAACATAATTTTCAATATGCCTCGATTGGATGTCCATAGCTGTCAACCCTCCTGCATTAGGCAGGAGTCTCAAGATTTTGAACCTTTTCCAAGCCTAATTTTCTTTAAAATATCCATACATTTACTGTCTTCTCCCTCATTAGCTATCTTGGTACTTCTAATACATTCACTGTATTTTCTCAAGATTTTTCCTAAAATGAGGTTAACAGCTAAGGATGTCTATCTTTTGCCATGTTTTGTTATCAAAGATTTCAAACCTCAAAACTAACGTGATTATTTTTTTAGAAAAATTAAAAATATAAATTACAAATATATTGCATGTGGCAATTCTGGTTGTGGGTGGCAACCAGAAACATTTTTTATGTGGCCAAATGGGCTCATTTTAGTTAGTGCATCAGGGTCTTGTTCACTCACAGGGCACACAAGCTCATAGTAGTTAACATGTTACACAGCATAACCAGGACACAGGGTAACTGTGTGTAATGAGAGGATGTTTAATATTATGAGCTTGGGTGCCCTGTGGCCACCCACCACAGGGTAGCAGCTCAGGGTACACAATGAAACAACTTGACCAGGATTTTTTAAGTAGAGAGGATCCAAGTATTTAGTAGAAAGGATTCTATGGTGTGATAACCAGAATTTAGTCCTAAAAAAATCCTGTTCCTCCTACACTTGTTCCCCCCAAGGGCTTTCTCTTCCTAGCAAATAAGAGATATAGACCGACTTTCTCTTTCTAGCAAACAAGAGATATAGACTTACTTTTCCTTTCTTGCAAACAAGAGATATAGACTGAAATATTTGAAAACATTTTAAAGAGTTTGTGTTTTTTTATCCAGAACCTGTTTATCCCTTCAAATGGCCGTCGTGTCACTTGGTACAGTTGTGGACCAACTGTTTATGATGCGTCTCATATGGGTCATGCTCGATCTTACATCACCTTTGACATTGTACGCAGAGTGTTGCAGTCTTACTTCAACTATGATGTGTTTTGTGTAATGAATGTAACAGACATAGATGATAAGGTATGTGATAATGCGTTGTGAATGCTATGAAAGCAGTACTCTAAAAACATAAAGTGCTTGTGAAAGTAATTTTGAATGCTGTGAAATCATACAGTGCTTAAGTGCTAGAAAAATGTTATGAATGCTGTGTAAAATGCCACCACAGTCTGAAATTTGTCAAAAAACCTCATGTTTTTTTTTCTTTTGGTCTCTATAACTTTTCACAAGGTTTAAGGCAACCTTGAATAATTTAAGTAGAATTGTATATATATGAAATATTTGTAAAAGAACTCTTTAGATTATAATTTCGTCAATAAAAAATGTATTGAATGCTTTCTTTTGACTTTTTTCAGATCATCCATAGAGCAAGAAGAAACCACCTCCAGGAGAAATATCGAGAAGAAAATAGTGACCCTAAAAAAATTCTGTCAGATATTCAAGTAGCTTTGCAGCCTTATGTGAAAAAGATGGAGGATACGAAAGATGAAGACAAGAAAAATATGTTTATTAAGATCATTGAAAAGGTGCAATCAACATGTGGAAAACTTGAGGCACTGCTACAGAAAGGGAAAGCTGATGATGTTCAAGCTGTTACACAGGTACATTTAATGCACAGTTACCAGGGTTTTACCAATAACTTCACAGATTTGCTACCCAATTAAAAAAAACATATTTTAGATAAAGAAACCTGTCACCTTGTACTGTATAGCAATTTTTAAAGCTTTACGCCAGTGTGGGAGCTGCTAATGTCATCACACAGAAAACAAAAATAAATATCAAGGTATAATTTGAATGTGAGGTTAGCTGAATAAAAAAGCTTTCAGCTTCAGCTAGGTTGATTACCCTTGATCTCCTTGATTAGCTTTTTTTTTATATGGTAAGAGAGTTATGTGTCACACACAACGATATAGACTTTTCTGTTGGTGCGTAGGCCCATGGCCTGTGACGAACGTTTTTGCTTACATACACCAGCTGGACTTTGAGAATCTTGGTATTTTTGTAAAGAGTGATGATAAATGCACCAAACTGTATAGTATAAGTACACTATAAGTATAGTAAAAGTTTCATCTAGATTTTTAGGTGAAGTTGCAGGATACTGGTCCACTTAAAGCCGCATTGTCACCAGTTTACTTCCGGTCAATTACGTAACAACCTCCGATAATTTTTAACGGAAAACGCGAAAAGTATTTCAAAATATTGAAAGTAGTGTGTATATTGCAAGTTTCTTCGAGGATGTGATCGATAATTTAGAGCGGATGGCCTGTTGAATATCTCGGATTCTAATAGATTCTTTTGTCTTTTAACGGTTGAGGTTTCCGTCGGACCTCCGGAAGTAAACTGGTGACAATGCGGCTTTAATGTACAGTATGAAAAGCAGTTGTCCAAGAAGACATTGTACATGTACGTGCACATGATGTATTGTACATATGTATAATTTGCATGATACTTTTACTGCTGCCATAAAAAATGGTATTTAACCATCCTCTTGTTGTTTTTGTCAGGAGCTATTAGCTGATGCATCAGATCCCCTGTCAGCTTGGCTAGATTCCAAGGTATCTTGAATATAAATGGTTGGATACAAATATAGAGCTAGTCAAGTTTCACTCAGCAGATAACTGAGAAATCCCATTTCATATTTTACATTTTTATACATTCAATATTTATGTAAAGAAAGCTGTTAACAGAAATGTTGGGTTATCTGGAAATATATATATGTATAAGGTGTCTTGTTTTTGACAATGTTTGCCTAATATCTTTTAAAAGCATGGCTCTGATGTGACAGACCACAGAATCTTTGCCAAACTTACAGAGTTCTGGGAACAAGAATACCACAAAGACATGGCTGCTCTGAATGTAAGAATATTTATAACATATTCTCCTTGCCTATATTACTTATTTTTTTTTTAACCATTAAATTTTTCGAGAACCAATTTTATTTTCATTTCATGAAATATTTTGTTGTTCAATTCAACTTTAATAGGCTAATGTTACATAAGCTCTCATAACTTCCATATAATATTTGCGAACTGAAAGAAAAAAACTAGAGGACCTGAAAATCCATTATTCTGCACACCCATGCTGATATTGCTAGTGGGTTTAAATAAATGTAGGATGAACTGACTTCTAAACTACCATGATAGTAAATAATTTATTTTGATTGTATTGACTAATTCTTTGGCTAGGTCCTGCCTGCAGATATCCTGACCAACATTACAGAATATGTGCCAGAAGTGGTGACCTTTATTGAGAAAGTCATAGCAAATGGATATGCGTAAGTGCTGTAAGGCAGAGTCTTGCATGACGACACAGTGCATCAAGGGAGCATGCTAAAAAACTTGTCTTCAGCATGTTTTGCATGTTTATTTTGCACATTTTTATCCAAAAAGTACAGAGTATGAATTGATTTTGCATCTTCTTCATTTTCATTTCTAGATTCCTGTTATGCTGACAAATTTGTGATATCAACTTTCTGAGTAAGGGAGGGAAGGGTCTTTCTAGCCTATGTGTAGCCGCTGTCTCGCAAAAATATCCTCTCGTAGCATTTACTCAACAGCGATAATCATGTTCCATGACGCCATTGTAATAAATTTGAATAAACTAATTTTGACAGCTGTGCATGGGTTTTCTCTTATTCAGCCCACGAAACACGTCCAGGTTTTGTCCTGCAAAACAAACATTCCAACAACGCCCTATAATGCTGCTACTTTCCAAGTGCACATTCCTTCATTTAATTCTGCCAATTTACACCTGCATTCTTTGTAAGAATTTGTAAGGTAATTGAAAAAGATTATGAATGGTATGTCGTGGATAGGTTTTCCTGCTAAAGCCATGACGTCACTGAACACAATTATCGCCACCGTTGTGTAGACGCTACGGTGGCGATGAGAGGAGTCAGCGGCTACAGGTTGGCTAGGGTCTTTCTTGTGAAGCAAACAAAAACTTTACAAATGTTATGCATTAAAGTGATTAAAAACTGTGTACCTATAGTATGCGGCTAGTGGCCAGCTAGAAGCTCTGACATATTGATTATTGATTAATTGAACTGTTTCTCTTGTTCCTGATTGTATATTATTTTGCATATTCCAGATATGAGTCTAATGGCTCAGTTTATTTCGACACCATCAAATTTGGATCTAGTGAGAAGCATAGCTACGCTAGACTTGTGCCGGAGGCTGTTGGCGACTTGGATGCATTAGCAGAAGGAGAAGGTAGACATCTGCAAATAAGCACTTAACATTTACATTTTAAAAAAAATTTAGACACAATGGTTTCCATGGGTACATTTATTTATATGTAAAAAACCCAAAAGGTACATTATAGATTTCCCTAAAAGGATAGCCATAATTATAAATTTTTTGCCTTTTTGCAGGGGAACTAAGCCAGAATCTGGGTGAAAAGCGTTCTGAAAGGGATTTTGCTCTTTGGAAAGCAAGCAAGCAAGGAGAACCTTCATGGGAATCTCCCTGGGGCAAGGTGAGAATGCACAAATTTATTTGTATTAGCATAGGGGTGCACATAGCAAGGATAAGCTTGGGGTGCGCAGGAACAGAAGTCACATATAAGAATCTTAACATTTGGCTTTTCTTCATTTGAAAACATGCAGGGGGTGCATTGAACCCCCTACAACAGCAAAAAAGTCCACTTCTGGTAGGCAATATATGTCCTATTTGTAGAAAAAAACTTATAAAGTGAAGCGAATTAGATTAAAAAAAGAATTCTAAATCACGCTGGTGTGTCATAAATCTAAAAGTCAAACTTTTTTGTAGCCAAATCCAATAATAAACGTCTCGTGAAAATACTGGAATGGCATTAAGAACTTACTTTTTTGTTCTTTTGGGGGTGGTTAGATTTTTATCAGAAAACTCCCTCTCTCCCCACCCTCTCGGAAAAATTAGGTCCACTTTTTAGATTCCCCACTCCCCAAAAATATTCTTGGTACGGGTCTAAAGATCCCTTTAGGGTGGTCAAGGGGGATCATCCTGCTGCTATGTGCCTGATTGAGGTTTTACAAGAAACTGAAAGAACTTATGACATACCTTATTGCTTTAGGTTTTACAACAGTAAGAACTTTGTTAATATCTACCATTATTCAATTTATTAACACAGTTGACACCAGAAATCCATTAAAAGCTTAGATCAATGATTCTTGCATAATATGGAGTCATTGTGTACCTAAGTAGAAGCAACACAGGCTCCTTTAGAAACAGGCTTGCCGTGCAATATGTGACAGTTCACAAGAAAACCAAACATGGTTTTATTTGCATACAGTTTTAATCCGTTTCGCGAGTGCAAAGTTTCTGTTATGTGAGCGTGAACTTTCCGTTCAGCAAGAGCAAGCTTTCCTCAACATGTATATAGACAGATTATGTCTATTTGTGTTTTAAACTCTATCCAACATTGGTCATTCCTGCTCAAGGGCTATTCCCACATTGTTTTTTTTTCTGTTTCCTTGCATTGTACTGAACAGATTCTGTTTCTAGGGGAGACCAGGCTGGCATGTTGAGTGTTCTGTGATGGCAAGGTGAGAATAGAATAGCAGGGCTGTAGCAGGGTTTGGGGCACTGGGGGCATTGCCCCCCCCCCCCCCCCCCCAATATTACCTGGCATGCTACGGCTCTGAAAATGAATGGATATTTTCACAGAAAAGCAAGCTCCAATTGACAATTTGTTTGAACTGGACTAATGTTGTGATAACATGGTAATCTTCTTATTTGCAGTGATGTTCTTGGATCCAATATTGATATTCACACCGGAGGTGTAGATCTGAAGTTTCCTCACCACGACAATGAATTAGCCCAATCTGAAGTGAGTTCCATCACTATGAGATTACCTTTACTCTTTGTTTTTTCTCATCTTTTCTTTTTCATCTCATAGGCTCATTTCTGTGTCAGTCAGTGGGTCAACTATTTTCTTCATGCTGGGCACTTGACAATAGAGGGGTGCAAAATGTCTAAATCTCTAAAGAATTTCATCACTATCAAGGTGAGTGATTATTGCCTTTACACCCTTGTATGAAACACTCTGTAGAAAAACCTGAATAGTTATAAAAAACTCAGCTATGTTACATGAGCCTTTTGAGGAATAGGGGATGGAACTCTGCCTCTGGGTTAACCTCTGGAGAAAAGGAGGACGCTAGAAGTCTTTTCTTTATTTCAGCAAGCTTTAAAGAGAAACTCATCGCGTCAGATAAGGCTTGCATTTCTGTTACACACATGGAATGCAACACTGGACTACAGCCAGAATGTGATCAGGGAGGCTGAACAAGTGGAAAAACTATTTAATGTGAGTATAACAGTCCTGTAAATTAACAAGTCATTTTTGGATTTCTTCTGTTCTGTGTTGAGTCTTTTTAAATTTGATAAGTTGATCCAGAAAACTTTTGCAACAATTTCCATCTCTTGTTAAACCTAATAGTCTCAATGTGCTACTGAGCACATTAGGCACTGCCGGAAATCAAGCCATATTGATTCAATTTGAGCAAACATGTTTATGCCTTGTTTATCCGGAAAAGCCTTAAGTGGGTGTTTATGAGGTGCTTTTTGAAACACTTACATTTCAATCATTAGTTGAATATACCCCTATTTAAAATTAGGTTGCACTCAGAAAATCTTTGTTTCATAACCCTCAGTGCTCCATGGGTATAAAAAATAAATAATAAAAAGACAAGCGTAAAAATAAAGACATACAGGTCAAACTTTAAAGCTGTAATATTGTCACCCATGAACCACTGCTGTTTGTGACACATGGATTCTCTAGTGCAACCTTATTTATATGGTTGTAAAAAACATATTGCATTTTGAACATGTTTGCTTCAAAAATGCTTTTGTATTTATTTATGTTCTGTGTTTTGAAAAGTGATGTTTGTGTCTCAGGGTTTTTTTTTGGCTGTGAAAGACATTTTGAGAAAGCCTGAAGTTAAGGCTCCTGGTTCTCACAACTACCATGAGCTGGAAAAAGACCTTCAGAGCAAGTCAGTACTCCTATTGTATCATAGCTTGCATATCACATACAGTACAGAATATACATTTTTTAAGAGTCCTGATAAATATCTTAGGATGTGTGTAGACAAGGTGTAGTTTAATTTGTTTATTCCCCTCTTGTATCACACATTGCCTTCCTTGCAAGATAACATACCTACAACTTAGACAAAGTCTTTAAGAAAAAAAAATGTATTCTTTAAATACTTCCAAACATCTTTTCAGGTTCCATGAAAAGAAAGATGGTGTTCACCAGGCACTCTGCGGTAAGAAACAGAGATACTGTAATAGTGACAATGATGAAAACAAAAACATTGAATTAAGCTGCCCAAACTTATTGTATTTACGCCATTTTTTAAGAAAAAAATAATAATCAGCTGCAGACACCTCACAGAAAAAAAAAATCAAAATTAAACATTAGAAAAAGATAATAACTGCTAATCACAGAACCAGTGCACTGAGCTCTGTAACATTGCCAAAGTTTGGTTGTATTGTACATCCTTGATTACACTTAAATAACAATGAACCAGGGAGGGTAGTGCAACTGCATTGGCCTGTAACTCAAACTTCATGGACACTGCAGGGCAAACAGGCATAGATAGAGTGAGCCGCCCTCACTCCCTCTGTGTGACCAGTATGGTGTATATGGAATAGTGGACAGAACTTTGTAATAGACAAAGTCTAGCTGGAATGATGACTGAGACCAGACACAGGCTTTCATGAACTGAGGTGGACAAGAAGTTGGCTCTAACTCCAATAGCTCTTGAAAATCCTTGTTGTCTGACCAACTGATTGATTCTCTTTGTGGAAAAGAAAATCGGGAATAAATCAGAAATATAAATCACAGATTTTACCTGATTTGTATTGCAATTAAAGAGAACAGCAGCAGCAACTACTTTCCAAGCAACATATATAAATGACATTAATGAGTAAATGAAACAGCAACAATAATGTCCAGATATGTTTTTTATTTTTTGTTTGTTTCTCACATGATGACAATTGCTGTATTTCAGATTCTATCGACACTCCTGGTGCACTTCGGCACATGCAGGACCTGGTTAAACTCTCCAACATTTACATCAGCAACAAGAAGCAAAGGAATGAATCTGCAAACAAGCAGTTGCTTGAGGGTGTTGCAAAATACATCACACAGATGCTCAAGGTGAACCTAATTTTGCCATACAAAAAATGATAATAAAGATAGCTTGCGTAGCCAGCTCTGTTTCCTTTGAGATCAGCCCAGGAATCGAGACATCACTATATTTGTTTTGCTCCTTTTTGTAGATATTTGGAGCAAACGAAGGCGTGCAGCTCATTGGCTTTGGCTCAGCAGTCCAGCAATCTGGAGGAAATGTAAGGGTCTGCCTCTTTTTGAGTTCTAAAACAAATAATTAACAATTTACCTCTCAAACTATTGAAAACCGTTGTGATGGCTAATGCGAAAAAATTCCTTGAGTTATTTAGCATAATATTGTGCAAGCCTGTACCCAGGGTGTGCATTCGCACCTCCCACAACAGCAGGGAGTCCGGTTTGCAATAGACCTATAAAGCATAAGCGAGTAAGATAAAAAGGCATTCCTAGATCACTCTGTTATAACATAAATCTATAAAAACAAAAAATCTTAACTTTTTTGTAGCCAAATCCGATAATAAACAGATAGAAAATGCATTTCCTCCAGCACCCCACTACCCCCCACCCTGGATAAATTAGGTCAACTTTTTCGAATTTCGCACCCCCCCCCCCCCCTTCCCCCCATGGTAACATGCCTTGTCACTGGTAACCCGTATCACCAAAATATTATCCTAAACAAACTGGCACTGGAACATTTTAGGGGTGTCACATCTCAGGGTGTGTACACTGATTATACACGTATCAGTTTTTCTTGGTTGCACACATTTTCTGTGATACAGAAGAAAGTGTAATTTGACTCTTTTGACTCACCTTTATACAGCAAGAGGAGGTGGCCTTGCCATATGTACAACTACTAGCTGACTTCAGGGAGGACATCAGGGCAATCGCCCGAGAGGAAAAAGGTACAATAACTTTATTGCATGTCTTTTTTGTTACCAGGAGACATTTGTTGATTCCTAATATTGGGTGTACTCCACCTTTATTCTAGATTAATGATAAGGCTATGAAATTCAAAGACTTTGCAATTTACTGTACTTTTAAGTAGATATGCTTAAAAGGTGTCCATTCATTCATTTATTCATTCAGTCAGTCTCTAAGGGATCCACATACAGTTGATGTTCCCAGTCAATACAAAGTCATAATGTACTGCTTGATGCAGTTTACTTTTAATGTGTGAGTGGATGTTACCATTTTGGCACTGAAGAATACAAAAGATCATTTTATTACGTCCTACTGTTAGGATAGCAAAGAGTCAATCATGCTAGCAGCCAATTTGAGACTTCTGTGTGATTACTTTTTATTTGTTCTATATTGTTCCCTAGTTCCACGGATCCTAAAAGCTTGTGATGACCTGAGAGACAACAAATTGGTCGATGTTGGAGTTCTGCTTGAGGACCAAGAAGGTAGCCCATAAGACATGACAGAAAAACCTGGAAAACACGCAATTCCAGATATAGAGAGAAGACACTTGTCTTACAATGTCTACAATGGCTATAGATTCCTTGTTCTACAAACTGATTTTCGAAACACAAATAACGTGAGGCCTTGTGCATATAACCAAGTTTTGTTTTTTTAAGATAATTTTTCCTTGATCATCATTGCCCTGTGCATCGGTTCAGGGACGAAAAGCTCAAATTTCAATGACACTTTACAAAAAGTCGCATCAATTTAAAAAAGTCGCACTTGACATTTTGTTTGTTATAAGTACTAAGTACTCAGAGAAATTCTCCACCTTATTCGATGTGATATGGGCTTATTTGAAGCGTCACGTTTTTCCGTCATGTCAGCCCATAATATCATTCTGTCTGGTTGTTTGTTTTGTGTCTAGCAACATTGTCTTTATTCTAAGTAGGATTAAATAGGCCTACGTGACCTTGAAGAAATAAGAAATGTTAATATCAGTTATAAGGTTTTTGCTTTTTTACATAGGTGACCAGAAAGCAGTTATCAAGTTTGTTGATCGAGAAACCTTGCTGAAGGAGAGACAACAGAAGCTAGAGGTATTATTCATTTATACCCATCTATGCTATACATATGAGATACAGGTATTATACATTTATACCCATAATGCTATACACATGAAATAGAGGTATTATACATTTATACCCCTATATTTTTTCCATATAAGATAGAGGTATTATACATTTATACTCCTATATGTTTTTCACATAAGATATAGGTATTATACAAAAATAACCCTATATGCTATACACATGAAATAGAGGTATTATACATCTATACCCCTATATTTTTTCCACATAAGATAGAGGTATTATTCATTTACACCCATACTGTACACATGAGATACAGGTATTATACATTTATACCCCTATATGCTATACACATGAGATGGAGGTATTATACATTTATACCCCGATATGCTATATACATGAGATAGAGGTATTATACATTTATACCCCTATATGCTGTACACATGAGATGGAGGTATTATACATTTGTACCCCTCTATGCTATACATATGAGATACAGGTATTATACATTCATACCCCTATATGCTATACACATGAAATAGAGGTATTATACGTTTGTACCCCTATATGCTGAACACATGAGATAGAGGTATTATACATTTATACCCCTATATGCTATAAACACGAGATAGAGGTAATATACATTTATACCCCCATATGCTGTACACATGAGATAGAGGTATTATACATTTATACTCCTATATGCTGTACACATGAGATATAGGTATTATACATTTATACCCCTATATGCTGTACAAATGAGATAGAGGTGTTATACATTTGTACCCCCATATGTTTTCCACGTAAGATAGAGGTATTATACATTTACACCCCAATATGTTGTACACATGAGATAGAGGTATTATACATTTGTAACCCCATATGTAGTACACATAAGATGGAGTTATGGTACATTTGTACGCCCATATCTTGTACACCCAAGAGGTATTATACAATTGTAACCTATATGTTGGGCACATAAAATTGGGGTATTATACAACCCTTATATGTTCTATATAATATAATTTTTCATGTTCATCCACTCGTGATATGCTTCTGTTTGTGTGTTTTGAGGGTTACACTACAGACGGATATACCTACCTATATATGCTGGCCGAATATCCTAGTGGCACTGGTTAGGGGTTGTCATTTATTTCGACATTTTTTTCAGGAACAAGCAAAGAAGCAGCGTCAGAAGGAGGAGGCGAAGCGGAAACAAGAAGAGGAGAAGGCCGCCAAAGAAGCCAAGGCGCGCATCCCGCCATGGGACATGTTCAAACAGGAGAAGGATAAATATTCAGCCTTTGATGAACAGGTACATCTAATGACCACACCCATGTGCATCTTTGCACCCTCGCTCCTACACCCATTAAAGTCAAAAGGGGTAAAAGCCAAGAATGAATTTTCCTAAAGTGTTTGTGTTTTTTTTTGTCGTGTGTTTCACGAAAAAAACTGCAAGTCGCAACCGCGTTTTTTTACGTGTGACATTCCCTACATTTTGCATTATTTTTTATCAGTGCGCAGCAAAAATCTTAACGTGTGACATGATGCATGTAGAGAGTGACATGACGCTTGTGATTTGTGACATGACGTGTGTAACAAGTGATATAATGCTTGTAACAAGTGACATGATTCGTGTAACGAGTGACGTGACCCGTGTAACGAGTGACGTGACCCGTGTAACGAGTGACATGACGCGTGTAACGAGTGACATGACGCGTGTAACGAGTGACATGACGCATGTAACGAGTGACGTGACGCGTGTAACGAGTGACATGACGCATGTAACGAGTGACGTGACGCATGTAACGAGTGACGTGACGCGTGTGACGATGTCTCGACGCGTGTAACGAGTGACATGATGCGTGTAATGAGTTACATGAAGCGTGTAAGATGTGACATTGTTTTAGTTGCAACCAAAATTGAATTATGATGCCCAGATGAAACGAAGCCTAGTTTTCTTTCCTATGAAATCCTCATTTGGTCGTCTCTTCTTAGATATCATTTTGTTAGAAAAGGATTTATCTAGCAATGCAAGCAAAAACGTGCATTCATGGTATTTTAAAGTTCTTACATTTTTCATTGAATCGGGTCGTTAAATTATTAACGATTATGATGACTCTTCTCCGATTCTCAGTTTATGTGTGTTGTTAAGGGAATCCCTACCCATGACGCATCAGGGGAGCCGATCAGTGGCAAACAAGTGAAGAAATTGAAGAAGCTCTACCAGCAACAA
This sequence comes from Nematostella vectensis, assembly GCF_932526225.1. Taxonomy (NCBI): domain Eukaryota; kingdom Metazoa; phylum Cnidaria; class Anthozoa; order Actiniaria; family Edwardsiidae; genus Nematostella; species Nematostella vectensis. The sequence continues at coordinate 12,506,070 of NC_064039.1, forward strand.
GAGAAGCTGTATAACACCGTCGGTCCTGGGGCGAGCGGAACCTCATAAAAATCGCCCCTTACAGCAAGTATAGAGCAAATGCGCGAGCCGTAATATGTTGTCGAAAGAATGACAACCTCAACAAATTAAAATTAAGTGCAATAAATGACAGTCCAACCACTGTACCACTGGAGTTATTTTCCCACCCTGGTACCACAGGGTAACTCTGCTATTTTCCCACCCTGGTACCCTGGGTTACTCTGCTCGTTTCCCACCCTGGTACCACTGGGTAACTCTGCTCGTTTCCCACCCTGGTACCACAAGGTAACTCTGCTATTTTCCCACCCTGGTACCCTGGGTAACTGCTATTTTCCCACCATGGTACCCTGGGTTACTCTGCTTGTTTCCCACCATGGTACCACTGGGTAACTCTGCTATTTTTCCACCCTGGTACCACTGGGTAACTCTGCTATTTTCTCACCCTGGTACCCTGGGTAACTCTGCTATTTACCACCCTTGTACCCTGGGTTACTCTGCTCGTTTCCCACCCTGGTACCCTGGGTTACTCTGCTCGTTTCCCACCCTGGTACCACTGGGTAACTCTGCTATTTTCCCACCCTGGTACCCCAAGGTTACTCTGCTATTTTCCACCCTGGTACCACTGGGTAACTCTGCTATTTCCCACCATGGTACCACTGGGTAACTCTGCTATTTTTCCACCCTGGTACCACTGGGTAACTCTGCTATTTTCTCACCCTGGTCCCCTTTGTAACTCTGCTATTTCCCACCCTGGTACCCTGGGTTACTCTGCTCGTTTCCCACCCTGGTACCACTGGGTAACTCTGCTCGTTTCCCACCCTGGTACCACAGGGTAATTCTGCTATTTTCCCACCCTGGTACCCTGGGTAACTCTGCTATTTTCCCACCCTGGTACTCTGGGTAACTCTGCTATTTTTCCACCCTGGTACCACTGGGTAACTGCTATTTTCCCACCCTGGTACCACTGGGTAACTCTGCTATTTTCCCACCCTAGTACCCTGGGTAACTCTGCTATTTCCCACCCTGGTACCCTGGGTTACTCTGCTCGTTTCCCACCCTGGTACCACTGGGTAACTCTGCTCGTTTCCCACCCTGGTACCACAGGGTAAATCTGTTATTTTCCCACCCTGGTACCCTGGGTAACTCTGCTATTTTCCCACCCTGGTTCCCTGGGTAACTCTGCTATTTTCCCACCCTGGTACTCTAGGTAACTTTGCTATTTTCCTACCCTGGTACCAAAGGGTAAAATCGAAAACAGTCCAAATGACATGCGGAATATCCCAAACTAATCAGTTCTACTTAATGACTTTGATCTTTCAGGGAAATACACTATTTGCAGTTTGTACTTTACGCATCGAGCGGATGGAAATTGATTAAAAATAGCACTTTTAGTTTCGCCATAGTTGCTATATGGTTTAATTCCAACGATGTTTTATAGAGCGAACTAGACAACTATAGCCTCCCGCATATAATCCATTTCAACGAAAATTATTAGCTTTTATTATTGTTATCACATTTCGGTGAAGTTAACTAATATATATATATATATATATAAAGTAATAGCTAGAAAATAATAAGTTTGAATTCAATTGATATTCTATAGATTATTAATTACAAACATTTCGTGATTTCGTGTCGTTAGCACCCCCCCCCCCCCCCCCCCCCCCCCCCCCCCCCCCCCCCCCCCCCCCCCCCCCCACACACACACACACACACACACACACACACAGTGGATTCTTGATCTAACCCTGACAAACGTGCAAGTGACGCTAAAACCGTGTTGCTTTCGCAAAACTCGCAAGTTTATTCAGATTTTTTGTCTCGGGTGAATAAAAAAGAATATCAGTTTTGCGAGATGTAAATTATTATTATTTTCTCCATTTTCATATCGGATTGCTCGGATAAACTTGTATCGGGATTTGTGATATATTCCGCGCTCTTTTCTTTCTCTTCCCCACCTAAACAGCGTGTTATAAGTGTTTAAGTAAATACTACGACGCGCCATGAATGTGTTTCCGTCATTATTATTTAACAGATCTATTTTTTAATGGCATGTTATTTATATGGCAAGATCCATTAGTTGATTTGTGAAATTTACATACATAACGAGTATTTTGTCCACCCTCAAGGCAGCTGTTAGAGGGCATTTACGTCCTTCTGGAGCTTTATTGAAGATAATCATTCTTTTCTCTACGAAAAATTATTCCTGATCTCATATGTTGTTAGTTTTAGACCTTAATTGATATACAGTCGTCGACGTGCATTTTGTGACTGGCAACAGATGCTGCTTTCTGTAATAAGGGGAAAAGATAAGCAGGAAAACTTGGTTTGCTTTATATTGTCGGTAATACCAAGACGTGGGACTGATGACCGACATGTATGGATTCCAACCTGAAGCCTTGGTTCTTATTCTTTATATAACTTTAATCTACGAACTCATAGATGGATTGAAAAGTTTGAAACGACTGAGTCAGCGAGAATCGCGCTACTTGTCTACGAGGGCCAATAATGCAAGAACCCGCACCGATGGTGGGAGAAACGCAGGTCAAAGGCAAATTACTCGACAATCTACTGCACGGCACTTTGTACAAATGCGACTTGTGGGAAGAGATTAATCCGTCCGAACATGACGGGAAAATGTCACAAAATCACCTTAAATAAGATTGATCCGTAAAACGTTAAAATTGTCAGAAAAAGGCAATTAACAACTAATATATTGGCAGGTATTTTTCCCTAGTCTCCCTAGATTTCTTACGATTCCATTCATAAGGTATGCTTTAGACGCATAGAGGCTGCTTAGATTCTTGGTCTGAAAGCGATGAATTTACGACCACAGTGTTTATTCATAGACATAGACATGATTTTCTTATACAACGTGTTTGACGTATTGCACCTGCTTTAGAAACGGATGGTGGGAACCACGTTTTGGACTTTTTTATCACAAAATTAGATACGCAGTGTCTACTTGCACGGCTTCCGGTAAAGGAGGAAAAAAAACTAGCTGCACGGCTGTCTCCCTTTTTCTCGGTTTTTAGCCTAAATAACAAGTTTCTGGCTTTGAAAAAATTCCACGATTATTAAGAACAGCCAAGAAATGTTTTTTTAGCTTGAATAGCTGTGAATTGAGGGACCAGCAAATGCTCGGCACAGAGTGAACGAAGCATGGAGTTCGACACCTCGTTTTCGCCATAACAGCTTTGCGAGGAGAAAAAAAGTAGATGCACTTCCCTTTTTTCTTTTTGGCATTAGGCTAAAATGAAAAGTTTTGACTTTAAAAACCTCCCACCGTTATTTAGGACCGTCAAACGATGGCTTCGAGCTTGAAAAAATTCGCAAAAAGGAGACATGCGAGTGCTCGGCACATAATGAACGATGCATGAAATGTCGAACTCCACGCTTTGTTCATACTTCGCCGAGCATTTGCAGGCCCTTGTTGCATAGCTTTTCAGGCTAAATATCGTCGCTTGGCTGTTCTAAATAATCGTGGAAGTGTTTCAAAGCCAGAAACATGTTATTTAGGCTAAAAATCGAGAAAACTGGAGACAGCCGTGCAGCTATTTTTTCCCTCCTTTACCGGAAGCCGTGCATGTAGACACAGCGGATTAGATAATATATCTGGCTTGCAGGGGTCTGCTATTAGGTGGCCACCTTCTATTAAGTCCCGCAATGTTCAGCCCACAGCCCCGAAAAAATGGAGAGGGATGGTGGCAAAACACTGCCTTCAATATTCTTTTTTTTTTTTTTTGGGGGGGGGGGGGGGGGGGGTGAGGGGTAACTTGTGCTAGCAAAGTGAAAAATACTTTAGACCGCGCAGGATTAGGTTTTACATGGCTTGATACCTAAAATCTAAACATCTCAATGCGAATTAGAAAGATGAGATTAGAAGATATTGAGGAACTGGTGTGGCTAAGCGAAGTTTACAGTGATGATAGAGGAAGTCCACGTCACGAAAAAACTAAAAACTTTTAGGACCTTCAAGGTGGCCTACGAATACAAAGATTATCTAACGCATATAAACAATATGTACAACACGGGATTTCCCCCACACAATTGTGGCTTAACAACCACAGTAGGGGACTTTCGCTAAGATTGATCACGTGAGAAATGACGGGGGGGGACTGGGGACTTTCATAGACACCGAAACGCGTTTCGCGTAGATTAATTGCTAATTATCAATCTACGTCGGGACCACTTCGCGTAAGATTAATAATTAGCAATCATTAATCTACGCAAAACACACCCCGCGTAGATAAATGATTAGCTATCATTAATCTACGGCGGGACTGGGGCCACATGTACATGTATAGAAACGAGAGCGCGAAGCGCACCCGCACCGCGCCTCCCAGCCTGCCGGAACGGCAAGCGCTTGCCGTTCCGGCGGCGGTATGCCCCCAGCGCGGCTCCGCGCGGTAACATGCGGGAACCTTGCAATTAGACCCCTGTCTGTCCTGTAGTATACCGAGCGTTCGAAGGATGAAGTGCGGAAAAGATTACTGCGGGTGGCTAAAAGTCGGCCATGCGAACACGTGCGGCCAGAGGTGCATGGACACCTACTGCAAGGTGCACCTCCAAAGGCTCCGTAAGGGCAGCCCCTTCCCCGTGCCGTGCAGGATCTGCGGTATAGGGACGCAGTCCCTATACCGCAGAGACTCGGTTGTGCCGCCCCTGCGGAGCGAATCGTGTAGGGCAGAGGATGCGTGGCATCGAGAGGCGCGCTCGGGAACGGTTCGCACCCTTCCTGTCTGGTACCGCAGCCCGCGATACGGGCAATTATAGACTGGGTGGCACAAGGCATACCCAAACACTCGTCCCGCCGGCTGCGATACGGGCAATTATAGACTGGGTGGCACAAGGCATCCCCAAACACTCGTCCTGCCGGCTGCGATACGGGCAATTAGAGACTGGGTGGCACAAGGCATACCCAAACACTCGTCCCGCCGGCTGCGATACGAGCAATTAGAGACTGGGTGCCACAAGGCTTACCCAAACACTCGTCCCGCCGGCTGCGATACGGGCAATTATAGACTGGGTGGCACAAGGCATCCCCAAACACTCGTCCTGCCGGCTGCGATACGGGCAATTAGAGACTGGGTGGCACAAGGCATACCCAAACACTCGTCCTGTCTTATACCGCAGGTCTGCGACACGGGCAATTAGAGACTGGGTGGCACAAGGCATACCCAAACATGGACGCTTACATAGAGGGGATTCTCATTAACATGCCTGACAAAGAGGCGTCCGCCGTACTGGCAGGGCTGGTCCAGAACATCCTGGACGAGGGCATCCCAGAGGATGCCAAGCGCAAGCTGCTTAAGCCGCTCATGCCGGCGAGCTCGCGGCCAGAGGAGGTCTGGCGTGAGTACGACCCTTTGCTGGGGCGGGAGGGCCCAGAGGGCTTAGACCCCGAGAAGTACTATTCTCTCTTCGTCGGCGGCGCCCATCTTCGGTTCCCAAGCGTGGATGCCACTCTTCGGGCCCAAGACATAAGCGCCGGTGTTTACCAGGAAATACGAGATCTTGGTGGAGCAGGTGTCATTGCTCTAAAGCCGGTTATGCGGGGGCCTGATATTAATGACGATGGCTCGGTGTGTTGGGTCTCGCACGAGCGAGAGTCTCTGCGGGCAAACGCAGTGTTGCCACCGGTGCTTGAGATGGTAGACCCCGACCGGCGTTACAGACTCTTTACGGTAGCTGGTAAGGCCCCCGCAGAGCCATTGGCGCCAATCACAGAGGAGGAAGGGCGCTCGGAGCACAAGATCGGTGGGTCATTAGTCAAAAGAGGGGACCAAATCGCAGTCGGCGCCCTGGAAGGCATCGATGCGTGAGATACGAGCTTCGCCCTTTACCTGAGCAAAATGGTGAGCCTGGGCCAATGTTTGAGCGAGAGGGGGTGACACCTTCGCTAACTGTGTTGTGAGTTATGTTGCCGACGTCTTGAGGAATCGCGGCACCTAGCGCTCCCTTGGTCACGCACAAAGGCAAACTGTACCGATCGGGACAGGACGGAGCGGCTATCGACAGGGCGTTTACAGACGAGACATTATATGATCCTCAATGGCTCGCTGATGATCACCCAGCCTACCAAGAGTACACCGAAGCTACGCACTCGATGGGCGGCGCAATAGGGTATCGCTTCAAGAAGTGGACCCAAAGAGAGAACATCAGGCCAACTTCTCTTAAATACAGGGACGTCTGGCGAGCGGCGCAGGTTGAGTCCAAAGTGTGGGATAGCAAGGAAAACTTAGGGGCGCAGCCTCATGCGCACATCGACATGCGTGCGGCGTACCTAGGATGCGAGGACAGTCTCTCCGGCGGCGCCTCGGACGCCATTAATTTGGTACTGGAATACGGCTTCCCTACGAACGTGTATCGTATCGCGGATGTTGTGGGACGGCCATTGAGCGAGGTTCTTAAACTATCCGGGGTCATTCAGCTGACCGAGTGGGAGTTCTCTGAGGCCTGCCACCCCTACACTTCCGGAAGGGTAGGGCAGCACTTGGAACAAAACGAGGGCTGGATCACCACGCCAGAGCTCAAGGACCTGTTAGACTCGGGTGACCTCGTCATGGCCAAGGCGAGGGAGGTGTTGTATAGCGTCGGAAAAAAGGACTCCATCAAGTTCCCCCACTCCATCGCGTGCCGCCCCGGCGGCGAAGACTCGCAGTACCCTGAGGGTCGAGATCTCGCTGTCCGTTTCGTAGGCAAGTGCGCTCGCCATGGCGACGAGTCCTCGATCGTAGTCCGCGACCGTGAAGAAGCCGCGTATCTGACAAACCTCCTTGCGGGCACCGACCACTTACTTAACTTCGAGCATGCCGACGGGGCTCATCTGATCCAATACAAAGACGGTGTCCGGCGCTCACAATGGTATCATATCAGGGCCTACGTCTTGGCGTACACAAACATAGCGTTGCGACGCATGTTGAGGCGGATCCCTCGCGAAGACGTCCTCCGAGTGTGCACAGATGCCATATACGCAAAGGCGGTGCCCAGTGGTGTAAAGGTCGTGGAGCGAAATCCGAAGTATGGAGAGTGGCGCCACAAGAAGCCTGGGTACGAGTGGCGACCCGAAGCGGCTTGGGGTCCGAAGAAGTCGGGGAGCTTGGCCAAGGAGCCAAGCACTGCGCCGAGTCTGCCGTGCGATCTAGTGGCCGCAACCTCTGCAAAGATGTATCTAGCAGGCCAAGGAGGATCGGGGGAGACCGAGTGGGCGGTGAGCATGTTCCGCGGGGGCAACGTTGTGGTGGTCACCCCCGAGAACGACCTCGTGCCAGGCAAAAGGGGTGAGAAGGTCGACGCGTACAAAGGCACGGTAGTCGAGGTTCCTCTCGACGCGGTCCTTAACGGGCTTCCCCTCGAGTGGAAATACGCGGGCTGGGGAACCGTCCACCGGGAGCAGGGCAAGACCATCCAGAACCCAAGACGTCTGTTTATCATAGACCACAGCTTAGAGGGCTGGATCACGAATGCTGTATACACCGGCATCTCCCGCGTGCGGCACGCCGACCAGATAGTCCGCGTGATTCCCCCCGATAACACCCCCGGTGCCTTGGTTCCCATAGGACTGCAGGCTACGCCTAGTGAAGAGCTCGCTATAGCGCGAATCAAGCGGTACGCTATAGACGACAGGCAAAAGGGTCGCACAAAGTACACGGGATTGCACCACGTTCTGACGGTAGACCACGTACTCGGCATGATTGCTGACGCGGAAAAGAAGTGCACGGTCTGTGGCACTCAGCTTCTGCTTCAGGGGTACACCAAGAGCCATCCCCAATGCTTCAGAATCGACCGGCTGGACGACAGTCAGGGTCACTACAAGTGGAATGTCAGACTCACGTGCCTTAGCTGCAATAGAAGGCACAAGCGCTGATCACGCTAGCGTGACGCTACGCAACTGCGAACGCGTGAAGCCGTGCTTAGAGTACGCCGTGTAATACAACACTGGCTGTCCGGGCTCCATGACGCTCTTTTTAATATTGGGTATGCCTTGCTTGTCCACCACGGGTCCGTCGCTCGCCGTCGGCCCTTGTCCTGGAGGTATTCCTCGTTTACGGCGATGTACACCTCCGTTCTAACCTCCAAGGGGACCTCTAGGGGAGGCTTTTCGGCTTTGAGAGGCACGCGCCTCAGCTTTATGGCGTCTTTAGGCGCAAAGCCAGTCATGCGAGTCTTCGTTGCGTTTATGTCCGAGATGAAGATTGGCAAAGCGGTAACCCACTCGCGGTTTGTTTTGCCGGATGCAAGCTCCTTCGAGTACTGCGCACGAAATAGGCGCTGTGCCAGCCAGCGATGGAAAGACTCGGCGAAAGCTTGGCTCCTGTGGTACCCTGGCTCAGCCCGTCGGACCTCCACCCCGTGGTCTGTTAGGAGCTTGGTAGTACACCCTTGAGCTCCGTGCCGTCATCAACCATGAGGACTTTAGGCCATGTGAGAGGTCCCTCTGCATAGATGTCAGCGAGTTCGCGGGAGACGACGGCCGCGCTCTTAGTCCTCAGTGGGCGGGCGGCTTTATATCGTGAAGCAACGTCAACGACAGTCAGGGCATACTTGTACCCGCGGTCGGTTGGCAAGAATAGCAGGTCCGACTGGTGGATACGGTTTGGTATCTGCTCCGAGAAGTGGGCGTAGGTAGTCGGAGGAGGGGGTGTGTGTGTGTAGCCCCCGAAGGGCTGCGAGCTTACCCACTTGCGCACTCGATCTATGGAGGCTGAGCCCTTGGGAAGTTTGGCATGCAGAGCGGTCACTCCCTGGAAGCCACCTTTGGCGTAGTATATAGGACGAAGGAACGCATCGAGTTCTTCGTCGGACATGCGCTTCGCCACCATTACGTGTCGGCAATATACTGCAACAGGTGTATTAGTCTCCAACAGGCGGTTGCCGTCTGATCGGGTAGTGCCGAGGCGGTCTTTCTGAGGTCGGTATGCCCTCGGAGAACGACATTGGCGAATCTCTTAACGCACCTGTCTGCGCGTCACAACTCGAGGCTTTGGTTGGCAATGTCACCAAAGCTACATAATCCACCCATCGACGGCACCTTCCGTGTCACTCGTTTAGCAGCGGCTGCTACCTCGTGCATAGCACTCCACAACTGGTCTGCAATCATCTTATACGTATACGCATACGTATACGCGCAGTATGGAAAAAGGCGGCCTGTTGATGATGTAGTCGGACACTAGGTCATTGTGAAGACCGACCACACTGTCTATCGGCAGCGCCATGCCTACTAGCTTGGTCGTAAGCGTCAGAAAGCTGTCTGCCAGGGCGTCTGTAGTCCGGCTGGCTAGAGCGGTCTCGCATCGCTTCTCGTACTTCCTCGCCTCCTCGGCGCTCATGCGTTTGACGTCGTTGTGAGTCAGGGCCTTGCCTACCATTTCTCTCGACCTCCCTGGGGCTACGAGAATCGCGAGTTTCTCCCTCGCGTCTTCTATCTCAGTTTGCTCACCTCTGGTAGCCGTCCCGGCTGGCTGCGTCGAGCAGCCCAGCGACTCGACGGCCGGGAGGCCGGCGGCGCCCCCCTCAAGAAGACTATCAAAATATTCGTCGCTCATCATGCACCCCTGCCGTGGCTAAGGTGCAACACGTGTGTACGTTTCACGTGCCTTGAGGGCGGTGTGATCGATGCGTATACGTATACGTATACGTGGGTGGTGGTTTACTGCGCTTACCCTTTAACTAGGGTGATGGTATAAGGGTGACGCAAGCAAAACTCTAACTTCGAGAACTTTTTTGTCTTGAGGGCCTTCATGTACTCTTTCATCTTCTCTTCTGAGAGCTCCGCGCCGTAGTCATGCAGGATAGCTTTCATGTCCACCTTGCTCGGCGTATAGAAGACCACCAAGGCCGCGATGTTCTCACGGAACGGCTTCGTGATGCTGGTGAGCTGCTGCGTGATCACCCACACGCTAATACCCACGTGGCGCGCGCTGAACGCCAAGTTGACGAGCTGGTCAGAGCGCCTCTTTACGTCTTTTGAGGCCGCACAGTCGTCGAGTATGATTAGCGTATTAGTGCCTTCGAATACGGCGGATGCAAACCTCAGCAGTATGTCGATCTGACCCGCTTCAGGTGTGACGACAAACAGACGATAGCCGCCCTCGCGAAAGCCGTCGTATGTTTTGTTGTAGACAAAGGTAGGGCACACGAGTACGATGTAGTCAAATTTGCCCCGAAAAGGGCCGCGCAGCCGGTCCACTATGAATCGGGTCTTCCCGCATGACGTCGGGCCCACGATGAGAGCGTTAAATGGGATGTTTTTCGGGTCCATACCGCGCTGCAGCGCTTCGCGCACTTCGTGTCTGTGCTCAGTATTGTATGGACTCTAGCTGTCCGTTCATAAGGTTCATTTGGGCGTCTGCCACCACAAACATGTGACAGTTTACGGTACCCGTGCCGCTCGCCGTGCATTTTATCTCGAGATGCACACCGTCGCGGGTGTTGACCAATCGGAGACCACCCCCATGGATAGCACTGTCGTCCGTCGTCCGAAGGTCGATCAACAGAGCAAACTTGTTATCGCCATAGAACGGCTCGGGGCTGACTGCCGGGGCGGCAGGCGCACCGCTGCGCCCCCCCGGGGAGGGGCGGACGAACCGCCTTTTCGCCTCCCTCCGGAAATTCGTTGGGCGCAGTCCCTGGCTGAGGACCTTGTTTGGCATGCCGTCGATTGTAACGCGAACGCTCTTGATGTCGGGGTACACGAACTTCTCAGAGTCGCGAGCCCCTGCCGTGTATGGCTCCACAAAGAGAAGCAACAGACCACTCATAGACCTTCGCGGCAGGTTGACACTCTCGTTGATTATGCTTTCCGTCCCTTTGCTAATCACGAAGGTCTTGTGGAGGTTCACTTGCTCGTAGAAGAACGTTGTGCCGTTTTGGTAGGCGGCGGCTGCTGACCGGGCGAGGTTTTCTTCCATCAGGCTTTCGTATTCCAGCTCTAGATTTTTGATGCCGTAGGATAATTTGGTAGCATCGCTCCCGACTACTACCTGGTCAACCGTTGCGAGCGTGATCTCGAAGAGCAGCGCCTCGGAGAGCGCCCTTGGGTGCAGTACGCCGTGGTCCGTCAGCAGAGAATGGTCTAGCGGCATGTTGTACTTCGCCCCGTGGGCGGCGTTTAGAGCGTTCTCCTTGGCGTTACTAGTCGCTTTATCGCCAGCCTTGGAGCGAAGCTTGCGCATGATTTCTGACTGTATGCCCTGCTCCAGGCGGTCCTCTCTCTCGACCTTGGACAGGTAAAGCTCCTCATACGTCTTAAAGACATCGTAGCGGTTGGTGTCCTGGAGCGTTTCTCCTGCAAACGTGATTTTCACGACGTTGTTCACCACGGTATTATTTGCTTGGCCTGAGATGGAGAGATCGAAACCGACCCTCAAGGAGCCAGGCACGAGCGTGACGCCTTCCGATAGCTTTGGGACCGCCACATATAGCGTCTCGCCGGGGGAGGCCGTCTACGGGTTGAGAGTGACCCGGTGAACAGTTCGCTCGGCTTTCAACCCCAGAGGAGTTCTGGGTGTTCGTTGGGGGTCAAGTTTATCGCTGACTGACATTCCTATTACGTATATTATATATATATATATATATATATATATATATATATATATATATATATATATATATATATATATATATATATATATATATATATATATATATATATATATATATATATATATATATACATAAAGTACGAAGCCGCGTGGCTATGGTGCGGACTGTTAGACATGTCTAATATAGCGTAGCACGAGTTATGCACACGCATTATGGATGATGTTGACATTGACATTGACGATGCCTTGCCGGGTGTGTCCGCCGATCGCGGAGCGGGGAACGACGAGACGGGAGAGTCGATCCCAATGACGAGCACGTCATGGCGTATGCGCGGCATGACCCGGACGCAAACGACCGCCGAAACCTCGTTCACCACAGAGGGTGCAGCGACAAGACTAGGTCTCCAGTCCCTCAGGGAGAAATACCCAGACCTTAACGAGAATCTGATACGGTTCCAGTCAGACCGTAGGAGAAAGACGCTAATACAGCTTCGCAACCTCGACAAAGGAGGTTGGACTAAACCAAGACAGCTGTTCAATAAGAACGGGGGCGTTCGACAGGACGTTGCAAAGCTGAAAGGCTTCAAGCTGGCGATGGGGTCTGTGGCTCCGTGGCAGAGATAGACGCGGTCATCCAGGAGAACACAGAACGAGTCCAAGAGCTGCAAGGGGCGGTAGGCACAGACAGGTTGTTAGAGGGAATAGACTAAGCCTTGTATCTTGATTTTCTTAAGCTTACTGGAAGGAGTTATTTTTTAATTCTACTGTTAAAAAGGGAAAGGCTATGAAAACAGTTTTTCGTTTCCAAGAATGTCATTTTGTGCATTTACTAAAGTATCACCATAGTTACCAGCCCTTCAAATATTACATCCCAGTATACCAATAGTGAGCCAAATGCCTGAAAATCTTTTTTCGACCACATTACAACAACTCTGTCATACCAAATTGCTTACTTATTAGCAAAGGCAATCATTTTCTAGGTTGTAGTATTGAAACTTATTTTTCAAACCTATTTTTTGCCATTTTGGTTAAGGCCGTTACGGCTTTTTGAGATTTTTATTCATACACATATATCTTCCAATAATATGCATAAAATGGTGTAATTTTATCTGTCTTTGTTATTGATTTAAAAAGTTGTGCCATTTTTTTTTTAAATTCATGTACAATCCAAGCATTGGTCCAGTTATCATAATGAGGCAATAATTTTTACCGATGATGTGATTATGTGGCATTCCGTCAATTTTTTGAGAACTATAATGATTGGTGTTATCATTTATGGTCCAACATCCCCACCTCAAATTGTTATTCAGTTTTAAGAAGAAGGTAAGTGTACTAGAAAGTATCAAAAAAGCAGTTTTTTATATATTTGTTACTATGCAAAGGGTGTCTGTTGCCATGGAAACTATTCACCCAATTATAATGGCACTGTTGGTGAGCTCAGGTCATGTGCATTTTTAATACAAGTTTGACACTGCTTGAGGGGTTTTTCAAAGAGTTAGATGATAATATTCTTTTTACTTGGATTTATTTGCCAAAATTCCACCACTACCCCCCTACCCCCCAAAAGTAAAATCTTGGTTGTCGGTTATAGCACGGGTTACTATGTCTACTGGGGGGGGGGGGGGGGGGGGGGTGCTACGAAAGTCAATTTCTAAGCAATTTTGGAGATTTAGCTCATGGACTAATAGAACCAAGGCACTCCCCCCTGTTTAGTTTTTCATATCAGCCGAAGCTCTGTGAGCGACCGCTCTCGTAAGCGACCAGCTCCGGTAACGATCACAAATCACCGATTGAATTGTCACACAAACTCTGTAATTCTAAGCTCTCGTAAGCGACCAACTTATCGGTGCGACCAGCTCCATTAACGACCACAATTTCAAACAACTGAGATTTTCTTTTATTTTTAAGCTCTCGTAAGCGACCACAATTGGCTTTACAACATCAGTCAACACCTGATAAACATCATATCCAACGCATGCTGAAATCACATATAAAGCGTAGTAGGCAACAATGTGGGCAACCAGTAGGTTTAATTTCAACCATGGGATTGACATTTCTTTTCTCCCGAAAATTTATAAATGCAAGGAATCTCTAGTCCATTGCCAACTCCACGATTTATCCTTTTTCCAGTTACAATAACCATCCACTTTTTTTGTTGTTTGTTGACGCTTTAGAAATCGGCTAACAAAAGACGCCATCTGATCGTCGTAGACACAGAAGATATTCTCATGACGAAAAGCTTTTATGCTTAAAAGTCTTCGATATAAACGAGCACAACGAGCTACTTTGCGTAGAATTAATTGCTATTAAATAAAACAACTCACTCTCATGGATAAGTCAAATACCTAGTTTCAAAATCAAGCAATAAACCAAAATAAAACAGCGTTGTTATTATCACGATAACTTTTAGATTCCATTTTAATTAAGCTCCCGTAAGCGACCAACACCTATTGCTCAAGTTTTTGGCGCCCAGTGGTCGCTTATGAGAGCAAGCTCTCGTAAAAGACCAGCTCCGTTAACGACCACAATTCTCAGTTCCCAAGGTGGTCGCTTACGAGAGCTTCAACTGTAGCAAACTCCACAATACACGTTTATTTGCTCAAATTCTATTATCTAAGAAAATGGCGTTAGTAATAGGATTAGGTGAGTTTGTTGTTTTTGTAATTGTTTGATTATTTCCAATACAGTATTCTGCCATTCGTTCACTCGACCAATTTGCATAACTTCTAAGGCATTGCAAGAGGGAGTGCCAAAAATCGTACGATTCATATCGCGATGTCAACTAGTAATTGTTTGTTTCTTATTTTATTTTTATCTGGGGTGCAAAGATGAAGGATTTATTCTTCATTCACTTCACTTCATGTTTTTTCAACAGGCCGACTTGATACTGTCAATGTAACTACATGACGGTGTCTGAAAGGCCTGGTGCACACTGGCGATATAAAGACATAACAACATAAGAATTTGACATAATGGCATAAGGGAAAAAACATGTTTTTTCTTTTATGTCGTTATCTCCACGTTATTATGTCGACGTTATTGCCGTAAGTCGCACCCTTCACACTTGAAAATAAGGACATAAGAATGCGCGCGCCTATCTTGTTATGTCATTATATTGCCAGTGTGCATCAGGCTAAAGCATGATCTGTGCCGGCATCGTTGTCATCATAAATGTCATCTTCATCATCTGCTTGTCTCAAACCAGCCTACCTTACAGGGCAGTGACAACTTTGCTATTTAAAAGTTTGGAATCAGATTGTGCTGTTGTGGCCTTGTTGTATCATGCAGACAGTATGTGTGATCACATGCCAGGCAGCGGATTTCAGAAACGTTTGTGAGTCATCACAGTCCAAAACAGCAGGCAATAAATAAACCATGACTATCAGTGAGAATTCCATAGCAAAGCTTGCTAAGCATAATGCCATCTTGTCATGCAGTCTACCAGCTCTATTCATTGGCAGTTCCAGCGAGACACATGCCAAGGTTTTGTTCTGCACTCCATTGACAAAATTGTGGAATGGGAAGGGTACATATTATTAATAACAATGCCAAAAATGAGTTTGAACATTGACAACATTGACATTGACAATAGTAAAATTTTGAATTTATACCTAGGTTTATTTACATCCCTTTGTGTGAGTGTCTTTGTCTTTGACAATAGTAAAATTTTGAATTTATACCTAGGTTTATTTTCATCCCTTTGTGTAAGTGTCTTTGTTTGTGATTGAGAAATGCTATTTTTCCTCAATTCAAATGAATTTTATTTCAAAAGCATACAATCTATACAGTAAAATGTTGCATGTAATAACCTAGATTTTTTCAAGTCTGGCAAAACCGATTCTTATATTTTGTGGTACTTACTAAGCAAAATAGGTTCTTATTAGGTTTAGGAAAGGGCAAAAGTTTAGCAAATTCATATTTCAAAGCCCCAAAATATGTTTTATTTTTTGATTGACTAACCCATCATATAAGAACCTTTTGAATTTTCTGGTTTTAGTACAGTTTTATATTTTGGTGTATTAAAACCCTAACTTTCTGCCTATAGGTCCTTAAATCACTAGGTTCTTATATGTGGGTTTTTACTGTACCACCAACCTATCAAAACAAATAAAAATGCCATGGTCACTGTACACCTATACTTTGGGACGTGTGGGACTTAAAATGTTCTCCAATACTATAGAATGGACCAGAATAGACTATAGTAAAATAGTACAATCAATAATACAATACAATTTATACAGTTCACCGTATACAGATTTAGTATATAGGTTTGACAGAGTGAAAAGTCAAAAGTCATAAAGTCATAGACTCCAGCATTCCCCTTCTTTTTTTCGTTTCTAAATTGAAAGCATGAGAAAACATACTTTGCCGCCTCCTTGCTATTTTTTGGGAGGGTTAAATATTAGAGAGAAAGTCTGCTTCTCGGATTTCTTAGCGAAATCAAATCCCCAGGATCTACTAAGTTTATTAAAAAAGTGTGTTCTCACAGTAACTCCATATATTTTCTGCAGTGCACGACAAAGTGGAACTCGTCCTCTACCGTGTCCGGATAGAATTGAAATGTATGTTCATGAAACTTGTTTATAAGGTCTGTGATACCTCCCCTTCTCTATTTCAGGGTCATTGTTGCTAATGCACAATTTGGTGAGACACCTTTGGTGGTTTTGGTTTGGGATCTCAAGATAGCTCTCTAGTTCATAGATATCTTTATGGTCGCAATATGTTCTTAGCTTATTGCATGGTTTGCTGTCTTTGATTGTTGAAAACTTCATTCTGCAAAAGTTGCAATTCAATGTCCTCAACTCCGTGTCTACATAATTTTGAGTATTTCTTTTTCTCTCCTCATCTTCTCACTGGGGTAGTGAGGGTAGGGGGGGGGGGGGGAGGCTTATGACTTATCATTATTCCTATCACTAAGTGGTGGTCCCCAACAAAGCTAATCCCTTTACCGAGCACCCCCTTCATTGAGCCCCCTCCTCCATCTCTATTTTTAAAAAACAATAAAAGGATTAGAGAACAAACATTATCAACAAATGAAAATGTTTAAATCAAAATATTGAACTAGTTGTCAATTTGCATTTGAGACTGCGATGGTACTTCTATTATGTGGCCACTTCTATTATGTGGCCAAATATTGGTCAATCATCATTCTAACAAAGAAAAACAGACACCCATTGGAATGATATTTTAGAAGAAATGTATTGGAGCTATAAAATTCTAAAAATGTACTTCCAGTCAAAAAGTTCTGTTTGCCGAGCTGCCAAAATCCGATCTTCTAAACAATAACCCGTAGTAGCTAATGTTCAAAACAAATCACATTTTAAGAGACCGCACTGAAAGACATTGTTTTCGCCACTATTCATACGGTAAAATGCGCCATTTTGAAGTATTTTTACGGCTTTTAAGAGAAATAACAAAACTTCTACGACCCAACTTTTTTTCTTCTTTCAGTATATCACTTTTCCGTATATATTTAACTATTTAAGCAAATAAAAAATGGGGGTAACCGACTTCGTTTTTCTGTCAAAGCGATTTTAAGTAAAAAACGCGCGCCTTTTGCTGTGTTTTCTTGTACAACTGTGGCGCGCGCACTTAATAGCGGAAAATTCGAACAAACAGCGCGCGCCACTATGCGCAGAAGGGGTGCGCAGTGCAATTCAAGGGAATTACCTTAAAAGCCTCTCGGGCTTTGGACGTCCGCCATTGTTGTTATTTCTTCTGGGATACTCCGCTGACCATAACATTTATTGATCGTGCGCTCGAAAGCGTATTTCCGGCGATTTCCTTTGTCTTGCCCTAGCTGGGTTACACTTGAGTCGAAGAATAATAGCCACGAGTGACACAACCCCGCTAACCGCAAAAAGTCCTGAATAGCTTCGGATGTTAGATCATCATTTAAGCTAGATCAGGGTATAACGCCTTCCTTTTCTTCTCACGTTGGGGTGAAACAGGGATGCAACATAAGCCCAACTCTTTTCAACATCCTCATCAATGATATTCCAGAAATATTCTCTTCATCGTGCGACCCAGTAAAACTCGATAATACATCAAAACTTAACTGTCTCCTCTATGCTGATGATTTGGTTATACTATCCGACTAAGCCACCGGTCTAGAAAATTGCATCCAGAAACTAAAAATGTACGCAGATAAATGGAAGCTCACAGTTAAAATGAAAAATCTAAAGTATTAGTTTTTGGTCCGCAACAATACCGGCGGCAATTTACAACAGGTAAATGGGACTGCGGTGGAGAGCCATTAGAATGTGTAGACGAATACACATATCTAGGTCTGAAGTTTCATTTCTCGGGAAATTTTAAAAGTGCCCTAAAAAGTCTATACAACAAAGCCACACGTGTATACCACTGTATTTTAAACCGTCTGTCAAATGTTGAAAATGTGTCAATACAAGTACTGTTGAAATTGTTTTCGTCATTCGTTGTACCAGTATTACTGTACGGTTGTGAAATTTGGGGTACATGCCTTTTAGGAAGGGCTTCATCGTATGAAATTTTTTAGACTAAATTTTTTTAAAGTATCCAATGATTTCGAAAAACTACAACTGTGGTTTTTCAAGCGTATACTAGGAGTCCACTCAAAAACTACAAATTTAACTATATATGGAGAACTGGAAAAAGCCCCTCTAATAGTACAAATTTCTTCCCTGGTGGCAAAATATTGGTGCCGAAGAAAAAGTAGGATATATGAAAACACCTTAGTGGGGGAAACGGCGAAGATCAGCCTATCTTCAACATCTAATGTCCCTGTAAGGTTTATCAATTCCCTATTTGCTTGGTGTGATTTGAAGACACTACAGGAAATAGATATTGGCCAGCAAATTAATACCCTAGGAAAATATATTAAGAAAGTACTATATAAAAGTTATGCAACATTTTGGAAAACCCAGGCACAGTTAAATCAAAATAGTGGAAAGCTACGCACTTATTCAAGATCAAGACATAGTTTGGTGGCTCATCTATTTGGACTTATTTCATATCAAATGTATTTCCTACGAATAGTGTCCGTCGTTTGTATCGCCTTTATATATGGGCATTGATGCCCATATTTAGAAGAACTTAAATTTTGCCGCTTCCTGATCTCCAGAAAACATGGCAAAAAAAGCTGATTCTTGCCAATTTGAGACAAGTCAAGAAAAACTTGGAGCTTGATCGCTTGGTCAAATATTTATCTCAATAATCTAAAAAATCCCTTATACTCAGGCCTCCAAGAGATCGACCGAGTGGGTTTTAAGGTCACCCAAATATTGATATGTTGCAATTTCCTATTTACCTGTGTAACACGTTTTTCTCCCGAAGAATATTGTTTTCCTGTAACAATCATTTTTTTTCGCGCCATAAAAAAACGTACGCGCGCGCGCGCCTCTGAATTGGCGGGAACGCTGGGAAACCCCCGGTGAGTCCGCACATCGCGCATAATTATCTTAGTTACGATGTGACGTCACGGACATGGTGCCTCGACCGTGCGCCCAGCCGTCAGTGGAGGAGCAGAGCGCGACGTAACCACGGCTGGAAACCGAGCCTACCTGCTGCTACCTGGATCATATTTGGTTGGGAGCCCTGTGGTTTTAGGCACTCAAGCGCGCACCTCCGCCTTTAGGCACTAGATACAGGGGGGGTTCATGAGCTGATAAGCTTCATGTTTTTCCTCTGGAGAAATTGGGGTTTGTAGAAGAACACAACCAAAACGTTAATACACTGAGACATCGGAGAAGGTTCTAGAGTCGATGAGAGAGCGACCATTCACCATGACAGTATCTCAATGCTCCGGAATTACGTCACGGTACCAGTCTCGCACCCGTGCAATTAATATCCCGGTCATTCACTGCATCAAAGCAATCGAGTCTTGCACGACAAACCCTCTGCGGGTGTTGATATGAGCATCGGGGCTATCGCGTGTTCCACGTATGCGGGTGTTGAAATGAGCATCGGAGCTATCGCGTGTCCCACGTATGCGGGTGTTGATATGAGCATCGAAGCTATCGCGTGTTTCACGACAAACCCTATGCGGGTGTTAATATGAGCATCGGAGCTATCGCGTGTTCCACGACAAACCCTCTGCGAGTGTTGATATGAGCATCGAAGCTATCGCGTGCCCCACGTATGCGGGTGTTGATATGAGCATCGGAGCTATCGCGTGTTCCACGACAAACCCTATGCGTGTGTTGATATGAGCATCGGAGCTATCGCGTGTTCCACGACAAAGCCTCTGCGGGTGTTAATATAAGCATCGGAGCTATCGCGTGTTCCACGACAAACCCTCTGCGGGTGTTGATATAAGCATCGGAGCTATCGCGTGTTCCACGACAAACCCTATGCGTGTGTTGATATGAGCATCGGAGCTATCGCGTGCCCCACGTATGCGGGTGTTGATATGAGCATCGGAGCTATCGCGTGTTCCACGACAAACCCTATGCGGGTGTTGATATGAGCATCGGAGCTATCGCGTGTTCCACGACAAACCCTATGCGGGTGTTGATATGAGCATCGGAGCTATCGCGTGTTCCACGACAAACCCTGTGCGGGTGTTGATATGAGCATCGGAGCTATCGCGTGTTCCACGACAAACCCTATGCGGGTGTTGATATAAGCATCGGAGCTATCGCGTGTTCCACGACAAACCCTGTGCGGGTGTTGATATGAGCATCGGAGCTATCGCGTGTTCCACGACAAACCCTGTGCGGGTGTTGATATGAGCATCGGAGCTATCGCGTGTTCCACGACAAGCCCTATGCGGGTGTTGATATAAGCATCGGAGCTATCGCGTGTTCCACGACAAACCCTGTGCGGGTGTTGATATGAGCATCGGAGCTATCGCGTGTTCCACGACAAACCCTCTGCGAGTGTTAATATAAGCATCGGAGCTATCGCGTGTTGCGCGTATGCGGGTGTTAATATGAACATTTGAACTATCGTGCGTCTATGTTTTTGGTTAAAAGCGGGTATTCGTACCATGGCACCTGGGGAGAAGGGGGGGGGGATAAAAAGGGGGATAATGGTTGTGATACGGGTAGAGGTTTGTGGCTGGGGTGAGGACGGGACGGTAATTATGGGGATAATGCTACAGAGGGTTTGAGATAGTGATGCAGGTGTTCTTATAATGAAGGGAGAAGGGAAAGATTTAAGAAGGGGATAGTGAGGTAGGGGAGGTATAGGCCGGAAAACAAAAAAGGCCGATAAGGGGGAGAGTTGTACTTGTTGGTGGAGAAAGAAGTAAGTTACAATAAAATGAGAAAACAACAAAAGATTAAAAACATGCACAATGTATAATAATTAGAGCTCTTTGAAAGAAAGCAGCCTCATGTGTTATCTAGTACAGGGTCTATCATCAGGATGTAAGACCAAGTACTAGTCAAATGGGAAGGGAAGAATGGAAACTGGAAGCCTTGGGATGCGCGGCACCCCTCACCACCTAGCTAACGTAATTCCTACAGCTCCCAGTCCCCTCCCGTTTCGCCGGGTGCTTGGCGGCACAAGTAGCCTGCTTAGCCGCTCTTTCCCACAAGGGGTGCGTGCCACTAAGAGCGGCTGCTAAGCAGGCAACGGTACAACGAGTCCCAGGGGCTCATATTAAAGGAGTAGGACCCTAGGAATCGATCGCCCACTTCCTCCCTCCCCTCCCCCCCAATACCGTGTCTCTAATATCTATTTTATCAATTTGTTACGTCTGGAGAATAGCTTACATCTGTGCGCAAACAGAAAACATAACACAGCTTGCCTCTTAGTAAACAACGAGTAACAGGTGCTTCTATCCACAATAATCTTTCCCCAGCATCATCCAGTACCTATCAACCCCCGGGGAGGGGGGGGGGGGGGGGTTCTTCGGGTAAAAGTGGTAGGGATATGCTCGTCGGGAAATTCGAAAAATACCCCTAAAAATACCTGCACTCTAAAAATTGCTACCCTAAGAATACCCCAGAAGCCCAAAAAAATACCAATTCTAAGAGAAAACCCTGCAATCAGCGATAGCTTTGCGGGTAAAATGTTGTTATGAAACTCCTGTAGATTTGAACTTCGACTTTGAAGGACACTCCTTCCTTTACATGGCCAAACCGGGTTTTTTGGTAAAAAAATGACTTTCAACATGGTCTACAATCAGCACAGAGAAAAGAGGCCTTTGCTAGCTAGGGTAGAGGTACAAAGCTAGTGTGTGATGTTTACACGAGCCTTATAAATAAACGTGTTCTCGTGACAGCCCTCTGTGTTGTCAAGGCAAGCGGCAAATCAAAAGTGACGTTATTAACCGACAAGCCGCTCAGCCAATAGAAGCCAGCGAACGAGGCTAGAGTTGTTTATTCTTTATTTACTTTGTGTGCTTGACTCAGCGAAGAACTGTTACTAATCATCTGATCATTGTTACTTATCATAATTTCTATATAACTAAGAAGTGTTAATAATATACCAAAATAAAAATAAACTGTTATGGGTAAATGGTATTCCTAATCGATTTTAAACAATTTCACAATATTACAAGAAGCCAGACGTAACGCTTTAGGTGATCAAACCTTGTAGTTTAATGCGGATTTTATTCTTCTTTTCGGATAAATAATGCATTCCTCATGCGTAAGTGTGTCGGCAGTTGGATCTGTATTGTAAGAATATCCGTATTATCCACGCTAATGCGTCCACGAAAACGTAAAACGAAGCTTAGATGTCATGGGGCAAAGAGGAGTAGTTTTTTCTCTGTGTGTGTAGAATCAGAATAAAAAAATATATATACTCAAACGACAAATTAACCACTGCCATACGATGCTGCCACCACGTAGAAAAATCATTCGTGAAAGATCTTGTAATTTAATGCTTTCTGCCGACAATAAAGCGATAAAACGGTAGCAACAACGAATACAATGAGAAGTATAAGCCCAAGTAAGGCTTTTGCTTTCAGTGTGATCTTATTAAGGGCACAGACCTCATTCTCTAATCTCTGAATCTCTACCGCAAACTTTTGATGCAAATATTCAATGGAGGGCGGCTTCAAGCTATCCCCAACTGCTATTGCGTCACCTAGGAAGCCAGCTCCTATACACTTCACTTCAATTTCCGTCCAAAAATTGGATTTCATTAGGACAATTCTATCAGATAAATCCACAGGCGTGATTCCAACTTCTTTAGCGAGCACTCCCAAGTAGGCATCTTCCGCAGGAAAGGGGTGGTATCTCTTGCTCACGCTCAAAACACTAGTCAATGCTTCTCGCGAGAGAACATAGAATCCTCCATAGCAGTATGCAGGGTAGAATTGCTCTTGATAGTTCTTATAAGACACCGAATACCTATGAAACCGGAAGCGGTTGACTTTAGCGTTTTGGCGAACTTTCCCAGCATAAAGCCTAGAGGTTTGGTGGCGTAGAAGCCATTCGTAGAGTCGAGTTGTATGAATGTACATATCGTCATCTGTTTTGACGGTGAATTGACTTTCGATCTGTGAAGCCCACCGCAATGACATAAGGGATTTTAACGGTAGATTTGAGTAAGAATCAGTAAATTTCCCAATTATAAGATCCCCATAAGAGCCTATCTCCTCTTTCAGTTTCGATAAAA
Source organism: Nematostella vectensis (assembly GCF_932526225.1). Classification (NCBI taxonomy): domain Eukaryota; kingdom Metazoa; phylum Cnidaria; class Anthozoa; order Actiniaria; family Edwardsiidae; genus Nematostella; species Nematostella vectensis. Next base: position 12,529,187 of record NC_064039.1, read on the forward strand.
TTTCCGGCTCTTTGGTTGCACCAAGCATAAAGACAACGTGAAACTTTGCATCATTTTTGCCACGCTTTCCCCATGACCGGCGGATCGTGGACCTTGCCTCGAAATTTCCCGGTGCTGATGTAACAAGAATTAGCAGGAATATCCCTCCTTCATTCTGTAAGTTCGGTGTGACTACAGGCAGCAAATTCTGGACACCCTTAATTCGGTCCACGGGATTGAATACTACTGCCGAGAAGATCCACCACATTGTGAGAAACACCGACAGAATAATAGCAGCTAGAGATCGCAACGAGCTTTTAAGGCAACATCGCATATTTGTGCTCATATCAATCTTCTCAACACGAGAGATATCGCACATCTTTTCCACATTTGTGCTCTATTTTCGGGATGTTTCTCTCGCAAATAGTATGCCCGACGCATACGTGTTCCATGATAATCTATTATTGAAGGCGTTATATCCATAGTTAAACATTAACTATAAACTGATATGTACTGAAGAGGAATCCTTTTACTTGGCAATCAGAGGTGGCTCGGAGTGCAAATCCCGAGGTGGGGTCTTCAGGTAAAAGTGAAAGGGATACTAGTCGGGATATTAAAAAAATACTCCTAAAAATGTCTAAAACCAAAAATTGCTACCCTAAAAAAATCATGCCTTCAAATTATCCCTAAAAAAATACCAAAACGCAGATTTAAGTATCCCACTGTATAACAAAGTATTGGATGACAAATTCTCAAAGTGTTCTTGTTTAGAAGTCGGAAGTGTTTAATAATCTAGAAAACGTTGGCTCATAGCGAACCCCTAAAAGATACCATTTCTAGTAGAAAAGCCTATTTTATCTAAGATACCCAATACCTGAGGCCCGATTTTGATCCCTAAAAAATACGACCCCTATCAGGTCGGCATTAAAAGAATCCCTCCAGGGGTGCAAATCTTTGAACAGGGTCACCATAAGAGCGCCAGCAAAGTACGCTCTTCAAGTATTTGAATTGCATGTTTAAATCAAGGGAACACGGCAGAATGTATTCCCATTTAATTTAACGCGCGATTGATATTATTACGAAAATAAACGAGTCATGTGTGTTTGTTCTGCAAGGAAAGTTATCAGTTGAGCTGTTGGGGGGTGTGGGGCTCGGACTATGAAGTATGATGTTTGCCAACAGGGTCTTTGTTCGTATGATGTCCGAATCATTTTTGAGGACAGAGAACAACAGTAGCCACGTCACACTCGTGCATCTTTCGACACTACGCATATCTAGCCTGCGTGCATCAGGTTTCAAAATTCTCCGGATGCACGCAGGCTACGCGTGACCGATACGGTCAGCACTCGTTCACACGGCTCAGAAGGACGGTCATTAGGATAAAGTAATTAGCATGTTTACATTAGAGTCAAGTCTCTCACGGTCGTATTCTCGTCGTACGGACGTGAAGTGAGAAGAGATAGGCTGCATTCTCATGTTTTTCTTGTTTATTTGGCATTTATAACTGATATCTACGGCTGTGTTCCACCATAGCAGCAAAAACTTGCAGAAAACAATCCAAAAGCATACTAAAAACAACTGAATTTTTCACATATTTTTATGTCCTTTTGAGTGTTGTGAAATTCGCGGACCTTGTGAACTAAAACTTCTTCACACGGCTCAAAGGGTCGGCCCCTCGCGTACAAATAAATATTTGTAGAAAAAAAAGGAATAAACGATAATTCCACTGGTGTCCATGTGAGTGTTGTGATCTATACTGACCTTTTTCAGCTGACGATCTTTCACACGCTCCAAAAGTTTACCGGAAGTTTTTTTTACCGGAAGTGAGATAGACTAAACTGACTGCATACACTTATATGGAATATAAGATTTTTCGCGGGCTTTTTCGAACGAGACGGAACCTGGAAAACGGTGATCGATGGATGTCTGTATCTTCAATTGAAAAGGGCAAGGCAAAAATCGAGGCATACGAGACTACTAAAACTAGTAGATTTTGCAGTGTTCGCAATGATCTTTCAGTAGAAAAATATCAAACTTGTTTTATTTTACCTGGAGAATTTATCTAAATGTAGCCATTTTAAAGCGATCTCCCGGTTTTTTAAGCTTATGGGTACCTTTTTATATGAATAACAGGTACTGGGGGGGGGAGGGGGGTGGGGGCGTGCTATTTGCATAAAGCATTTTATTTTTCCTATGGGAGGACAGGGTTCATTATCACCCTGGAGTTTTATCATCTGAGACTAAAAAAGCTATTAGTCTAGAAATAGATATTTTACCATCCCTTGTACTATTTCAGAAGTACAGGGGAGAGCGGTAAAAACTCAAGAAGGAAATACATTTTTTGCAGGGGTTCAATCTAACTCCTTCAGGAAATTCAGTCAACTTCCCTTGCTAAATTTGCCTGGTGGGTGGGGGGGTGAGGGGAGGACTCACAAATAAACATTTCTTGCGCGCTCAGCCAAAAAAATTTACCCATAAAAGATAGTAAAATGGGTGTGGCTTTTCCTCAACATTAAAGGATAGCACATTTAATAGAGCACATAAGAACATAATTATCAATTGCTTTCTTTTTCAAATTTTTTTGAAATACTATTTTTGCTATAAATAAAAAACTCTCAAAGCCTCCCCTAAAGGATAGCAAGCCTTTAAAATGCCTGCGATAAACCGCAAATGACAATTTAACCCCTCACAGATAGGTCAAGCACCCCAACATTTTTATACTGGAAAATTTGTCATCCCCTTTACAAAAAAAAAATCCATAAAAAACTGGATAGAGGTGACACTACCAATCCCCACATCCATATTTTTTTGAATGACCATTTTTTTTTCAATTGTGTTATTTGTTTTTCCTGAGTTGGCCTTTGACCCAATCCCCCCCCCCCCCCTACATAATTATCTCCTTTTTTACTTTACAAGATCCCTTAGGTACATTAGCTTGATCCTTGTTGATCAAACTGTAGATCCCTTCAAGAAGCTAGAGCTCAGACAATGCATGCCTTCAACCATATTTACCACCATCTTATAACATTGTGCATCTATGAAGGGCGGAGGGTGGCTTGCCGCCTTACTGACTCATACGAGTGCACAAAGTCAGGTCATAGGCTGTGTGCTACTAGTAAAATGTAACCTAGTACTAACTGCCTCATTGACGAGTTGTCAGCATCTAAACTGGCTCCCCCACTATAGTTGCTACCACTGTGGTGAGAGGGTGCTTGCATACCACCCATCAACATTAAAAACAAAATAACAGATTGCATTACAACTTTAAATTTTGGCGGAATTTTGAACGCCATAGAATAAAACTGTCTTCTGTTGTGAATAAACAACTAAGTGTTTTTCACGAAAAAAATATGTAACTTGTTTTTGTGAGATGTGTGTTACCGTCCCAATTCTACTGCCCTTGCAGTGGGGGAGGGGAGGGACGAGAGCACACACGTGGACACATATAAGTGTTCCGCTTAGATGCATACAAGAAAAAGCTAGACTACTTCAGGGCCACATGCAAACTTATTTGTATTTCCATTGTATTTATTGCGTCGTTCGATAGAAATCAATGTGTGAAGTCCCATTGGCCCTGTATTCTGTAGTCGCTCCGATGACAATGTCGGCCACGAATCGTATAATCTGTATAATTTGATGAGTTTATTCGATCTGAAATGCGAGGTCTCTCACCACCTCCCTTTTCAATTCACTAAATTATTAAATGGCACTTGTAACGCGAGAGAATACCCATATTTTGGCGGCCAGGGGGAGGGGGGAGGGGAGCGGGCGCCGCGCACCCCCACCCCCTTGTGTACGGGCATGGTGAAGCCTGTTCTCGTTTGCTTCTTATCATTAATTTATCATGAGCTAAAAAGCGCGGCAAGCTCCAAACCTCCCTTTAAAAAATGCTTCAAACCGTTTTTTTATAGAGAAAAAATGCTTCAAAGCGTTTTTTTATAGAGATGGAAATCTAATTTTATACAAACAGTACTCTGTAAATATTATCATGGGCAGATATTCGTAATTAAAGCAGAGATTAGCATTGAAACTCATGACAGAATGTAACATAGGGAGGACATGTGAATGTGGTAGAACTAGCGTTTGTTAGATCAGCTGTTCAGATGGATAGAGCCAACAAATATTGCAAGTGTGCTATGCCAAGATTTGGAAGTAAAGTTTAAAATATCGAAGTTTTAAATATCAAATAGCAAATGGTATCCAATGTAAAGAAACAGAAAGGCATTCTAAATATTATATATAAAGAGCCGTTTTTATTGAAAATGTGCGCGATACAAGTAATATACTTCTCAAACAAACAATCATTTTTCAGCAGATCGGTAAGTAAATATCAGTTGGTCCGGAAACATTGATAACAAGAACTGACTTCAAGTGTGAACTTCTTATTCTTCAAAGAAGTTCGTGGAACTAGTAGACTTCAGTCGGGACACGGACAAGAGAAGAGAGAGTTATTCTGTGTGTTATCTTATTTTTCGTCGAACAAATAGTTTCGAGGAAAAAAGCATCGCTCAGTGATCTAAAAAGAAATTAACTCTTTCGTTTTGTAATGGCGTCGTACAGTCAAGTCTCAATGGCACTTCAAACTTCAGCATATGGCATTCTCATACTTCTCTCTCTAGCCGGCAACTCACTCATCATTGCAGCAGTGGCAAGGAATACAAATAAGCGTATGCGAACAGTCAGTAATATTCTTATCGTTAATCTGTGTGTGGCTGATCTCATTGTTACTTTGTGCAACATGCCTGGAAAAATCGCTCAAATACACATAGGACAAATTTGGCTAGTGAAAGGGATGTTTGGTTATGTGCTATGCAAGGTCATGGGCTTTGTTCCCTATATAGGAGCAACGGTCTCAGCACATAGTTTTGCTTTGCTTTCAATTGACCGCTTTGCTGCGGTTTTCTTTCCTATTAAGAGGCCTATAACTGGCAAAGTCGTCACAGTGCTTATAACCCTTACATGGATATTTGTATTCGGATTTTACTTCGTTTATCTCCATTCTAGCGAGGTTGAGCAATATCAAAACATTACAAAATGTTCGTTAAACATTACTAAAGTGTTCCATACAGAGGAAAACTTTAATCGTTTCGTGTGCGCGGAGTTCTTCGTCGTCACAGTCATCCCCCTGTTTATCTCCGCGGTTCTCTATACCGCAACAATGGTCAAACTTTTCAAGAGAAGAATCCCGGGAATGGTGACTCCAGCTAATGCGAGCTACACTTTGCGAGTGAACAGACGAATCATGAAGATGCTGGTCACGGTTTACGCGGTGTTTTTTCTTTGCTGGTGTCCCTCATGGATTTGGGTGATCACGTGTCTGTTCGTCCCCAGCCCTCACGGGAAACGAGCAATTTGCACCTCAACACAATATCACATCTTCCGCTTTATTGCTGCGTACTCCAACAGCGCCATCACGCCCTATTTGTACCTGATATTCAGTGAAAACTATCGCCGTGGGTGCGTGGACGTTATTGGCGCCATAACATGCTGCAAGCGGGCAAAGAGAGTGATGCAGAGAGGAAACCAAGTTGGCGTGGCGGTGGCTATGGAGGGAGGGACTGGGACTCTCCCTGAAACTAGGAGAAGCATAGCTTTAGAAAGGACTGTTATCTAAAACCCCTTTTTTTCAATTTGTACTTGCTTGATTTCTCGCACGAGTATCATAAATAAGAAGTTGTTTGTGTAAAAAGGGACTTGAAATACATAGGGGAGAGGGTCTTCCACCTCTAGCGCCCTTTATTTTGCGTTCAAGGAATTTGGAAAAAGAACAAATCGATGTCTTATGATCATCATTATGAAACACTTTTTAACAATGTCTCCGATGTGGATTTTTCGCGTCGCTTCACTTGGTGCCCTCTCGATGCCCTAGGAGGCGTCTGAATATTGGAAGCGACTCTGTTCTTTTTCTTTGGTGTCTAGAGACCATAGAATCTTACCATATTTGCCATTGACATGGCTATCTCTCTCCATAAATACTCATTAAACGAAGCAGAGAAGTACAAGAAAAAAAAGCAAGATAAAAATGTATGATAGCACCAATGCAAACGGTGTCCTTCCTCTGTAGTCACTATAACGGGTTGTAATGAAGTCATTTCTCAGTGACTCTATGAGTTCTTCAGTAACCTGAGTATCAGGCCCTCCTATGTTTCTATTTCAGTAGTCGGGCATATTTTTAGGAGATTGCAGAGAGGTCGTCTATTGCTAAAGCTGTGCAAACGTCAACACGGGTAATTAGAATACAAGACTAGAATTAGAATACAGACTAAACGCTTTTAGGGTGCTTTAGACTGTTTTGTTGAAAGTAGAGGGTGGCCTACTTGTGGCGGCTGGCTCGCGAATAATATCCTCTCGTAGCTATTATTCGCGTGTCAGCGGCTTGCGTAGACCAGGGCAGGGCAGGGGGCACTTAATTCGCACAATTCTCTCTTATGACAAAGGCGTTAATTTCTCTGCTAGCAGATGCCTCTTTTCTCTGTATTTCGCTTGGTTAGAGAAAAGAGGTCTCTGCTAGCAGTGAAGGCGTTAATTAACACGAGCTGATTAAATGGCTGCCGCACAAACTTGGCGGTCTCGTCGCCATCGACATCCGGGACAGTTGCTGATTGCAACCACAGTGATGTAAAAAAATGACAATCAATCACTATCTTGTCAACTTAACATTTGAAACTACAATGGTGTATTTGCGAGAAAACCTCAAAATAATGGTCCTCAAATGAAGTACTGCGGTACTTTATTGACGATGGTTGTTTGAAAATATATTTGTTCCCCGCATAACTGATTAGCTGATATTGAAAGGTGCATATTTAAGAGTGTGAAATGGTTTTGTAGGGAAGCCAGATTAATGGCGGGCGCGAAAGGTAAATGCCTTAGGACAATAGGCGTCTTTCATCGCTAAACGAAGCCACGACAACAATACGTTAACAAATTTATTACAAAAACTTTAAATATCATTACATCCTGATTAAACATTTCAAACTTGGAGTGACTATTTTAACACACACACTAGTTTCTCCTCAGGCAGCTAGAGGTATTAATTTACCTATACCTTTGTTCCTGTGGTATAAAGCAAAGCCCCGTCCATCGCTACCTAGACTACAAGAGACTGTTTCGGAGAGCGGGTACATTGGGCGTTGTGACCGAGGCATCCCTTGGCTGGAAGGGATTCTTCAAACCCTGTAAATTCATCCTCGTATGCGCTTCTGCATTCCGACAACTGAGCAATCGTCAATAAGATGACTAATAGGATTGCGATGAGGAATTTCATCCTGGAACTTTCGAAAAATAAAAATACAAAATATAAAGATTTATTTTAAAATATATATAATTAATACTACTAATACAGTTCATTTGGTGCTTGCGCTAAGATCTTATAATTAGGAACAGGTAGCGTCCGCTCATGGTGATTGTGTGTGCCGTTTAGCAAGAGCTAGTCTTCTGAACTAAAACATTATCATAAAATTTTTATTTTCGATCTACTTCCTGCGAGTGATTTGCAAGGATTGCTAGAAGATTACAATACAATCAATCCGCGGCTATAAATTTTCTAGTGCAACTTGAAAGCATTTTGTTTAACACAAGCGAACTCTAAAATCTTAATGATGTAATCTTACGCTCTAAGTCCATAAAAAGATCAAAATGAAGTTGTCGTTGTCACTTTTTGGAGATAATCTAGAGAACAAATCAAAAGCCTTCCCTTTAGAATTAATGATGTAAGTTCGTGAAGAATAAGTGATTCATCACTAACCTTGCAGGAGAGCCTGTAGCAAGGAACCTGGAGAGTCTTGATATGATCGGGCAAGTGAGTAAATGATGGATCTCACCCTTCTTATAGCCCTCACATTCCGCCGCCCTAAATAGTCCCACCTATGTTCATACATTAGCCTTATACAAGAAAGACTAATGAGCATTTCGAAATAATAGGGAGCTTTTAAGCTCTTAAAAGAGCATTATCATAAGTCACGCGGCGATGCTTGCCAAATGCAGCCGCTACTCTGTACATTCAGCGAAAACGAGTCCGCCAAAAAGGATTTTACGATTACGTGAACAAGATAATGGACGCCCCTCAAATGAAAAGCCTGATGTCAATTGCTTGAAGTACCCTACCCTGTTTACCTGGACTCAAATAAAATTCAGTCATGCACGTTTTGATTAATAGAAGTGGTTTCCTTTCACCGGCTGCAAAAATCTCCCAGGATTTCTCCTGAGAATTCTTTTTGTCTCGAAGAAAGAGGGAGCTTATTGGAATGGTCTTGTCTCTGCATTGACAGTAACATGCGGTATCATTTTAACATTAAAAAGCGAGAATCACTTATTGTACTCTTTGCGATGTACTACGATATTATTTATACTTGTTAAGCGACGGAGGAGAAGATTTTTTTGCAGTAGGGTACAGAGCGGGAGTATGTTGTGGTTTCAAATGTGGCATGGTTTGATTTTTTTTCAAACTGGTTTTAACAATTTCAAACCAAGAAGCATTTTGAATTTTTTTCAAACTGGTTTTAACAATTTCAAACCAAGAAGCATTTCAAACCACAACAAATGTGGCATGGTTTGAATTTTTTTCAAACTGGTTTTAACAATTTCAAACCAAGAAGCATTTCAAACCACAACAAGTATTATTGCTTCTTTTCTACCAGACCATTCATTTTATGCCAGAAATGAGGTCAACGTGGAATAAGATGGCAGGAAGAATGTGACTTGATTATGACATTAAATGCATTTTAAAAGCTGCAACAATCTCCCGAGATTTCTCCTGAGAATTCTTTTTGTCTCGAAGAGAGGCCGAGGCTTATTGGAGAGGGCTTGTCTCTGCATTGACAATGACATGCGGTATCCTTTTGACATCAAAAAGCAAGAATCACTTAGGGAGTGTTTATTATTTATGGCCGAGGGGGGGTCCGTTCCTACATGGGGGGGGGGGGGGGCTAAAAAGGTTTTGAGTACGTCGATGGGGGGTCATAAAAATTTCAATGTGTTTGAAGGGGGGGGGGGGGTCGAAAAAGTTTCATCCTTTAAAAGTAGGAACTTTTTTTATTTATCATTATCAAAATGAGTAATTAAGAAAAGCTGTTTCCTAGCGTTGCCAATAACATATAGGATCAATATAAAACAACAACTGAAATATATGCATTTGTAAAATGCTCTAGGAATCTAGTACGGCAGGTTATAAATGATGTAAAAAAAGTCTGACTCGGAAATCTTTGCTTTGGACACCCCCGCGAGTACCAGATCTGGGAGATCTATCAGACCAAGGGCACAGGACGATTTTATCTTTTATTAGGACAGTCCCATGCAGTAAAATATAAAATTGTCCTGCGTGATATGGACTAGTGATATGGCATGCAAAGATTATAGGTATAGATACATATTCTTTACTGTTTCGAAACGCCACAAGGTCACATTTGACAATAAGCAATATTTTCTTGGTTGTTTTTATTGCATGATTTGTTTATATGTATCTATATTTCGTATTACAGTGGAACATGGATTTTACGATACTGGATTATACGATAAACTCGATTTTACGATGACGTTCCTTTCTCCCTGCGGAAATACAATGAATTTTACGAGAAATTACCTCGATCTAACGATATTGGATGCAACAATATTCTCGATTCTACGATACAAATCTATTTTCCCAAGCGTAATTTTGACCTCGATACAACGATATAACTGATTCTGTCAATCGACAAATAGAGAAAAACTTAAGACACCACACACGTACAGTACAGTTAATCGATTTTCTTGACTTGACTGATCTTGTTAGATGCAGATTACAGTTTACAGAGAGGGGGTGGGTACTCTGCTGTGATTGGATAATTTCTTTATTTACAAAATGCCTCCAATTTTAGTTATGACCTTAACTGGTACAGTCTTACACAGAGCGGTTACAATATTATTATTTTGTAAAAGTTGATCATTAATAACCCGACCTCGCTACAACGATATTATTATGGATTTTCCTTTACATCGTAGAATACAGGTTCCACTTTATTAATGTAGTTTTGTGGATTGTTAAAGGAGGGGGGGGGTGGTCAAACAAGTTTTTGGGTTTCTCCTGAGGGGGTCAACAAAGTTTTGATGTTGACAAAGGGGGGTGTACAGAAAACTCAAGTGGAGTGCCGCTGAATACCAACCCCCCCCCCCCCCCCCCCTCGGCCATAAATAATGAACCCTCCTTTTGCACTCTTGGCAATGTGCTCCGATATTTTTTATGCTTGTTATAGTGGTTTAAGATCACACGCGGCCTTCGCCGTTTAAAAAAAAAACTCAACGGCACTATTTGACTTTTGCTGTAGTGCGCTGTCAATCAATATGCAAAAGTCAAATAGTCCTGTAGATTTGTTTTGACGGCGCGTGATCTGAAACCGCTATAAGCGAAAGAGAAGATTTTTTTGCTGTAGGGTATAGAGAGGAAGTAATATTTGCTTCTTTTCTACCAGACCATTTATTTTATGCCAGAACTTGAGGTCAACGTGGAATAAGACAGGAAGAATGTGATCTGATTATGAAAAAATGCATTTTTAATCCTTTTGAAAATAAAATACCTCTGTAAGATAAACGCATTCACTGGAAAGGCTGTACTCAACCAGGAGAACACGAGTAGGAGAGTGAATCTTGTGTATTATACAGTGAGATAGTGAATGATCGCTAAGGGCTATTTTTAGATCGACTTTCTTACGTCACATAATGTGAGCCAATCAAAACGCCGCTTATATAAACAAAATTTTGCTTTGGGGAAGGAGTTCTTACTGCTTCTGAATCGGAGTCTTCAAACTCTGAAAATGGAAGTGATAGTTTTAGTGTCTTTCGCTATATATTCATTGGAGTCAGTTAACACAACCGCATGCTTTGGTTTGCGAATATAGACTGATCTTAAATCACAGTATTTTACAACTTATGGCATACGCCATGACCTTATATGGTATTACAAAGAATCATTATCAATAACGTCATCTCTGTTATATGATACTTAAGTAAAGTGTGCTAATACACTACAATAGTGGAAGTAACCCCTCCCGTTAGAAACTCTAAGGAGAGGAATATCAAAGTATATGTTGGTATAGTCTTCGGCCAAACTGGTTGGCGATGCGGTCCATGATCTGGCGCTTAGGGAGGCCGGCGGGGCAGGATGTATTGGGAGTTGAGGTTTAATTGTTAAGGTTTGTTTGTTTGTTTGTTTGTTGTTTGTGTTTTTATTCTTGGGGGGGGGGCTTTTGCATAAGACCAAGAATCTAACCATGTTTAAACCACAACAGAGATGACAACTGAATCGGCTGCAAAGGACACGTTCCTTCAGCCGATATTTGACCCAGCCTATCAATTATCTGGTTCTGCCCAGCCAAGCCAGTCCCCTATTTCTCTAACCGTCAGTCATCCCCCCCGATTTCTCACCTATTTTCAGCTAAGTATCGAAAAGAAATCGAACTCCAAAATCGTTCTACTGAAGACTCACCCCAAGGCGTGTGCAACTTCAGACCATCCTTCGCTGCTTGGTGATCCCTGCGGCTTATATTGACCACTTTATTTGGATTTTTAATGGGGAAGCCTTAAAAGTCAATTCCCCCCCCCCCTCCCATCCCCCCTAAACCTAACTCCAGCCTACGGGCCTTCCCCCCAGTCGTGGGAAAACAGGAAAAGGTAATGGATATCGCAGGCTCACGAGCGTAGCTCCCTGTGGTTTTCAATGATGAGGTAGCCTGGTAGACCATAGTCCCGGAGATTTTGTGAAATGTGTGTCATACCGGAATAATGTTGAAGTTAGGTAAAACAATATAGAATTATGGCGAAATATAGAACTGGAGAAACTATGATGCTTTAAGATGGGTGAGACAAATGTCATGTCTAGCCATGAGAATGCCTTTTCGTCACTTCTACGGTCGCCACGAGGTAATATATTGGTTAACATCATGTTTGGAGTTTGAACAATGTCAAGCAAATGTGATTCCGAAGACTCGAAAAACGTCAAAGCTTTCTAATAAGTTTTTATGCACGGTTTATTTACCGATGGATTGATAGAATATTGATTGCGCGTTGGACGAGATACTATCATTTGTCAATTTGCTCTGTTGATGTCACATTTATTTGTCTTGCTCGGAAAAATCTTACTTTTTAGTTGATTTGAGTGGCCACCCTTGCAACCTTGGGAGAAAAGTAGTCGCTTGATGTAGGCTGGTCAGTAAGATAGTGGATGAATCTCAAATATCAGGTCATATGGATATACTGTTTGAGAGTTCTATGCAAAAACCCCAATGGCGATTGATTGAGAAATAGCTGCAAAACCACGGTTATCCCTAACACCAGCTGCAAGTAAAATTCGCTAGCAAAGAGGCAATTGCTGGGTGGATTATTGCTAGCAAGCCCTCGTTAAGGGTGTTGGGACATTTCTTGTTACTTGGCGATTTTGTTGTTAGGCGCGCGCGATTATCCAGGAACTACACATGTTTAGGCGGGAAAATCGAATGGCAGGAAAACAATTACCTGCGCGCGACATTCTTAGCTTCGAAAACAAACGCCGAAACTGGTGAGAAAAATGTAATAAAACAGCAAATACTGTAAAACAAAAATAAGCGAGCGTGATTTTTCACCTAGGGCACCTACTTGGTGACCTCAAGTGCTGATTTGAGCAAGAAAAGAGTTATTTCAATGCATATTTCACTGTTAAAAAGCAAGAGAATAGTTAATATTTTGATAACAAATTTTTTTCACAACATTCGCATTTGTAACCAGGCTTTATCGCAATACTCAATTGCGCATGCATAGATAATTCTACTTCCAGTTTGCGTTTCCAACTCTATAATCTTTGAGAAGAGTAGACTGATCGGGATTTTTTTAGGCAAAGAATATTCACCTAGTTGCCGTCTATGAAACTATTTATCATTTTTCCAATATTTTGAAAATTAAAAAAAATATTTAGAAAAGAGTGGAAAAATAAAAATTAAAACTGCATGAAAATTTTATTATTTGGTAGAATCGAAAAAGCATACGTAACTTTTTAGGCACCCCCCTGAATAATGCTATAAAGCTATATTCATCATTGCAGATACTTCAACAGCTAAGATTATAGAATTTTTCTGTTGTGACATAATGTGATGTCGTCATCGCCTGATGACGTCATCAAAATTTAGGCATTGATAAACAATGATGCCATGCCTAAATTAATTTTATTTCACAAATATTTGTCGGATTTATACGTTTCAAATTTTCCTCAGAGAAATGTCCTAGCACCCTTAAGACCCATACTCTAGGATAGTAAGAGCAGGGGAAACCACTATCCTAAAGCCCCTGGCTAAATAAAAAAATTGCTTTATCTTCATTTTCTAAGGCAAAATGCAGTACACACAATTGGGCTTGTGTTTACATAACTAACTAATAACCAATTAATAACAACCATTACATAATTTGAATGTCATGGGATGAACTTTAAAGATAAAATGGTGTTAATTTGAAACATTTAATTTAATTGCAGAGAAGACATTATAATATAATGATAATGCATGTTAACAGATATCAGAAAAGATTTCCCTAGGAAAATCTGCTGTTACTGTATTAACTTTTACTGTCACTTGTGAATGATCCCACAGACTTGTCAAACAAGGACAAAGAGTACTCAACAGTGTTTTGGCCTAAGCTGGAAGGGGCCATACTTTTGATCCTGAAGCAAAACCCTGGCGAGTTTATCCCCATTTCTTATGAGGAGATGTACAGGTAAAAGCTTTTGGTTTTTGTGTACTAGAAATCAACAAGACATATGCTATAATGTGCTTCTCTCCAAATAAATGCTTCTTTTTATCCAATAAATGAAATAGTGCCTTACAGTACTGTGTTGGGATTTTTGGGTCATGAAATCAACTCATTTCCAATCTTCAGCATGTGATTGTCAGGCTTGTAACTTTTGTTTATCAATATTGATTTAAGACTTGTTAATACTGTCCATACAATGGAACAAAAAATGAATACATTCCACACTGTTAAATATGTAAAGTAGACATTTCATTTCGAAACATGTGCCCAGTTTTAAATAAGCACACACTTTTGAATTAGTGTTCCAAAGCTGGATGGACAAACCCAATCTCACACATTGTGCTGATCATCAGGGGCCGGTTCCTAGAAAGTAGGTTAGTGCTAGCCCAGGGATAAATACGGCTATCTTGCCATTTGATTGGATAAAAAGGGTATTTATCCCTGGGTTAGCGTTAACCTGCTTTCTAGGAACCCGGCCCAGGGCTGGAACCAGAAGTTCCAAAAAGAAGCAAGGGGTTCAAGAAAGGGGGGCGGATTTATTATTCTTCCATGTTTTTTGTCTTATATTTCTTGTTATTTTTAACCCAAATACCTGAAAAAAGGGGGGGGGGGCACTCAGACCATCCCTAGATCCACCTCTGATCTTTCTGATATTCTCCTCTCAGTACTGTTTACAAGTGCGTTTGCTGGCAGTATTCTGAAAGAATGCACTCTAGCTTGATAGAACTGGTCTCCTCGTATCTTAGACAGATCACACACGAATTACAGGTACTGTACTGGTTTTGTTGATGTTTTATGTTTTATTGGAATTACAAGAAGAAAGGGATTGAAAGTAAGTCTGTATCTGAGCATCGCTTGAGTACAAGTTCTGCTGTATTAGATAAAGGAGACAGGATGCCTAGAAACATGTTTCCATTCTAGGACCTAAATTCACAGTGTGTAGATTTCCAAATAATCTGTTGCCAGTACCCATGTAATCTTGTGGATTTAACAGTTTCAATTAATGTTGTCTGTAGAGAGTGAATCACAATTATCCATATTTTTGGTCTTGACTATGTAAGTGTGTGATTGAGGACAAATGTCTACAAATTGTATGAAGGTATTGGTGACTAGTCATTACATAATATCTGCTAGGGCTATACTTGGTAAGTGTCAACCCTAGGAGATGATTATTAATAGTATCTGTAGCAATCACAGTTTTCCAATACAATATAGAACTAACATTACATGACAAATCATTGTCTTGACCACTCTATGTTTTACTGTAAAACTTTAAAAAAGGGTTACAAAATTAAGAACCCAAATAGGTTTTTCAGAAGTTTTGTTATAAATGTAGACAATTTCTGTTGTAAATAAAAATAGAAATGTTCATTTGATCTTTCAGAACTCCCCTAGACAAGATTATCTGGAAAAGTTCCACTTTGCCATGGCGCAGTACTTCCAGGCAGTGGCCGGAATAGTTGCTATATTTAATTACATGGTATGGGCTTCTCTCCCATAAAGTTGGAAGGAGGAATCCCTGGTGAATGGGGGAATCCCCTGTGACATTTGGGAGAACTCACTATGGTGTATGGGGAATCCCCTTTTAATGTGAGGAATACCCTATGATGGGTGGGGAAATCCCCTAAGGTGGATAGGGGAATCCCCTAAAGAGGTTGGAGAAATTCCCTAAGGGTCAGGGGAAAGGATGTTGCAGATTTTTACAGGTTTGGGGCAGAGATTCTTTGATCACAAAACTCTTTGCAGGAGTTTCATTAGGCCCCGGCGGCCGACGAAAGCGCCAGCTACTTTTTTTTTAAATTTGATTTAAGTTTTATTTGAGCTAAAAAGATAAAATAACTTCCATCCCCTACTTACCAATCTCCACCGCCTACTCGGAAAGTTTGGTAGAAATTGCTATAATCACATCATTTTCCATTAATTTATCCCCCTTTAGGGTGAGTGGTGAGTGTGTGCTCCACAGCCCCTATTCTATACAGTGTTCATGTATGTGAGTGGCTTAGCAAGCACATATTGACACTGAACAAAATGTTGTGTTTCAGAATCGATTTTATGTGGTCCCAAAGCTGCATAGTGATCTTTCAGTCCAACTAAAGACATTATTTATGGAGTATGTGGCAGATAACCCATTACTATTTAGTAAGTGTAACAAGTTAGCTGATAGGCTTCAATTCTTGCAAGCTCAAATTATTGTTGTTATTGTTTTTTATCAACCTGTGCCCTTTTTTCTAGTGTGCGGAAGGCATATATGAGTGAAGAAAATGGATTTCAAAGGACCATTTAATCACCACCACTAAAACTTTTTGGCACCCATGCAAGAGTTTCCTTGACAGGAAAGGCCTTATATGACACATAAAAGACCTGACTGTTTTACCTTTGATTTGCTGGTAACTCATTTGCTATTTTCAGATCTTATAGCTGAGTTGTCTGTGCAGCCATTTGCTGTGAATCCCCAGACGATGATGTCAATTATAAAGGGGCTGTATTCACTGAATCCTGGTAAGATGTTAGAAGAACTTGTTTCTCATGTAAAAAGAGATCTCAAATGTCCATTTAATCACCACCACTAACAAACTTTTTGTGCCCATGCAACAGTTTTCTACTCACAAAATCAGTCTTGAAATGTTTTTAAGAGCAATCTGAAAATATTGTTCCAAGAAATGTTTTTGAGAGCAATCTGAAAAGATTGTTCCAAGATTTTTCAATGTTAATGTGATTAAGCATCTTCACTTTGAGCAAAAAGGGAAAAGAAACATTTTGTTGCTCTGCTGTGGGTGTACCCAATATTCACACAGAACTGTATCTCCATTTTGCTTAATTGTAGGCTTTGCTGAGAGGAACCCAGCTCTATTTGCCAAGTACATCCCAAACCTCTTGCCACCATCGACACCACAGGACCTCCCCTCACTCATAGAGCAAACACAGCAGATGCAGAAGGACCTTGTAGATAACCCTGATTTTACCAGGTACACTATCACAATCACTCAATAGACCGTTTCACGATGTTGCACGCGCATCCAAAATGCCACAGACTGGCAGGCCCTGGCTGATCTAAAATGGAAGTGGAGTTTACAGACGAAGCTATAGAAATGCTTTCAGAGTGCACTTCTTTCTCTGAGTCTTGGATTCCCCTTCCTCTGCATTAAGCGGAGGGGCCTCGATAGGGTTTTATGGATTCAGGATTGTTGGCATTTGGGATACTGAAATAATATAAGCTGGTCTAGGGTTATTCAAATCACACAGGATCAGGAGAAAAATATTTGGGATCATTATCAAGTAAAAAAAATGTCTGGAATAACAGGATTTAGGGGGGTTATTGTGGACCCCCCAGCTACATTTTGTGAGCAAATCTAGAGAATGACACCAGAAAATCTGTACTGTACCTGGTCCCAAAGTCTCAAATGTCTCTAACTTGCAATTTTTACTACAAGCGGCTTGTTAAACTCAGGCTGGCTATGTTTGAAGGTTTGGAAACAGGGTTTCTATGACCAGACAGACATGCTGTACATATGAAAGGCGCCTGCCTGGTAGAATTCATCATTTCATGCTAAATTTGGTCAAGGTTGCCTATTTTAATAAATTTTATTTTTATTTAGGGAAGGCACAGGGAGGAAACGAAGGGGAGATGAGCCTCAAGGTAAGTGTTAATATTTTTTTGAGTGGTTCATTATTGATTTTTTTTTCTAAAGTTTCTTTTTCCTGTTTTACATAGGTTCTTGGTGAATTGCAAGATAATTTTATTAGATATGAACAAATCTGTTGAAAAGATATGTTCTAAAATCAGGAGAATAGAATAAGTATTCTCTAAATTAGCTCATAAGGAACAGCTGTACTTTTCATATGGCAAGGGGTCCAACATATACTTTGGGTTAGAATTTCTTCTTGTCAGTATTTCTTTAGGATTAAAAACAAAGCCAGGGTTTTCTTGGGTGTAGAAGCTTTTACTTTTTTATTTCTTTTTTTCGGGGGTAGGGAAGGGGGGGAGTGGTTGAGCATTTTACCCTTGATTACCAAAAAACATTTCAGTAAATGAATAGCAGGAGGATAATGCATCAGGATTTTATCTGCACCGAAATCATGATGCTGGGTTTAAATTCAGAGTCACGAGTTATTTTTGGGGAATGTAAGTTTCTATAATTGGTATTATTTTGTGTACTTTGAACTGATTTTTTTTAATGTTTGACCCCCTATTGTGTTTATAGCTGTGCCCCTCCCCTCCCCCCTGAGGCAAGTGTCTCAATTACCATCCAGGCTGTCATAAATTCAGCTTTTAGGGATTTACAGTACTCTCAATTATAGATATTTAAAGAATTTTCCCATCAGACCATGGCTGTAGCTAATATTTGTTGTACTAGGGTGGATGGGTGGGGTGTCAAAGATGTCTCAGGGGATACTCCTCCCCCCTTTATACTAGGCGCTACTCCAGGGAGTATTTGCTGAGCCTTCCACAGTAGACAGTGACACTGTCCTTTTAACTAAAACCGTTGAAATTGTATTTCTTCAAGTGATGACCCAGGCATGTACTTAGGCATTATGTATACACTTCCCCCCCCTCCACCATGGAGCCTCCCCCCCTCCACCATGGAGCCTCCCCCCCTCCACCATGGAGCCTCCCCCCCCTCCACCATGGAGCCCCCCCCCCCCTCCACCATGGAGCCTCCCCCCCTCCACAATGGAGCCTCCCCCTCCACCATGGAGCCTCCCCCCCTCCACCATGGAGCCTCCCCCCTCCACCATGGAGCCTCCCCCCTCCACCATGGAGCCTCCCCCTCCACCATAGAGCCCCCCCCCCCCCCCTCCACCATGGAGCCTCCCCCCCTCCACAATGGAGCCTCCCCCTCCACCATGGAGCCTCCCCCCCTCCACCATGGAGCCTCCCCCCCTCCACCATGGAGCCTCCCCCTCCACCATGGAGCCTCCCCCCCCTCCACCATGGAGCCTCCCCCCCTCCACAATGGAGCCTCAATCAATCAATCAATCAATCAATATATTTTATTTGGTACCCTTATACATGATTATATATCAGGTGTTTTTCCAAATAGTTAAGATAAAAAGGAGATTGTCATTATCCGTGGTGTGCATTTATTCTTTTAGGCATTCAAATCTTTTTCTTGTGCAGTCAAAAATATATTTTGCAGTTTCCCTGTTAATGATCTCGTTTCTTTGATCCATGGTAATAATAAAAAGGAAAGCTCTTTCAGATGTCATTGCATTTAAGTTGATATTAGTTTTGTCTTTGATAACACTATAGTATGCCTTTCTAATCGCGTTGTATGTAGGGCATTTTACAAGAAAGTGTTCTTCGTTTTCTATTCCATTTTTGCAAATCGTGCACCTCCTCTCATTTGGGGGCACATATGGTTTGGCATGTCTACCTGTTTCGATGGCCAAATTATGATTGCTTAGTCTTAATTTTGTGACGGCAATTCTGTGTTGTACATTATTAATTTGGGTAAGATATTTTTCAAGTTCGTAGACCACCTTGAAGGTCCTGAAAGTTCGCAATTTATTCTTTTGGCGTGGGTCTCATACTATCATTGTGAATCTCACTTAGCCACACCTGTCGCTCGATATCTTCAAAGCGCATCTTTATTAAATTTATAGACGTGTTTGGGGCATCAAGCCATATATAGCCCAAGCCTGCTCGATCTAAAATGTTTTTCAGTTTGTGCACCCAAGTTACCTTGCTGTTATTTTCTAAAGAATCTAGGAAAGCCAACACAGCAAGTTTACTGTGGTCAGAATTTATCATTTTTTGCCAATATTTTATTGCTCTACATTTGGCTTTTAAACGCATTGGAAATCTACCGACCTCGGATCTACATGCATTAGAACTGCAGTACCTGTTGACGCCTAGCAGCCAACGTATAAACCTTGTGTGTACAGATTCTATGGGGTCTTTTTCTAGTTTGTCATTGCAGTCTGTTCCCCACACCTCGCTACTATATAATAGAATTGGGGTTACAAGGGTATCAAAGAGCCTAAGTGTTAGAGTTATTTTGTCTCTAAAGTGGTTTCCCATTTCTTTTCGAAGCTTATACAAAGCTTTTAGTCCGACCTTCTTTATTTCTTGCTTTGCTAGGCTGAAGTTCCCAAAGGTGCTAAAATGCACCCCAAGGTATTTATATGACTTGACAATGTCAACTTTACTGTTTCTGTATTTAAAGAGATAGTTGTTCATTGTTTTCCCAGAGTTATTAAATATCATTATCTTAGTTTTTTCTAGATTAACAGTGAGTTTTGCTTCATCACAAAATTCGCTTAGTTTGTCTAAATATTTTTGTAGCCCCGTGGCAGTCTTCGAGACGATTACCAAATCGTCGGCATAAAGTAAACAACTAATAGGTCGTGAATTGAGTTCGACATCGTTGCAATTTCTTACTGTATTTAGTTCCTCGGACAAGCTGCTGAGATAAAAATTAAATAGTGTCGGGGAAATCATACATCCCTGTTTCACTCCGTTGTAACACCTAAAGGCTGGCGTTAACAGATTTCTAATTTTGACTGAGGACTTATCATTTGTGTAAATTGATTTCAAAACTTCAAGAAATCGCCCTGTTACGCCTGAACGCTCTAGCTTATCAAAAAGTTTGTGTCTTGGTACTCTGTCGAAAGCTTTACTGAAATCAACATAACACGTAAATAGGAAGTTTTGTTTCTTTTTTGGCTTTGCTTTAACGTATTTGTCAATCAAAGATTTTAGGATGAAAATACTATCCACTGTTCCATGCTCTTTTCTGAATCCTCCCTGCTCAGGTTTGATTATTTTTCTTTCGACAAGGTAATTGTACAATCTGTTGTTCATTATGGATGTGAAAACTTTTCCTAGTGACGAGAGTAAGGTAATACCTCTAAAATTTTCCGGTTTACTAGGATCTCCTTTTTTCAGGATCGATACTATCAGACCATAACTCCAGCTAGATGGGTATTCCCCACTATTCAAAATTTTATTAAACAAAATTTGTAATGGCTTTTTCAGAGTTTCTTCGCCGCACTTTAATACTTCGTTTAAAATATTATCAGCGCCGGGTGCTTTACCCGTTTTTAGACTTTTTATGGCGTTAGTTATTTCGAGTTCCGTGAATTCGTGATCCAATGGCCCTTGCCTATTGTTTATTCGCGTTTTTTCTACTTCTTCCATTGTATTTTGTGATTCTATTGTCGCGTTTAATTGTTCGAAGTGCTGATGAAAAACAGCAGCTTCTTCGGGTCTAATTTGATGTGATTGTTTATGTGTATTGCTGTTGAAAATCCTATTTATTTGTTTCCAAGTGTTTTTAGAGTTTCTGAAATCGATACTGTTTACTATATTATTATAATGCGTATACTTTTTCCGCCTACAGAGTTTTTTAAAAGACTTCTTTTTTTCCTTCAAGACGGCTCCTAGCTCGCGTTGGTCAGGCTGCTTTGAAAGTAATTTGCCTAGTGAGCGTAAATTTTCTTTTTCATTTTTACATTCCTTGTCGAACCACATTTTGTTAACGCTGCTCTCTTTAATGTCATTGTTTTGGTAGCGCAGTCCTGCGTTTTCGCATGCGGATAAGAGCGTTTCTGTAAAAAGATCTACTGATGTGTCTACGCAATTATTATTTAAAGCCGCATTTAAATTTGTTTGCACTTCTTCGGACTCGAACAATAGCTTTGACTCGCTACTGATCTCGTTATTCCAGCGCAATCTTTTGAGCTCACTTAGTTGTACGTTTTCTGAATTATCCTTTTGTTTAAATGTAAATTTCAGGTTTAGACTGCATGAAAGCGAACAGTGATCAGTCAGGTGTGGCTCAAGCGGATTCACAATGAAATAATCAACAATGTCTAAACTTTCATTATTTACAATTATGTAATCAACAACGCTGCTTCCGTTGTATCGAAAGCAGGTTTTCTTACCTTCAAGGTCACCTACTACTCTGCCGTTCAAAATTCGCATATTGAGTGCAGTGCACGTTTCTATTAAATTTCTTCCTCGGCTGTCAATTATCTTAGAGTCTTGTGAATTTCTATTATTTGGAATATCAATTTGGTAATCTTTTGGTAGACCCATAAATTCGTCATTTTGTTCATCATCCAGAGCAAATTCTTGCAAAATACCCGTTCTTGCATTAAAGTCCCCTTGGATAATGACATCCCCCTTTAGAGAGAGCCTTAATATTTCAAATTCAAGTTCTTCTAGAATGTCTTCTTCATAATTATTACATCGCCCGTTTGCTGGGCTTAGATACACAGTTCCTAAATAAATGTCTTTTTGTAAGTTGAAAATATTTTTACACACTTTAACCCATAGGACATTTTCATTATCTGTTGGTATATATTTAACTCCACTGGAAATATTTTCTCTGATGTACACGGCTATACCCCCCGATTTTTTGTATCTTGTTGAATCTCTATGTTTTACAAAATGTTTATAGTTGTTTATTTTGAGATCGGAATTTTGATTTGCATGCGTTTCCACTATCCCAAAAATTTCGTGTCTTTTAATAGTGCTTAAAGTATCATTAAATTTTAACTTATTTCCCACAACCCTACTGTTAAAACCGTTTAAGTTCCAACAACCAAAACGAATCTTTTTCTGATTACATGTGAATTAAATTATTTAAACATATGCACTTATCTTGGACGGTGCGCAAACCCCTGTCTTTTGAAATATTCCGCCAATGCGTCAAGTGCTCGGAAAGGTGGTGGAAGTGTCGGAAATGCTTCATTATAGCTTGAATTCCATGGGGGTCTTTGTCTTCTTTGTCTGTTTAATTTCCTAGCTTGTTGTCCTTCTCGATTGGATTCCTTGTCTTCGCTTCTCAGACCAACTTGTACCTTGATGTTCGTCACTAACTTTTTGGTACCAACTCGATTGTTCAAGTGGATGTCATCGTAGAAGGAGTCCTCATCGATGTTTCCAAATCGGTCCGCAGTGACTTTTTGATTGTTGATGAAATTACATAATCCCTGATTGTTCCGACAGATTTCTTCGTAATAATAATTTACGTCATCTACTTTTACATTGTCTCCCTTGAGACTGTATAAAACTCCCGACACATAGATGTTTGCTTTCGGCCAACGTGATTTTAATTTCTGAACACATCTTTGCATGTTGTCAGCGATGTCTGTTGCTCTAGACTTCCTTAAATCATTTACCCCGGAGTGAACCACAATACATTCGTAGTCGTTTTTGTCTTCTTTTGTAAGCGAATCGATGTACTCCTCCATTTCCTGCGTTCCACCTTGTACGTATTGCTTATTTACAAATCGGCTTGGACAGAATCTACGGTTGTTTATACCTCTGAGAACGGAATCACCCAGTAGTAGAACTGGTCCATTACTACTGCCACTGGTTTGCGCAGCACTGCTTGGTTGATTGGGGCGATTTTCCCGTTGCTGAGTCCTTGGGTGGCTACGTAGTATCCCGAGGTGTTTCAAGTCGGCTGTTTCTGTGACTAGCATACTGTCTGTTTATATCTATTGCCTCTCTCTGACCGGATTGCCGTGACTGATCAAGTATTTCAATTCGGTGACTTTCGCTGGTTTCTTGACTGCATACTTCAATTGCTTCCGTCTGTTCGCGTGAGTGGGTTGATTGCGTGGTCTCGTGAATCTGCGCCACTGTTTCTTCTGTCTTTAGGAGTTGATCCTTAATTTCTCCTAAGTCGCCTAATATTTTGAGGATTGTTTCCGCTGTTGATGCAGATTTATTTTTGACGGACTTAAACTCGCTTGTTACTTTGTTTGACAGGTTGGAGACTTGTTTAGCGACATCTTTAATACTTTCGCTTATTTCAAACTTGAGTGAGTCGATTTGACTTTCACAATGCATCTTCACATCGGACAGACCATTCTTTATCTTCTGTTTCCAATCCTCCAAATCAATACTTTGCTCCCCAATCTCGATCGTATTTTTGGAAACTTGACTTTCTATTTTCGAGTTAAACTCTCTTTGAGTTGCCATAAAAGCTTCGATCTCTTCATAGCGAGCATCATGCATCGCTTTTTCGCCTTTCTCTTCGTCCTGTTTCTTGCTCGATTGTGATATCTCTTCGCCCGCTTCTGCTTGATCAGTTTCGGTCTCAGCATTTTTGTTATTGCCACTATTTGTGTTTACTAGATCGGTGAGTTTTGAGATATAACCATCTTTACCCGCACCTTGTATCTGGAGTGTATTCGTGCTGGTGTAGAAATTAACCGTCACCGATTCAAATTTAAGTACACTTGTTGCTCCATTCCTACTTATGCTGACAAATTTATCGTTATTTCCTTCCTCTAAGTAGGACAACAGAAATTCTTTTAGTTGATCAGAGTCTCCGCTCCATCTGAATTGCTTTTTCTTGTTAATACTTAATAGTTTCTTGTGCTCCGTTATCCCAACTATGTCCGCCATGACCGGGGGGCTTGAGAATACCGTGGTGGTGGTGGTGGTGGTGGGGGCTCCCCCTCCACCATGGAGCCCCCCCCCCTCCACCATGGAGCCTCCCCCCCCCCCCCCCCCCCTCCACCATGGAGCCTCCCCCCTCCACCATGGAGCCTCCCCCCCTCCACCATGGAGCCTGCCCCTCCACCATGGAGCCTCCCCCCCTCCACCATGGAGCCTCCCCCCCTCCACCATGGAGCCTCCACCATGGAGCCTCCACCATGGAGCCTCCCCCCCTCCACCATGGAGCCTTCCCCTCCACCATGGAGCCTCCCCCCCTCCACCATGGAGCCTTCCCCTCCACCATGGAGCCTCCCATCCCGGATACATGCTTGGGTCCTCACAAGATGATGTTCTAGTAGTTCATGGCCTAGTTGCTATGATGTATTTTACTTAAATGAGTGTGAAGAATATATTATCATTCTATTTTATTACAAGTTGTCAATCTACTAACAATGTTAAATTCATCATATTCCCTGAATTGTTTGATTTTGTACATAAAAAACCCTAAAATTTTGTTGTTCTTTTTGAAGGGGATCCTTGTAATCTACTTCCACTCACTTTCGTCCATTATTTGTCATCCCGAGTGTGTGTGACTATTTGTCATTCTACGTGAGTACGTGACCATTCCTGATTCTTGGACTATATGAGTACGTGACCATTCCTGATTCTTGGGCTATATGAGTACGTGACCATTCCTGATTCTTGGACTATATGAGTACGTGACCATTCCTAATTTTTGGACTATATGAGTCCCTGAGGGGGGGGGACTCCGATAAAAACAGACGGGGGTGATCGTCGGCAAAATCAATTTTAACCCTAACACCTCGGGTGTGGTCGAAATAAATTCTTACCCCTAAGAGATAGAAAATTTGGTGTGGTAGAAGAAATTTTTTAACCCTTAGGGAAAGCAGAATAGGAAAAACCTCCTAAGGAATAGCAGTTTTATACCCTAAAAATTCAGTTCGTCTGGAGAGTCCCCCCGGGATATGAGTACATGAACTTGATTCTTTGCCTATAAGCACGTGACCATCACTCATTCTTCTACTCTGAGCATAAATTGGAAGAATACTAAGTCCTTGTATGAGTTGGGGAACATGACGGGCGCTATGAGGGTCCAGATGTAGATAAACACACTGAAGATCCCGGCGGAAAGCCGAATCCACACCGCGCCCCATCCGCTTATCAACTTGACGCTGAGATGTTCCCCCTCCTCCGGTCTGTACCAATCCGTGATAGTCATCATGGAATAAAGCGCGGCCAGACACAAGAGCGTGTGAAAAAACGAGTAGCTATACTCAACACCATTAAGCTCATCTTCAATAAGAAGCTTACCCCCGTCCCCTTGCCTTGGGTGTGGTCTTGAGGGACTGCATCCCTCCGTGTCCGGGACTACCTCCTTTTGTTTTCCAGAGAACAGTTTGATTTTCCCGTACTGGGGTGGCTTGACTCTACGCAGGCTAAAACATAACAATATAAAAAACATGAACCCTAGTCCTATCAGTAATTGTAGGTTCTGAAATGGGCTTCCAGGGTAAAGGTAACTCTCGGACGGGTTGCACACTTTGTCCGGAGCATTTGACAGGGCTAACCACGTGACGTACGTATTATAACTGGTAGTGACCGCTGCTTGGAGTAGTCCAGATCGCGGGCGTGCCTCCTGAACCACAGGGTTGACCGAGATGTAAGTGGCAGCTAGACAGATATAGACATTAAAGCAGATAAAAAAGGTGTTGTTTCTGCACCCAGTGCCGGCGTACAGGTGAAAGAAAAGCACTATGGAAATTACGGAGGCGGTGAAGAGGAGGATTGTTGGGATCCAAAGCACGCAGTAAAGCACACGTGCACGACTGTAACTCGAACACGAATCGAGTCGCTCAACACACGATGTGTTCCAACAGTGCACCAAGTCTATGAGTAACATAAACTGCAGTATGATAAACGTGAAGCCGCCATTGAGTCCAAAAAACATCCAGATTTCCCCCGTGTACTCTGAGTGTGGAATGAACAGAAACGCGAACGTCAGAATAGAAAGTAGTAGAATCTTGATGGCCCAAAGCCCGTTGTTTGCCCGCGCGCGCCAACCTCTACTTGAGGTTAACCCAAACATGAGCAGCGCCAGGATGAAGAAAAAGACAGCGATCGCAGAAAGGACGCGGTACACCGCGGAATAACCTCGAAGCGTATCGCACGCGAAGTATGTGATCCTCTGGCAGAACCGATCACCCAGAAGCAAATGCGTCTGAGGTGCGAGCATGAAGCAGCTAATCAAGCACCCTCCCAGGAGAAATCCTATATACGCGACGCGCGTGAACGCCGACTGTCGGAGCTGGAAACAGCTCGCGAGGCAAGTCCGACACAAAATGAACCCGCAACACAGAGCCGCATCGAGTTTGATACACAGTACACATAACACGTCCCATGCACGAGTTGTTCTCTTTTGTTCACTAGCGGCTTCCCGCTCGACTTCTTCCTCGTTTGGTCTTGGGTAGTAATCGGGCGACAGGGCACCACTCCCGTCCTCCATTGCTCAGAGACGAAGTTCTTACAAGCATCTAGTGCTATAGTTACCTCATGCGTTTACGTGTCTATGGGATTTCACTCAGTTTTTTTTTTTCATTTCTATGTTGTGTGTCCATTGACGAGTTAACACTGTGAAGCCTGTTTTCTTTTGCGATAACACGTGTCAGTGGTCGAGCCAACCGTTAAATGTTTAATATCACAAGTCCGACACTTGCTCTATTGTTATGGTTTTCTTTTGTTTGGCATACATCTTTTTTAAACCCCAATTCAATAACACGCACTTCTCATTAGATTTAAACCCCCCTTGATTGATCTTGATTTAAGTTTATTTTCGTAAAATTGACTATTACGTCAATTTTTAAATTAGATTTTTAAACAGTGTAATTATGTAAAAATAATGTACAAAATCAGTCATGTACGCTAGAATAGCTTCTAATAAGCTGTTTTAAATAGTCACACGCATTTACACCTTTGGCTTTTTTTGTTGAACGACCTCTCACGACAATTTCAAAAACACACTAAAGACATAGCAAATTCATGGAAAATTTTAAGGCCTTTTTTAATTGCATTTTGGTGTAGGATGTCTTCCCACAAGCAAACTTTCCGGTGGTTTAGCTCTTGTATGCGATTCCACCTGGGATAGGATATTGTGTCTTTCAAACAAAAGAGAAACGAAACGCTCAAGAATAATTGTGATATGGAATATTGAAAATTTGATTTTTTAAGTTATAAATTACATAGACAGCAATTTCCTTGCATCGAAATGTCTAAGATATGTAGACCCTTTCATTGATCTACTTGTATGTCGTATGTTTTCGTTAGCTATGAAATGCCAAATGTTATGGCAGTTCGCGTGGAAACTAGTCAAATTAGAATCGCTGTGAAATTTATAAATTCCACTTAAAACTACCCAATTTTATTTTTAGAGTAATTTTTATATTTTACCAAAAAGATGAGGGTTTTAAATATTTAAAGCAACTTAAAGCAACCATAAATGAACCCCCAAAAGATTATCTAAAATCGAAAAATTGTCGGGATTTCCTGGTTCGAGATCTCACTTGGAGGTTTTGGTAATTGAAACAAAACCAACATTGATTGCCATTTGGGTGGAAGGAATTAAACTAAATGCGATTGCCTTTGGGAGAGGGCACTAATTCGGGGCGCTTATTGTATATGGAAGGCGCTTATTGTATGGTGGGCGCTTATTGTATACTGGGCGCTTGGCGCTTATTATGGTAGGTGCTTATTGTATACTGGGCGCTTGGCGCTTATTGTATGGTGGGTGCTTATTGTATGGTGGGTGCTTATTGTATATGGAGGGCGCTTATTGTATAGTGGGCGTTTATTGTATATGGAGGGCGCTTATTGTATAGTGGGCGTTTATTGTATATGGAGGGCGCTTATTGTATAGTGGGCGCTTGGCGCTTATTGTATGGTGGCCGCTTATTGTATACTGGGCGCTTGGCGCTTATTGTATGGTGGGTGCTTATTGTATATGGAGGGCGCTTATTGTATAGTGGGCGTTTATTGTATATGGAGGGCGCTTATTGTATAGTGGGCGCTTGGCGCTTATTGTATGGTGGGCGCTTATTGTATACTGGGCGCTTGGCGCTTATTATGGTAGGTGCTTATTGTATAGTGGGCGCTTGGCGCTTATTGTATGGTGGGCGCTTATTGTATCCTGGGCGCTTATTGTATATGGTGGGCGCTAATTGTTTGGTGGGTGATTATTGTATGATGGGCGCTTATTGTATAGTGTGCGCTTAAAGTTAAAAGCGAGCGTACAACTAGAGTCAGTGGTCATTGTCCTGACTCAGGTACTACAAAGATCCATTGCAAAATATTCCTGATGGCCCCAGCAAGAAATAGAACAGCACTATATTTATTTATTTGGGTCGAAGGATTTAAACTTAATGCGATTGCCTTTGGGAGAGGGCACTAATTCGGGGCGCTTATTGTATATGGAGGGTGCTTATTGTATGGTGGGCGCTTATTGTTTACTGGGCGCTTAATGTATAGTGGGCGCTTATTGTATACTGGGCGCTTAATGTATGGAGGGCGCTTATTGTATGGTGGGCGCTTATTGTATATGGTGGGCGCTTATTGTATAGTGGGCGCTTATTGTATATTGGCCGCTTGGCGCTTATTGTATGTTGGGTGCTTATTATATGGTGGGTGCTTATTGTATGTTGGGTGCTTATTATATGGTGGGTGCTTATTGTATACTGGGCGCTTAATGTATGGAGGGCGCTTATTGTATATGGTGGGTGCTTATTATATGGTGGGTGCTTATTGTATATGGAGGGCGCTTATTGTATAGTGGGCGCTTATTGTATGGTGGGCGCTTATTGTATATGGAGGGCGCTTATTGTATAGTGGGCGCTTATTGTATATGGAGGGCGCTTATTGTATAGTGGGCGCTTGGCGCTTATTGTATCCTGGGCGCTTATTGTATATGGTGGGTGCTTATTGTATGTTGGGCGCTTATTGTATATGGAGGGCGCTTATTGTATAGTGGGCGCTTGGCGCTTATTGTATATGGTGGGCGCTTATTGTATATGGTGAGCGCTTATTGTTTGGTGGGTGATTATTGTATGGTGTGCCCCTAAAGTTAAAAGCAAGCGTACAACTAGAGTCAGTGGTCATTGTCCTGACTCAGGTACTACAAAGGACCATAGCAGAATGTTTCTGATGGCCCCAGCAAGAAATAGAACAGCACTATATTTACTCAACCACAGCTTGTTTCATTCTTGTAAACGAGGATAATTTATTTTCTCTTTTTCTTTTTGCTTCTCTCTCTTCGTTATTTTAACTTTAATGAATGTTCAATGCTTTAATCCAGAAATGTTTATTGTATTATGTTTAACACTTTAATTGCTTGGTAAAACAAGCACGAACATTACATAAAATGCGAAGATAAAACAATACCAATAACTAAAGAGATGAAACTGTTAGGGTATCGATAGATGACAAACTAATTTTTTTTACTCTCGTGTCGCTTCAGTATGCCGTTACAGTAGGAAGCCAAGTGAATGTCCTAAAAAGGTTAAGAAAACACAACTCAATGTAAAACAAAAGAATAGTCATATTATACATTTGATTTCCCACATTTTAACTAAAAGAAATACGAAAAAATCGAAAAGGTTAACGAACGCGATATTAGACAAAACGCTGCTACACGCTCTACACTAGAAAACCGCAGCAAAGAAGACATGCTAATCACAATAATTAGCTGCTTCGAGAACCTAGTAAGACTAAAAAATTAGTTATAATTTAAGAGACAACAATATTTTGATTTACTCTTAGGTGGATAGCACGGGCAAAGGCCTTCCACTATTAGCCTCGTCCCCAGGCGTTAATTGACAGACCTCTGTTGTGAAACCTTTGCTACAGGGCGAGCGGGACAGTGCGGCATAACGTATGCGCATGCGCGTGCTCTGGCGAAATCAAGCACAATCGTAGTGTTGAATCGTTCGAGTAAAGGTACGAAAGGCAGACTTCAGTTGCTGTTTTGACTAACTGTACAGCATTAAAACCATACTGTACAAAAAAAAAATGACAGAGTTGTGTGATAATGAGGGAGTCATAAAGAAAATTATAGCCTTATGTTTGGTCTAGTTTTCTTAGCATTCGCCAAAATGTGACAGTTCGCTGTTTGACTTTTTTGACTAACTGTACAGCATTAAAACCATACTGTACAAAAAAAAATGACAGAGTTGTGTGATAATGAGGGAGTCATAAAGAAAGTTATAGCCCTATGTTTGGTCTAGTTTTCTTAGCATTCGCCAAAATGTGACAGTTCGCTGGTAAAATGCCGTCATTTCAAAACAAAAAGGCTGGTTTAACTGCGCGGTACTGGAACTAGTCTTGCGTTTTTCAGCACTGGTGGCGAATCAAAAGTGACGTCATTATCTGAAAAGCCGCTCAGCCAATAGAAGCCAGAGAACGAGGCTATTATGCCGCAAAAAAATGGAATGAGCTTTTAATGGATACGCGCAATGGCTGTCAGTAAAGAATTTACCAACAACATACTAACCATAGATTTTGACACATACTGTCTAGTCTCATCTAATGTAAATATTGTATCAGCACATTTTATTTATGGTTAAGACTATTATACCTTTTTGTTAATAATAATTAAGACTATAGTACATTTTATCATATCATAAATATATTATTGATAGTACTTTTGTGGTATACATGTAAACTAGTTTTATAGTGTTTTAACCACATAAGAGAAAGTATAGTTATTGATCGTTATAGAATATAGAATAGATTATTAATGTTAATTTTTAATTTCATCTTCAACAGTCTCTTGGTCACATTTGATGGATTTCGGGTTGGAAAACGTCTTTAAAATAATCCCAACTTGGCTGTTAACATCAGCTTTTAGGATGTGTGTTTCTCATTTAACTTGCTGTTTTGATAGGTTTTTGAGGGATCTTTTTGTCGTCAACAAAATTATCGCGAACAATTGAAATAATGTGTGAAAATATGAACTAAGCGCCAGTTGCTTCCAAGTTGGAAAACAAAATAAGGCTTTTAGCTCATTGCTCATTTGTTTGTATCTTTAGAACATTTGGGAAGTCCTTGTCGTGCTTATAATATCCAGGAAACGAATGACAATTTTGATGGATCATTTAGCAATCAACACAAAAAGTAAACCGCAAATTACTCCCATTTTTAGCATTTACGCACAGGACTCTTAGGAATATAAAATTTGTTGGATCATGGTAGATGACAGAGTTCAATGATTTTAGACTTCAATAGCTCGTCCGTTTCGCCAGATGGATCTGAACCTGGCCAGTGGAATGACCATAGTGTTTCGCCATTAGCACCTAAACACCACAAAAAAACCGATAGCGTCAATTATGGTTACTCTAGTCAACGAAACCGAGCTAGAAAAGAGCTACATCTTCATGCCCGTCGACATGATCAGCAAATCACTCTTTGCCTTGTTTGTCGTGTATTTTCTGGTCGGAACGGCCGGTAACTCGCTTCTGCTCTTCGCCGTGCGTCAAGTTCAGGTGAACCATAGGGGAAAACCTAAGCGAGCATTAATGTACCGAAACCTTACCACAACCTTCCTCTACAGCCTAGCAATCTCAATAACGTTCTAACCGCCGTAAGCGCACTCGTTATTAACGGCCTCCAGATGTGGACATGTTCACAAGTGACTGGTCCTGCCGTGCTCTCCGCTTCACCACCTACACGCTATCGTCCATCAAGATGTTTAATATTTTTCTCATTTCTGTTGAAAAGTACTTCTCAATTTTTTCAGCTGTCAAAAGAATCCGTGAGGACGCTGGTCCTATGGCTTACAGTGTAACTTGCCAATATGATAAAGACGCAGCGGCCGTTATTTTTGGTATGACAACTGTGACATTCTTCGTCCCTTGCAGTGTTATGCTTATTCTCGCAATCAGGATAACAAGATTTCTCAAAGAGCGGCGACGTAAGGTTATGGACGGAAAGCCCGTGTTTTTGGACAAAACACAAGCGTGGAGATACAAAGATACCCGAATGTTTGTCAGCATCATCTTAACAATCGCACTACCGTACAGTCTGTTTTTTGTCTTCGCCGTATGACGGGTAACATTAAACTTAGAACTCGATTTTCATCACTCATGGAAGATTCGCAATGCAAGTGCTACTTTCGCGCTATCAAACTGTATATTGGTTCCAATTTTAAGTTTTGTACATAACAGTTAGTATCGTGTTGCGCTCACGCGGTTCTTGTGTAGGCAAAGAAGTCTGCGATTTGTCGTACAGTATAGTCTACAAACAAGAAATTGAGACAGCAAGAAGGATAGTCAAACAGTCGCTAGCAAGCTAAGAGGCGCATGCAACACTATGCCTAGCGGCTAGCCACAGGAGGTCCGAAGGAAACCTCAACCGTTAAAAAACAAAAGAATCTATTAGAATCCGAGATATTTAACAGGCCATCCGCTCTAAATCATCAATAACATCCTCTAAGAAACTTCCAATAAACACACTGCCTTGAATATTTTGAAATATTTTTCGAGTTTTCCGTTAAAGATCATCGGATATTGTTACGTAATCGACCGAAAGTAAACTGGTGACAATGCGGCTTTAATCCAGCTTACCAGAGAACTCTAGATTGACCCAGCCATGCAAAGCCACAACCACAGCCAAGCAAAACTAACTGCTTCCACTCAGAGCGAGCTAGACATTGCAACAGCCACTCTCATGGAAATGACAGGGCCGAGAGGCAGACTCCTCCTCTCCCTGAGCCGCTACCCTTGCTATAACATAGTAGCTTGCGTAGAAAGCGTTTCTGTGGAGTTTCGACGGAAATAAAGAACAAAACCGCGAGCAGAATGGGGAGAGAGAAAGGAAACCCCTTCCCCCTCCTTTTTTTTGCGCTCGCCCCATTTTTCGCGAAACGCTTGCTACGCGGGCTAACAATGTAGGAAATATTTAGTGCGTTAGTCAAAGCCTAACTCTATAATGAACCGTGTAATATGCCTGTGTGTGCCATTTTGTAGAATCGTAAGAGCTATTAGACCGAGTAAAAGAATGTTATAATGCAATAAATATGAAGATTTTGAAATTACGAGCTATAATTTTTCAACTTGTTATTCCGCCAAGGTTATTTACAGTGGAAATCATGATTTTTGCCAGAGGGGAGGGTGTATGGACTCGAAGAGTTGGTGCGGCCGTTAGATCTCTAACCAATGAGAAAGCGCCATAAAGCACCGGGCTTCGAAAAAGCAGACAAGCGATATATAGGCAGATATACGCAATAAAAATAACAACGCAAGGCTAAGAAACAAGTGTACTTTGCAGGCGCTCCGCGAACGCTGGATCCTCGAGCATGTGGTGAGCTCCCTGTGATGTTGTAAAGTAGTCTTAGGTCGGTCATTCACATGATGATGATTATGAAAGAATTTTAGTACACTTCGGCAGCAATATATGAAGTACCTTCATCTATATAATTTGTATCTCCGCTGGCTCATTGTGGATCTCTTTATTTTCGCTGGCATGCGATTGGTTATTCTTGGTCACATGGTACACCTTCTCTGCCCAAACTCGGGGTTACTGCTTCTCTCCATGGTCTACTTCGAATTTTAGCAAAAAAAAACACACATTTTCAACACAGCTATGGATCAATTTGATGTCATTGCCAATCAACCGATAGTTATAGATAATGTAAGTGCAAAAACTAAACCGTTTTAAATGCCATCGTGTTTTTGTGAAGGGTTAAAAGGCAACAAAATTGATTTCTGCTTCGTTATTACTCGATATATTTATTTACTTTCTATGGATCTATGGTGTTTTCTTTGTGGCTTCTCTTTTAAAATTATATTTGGGATTTAAGGGCTCTGGAGTCATCAAGGCAGGGTTTGCCGGAGATCAAGTCCCGAAATACCATTTTGCGAATTTGTAAGTATATATATGCATAGAGCACCAGTGTAAAATCTTACTTTAAGTTAAAATATGATGTTTGACTTTAGATCTTTCTGAATAAATGATTCTTATGATGGGAAAAATAGATGTTAATAATCTGATGCCTTTCATAGCATTTTCTTAGCCAAAAAGAAATACGCATTTATGGACATTCTTTCCCCTAATTCGGTATAGTGGTTTTTTGCTGCCATTATAGCAATAAATAAAAAAGATGCAGTGATTTTTTAAAACACTTGGGTCACATTTTTATTTTTCATATTTCAAAGTCTATGTTATTTTGTCCGAATTTAATGAAAACTTTTACAAATGTACCTTTTTTGGTGCATCATCTTTTTGTTTGTGTGTGGATTTTATGAACATCTAGATGTAATCATTATTCATCTATAGTACCATTTATCCCTTCTATTCTAAGTTGTTTAATGGTATTGTAGTGTTTGGCAGCCTAAATGCTACTGGTATATCTGCGTATACCCCCAGTATACCCCCCCTGTTTACTCTTAGTTGTTCACTTGTATTGTAGTGTTGGGCGGCCTAAATGTTACTTGTATATCTGTGTATACCCTCTATATACCCCCTGGTTACTCTAAGTTGTTCACTTGCAGTGTAAGGCAGTCAAAATTCTACTTATATATCTGCGTATACCCCCTATATACACCCTGGTTACTCTAAGTCGTTCACTTGCAGTGTTAGGCGGTCTAAATTCTACTTATATATCTGCGTATACCCCCTATATACACCCTGGTTACTCTAAGTCGTTCACTTGCAGTGTTAGGCGGTCTAAATTCTACTTATATATCTGCGTATACCCCCTATATACATCCTGGTTACTCTAAGTCGTTCACTTGCAGTGTTAGGCGGTCTAAATTCTACTTGAGTATACCCCCTATATACACCCTGGTTACTCTTAGTTGTTCACTTGTATTGTAGTGTTGGGCGGCCTAAATGTTACTTGTATATCTGTGTATACCCTCTATATACCCCCTGGTTACACTAAGTTGTTCACTTGTATTGTAGTGTTGGGAGGCCTAAATGTTACTTGTATATCTGTGTATACCCTCTATATACCCTCTTGTTACACTAAGTCGTTCACTTGCAGTGTTAGGCGGTCTAAATTCTACTTATATATCTGCGTATACCCCCTATATACACCCTGGTTACTCTCAGTTGTTCACTTGTATTGTAGTGTTGGGCGGCCTAAATGTTACTTGTATATCTGTGTATACCCTCTATATACCCCCTGGTTACACACAGTTGTTCACTTGTATTGTAGTGTTACGCAGCCTAAATGTTACTTGTATATCTGTGTATAACCTCTATATACCCTCTTGTTACACTAAGTCGTTCACTTGCAGTGTTAGGCGGTCTAAATTCTACTTATATATCTGCGTATACCCCCTATATACACCCTGGTTACTCTTAGTTGTTCACTTGTATTGTAGTGTTACGCAGCCTAAATGTTACTTGTATATCTGTGTATAACCTCTATATACCCTCTGGTTACACTAAGTTGTTCACTTGCAGTGTTGGGCGGCCTAAGCACGTCAGGGTTATGGCAGGTGCTCTAGAAGGAGATGTATTCATTGGACCTAAAGCTGAGGTAAGTTTGGTTATGTTATGATAATTTCCAGTTTTACCCAGAATTGTAAGAGTTTCTCTGATGTTATCTTTGAAACATGGTCTTTCTCTAAATGTACAGACATTTCAATATTCTGATGTACAGTATTCAACCTTGACAATCTGAGAATTGCAATAATTATATTCTGTTAAAGTCATGCATGTACAGTATCTCAATTATTTGATATTTGACAGGAACACAGAGGTCTTCTGAACATCAGATACCCGATGGAGGTATGTTGTCACCTTGGTAGTTATACTGTGTGTTACAGATGTTTTGATGTGTAACAGATGTAGGTATGATATCTTAGTAGTTATAGGATGTTTACTATGCTATGCTTTTGAGGTAGATTGTTCACCCGCATTTTTTTGTACAGCATGGTGTGATACGAGACTGGAATGACATGGAAAGGATATGGCAAGTAAGTGATGTTTCGAATCCTGTCGTTACTCTTCATCATCATTTAAAGTTCTTGTGTTATTATGTACCATACATCAAAATATTTCCCATTGAATTATTCGGCCCCCATTTAGGTTACACAGATATGGGGGAAAAACATGACTTAATGCTTCAAATAAGCTCATTTCACATCTAATAAGGCAGAAAATTTCTCTAAGTAATTAGTAAGTAATAGCAAACAAAATATCAAATGCGACTTTTTTTTAATTGATGCAACTTTTTGTAAAGTGTCATTGAAATTTGAGCTTTTCATCCCTGAGCTCATACATAGTGCAAGGATGATCAAGGAAAAAATATCTTAAAAAGCAAAAATCTGGGTATGTGCATTTTGGCCTCACGTTATTTGTGTTTCGGTACGAATACCAGATTAAAACCAAAACTACAAGGAACCGATGGCCATTGTAAGAAATTGCGTCTTCTTTCTCTATCTCGAATTGTGAATTTTCCAGGTTTTTTGGTCATGTCTGTTACACACTGTGTACCACAGATTCAGTGATAGACATGTAACTGATCTGTTTAGATATATCATTGACATTATTTTTGTTTTTTATTTTCAGTATATTTATTCTAAAGACCAGCTACAGACTTTTTCAGAAGAGGTAAAACCTTTTTTTTTCCAATTTACACAAAAATATCCTCATTGTATTATCCTTATCTAAATAATGACACTAAGAAAATAGCTTTGTTTTTTTTATATTTAGTATTATACTGTGAATGATATAATAAACACGGGGGGCGGTTATTAAATGTTGATGGTCCGAAGAGGGAGGCGTTAATCATAAACTATAACGATATTAGGAACCCAAGTGCAGTGGGGTTCTAATTTCAGTCTTCCAATGTTTTTTAAGCTGGGAGGGAGGGAAGTTGGGTAGGGTAGAGGGGAGGGGGGGCGTTTGTTAGAGAGGGGCATTCAATACAAAGTTGTAAGTTTCAGGGGGCATTCATTAGATAGGAGACATTCTTTAGATAGGGGCATTTATTAGATCATTTACGGTACTTATTATCAATGGTTAATGGTTATGTTATGTGCTTTTCCTTAGCATCCCGTTCTATTGACAGAGGCACCCTTAAACCCAAGACGCAACAGAGAAAAGGCAGCCGAGGTAGGTATTACAGAATAAGCACACACACGAAAAAATAGTAGTCAACATCTCAGACTTGAGTATTTAAAAGGCGACACCAAACACTAAAACATCAACTGAACAACTGTCTAGGCTGCCCTGAAGAACTCTTTAAAAAAGATTGATAGAGGTGAATGCCATTGTTTGTTGTAGCTTATTGATTAACCTCAATACCTCAATAATGATAATACTTTTATATGTAGCCTTATATGTACAGTATATTACCTGGTATTTTGTAGGTAATGGGGTTAAGTGTTAGCCTCTGGATCAGGATAGCCTTGGATCTGGACTTTCGTTTTTCCCAAGTCTTTTTGATTTAATTAGATTTCCTGTGTTTTCTTGATATTAATATATTTTTATTTCAGGTGTTTTTTGAGACATTCAATGTTCCTGCCCTCTTCATATCAATGCAAGCTGTTCTGAGTCTGTAAGTAAGCACTTGTTAAGATTTACAAAGCTAGATTGCATGATGATGAATAGGATCATTCTAAACCTCCAGGTATGCCACAGGACGTACTACCGGAGTAGTACTAGACGCTGGTGACGGCGTATCACACTCTGTGCCAATCTATGAGGGCTTTGCTATGCCACATTCTATCATGAGAACAGATATTGCAGGAAGGTTTGTAGGGGTATATTACAGTATATAGCTGATGCTCTAAAGATAGAAATCCACCTCACCACACTTGTAGACGTTTAGTTTTAGATTATAATACTAGGAATATCTGTTGATAGTGATTGCTCGGAGCTAAATTTGGAGATATAATAGAGGTGTTCCCATTCATCCGTGAAATAGTTAGTGGTACAGTAGGTGTTGACACAAAATAAAATTCCGAATGATCTCTTGTTTGCTTTTTTTTCTTGCTCTGTAGAGTTAGTACACACCAACTATTAGTTAGTGTTTCACGGATTAATGGGAACAGTAAAGGCAATATGTTTTTCCCCTTCAAAGGGAAAAGCATTAAGGGATGCTGCCATGAACAAAAGCCCAATAAAAATGAACAGATTTGAGTATAATACAAGATACAATAACATTGTAATTAACAATTCGACAAAACTGGAAGTTTCAAGTGAAAAGCCAGAATTTGAGGCCTTCAAGTCATCTGAGTCTAATTCTATCGAAGGAGAGAACGGGAACCCTCCAGATTTCCAGGGTGTTTTATCACTCGAAAATTGTTCGTAATAGATAGAAATGAGTCATAACCGGAAATGTCCCGCATTCCAGAGGTGCTTAGCTACATTCCAACAACAGCATTCCATCAAACCCCAGAAACACTAACACTAACAGAAATAAGACTAAGAATAACAGAAACTAAGACTAACAGGAAATAAATCTGACTTGGAAATCCCTCCCTGTTTGGTAGATTTTATCTAGAGGTTACTGTAAATAAGGTCAAAAATACCCAAGCTGTGTTTAAACTATTTAAATGTGCACAATTTGAACATGAAAATTTTCTTTACAGTCTTATGATATGCTTGCTGCTGTTACACATTCAAGCCACCTTTATGTACATATTTCAATACACTAAAGCACCATGAACATTATTTAAAAATGGCTGATGCCATTTTTAGTGTTATCATTAGGCCATGGGTACTTACCATGGCTGCAAAGCATTTGAATGTGTAAGGATACTATCTGTAATGTGTGCTTTGCATCCTGTGTCACACATCCATGAATTTCTAGCACACATGAAACCTTACATGCCTGGATTATCACCAAGTATACACACACATTGCAACCTTCACAAAATAGGTTTGTTCATATATCACATGTGCTTACCTGTGTCTCCAATGCTGCTTCTCTTTCCAGGGATGTTTCAAGATACCTACGCCTTCTTTTGAGGAAAGAGGGCCATTGTTTCCATTCCTCTTCCGAACTTGAAATTGTTAGGACCATTAAAGAGGTACAGATGTCTTGCTATGCTTCAGTTTTCCATCCAATGTTCAAATTACTGATTTTTATTTCTGTTTA
This sequence comes from Nematostella vectensis, assembly GCF_932526225.1. Taxonomy (NCBI): domain Eukaryota; kingdom Metazoa; phylum Cnidaria; class Anthozoa; order Actiniaria; family Edwardsiidae; genus Nematostella; species Nematostella vectensis. The sequence continues at coordinate 12,568,426 of NC_064039.1, forward strand.
TCTTACACAGAGAGCTTGCTATCTAGCTTTAAATCCACAAAAAGAGGTAAGTCATAGTGTATGGTGCAAATCAAATGTCTTGTAGCTGTGTTCTTGAACCAGAGTAATGCATGGCATTGTCTGAAATAATCGATTCCACTGCAGCATATAGGAGAACAAGGTAAGACAATTGAAGGGAGCAACTCTCATGCATATATTTGCCCTGAATAAGTCTTTTAATAATGACCATCAGTTTTTGGTATATTGTGCAAATTATAAAGCCACCATAAAAGATAGTAAACTGTAAACTTCCTACATATCTTGTTCATACTCCCTCAATGTTTTAACCTAGGAGTCAATGGAATCTGAAAGACAACAGTATGCTCTTCCAGATGGAAGTATTATTGAGGTAGGTACAGTTACTGTATTAAGCTTTTGCCACTACATAGTGACACTAGGCATTCTTTACACTACCAATCCACATACCACTAAAGAAACTTTTAAGTATTCTAATTATTCTTAAATCCATTAGTTCAGTAACACATTCACTATTTTTTTTCGGTTACTTACCAGTAGCTAATCAGAGCAGTTTACAATAGGTAACAATAATATTTTCTCCCCTGCATTGTTCACAACAGCGTAGAACACAATAAAAGTTATTAATGTAAACTGAGCCAAAAACCAAAGTATGATATTTGTGTTGATAGATTGGTCAAGCCCGCTTTAGGGCACCAGAGCTGCTCTTCAGGCCAGACTTGATTGGAGATGAGAGTGAAGGCATACACGAGGTTTGTAGCAATATTATTACTTCATACAATCATCATAAAGATTGTCCAAACATGCTTGCTCTCTATTGACTTGTGATTTTATGTTTCCAGGTTCTTGCATTTGCAATACAGAAGTCAGATTTAGACCTGAGACGAGTGTTGTATTCTAACATTGTGCTCTCTGGTGGCTCAACACTATTCAAAGGTACGAGTGACAGTTTTGACATACAGTCATGTATTTTGAAACTTTTAAAGGGATTTGAGGAATATAAATTTCTGAGTAAACCTAAATAGTTGCCAAATGCTATAGTACTGCAGTTATGTAGGGGTCAGTTTAAATTTTGTTCTGATTATGTTCTGAGTTCTGTTTGTTTTTTCCTGTCTCTTAAAGGATTTGGGGACCGTCTTCTGAGTGAGGTGAAGAAACTGGCACCCAAGGATATAAAAATAAGAGTAAGTGCATGCTATAAGTATCTCAGGGACCGAATACAAAAGAGTCTTATGCAATTACAAAAAAACACCCCTGATTTATGAGGCTAAAGTCCTGTCTAACTAGCAGGAAAACTATTTCCTACCCTGCTTTAATCTTTTAGAATTTGTGTTTTAGGAGTTTGCATTTTCTGTATTAATTCACACATATTGTTGCATTATTATAAGTCTAACTATGTATAAAATCACCTGAATTTCTTAGGTAAAAGTGCAACTAGAATCAAGTCTTCGTATTTGGTGTTGCTCTCTAAACACATAAACGTTCTATTGCCTTTTATATATTTAATGCAAAAATAAAAAGCTTAGTTCCATGTATAAAAGGGTTAAAGATTTGTATAAAATAGAACCTGTTGGTTGACTACTTGCCTTATGAAATAATAAGAGGTTTTTGCTTATCTTTTGTTTTGTGTTTTTAGATCTCAGCACCTCAAGAAAGATTATACTCTACTTGGATAGGGTATGGTAACTTTGAAAATGTCCAAAAGACGAATAAGATCATAAATCTCATTATCTACATCCCTCCTCTCTCTCTCCTGTCAAGTGATGGTGTCTCTGTGTAGGGATCTGTCCATTCTGTCAGGTCAAGGACTAGTGCTTTCACCCTCAACCACCACCCACCCATCCACCAGAGTCAGCCAGAGTTCATTTATTTCAGAAATCCCATGACCTATTCTATTCATCTTCCTTAATTTTTCTTCTGATCCAGTTCCCTCATACCCTGCTCTGGCTAACACTGTACCACCTCTGTTCTTGTTTCAGTGGTTCCATTCTTGCTTCCTTGGACACATTCAAGAAGATGTGGGTGTCGAAAAAGGAATATGACGAAGAGGGCGCACGAGCAGTGCATAGAAAGACTTTCTAGAGATCATATATGGTAAACTAGTGTCTCCATACAAAAGAGACGTGCTTAGGCAACTACTTTACATATAAGAGTATCTGTTTGTCCAAGAACTGCCATTCTGAAGCTTATAATATTCTGGGAACTTGTCTTAACAAGGTGTTATACCTTATGGGACCTATCAATGGAAAATGAGTGGGATTGAGAACTTCATTTACAGAAGCCAATATCATGATTTCCCTGATAGTTTTATTATCCCAGAGTTGATAGTATAGTTAGATGGCTGTGAAATTTCCAGGTCTAAGGGTTAGGAAAAAAATCCTGTATCACAAGGGTACTTAAAGTGAGTCACAGCAATTTCATAACAGGACGAGGCATGTGGCATGCCCATTTTGAGATGCCCCGATCCTTGCCCTGGGGCTATTGGCCAATACTTAGATGATACAAGAGAACGCTCTCAAGACAAACCTTTGTGCTTAATAGTCAAGGTAGATATATAATAATTCGAACGGAGTGAAACATATCGTTAGCTTCTTTTATTATGTTATGGTCTAAACCAGGGTGGGGCCTCAAAATGAAGTAAAAAACAGTGAACAGCCGGTGGTATTGTACTAAGGTTACACTTATGTATGGTACTTAGGGACGGCCCCCAGATTCCCTGATGGGAGCATAAAAAACAACATAAGGTAAATTTGTGGATTTTAGCTCCAACACATTTTGTCTAAAATTCTCTTGCGGGTGTGTTTTACCCAGCCATATCCCTCCTTACCACTAAAGCACTTCCCTGTTCACTAATGAGATAAAGGGGCTGTAGGCCCTGACCTGGTCACACCTGGTGTTCATTTTAATACTTCCCACATTTCGGGTATCACTTTTTGACCGTATTTACCCAAGTTGAGAAGTGCTCTCTAATGGTTTCCCATCTTAGGCTTGCAAAAAGGGATGGTCTTAGGAGTGTAAATTATTGATATTTAATACAAGCGTAAACAATATGATAATAAAGCGGTACGAAGTGGAGTGTGTTTGTTTCTGTATGCTATGAATCATGATGTTGTGCTTTGAACCCCAAAAACTTGTAGTATTCTGTGCATCTGTTACTCTTAGGGAGCGTTCTTTTTCCTTTCATTCTGGAACTGGAATGGTTGGTAGAGAATGTTCAGAATGGTATTCGAGTCATTCTGCTACAGGTAGCAGAATGGGTGGAATGGCTTTCCATTCCGGCATGGGAACGCGGGATATAACGAACGCATGCTTTTTCTATTCTTATCATTCTCATTCCGGAATAACGAGTAAAAAAACTCGCCGTAACTGTAGCCAACAAGTCAGAGGAGAACTTGATCCTCGCAGGAAAATCTTATCTGGGTTCCAGGCCGTATCAGGGTACGTAGAACTGCGAACGCACCGAAACCACAACAACTAGACACTGAGGTTAGGGAAAAACGAAATAAGTTCGTGTGGGTTTTCGAGCAATCGAGGGGAAACAGATTAACAGACATCACCTGGAATAGTAGGATAGTCGAGTTATCGGGTCGGGATCCCCTCTGTACAACTCAAACATGATCAAACCAACCCTTGGGGAAGTTACACCGAGACTAGAGACATCATCACCTACCCCCTCGCTTGCGAATCCTATGATTTTATGACAACAGTAACTTTTATTTAAAAATAAATTAGATGCAAATTTACACGGACGAGGATTATAGAATAATTACAGTTTATAAAACAGAGAAAGTTACGTGGCAGCCTTCTGTGACTGAGGACAGTAACCATGTGTTGGTATTCCTCCGAAAGAATGTGTCATAGCATCGATGGCGTGACAGCAGACCTGCCGTGACGTGTCACGCTACACCTTGTGTTATGACATGCGTTCTTTAGGCATTACATGCCAATCAAGTGCGTGAGGTAGACGTCGCGTGACAGCAAACCTTGCTTGACATGTCACGCTAGACTTTGTGTAAAGTTAGACATTACATGATAATAAGCAGTGAATGAGGTAGACGTTGCGTGACATGACCTGCCGTGACATGTCACACTAAACTTTGGGTAAAGCTGGACATTACACGATAATAAGCAGTGAATGAGGTAGACGTTGCGTCACAACAGACCTGCCGTGACATGTCACACTAGACCTTGTGTAATGTTAGATATTACATGATAATTAGCAGTGCGTGAGGTAAACATTGTATGTAGGTCCAAGGGGTATTCATTTGTGAAGATCCAGTCCATTGCGTGGTCAAACGTTGCGTGACGGTAAAGTGCGACTAAGGCCCGATACCTCGCGCTCCTGCCGTGCCGAATCTAATTGTTTTGATTGCGCACATGAACAGTTCGACGTCTGAATCAAACGTCAAGCACTTGTTGGGTAGGTCATTCATATATGGTCACCTTTGACTACTAGCAACATTTTGAGTGCAGCGTATTCTAGGCACGGTTGAAGATGGGTACAAGTGATATGCGCACTCCTTAAATCACTAAAACTCGGTGTTTTTTATTGAAGAAAAGCTCTGCATCCGTCACTGTATGACCTCAGGCATACTTCACCTTTCTGTTACGTCATTCGCGATACTCTATTGATTTATCTTTACACACTGCTATTAAAGGAAATTCGGAATTTTCCAGTCAATTTAACCCTATCCTCCGACTTCCTCGGCTCGCGTCTCGTCGTCGTCCTCTTGTGTTGCAATCTCGTCAGACCGCGTGTTGTCTCAAAATCTTCCATTGCTTGTGTCTTCTGACACGTCATTTGACGCAGAATCCTTTTAAAGGCCAAGTTAAAGCGCTTGTTCCTCACCGAGTAGATGAGTGGGTTAAAGGCGCTGTTGCCGTAATGAAGGACCTTGATAAGTATAAGCACGCGCAGATCCCACACGAACCAGGAAAAAGGCCGGAAGACGTAGATAACGGTGATCATGAAAAACGGAACCCAGCAGACTATGAATACACCTGTTACCAAGGCAACGGTGTACGCTATTTGGAGTTCCTGTAGAAGAGAAAAGCCCGGATTTCAAGCGGGTGACGTATTTAGTATTACATCTAGATTGCCCCATAAAGCTTACCTTTTTGAGAGAATGCCCTTTATGACTATTCAAACTTTTCCTGGCCGTGAGAAAGATACCAACGTAAGCTAGCACAATAAATACGAGTGGAGCCAGGAAGAAAACCCCCGTAGTGACGAGAGGAGCGAATCGCCATCTTTGAATTAGGTGCTTGACGACAATACTGAGGACCGCAAGTCCCCAGGACAGCGCGATTCCCATCGCCAGAACACCTGAACACAACAGGGAACTAGTCAAGTTTTTGGAGGGTAGCAAGGGCGGATCTAGGGATGGACCGAGCCGGCCCTGGCCCCCTTATTTTCAGATATTTGGCTTAGAAATAACAAAAAATTTCAGGAAATCCACGGACAAACAATAAATCCCGGTCCCTATTCCTTGAAACTCTTGTTTCCCCCCCCCCCCCCCCCCCCCCCCCATCCCCTCCCTTTCTGGGCCTTCTGGATCCGTCCCTGGGCAGTGGCGTCCTGGGGTATCCCGGGCGTAGAGCGTGTTGGCGAGAGAGGCGCGGAAACAAGGAGTTCCTCCCAACCCTTCCCCCCGCGCCTCTCATCTTTTATCACTCGAATCCAAGATGGCGGCCACGAGGTAAGATTTCGGGTTAACAAAGCATTGGAGGGTCTCTTTCCTTTCCCCTTACCTGGTCCTCCTAATTTATCCAGCATCATTTCTGCTCGGCTTTTGACACCGCGCTCTACGCCCTGGGTCAACTACGAGAAATGTTATGGATAAAAGTACGTTCTTGGCGTTCAATTCCGAACTAGCAACCGATGAAATATGCAAAACATAGTCAGAACTAGATGAAAACAAGCGAAGGACATTTTTTCTACAGAAGCAAACGTATTTTAGGGGCGGATCCAGGAGCTACAAAAGGGGGGCAAACGTCCGCGTCCACATCCAGAATTGACCGTGAAGCCTGCCACTATTAAATTCTCAATCTAATTCCATAGTTTTCTGCCATCTTCGCCCATATTGTTGTCTTCATTGCTGACGGTATCTAATTTAACAAAATTTACAGCCTGTCAATCGTCAACTTGCGATTCTTTAAAAGGTCAATCGGAAATTTATTCCACCTAATGTTCATCATATCTCTAGAACAAAAGCTCCATCACTTTAGGAACAAAAGGCCATGACGTCATCGGAGACAGTCTATTTCCATACCTACTATACTACTTTCACACCTTTAGTTATCCTCCGATGTTTGAGGGGCGCCACTATCGCGTAGCATCTTTCCAAACTTATACACGTCAGATGAAGAATAGACGATACTCCAGAAACCATATCAAACATAGTGAAATATTTATAGTATGGATTACGGAAATCCCGCATCACCAGAATATATGTCCAGACAGGAACCGCGAATGAGCCGACGAGTAGATCGGCAAGAGCTAGCGATACGATAAAATAGTTTGTCTTTGTCTTAAGTTTGGTGGTAGTTACGAAGGCGATGATAACCAATAGGTTGCCTAAGATGATGCAGGTGGACAGAGGGACGTAGACACTGACCCCAGCGAAGATCCACGCAGAGGACGTCTGGGTTCCGTACGCAGCGGGGGCGCGGGATGTTAGATTAGTCCGGTTCATTCTGATGGGCGGAAAAATAAATATTGGAATATAAGTAGGGGGTACGTCTGGGGAAGTATAGGGTGGAATAGAGGGTATGTATGGGTTCCGTATGGGGTGGGGTAAGGGGTACGTATGGGTGTCGTATGGGGTCTTTCTGGTCCGGTCTTTCTGGACCGGTTCATTTCGATGGGCGAAAAAAAAAACAGTAGTGAGAGGTTTTCAATGTTTCAGCTTAAGGAAGCCATATATAAAGCTTCTCGAAGGGCACTACTTACAAACTTTTCGAAGGGCACTACTTACAAACTTTTCGAAGGGCACTACTTGCAAAAATTAAAAAGACCAGTTATCCAACAGTAGAGACGGTATTTAACAAAGGAACAAAAGATATCTTCAAAAAATTACGCCTATCCCCCAGGAAATAATAGAAACAACTGAAGCTCTATTAGACCCGAGGATCCCGCGGATGTTTAGAAGTGCCTCTTTAGCTGATCCGTTTCCCTGGTTTCGTATTTGACCTCCGAATATACCCCTCTCAGCGTGAATGCTGGTAGCTACTTCAACTAATCACAGAAATTAAAATCACCCTGAAATACTCGTATCGCTTTAAGATGTGCTTTTCGATGTTTGTGGGCAAAACTGGCTCTGCTAAATGCGTATTTGCTAGGGGTAGTGTTTGGTTTCTTGTTTTAAAGAATTGAATTAAAAGTCCAAGGGTGATTGGGAATATGTTTGCCTATCCGCACAGGTTGTAATCAAAAAGCTAACGAAGCGAAGACTCAAAAACTCACACCTCACACCTTTAGCGGTTGTAGAGTGGCAGTTAAGAGCAGCATTTAAATTGCACCTTCGTGATTCAGAGTGTCAATAAAGCCAAAGAGCAGCATTTAAATTGCACCTTCGTGATTCAGAGTGTCAATAAAGCCAAAGAGCAGCATTTCAATTGCCACCTTTGTGATTCAGAGTGGCACTGAAGAACAACATTGAAATTGCCCTCTTTGTTATTCATGAGTGGCAGGATAAAGAGCAGCATTTAAATTGTTATTTCCTGTAAATATACTACCTCTAATCGGTGGGCGAGAATCGGGAGCTAGAACTTTTATATCATCAACGCTATTCTTGGCAACAGTTTTGAAAATTTGTTTTTAAAATAATTAGCCTGAAACGATCAAACAATAAAGAGCCTGGAGATTAGTCGTTATGAGAAGAAAATGTAGCATACACCTATTTCAATAAAGGCAATTCAATAAATGGCAATTGTCAAATGGCAGTTCTACGACCGAAAGGTGTTTATCGGTAGCAATTATTTGTAAAAATAAAGGTGATAAATAAACGCAAGATATCGAACCATGTATTAATTATATTAAATGGATAGACGTATGTTTTATTTTATTTTTCTTAATTTGGAACAAATATTTTGGGATCCATGAGTCCTTTCGGTAGAAGAACTGCCATTTGTCAATAGCCATTTGCCATTTACACTGACAACGTTTAAATAGGTGTATATAGGAACGCAATGAGAAATGATGCTCAAACCCTTAAAATGGGTTTGAGAAATTTGATGTAGGAGCACAATTTCTCCTATTTACGTTAATTTTCAGTCTTTCCTTAATTACCTAATGTGCAGTTTAATTTAGCATTATATCTTTGCGGGGTAGAGCCGGTTGTTGATAAGTTATCTCCACACGTCATATGAAAACATAGGAGCGAGAAGTTGTGCAATAATCTTGGCAGAGTTTATGGCGTTGACAATGGGAAGCCATTCAGCAGTCTTTAGCAAGCAATGTACGCTCACTTATTATAGGCTCGCAGGCATGAGCTACGTGTGATTGACATGAAAATGATTTTATAGATTGCACCTGTCATATCAAGTACTAAATACAAATGTTCTAAAAAGAAAAAAGAAAAGAAAAATGATTTACAATGATCACAATAGATATTTTTTAAATAAAAATTATTTATCTTTGCGAATTTTAAAGAAAAAAAGACTAAACTAGCCTTAGACACTTTTTCTAGAGTTTTTAATAATAAAAATTTACGTTTTATAATAAAGAAAAGTTTGGTGTTCTATACTTTTTGCGAGAAAAATTGCGATTCCAAAACAACAAGCATTTCTCACGCTAGCATTAGTTACATTATTAAATTACGCACTAATTTAAACTGTCAAATAAAAATATTACCAAATTGAATTAGGATTAGAGAGTGAAAATGGGCCATAGAATAAGATAGAACCCTAACCTCGAAACCTTTTTGGTGAAAAGATGATGAAGATGAAGCCAGGACGTTTTATTCTTCTCTCTCCGACAAGAACTGCATATTCATTGATTAACGCGATTTGAATTAGAACAGTCGTGTGTCACAGAGAACAAAGACACCGGCTTCTTAGGTAAATACATAACGCGCTCACATTGACGCTAATCATTACGTCAACACTTTAGAAAAAAATGTACAAACTTTTGCGAACGTCCTAAATTTGGGAATAATGCAGATATCTTCATAGTCCCTTTTTAATTTGAAATTATGGCTTCGTTTCCAATTGATAGGACTAGCATTCTGCGAGTCAACTCGAATGAGTGGTACAAAAAAAGACCCATACTCCATTACGGGAGGATTTTTTTATCCCCCACCCCCTCGTGAATTGGCCAAAATAAATTGCCCCCGAAAGGGGGTAGGTGGGTACAAAAGAGATGGAAGGGTTATTTGCTCTTCTCTTCGGTGTCACATAATTAAGTGGGCTGAAGCACTTTCCCTCTCTCTCTCTCTCAGATATAATTATAGAATGATGTTAAAACTTACCGAGCCCAGCAGAAAAAAAGAGAAGAAGAAAAGGAGCAGAAGGAAAATAATAGAAAAAGAAGAAGACAAATGCAAAGACGATGACAAAGAAATAGACGACAAATAAAACGACGATGAAAAAGAAAAAAAGGAAAAAAGCTCCGTTTTGGGTAGAGTTAGTCATTTACCAGGCGGCGGCGGCGGTTACAAAGCGCGACGTTTGAAAGTGGTACGAGGTAACGCATAAGGACGGTGCTCGCTGGGGGAGCGAAAATACGACCAGTTTAGGTAGGAAACGTGCTTTATCTAACACTTTCAAGACATTAGACTTCCTTTTGGATTAAAATTATCCTCAAAAGAAAGAAAAAGACGAGAAAAAAAGATGCACAAGCAGCAGAGGACGAAGAAGAAAAAGATGAGGAAAAAGAAAAAGAAGAAGAAGAAGAAGAAGAAGATGAGATAAAAGAAGACGACGATAACGTAAAATGAATATAAAATCCACTACAATGTGTCCTGACCACTCTACAAAATACTCTTATGATACACGTTTATGAAGGCCAGTCATAAGTTTGGTCTGTAAAGTCTAACTAAACTACAACCAAAAAGTTTTTTTTTCTCTCTATACAAACAAGCATAAGCACGGTTTCTCGTCACTTCCTTGTGGGCGAAGAGAAAATATTTCAATATCAGGTTTACAAACTGACGAGTCAACCTAGTGTATTTGCTCGCTATTTCAAACAATTCATTCTGATATTAAAATCACATCAAAATGAATGAGCTAAGAATACACTGTATTACATTTTAAAATTAGGTATCTCCCTGTATTTTTTTAGATTATTCATTTGCCTGAAAAACTTCAGCTTTTGACTTGTATTTCGAATAGAACTCCCAAACACATGAAGTGTCGAATTTTACCATAGCTGTATACTAACCTGTTCTTAAATAAGGCCAATCACGCTGCTATACGCTCCCGCACAATACCGTATCAAACAAAAGCATTTTCATTTTCATAGGCTAATAAGCAAAAAGCTAATTTCAAAATACCGTTATTTTGAAGCTTTTTTGTAAATTGTAAACAATAAGAAAGTAGTAGCTGACCGAAATTCTTTAAGGTGGGAAAATTGGGGGGGGGGGGGGGGGGAGATTCAACGGTAACCCCCCCCCCCCCCTTAAAAATGGTAAAATTGGATACTGGATTTTTAACCCAGTAGGGTTCCTCAAAGCGCCATAGTCATGGCAAGGGAGGAAAATAATTATTTGCGAGCGTGGGTGACATGCCAGCCCTTGCTACAAGGCAAGAGCTATGTATTATATTATTGGTTACAGAACTCGACAAATAAGAATAGATAAAATAACGCTGAATGGTTGTAATCAATTGAAAAAAAAAAGAAAAATATGAGGGAATCGAGCGTTGTTATAAGTTTTTGGGAGCGCTAAAATTTTGTGTACGAGATTCAATTTAGGCAATAAATGTCTGTTGTCAGATAAGGTATCAGAAGTTTTGATGCTTTAGTAAATTTATCGGCATGAAATTAGCACCTGTGTGGTATACAAGCTGGCCCTATGTGGTTTGCATTTTTAAAAATAGATCAAACCACCTTGGACACCCTTTTTGCAATTCGGATATTCCGTAAACATATCATACGTCATAAAAATGAAAGCTGGCATAAGCTATTTATGAAAAAACTGGTATAATTTTGTATGAGATGTTTAAAAAATCTCAAATAGTGTAAAATAATTTATTATTATAGTATTACCTTATTCAATTTACAACTGATAACTTCATATATAGGAATTGCACTATACATCCTTTTCAAATTTTATACTTCTTGATTTTAGAAACACGATAAAATTATATGTAATGTAAACGCCACAAACCAAACGCTACAAATTAAAATACCAATTGCAAACTCTTTCGACATAGAGCTTGGCCTGCTTAAAAAGGAAATGAGAAATGAAGGAAGTAAAGAAGTTATATTTTGTTGGCTTTTGCTATAGTAACCGTTCACAGAAAACAAATAACGCAAGTGAAAATAAATTTTCTGTGTCTGGTTGTGAATCCATTGAGAAGTTGTTTGCACAGTGCTGAACAAATGATAAATGAATTTTCAAAACAACGAGTTGAGATTTTTTGTTTAAAACTAGAAAAATAATGAAGATCTAATCATTCTCGAGAACATTTCGTATCCTTAAACGGCATTCGCATTTTGGAGTTTTTGTGAAACAGAAACGGTTTATTTGTCAAAACGTTCTCGTCACAAATGATGGATTGAGAACTGTGTAAAAAACCAACAGCTGCCCACAGATATCCTGTCATCGCCTTTACGAAGCATAGCTTGATTATTCTCTTTATATCTCAAGATCAGCAAGATAAGATTTGAATCGAGGTTCTAATTAAGAAGTAATCTGAAAAATAATTTTGACAACCTCTAGCTTACCATTTGGTTATGCTCGATTCGTAGTAAGCCATAAGCCAAAAAGCGATTAAAAGCGATTCAAATATAGTTTTATCTGCTATCCAATTCTTATATCAAAATAATTTTATACCTTTGTAAATGTTACAAAAAAAATACCTTTTTTTCAATTAGAAGTCCTCCCATGTAGAAATTCCTCGTATTTTTGTTTCTTGCTAACTGAAATTCTCGCAGTGTGTAAAATTGAAGTTCTGCCCAGAAGCTCACTCGTTGGCCCCTCCCACCTGCCAATCAACTAGTCAATGAAGCGAGTTAATTCAATATAGACCGATACGTGACAGATAGTCAAGGTTATTGGCCAAAATCATCGCAAACTACTTGCCTGGCTCAACTTTCTGGTGCAAATGTTCATTGCTGTTTGCAATATAATGTCAAAGAATAGTAATTTCAAATAAGATTTCTTCTTCACGTTTAGGCGCTACGCTTAAAAATATTCTCAAGTTAGTGCTTATAAAAAAGTTAATTTGCCTAAAAAGGTTTGTAACAAAAAAGCATTAGTTATAACTTGGCACAGTTTTCTGCACTTTGTAACGGTAAATTGTTTCAATAAAACATTTACGAATAAGAGGCTAAAAGAGAGTATATATGCTAAAACAGTTGCGTCGAGCAATCGCTACAAAAAACCGGGTAAAGTCACAGAAATCCCCTCAAATAGACATCTAAGTAGCAAGTTTTTACGTACTTAAGCTACTTAGCAAGATGTAATCATTCTGATACTTAGATACTATGCTTATTTTATCAACATATACGCATTACAGCTAACAGTGCTCGATACACAGGTGTAGAGCGGGATGTATTAGTATGTATTAGATTAGTATGTAGAAAAAGCAGGCAGACTGCCGTTTCATCCCAACAAGCCTGTTTCGTGGTTGCCCACTTATCTAGTCCCCTGATGAGTGGGAAACCACGAAACAGGCTTGTTGGGATGAAACGGTAGTTTGCCTGCTTTTTCTATATATCGAGACAATTCAGCTATATGTATAACGTTCTCAAGCGTTGCCTAAAGTTTATCGACGTTGAATCATTTTTATCGTGCCAGTAGCTATTTGAATCTAAAAAATGTATTTCCAAACAGCTGCGTCTATAAATGTATTTTTTTTTACAATGATTTCACAAAAAAGACGCCTTTAACATTGAAATTGTTTGTAATAAATCGTGTTACTTTTTGACATGGTAAAAGTAACTTTTTTTAGCAAAAATGAACCACACTCAAAGCCTGAGAGCCACTATAAATTTTCAAATCCATGTCCCCTGTGTGTTTTCTAATTGGTCGTTGAGAAATCATGTAGAAAAAATCTTTGAGGAATTTGTCTGCACTTACCTTCAATACTCATAGCCTCGATAAGACCCTTAATACAAAATCCACTTAAGATTCTTCTGGTTTGTAATTCAGTTGAGCTTCCAAATACGTCTCTACATGATACTTAGCGTGTAATGTAAGGTGTTAGGCAAGGTCCGACAGTCAAAATTAAAAGACAACTGGCATCTGTCAAGTGTTGCTCATGCCAATTAGTGAGGCTGAACGAAGCGAACAAACAAAACATTTCTTAAATAAACACGCTCGGTATAACATACAAAAAAGTGAAAATACTTTTCACGGATAATGGTCTTGCCAGGCCAGGAAATGGCTTGGCAAACACACGCACTTTTACGGCGGCTAGGACGATATGGCGAAACCAGTGTCTATCGAAAAAAACGAAAAATCTAGAACTAATCTAGTTGGACTTATCTAAAGAACAGTGCAAATAATAAAAGAAGCTTTGAATAATTAAAGAGTGTCTAGAGTTTACGAAAAGCTATAACTATTGCTTTTATAGTCCCTGTAGTGTTTGATTAGGGACCTAAGTATGCTATCTCAGATGGTTTCGATTGAAAGCCGAGTTTTTCAAACTCTGATCTGAATCTGAATGCCTCTCTGATACATGAAATAAATTATGCGTTTTTCTCCACCTTTCTAAACACGCGCACAGAAAAATCCCAGAGAGCTTTAACCAGAGATATAAAGTGAATATTCTAAATACAAGAAAAGCCTTTTTAGCTCATTTTGGGTGAAAAAGATCATAAAAGTTTTTATATTAATTTTGTACTATTATATTTCATCGCATCTAAGTTTTTCTTTTCGCGCTTTGTGTACTTTAATTTTATCCGCGAAAAGTGGAAAACGCCTACATTTTAGAAAACCACAACATTTCCTATGGCTGCTACGAATTTACTCCATTAAAAGGAAAAATATATACTTACTCAGGAATTCGAGGGCAGACAAGTCGATCTACAGAAAAATGAAATAAACAAGCACAACCGTGTGTCTATGTCACAAGACGTCTTTGTGAGAACCAGACTGTAGAGGGTTTGTTTTTAATCAGAGCTAACTGTTATTCGATGTGACGTGGAGAATACATATTACCGGCATTGCCTAAAGGTCCGCGACCATAAACATTGCCATTTATTTTACAGTCACGTCTGTCTGATGATCTGGGAAATAGCTTAGGGCCATATTCTTAGGGTTATTGTATTAATAGAAGATTCAGAGACAAGTCATAGAAATCGATTAAGTATTTGTCATTTTGGCATAAAGACTTTTTTTTTTCGTTGGCTACTTTATTTCCCTCGAAGTTTGATTAACAAAACTTGGCTAATGGTTTTTACAAGCAATAATGATGATTTGTTGATCAAATTTCTACGGCTACTGCTAGTGGTGGTGGTCATGACGATGATTATATCAAGATTGCGATTTGCAGGCGCGTACCCAGGATTGGCTAGGGGGGGGGGGGGGACGGGCGCAACAAATATGAATCATAGGGAAAAGGCGTAGTATTTGAAGATTCCATTATAAGAAATGACCCACTTTTTGGCCGCCAAGGGGGGTACGCGCGCACCCTGCGCAACCCCCTGTGTAAGCGCCTAATTTGATTAACAATTACATGAAAATAACGACCAGCGATTATAATGTTAAAATAGCATTTGTAGCCTGATGAAGGCAGGTACTGGCCCGCCGTAATATCGTTTAAAAAATCCAAGTCTGAGTAGTTATCGACTTTTTCTTTCGAAGTTCTTACTCACAATCAGCTGTTAATGCAGACCACAATGTCCGACGCACACCAGCAGATAGAGGCTGTAGGTGGTTTTCGTATTTAATATCATAATTGTATATAATGGATTATGGTTTCTTATGGTAGTAGTGGAAAGCGATGGTCGTAATGATCGTGTGATGACGATGACTGTGATGATGATGCTAGTGATGATGGTGATGGTGATGATGGTGGTGATGATGGTGGTGATGGTGATGATGGTGATGATGGTGATGATGGTGATGATGGTGGTGATGGTGATGGTGGTGGTGATGGTGATGATGGTGGTGATAATGATGGTGATGATGGTGGTGATGATGATGATAATGATGGTGATGATGGTGGTGATGATGATACTTGTGGTGGTGATGGGGTGATGAAGGTGGTGATGATGATGGTGATGATGATGATGATGGTGATAATGATGATGATGGTGATGATGGTGGTGATGATGATACTGGTGGTGGTGATGGGGGTGATGATGGCGGTAGTGAAGGTGATGATGATGATGATGTTGATGGTGGTGGTGATGATGATGGTGATGGTGATAATGGTGATGATGATTGTGGTGGTGGTTATGATGGTGATGGTGACGGTAGTCATGGTGGTCAAGATGGTGGTAATGGTGGTAATAGTGATGAATATGATGGTGAAGGTGATGACTAAATCAATATAAACGAGTGAGTCCATCACTGTGATCGCACAACTGTGATATAGGTACTAGCCCATCACAAGGAGCGTACAACTGTGATATGGGTACTATGAGTGAGCCCATCCCTAGGAGCGTACAACTGTGATACAGGTACTATGAGTTAGCCCATATCTAATAGAGTACAACTGTGATGTAGGTACTATAAACTGTGTGTCCATCACTAGAAGTGTACAACTGTGATATAGGTACTATAAGTGATCCCATAACTAGCGTACAACTGTGATATAGGTACTATGAGTGAGCCCATTACTAGGAGAGTACAACTGTGATATAGGTACTATACGTGAGCCCATAACAAGGAGTGTGCAACTGTGATATAGGTACTATGAGTGAGCCCATCGCTAGGAGAGTACAACTGTGATATAGGTACTATGAGTAAGCCCATCACCTTGAGCGTACAACTGTGATATAGGTACTATGAGTGAGCCCATCGCTAGGAGTGTACAACTGTGATATAGGTACTATGAGTGAGCCTATCACTAGGAGCGTACAACTGTGATATAGGTACTATAAGTGAGCCCATAACAAGGAGTGTGCAACTGTGATATAGGTACTATGAGTGAGCCCATCGCTAGGAGAGTACAACTGTGATATAGGTACTATGAGTAAGCCCATCACCTTGAGCGTACAACTGTGATATAGGTACTATGAGTGAGCCCATCACTAGGAGCGTACAACTGTGATATAGGTAATATGAGTGAGCCCATCACTAGAAGCGCACAACTGTGATATAGGTACTATGAGTGAGCCCATCACTAGAAGCGCACAACTGTGATATAGGTACTATGAGTAAGCCCATCACCTTGAGCGTACAACTGTGATATAGGTACTATGAGTGAGCCCATCACTAGGAGTGTACAACTGTGATATAGGTACTATGAGTGAGCCCATCACTAGAAGCGCACAACTGTGATATAGGTAATATGAGTGAGCCCATCACTAGGAGCGTACAACTGTGATATGGGTACTATGAGTGAGCCCATCACTAGGAGCGTACAACTGTGATATAGGTACTATGAGTGAGCCCATCACTAGGAGCGTACAACTGTGATATAGGTACTATGAGTAAGCCCATCACTAGGAGCGTACAACTGTGATATAGGTACTATGAGTGAGCCCATCGCTAGGAGTGTACAACTGTGATATAGGTAATATGAGTGAGCCCATCACTAGGAGCGTACAACTGTGATATGGGTACTATGAGTGAGCCCATCACTAGGAGCGTACAACTGTGATATAGGTACTATGAGTGAGCCCATCACTAGGAGCGTACAACTGTGATATAGGTACTATGAGTGAGCCCATCACTAGGAGCGTACAACTGTGATATAGGTACTATGAGTGAGCCCATCGCTAGGAGTGTACAACTGTGATATAGGTACTATGAGTGAGCCCATCACTAGGAGTGTACAACTGTGATATAGGTACTATGAGTGAGCCCATCGCTAGGAGTGTACAACTGTGATATAGGTACTATGAGTGAGCCCATCGCTAGGAGTGTACAACTGTGATATAGGTACTATAAGTGAGCCCATAACAAGGAGATGTGCAACTGTGATATAGGTACTATTAGTGAGCACATCACTAAGAGCGTATAACTGTGATGCGTATGTTTGAATGCAGATGAAAATCTTGATCAATGATGATGACAGATTTTCATATACCCTACTTATACTTCTCATCACGTTCTCTCAGTGGAGAGCCTTAAAAGCGTCTCGTTATAATGTCTATTACACAGAAACCCTAACCCTCACGCGTTTATTTTTGTTTCTCTAATGTTCGCGGGTACTAAAAGCCTGTAGATTGTAAGATTACCCATGTACAAAGTGCTGATAAAGGGCACAGTCTGATCTGATAAAATCCACTCAGAAAATGGGTTGCTATATCAATTTCCGTGTGAATGAAACAAAGGTGTGGGCGAGAGCTGGTGGCTGGCGACAAAAGGGTTTGATGAAGTAAATTAAAAAGAGGTTACTATATAATTTTTTTATATTTATTATTCCGGATTTATTAAGATTTTGCTAATACGGTAATTGTGTTGTTTTGTAAATAAGTCTCTGGTGTGGCAATGTCGTCAAGGATGCGCGAATTTGTAAAAGCTGATACTAACTATTGGTAGAGACGTTTCAGGGGCGTAGCCAGGGGGGGTGGTCCAGGGCCCCCACCTTCTAGCAGACAAAAATACAGTAAATGTATGATACATTATATAAAATACAGGAGAAATGCATTGAAAGGGCCTTTTGGGCCCCCTTCTGTTAAATATCCTGGCTACACCGCCGTTTGAGCTTTTTTCCCCCGAAGTTTCGAACTTCCGACTTACCCCTTTCAGCCGCCCCTTTCCCTCAATAGTGGAAATATATTATGTGAAAAAAAGCCAAACATAATCTAAAGTTTATAATTTCCCAATTTGTACGAAAATATCGCAAAAGCTTCCCTAATTGAGTCGATGTAAAATCAATGCTCTCTCGCACTAGGTATTTTGTCACGGCGACAAAACTGCGGCTGTTAGAGACTCTTTAAATAATTTTTAAGAACTGCCGACGATTCGCGCATTAATTTATGCTATGTAAGAGCTATAGTAAAAACTTTTTCGCGAATGGGTTCAGTAACTAAAAGGGTATGGGAAAGCCTTAAAAACTCCATAAAACCCGCAACCAGCTACAGATTGTCTTTGCTCGCCATACAAAATACCGTAACGTTTAATACTGAATTGCTTGTATATCTACTTAGAATTTTAAATCTCAAGAAAAAATCCTGTTTTTTACAAGTGCTTTTATTTTGATAACGCAAAAAAAAAAAAACGACCCAACAGTCGCATTCTTATTTTGAATTGGCCGTAAACGCAACCAGCTCGGAAAGCTTAGGTTCAGAGACACTTTTACTTTAAATGATCGTAATTACACGGAATTGGCTTTAAATAAGCCGCAAGGACAGTTTCAGTTCAGATGCCTTATCTCTCGCTTCTCAATCCTGCGATTTTCAAAGTTCTGCAAACTCTCGTCGATAATATCCTTACGCTTTCTGGCTCCCTTCATTCAAACTAACGGAATTGCATTTGCTGCTTTTTGATTGGTCAAAAAGGAGAGGTGTGGAGATTGGAAGTCATTTTAGTACTGACCACTGACCGATAAAAACAATTCAAGAACATTGAATGACGGAAGCCATGGGAACGCCAGAGGGCGATCAAGCTGTTAGAAATCGTCGCCGAGAGCGCGCAGAATACTGAAAACCGCGTCAAAATTTCTGTCTGGTATAACGTTAAAATACTGCATACAAGCTTATCATATCTTTTTCACAGCCTTTCGCATCATCCTTGTCACCAAAAAAGATAGAAGAAAAATCATTTTATCTCCCATTTTGTTTGTATGTGTAGGTAGATGGGATTAAAATGATACCCGTTGACTAATCTTTCGTCTTAAAATTCCGTAAAATTCATATTCCATATAATGTCTTTAGGTGTACAATTTCAAATTGTCTACAAAACGAATGCGAATTTAAGATGATAAACTAAGAAATTAAAGATGATAAACTAAGAAGCTACTTTAATTCTGACAATAAGTAAAATTTTCCATAGTTAACGCAGGAGAAAGGGATCTACCCTTCTCCCGCGTTAACTATGGAAAATTTTACTGTTTCTAATGAATAAACTCAATAAAAAATGGATACATATGCGGAATATTTTGAAAAGGTGCATTTTGCTTTCCTTTCATACATAAGATGTTTGAATGTTCATTGTTTTTTGGGGGCGTTCGCGTTTACTTACAGTATATGCTTGCTGTCTTGTTTCCCCAAAAACAGGTTCGTTTGAAAGGCGAGTCTGTTTCAGCACAAGTGTTCTAAATGTTAAAATGATATCTGGCTCTTCTTATACTTTACTTCGAGTGGAGTGAAAAGCACTTTTTGTGAGGTTGTGGTAAGATATTTTGATATTTGAGGCTTGAATTACATTCGGAAGAGCATGAAGATTGCGATAGTTGTTTTCGAAAACCCTGGAGCCGTTCGTTGATAATATCTTAATCTGCTCTCAGCACAGCATCGGTTTTTGATTGCTCTCGAACCTTTCTTCCAATTATCTCGTTCTGCCAATTTTCCCCACTTCATCAGAATTGATTACCTCTGATAACTGTACCTTGTTCAAACAGATTAAAATGAATTAGTCGAGCTATATTATTTAACAGCTAATTAGCTGGTAGTACTAGAGTGTGTGGGAATTATTACCTAAGAGCAAAAAATGTATTTTAAGAAATGACGCTCACCACAAAAGGATTGAAAGCAACAAAAGTAACTGGAAAATGGTATAAGCAAGCGTAATCTCGAGTTTCTTACCAGGCCGCATTCTACTTAACCGTTGAAAACCAATAGGCTAACTAATAGTCGAGAGAATTGAGAGACATATAGGCGTCGATCATCATTTGAGAGAAGCAATTCTCTCTTATTTGTAGCAATAGTTTATTTGATCGAACAACAATCAATAAGAGATAGAACATCCGAAAAGTTCTTTAGGATTTAAGAGGAACGTGAACCTGAAGAAAATTTAGCTAATTGGGATGTTTAGGAGATAAGCGCAAAGGCGCCCCCATTGAAGGCCAAAAAGTGGGTCATTTCCTATTAAGGATTCTTCAAATACTATGCCTTTTCCATATGATACCTATAACTGCCCCCCCCCCCCCCCCCCCCCCCGGCAAATCCTGGGTACGCGCCTGAGGTTCTTGTTCTACGAATTGTTGATACTCTCTCGTTAAAGGACAACCACTTAAATTTAAAAAAATAGACAGCAGGATTCGGAATACAAAGTCACCGTTTTAAAATCAAACACGGAAAGTGCGTCGCAAATAAGGAACATTTCAGCCCAAATTAGAGGGAAATAAGTGGTTTATTATCAAAATTTCGCCTAACAAGCACTGTTCCTACCGCCCCTGGCTAAACATTGGCGAAAAGTGATCGCATTAAAAAGATAAAAAACAAAATTCAAAACCAAAATAAAAACAACAGAGTCCAAACACGCGCATTCCTTTTTAGATTTGACCACCTCCACTTTCATTTTTCAACTTTTTCATTCAGTGCTTACTCAGATAACAAATAATGGCTGCTCTGCAAAGAGGCGTTCACCCTCGGGTTGCAGTGTAACAAGTTTGTCTAGAGCCAATTAAACCAACAGAGGCACACTTTGGAAAAAAAATAAAGAGAAAAAGGTTGAACGACATCATTCTTTAAGGCCAGTGAAGTGTTTAGAAGGCGTTCAAGCGTGCAAATATTTGAAGACGTGTAATCAAAACTGTACCACGAATACTAACTTAGACGTTATTCCATACTTATCTTGCCCTAATTGGCTTAGTAAGAAAAACAAGAAAGTCGCATCACCAGCCACACTGATTCACTAACCAACAAAAGAGCAACCAGTTGAAAGAGAGATATTTACGCATTCGTCGCACAAGATCATTGGTGGTTTAATGTACACTAAAAAAAGCTCACTGTCATAATACCACAATGCAGCCAATCGATGACACAAAACTAGGGGTGATGTGAAAATATTGAAATATTTCACAGGTAGCGGATTGCTTGGATTGTAGGTAATATTTGTGCATTATTGATAGAATGAAAGGAGAATAAAGCTTGGCAAGAGAGCTTCGTCATTCTGCCAAAGCCATTGAGTGTGAACCCAAGTGATCCTTTGACTTAAAGGTAAGCCTACTCGTTGACCTTATACGCGCTAATTGTATTAGGCAATCAATCTATTGACCAATCGTGTTGGAACTTCACGCATCTTTTACTTTAACTACCTTTCTTCTGTTCAATTATCCGTTTTTGAATGAATTAAACCAAGTGGCCTTCTTCTACGGTTGTTGTTGCAATCAATCTATTGACCAATCATGTTAGAACTCCACGCTTCTTCCACTTTTACTACCTTTTATTCAATTAACCGTTTTTTAATAAATTAAACCATGTGACCTTTTGATACGGTTTTTAATACTGATAGGTTAATCGTCTCACGCATCTATTAGATAATCCACTCTCATCTCTCTACCTATCATCATCTTCTAACTTTTACGATATTCAAATATCGAATCCGTTTTTTCATTGGCTTTTGGCCTTTTCAATCGCATTACCATTTGTTTTGCCTTCAACTGACTTTGCTTTTGATCAGACACTTTTGCATGATTAAAACCATATTTAAACCATGTAAAAAACGGTTGCATGTAAATGCAATTAAGAATGTGCTTTGTCTTTAACTTAGAGCTACTGCTTCTCTTTTTAAGATTTCCCCCTCATAAAATGAATCATCTTTCTAACGTTTGATGTTTTCTTAATTTTACTACTCAGTTTTAGCTTGGCAATCGCAATTACGATACGAACTACTTTTTTTGTTCTCTTTTGTGTATTCTTATACAGGTCTTGTTGACACAATCTCTTAAAATGAAGTACTTTCTGTTGATGTGCCTTGTCTTCGGACTGTCGGCTTTTATGGTCAAGGCCGAGGAGGAAGGTAGGCGAACACTGCCCGAAACTACACCGACATTCCCCGAACAGAAATTATACCGACATTCCCCGAACACTTACACAATCTTCCCCGGAATTCCTCCAAGTTGGATTTGAGACTTTGTTTGTACATTACTGGTTAAAGGGGCAGTCGCACCGGTAGCGGAATTTTTCAAGAATGCTACCGTCACCAATCCAGCATAGAGAAAAACTACTGGACACTACTAAAAGCTGTTTGATTGTCTTCTTGTGAGTAAATTCGGCGCGATGAAACGGATTTCACATCTACATACTCTTTCAGCCGTCTATTTCGCTCTCAAGAAATGACGATTCCACGGTGTATTTTCACTTCGAAACGTGCGACTGCCCCTTTAATTTTTTTTAGGAATGTAAATTTGTTTAAACTTTCCATAAGTTATCTAAAAAAAGTCTGAATTTTTATTTTAAATAAGCCAAATCTGCAAATGGTTGGTTACGCCTCCAAATGGAAACGTTGCACTATGCATAATTAATAGTTTAACAAATTTTAATGAATACCAGCTTGATTGTTGTCTGTAACCGTAGTCGTGTAGAAAAAACATACAAGAAAACAGGTACAACGCAATTCAATCAATAGAAAAAGCTTTTCTTAGCCTGCGAATTCTGGAAACTCAGGGTTTTTTTCCTTTCCTGAATGTAAACATAAAAAAGAAATGAATCTCCGAGTATGTAATTGGTAAAATGATATTCTATCATTCTGGTCGTCTACATATCTTGACATTCTCGTTTAAAAAGCAGGTGACTCGCATTCTTTACGAGTTTTCTGTGGGCCGCGTGGACAGATGAAGAATAGCCTAAAACATCCCACATGAATACTATTCGCGTGATATATTGGAAGAATCAAGATACTTTACCTTTTAATGGCTCAGAGGATCTCATGGGCAAGTTAGATGCGCAGCAGATGCCGTTGCCCCTTCACATAGTACATTTGAGTAGTACAGTGCCATCTTCCCCTTTCAACCCAACCAGAGTTTATTTTCATTTTTAGGAAGCAAGGGCAAGGGTAATACTTATCGAATAGGTCTCTAGATTGTTCTATGGCTTCATTGAAGACCAAAACTTCCCCACATTGTTTTTGTTTTGTCATCCGCAAACATATTTCGGAGAAAAATGTGTGCTGAACCTTAAAGTTATCAATTGTCATTTCATAGCTTTCTTTTGAGACCACTTTGGTGCAGGTATATGTTACGCCTTTTTATAAAAAGGGAGTTAAACAAAAAACGACAAAATTGGCACTTATCATAGGGAACCTAACATATGGACCGTCATATTGAATTTTGTCATTAAATTGTTTTATTATATGGCTACGATAGTACGCGCGCTGTGATTGGCTAATTTGTAGTCGTGACATTCCCGTATTGCCCGTCTCTGAGGGCATTACGGAATTCCGAATTGCCCTACGAATTTTTTTTCACAATCTTCTGTTTTTTGAAATTTTTCCACCTTCAAACTGCAAAACGAGCGACAGCGAACATTCGAGTAGCGAATTCTAACACCCAGAAGAAACAGAAATGTTTAATCAGCGGGCCGTCGACAGTGCTGGATAACGTATGCGCATGCGCGTGCTCTGGCGAAAAAAAAAACAAAATCTCAGTGTTGAATCGTTCAAGAAAAGGTACGAAAGGCTGACATTATAATGGCATTATAACCATACTGTACAGGAGATGACAGATTTGTGTGACAATGAGGGAGTCATGAAGAAAATTATAGCCTTTTGTTTGGTCTAGTTTTCTTAGCATTCGTCAAAATCAGCACTGTCCGGGCCGGGCCGTCTTTTTCAGTATTCGGAGCGGGACATATTGTGAGCTTTTTTGTGTTGCTTTGTTCGGTTACACGAATTTCGTGTAAAACCAAAGCCACAAAAAAAAAAAAAAAAAAAAAAAAGAAACAAACAGGTTTATTATCCTGAAGAGATTGAAGAGGAAAATTTTGACAAAAAAAAAAAAACAATAAGATCACGAGCCGCCACCGATAGCCAAGAAATACAAAGCTCGGATAAACAAACAAATGAATAAGTAACAAGGGATGTAAAGACCCAGAAAAGTCTCTTTAAGAAAAGTACTACCTGTTATTTGTAAATGCAATATTTCCATCAAATCAAAAAGCAGCACAAAGCGATTGGCCTTTTCATTTTACTTCAGAAATTTGTTCTCTACATAACGTGTAGTTTTCGAACTAAACAGGCCATTCATGCCGTGAAGACTGACAACTCACCTTTCTTTGTTATTGTTTGGATCAACTTCACCTATGATAAACGCTGTGTCTACTTGCACGGCTTCCGGTAAAAGAGGAAAAAAACTAGCTGCACGGCTGTCTCCCATTTTTCGATTTTTAGCCTAAATAACAAGTTTCTGGCTTTGAAACACTTCCAGGATTATTAAGAACAGCCAAGAGATGTTTTTAGCTTGAAAAGCTGTGCATTGAGTGACCCGCAAATGCTCGAACCAGTATGAACGAAGCGTGAAGTTCGACACCTCGTTTTCGCCATAACAGCTGTGCAAGGAGAAAGAAAGTAGATGCACTTCCCTTTTTTCTTTTTCCCATTAAGCCAAAATGAAAAGCTCTGACTTTAAAAAACTCCCACCGTTGTTTAGAACCGTCAAACGATGATGGCTTCGAGCTTGAAAAAATTCGCAAAAGGCGACATGCGAGTGCTCGGCACATAATGAACGATGCATGCCGAGCATTTGCGGGCCGCTTGTTGCATAGCTTTTTCAGGTTAAAAATCGTCGCTTGGTTGTTCTAAATAATCGTGGAAGTGTTTTAAAGCCAGAAACTTGTTATTTAGGCTAAAAATCGAGAAAACTGGAGACAGCCGTGTAGCTAGTTTTTTTTCCTCCTTTACCGGAGGCCGTGCAAGTAGACACAGCGTATGATAAAACCTGTAGCTTTCAAATGTCGTCTAATTACTTGTTGTTGAATCTTTTCACTCATTTACATTTTTGATTTGGCAGCGCGCGAGTGTTTCTTGTTTTCCCGCCTTTTTTAAATCGATCGATAAACTAATCGATATTCGCGCGAAAGCGAAAGTTGATTTGTTTTCTTGTCATTTTTATTTTAAAAAGCCATATAATAAACAACTTACTAACCTCGACCGTTCGGTCATACCGGGGAATATCAGACCTCGGCTTTGGCGCATCGACCTTGCAAAGCCTCGGTCGATACGCCAAAACCTCAGTTTGATATTTCCCGGCATGACCTCACACTCTCGGTTAGTAAGTAGTTAGCATCGGCAAAATAAATCCAAGATGGTAAACGGGAAGGAAATGAAAGAGCGCCTCGCCAGCGCACCTCAGATTTTTTCCTTGAGCTAAAGGCTCACAGGTGCAAGGAGTCTTCTATTCAATTTAAAAAAGTTCACAGTATACAATACAGTTCTTTTACATGGACTTGATTTGTATATATTTTTTTGTGAAACCTTTTTCTACAACTCAACAGACTTTTAGTACATGAATATTAAACGTTTTGACGTACATAGCGGTCAGTAAAAAGCATACTGTTATCCATGAGTCGAATTTAAAAATTTCTAGCCAAAATGCTCGATTTCTGGCTAGCCTTTCTAACAAAGCCTGTTTCATATAGATAACGTATCTGACATAGCTCCTGATTCCTAGATAACCTACATAATTTCTAAGCAAAATGCTCTTGATTCCTTTCTAATTTAACAAACCTTGATCTCTAGCTAGCTTAGTCAACAGAGCCCTCGAGTTCTAGTTAACTTATCTAACAGAGCCCTCGAGTTCTAGTTAACTTATCTAACAGAGCCCTCAGGTTCTAATTAACTTATCTAACAGAGCCCTCGAGTTCTAGTTAACTTATCTAACAGAGCTCTCGAGTTCTAGTTAACTTATCTAACAGAGCCCTCGAGTTCTAG
Source organism: Nematostella vectensis (assembly GCF_932526225.1). Lineage (NCBI taxonomy): Eukaryota > Metazoa > Cnidaria > Anthozoa > Actiniaria > Edwardsiidae > Nematostella > Nematostella vectensis. The sequence continues at coordinate 12,594,534 of NC_064039.1, forward strand.
TTAACTTATCTAACAGAGCCCTCGAGTTCTAGTTAACTTATCTAACAGAGCCCTCGAGTTCTAGTTAACTTATCTAACAGAGCCCTCGAGTTCTAGTTAACTTATCTAACAGAGCCCTCGAGTTCTGGTTAACTTATCTAACAGAGCTCTCGAGTTCTAGTTAACTTATCTAACAGAGCCCTCGAGTTCTAGTTAACTTATCTAACAGAGCCCTCGAGTTCTAGTTAACTTATCTAACAGAGCCCTCGAGTTCTAGTTAACTTATCTAACAGAGCCCTCGAGTTCTAGTTAACTTATCTAACAGAGCCCTCGAGTTCTAGTTAACTTATCTAACAGAGCCCTCGAGTTCTAGTTAACTTATCTAACAGAGCCCTCGAGTTCTAGTTAACTTATCTAACAGAGCCCTCGAGTTCTAGTTAACTTATCTAACATAAGCCTCGTTCCCTAGCTAAGCCCGAGGCTGAAGCCGAGGAGAAGGACACTGGTGACTTTGATGATGATGTTGCTGATGATGCCAGCGATGGAGAGGACAGCAGCGAGGGTGATGATGACGATGAGCCAGAGTCAGGTACGTACTGATGATGATGCTGATGATGCTGATGATGCTGCTGCTGCTGCTGCTGCTGATGATGATGATAATGATGATGATGTGATGATGATGATGATGATGATGATGATGATGATGATGATGATGATGATGATGATGATGATGATGATGATGATGATGCTGATGATGATGATGATGATGCTGCTGCTGCTGCTGCTGATGATGATGATGATGATGATGATGATGATGATGATGATGATGATGATGATGAAGAAGAAGAAGAAGAAGAAGATGATGATGATGATGATGATGATGATGATGATGATGCTGATGATGATGATGATGACAAATGTTGACGATGATAATGTTGATGATGATGATGATGGTTAGTATTGAGTATGGTGATGACAAATATTGACGATAGATGATACGTATTGAAGTTGATGATGATGAAGATAGTGATGAGTATTGATGATGGTGATGATAATGATAATAATGAGCATCGATTGTGATGATGATGAGAATCGCGGATGATGATGATAATGACAAATGGTGAGCTCGCGTTAGACGTTGATGATAAGGTTATGGTAGGCCCGAGCTATTTGTGCACTGGTTGATAATGGTGTGTACTTGGATGATAGTGGTTGCGCAGCTACCGATGGTGATAATGACAAAAAAGCCATTCAAGATGATGATGAGACCAGTCAGACACAAATTTTAATACATGTGGGATACCTGCGTCACGATATACTGTCAAGAGAATTCGCAATACAAGTTTTTTTTCGGAAAGTCTCTTGTCGATATTACGCCATATTTCTATGATGGCTCACGGTATTACACAAATGATTGAACTTCAGTCGTCACATCACTGATGATGTTCCCTTTAGGAGATGGTGATGTTGGTGATGATGAGGAGGAGGATGATGACGATGATGATGATTCCGAGGACTCTGATGACGGTGAGACCAAGGATGAGAGTCCTAAGGGAGAGAAAGACGATGATGACGACAAGGAGGAGAAGAAGGAAGACGAGAAGAAGGAAGACGAGAAGAAGGAAGACGAGAAGAAGGAGGAAGAGGTATGTTATCTTACCCCATGGCTACTAAGATATTAGAGAAGGGGGGTAAAGTGGGGAGAAAAGTGCTATATGGGGGATGGGGAGATGAGATACTTGGCATTCTTGGGCTCTTCTCCCCCCCCCCCCTCCCATCCCATACTCCAATAACCGTGCTACCCTGTGTACACCTCTTGGTACCGCACCCGACACAATGAGGCTCAAACACAGAAACAAAATACAGCATTACTTTAAAATATTATGATGTAATATTAATTTTCGGGCTCGAACTTCCCTTCTTCAGGGCCATAGCAGGGGGCACTGGGGGCATGTGCTCTTGAGAGCCGTAGCAGGGGGTGGGGCACTTAGGGACACGTGCCCCCCCCAATAATTTTAAAAATTATAAGAAAATGTCCAGGAGGGACCAACGTGGCCAGCTACGGCTCTGCTCTTTTAAACCACGGGCAAACTAGCTTTTTGCCAAGGGGGGGAGGGGGGGGAATGGCCCATTATTTTACCTTTCGTAACGATTTCGGTATGAACAGACACAATGAAAAAAAAGGCAGCCAAAGTGGGGGGGAGGGGGGGGGGGTTAAACCCCCTACCCCCCTCTCGTTAATTACTGAATACTGATGTTAATAAATCTGTCAACAGGACAAGCCCGCCCCCAAGGCTGAGGAGAAGCCCGCTGAGAAGGCCGAGGAGAAGAAGGAATAAGTCAGTCGTTTCCGTGCGGTAGAAATTTAAGAAGAAAAGCAACAGAATGCCATTTCTATTTTTTTTTTTTTGCTTTCTTTCGGATTTTGATTTTTGTTTCTTTTAAAGAAACACCGTCTTTTAAAGTCGTTTTCTACAATGTAGGAAGAATGTTCCGCGTATATTGGTGTCCTTGTTTGTATCATATCCCGGTTGTTTACATGTGACTCTTTCCCTCTTGTAATTTCAAAAGTGTGCGTAATAAAGACGAACAAACAAACAAAAAACGCAAAATGTGTAAAATATTTATATATTTTTCCGGGAAGTAGAGGGGTATCAGGACCGTAGTAGGGGTGGGGCAATGGGGGCACGTGCCCCCCCCCCCCAATATTTTCAAACATTATAAGGAAATAACCAGTAGGGGCGTGGCTGTGCCCCCCCCCCCCATTGTTTTCCTAATGTTTCTGTATTGTGCTCCCCAATAATTCGAGGCCTGCTACAGCTATGAGTATGAGGAGGTAGAAGATCTAGAGGCCATTACATGCCTGACAACTCTCCCGGTTTTTAGCCTTTATCGCACGGCAAAAAAATCGACGCTTCTTATACATTTACTGTAATCTCCCGGGAAAGTCTATTGAGAATTTCTTATACAGTTCTTGTATTCGAAGCACAATCTCCCTCTCCCGGTTTTTAGCTTTCAAGGTTGGTAAGTAGTCTATTAGCAATCGGCCCCATTTCCATGGCAACACAAAACCCATTCACACAAGGGACGTGTCATTATTTAGCGGGGGGGGGGGGGGGGGGGGAGGGCTCTTATTTTTTGGGGGGAGGGTCCTAATTTTTTTTTCGCATGTCTAAAGGGAGGGTCCTAATTTTTTTCACATCTCTTAGGGGAGGGTCCTATTTCTTTTTTTTTTTTTAATATTTCGTGAGGAATATTTCTTTGCTTTATCAAATTAACCTCAACATGGAACCCAATAATCTGCACAGTATTTTTTAAATATATGAATTGAATAGAAAAACTGTATGTTATACCTGTATATTTTTAGTTTCTCTAAAGAAGATATGAAACGCATGATATGAGGGCACTCGAAAAAGCCGAAAAAGGAGTAAAAATTCCTCGCATTCTCTACCTTCGATTTTTATGCCGCAATTTCATAAAGCCACCATTTTAGTGTTCAAAACGCCGGTATTTGCTACTCGCGCTGTCTATCACCGGATAGATAGCGAGTAACGAATGAAACAAATCACAAGATTCGTGAAAGTATGTGATTGGCGATTGGATTTTAAGTAAAACTTAATAGGGTTTTAATTGGCAGTTGTTGTCAATTAAAAACAATCTGTGTAATTATGTAAAATAACTTGGCATCATATATTCTAAAATAACTCATCTTCAGACAAATGCTGTAGAAGGGGCCTTTGTAAACTTTATCTTGGAAACCCATTTGAGCAGGAGATAGACCATGAAGGGTTTTGTTGCCATTCCCTAAATTGTATTTTTTTGCGTTGTCGCCTTAAACAGAGAGATACAATTGTCTAAGAGTTAGTAGTTTAGCTTTTTTTATCAAAATCATCACAAAAAACGCTGTCGATCTCTTCTTTAAAGCAGTTTCCTTGAAAGTCTTTACAGAAGAGCTGCTCCAAATTAGCGAAGGTCTTGAAACCTTTTTTATCGAATGCTGTCCGAATACTGTACTTGTTGCAGCAAGGTCCATTTTTTAAAGAAATACACGTCTTTAGGCGAAGACGAAAACCTTGCTTCTGGCCTTCATTTGTCATTTTGGGTTTCTCTTCCTCACCGACTATTGTGGTTAACCGACTATAGACTTTAAATTTATCCCTTTTTTTTTTCTTTTTGCCAAAATAGGTTAAAGTTATTATCATTGCACAAGCTTTAAATTCTTTGAACGGTGAGCATTTGCTATTTCATGCCCCTTTATGCATGTCGGATTCTAATGTGTGTCAGTCAGTTGGTCAGTAAGCTGCAAAATCATTTCAGCACTGCAATCAACGATTTCCCGCCAAATCAATTAACTTGATAACACGCGAAACCTGGTTTTATTGTTTTGGAATTCGATTTTTCTATTGTTTATTTTTTTAGTTTTCTAATTTGTTCCTCTCTGAAAGTTGGTCTGTTTGAAACCGGACTAACCGTACCGGTGGGGGGGGGGGGGGGGGGTACTCAATTTTTTACCTATTTCAAGGGGAGGGTCCTATATTTTTTTTTTCGTGTGTTTTGGTTTTAATCTGGTATCCGTACCGAGGCGTCGGGGCTTAACTGTGGCTGTGTGGGGTGATAAAATGTGTGGTAATGGACGTTGGTGCGTGGGTTAAAGTGTGTACGTGTGGCTATTTTATATGGTGTATTGCATTGAGGGCTGTAAGGGTCGGAGTAGTGGCTATGTATGAGAGGTAGAAATAGGCTAGCAGTGAGATGTTAGGGGAGAACTGTGTGTTTGACCTTCGGGGGAAGGTGATAATTACATGTTGATAACTTCTTCTGATAACATGTTATTCAATCTTGTGGAGTGTAATGTGAGCTTGTAGGCAATTAAATGGAATTACAAGGCCGGTGATAGGAATAAAATATGAAAGCGTGCAGATAGGGTATAAAAGAAAGAAATGGATGGCAAATAGGAGATAGATAGTGGTTATATAAGTATAGGACAGTTGGCTCCTTGAGTACGGGGTGTTATATTGTGTCGTGTAAAGAGAGATTGTGTAACGATGCGCGTTCTAAGATAATGGCTGATAAGCGATGAGCTTATGCGATGGCCTATATTGAGCGAAAATAATACGCGGAGGTACAGGCAGCAGAAACGGCAGGAATACGAAGAATCGAGAGAAGTGAATGGCATGTACCTGGCGGGCTCATTCCCAGAAATAAGAGACAACATGGCCGCCACGCATGCGTAATAGTGCACATACAATGTCAAAATGGCTGCCATTTATTATAAGGAAATGTGGGGAGACATCACAATTTATCAAATTTTCTCGTTTCATATATTTTGGGCTCACGATGCAGGGCTCGAAAAAAAAACCTTGCCATTCGAGTGATACACTTTCCGTTCAAACGATGCCAGAGAAAGCCCTATAATTGTTCCTTGGACATTGCACTTTTGTTCGCTTGAGAGCATACAATCCTCCATACATTCTCTGTAATTTCATTGAAATCGGGCATAAAAGTAGTCGTTTAAAAGGTAGAACTGTTCGCCGCATCACAGGTGCAGGACTCGAAATTGGTAAATCGACTATCCTTCCATCAAATTGGCCAATAAAATAGGCAGTAGCGCCTTCCAATCTTGTTCCCGAAGAAATAACATTTGATGTAGTTATGCCTAGTTCAGGAACCATTATTGTTGTCATTAAAATAAAGACTGAAGCAAGGAAAACGGTGCGCTCCGCAAGAACAACTTCTCCCCGTTCGTCCGTTCTCCATTTTGTTTTTAAACGGCCCCACGGCTTTCTGGGATAGACACAGGGGAACCATAAAGCCTTTCTAAAATAAATTTGTTTTAAATTTGCGCATATAATGTTTTCCAACCTCAGCAAGACTGCCGCACTTCCATTATCATTGGACGTATCAAATCAGAGATGCCCCTTGCACGTTTAAATACCGCTAATACTACTTTTATTTGGAGTTTTAGTCAACCTGATTAAAAACTTCTAGTGTAACAACAAAAGGGAAGCCCCTGTGCTGGCCGGAATCTCGTTTTTATTTGTGATACCGCTGTTATTCCTCGCGGGCCTAGCAAAATGTGAGCCCAGAGAAACCGCTGGCTAATGTCCCTTATTTCTGGGAATGTGATAGAAGGAGATACACAAACACACATTTTTTTTTCAAGTATTCTAGTGAAATTCAGAGCCCCCCCCCCCCCCCTAATATGCGTGGTTCGTTCATCAGTTCGCAAATCAAAACTATTATTACACACCCTTATCTCTCTCCCTCAACAAACGACGCCCCCCTTAATTTTACACGAGATCGGCAAAAGAAGTTTATTTAGGGGAGGGGCTTCAAAACTCAACGTAATTTCTCGAATAAGCACTTCTCTCGAATAAGCCTCTCCAACCTATAAGTGCCTCTCCTTTGCACTTCATAAAGCCCGATGACGAGGGATCCATGGAAAGACCTGCCACAACGCTTTTTTTTTAATCTCTGATAAAATGGATTTGGAATAAGCGTTCGAAATAATCACCTCGCTACGGACATAAAATATAATGAGCGCCGCGGTGCTTCAGCGGTCATACAAAGTAGTGCCAGTCTTCTCCCGGCCAGCTGTGTATTCGGCGTCACACGTGCGAGAAGGCAAAATGGCGAAATCCAAGGACAAGAACAAGGAAGAAAGCGAGGAAAAGAACGGAGAAACAAGACCGGACTACGACGAACTTGCTGCTGCTGTTAGTATAATTGCCAAGCCTCTCGCAAGTAGAAAGTTGACGAAGAAACTTTATAAAACTGTCAAGAAAGGTAAGCTTGACGTTGGTCATCCACAATGTTGTTTTGGTTTGTGAAAGGTGAATATTGTATTGCCTTTACTGGATGAAGTAATATGATTGTTTCAAATTCAGAACTAAAGTAAGTTTTGTTGAGCTGGCGTTTCGGTGTTACCGCCGTTTTGTAAACGTTTTAAAGTAACAAATCGTAAATATTTGAATTTAGCTTCCAAGGCGAAGACTTTGAGACGAGGCGTTAAAGAAGTCGTAAAGGCCTTACGAAAGGGGGAAAAAGGGTAAGTTTCTTCATATAGACTCATAGTGTATAGTAATATATTATCTACGATATCTGTTGATGAATTGGAAAACCAGTTTTTGTTTCAAAATAGATGTAGAGCAAATGTGAATCAAGTGAGCAATTCTTGCTCAACTGAACAGGGAAACAAAAACACATCGAAATAGCAGGGAGGTGATAGATATTGTTTTGTGTATATTTTTACTATTTGTTGTACTGGGTTTGTAGTAAAAGGGGATGATGACTTTGCTATTTACCTCTTGGGCTGAAAGTCCCACCAGGAACAACATAAGCGTTTCTAGGGATGGGCCCTGGGCCCTCCATTTTCAGACATTTGACATATTAATAATAATAAGAAATATAAGGACATCTATGAAAGAACAATAAATATGGCTCCCCCTTCCTTAAAATACTTGCTTCTGCCCTCCCTTTTTGGAATTTCTGGATTTGCCCCTGATAAAAATTTAAGTCCTGGATGTAATGCACCTATCAATGTTAAGCCAATGGGGGGAGGTGCGGCAAGGGGTGGGGATTTAAACAGTTAAACTGGCCCGTAGTCAGGGATTTTGACGTTCATGTTTATCCCATGAGAGAGGTTTATTGAACTCATTCTTTCCCGGGGTAGGGATCTATTGAGCTAGTGCCCATTTATGGGACTCGCATGTTTGGCGCACACTGTTTTCGTGTTTATCTATGCCTCTAGCGCACTTATTTTTATTGACTTTTTACTTGTTTTCAACATGCGTATTATACATGAGTATATTTGTTTATCAGCCATTAATGGTGAGTTCTTTTTCCATAAAACTTATGTGCATATAGAACTATAACATACAACTAACACACAGGTCATGTGATTTCAGTGTTATAGGTGATCTGAAACACATAAAAAAAGCCTTGTCAGCTAGGTTGGGGTATTTACTTTCTTTGCTTTCACTTATGTTTCTTAATATTTTCTTCTTTAGGTTTGTTATTCTTGCTGGTGACGTTTCCCCTATAGATGTCATATCTCATATCCCTGTAATGTGTGAAGATAGTAAGATCCCCTATGCATATGTGCCTTCTAAAGTGGTAGGTGTGATCATAAATATAATTGTATTATTTACTACAATCCCTAGAAATGGTCGTCACTTTCTCACATCCTGGATTCCTTTTTCCTATTCACACCTTAGTATCTCAAGGCTAAAATGCATTCCTCCAAGATCTTATCTTTGTAAATTTTGCCCTGATCATTCTCATACTATTTATGTACGCAGTGACAAAAGCCATACCTTTCAATGTTACTGGACAAATAGTTGCATCATTGTTTTTAAGGGAAATTATTTTTGTTTATTATTACTCGCTTAGTACTCATAGAAATTATCCATCTTATTTGACATAAAACAAGCTTTACAAGGGTTGTAAACCCATACATTAGGCTATAAAATATAAACTAGTTACAAATGCATTCATATGATGAGGATTTCATATGAACTAATTCTTACAATTTGTAATACCTCTAGGACCTGGGAGCATCCAGTCTTACCAAGCGACCAACAAGTATTGTACTCATAAAAAAACATGAGGATATTACCGAGCCTTATGAAGAGTGCTATGATAGCATCAAGGCACTACCTTTGCCAATTTAAACTCTTTTTATATTTCTACTTGCCTTATTCACTGCTGCGTTGAGTGTTCTTTGGCCGTGCAGTATATACAGTATGTATATACACCTATTTCAATAAAGGTTGTCAGTGCAAATGGCGATTGGCAAAATAGCAGTCCCACAATCAAAAGTAACCATGTGTCTCCAAGAATATGGATAAATCAAAACAACTATCCATCAAACGTTACCGATGCTTGGCTCTGACATTGTTGGACTTGATTTAACACCTTAAATTTTATGAATAATTAGTACCTAAAAGCCATTTGCCAATTGCCATTTGCACTGACAACCTTTTGTGAAATAGGAATATATGGTAGTATATGTATTGAAAAAGGTTGTGACAAGGACTTTGAGATTTTATCTATATACTTTACATGCTTATATTAAAGCTAGTTATAGTATCTTGTTCAATGCAGTTTTGAGGGAGAGAAGAGTAGGGGGGCTAGAAAAATGATGAAAGCTCTATAGTAATTAACTGATTCTATACTAGCCAGTCAATAATTTTATAGCCAAATTCATTGCTGCACAACCTGCCAGTATTCAAAATTTCTTTCTTAATCTGGGAATAGCACGTAGTCAATCAAACCAAACAATCACAACCAGACAAACTGCCCCCAAAGCTTGTGTCTGACTAAGCGCTATTCCCAAATGAGACAAGGATTTAGGATTCGCAGAGGTCGCTCGACAACGAATTTGGCTGTAAATAATAGGTATTTAGAACCTTTCAATGGTTCCCCTAACCTACTTGAACATCTGAGTTTCTATTCAGCAAGAAAACCCAGAGAACGCCATTTTTGCCGCCATATTACAAAGTCTGACACATTGTCCAAAACTCTGTCACTGTATTTTCCAAAATGATGGTCGAATAGCGAACACTCGGTTTTCTTGTCGCATAAAAAACTCCAATGCCTACAAGTGGTTAATAGATGCTCATATAGCGAAAATGTACTGTATATAAACTGCTTTTTGCCGCACCAAAAACTTTTTCAAGGAGAACAAGTACTGAATATCTAAGTGTGTATTGTGTTAGGTGGAAATGCATTGCACAGTTATTTGTTAAAAGTGTTGTTTGATAACATGATAACATTGATAGCATGATAATGACAGTGAACTAATGATATCGTGGAGGGAGAGGGGGTGGAGTGATTGTCTCTCTGCCCCCTTAGAAAAACCACCACCCCCAAAAAGCGTGAGTTGAATACATTTGTTCTTTATTTGGACCACACTGCTTTGTGCATCATCCTGTTTCTTTCTCGGGCGCTCCCTGTGTGCCCGATCTCCGTGACGCCCTGGGTCTCCGAGGATGTCAAAAAACTTGATGGACCTTCCACCAATCAGAATGCGTTTAGAAGCTTCGAAAGCATTTCTATACAACAGAGCCGTCCATATTTTTGTTATTTCTTGTTCTTTAAAACGTTCTGTCTTAATAAAAAATGTCAACCCATAATATGATTGTGGATCTATGTTAACCCATTGACTCCTGGCTTTTTTGGAGCTGAATTTACAAAAAACAGACTGAAAACAGATACCTCCCCCCCTATTCTGAGTTTTATACAGCCCATCAAAGTCAAACACAGCTGCACCTAGTCAGCGGTATCCAAGCTTTCCAACAGTGCTTTGCGGTCCCCACTTTTAATCTCTCGTCGATGTGCTGAAGCCAGCACAAGTTGATGGTTGCTTGTATTTTTCATAAAAAATACAGCTATGAGCATATTAGGAGAGTGTCTCAGGACATCATGAAGTCTTTTGGGGCATAATTGAGTGCTTTGCTTATGGATATTTGCAAGCAAAGGTGGATTCATGATGATTTTTTCTTGTTTGGCTTTGCCCGGATAAGAAAATAATTTCCTAATGAATCACCACAGCTCTCCTAAATGGTGTCTTTTCTGAAACCAAATTGATTCCAAAATTGTTTACACTGCTATTCTGGGTCTGTATGACCTGGAATTGATTTGTTTGGCTTCGGGGTGAAAAGACTTATAAAAAACCATCTGACTTTGGGGAGAGGAGTGTTGACTGGCCCTCCCCTCGTGAATTTTCCCCTGGATCTCCCAGAATGCTTTGCAATACGTAAACATATTTTCGTGGTTGTACAATCCTTCAAGGAATGGGCATTGTGTTTTGAGGTCAAGGAAATGTACCTGGAGGATCAGAATAAAGGTATCTATTTGTGTCTTGAGCTGTGTTTGCTGATCTCTCTCCCTTGTGTGGTATTTTGAGCGTTTTATTGAGAGGGGTGATTCTGCTTTTCTCTCCTTGTTCGATTTGAGATTTGTCAAAGAACCTGTGCTATTATTTGGCTTAAGAGTAGATGCCAACACCTTGGTTGGATGCATATCTGCAAGACCATTTATCCCTTAGACTGATGCCTGAGTATCTTCATCTTGTTGTGTTTATTTTGAATTTATGAATTTTTTGGGTTGTGGGGACTTCCCAAAGCCGGTACAGGCCGGTTGAGGGGTTAAATGTTAGATTTTGACTAAAGTAACCGCACGATATGGTTATTAGTCATGTCATGGAATTTTGTTAATTGAAATGGTAGGTGTGGAGAAGCCGCCGTTAAGATTTTTCATTCAGTTTTTATAAAATATAAACTAACATGTTTAATATATCAGTAACTCCATATCCCTAGTCTTATGGACGGAATGAGCTATTTTATTTGTTTTATCTGTTGTTTTTACTTTATTTGCAAGAACCGCTAGTATGTAGTTCAAACGCTTATCTTGCCTGAGGGAGCACTTTAACTTTGCATTTGCAAGGAGCTTAACTTAATTAGAAGATAAAATATACGGATGTTTAACAAGATGAAAACCTCTATTAAAGGCGTTCGGATAAGAGACATAACAGAACATTCCTCAGATCTTTTTGTGATATTTTATCACCTTATGTTACTCCAAATTACATGGACTTGATGTCGAAATCAATAATGATAAAATGATTATCGTTCCGGTACTCTTAGGATCTTAATTTTGGTAGCCACCTTTTTTTTTGTTCTGAATTTAAGAGACAGGTTTCTTGTCTGTTAAAGGCTTCGGCTGAAATATATTAACTTCCTTGTTGAGCGACCCCCTATCGTCGAGATACTTCGAATGAATTAGATGGCAACTTTTCTCAAATACTAAAGGACTTGATTAGTTATCGATTTTTGTATTGTTTTGGTGAATTTTAGCGGAGGCAGAATGCCAATCATTTCCACTGTGCCGGCGGGAGCGTAGCTTCTTTACGAAATGAACGCTGAACTATAAACAAATTTAAATTGAATTTTGTTCCATTGGCAGGCCCTAGCCAGCCAGGACCAGCATACGCGTATTATTTTAGTTATTTAACCAATCATATTTTAAAAGAATTTATTAAATTGAAACCTAAGGGAAACTTAAATAAGCTAATGAAATTCTCGCTTGCGGAAATAAGAAACAGAAAGGATCGATTATTTCTAGAACATTCGGTGCTCTCTATATCGAAATCTTATTGTACTCTAAAAAGGTATTCCCTATGCCGTCGAAGTTCGCGAAAGTCTGGGCAAAATTTGACCGCGTTTTGTCTTAGCTTACTGAAAAATGCCACCGACGTAGTTCGAGCAAATATGAAATCTCGCGATGTCAACAAATTTGTCTCGTTGGTGAGAAAGTGATAATATTTTGTTTTTATTTAGCCATTACAATTTCTCACGACTTCATGAATAACCACAGGAAACAATTTAAAATTCGGGTTGCTTTTTAAGCCCAGAATTTCACCTGCTGTCTTCCACAATAATAAAAACCCCGAGAAGCCTCTGGAACAATAGAACACATGATCACAACCATCCAAACAGCTCCGTCCATTCAGCGAGGTGTCCCCTCTTTCAAGCCCTCATTAACATACCGTTTGTTTTGACGCAGCCCAACACGCCTAGAACACTTTGCATCTTATACTGCTCATCGAGCTCTTCAAGGGCGCGAACACTTCGCACAACATCAAAACATTTCTCCACTTCTCCGATCATGGCGGTTTCGTACCGCTTTCCTCTAGCGATGGTGACGGTAGCAGCGTTTCTAGCTTACGCTGCAGCGGTTGTGTTTTTTTACTTTGGTAAATACAAGGACAAGAGTCCGCTAAAATACTTCAATCACTCGATTCCGTTAGATGGGTACACGAGCTACAAGCTACAGATCACGCCCCAGTGGTGGACATGGTGGATCTGGGCAGGCGTCTTCGGATGGCAACTTCCTTGGCTGCTGTACGCGTTCGTTATTCCTTGTCGAAGCAATGCACCGAAAGTCATGAACATCGCGTTCATGTTGATTGTATTCTTCGGCTTCGGGTTCACGCTTGGATGGGTATTCCTATGGGAAGAAAAGCTTATCAATGCATCCCTTGGTTTCATGGGAGGCATTGTCTTGTCCATGTTCATTGCGCTGGCCATCGCTTACTACCGGCTAGATGAGCTACTTCTGCGAAGGAAATCCTTCTCCACTTGCGACCACTTTATGATCGAAATGTTCGTGACCAATGGAGTAGGGTTGTACGCTTCGTGGGCCACATTTTGTGCGATCCTACACTCTGGAATCGTCCTCAAATTCACTGCCGGTGTCGAGGACGAGATAGCGAGCACTATCACCCTTGCAGCCTTGGCGGGGGCATTGATGTTCGGATTCCTTCTGGACATCTTTGTCTTCCTCCCCTACACCCGCTACACCTTTACCTTCTACCCTGCTTTCGTGGTCGGCTTTGCTGGTACATTCCACGCGCACTGGCCCGATGATGAGAAAGATCGCAATGCTCTATTCAATGTTGTGCTGCTTGGGCTTGCAGGCCTGATGAGTCTAATCAAGGTTCTACTCCTTGTCTGGTGGAGCTGTAGGCAAAAACGACGCGTCAAGTCCATGACCGTCACCGACCCAAGGGGCACCGAACGATACGATATGGATGTCTATCACTGAGTCCTTACAGAGCTCCAACTACCAGAACCAACATCAAAGTCTTAATGGACATTTACGACGAACTTAGCGTATTGCTACGCCCAGCTCTGCGACACGTTAGGCGAACGCCTAAGATAAGCGAAGAACAATTTGACACATCTACAACATCTCGAATGACTTATGAAGAGTATATCGCAAAATTATGGACCTACTAAACTCGAATGTACATATCCAAAAAGACGTTCCACTGTATATTACAAAAATGCAATAGAATACAGCTCCAAGATATACAAAAAGGTTCTAGATACACTTGCTTAGTAATTCTAGTATAAAAAATTCTTAGCCAATATTCGAAGTAAAATATTTATTGAAGATATTCAAATCCGGTTGTTTTCTTGACAGAAAAGACAAAAGGGAAATTAATGCCGTAAATAATGATCAAGATTCCCGCTCGAAAGTAAGCAATTCAATCAAATATATAACTTAGTTGCATCGATAAAATGTTAGGGGTCGTTCCCGCAATCAAAAGAGGGAGTTTTGTTTTGAAAAACTTCCGTTACGAATCTTTTAAGTAAATATTTGTTTTTTCTAACCGATAATTAAATTTCTTCTGTCACAATTCTTTACATTTTTACGCATTGAACCTATCAACTCCTTATAGAAGACTAAATTCTCTGTATCTTTTTAAATCTGTTTGTTAGATGATGTGATACGAGAATATATAGCATGATGCTTTAGTGCTTTCACGTTAATAGGGTAATGTCGTTTTTGTTTGTCAAACCACCAGTAGGAGAGAACACCGCTCCATGCATAAAAACGCTCTATAGTGCCATGGCGATAATGATCTAGAAAAGTTGTTCGGTCGTATTTATTTCGTTTTTCTTTCGTTAAAGGGGCAGTCGCATCGGTAGCAGTATTTTTTAAGAATGCTACCGTCACCGATCCAGCAGAGAGAAAAACTACTGGACGGCACTATCTAAAAGCTGTTTGATTGTCTTCTTGTGAGTAAATTCGGCGCGATGCAAACGGATTTCACATCTACATACTCTATCAGCCGTCTATTTCGCCCTCAAGAAATGGACGATTCCATGGTGTATTTTCACATTGAAACGAACGTGCGATTGCCCCTATAGCCTCGAAAGATTTATCGATAATGCAAAGTTTGAAGAAGAACGACTATAAGAATTATATCAATATGAAATTAAAACAGAACAAAACTTAAATCGTATAACTATTTGAAATTAAGATTTCTTTTTGTTATGTCAATGAATTTGTCTAATTCACGCTTTATTATTCATTTATTGTAGGCCTAGAATTTTAGTGAAAGAAAATCCTTATACTAATATAAGAACATCCATTTAAAAGAAATTCCATTAGTCTATACGGAGATAGTAAAAAATGTTCGGAATACGTTAATTAGTTAGATCATCGCGGGCCAGTAGTTATGACGCTGTCATGTTCATCAGGATAAGCGATATTCGCTTGGGCGTTTAACTATAACATTATTTATAATTATTAATAATTGTTAGCATTGTTGGCTCTAGACATGACAGCCATTAAAGTTCAACTTGCACTCTATGTGGTGTCTTTAATTAAAACCCACTCAAGGTATTTCTTTTTTGAAATATCATAAAAATATAACACTTTCCCTGCCAAGTTAACTAGTTAGACTTTTGTGGTATTTAGAATAAACATATGAATAAACACGAACTTATAAGGCTTTCCTAACTATGTCGATCGACGAGTCTATCATGGAAAGTAAAAAAAAATCGGTTTCCCATGGTCTCCCTCTTGCTCAAGCGCCGCGTTGCGGGGGGTTGAGAATAGCTGCGATGTTCCCTTCACCCTTTATAATGGATACTGCTGAGGTCAACATTTAACGAGTTGTTTATTAAAGATACACAATCAATCAAGCAAATCTAGATCTAGACACCGGTCTTGAATTAATTACGAGTTTTCGTGATGAGATATACAGGCGCGTACGCAGGATTGGCTGAGGGGGGGGGGGGGGGGGGTGCGCAGTCATTGGTATCCATGGAAAAAGCATAAATACAAAAAACCCAAATAGTCGTGTTCGTTAACCAGAGTCTGCCCTGAAGAAGTCTGATTGAAGTCGAAATCCAGTTTTTGGTGAATCATGGAAAAAGCAATGTATTTTAAGGTGGCCCGCGTCAATTTAAAGGACTGGTTTCCCCAAAAAACATGCGTTTTCAAAGCGCTCCCATACAATCATATTTGCGTGATTTCTCTAATTCTTTCCAATTCTTATGAAAGAAACATCCTAGATTTGGAGTTTATTGCTGAATAATTGACGTTAATCGGTCGAAGTTTGGAAAAAAGCGACTGTAGTACAGAAACAAAGTGCGAGTCCCTCTAAAATATGCTGTAATAAATAATTGGCTTTAATGATATTAGCTTTAATCATATCCAAGAAGTAAGTGTCTAAACACAGTCCACCGAAAACTAAAAGCGATCAAAATGGATGCATTCGAATTGTAATTATGGCGAAAATGTGCTACTTAATTCTCCAAGCGCAAACTTGAAAACACGGTTTTCCAAATGTTAATACTTACAAATGTTTATGGACATATCAAATCTTACTTTTAGATGTTAGTATTTTTTCTGTGAACTATTTGATTGACATTATGTTCGTTATTCTTCAAGACGTCTATCTCGAGATATTCAAATTAATATAGTCGATGAAACACGAATTCAGCATTATTGTTTTTGTACTACAGTCGCTTTTTCCCAAACTTTGACCTTCGAACAACCTCAATTATTCCGCAATCGATTTGGCTTTAAACTAGTACCGCAATAAACTCAGAATCTAGAATGCTTCTTTCATAAGAATTTTAGCCTACGCGTAGCCGCTGACTCGCGAAATCCTCTCGTAGCGTCTACGCAACGCAATATATAATTGTGTTCCGTGACGCCATTGTAATAAATTTGAATAAATTAATTTTGACATCTATGCATGGCTTTTCTCTTATTCAGGGTTTCGTCCTGCAAAACAAACATTCCAACATCGCCACTAATGCTGCTACTTTCCAAGTGCACATTCCTTCGTTTTAATTCTGCTATGTATACTTGCATTCTTTGTAAGAAAGATTACGAACGGTATCTCGTGGATAGCAAGCGCTTCTCGACTTTCCGCGTTCGATGTGAACTTGAGCGTTTAGATTTCTGTGTACATAACACAAGCGCATACATATTCAGAATTGCCGTGATCTGTAGCTTAAAATGAAAAATTTGGTAAAAACCTAGCTATTTTGGATAGAACTTTGGAAAATAACTTAAAAAACGAAATTGCTTGGTAAATGAAAGACTTTCCGTAGAAAGACATCGACATCATCGTTCAGAAAAGCAGAGAAAGCCTTCTCTTGTTCTTTGTGTGATTTCTCTATCCCAAATAACGTTGACACATCTCTAAGGCTGAACTTAGGACAGATTTATCGCGATTAGGTGGGAGAGTCGTAGTGTTTTTCTCCATATTTGAACCGCTCGATAAACTCACATCGTAAAAGCGGGAACCTTAATTTCAACTTCTGATCTGGGCCAATCAAAATATCCAAGAGAAAGTTACTAAGTCAGTGGCCAATCAGAGACTATTATAGGTGCGCGCACTCTGCTGTATAACGCGCCGGAAATAAGGCTGTCGTCAACCGGGTTCGCGACTACGCGACTAGCCTGCATGTAAGCATGAGTGAAAACCACTGAAGCGCCAAGCTGCATATATTAGCCACCGCTACCGCTCTGAAGTTATGCAGTGGCTAATATATGCAGATAGGCGCTTCAGTGGATTTTACCCATGCTTACATGCGGGCTAGTCGCGAAACCGGTTGACGCCAACCTTTTGTCGATCGACTATATATGAACCAAGTCTACATGCATAACAGTCATTTGGGAGCAGAAAATTTAAAGGCGTTAAAACTCCTTTTTCTCTCAAGGTTTCTGAAAGAGATTGCCTACGCGAGGTGCCATGGGGGGAGGGGGTATCTAGCTATGAAAACATGAGCGACTCAAACCTCCCCACCCCACCTAATCACCTTCTCTCCCCACCTCACCTTATCTAATGGTCCGTCCCTTATTGCTATCGTACATTTTGGTCCAAACAAATAACTTTCCCGTTTCACATAATAAGTGCCCACTTTCAAACAAGCGCCCTCTGAGGACTGTTGAGGCCACATTTGTAATAACCTGCCACATTTGTTATAACGGCCACATTTGTAATAAACTATCTGATATCTCATGAAAGAAACATCGTACGACAACCAAACTTAGTGTTTCTCTCATGAGATATCAGATAGTTTATTACAAATGTGGCCTACTTTATTACAAATGTTGCCGTTACATCAAATGTGGCAGGTTATTACAAATGTAGCCTCAACAATGACCTTAAAAATTAAATGAGCACCCAGGGCCATAAAAAACGAGCACAAGTGGTAATTCGGAATCATTAACACTTGGCAGGTCTGTTTTCATTTTTGACCAGCCTATTGCTCTTTTGAATGTAAAAGATAAAAAAGAGACAACAAAAATTCCAGTATAATTTTATTTCTTTTTGTGCATGATAAAAAGGTTTTTATAAAAATAAGGCCTATATTTTGTATAAAGAGTTTTGTAATGCCCTTAATTCTAGAATTTACTTTCCTATCCGTCTCACGAAATAGGACACTTAATAAACACAACAGCTTAAATGTCATCATCACACAAAAGCATTTCCTTTATAAGAATCAAATCTATTTTTCCTAAATTTTCAATATTTGTAAAAAAAAAATACTATTTTTGATAGAGGAACGCAGCCAATCAAAGCAGTGATTTCCTCCGCAGTTTTTTCAATTGCCGTGCGCAAGCAGCTAATTGGCGCCAAATCCACAGGTGGCCCGACAGGGGACCGAGCAAAAGACTAAGTGAATTTTTTTGCAATAACGAATTGAAAATTTACCCTTTAATTTACAGCGTTATTTCCAAATGATTTTTTTCCAATTTTTTTTTTCTTTAATGAGAGGAAGGTCCAACGAGTCTCTAAAACCAATTTCTTCCTTCCTCTATTGTCTAATCTTTCTCGTCATCACTATTGGCAGACTTAGAATGGACGGCCGGTGCCATAATTTGTAACCCGGAATTCTTGTAAAATAAAAATAGAATTGTATAAGAATAGATATATTGTATTGATAAGGATTCTACCTATTTGACTAAGGAATAGCAAATCACAACCGAGAGTCCCGGCTCTTAGGAGGGACTGGGGGCGAGTCTTGCGGCTTGGGTGCACGTATGGTCTGGCGACGAGGGGGGACGACCGGGACGGACTGCAAACGAGTCAAGCGTTAGCTGGAGCTATTAAAATCTGGGTCATTTTGGTACTGGGAAACATTGTTATCAAATATAGAGCTGAGAGTCATGATTATTTACAAGTAGAAAAAATAGTACCATAAAAACATTTTTGGACCAATAGATATATTTATGGATGGATATAAATAAAATCGAGTACTGCTTTCAGAGCGAAAATTCCTTTAAAGTCAATTCTGTAGAGAGAAAAAGGCCATTTTGTTATAAAAAAAGCCTTTTTACCTTTGTAAAATAATATTAGATTCACATTATAGAAAAGCATTGCTACCTCTGGCGTACTCGGCAAGTCTACATCCCCCCCGGACCCGCTAGATGCCGTACTCCCCCTTTGCTGCGACGGTCTTCTTCCTTTACTTGGAAGGGACGGGGGGGTCTCTCCACTGATGAGAAGAGATTCGGGAGGGGTGGGTCGGGGTGGCTTGGGAGGGCCGTCGACTGTGGTGGATCGCTCTTCCCCGGGTGTGTCTTCCATAGACTAGGAGAATAGATCTCAATGAAAACCCGTGAAATACCTCTCATCATTTTTGCTCGGTTAGCGAGAATTACGGTGGAAATTCAAAATATCAGGTCCTCAATACCATGGAGTTAGACAACTCCATTGTAATACAAAACTGGTTTTCGGGCAGAACTAGTTAATGCGCCGAGAACTAGTTAATTTTGTTTTAGTCGCGTGAGAGCAGTGGTAAGAGGGTAAGGGGAGGAAAAGAAAGTTGTATTTTCTCTTTTCTCAACCCCGGCTTGTAAAAAAAAAAGTGACCTAAATGTATATAGTTAATAGTTCATGTCCCTTTTTATTTTTGCTTGTTGAATCTGAAATTTCCAAAGGATCTGGGTGGAATTTCAACAATCAAGCTGTGTCACTTAAAACAAGTCTTGCAAAAGTGCGTGGTGCACAAAACGGTAGAATTTACCTGTTTGTTGTGTTTGAGGGGTAAAATTGGTGGGGCCATTCTAGAATAAAACAGAGAGCAATGAAAACGATTAGCAACACAATGGCAATAGAGTGATTTTCATGAACCCGTGAATTACACTTTAGCGTATTACACCTTATTGCCATCTTACTCCATGGTTCTCTTTTGTGTTTTCCTGACTATTACACTGTGACTATCACACTTTGTTTCACAAGTTAATGAAAACCACTCTAATAGGTTGAAAACTGACTATTAGCGACACACTTTAGACAAAGACCTTTGCCTCGTGTATAGACTACAACCCTTGCACCTCGCCTTCATAAAATGCCAGGCACCCCGAATGTTAGACATTTTATCCCCTAAGTGTTCTGAACGGGTTTCCTTTGATGAGAAAAAGTCGTGACATGACTGGGTGCTAGTTCCAGTCCCACGATAAAAGCACAGGAAACCCAGTAAGAAGGCAAGGGACTAGGGAGTCTTAAGGAGGACGCGTGTTCTTTTCCCTCTTGGAGAATGCATTTGCCATTCTTACGTTGCGCGTGGGATTGGGTCGAGTTGATAAGCGAACAGCATGCTGGGACGATTTTAGGGGAGGCAATTAAACATGGCGCCGAACGATGCCAATGGCGACCCGGCTTATCTAACTATTGAAGATCTTCCGGTAGCGGAATTGCCAAAACCTGCCATCAACTCGTTTACAAAGTTGGAGTTGCATCCTATAAGATGATCCCAGCATGCTACTCGCATGCTATTCGACCCAATCCTCGCGCGAAGAAAGAATGGCGAATGTATGTACGTATGCGCAGTGGAGTACTCACTCGTCGCTGGATATGGTCGACCTTTCATCTGAGCTGCGTGGCTGTATGGTGAGCCGAGAGCGAGGGTTCCTTGGCGGCGCAGAGCTCACACTCGGCTTGGCCTTCTACCAGAAGCAAAACATCTCAAATCTCACAGGAAAACAACTATATATGATGATAAACATTTTCGAATGAAGATCATTATCATTTCTGATGATTACTAATTATGCGTATTTTAATTTATTTTATGGCCTTTCAAAATTAATCTGTGACAATTAAACAAATCAACTTCCGTACGGATATAAACGTATTGGTCGATCCCAAAAGGCGGGAACATCTAAAAAGGTGGCGTGAAGGGATCAGAAAGCGTGTAGCGTGCGACATGTTTTCTATTTTAGCAACCCCGAAAAATATTGTAGGGAGCGCGACAAATCTTGTAGCAGCGACATAGTAATGGTTCTCGGATATTTGAGAAACATTTTTGTGACGCGTGTGACAAATGTTGCATATTTTTAAATGATAGTTCCCCTATATCCCTTTTCTTTGGAAGAGCCTACCTTTCTGAACTGCTCAAAGTGCGCCTTCTTCTGCTTGAAGCCCGTCTCGATGATCTCGTGTAGCGGTCGTATGTTATCCTTAATGCGTGTGCCGTGCAACCGTATACCCTCCTCAAGCACATCCACCTAACACGATATCAGAGTAGTCAAAGCGTGAACAGAACAAGAAGAAGACACAGACAAAGCGTGGACAGAACAAGAAGAAGACACAGAACAGACAAATCGTGTATAGAACAAAAAGAACAAACAAAACAGACAAAGCGTGGATAGAACAAAAGGAAGAAACAACAGACAAAGCGTGGATAGAACAAGAATAGACAGATCAATAGAAGCTTGGACAAAAGAAAAAAGAAATGATTAAAAAATGACACACAGGGAAGCTACTAGTCATAGGAAATCTAAACAAGCACCTAGACACTTGACATATTCATCTATTTCAGCTTTCAAATTTGTTCACTCTTCTTTTAACCCACCTGTTCTACCAGGAGTTCCTTCAGCTGATCCACATACTGCTGGTGATCGGGGTTTTCTTTAAGGTACTCTGGTATCAAGAAAAGCTATAAAAGTAGATTAGTCATGAAGTAGCGTTAGCATATGGGTGGTAGCCTGAAATACGTACTTTTATATGGATTGGTTGATTTTACACCTGCCCTTGAAAATGCGATAAAAATAGAAAGACAGTTTGATAAACTTATTCTAAATCTTGCTTTCTACTTTTTAATACTTTTCGCAAAATAGATGATTTATGATAGAATGATTATATAGACTAACATTCGTTTGGTGTACTTAGCCTAACAACATTCCCATTTTTCCCAGTACAATGTTCAATTTTATTTCATCCAATTTTATTTCATCCCATTGTTTATATAAACACAATGTTAACGTGCAGTCATCTGAAAGACCAAACGCCTACAACAAACCTATCTGGATATTTTTTTGTGGGATGTTAACTTCTCCGAGCGCTACAAATAAATGTTAGCATTATACTTGACATCGCACTTTCAAAGCAAAGTTAAAAAACAACCGCAAAAAACAATTTCCGTCCTTAGTTGTGTTACATGGGGCCCGTTTCTCGAAACACCCGAGAATTCTCGGGCCCGAAAACGCTTTATTCTTTAAATTTGAAAAGCTTGCTAATTCCTTTAAAATTTATGGTATCTAATTGTGTTGAAATATCGTCAAACATCGTATTTTATTACAAAGATTCATGTGAAGAATAATCCTCTTTTTGGTTTTATAGATTTTGATCTTCCCCAGGCCCGAAATTCACATGGCTAAAACATTAAGAAAGATCTCGGGACCTCGCAGTCACCCGAGACTTTTCGGGTAACTTTTTGGCTTTAGCAAAACTTCGAAAATAGCCCTATTGAGCGTAATCATTTGGAATAAGAACCATGAAAGCGGTTCTCCAGAAGGAAAACATGCGAATTTTTTAGCCAAAATGCAAAATAAAGTTTTCGGGCCCGAGAATTCTCGGGTGTTTCGAGAAACGGGCGCATGGTCAGACATGAGCAGTACGGCGACTTCCTGGGTCACCTTCCCATGCCCCCGACTCGACGATATTGTTTCAGCGCTGTCATTGTATGACGAGAGGGACTGGCTTGACAAATTGACACATCATAAAAAAGATGGCCTACCTTCTCGTAGTTTGAGGTTCCACCCATGACCGCGGCGTCCACTGTACCCTGGAGGTTCTGGGTAAGTGGGTTGACATTGAGGTTAGGGTCCGCCTTGAGCATACCGATCAGACTTCTTAGCTCCTTGTTCTTGGACATCATCGTCTCGAGGGCGTTCCTGATGGGACTCACTTCCTCCTAAAAAAGATAGAAAGGAGAAAACACAATCATGTTGAATGTAGTACGTTTTTCTATGGTTCACCCGAAATTCTTTGTTTCATCTTCGACGCGAAAGATTTCGGAGCCAAGCTCCCTCGTCAGACGATACACTCCTCGACGATAATCAAAATAACCGCAACAGTCAATCACAAAACGCTTTTATCCACTCGACCACTAAATGTAAGGAGCTTTGGAGGTCACTTTTTTTTGCAGAAGTAGCCCTCCCCCAACACAGAGCACCTTTATACTAACCAGGTCACTGCTGATGACTTCAAACCAGCAAAGAATTCCTGGAAACTTGTACTTGGTGTAGAGAATAGTGCGCTCCAGCCACATCGTCTGCAACGTATGAATATGATAAATATTTGCCTTCAAAGAAGTCCAATCACGCCACAACTCTACACTCCCTCACAATATAAGGTCACACAAAGCATCCATTTCCATCGGCTCTTTAAAACGATAATCGGAGTAAATCTCAATCGGGGATCGTTTAGAAAGTATCCGACTTCAATCATGGATTGTTATTTTGGAGTTTTATCGCGAGTAGACTGTTGTATGGGTCATCAACATTTTTTTCATGGAAGACGATGAAGGGAGGAAAATAAACAACAGAAGCTCTCTACTCAAGCTGTACTTTCCATCTCCTATGATAGCTTTCATGATAGCTATGTCCTTGCGCTGGCAAAGCATTCATTTTTTAAGGATCCAATAACTTAGTCTCTAACTTTCGGAGAGACAGTGACATACAGGCCCGTACCCAGGATTCTTCTTGGAGGAGTGCAAAATCCGAAAAAGTAGACCAAATTTTCCCTAGAGAGCGGGGGGTTGTGGAGTGAGGGGTGAAAATCTGAGCACCCCCAAAAGAACAAAAGGGAATTTATTTAATGCCATTGCAGTATTTCCACGGGACGTTTATTATCGGATTTGGCTACAAAATAGTGTGACTTTTAGATTTATGACACAGTGATTTATTCGATTATGGTTTATAGTTTTGTCTACAAATAGCACGTGTCTTGCGAACCGCAAGTGGACTTTTTGCCGTTGTTGAGGGGGGGGGGGGGGGGGTGCGAAACAGTTACAAGTTAGCATTTGCTTATTGGTGTAAAGAACTGGACCTTTACGCTGGGGATAGTGAATTACTCGTCTACTCAAATAAATACATCGCGTCCTGTGGACTTTGCCAAAGATTTACTAGGAAAAAGCAACAGTTTACTAGGAACTATGATTCTGGATAGTGAAACGAAGGTTTAGTACTAAACAAGTCACATGCTCTGAATTATGACCATATCAAGGAAAGACGCCTCTTACCTTGAATTCACATTCTTTGTCTCTGATGCCCTTGTGGAATACTCTTGAGTACTGGAACTTGTTGATGCTATTCACATCGTAAAATCTGTTGGGAAATATACGAAATTTTCGGCAAATTCAAAAAAGGCAGCATATCAACATCATAAATAATAACAACAAGGATCATCCCTTCACCCCTATAACATCACCGAGGGAAGAAAAGGTTACCGAACAAAAGTTCAGAAGACATTTTGGTGGCTGTACCGGTGAAAATGGCTTTACTTGCCAAAGATTTGTGCCGAGTTTGTAGCCACAGAAGCCTAGTGAGCTGAGATTGCCCACAAAAATGTTTCACCACTTTTGGGACTTTTAGTGCGTTGTTAAAATTTAACCCTGACATTCTGCAATGACTGGATCTTTGAAATAAATAAATTTTGTAATAACAAAAATGAACATCAAACAATCTTGTGCACAATATGGCTGAATTTCTCAACATCTACCCTATCCCCTCCCCAATAATATGGTTGGATTTCTCAACATCTAAACTATCCCCTTTTTATCTACATTATCTTATAAGATCTAGCAGTAGCACTCGAAACAAAAACTGATTCAAGTAATAAACGAATACGATACACAGAGTTGTACTTAGACGTCATACTCGTGAATCACACGCCACCACAAGGATTAATTCACGCACAATTCACGTCACAAATGACGACTACCACATACCTATCATCACTAAGATCAACAAAAATGACAACAACAACGAAAACAACTAAATACTAGCAATCAACCTAGTAATTTGCTCCATGACATTCTTGCCGCGAAATTTTCTTCTCTCGACGGGAACTGGATTGACCTTGTTGATTTGCATGTCTGCAGAAAGGTCAAGGAATCACAGCCAGGTCATACCCTTAAAGAAACACTTTCATGATTATTAACACTTTCATGATTATTAACACTTCCATGATTTTTAACACTTCCATGATTATAAACACTTCCATGATTATTGAAAACAAATTATTAACACTTCCATGATTATTGAAAACAAAATCAAGTTGTGGAAGGATACGTTGACCCGAGGAATTAATGATATCTTCTTCCGGCCGTGTGAGATAGTTCAGCATCTGCAAGTGGAAAAAGCGGCATTAGAAGTCATGGGTAGCGGCAAACAAGCGGCGGGTTTTGAGGGTGGCAAGGTCGCTTTGTATCATGGAAACGAAAAAAAGAAAATGGCGGACAACGCATTATTTATTTTTGGTCCACATTGTGGGGAAATCCTAGATCCGTACCAGAAACACTAGAATGTTTTAGTTTTTTCACTTAATTCCAAAAACGCAAGGGTGGTAGGAACAGGTGATTGTTTGATTGCTACCCGTGGCGCGCGAATTGTCCCTGACATTTCGCACTGACCATTTTTTCTAATTTAATAATATACATGAAAAAAATTCTCTATTCTGGTTGGCTAAGAGCAGTGCAATGTATAGGAAGTACAGTGCCAAAAATAGGAAATTCAGTGCAGAAAAAAGGAAACACTTTTTCGTGGGGAAAGGAGCACCCCTCCACCCCCTCCCCCCACACTTTATCCTACGCTATCTTGTTAACCGAATGCTACCTTTGAAGCTCTGAATATGTTGCAATTACGTCCAGGATTTAATCAACCTGAGCGCCATATTTTCTCAAGTTACATGCTTTGTAAGAGCTCCTTAACATAACTGACGGCTGATTTAGACAGTACGATTTAGTCAAGACCTCCCCAGCGATGGTTTGCCCGCTAAAACGACGACATCACATCCTGGAGAGCGATTCCGACACCGACTAAACTTAAAGCCAGTTGTAAGGCAAAAACTTTATAAAACACTTATTTCAGAAACATTCTTCGAATGCTCGATTTATGAGTAGATTGATCGTTGCACGAGTCTTTGTAAATTATGGTTTACTGAATAAATTATTTTGTCACATGGCACTTCAAACGCGCGTCAATTCCTGTTGAATTTTTTATGCATATTATAAATAAGTAATCATACGACTTTTCTCGTTCAATTTGGAATTAATTCCACTCGTGTGTTTTTCAAAAAGCTCAAATGATGACACTTTTTGAAAAACTCACTCGTGCAATTAATTCCAAATTGAACTCGAAGTCGTATGATTACCTATACAAACATGAAGAGCGCGTCGCAAACAAGGCACATTATAGCCAAATAAGAGGGAAATTCGTGGCTTATTATCAAAATTTAGCAATCGCTGTTTCTACCGCCCTTGGATCGCAGGATCGCGGGGTCGACACCTTCATCGCTCGCTCACATTCCTGAAAACACGTAGTTTTCACATGTTTTACCTTAGCACTCGGATACTGACTCTGGATCCGGACACAGAAGTCGGACAGACGCTCGTATTCCTTTCCACGGTAAATGAACACTTTATCCTGAAGAAGATCAAACACTCACCACATCGGTCATCTTATATTTTCAATTCTATATTCATTTTATATGTCACAAGTTTCAGTCGTGAGGTACGACTTCGAAACCACAAACCATCTAAGCGGAATGAATGTGTTTGTGAGGGCCACATGTATTATCATCTATATATAATCTAAACGACGATGATGATGATAATAATAATGGTGGTGATGGTGGTGGTAATGGTGATGATGATGATGGTGGTGATGATGACGATGATAATGGTGGTGATTGTGATGGTGATGAAAATAGTGGTGATGGTGGTGGTGGTGATGATGGTGATAGTGATGGTGGTGGTGACGACGACGATGATGATAGTGGTAGGGACGGATACAGGATTTCAAAATGGGGGGTGGATAATAGCCGGATAGACGGCTTATAACTGATCCAGTGGTTCTTGGTAAGTCACAGATCTCAGATCCTTTACATTAAAAGGGGGGTGAATATCCCACCCCCCCCTGTATCCGCCCCTGGGTGGCGATGGTGTTGGTGATGGTGATAGTTATGGTGGCGATGATGGTGATGGTGATGGCGATGATGATGATGATAATTCATTATTGCCATTATTATTTAACACTTACCCGGAGGAATGTCGGGAAGCCTTTACCATAAAAGGCAACTCGGAAGTATTCAGGTTCGCCCCGGACCTGTGTGATGATGTTGTCGTAAAACTTGGCTTGCTTGTTCTACACAAACAAGAATGCACGTTTACTAGACGATAGCCATGCGATATGATGAATAAGTTAGTTTATTGATATCATAGGGGAATAAGGGCGATATAGAAAAAAAATATAGAAAAAAATAATGGGCGTTAAGAGGAAAATATAACTACTATAAATCAGTGCCGGCTATGAATTAAAAACCTCGGACTAATCGCAACACAAGGTTTTTCAACGTTTTTGTATTAATTTAGTCCCCCTTTAATAACATACTAAAAGTCTAAAAACATCGGAGCACGCAAACACCCCGAAAAACCGCATCGAATTTCCCCATTCAAGGCATGTATGAAAAACGACAGGAATCCCAAATCAAGAAAATCACGAAAAATATAAATACTTTAAAAAAATCAAATATATACCACTATAAATAATAAGAAATATCAAATTAACGTTATCTGATATAGCTTAATTATCTATTTGGGGCAAAACCCACAGGTTTCTATCTTTACGGGTCTTTAGAAGGATAATCAAGTACATCATGTTTATTATCATTAGTTTGAGTTTGTTAGATTTTAATGGCGTTGATCTCAAGTTTATTATCTTTCTTCTTTTTGTTATTATTATTAAGTGTGATTGTAAATGCAGGACCCCAGTGATATCAGACACAGTCTGAAGGGGCTTATCCTGTCAAATGCCGACCATAAATGAGCTGCTAGGTAAAAGTTTTAATGCTATTTCTATTCCTCATTTTATTTTTTGCTTTTTATCCATGCGCTTCTTGGTTGTGATACCACATTCCATGAATACGAACAGGAAAGGATGCATCATTCAAGAAGCTTGTCTCCTCACCCTACATCCGCGCACAGGCAGCTGTTAACAGGACAGAGCTAAGAGAACCATAAAATATATCCCCAACTTCAGCAGCAGCCATGTTCAACAGTTCCAAGTACTCTATCAAGTCAACCAATGGAAAGGCGATAGAAAGGCGGTCTGAAGTCTGATGTTGGTCAACGACAGGCTGAAGGAACCCTTTTGAGGACTGCAGCACGTTTAGTGCTTCTGCCGCAGGAACAATCAAGCGTTGTCGCCCTACGGCCAATACAAAGGGTCATCGTGTACTAATTCCCTCTCAATCTGGTCTTAATTTAAAAGAAATTATAAAAACTTCCGACATTAAAGAATCTATTTTCTCAGAAAAACGATACCATGAGAATGATTATATAATATATTATTATTATATACATTATATACCATAATATAATAATATACTATACTATAATATATAATCATATATAGTGGGTCCATATACTTTCTTTATTTACACTGAATCAATGACATTATTATTGAGAGGCACTAAGCACTATTTGTATGAGAACCTGTTTTACATCACGTATAGTCATTTACGAAATGTCTGCAAGATCAAAGTGGTGGTGACAAGGATAGCTAAAAATCTGTGCATTTTACCCAAAATAACTGAAACAATTCAAATAACGTAAATTTTATATCCTAATATATATTTCTAGTAATCTATAGTGGTATACATTTCTTTTTTCTAAAGTATGTATTTTTTCTTTATTTTATGACTTGGGAACCCTGTGGTTTTTCATACAAGCCTTGAATGGGGAAATTCGATCCCGTTTTTCGGGGTGTTTGCGTGCTCCGATTTTTTAAAACTTTTAGTATGTTATGGAGGGATACTTTTTGTGCAAGAAACCGTTAAAAAACTTTGTGTTGTAATTAGTCCGATGTTGACCCCTTTTTTGACGTAGATAGACTGGACTATAATTAACAATTAGACTACGAGTTCGAGTTTTCTATGAGTTAACAGATAGTCAACGAGGCGCGTAGCGCCGAGTTTTAGTATAAACGAGTTTTAGTATAAATCCACTTAGTATAAATCCACTGTGCAAGAAACCGTGCTGTGCGATCCCCACTTTTAATCCCTCGTCGTTGTGCTGAAGCCAGCACAAGTTGATGGTTGCTTGTATTTTTCATCAAAAATACAGCTATGAGCATATTAGGAGAGTGTCTCAGGACATCATGAAGTCTTTTGGGGCATAATTGAGTGCTTTGCTTATGGATATTTGCAAGCAAAGGTGGATTCATGATGATTTTTTCTTGTTTGGCTTTGCCTGGATGAGAAAATGATTTTCTAATGAATCACCACAGCTCTCCTAAATAGCATCCATTCCAGCGAAAGAGAATATAAAGCATTGAGCTGGGATATAGTGTTTACACCTCTATAGCTCAAGTTTACTTAAAAGTATGTGACTGAACTTGGTGCCCAAAGGTGGTTCACTTACGAGTATGTAGCTGAGTTTGATGTAGTCAAAAGTCTGTTCCTCGTACTTAACGAGTGTGTTCACTTACGAGTATGTGGCTGAGCTTGATGTAGTCAAACGTCTGTTCCTCGTACTTAACGAGTGTGTTCACTTACGAGTATGTGGCTGAGTCTGATGTAGTCAAACGTCTGTTTCTCGTACTTAACGAGTGTGTTCACTTACGAGTATGTGGCCGAGTTTGATGTAGTCAAAAGTCTGTTTCTCGTACTTAACGAGTATGTTCACTTACGAGTATGTGGCTGAGTTTGATGTAGTCAAACGTCTGTTCCTCGTACTTAACGAGTGTGTTCACTTACGAGTATGTGACTGAGCTTGATGTAGTCAAACGTCTGTTCCTCGTACTTAACGAGTATGTTCACTTACGAGTATGTGGCTGAGTTTGATGTAGTCAAACGTCTGTTCCTCGTACTTAACGAGTATGTTCACTTACGAGTATGTGGCTTAGTTTGATGTAGTCAAACGTCTGTTCCTCGTACTTAACGGGTATGTTCACTTACGAGTATGTGACTGAGTTTGATGTAGTCAAAAGTCTGTTCCTCGTACTTAACGAGTATGTTCACTTACGAGTATGTAGCTGAGTTTGATGTTGTCAAAAGTCTGTTCCTCGTACTTAACGGGTATGTTCACTTACGAGTATGTGGCTTAGTTTGATGTAGTCAAACGTCTGTTATCCGTACTTAACGAGTGTGTTCACTTACGAGTATGTGGCTTAGTTTGATGTAGTCAAACGTCTGTTCCTCGTACTTAACGATTATGTTCACTTACGAGTATGTGGCTGAGTTTGATGTAGTCAAAAGTCTGTTTCTCGTACTTAACGAGTGTGTTCACTTACGAGTATGTAGCTGAGCTTGATGTAGTCAAACGTCTGTTCCTCGTACTTAACGAGTGTGTTAACTTACGAGTATGTGACTGAGTTTGATGTAGTCAAAAGTCTGTTCCTCGTACTTAACGAGTATGTTCACTTACGAGTATGTAGCTGAGTTTGATGTAGTCAAAAGTCTGTTCCTCGTACTTAACGGGTATGTTCACTTACGAGTATGTGGCTTAGTTTGATGTAGTCAAACGTCTGTTCTTCGTACTTAACGAGTGTGTTCACTTACGAGTATGTGGCTTAGTTTGATGTAGTCAAACGTCTGTTCCTCGTACTTAACGATTATGTTCACTTACGAGTATGTGGCTGAGCTTGATGTAGTCAAACGTCTGTTCCTCGTACTTAACGAGTGTGTTCACTTACGAGTATGTGGCTTAGTTTGATGTAGTCAAAAGTCTGTTCCTCGTACTTAACGAGTATGTTCACTTACGAGTATGTGGCTGAGCTTGATGTAGTCAAACGTCTGTTCCTCGTACTTAACGAGTGTGTTCACTTACGAGTATGTGACTGAGTTTGATGTAGTCAAAAGTCTGTTCCTCGTACTTAACGAGTATGTTCACTTACGAGTATGTAGCTGAGCTTGATGTAGTCAAACGTCTGTTCCTCGTACTTAACGAGTGTGTTCACTTACGAGTATGTGGCTGAGCTTGATGTAGTCAAACGTCTGTTCTTCGTACTGCTTGGAAAGCTGTTTGCACATGGATATGGCCTCCTCCCAACACTTCACCAAACAAAAATAATCCGTAAGTAACGTAATAAAGCACGATGCTTAGCCTCTTTCCAACACTACATCAAGCACAAAACAGACATCAGAAATAAGATTTACAAAAGGTGTAAAAGAGAAAAATGACTTACGGCTAAAAACATGTGGAAAAATCAGTAATAACAGGGGTGAACGATATAAGAAGTTAAAAGGAGTTAAAAACAGAGGAGTTAAAAAACAGAGCGTTCTCCTCTTCTAACTAGCGCCCCCCCTCCCAACCCCTCGCTACTAAAACAAATAATAAGTCCAAGGGGCAGAACGAGCATACGTTATTTGTTGAAAACAGAGGGCTATTTTCCCTTGCCAAAAGGCCTTCCTTTTAACTTCCCATTTTAATATTTTCTTCTCTGTTGGTCATCATATACATTGTTCTTTGTAATACTGTGTTCTTTGCCGTAATTCTACTTTTACCCTCTTCCTTTACATTTTACTAAAAAGGGGCCAAAGAACCTCTCCTCTGGGGACGCCCCTTTTTCAGGAGTGGTTTAAAGGGTAACTGGTCGCACCTTTCCTTTGTCGAAATAGTCAATCATGTCAGTGTAGAGGCTCTCCTTCAACTGACGCTGAGTCGTTGCTTGGTACTTGCCTTGACCCGTGAACACGGGCTGATCGCACCACTAGAACAAACGGTAGGAGTTTAGTATGTACCATATAATACTCGATAAAGACCGGCTGATCGCACCACTAGAACAAACGGTAGGAGTTTAGTATGTACCATATAAGACTCGATAAAGACCGGCTGATCGCACCACTAGAACAAACGGTATGAGTTTAGTATGTACCATATAAGACTCGATAAAGACCGGCTGATCGCACCACTATAACAAACAGTAGGAGTTTAGTATGTACCATATAATACTCGATAAAGACCGGCTGATCGCACCACTAGAACAAACGGTAGGAGTTTAGTATGTACCATATAAGACTCGATAAAGACCGGCTGATCGCACCACTAGAACAAACGGTATGAGTTTAGTATGTACCATATAAGACTCGATAAAGACCGGCTGATCGCACCACTATAACAAACGGTAGGAGTTTAGTATGTACCATATAAGACTCGATAAGGACTGGCTGCTCGCACCACTAGAACAAACTGTAGGAGTTTAGTATGTACCATATAAGACTCGATAAAGACCGGCTGATCACACCACTATAACAAACGGTAGGAGTTTAGTATGTACCATATAAGACTCGATTAAGACCGGCTGATCGCACCACTAGAACAAACGGTAGGAGTTTAGTATGTACCATATAAGACTCGATAAAGACCGGCTGATCGCACCACTAGAACAAACGGTAGAAGTTTAGTATGTACCATATAAGACTCGATAAAGACCGGCTGATCGCACCACTATAACAAACGGTAGGAGTTTAGTATGTACCATATAAGACTCGATAAGGACTGGCTGCTCGCACCACTAGAACAAACTGTAGGAGTTTAGTATGTACCATATAAGACTCGATAAAGACCGGCTGATCACACCACTATAACAAACGGTAGGAGTTTAGTATGTACCATATAAGACTCGATTAAGACCGGCTGATCGCACCACTAGAACAAACGGTAGAAGTTTAGTATGTACCATATAAGACTCGATAAAGACCGGCTGATCGCACCACTAGAACAAACGGTAGAAGTTTAGTATGTACCATATAAGACTCGATAAAGACCGGCTGATCGCACCACTAGAACAAACTGTAGGAGTTTAGTATGTACCATATAAGACTCGATAAAGACCGGCTGATCACTCCACTATAACAAACGGTAGGAGTTTAGTATGTACCATATAAGACTCGATTAAGACCGGCTGATCGCACCACTAGAACAAACGGTAGGAGTTTAGTATGTACCATATAAGACTCGATAAGGACTGGCTGCTCGCACCACTAGAACAAACGGTAGGAGTTTAGTATGTACCATTTAAGACTCGATAAAGACCGGCTGATCGCACCACTAGAACAAACTGTAGGAGTTTAGTATGTACCATATAAGACTCGATAAAGACCGGCTGATCACTCCACTATAACAAACGGTTGGAGTTTAGTATGTACCATATAAGACTCGATTAAGACCGGCTGATCGCACCACTAGAACAAACGGTAGGAGTTTAGTATGTACCATTTAAGACTCGATAAAGACCGGCTGATCGCACCACTAGAACAAACTGTAGGAGTTTAGTATGTACCATATAAGACTCGATAAAGACCGGCTGATCACTCCACTATAACAAACGGTTGGAGTTTAGTATGTACCATATAAGACTCGATTAAGACCGGCTGATCGCACCACTAGAACAAACGGTAGGAGTTTAGTATGTACCATATAAGACTCGATAAAGACCGGCTGATCGCACCACTAGAACAAATGGTAGAAGTTTAGTATGTAACATACGAGACTCGTATGTTGGAGCAAGGGAGCAAGGAACGGGGAAAAATAAAATAGGAGGAACGGAGATTATAGTAAATCTAGAAACAAATGTTAACCATAGCAAGAACACGAATTATTGAATCAAATATCAATCCAGAAGACCTATCCAGCGCACTTTTCGATGACGTCAAATGGAGCCAAACAGAAAGCCTTTGCATAATTTGAACGTAAAAAAACTTTCGGCCAATTTCCCAAGTTCGATGGTTTTCAGATCAGGATTTCTCTCCATTCACTACCGTTTTCTGAATACAAGCTTGCATTTTGAGTTATTTTTTTAATTTGAATTTGCGAATTGAATTGCGAATTGAATTTGGAATGTTTGGATGTTTTGGTACATATTTAGGGCGTCACAGGGCGGTATAGGAGCGACAGGAATGTGGCAAGAGTGTGAAGGCGGTCTTACCTCTAGCAAATCGGCGTGTAGCAGCAGTGTGAAGGCGGCCTTACCTCTAACACGTCGGCGTGTAGCAGGAGTGTGAAGGCGGCCTTACCTCTAACAAGTCGGCGTGTAGCAGGAGTGTGAAGGCGGCCTTTCCTCTAACAAGTCGGCATGTAGCAGGAGTGCGAAGTCGGCCTTACCTCTAAAAAGTCGGCGTGTAGCAGGGGTGTGAAGGCGGCCTTACCTCTAGCAAGCCGGCCTTCCTCTAACAAGTCGGCATGTAGCAGGAGTGCGAAGTCGGTCTTACCTCTAACAAGCCGGCGTGTAGCAGGAATGCGAAGGCGGCCTTACCTCTAGCAAGTCGGTGTGTAAGGTGAAGGCGGTCTTACCTCTAACAAGTCGGCGTGTAACAGGAGTGTGAAGGCGGCCTCGGTGTAGTTCTCAATGGCCAGGTGCATGTCACAAAGCTTATACACGTATCTGAAATCATAACATTCATTGAAAATTAAAGAATGATTACGCGCCCAGTAAGACCGAATCCAAAAATAATCAACTGAATATTGCTACTATAAATAAAAGTCAAAAGACTACCGCAGCAGGGGTGGGGCACTAGGGCCATGTGCCCCAAAATATTTTCGAAAATTATGAGGAAATGACAAGTGGGGGCTTGGCTGTCCCCCATTGTTATCTTAACGTTCCTGTATCGTGCCCCCCCCCCCCCCCCCCAATAATTCGATTTATGGTACGGCTATGCATTTCGGTGTTTCGACTATTAACAATAACAAATAAATGATGGCTAAGCCACATTCATTAAGAACGTAAGCCGAGCTCAGAGGCGCAGGACACTGACCTGATGAACATTTCCTCTCTTCTGATTTCTTTGTAGAAATTCTACAGCAAAGAAAATGGTTTTTTTTAATTTCATTTACTGGCTTTTGCATGTATTCACCATCTTGTAAGCATTTAAATGCGACAGAATTCAGGAGACAACTATTCGGTTAAGGTAATTCCCTTGAAATAGTTCTACAATCCATAATTTTTTTAAACTTGGCTCAAAAATGTAATAAAAAATGGGGGTACCGATCTCGTTTTCACAACAGAGGGGCGTAGAGTTGACGCGTTTTTACTGATCGCGCAAGGGAAATCCCAACTCTTAGTTTTCAAAAAGAGTGCCTATAGTCTTTAGAAAATTAAGTTCTGTTTGTCGAGCTGCCAGAATCCGATCTCCTAAACAATAACCCGTAGTAGCTAATGTTCAAAACAAATCACATTTTAAGAGATCGCACTAAAAGATATTGTTTTCGCCACTATTCATACGGTAAAAAGCGCCATTTTGTATTCTTACGGCTTTTAAGAGAAATAACAAAACTTCTACAACCCAACTT
This sequence comes from Nematostella vectensis, assembly GCF_932526225.1. Taxonomy (NCBI): domain Eukaryota; kingdom Metazoa; phylum Cnidaria; class Anthozoa; order Actiniaria; family Edwardsiidae; genus Nematostella; species Nematostella vectensis. The sequence continues at coordinate 12,630,125 of NC_064039.1, forward strand.
TTCTTCTTCTTTCAGTATATAATTTTTCCGTATATATTTAACAATTTGAGCAAATAAAAACTGGGGGTAACCGACTTCGTTTTTCTGTCAAAGCGATTTTAAGTAAAAAACGCGCGCCTTTTGCTGTGTTTTCTTGTACAACTGTGGCGCGCGCGCGCACTTAATACCGGAAAATTCGAACAAACAGCGCGCGCCACTATGCGCAGAAGGGGTGCGCAGTGCAATTCAAGGGAATTACCTTAAGTGTTGCTCCTCTGGCAAAACTATAAAGGTTATTCCATCCCTGCTACAATAGCACCGCGTGATACGTACCAGCACATTCACAATGCAGCTCATGCGATTGTCGATGTTCTCGTCCCCTTGGACCACGGTACGATAGTCCAGCAGTCTTTCCATGAGTTGCGTGAGAAGTTGCACGAATCGCAGTCCCTCCTCCTTCAGCTGAGGATGCCGGTTGAACAATTCGAACAGACTGAGCGAGAAGTAAATAAAAAATCATCAAATTGTTGTGTCTGGTTCTCCACCGGTCATCGCACACTTGGTGTTAAAAATGGCACTCACTTAAAGGGTTGGACAGATGCGAATAAAACGACCAGTTAATACAAAAAAATAGTAAGAAAAGATTTAAATTAACTCAAATAAACAGATGGAAGGAAAAGGAAGACTGATAAACAGAAATAAACATCTGAAAATTGAAAGTTGCTTCGTGGGTGATTTTTTGGTTTGGGGGAACTTGAAGCATTGCACCCAGGCTCCATCTCGGTTTAAAATAATACAGGAAGCCCAATCAGGGATCACGTCACGTGACTCACATCTGATGAAAGAGCTCCTTGTAGTCCGCATTCCCCTTGCCGCCCTCCACCAGCACGTCCAGCTTGCTCATCATCTCGGTCTCCACCGTTACAAAGCCACCCGTTGTCCTGTGCTCGACCTCGATCATGTCATAGAATATGGGAATGGTGGCTTTCCGTAGATCTGGGACACGGCAACATTACATAAGGGTCAAAGGGCGGATCCCGAAGGGAAGGGAACATGGTTGAAGGCTAAAAGGGGAGGGGAAAATGGAAGGGATAGGGCTGGGGCTAACAGGATAATATCACAAAGGATAGAAATGGTGACACCGAGAGCAGGGGAAGTCGCACAACAACGATTTCGACTATCATTATGAGCTGCATGTTTTTTTTTTCTGTTAATTGGGGCGACAGAGTTTTTTCATAAACGGTTGGAATTTTTCTTGGAAAATGGGGATGGGTGGCATTCCGTAGATTTCGGACACAACATTATCACATTAGGATCAAAGGGCGCCTGAGGTCCAAATTGAGGCTACTTAGAGCCCGGTATTGCTCTGGGATGTCAAACAGACTTAACTCAGCTTTGCAGCGCACGGTTGACTACTAAACAAGAGGAATGTTGGCGAAGTGCTGGCCAAATGTTTTAGCCAACACCAGCCAGCAATTCCCATTATGATGTCTAAACCAATGCTGGCTACTTCCCCTAATAATGATGGCACTGTTTCGGGGATTAACAGGGTTTGGAAGTGAGATATTGAACAGTGACCACTACAGTATGTCAGTCAGTATCTCTTGGGGGCTGAAGTGTACTCGGTACAACTTGGGAACAACTGCAAGCTACAGTATTCGGAGACGACTCGTGAGCTACTCGTGAAAATCTACCGCTATTCAGGAGTAACTCGGTATTACCCGGAAATGCTTTAGGAAGTGATTAAGTGATATTCGGTGACTTGATACTATCCGAGAGTAGCCCAGTGGCATTCGTAACTGACTTTGTTCCTATCACATGCACACACCATACCTGTCTGAGGGATTAAGGTCATCTCTAGGAAAGGCCCAACTAGTCCTGGAATGAACTTGATTTTGTGCGAGCCTGAAAAAAGTGAACATAAAACAATACGTTAAGAAAGTAAGAATTTAAGACAACGTAAAGAACGTAGAACATAACGCTCAAACCAAACGTTCAGAGTAGGATGGGAATGTAGGGATACTTGGGATACTAAGGTGTGTTACCTTAGCCTAAGACGTGTTACATAAGCCTAAGGTGTGTAACGTAAGCCTAAGGTGTGTTACGTAAGCCTAAGGTGTGTTACCTAAGCCTAAGGTGTGTTACATAAGCCTAAGGTGTGTTACCTAAGCCTAAAGGGGTGTTACCAAAGCCTAAGGTGTGTTACCTAAGCCTAAGGTGTGTTACTTAAGGCGTGTTACATAAGGTGTGTTACCTAAGCCTAAGGTGTGTTACCTAAGCCTAAGGTGTGTTACCTAAGCCTAAGGTGTGTTACATAAGCCTAAGACGTGTTACATAAGCCTAAGGTGTGTTACCTAAGCCTAAGGTGTGTTACCCTAAGGTGTGTTACATTACCCTAAGGTGTGTTACATAAGCCTAAGGTGTGTTACCTAAGCCTAAGGTGTGTTACCTAAGCCTAAGGTGTGTTACATAAGCCTAAGGTGTGTTACATAAGCCTAAGGTGTGTTACCTAAGCCTAAGGTGTGTTACCTAAGCCTAAGGTGTGTTACCCTAAGGTGTGTTACATTAGCCTAAGGTGTGTTACATAAGCCTAAGGTGTGTTACCTAAGCCTAAGGTGTGTTACCTAAGCCTAAGGTGTGTTACATAAGTCTATGGTGCGTTACCTAAGCCTAAGGTGCGTTACCTAAGCCTAAAGGGGTGTTACCAAAGCCTAAGGTGTGTTACCTAAGCCTAAGGTGTTTTACTTAAGGCGTGTTACATAAGGTGTGTTACCTAAGCCTAAGGTGTGTTACCTAAGCCTAAGGTGTGTTACCTAAGCCTAAGGTGTGTTACATAAGCCTAAGACGTGTTACATAAGCCTAAGGTGTGTTACCTAAGCCTAAGGTGTGTTACCCTAAGGTGTGTTACATTACCCTAAGGTGTGTTACATAAGCCTAAGGTGTGTTACCTAAGCCTAAGGTGTGTTACCTAAGCCTAAGGTGTGTTACATAAGCCTAAGGTGTGTTACATAAGCCTAAGGTGTGTTACCTAAGCCTAAGGTGTGTTACCTAAGCCTAAGGTGTGTTACCCTAAGGTGTGTTACATTAGCCTAAGGTGTGTTACATAAGCCTAAGGTGTGTTACCTAAGCCTAAGGTGTGTTACCTAAGCCTAAGGTGTGTTACATAAGTCTATGGTGCGTTACCTAAGCCTAAGGTGCGTTACCTAAGCCTAAGGTGTGTTACCTAAGCCTAAGGTGTGTTACGTAAGCCTAAGGTGTGTTAAGTAAGCCTAAGGTGTGTTACCTAAGCCTTAGGTGTGTTACCTAAGCCTAAGGTGTGTTACCCTAAGGTGTGTTACGTAAGCCTAAGGTGTGTTATGTAAGCCTAAGGTGTGTTACCTAAGCCTAAGGTGTGTTACCTAAGCCTAAGGTGTGTTACCCTAAGGTGTGTTACATTACCCTAAGGTGTGTTACATAAGCCTAAGGTGTGTTACCTAAGCCTAAGGTGTGTTACCTAAGCTTAAGGTGTGTTACATAAGCCTAAGGTGTGTTACATAAGCCTAAGGGGTGTTACCTAAGCCTAAGGTGTGTTACATAAGCCTAAGGTGTGTTACCTAAGCCTAAAGTGTGTTACCTAAGCCTAAGGTGTGTTACGTAAGCCTAAGGTGTGTTACCTAAGCCTAAGGTGTGTTACCTAAGCCTAAGGTGTGTTACCTAAGCCTAAGGTGTGTTACATTAGCCTAAGGTGTGTTACATAAGCCTAAGGTGCGTTACCTAAGCCTAAGGTGTGTTACCTAAGCCTAAGGTGTGTTACCTAAGCCTAAGGTGTGTTACGTAAGCCTAAGGTGTGTTACCTAAGCCTAAGGTGTGTTACCCTAAGGTGTGTTACATTAGCCTAAGGTGTGTTACATAAGTAACACACCTTACATTAGCCTAAGGTGTGTTACCTAAGCCTAAGGTGTGTTACCTAAGCCTAAGGTGTGTTACCTAAGCCTAAGGAGTGTTACCTAAGCCTAAGGTGTGTTACCTAAGCCTAAGGTGTGTTACCTAAGCCTAAGGTGTGTTAACTAAGCCTAAGGTGTGTTACCTAAGCCTAAGGTGTGTTACCCTAAGGTGTGTTACATAAGCATAAGGTGTGTTACCTAAGCCTAAGGTGTGTTACCTAAGCCTAAGGTGTGTTACTTAAGGCGTGTTACATAAGGCGTGTTACCTAAGCCTAAGGTGTGTTACCTAAGCCTAAGGTGTGTTACCTAAGCCTAAGGTGTGTTACCTAAGCCTAAGGTGTGTTACCTAAGCCTAAGGTGTGTTACCTAAGCCTAAGGTGTGTTACCTAAGCATAAGGTGTGTTACCCTAAGGTGTGTTACATAAGCATAAGGTGTGTTACCTAAGCCTAAGGTGTGTTACCTAAGCCTAAGGTGTGTTACTTAAGGCGTGTTACATAAGGTGTGTTACATAAGCCTAAGGTGTGTTACCTAAGCCTAAGGTGTGTTACCTAAGCCTAAGGTGTGTTACCCTATGGTGTGTTACATTAGCCTAAGGTGTGTTACATAAGCCTAAGGTGCGTTACCTAAGCCTAAGGTGTGTTACCTAAGCCTAAGGTGTGTTACCTAAGCCTAAGGTGTGTTACGTAAGCCTAAGGTGTGTTACCTAAGCCTAAGGTGTGTTACCCTAAGGTGTGTTACATTAGCCTAAGGTGTGTTACATAAGCCTAAGGTGCGTTACCTAAACCTAAGGTGTGTTACCTAAGCCTAAGGTGTGTTACCGAAGCCTAAGGTGTGTTACTTAAGGCGTGTTACATAAGGTGTGTTATCTAAGCCTAAGGTGTGTTACCTAAGCCTAAGGTGTGTTACATTAGCCTAAGGTGTGTTACATAAGCCTAAGGTGCGTTACCTAAGCCTAAGGTGTGTTACATAAGCCTAAGGTGTGTTACATAAGCCTAAGGTGTGTTACCTAAGCCTAAGGTGTGTTACCGAAGCCTAAGGTGTGTTACTTAAGGCGTGTTACATAAGGTGTGTTACCTAAGCCTAAGGTGTGTTACATAAGCCTAAGGTGTGTTACTTAAGGCGTGTTACATAAGGTGTGTTACCTAAGCCTAAGGTGTGTTACATAAGCCTAAGGTGTGTTACTTAAGGCGTGTTACATAAGCCTAAGGTGTGTTACATAAGCCTAAGGTGTGTTACTTAAGGCGTGTTACATAAGGTGTGTTATCTAAGCCTAAGGTGTGTTACCTAAGCTGTGCCACATGTCGTTAATCTTCAGGCCGATTATCATTCGCATGTCAGAATACCTGCAAAAATACAGAAATAGGAGTTTATCTTTGGAAGAAGCCTAGATAAATAAATTGTTCTTAAAAAATATCCCCATACCACCAGTACATGTCAGACTTCCCGATAACTAAAATTATCTAGCTAACAAGTTTATAAAGTTCAAGTTAACAGGGGCTCATTTGTCGAAACACCCGATAATTATCGGGCCCGAAAACGTTTCATTCCTTAAATTTGAAAAGCTGGCTAATTCCTATAAAATTTATGGTATATAATGTGTTGAAATATCGTCAAACATCGTATTTTTCCACAAAGATTCATGTGAAGGATGATCCTCTTTCAAAGAGGATGATCTATGATAGATTTTGATCCTTTCCCGAACTTCTCGGGCCCGAAATTCACAGGCTTAAATATTAAGAAACTTCTAGGGACCTTGCAGTCACCCGAGACTTTTCGGGTAACTTTCGGGCTTCAGCTAAACATCGAAAATAGCCCTATTGAGCATAATCATTTGGAATACCAAGTGGAAGTTTAAACTGTTCTAAAACATGAAAGCGGTTCTCCAAAAGGAAAAAATGCGAAAATTTTTAGCCAAAATGCAAAATAAAGTTTTCGGGCCCGATAATTCTCGGGTGTTTCGAGAAACGGGCGACAGGATTCAACCATATTTTTCTTAAAATAGCTCACTTTTCGAGTATCTTGTCCTGCTTTGCCTGGCTGAAGTCTTCGAGCTGTAGTGACTCTTGGGTAATGAACGCCACTGACAGGTGGAAAAAATTATTCCACAACTAACGAGAAAGACAGCTGTTACTTCTTGGCACGCACAAGAAATTCTTAGGCGGCTGAAGCCAAAACCCCAAAAGACACCCCCCCCCCCATCCCCTACGAGTCTGGGAATAGCGCATACTCAGGCATGTAGAACCTACCTGGTACTCAAACTCGCCATCGCGGAAGAACGAGTCGTGAAGGGCCTCAGAGAAGTACTGTATCGTGTTCAGTATAACACTGCACAAAGTAAAAAAAAATTAAACAAACGCAGCAATTGGAAGCAATAAAGTTACAAATGAGGTAAGTCTAGATTACGCGCAGTTATATAATGATCACGCGAACTAATGTGATGAGCCCGTCCATATAATGATCACGCGAACTAATGTGATGAGCCCGTCCATTAATGTAATGATCTCGTACATTAAAGTGATGATCTCGTGCCATATTAATGTTATGATCTCACGCACTAATGTAATAATCACGTGTAGTTATGTGATCATCTCGTGCACTGATGTAATGATCACGTGCAGTTATGTAATGATCACGTGCTTTAATGTGGTGACAAGCTGCGGTTAGAGCATGATCACTTGCAGTGATTTAATCACCACCTGCGGTTAATGTCATAGCCACGTGCGGTTTGCTCATGATCACGTGCGGTACGGTCTTAACCACGTGTGGTATGGCCATTATCACGTGCGGTATGGTCTTAGCCACGTGCGGTATGGCCACGATCACGTGCTTTAATGTCATGACCACGTGCGGTATGGCCATGATCACGTGAACTTATGTCATGACCACGTGTCCTTAGGTCATGATCATGTGCGGTATGGTCTTAACCACGTATGACCACATGCGTTATGGCCATGATCACGTGAACTTATGTCATGACCACGTGCCCTAAGGTCATGATCACGTGTCGTAGATATGGTCACATGCCTAAGGTAATGTCAATGTACGTTTTTGGTAGAGGCAACACAGCCAGTCCTAGATAAAACATTCTGGACAGTTGTGGCTACCAGCAAGTGTAAACGTTAATCCTTGCCTGTTTTGCACCATCGTCATGACAACCCAGTCTTTGGGGTACACATTGTTGCTGACAAATTCACGGAAGAGAAGGAAAAGCTCCATCAGGAAGTCCTGTGATCAAAACAAGAAGTACACCCACTATAACTATGTCGTTTGTCTAGTGTAGTCCAGTTTGAAGTTTTTTTTTTTTGGTATGGAGTCTTGAAGCCGTATTGTCAGCAGTTTACTTCCGGAGGAAAACCTCAACCGTTAAGAGACAAAAGAATCCATTAGAATCCGCGCTATTTAACAGGCCATCAGCTCTAAATTATCAATCAAATCCTCAAAAAAAATTCCAATACACCCACTGCTTTCGCAATTTTAAATATTTTTCGTGTTTTCAATCGGAGATTGTTATGTAATAATCGGCCGTGTGGTGACAATGCGGCTTTAATGCTATTTTCCTGTATTACTGCATGGTTCTGGTGATGTTGCAGCCCTAAACCCTCGTATTATGGAACCTACCAGCAAGTCAAGTCGAGAGGAAAACTGATCAATGTACATCCGGTAGTGATCTTCATCCATCAACTGAAGCATGGCAATCAGGCATGCCACGTAGCTACCCTGGGTGAGGGGGTGAGAGAACAGAGGTTAACATACAGAAGCGTACTGGGGGAGAGGGTGAAAGAACAGAGGTTAGCACAGAAATGCACTGGGGGAGAGGGTGAGAGAACAGAGGTTAGCACAGAAATGCACTGGGAGAGGGGGTGAGAGAACAGAGGTTAACACAGAAACGCACTGGGGGAGGGGGTGAGAACAGGGGTTAGCCCAAAAACGCCCTGGGGGAGGGGGTGAGAGAACAGAGGTTAGCACAGAAACGCCCTGGAGGAGGGGGTGAGATAACAGAGGTTAGCACAGCAACGCCCTGGGGGAGGGGGTGAGAGAACAGAGGTTAGCACAGAAACGCCCTGGGGGAGGGGGTGAGAGAACAAAGGTTAGCACAGAAACGCCCTGGGTCGTGGGGGGGCTAAGGTCACTACGTAGATAGGAGGTGGTAGAAAGGTTAGCACAAAGATGTATGGGGAGGGGGTTAAGTAAATGGAAAGGTAAAAGATGTGACCACCTTGACTGAGAGGCTAGAAGGATGACAGTTTGTAGAAGCTATAAAAATATCGCGCAAATTGTGCAAAAGTTAGGAATTATACTCAAGCAAAGGATCACTTTAGTTAGTATTTTACAAGTTTTACGTGTCTGTCAACACACCACAACAGGTTGGGATCTGTCCATCTTGATTACTGCCTTGACGACCACTCGGAGCAGCGAGACGACAAGAAAGAACACATCCTCGTGTGTCAAGCCCTGAGCAAAAAAAACATGACACATTTCAATGCACGTGACATATCAATCCGTGGCCTATTGTGTCACATATCACGTGACATATCATGCCTGTGAACATTGTGTTGAAAGAAAATAAATTCACTAAAAAACATAGAAAAATATCGCACAACTAACAAAAGTTTCGATGCACGAAACAAATAGCGAGAAAAAGTCCAATGTGCGAAAAAAGTCCATGTTTGCAGAATAGAGAAAAATAGTAAAGACAGCTTTGACAGGATTGGCAGGTGTCAATCACTCACCACGTCTTTTCTCATCAACATGATGAGGATATCGTTTAGGACGTCAATACAGATGATCATCTCCTCGTTCCTATCCATCTCTTTCCCAATCTGGCTCACGGCCATCGGCAACAGCACACAGCGGGAGTCTGGTAGCGAGTAAAGCACAGGGTAACCAAAAGCAATCAGACTTAGCAAGTATTGGGAGTCTGGGGGCGATTAAAACACAGGGTAACCAAAAGCAATCAGACTTGGCGAGTAAAACACAGGGTAACCAAAAGCAATTAAGAAATTCGTAACCGAAATTCGTAGCCCAGTAGTCCGCTTTACGCCCTGATTCATAACAGAATCATTGATTCAGAACACAGCATGTGCCTTAGGTCTGGAAGGAAGTCTCACCCTGGCCACGTAAATACAGATCGCTTCTCTAAATGTGTTACTGTAAGATTTCTACTGTTTAATTTAAATTACTTTAGTTGCGCACATAGCCTGTAATTCAGTCAGACAGCAAAAGGTTTTCATAAACTATATTATTATTATTAATTAGCAAATAATGGGAGTCTGGGGGCGAGCGAAACACAGGGTAACCCAAAAAGGCTTAGCAAGTAATGAAGGCCTGCTTGGGGCGAATAAAACACAGGGTAACCAAAAATAATCAAGGCTTAGCAAGAAGCCTAGGATGAGGAAAACAGACTTTTCTTGTTTCTTCGTCTGACGTCATACTTGCCGGGGATTTCGAAGAGAGGGCTTTTGACCATGTTATGGATGCAGTCCAACCTTTGTGACGTCAAGCGCTTCTCGGGGATTTTTTCAATGAAGTCACGTGCATAGTACCTAGCCAATCAAAACACAGAACATTTCACCGAGTAATGTTCTTCAAGGACAAAACAAGTTCCAACATGTGGATCTTTTTTCTTTTAACAATGAAACATGTTTCATTTAGAAAACATAATTATCCATGCATTAATTGCACGATGGACGAATTTCAGAGTGACTAGACTGGATTTTATTTGCCTTCCCCTTTGCAAAGAATTTTTCGAAGCTGTAAGAGGTTTGACAATTCTGAAGTATGGGTTCAATGCGGTAATACGACAAGGTACTTAGCATGACCCATGGTATCCATGAGAAAGTAGCCCAGTAGAACTCATGCCTCGTGTGAACCTCGTGTCAGGAAAGGGCCGACTATATCTATATCTCCCTCGTTGTATGTTATCGCGGAAAAGTCTGATACTTGGCGATTCTCATGATAACAAAAGATGTTTTTTGATAGCCTAGGGCTTTCCCCAAACAATGTGTTTACTTACGCTAATTCCTTTGCATCAAAGACCTGTAGCAGGTGCTCGAAGGTTGCGGGGAAATATTTGAGAGCCGCACCCTGTCAGGAGAGACAAGATGGATAAGGATCACCAGCCCTTTTTGAGTACAGGCCACACCCCCTTGAAGGTCATTTTTTCTGCCCTATGTCAGTTCCCTCGCACTCGTGGATACGCCCTGTGCGAGCGTACATAATAATGTCCTTATTCTCTGAATGTCACCTGCCCCATATCAGCTCCCCCCCACTTGTGGATACGCCCCGTGCGTGCATGTATGAAAAGGGTTTACTTCTTAGGGATCACCCTTCGGAAAATAATTAAAGGGGTCTTATACATGGGGTATATTGCCCTATTTACTCCCATCCTTGTATAGCCCCATGTACCTTAAGAAGGGTCTCCTTATACATCAGGTTATTTGCCCTATATCAGCTCCCTCCCACTTGTGGATACGCCCTGTGTGTGCGTGTATGGGAAGGGTTTACTTCTTAGGGATCACCTTACTGTTATAATTAATTACTAATATCAATAATTAATAAGAAGGGTCTCATACATGGGGTAATTTGCCCAATATGACCCCCCCTTGTATAGCTCCCTGTACCTTTAGAAGGGTCTACTTATACATGGGGTCATTTGCCCCATATACTCCCCCCTCCTCCTTGTATAGCCTCCTCTACCTGTGTAACAAGGGTCTCATACATGGGATAATTTTGCCCAATATGACCACCCTCTTGTATAGCCCCCTGTATCTTAAGATGGGTCTCCTCATACTTAGGGTCATTTGCCCCTTATACCCACACCCACTCCCCATTGAATAGCCTCTTTTACCTGTGTAAGAAGGGTCTCATTTTTTGTGTTTGTCATCAGGTTGACTAAGGAGTGGAACATCCCTCGCAGGTCCTCCTGGAATTCAGCGTGTCCTTTAGAGCCATTGAACCTACAGATATGAAGGGGTTTCTCAAGATAAGATTTGAAATGTCCAACAACAACTACCATTCTTACATGTGAGATCACATTGAAACAAATGGAGAAGTGTAATCACATCCAAAGCTGTAGTCCACATATAAACCAGAGTTAGACTTTTTATACTTCCCCGCTTACCTCTCGTAGAGTATTCTGGACTGAACGATGAATTTAAAGATGTATTCCATAGCCTGTTAGAGACGTGAAGGTTACTCAAAGTGGTTTCATTGTCAATATCATGATCATGACAATGCAGACAACAAACCATCATTGCTGCAATCACAATGTTCTATAAAAACATCTCAATAACATGGCACGTTTCTTACGTCTTTGCTATGGTTTAATCTAACATTTAGAATTTAAAGCGATCTGCTCGATCATGAGGGGTTGTACAAGAATCCAATAAATTACCACTCATCAAAACGATCTCGACAGGACACTTGCCTGGTAGAGTGGTTTCAGTGTTGTTTGTAGAGCAAAAAAACAGCAAAATCATGCAGAATATTTAAAATAACTATCTAGGTTAACCGATTAACCTTTAATCTCTAAATTAATACCATTGGATTGAATCTCTCACATCAAGAGGATGGGATTGGATTAAAAAAATAGTACTTCGATTTTGGTACAAACTGTAGGCTTACTGGAACCATTAAGTATACAAACTAAATCCTCCTTATATAATCCATTTCGCAGAAAATTGTTCCCTTTCTTTTCATTACACTTGAATGAGGTAAGCTGGGAGGTTTTGCAGCGTTTTTTACCCACACTATCGCATTTTATTTTATTACATCTTTTTTTTTTTAATTTCCTTAGTACATGAGTGCAAATGCCCCTTATAAATTCCGTAATGACTATGCCTACCATCACGTTTATTTTTAAAATGGTTTTTTAACCTTCATGGCTTTCAGTAGCAGGTCCATCCTCGCCCTCTCCAGGCTATCACGCTCAGCATATGCGATGTATTCTTTATAGACGGCAATCAAAGTTCTGTTTTAAACAAAAGGTCAGCTTGTTAGTCGAGTTATTAACACTAGATCGACCTGTTAGTCCGGTAATCAACACAAGATGGCAGACAGGGGTCCTTACGAGTGGACAATGGTGGCGGCAAAGTGATTGTCGATGTACGCCTCCAGCACAGGGCGGAAGTGGTGGTACTTCTTGTCTGCTAGTAGACTGATGGTGAACACCTGTAAAAGAAAACAGTCACGCAATTTTTGCATAGATGTCATGCAACCACGTAACATAATGGACATTACGCAGTCGTGTCACTCAACAGCAGCATAGACATCACGCAATTACGTCACACGACTAGATTGTAATGTAAAATTACATTTCTTGTTGTATAGAACTGTTCTCTTATAGATGCATAGAAGACGTCACATCGTATCACAAACAAGTCACAAAACTCGGCTGCGTCTCGTTGCGTACTTTTTTGTTCATGACGAACTGTGACATCATCTGTGCGTCAGACGCACGTCAGATATACTTGAGAAATAACACCCACAAAGACGCCAAATAATAGCCGTAGTAACGTCACCAATACACATCAATAAAAATACACAAATACACAACGATAACAAAGATGGCAAACATATAAACTACGAGCCATGCAGTCTAAAGATTTGGCAGTTAATGACTGCTTACCAAGGCATCAAACACAAGCTTGTCGTATTTCCTTGCATTCTCGTTGAGGATTGCGAACAAGGCATCAAATGTGTCCGTGAGGAACTAAACAAACGAATGACAAAATGGCATAAAATGTTATAACACAACAGTGTGAATGCATGATACTGTAGTATTTTGTCAGAGAAGACCCCATGGGTTTGCCCCTGAGCCAGCATATCCATCACTAACATCATCATTAGCATCCCGACGGCACTCAAGCACTCATGGTCTTTCTCACCAGCAGCCACTTCCTCTGGTATCACAACAAACACTAACATCATCCAAACACTAACATCATCATCATCACCACCACAATCATGATCACCAACATCATTGCCCCCCCCCCCCCACAAAAAAAAATGGCGCTCCCAACATCTGTAAAGTATTACAAGGAAATGTAGGTAGGACATGGTTGTGCCCCATATTTTTTCTTAATGTTCCTGTATTGTTTCCCCCCCCCCCCATCAATATTTTGAGCCCTGCTTCATCACCACCAACGTCACTATCATTACCATCATCACCATCATCATTATTATCATTTGTAAGTACCTTGACGATCTCTTCCCCACTGACTTTCATCAGAGTCACCAGGACATCTTTCAGCTTGCCTGGCATCTGTCGCCACTTCAGCAGGCCAAGTAAATCCACTAGAAGCCAACCAGAACAACAGCACTCGAGTCACAGATTAGAAAAATGAGTGAGCTAAAAATTGGTGTTCTCCCTTTCGAATATAACTCCATGTCACATTGGTAAAAAGTTAAGTTTTTTTTTATTACAAATCACAAGCGACAAATCAGGCGTTGAAACTTTTCCATCCACCTCTTCAATTTCTAGCATTTACTTGGTAGGAAGAGACATCACACGAATATTTTCGATGTTTATCGATTTGAGGTTTTTCTGTTTGCAGGTACACCGTATAGTTATGCAATGGTTATCCTTACGGTTCTGTGTGAGCTTTGTGGAGCATAGTAGGGTCTTGATATTAAATTTGTCATTGCAGTATGCCGCAGCATCGGCCCCGCCCTTGGTGGGAGGGTTCATCAGAGTCTGTTCGATTTTAAACGAAGCAGACTGCAAGTATGTGGATGGCAGCACTTTGGTCGAGTTGCACTACAAAAAAAAAATGAGTAGGTAAATAACATGTCTTCGAAAAGGCCTTTACATAGCCGGAACTGCTCCAAACCTAAAAAGAACAGACAGCCTGGAGAAAACTTAACATTCCGCACATGTTTTGTGCATATTTTTGTGTAGTTTTTTTTTTTTTTTTTGCATCATTAACTTCCTTGGGAATATTTGGAGCTCCAACTCAATAGCATGCCTTTAAATGCGAAAAGAAAACTTCGAACAATGTAATATGTGATAGAATGCTGCTATTCTCAAGCCCGATTCAACTCACATATGAGCACCGTTATAACACCTTTACTAAAGACTGTATAATCCTGCAGCGTAATTCAAAGGCCAAGTGTACTTAGCTCCGCCCGCTAAATAAAAACAGAGCTGCGAGGTGTAGGGTCGAGAGGATACAGAGTCCCGGGATGCATTGTGGGCTAAAAATGGAAGGCGAGCCATACCATAAAAACTGACATTAAAAATTCCAGGAGCCACTGCGTCCAAAAGGCAAAAATGTCAACTTTACCGGAAGTAGTGACACTGAAAAATCTTACACAGGAAAGCAATCTATACCAGGAGTGCAGGTCTACTGACCTTGAAGACCATAAGCTCGTGAGTGCCATCCTTAAGGGTTGTGCCGTCTCGCTGCATCAATCGAACGAACGCAAATGCGAACACCTTCTGACTCTTATCCTTTTCTATAAAAAACGAAAATAAATTTATTAACAATTATAGAACAATAACAAAGGAATGAGATCCTCTAATAACATTCCCCACTTATAATCATGAAAACACATGAAATAAATCCATCTGAAGTCGATTTAATAAAGATAATAACGATAGTTTTTGGCAAGCCGGCAAAGACTCTAACGCCGCAAAATATACAGTGCAAGCATGGCGGGCCAAAGATGCACGCGGATGAATAGCATTTTAAAATTTTAGGTAACTCTGGACAAAAAGAAGGGTATGCTCTTGCTAGAGGGGTGAAGATGAGCTGACCAGGAATTTTGGACACGGAGAAGATGCATAAGGAAAAACGACAACAAATACCACCACCATAAGCTATGGATATACCTAGGATTTAGAGAACTGTAGCACAAATATGTAATTTATTTTCTAGGAGAGCGACAAAGCCAGACAGTCTCGGGGACTGATGTTACACGAAGCATTGGTCACTAGTTACTAAAAGGACAAGAACTTGATATTGTCTAAGTAGTGTTACATACCTCACACCTTACACATTCATTGTTGAGCAGGTCATAATTTTTGTATCTCAAAAAGATTTGCAAATTGCTCCAGATCTCACCTTCTCCGCTAGATCGATGTTTGAACGTGAACCGAAGATGAGACTCGTAGAACTGTTCAATGGGAACTGCCAGCTGCAGATAGGAACAATGACATATTTCAGAGACAGTCACACTGCTGGCCGCAAACACTGGGCATATGCTTCTCGTGAAAGTTTCAAATTAAAATAATTGTATGTCTGTTGATCCAGCTTGCGTAACAATGTTGTTTTGTTTTGAGAATTCAAAATTCTCAACATTTTTGAAAGACAAATTAAAGACTACAAATAGATTGAAGCTTTTCGTTATTCAAGGTGTTTGGATATTGGACATTAAACTTATGAAAACATCGGTATCTGGATAGTGGTGCTGTTCGTATCAATACATCATGTTTACATGTCATAATACTGCATGACATATGATGCTGTGCGTTGGGGTGGGGATTGTATCACTGCATGACATATGATGCTGTGCGTTGGGGTGGGGATTGTATCACTGCATGACATATGATGCTGTGCGTTGGGGTGGGGATTGTATCACTGCATGACATATTATGCTGTACGTTGGGGTGGGGGTTGTATCACTGCATGACATACGATGCTGGGTGTTGGGGTGGGGATTGTATCACATCGTCACCTTGATAGTTTCATGCCACTCTGGCTTGCCACTGTGGTAGTAAATCACAGAGCGGTACTCACTAACCAGATCCTCCCCTGCGCCGTAACTAATCACATTCTGCCAAGAAACAATTTTCAGTTAGAAAGGCTTCCTGAGGTCTTAACAACCATGACTTATCCACGTGACTCAACCATGTTGCCTTATCTATATGACCTTCCATGTGACTTATCCCGTGAATTATTCATGTGACTTATCCACATTGCCTTATTTATATGACCTTCCATGTGACTTATCCATGTGATTTATCCTGTGACTTATTCCGTGACTTATCCATGTCTTATCCATGTGACTTATCCACATTGCCTTATTCATATGACCTTCCATGTGACTTATCCCGTGACTTATACACATTGCCTTATCCATACGACCTTCCATGTGACTTATCCACATGACTTATCCATGTGACTTATCCCCATGCCTTATCCATATGACCTTCCATGTGACTTATCCACGTGACTTATCCATGTGACTTATACACATTGCCTTATCCATATGACCTTCCATGTGACTTATCCACATGACTTATCCATCAGACTTATCCCCATGCCTTATCCATATGACCTTCCACGTGATTAATCCATGTGACTTATCCACGTGACCTATCCACGTGACTTATCCATGTGACTTAACCACGTGACTTTTCCACATGTCTTATCCATATGGCCTTCCATATGACTAATCCACATATCTTATGCATGTGACTTATCCACTTGGCTTATCCAAATGACTTTTCTACGTGACTTATCCACGTGACTTATCCATGTGACTTACCTCAAGAATGTCCCCATTGTCTGAAAGCACATGCATAGTAACCTCAATGTTCTTGTTCGCTGTTTTGTGGCCTGAATAATGACAATGGTTAGCTTTTTATTTAAAACAAACACATTTATTGCAAAATTCATTGCCTCTACAATTGTATAACACAACATTATGACAACAGCCTAAGAGAAATAAGCCCTTCGATCCATTGAAACAAATTATAACAAAAATATATATATATGGGGGACTGTAGTGTTTTTATTTCATCCACATGCCTTTCGAGAACTGTGATTAAAAATTTGAGTGCAGAATCCTCAATAAAAAAGAATGTTTTTTTAGAGACACCTACCTCTTTCAAACTCTCCTGACAGCACTGTCACATACAGGTCATTTCTCACATCACCTGCAAACAGAGACAATACCCATGATCTGATCAGCATGGAATTGTATTACCCACAATGCACTTTTCTGGTATGTCAACGTTTTTGGTGGCTGTACCATATTTATTAGGTAGCTGTACCATATTAATTGGGTGACTGTACCATAAGGTGGCTGTACCATATTTATCAGTTTGCTGTGCCATATTTATCAGTTTGCTGTGCCATATTTATCAGTTTGCTGTGCCATATTTATCAGTTTGCTGTGCCATATTTATCAGTTTGCTGTGCCATATTTATCAGTTTGCTGTGCCATATTTATCAGTTTGCTGTGCCATATTTATCAGTTTGCTGTGCCATATTTATCAGTTTGCTGTGCCATATTTATCAGTTTGCTGTGCCATATTTATCAGTTTGCTGTGCCATATTTATCAGTTTGCTGTGCCATATTTATCAGTTTGCTGTGCCATATTTATCAGTTTGCTGTGCCATATTTATCAGTTTGCTGTGCCATATTTATCAGTTTGCTGTGCCATATTTATCAGTTTGCTGTGCCATATTTATCAGTTTGCTGTGCCATATTTATCAGTTTGCTGTGCCATATTTATCAGTTTGCTGTGCCATATTTATCAGTTTGCTGTGCCATATTTATCAGTTTGCTGTGCCATATTTATCAGTTTGCTGTGCCATATTTATCAGTTTGCTGTGCCATATTTATCAGTTTGCTGTGCCATATTTATCAGTTTGCTGTGCCATATTTATCAGTTTGCTGTGCCATATTTATCAGTTTGCTGTGCCATATTTATCAGTTTGCTGTGCCATATTTATCAGTTTGCTGTGCCATATTTATCAGTTTGCTGTGCCATATTTATCAGTTTGCTGTGCCATATTTATCAGTTTGCTGTATCATATTTATCAGTTTGCTGTATCATATTTATCAGTTTGCTTTATCATATTTATCAGTTTACTGTATCATATTTATCAGTTTGCTGTATCATATTTATCAGTTTGCTTTATCATATTTATCAGTTTACTGTACCATATTTATCAGTTTGCTTTATCATATTTATCAGTTTACTGTATCATATTTATCAGTTTGCTGTATCATATTTATCAGTTTACTGTATCATATTTATCAGTTTGCTGTATCATATTTATCAGTTTACTGTATCATATTTATCAGTTTGCTGTATCATATTTATCAGTTTGCTGTATCATATTTATCAGTTTACTGTATCATATTTATCAGTTTGCTGTATCATATTTATCAGTTTACTGTATCATATTTATCAGTTTGCTGTGCCATATTTATCAGTTTACTGTATCATATTTATCAGTTTGCTGTATCATATTTATCAGTTTACTGTACCATATTTATCAGTTTGCTGTGCCATATTTATCAGTTTACTGTATCATATTTATCAGTTTGCTGTATCATATTTATCAGTTTGCTGTATCATATTTATCAGTTTACTGTATCATATTTATCAGTTTACTGTATCATATTTATCAGTTTGCTGTATCATATTTATCAGTTTGCTGTGCCATATTTATCAGTTTGCTGTGCCATATTTATCAGTTTGCTGTGCCATATTTATCAGTTTGCTGTATCATATTTATCAGTTTGCTGTGCCATATTTATCAGTTTGCTGTATCATATTTATCAGTTTACTTTATCATATTTATCAGTTTGCTTTATCATATTTATCAGTTTGCTTTATCATATTTATCAGTTTGCTGTACCATATTTATCAGTATGCTGTATCATATTTATCAGTTTGCTGTACCATATTTATCAGTTTGCTCTACCATATTTATCAGTTTGCTGTGCCATATTTATCAGTTTGCTGTGCCATATTTATCAGTTTGCTGTGCCACATTTATCAGTTTGCTGTGCCACATTTATCAGTTTGCTGTGCCATAATTATCAGTTTGCTGTGCCATATTTATCAGTTTGCTGTGCCATATTTATCAGTTTGCTGTGCCATATTTATCAGTTTGCTGTGCCATATTTATCAGTTTGCTGTGCCATATTTATCAGTTTGCTGTATCATATTTATCAGTTTACTTTATCATATTTATCAGTTTACTGTATCATATTTATCAGTTTGCTGTATCATATTTATCAGTTTACTGTATCATATTTATCAGTTTGCTGTATCATATTTATCAGTTTACTGTATCATATTTATCAGTTTGCTGTATCATATTTATCAGTTTGCTGTATCATATTTATCAGTTTGCTGTACCATATTTATCAGTTTGCTGTATCATATTTATCAGTTTGCTGTACCATATTTATCAGTTTGCTGTATCATATTTATCAGTTTGCTGTATCATATTTATCAGTTTACTGTATCATATTTATCAGTTTGCTGTACCATATTTATCAGTTTACTGTATCATATTTATCAGTTTGCTGTACCATATTTATCAGTTTACTGTATCATATTTATCAGTTTGCTGTATCATATTTATCAGTTTACTGTATCATATTTATCAGTTTGCTGTACCATATTTATCAGTTTGCTGTATCATATTTATCAGTTTGCTGTATCATATTTATCAGTTTGCTGTATCATATTTATCAGTTTACTGTACCATATTTATCAGTTTGCTGTGCCATATTTATCAGTTTACTGTATCATATTTATCAGTTTGCTGTATCATATTTATCAGTTTGCTGTATCATATTTATCAGTTTACTGTATCATATTTATCAGTTTACTGTATCATATTTATCAGTTTGCTGTACCATATTCATAAGGTGTGGCATGGAATACCCACCTGGCATGATAACCTCTGGGAAGCCTTGCTTGCGAGCAATAGCAGTGTGTTTGTTCATTAAAAGAGGGTTCTCTTCTCTTATCTAAAGATCAAAGGAAGACAAACTTAGGCTGGGTACTGTGTATGTTTTAAGTATGACAAATTCTATTACAGGCCATTACATAAAAGAATCTACAGTAAGGGATGATATGTTAAATTAAACCCAAGCCTGACATTAGTAAAAAATACTACCCAAGATCTTACAGTACCTGTTCTTCATTTCCTTCAAGTACTTTAACAGATACCCAAATTCCTTAAGCAAAAAAAAAATAATATGAGATGTGTAGATTTTGAAGACCAAGACAACAGTGATTCTTGCCAATTTTAGCTGTTGTTTAAAAAGTGTGTGATGATTGACATGCACTGATTTTTTCAGGCCTTAAACTTGCCCTGTGCCCTTGTTGTTGTTGGCGAACCAGTCTTTACCTTTCCCTGTGCCTTTGCTGTTGTGTGTTAACCCATCTTCACCTTGACCTGTGCCTTTGTTGTTGGTGTGTGTGAACTACTCTTTACCTTGACCTGTGCCCTTGTTGTTGGTGTGTGTGAACCAGTCTTTACCTTGCCCTGTGCCTATCATGTTGTGTGTAAACCTATCTTTACCTTGCCCTGTGCCCTTGTTGGTGTGTGAGAACAATTCTTTACCTTGCCCTGTGTCCTTGTTGTTGGTGCATGTGAACCAGTCTTTACCTTGACCTGTGCCCTTGTTGTTGGTGTGTGTGAACCAGTCTTTACCTTTCCCTGTGCCTTTGCTGTTGTGTGTTAACCCATCTTCACCTTGGCCTGTGCCTTTGTTGTTGGTGTGTGTGAACTACTCTTTACCTTGCCCTGTGTCCTTGTTGTTGGTGCATGTGAACCAGTCTTTACCTTGACCTGTGCCCTTGTTGTTGGTGTGTGAGAACAATTCTTTACACTTACCCTTTGCCCTTGCTGTTGTTGTGTGTGAACCCATCTTTACATTGCCCTGTGCCTGTGCTGTTGGTGTGTGAGAACAATTCTTTACACTTGCCCTTTGCCTTTGTTGTTGGTGTGTGTGAACCAGTCTTTACCTTGCCCTGTGCCTGTGCTGTTGTTGTGTGTGAACCAGTCTTTACCTTGCCCTGTGCTTGTACTATTGGTGTGTGTGAACCCATCTTTACCTTGCCCTGTGCCTGTGCTGTTGTTGTGTGTGAACTAGTCTTTACCTTGTCCTGTGTCTGTGTTGTTGTTGTGTGTGAACCAGTCTTTACCTTGCCCTGTGCCTGTGATGTTGGTCTGTGTGAACCAGTCTGTACCTTGCCCTGTGCCCTTGTTGTTGGTGTGTGTGAACCCGTCTTTACCTTGCCCTGTGCCCTTGTTGTTGGTGTGTGTGAACCCGTCTTTACCTGACCCTGTGCCCTTGTTGTTGAGGTTGTGTACATGAACCCATCTTTACACTTGCCTTTTTCCGTTGTTGTTAGTGTGTGTGAACTAGTCTCTACCTTGCCCTGTGTCTTTGCTGTTGTTGTGTGTGAACCCATCTTTACACTTGCCCTGTGCCCTTGTTGCTGTTGTGTGTGAACCCATCTTACCTTGCCCTGTGCCCTTGTTGTTGGTGTGTGTGTGAACTAATCTTTACCTTGCCCTGTGCCCGGGCTGTTGTTGCGTGTGAAATAGTCTTTACCTTGACCTGTGCCCTTGTTGTTGGTGTGTGTGAACCCATCTTTACCTTGCCCTGTGCCCTTGTTGTTGGTGTGTGTGAACCCATCTTTACCTTGCCCTGTGCCCTTGTTGTTGGTGTGTGTGTGAACCCATCTTTACCTTGACCTGTGCCCTTGTTGTTGGTGTGTGTGAACCCCTCTTTACCTTGCCCTGTGCCCTTGTTGTTGGTGTGTGAACCCCTCTTTACCTTGACCTGTGCCCTTGTTGTTGGTGTGTGTGAACCCATCTTTACCTTGCCCTGTGCCCTTGTTGTTGGTGTGTGTGTGAACTAATCTTTACCTTGCCCTGTGCCCGGGCTGTTGTTGCGTGTGAAATAGTCTTTACCTTGCCCTGTGCCCTTGTTGTTGGTGTGTGTGAACCCATCTTTACCTTGTCCTGTTCCCTTGGAGTCTGCAAGCTGTGAGGCTATCATCTTCTTGATCCAATCATGCATAAACTGGTTCTCAGGAACTCTGAATGGAACCCTGAGGCCGTAAGTAACTGTTTATTACGGGTTATGGGTTAGGCAATGTTAATATTACTGTTATTTCATGTGATTTAAATTATCTAATAATGGTAATTGTCAACCCTTAGAAAAATAAAAATGTGTAACTTACATCATGTGCTTCATTGAATGGTAATACTCTTTAATGACAAAGATTGAGAATGAGTTCTATCAGCAAAATAAATATAAACTAATAGTTTCAATTCATTGTTTCTGTTAGTATTTTGCTGTGTTACTGTAGATGAAAAAATATTAATCTCATAAATTAACAAAAGAAAATGGCACAGAAGAATAAAAAAAATACTTGAACATTTTCCAAAGAAAATGCAGTGTTACATAAATACAGATACATTGGGCAAAAGGTGTTTGGGGATTTGGAAGAATTATGATTAAAACATAAACCATGGCTAGACTTGTTGGCTCATTAGAACATACTCATTTCATCTCAAATATTTGGTCCAACAAACAATGTACAAGGTGACAATGTTAATATATCCTTTTCAGTATTTTGGGAAACAAGTCTCTGCTGGCTCAAAAACCTATGTTATAAAAAGCTCTATGCAAACAGGTGAGCTATAAAACACTGATACATAGCTCCTTATTTGCTCCTGGCTGGCATTTCTTTTGTCTAATGGTAAACTGAGCAAGGATGTGGCTACCATACTGCAGAATATTGGCTACATGGTTGGTTGGTTGTATGTTTTGCATG
Source organism: Nematostella vectensis (assembly GCF_932526225.1). NCBI lineage: Eukaryota > Metazoa > Cnidaria > Anthozoa > Actiniaria > Edwardsiidae > Nematostella > Nematostella vectensis. The sequence continues at coordinate 12,652,578 of NC_064039.1, forward strand.
AAATATTTTTTTAGGAAAATTAACAGATAATACAAGTTTATATCCACCTCGTTTATTGTTTGTTTTACAAGACCTCAGAGTTCAGATTTATACATAAAAAAGACAAATCCTTACACATGTAGCTGCAGGAAGTGCTCCTTGTCGTCCTCATATTGAACCTTGCCAGACATCAGATCAGACAGATTCAACACTGAAAAAAAGGTGCTAACTTTGGAAACATTTTCTTGGCTGAATTCCCTCTGTCCTTGTTTTCCTAACAACCCATTTCATTTTATGTGCACTTAAGGTGCATATAATTAAATTACCATAAAATACAAAGCCAAGGTAAGAAGGCTAAATAAAATAAAAAGAAACACTTTCTAGTCTATCAAAATAATTTTTTAATTGTGATGAGTACAGTAAACAAGATTTTGCTGTAAGGTGGAATTGTGCACTCTGTCTTTTTTGGACTTATTCCTAGATCCTTTAATTTTCTGAATTTTGCAAAATTTAATAACCTCACATGTTTATTTTTCTCGTTGTTTCCTTAAATTGATGAGATGATCAAAAACTTTTCCTGCTTTGATGTAAGCACAAAATAATTTGTTGTCTCAATTTTCTTTGTTCTGTTTAATATCATTCTTGAGGAGAAAAGTTGAAAAAAAGCTTTTGACATTTTCAAAAAATGTAATTCCACATTATTATGCCCCTAAATCATGAAATTAAATTCTCATGAAATCTGCCAACCCATTTTTCAAGCAATTAATTGCCTGCAAAATATAGTACCCAATTAAGTTAATATTCATAATCAAAAGCTAGGCAGTCCACTTTTGCAAACCAATGTTCATACCTGCACCTCCAAAACACCTTCTCAAGTTTTTAGTCAGCTTTTTACTGGCCGGCTCTTTGAGATCCATTCGGCCTTGAAACAAAGACACAATAAAAACAAATAAACTAAGATGTATGGGTACATAGTTGATGGAGCAACCACAGAGATACTGTATTGCAGCAGCAAAGGAGGATGATCACATTCCAAAAATTGTGATAAAGGGTAATGCCTGATCACAAAAAGGTGTAATAATGAATATAACAATTAGAAACTACTCACCTACTCGGATTATTTGACACACAAGAAAGACGCGATCTCTTTTAAGATCTTTAGTTCCTAGATCCTGGATAGCAAAAAACAGGCACAAGACATACATCAGGGTATGGGTATATACACCTTATTTAAGAGATATTGCTTTAGGGTTTGGTTGATGTGGCATTTCCAGGTTGATTCAATTTCTGAAAAAACTACTACCAGTACATTGGTACACCCCTTTGAACAGAGGCATGTTCCGAGCAGGTTAGTGAACAGCAAATATTTTGGGTCTTTGTGATGAGTAGTGACGACTGGATCAAAGTGCTGGGGGACTTCTTAAGACAGGGCTTCTGGAATTTCGCGCTTGTGCGGAAGCGCGTAATTTGGCTTTTTCCGCGTAATCCACAAATTTCAGCATAATCCCGCATAATTTGGCTAAATTTTGAAAGACAAAACATTTATTTTCACAGCTGTTGTGTTCTTTTAGGGTTCTTACCTCTATTTCTCGTAAAAAAAGAGAGATATACTCCGTAAGAGTGCGATATTTTGAACTGAATTTCGAAAACAAATAAAATGACTAGGCGTTCTTTGCTAAACCGCGAAGGCCTAGGACTAATAATAAAATACCTTTTTTAATTGGCTGGTGGCTAGAAGCCAATGAAAACTTGCCTAAGATATTTTCACACAAAAATAACCTTTTCAAGTTATTTCGTGCTTTCCTTCGGTACAAAATGTATTTTGGATGTAACAGTTGATATCCCGTGCAATATAGCACGTAATTCAGTAAAAAAAAAAATCCCGCAAAATTTTGATTTTTAAAGAAAAATGTATTGCAAAATTCTGCGTAATTTAGCACGTAATGATTGATTTTGCCGCTTAATTTAGCGCGTAATTTAGCAAAGGATCCTGCATGATTTGGAGTTTTTTTCCGCATAATTCCAGAAGCCCTGTTAAGAATACTGCAGACAGGAATGACAAATAGCCTGATCACCTCAGCAAAACGTCTTGTACTTGGATTGAATTAAAGCAAAGACCAACAAATATATTGCTTGAATGACCACATAGATGAAAAGACCAACGACCAGAGAATATGGATCTTTAATGGGTTTATGGAACAATCTAAAACTTTATCAAAAAGGGACAATTTCTGTGGAGGATACAATATTTAAAACCAAAACCAGTTGTGGGTTACTTAAACATTTACTTGAGTACAAATTCACTTGAGTGCAAATTAATATGTACAGTATAATCATTAGAACAGCCAGTTAAACTCACCGTAAACAACACAGTCAGGTTATACAGCTTATCAATTTCTTTAGGCATACCAGCCTTGTCCCAGTTTACAACAAACTGTTCACTGAAAAATGTCAGAATGCAAGTGATTATTATAAAATACTTCGAGGACTAGTACAATGTGCATGTTGACTAAAGTAAGCAACTGGACATGCCGCCTAACAGTACTTAAACCTCATATGTCTACTGTAAAATATTTGTTTAAAGAAATTCTAGATAGATAGATGGATAGATAGTCTTTATTAAAATTCTTTGCAACTTCTAAACTTCTAAAGTTGAAAAATGAATTATTATTTACATTAAAATATTAAGAAATATTAAAAATTAAAATACACTTTTTTAAATACTCTTTTGCATCTTCTAAGAAGCTGCAATCAATGACAATTTTTAGAGATGGCTATTCCCAGCCTCCCCCCATACCTGCCTCTCTGTTCACTTGTTTGCTTACCTAATAAACTCTCCATCTCGTGCATCATACAGTGAAATAAATACTTCTGCGTCATCATTGATGTTACAGACTACATTTTTTATATTGACATAAATGTTATGAGTCGAAGAGAAGGCAGCCTCCCGCTTGAGCTTCTTAGATTCATCTCTGCTCTTAATAGTGAAAAAGCATGAAATGGAATAAAACATGATGTTTTAAAATACAGTAGAACCCCCCTAACTCAAACTCTGAAGGAAAGCAAAAATCAGTTCGAGTTAGCGGGGAATTCGAGTTAGCAGAGTAAAAATGACTCAAAATTAGATCCAAGGGAAATCAAACTTTCTTCGTGTTAGCTGGGAATTCGAGTTAGCAGAGTAAAGATGACTCAAAACTAGGTCCAAGGGAAATCGAACCTAGTTCGAGTTAGCGGGGAATTTGAGTTAGCCGAGTTCTAGTTAGCGAGAAATTCTACTTTGCTTTTCTTCGAGTGGGTGAGTGGGCATGCAGAGTCCCAGTTGTTACCAAAAAGTAGTGTTTTTTTCTAGTCTAGCTTCTTTTTTTATATCTCTTTCTGCCATATCTACAGTATGTCCAATGAAATGGTAACTATAAAGTAGGTACATAACTAGGGATCGACACAAGAGGTAAAAAGTGTTTTTTTTTTATTTCTTGCATGAAGAATCACCAGATTTTTCACCTAACAGAATTGTGTATTATATCTATGTCTACGTATGTATCCCCCACCCCTCTAAAAATCCTAGCTGACAACTGAAAAAAAAAATGTACTACTTACAGATGATTGGATCTTATTGGACGTGCTTAAATGCTGTAGGATAAATAAAGAATATAAAAAGTAAATATTTTTATTTTATTAAGTGATGAATATACATAACATGTGCATAGTAAATGATACTTACACTTTTAATTACACCGAGTAAAAACTTACTAAACTTTGGCTTAGAAGTTAGAATATAATTTTACAATTGTAAGGTTGCACAAATTGTAAGTTTTCTAAAAAGTGGGCAAGCCTACAAAACTCTATAAAGATCAATTATAGTAGTCCTACAGTATGGTTTATGCCCTACACTTACCCTTCTATAAAGTTCAATGACAGTAGTCCTACAGTATGGTTTATGCCCTTCACTTACCCTTCTATAAAGCTCAATGATATTAGTCCTACAGTTTGGTTTATGCCCTACACTTACCCTTTCTATAAAGTTCAATGACAGTAGTCCTACAGTATGGTTTATGCCCTACACTTACCCTTCTATAAAGTTCAATGACAGTAGTCCTACAGTATGGTTTATGCCCTACACTTACCCTTCTATAAAGTTCAATGACAGTAGTCCTACAGTATGGTTTATGCCCTACACTTACCCTTCTATAAAGTTCAATAACAGTAGTCCTACAGTATGGTTTATGCCCTACACTTACCCTTCTATAAAGTTCAATGATAGTAGTCCTACAGTATGGTTTATGCCCTACACTTACCCTTTCTATAAAGTTCAATGACAGTAGTCCTACAGTATGGTTTATGCCCTACACTTACCCTTCTATAAAGTTCAATGACAGTAGTCCTACAGTATGGTTTATGCCCTACACTTACCCTTCTATAAAGTTCAATGACAGTAGTCCTACAGTATGGTTTATGCCCTACACTTACCCTTCTATAAAGTTCAATAACAGTAGTCCTACAGTATGGTTTATGCCCTACACTTACCCTTCTATAAAGTTCAATGATAGTAGTCCTACAGTATGGTTTATGCCCTACACTTACCCTTCTATAAAGTTCAATGACACCTGTTGAATCTGGATCAAGAATATTACCATCATCATTACGAACCACCAGGTCAAGTCCAATGATCCTATGGATTTTAAGCAACATTTAATGGAGGTTTTATTTACCAAAGACTTTCGGTCGATTGTTTGAACTTTATAACCTACTGCATTTACAAGGAAAAGTACCCTGGGGGGGTCAGGTGGTACTCCACTATAAATAGGACAGGGAGGCAGGCGGAGCCCAAACATGCATACCCCAAAAATACCTGACCATAGATTGCATACCAAAGTGGTACTTGACTATTTAACACCCACAGACAACAACCCGACTGGCACGTCATTGTGAGTTAAATGTTTTCAATGCCTTTTTACTTTATTATGGGGATAACAGACCCTCAAAAATATCAGGCAAAGTTTTCAATCCCCCAAAAATCCAGAAAAACTTTTTGGATCCGCCTGTTGCACCGACACCCAAAGTACCCCTCACCCTATAGCACAAACCTGTTTCCATAGTCAATGGTTGATGTGACCTTTTGTTTCAATTGCTTTAGTTGATCCTGTTCAAAGAAATAAAAAAATACTTAATCGAATTGAGCTAGCTTGATTTAACTAAAGGTTGGGTGTATTTCTGCTCTATTTTCTGGCCCCAGGTTTCAATTTCTAGGGTCATAAAAGAGTAAAACTGTATTTGCAGTTCAATATTGAGAGGCAGATTGTAGAGCCTAGGCAGCAAAACCACAAAACAAGATGGGTCAGTTTTCAATCCTTGCCCATTTGAATATATTGGAGACATCAATATTTTAGTATGAATATAGTAATTTTGACTTGTCAGATGACTCACTGTAAAAAGAGGAAATGTATTTTAGGACTTACTCCAGGAAGAGTTTCTGAAAGAATTTGTCTTCTCCAGTCCATTAACTCTGCCATCTGCTTTTTCACAAGCAAGAAAAGGTGATCTTCTCTTCTCTAAAATTCAAAGATATTTTAGTTGTAAAAAGTATAACCATATTTTAGTGTTCTACTTCCTCTCAAAAAGACAATAAAGAAGATAAAATCAGAACTACAGTTATGTATGTACCAGATAAAGGTTTTGCCACATATTTCCCCATTCTCGTAAAACTGATGTCATTTCTTCTACAAGTGAGATTTCCTGAAGGACACCCTCATTATTCCTGAAAAAAATACATGGATAACTGTACAAAATAACAACTTGAAACAAAAATGTATATTCTTTTGTCAGCGAGCTTTTCTAGAGTATACCACGTCATGTTCCTTAAAAAATAAACAAGTGTGATTGCAAGACCTTACTGCTGAAACAGTGCTGACATCTGCATGACATTGCACCACAAGCATGCAATGCAATATGAAATCAAAAACTGTAAGAAATGAATAATAAAATACAAAATGGACTCCTTTTCATCTGAAACATGTGAAAGCATTTCTACACAGTTAATTGAACTCATTCAGTGAAATACTGTACAATAACGTTACACATACCTCACTTGGCCATTTTTCTGTTGTCGCAGTTTAACGTATGAGATTGGAAAAATCCCCTGCAACATGATCAGACAAACTAAAGATCAGTCAAATATAACACACAAAAAACAATGAAGAATTCACAGTTTACCCTTGAATTTTTATTCCGCAGGGAAAATCCTCTGTACCAACCTAAAAGACAAGACATCACCTAGATTTACTATAGTGTTAAATCTATAAATAAAGGCCACCTATTCTCAAGTGACTTTGAACATTAAGTATTTGTTGTAGTCCTTTTTTTCTGATAAAAAAATAGTAAAGTAAACACTTTAAATCAAAAGTAGATATTTTAATTCAAACTCAGTAACTTGATGATGTGACAATATACATACTATTTTTCATATATTGACTTTTACTTAGAATAAACAGCAAACATAACTATTTAAATTTACTTTTGCATGTATGTGAAAATTTAAGTTTATGGAAGTATGAAATAAATGGACATAATAATGATGTATAAATATAAACAAACATTCCATCACAAACGTAAACACAAAAATAACCATCAAGGTCAAAATAAATATCCATAGATTGTAAACGGTTATTGAGATTAAGTAAACAAAAGTTATAAAGATAGTTGTGAGCAAAAGCGATTGTAAGCAAGAGGTAAATATTGTTGTTTTGGTTCAAGTCTTTATGCAACAGGTTTCAAGTGTAAGTGTGAAATTCTACAACTACGAAAGACCTCCATTTTCTTCAAGCACTTGCACAGTTTCGCCCAACTGAAGTTTCAGCTTGTGTGCACCTTTTTCATTGAAGTTGTAGATCACTGGAGGGAAAGAAATGAAAGCGCAATTCAACATTGCTTGCGGAAGTCAACAAGAAGGCGATCGAGAGCTTCTTGGCTCGCGCTCGGATGATCAAGAACTCGATTTATAAACAAATGAAAATCCTTGCGATGCTTACCAACTCCAATCTGTGAAGAACTAACTGCACGCCAGCTGGTCATGTTACAGACCGGTTAGGGTTCTAAACCCAGGTGGAATTTAGGAAAACATTCAGCAAAGATCTTGATCAAACGCCTCGGTCAACGCCATTCCCTACGCTTCCGGGTGACACCGCTGAATAGCCATACCTTTATGAGCCGGAGTCCCACCCCAGGCTCCCATCGGTCATATAAGGTCAAGTCGAGCATCCCTCCCCCCCCCCCCCCCCCCCCCCCCCCCCCCCTCGACTCCTATCCTATATACCCCGTGCCCGCTGTGTAGCACATGATAACAATGTGCGTTGTCTGAAATAAACTGATGCTCAGGTCACATTTAAGTAACTACATGACAAACAAAGAAACAAATTTGATGACATACGCTCTATTATAATACAATAATAATATAAAAATAATGAAATCAAACGGATGAGGTAGCCATATGTGTTCAGGAGAGAGAGAGAGAGAGAGAGAGAGAGAGAGAGAGAGAGAGAGAGAGAGAGAGAGAGAGAGAGAGAGAGAGAGAGAGAGAGAGAGAGAGAGAGAGAGAGAGAGAGAGAGAGAGAGAGAGAGAGAGAGAGAGAGATGCTAAGATATATATATATATTTTGCAAAGTACCAGCTTTTGAATACCAGTTTTTGAGAGTAATTACGCAGCTGCTTTGTCTCCCATTATCTTTGCTCTACAAAAGAGTTCTTTTGTCTCTATTCTTCTCGTTCTTTGTGTCGAGGTGCGGATATTGTTCATTTGCCCAATCAAATTGCAGCTTGTAAGAGCTGCGTACTGACGACTGCGTACTGACTACCCGTTTTTGACGACAACACATTGCGTGACAGAGCTTCGGTTGTCAAGGAGACAAGATATATCTTTTCAACTAATATAGTAATTCAACCTCCCTTCTTCATGCTACCTTTGCTAACAGGTGACAGGACGAGAGGAGGTACAAGGTTACCCCCTACCCACCGCGAGGGATTAATTCTTAGCAGGAAATGACATGTCAATCCCTACTTTGTAGGATCCGCCCTCACTTGAAATAATTCAGATTTTTCACAAACAATTAGTATTATAAGTTCTATCGATCCTAGTTTATAGACAGACATCGTCACAGTTTTTTTTCTCATTAAAGAGATTGCTGATTTGCTGCATTGGCTGGGCTTTGTTTTTTCTTTGCTTGGCAAGAGCGTGTACGTGCCATTTTTTTGCGTGATCCGTTAAGCGTGTTTTCGTGTGGATGTTACCGCGTATTGCCGCCAGTGTGGCGAACAATGTATAAAATCCCACGCAATATGGCTAGTATGTTTTTGAGTTCTCATTATCAAAAAGCGTATCTGTAGCATAACAATTATGTACAAATTTAGATGTTTTTCAATTACTATATAAACAATGCCGAAATACTGCCAGCTCGTTCTGGCCCACTAACAGTCTAGAACAACAAGCATGAACGCATTTGCAGAGAAAAGATCTATTGCGTTTAAAGGTATCGAGATTTTTATTTGCGTACAAGAGAACAGTTCACCTGTTATAGCTCGATATGTTTGCTACCTAGTTGACAATGAATTAAGACCCCAGCTTTCACCCAAATTTTAATTCCAGTCTCAGGGACCTGGGTTTTCATTCTGTGTCAATCTCTCTGGAGGTAATCTGTTTATCTGTTTTTTTGTTATGTTTTTATTTAGACACAATCACTGCGAATCTGACAATTTTTTGGTGTTGGAATGGGATGGGTGTGGGCGGTTAACTGAAACACGACTAACGATTTCGCATGCGTCACAAAATGGGAACAAATTACAACAATATGATTGTTATTTATTATGTATTTATCGTAACACGAGGGTCTCAAAGGGTTAATTTGAAAACAGTTAACCGTAAAACGGCACAAAAAAAATAATCATCAACAAAATAATTGTTATTGGACATGTCTTGATCGTAACACGAGGGCTTCAATGGGGTGTTAACTCTTCAATGGAGTGTTAACCGTAATAGAGATGTCAAAAAATTTACCGTAACCGTAAAACGCCCATTTTTTTTAATCGTTTTAACGAACCGTAAACCATAAATCAGGAACCATGTGGCTCTTGCAACAAACCAGTTAAAAGCAACCAAAAGGGTATTCAGTGTGACAATTGTAACTTATGGTATCACACAAGATGCTGTTCCATCAATGATGATTTATACTATACCCTCGCAGCTTCGTCTTGTACGTGGTTATGTGTGTCTTGTGGCTTTCCAAGTTTCTCAAGCTCACTATTTGAATCATCCTCCATCGAGCTACAAAATTCATTTTCTTCATTAGACTCATTGCATCAAGATACACAGAATATTAGTAGCTCTACTATTAGATCACCTGAAACTAGCCCGCTCGACTCCAGCTCAAGAAATTCAAGTAATACAAGAAAGCAGTCAAAGGAAAAACTAACTGGCATGATTCTTAATTGTAACGGTCTTAAGGGAACTGATCATATTACTAAATTCCAAGCTCTCATAAACTTACATGATCCTGACTTTATCCTTGGAACTGAATCGAAGCTGTGCCCTGATATTTCAACTTACTCCATCTTCTCTCAGAACTATTCAGTTTTTCGAAGGGACAGAAATAAATTTGGAGGCGGTGTCTTTCAAGCCATAAAATCAGATCTAGTTTGTACCGAAGAGCCAGATTTTGAAGTTGATAACTGTGAAATCATTTGGACCTCCCTCAAGCTAGCAAACCGTAAATCAATATATATGTCATCTTATTATAGGCCACCAAACCAACCTTCTGATTCTATCGATAATCTGAATGAATCTATAAGACGAGTCTTCAACAAAGTTAAAAATTTCCCAAACATCATAATTGGAGGAGATTTTAATCTTGGAGACATTGAATGGAACTCAAGTGTCCCAACTCCAACAAATCCAGCTACAGCTTCCTTACATCAAAAGTTCCTCCAAACCATTGATGATTTTTCTCTCTCGCAACATGTCAAAACTACCACAAGACCATCATCTGGTAAGACTTTGGACCTGTTATTAACTACCTACCCGAATGTTATTGTTAATACCTCTACTGCTTCTGGCTTAAGTGATCATCTTGCTGTCATCTTTGAGGTTAACTTAAAGCCTTCTAGATCACTAAAAACCTCCTCACAAGGTTTATCAATACAAGAAAGCCAACTTTCCTGATCTGTGTAAATTTATGTCAGACTCATCAACTACATTCTTCTCGACAAATCCAGAAAAGAGAACAGTTGAAGAAAACTGGGTCCTGTTTAAAACCTCATTGTCTACTGGGATATCTCAGTTTATTCCACAAAAATCTTCACGCCCAAAATATAAATTACCATGGATTAATACCAACATCAAAAGAGAAATGCGCAAGAAAGATCGTATGCATAAAAAAGCCATTAAGTCCAAAAATCAACAACACTGGGAGGCTTTCAAGCGTCAGCGTAATCTGGTTTCAAAGCTCATCAAAGACTCCCATAATGATTACCTTAATAACATCATAGGCAATAGCTTAAAAGATAATCCCAAAAAGTTTTGGTCTTATGTAAGGAGTAGCAAATCAGAGTCTATTGGCATCCCGCCTTTAAAGAACAATGATTCCTCTGTTTCTGTGACAGACGCACATAAAGCTGAAACTCTTAATACTTTTTTCCATTCAGTATTTACACAAGAACATCTACCAACACCTGCTCTTGGAAATTCACCATATTCATCAATTCCAGATCTTCACATTTCTGCTGAGGGAGTCTGTAAGCAATTATCTGAATTAAATCCCAAGAAGGCATGCGGGCCCGACGAAATTCCTGCAAATGTTCTGAAAGAAGTTTCCCAACCAATATCACATATCTGGGCACGTGGGGTGGTCCCGTGTGCTGTCTGGCGGTCGGGCACATGAGGAGTGTGCACCACCCTTGTATCATATTTTTATATTAATTTGTTTTGTTATTTATTTATATGTTGCTTGTTTGTTTGTTTGTTTGTTCTTGTGTCTATTTGTATACACATGTCTGTTTTACTTGTATCTACGCCTGTGATAGCTCGTCTATATAGTGTTTGTGTATATAATATATTATATTAATATGTATAATACGTATAGTTTTCCATAATATTTTTAATATTTTAAATATAGCTAGATTAGATTCTAAATCATATTATTTATTAATTATCTGACTATTTATTTTTTATAGTGTCCACAATTAGCTTTTTTAGCTAAACACTTTTGACACTTAAATAAAGTTTATGTATGTATGTATGTATGTATGTATTGGCTAGCATTCATTTTTCAACAATCTTTCGACTGCAACAAGATTCCATCTGATTGGTCAAATGCTTTAATCACAGCGATTCACAAGAAGGGTTTGAAATCTGAGCCAGCCAATTATCGACCCATTTCATTAACTTCTATTTGTTGTAAAATAATGGAACACATCATTCTCAGCCATATGGCCAAACACTTGTCATCTCATAATATCCTTATCAACCAACAACATGGATTTAGGGAAAAATTTTCCTGTGAAACTCAACTAATCTCTGCAATTCATGACTGGGCAAAAACTATTAATTTTCGTGGCCAAACTGATGTTTTATTATTAGACTTCTCAAAGGCCTTTGATTCCGTCCCGCACCAACGACTGCTCATTAAACTTGATTTTTATGGAATCAGAGGTAATATGCTCAATTGGATCAAAGCATTTGTATCAAACCGCAAACAAAGTGTTTCAGTCAATGGTACTGTTTCTTCATCCAAGTCTGTAGTGTCTGGCGTGCCTCAGGGCTCTGTTTTGGGCCCAGTGTTATTCCTATTGTTTATTAATGACATTTCAACATCTATACAATCTAACCTTCGTCTATTCGCAGACGACTGTGTATTATATAGAGAGGTAGCTTCATTACAGGACTGTCAAGCTTTACAACAAGACCTCGATCGTTTATCTGTGTGGTCAAAAACTTGGCAACTTAAATTCAATGTTTCTAAATGTTATCATTTAGGAATTACTCGAAAGAAAATACCTGTTAAGTTTACTTACTCCATGGATGGAAAATGTATAACCCAAGCATCTTCTACCCCCTACTTAGGAGTAACCATCGCTGATAATCTATCATGGAACGAACACTGTGATAACATCTGCAAAAAGGCAAATTCTACCCTTGGCCTTTTGAAACGCATTCTATCTGGTTGTTCTCCTGAAGTAAAGGACTCTGCCTATAGAACACTTGTTCGTCCTAAATTAGAATATGCCACCAGTGCATGGAATCCATATACACAATGTAATATAAACAAGATTGAGATGATTCAACGACGTGCAGCAAGATTTGTTTTCAATGATTACTCACGCTATAGTAGTGTTTCTCCTATGATCAACTCACTAGGATGGGAATCCTTGGAACAACGTAGGCAATTAAATCAAGCACATATGTTCTATAAAATCTACAATGGCCTTGTTGGTATATCTTTTCCACCCGAAGTAACACCTATCACAAGAGTCTCAAGACAACCCAACTGCGCGCCCTTCCATCAACTTGTAACATTGAATGACACTTATAAATATTCATTTTACCCAAGAACTATAAGAACTTGGAACAGTATAAATTTATCTACAATCCCAGATTCGTTAGCTAAGTTCAAGGACAGTTTATTATTAAAAGTCCAAACCAATTAATAATACCTATTGATATATATATGCATGAAAAGATATATTTATTTTTATTTAACATTTACATTAACATTTAACATATTTTTTTACTAGTTTCTGATCTTTAGGGTGCATGCCATGGATGCATGGAGCGGCTGCCAAACTAGCGGGAGTTGGCTCAAGGGTGAGACAAAGATTCTTTGTTTCGCGCTTGGGTTGATTCTTGTTGGTTGGCTGTTTCATGCATTTATGGCATTCACTCTATTGATGATAATTTTAATTTCATGTATATATAATTAATTATTTAATTTTATCAAATATCTAATTTCAATAATTTTTTCAAGTAATATATATTTATGATTCATTTTCAATTTAACCTAAATTATTTTTCCGATGGCCGATAATTATTATTATTATATTTTTCTTTTGTATTTACATATTGTATTTTCTTTTTCAACTCCTAGTATAGTCTTAACTGTTTTTTAGGAGTATAACTATTAAAGATTAAAGATTAAAGATAACCCCCATTGAGAAACAAATGGAAGCGCATGGTAGCGTGACACATAAATAGCGTGACACATTGGTAGGGCAACACCATGGCGACTAAGTGGTCTGTAATGGAAAGTGTAACTATAAAGCGCCACGCAAACATCCGGTAAGTCAGAAATTCATGTCGGAAAGGACTGATGTCTCTATGTAATCCGTTAGTACATGTATTGATGAGTACACCGGAGACTACCGGAGCGAAAGGTAGGTTATAAAGAAAACTGTCTCATTCTTTTTATTATCATTAATATTATTATTAGCCGATGATAAACTTTTTTTTATGAACGTGTTATGATTCGTCGGGTCAAAGGATACATAGCTTTAGGTTTAAACCGGGATATTGGACTGCCGTCTACTCACAAACCGATAACAAAACTGCGCTTCACGGGAAAAGTACAAGACGGTTGATAAAACAATAATAAATTTTCATACATAAATTATAAGACATGCGCGTGAAAAAATACTCTTTATTTTTACATATTTGACTGAAGATTTTTATTAATCCCAACATTAATTTTCATACTTTTATGGTAAGTATGAAAATACTGCTCTCTAGTAGTCGAAAGAGAGAGCGATAGTCAGCATTTGTATTACGTTTATCGGGTCAGAAATCGCCCAGTCGCATTCATTTTAGATTTAATTGTTTGAAAACAACCACAAAACAACCGGTGCTGAAAGGAATCATTTTTCGTTCAATTTCGCAGACGTTAGACTATACAAAGAATAGAGATTATTATATTAGAATATCTCGATTTCCCCTGGTTATATCCCCGTTAGATGCCCACTCTGGTAGGTCTGAAAAATTTCACCCATGGTTTTATAAAACTCTCCAAATTGCCTTTAGTAAACAACTCGCCACGAGCGCAGTGAAGGTCAGACGTCAGAAAGCTAGTGGGGAGAAAGTGGAAGAAGGATGTTCTAAATATGCCTTTTAAAATAGGGCATTTGATGGTGTCAACACGTTATTTTTAGAGATACTGTACACCGAGATCAGAGTCTTACAAAAAATCCGATATCGATGTTTTTTCGGTTCCAAGAACAAAAAACAATATAAAAATGCGAGCATTTTTGTCATTTTTCTTGTATAGAACACCGGGACACCGGGATCAAGGACAAAAAAAAGCTTGTTTACTCACAGGCTTACCATCCTCTCTTTGTTATCATCAGAATTATTTCCCGTAAATAATTACAAAATAAAGGTCGAGTGAAATCTCATAAAGTTGTCTTTGATGTCAATAAATTTCGATTGTTTACGATTTATTGACATCAAAGACACCTTTATGAGATTTCCTTCGACATTTATTTTGTAATAGATCATTTACGGGAAATATATCTGGTGATAACAACGGGAGGATGGTAAGCCTGTGGTTTTCTTTTTGAGAAAGTGACTTTCGTAAGCTCCAAGGAAAATTTAGAGATTTTACTGGACAGACCTTTTCTTCCAGTATGCTTGGTAATTTTTTGAGGATCAGTCATTACACCTCTGGCACGTTCAACCTAAAACAATCACAACTGGTCAGAAACTGGTACACTACTAAAGTTTGCTTTCTTTGCTCATTAGCCTACGTGTAACAGCTAACTCGCGGAACAAATTTCGTAGCCGTTGTTATTGTATTCAACAATAATGGCCTAGGTAATGCTTAATTTGCCTAATTCAGTCGATATTATCGCAATTGCCGCCCCGGAACCGATGGAAATGGATGTCTTCTCGCACTTTTCTCATGTCAAAATACACTCTTTTTTTATAAGAACCTTTTTTATAAGAACGTACAGCCTGAGATTTCACCAAATTTGAACATGCTAAGAACATGCCGGGGCTAAGATAGCAGAAAAAATGTCTTTTCTCTAGTCCTGATGTTTGGGTATTTTATTCTTATACATACACTAAAACATCGTTTTAAGAACATATTCAGCCTTAAAATGTCCCGAAAATAAGAACGGCCCAGCCCCAACTGAAAATTAGACGTTCTTATAAAAAAGAGTATGTGAAAACAAATACTAGCTAGCAGAGCTTTTCTTTCTTTTTGTTTTTAACACTCGCCGATTCGCGTTTCCGGGTACTCGCGTTTTTCGTCTGAATAAATCACCAAAACTACGCAAGTAGCCAAAACCGCGAATACAAGCATATCTGATTAACACCTGGGCAAGCCTCTATTAGCAGGGTAAAATGCTGTTAAAATATTCCACACAATATCGCATTTCTATTTGTAATAGAAATTTTATAGAACTGCAAGAAAAAGACCCAAGCCATAAAATAAGAACGATCCCTGTAGCCATCTTACACAGCGCATGCGCGTCAAGCCTTGCAGTCATGCGCAATAGCCCCCAGTCATAAAGGCCTCGAATGCTAAGCGTACGAATGCATAGGTAGCGCTAATTTTCTCACTAATTTGATCTTGTTTAATGTGCATGTTATTTTCGTAGCATTTCACATATAGTAACGGTAACTGGATAGTTTCTAGGGCCCCGAGACCTTTGGTTGCTACTATCGGTTAAGATTACTCTTGGGTCACATACAAGGAAAGAGCATTAGGCCAGACTACAAAGCAGGGGGATATCTATAAGCATCGCTAGCATAGCGCGCTCCCATAGACCGCGAAACCGCAACCACCAGGGGTAGCACACGCAAACAAACCACGCGAGGAGGGCGATATAAGGCCTGGTTTACACGAGCCGATTTTGTGTATGATTTGAATGATCAAGGGCCCAAGTAGGGGCTCGAGCACGTGACAACGGTAAGCCCGACATCCAATCACGTGATAAGGGTATAGCACAAGTCATTCAATCACGTGGTAAGGGTATAGCACACGCCATTCAATCACGTGATAAGGGTATAGCACACCTCATTCAACCACGTGATAACGGTGAGCCATTCAATCACGTGATGAGAATATAGCACACGCCATTCAATCACGTGATAAGGGTATAGCACAAGCCATTCAATCACGTGATAAGGGTATAGAACAAGCTATTCAATCACGTGATAAGGGTATATCACACGCCATTCACGTAGGAGGAGAGTGTATAAAAAACGCTGTCGATGATATTGATGATCTTGTACCAAGGTCTTGCACTCCCCTGTTTTTCCTTTTTCGTATGTATTTTTTAAAATCGTATTCTATTTTTGAACATTTGAAAATCTCTGCGCGCGATGAAGCATTTGTATTGCAATCAAATCATTTATTTTGAGAGCGACTACAGGGTACAGTACAAGGGGGGTATGATATGGGGATCGCTAAACCGCGCTAAACTCGCTAAACGAAACCGCGCTATAAAAGGGCCTGTGCCAGGCGTTTGTCACCTTCAGTTGTCATTCATCCTCCGAACTGACAACAGCTCAGTTTGGACAACAGCTCTGAATAACAATGCGAATAAAGAGGAATTTTTTTTACTTTATCCTGCTTGAATTATTTCAAAATGTTCAAAAGGGTTTCACATACCGCAGAATGACAATAAACACCGGTATATATTCAATTACAATTACACGCGCTGTTACGCGATCTCAGTCTCGCAATCTCACATTTGGCAGCTAAAATATCTACATTTTAGCCTATAAGCTACCCCTGCAGAATTCCTCCTTCGAAAGTAAACCTGTAATATAACAAAGCTTTTGTAAAAAAGTTGTTCTAACCACTTAATAAAAGGATAAGCGAATCGCACGGTACAAGCCGCGATTGATAAATATACTACCGTTGCGCAAGTCACGTTGCAGATTCTAAGTTGTAAACAGACAATTTAAAAGCGAAATAATTTTAAAATCTTCAGCAAAATTGCTATACTGTAGGACTTAATTTCTCGTTTCCATTGCTATTCTTGCTATAATTGCTATTCGGCTAAAGATTGTCAGTAGAGGCATCGTAACTCGACAACTCGCCTCTCGTGTAGCGCATTCCGTATAGGTAAGTTGTTTCAGAAAATCAGTGATAACGTCCCGAAATTTTTCAATAGCTCAACCGGAATCCCGAGGGACTATTGCACGCATGTTCCACTGTGTAGCGGCTGTAAAGATATTGTGGGCTCGTAAACATGGCGGAGACAAGGACGATTTATGAATGGCCCGGAGAAATCTGCGCGTAATTCGAATTCAACTCAAATCTTGGTCAAATTTTTTCGAGAACCAGCTCCTCTTGTGTTTCTAGATTTCATATTTGATGTAAAAGTCTACTTTAAGTTTCTAAATATGTTTTATTTTCGCCTCTGAATTGTACGATATATAAGCAAATCGAAGGAATTTATTTTCCCGCTTCGAGTTCCGTTACCACCGGCCATCTTTACTTCGGATTTGAATTCAAAAGGTGTCGATTGTGGGCGGCCCTTACCCTTTTATAGCGCGGTTTCGTGTTTAAGTATCGTTGGCGGTGATCTCAGCTTTTTATTCTAAGGCCCGGTTCATACGTCGCGCTGTTCCTCCGTACCGAATATCTAATTTTCTCTAATTGTATCGACTCAAATAGATTGGGTTCAACGTTGATTCAGACGTCGCACTAAAAAATCGCGCTCAATAGGCTGCGAGTAGTAAAAGTTGATTTGATGCGGAGTTTGTGTTGCACAAAATAAAACAAAGATGGCATTTGATTCGGCACATCAGAAGCTCGACGTTTGAATCGGTGTCATGCTTTTGCCGTGCAGCACGACCGGTGCAGCCGCGCTTAGTGCCGTGCCGAACTCAATTCTGCCGTGCCGAACTTAATTGATTCAGACGTCGAACTATTCATATGTGCGCAATCCAAACATTTAGATTCGGCGCGGCAGAAGCGCGACCTATGAATAGGGTCTTAATCACATTCCTTAGACTTGCGCGCGGCTATTGCTATGCCCAAGAAAACTGCTGTATCCGGGATTTTGTTTATAAGAAGTTCATTTTAGTGCCCCTTTATCGTGTTGAAGCACGATGAGTTTTTTTTTTAAGCATTTCCTCCCTCCGTTTATCACATTATTATCATGGAGCAAAGGCTCGTTCCTGCATTCAAACAGGTCGGTAGATCGAGATCGTCGGATGCAGAACTATTTCTTTAACGTCCGTCAGCAAACGTCAGCAAATCGAAATTCCTTCTGCGACCTGGGCATTACAAATTTAATACCCCCCCACCCCCCACCCCTTCTTGGGTTTCAAGAAAATCATATAATTGATTCGCTTTCTTAAAAAAAACAATGATAATATAGCAATATTTAGAGGAGAAAGTGACAAAACGAGGGCTTATTTTAATAATTGAAAATCATATAAAATTGGCCCGCTAATAAATTTTATTTTCAGTATCTTGCACATCCGCCTGTGGCTGTGTTATCACAAATTCTGAATCTCTATTACGATTTGATATATTATTAACATGTGAAGCTCGTGCGTTCGATCGGTAAAAACAAACCTCTCGAACGCCGCCTTGAACTGATCC
The DNA here is from genome assembly GCF_932526225.1 of Nematostella vectensis. NCBI lineage: Eukaryota > Metazoa > Cnidaria > Anthozoa > Actiniaria > Edwardsiidae > Nematostella > Nematostella vectensis. Next base: position 12,671,153 of record NC_064039.1, read on the forward strand.
AATCCAGAAAGCCCCCGATCAACAAAGCCCCCTTCAAACGATATCTAAGGCAATAACACAGCAAACCCAAGGACCAACGATCATTTAAAACACGAATAGGCGCGCGCGTGTGAACAAAGACCTACGGAAGTTAGTGGTATCCCCATATACGTCTTTCGTCCCTTGATGCATTGAGATTTGTTTACTATCGGTTGAAGTACTAACTCGATTCGTTTGCTCCCTCATCAGGTATCGGCTTATTTCCACGATGTCAAACCCTGCTGTAAACAATTGCTCAAACACAACAGATCTTCCTGAGTGCCCAGTTATCACGGTGGATGCAAAGATGGTTTTTTCCTTGTTTTGTCTCTCTGTGATCAGCATTTTTACCATCTTCGGAAATGGTTTGGTGTGCATGGCGTTTATCATCAACAGAAACTTGAGGATTTTGACTAATTTCTATGTGGTTTCGCTGGCTCTGAGCGACATTTTGGTCGGATTTGTTAATATCCCTCTCTGGATGTTCTGGCGTGCAATCAAGTAAGTTAAAATACGCGCGCACATTTACCGGTAATTTATTTAACGTGGGAAACGTCTAAAAAATTGATAAAACTCACATTTGATGTTTCGAGTGTTTCTAAACACCCTACAAGGTAAAAGCGACACCCTTAACTGTCTACGGATTACAATGAAGTGCAAACTTGCTAATAACCTTTAATAGATTTTCACTTTATAGCACTTTACAAGAATGGATTTTCTTTTTAGAAGCGGTAATTATATTTTGGATACAAGAGTTGCCACACTCGGTAGTTAACATGTAGAGGAAACACAACAAACCGAGCCATGCAAAACATGCTTGACTGTTCTGACCTCTGTCGCACATTGTCGTCAAACACGAACTCCATTTGTTGTTTTGGTGGTAGTTGCTTTTTAGGCAACACGCAAGAAAGACTTGAATTTGAGTTTTCCGTGTAATTCAAAGTAGCAAACGTGTTTCTATGCTAGGGACGGAGTTCAATTAAGAGTGGGGTGATCTTTCGTCATATTTGCCTCAAAATTACAACTCAAATTACAATTTATTCTAGAGAATTCTTGTAATAAACAAGATTTCACTGGATGTATTTTTTTCAATGGGTGTACCTGCTATATCTTACCATACAAGAATAGAACCTATAGCCTTATGCATAAGATGGGATTCCATTTTTCTCCTAAAATACATCTTTATAAACGATTTGTTTGCTTTCCGAAGGTATTTGCTGTCATTTGTCGCCAATATGCCGTGAGAATACAAATCTACAACTGACTTTTCACTAGTTTATAACTGAATATATGATACAAACCGCATTAATATTGTAGAATAAATCGATAAACTAGAAAAAAAAATATATATATATGGCTATTTCTAAACACGATGAAATGACGAAAAAAATATCACACGAATGTCAATTTGTATATTTTTTTTCGTATCCCGTCCTATCTGGTATGAAATCAAAACACCGAGTCTTGTTTATTAAATTTTCCCTTTTTAATTATTTTACATAAAAATGCGGTAAATCATATTCCCTTGCGGTCACTTTTTTTGAGATGGTTGAGAGGGATATCCCCAAAATAGCAATGAGTAGTTCAATAACAACGAACGACTAAGTTCGTTGTTTCGATAAAAAAGGGGGTTTAGCTGCTATCTCATTAACACGCAAGACCTTTTCCGTCCAAATTACGTTAAGGAATTATCACTAAGATTTTTAGAGGTTTTGTTGAGAGCATTGGTTTTCGCATCCCCCGATGTCAATAAATTAATGGCTAGCGAACGACCGTCGACGCTGTCGAATGGCTTTTCAAAGCTACGACACTGAAATGGCTTCCAGGTTGTAATTCAGACGGGGTTGATTGAAACAAGACAAAATCATCAAGAAAACCCCGAGATTAACAGAAATGATAAAAAGACATCATTCAGTGACAAAACAGCTGAGATAGCACTGGCAAAACGATGAACGAAAAATACATTATCGAAAAAGACAAAAAAAAATTATAAAAAATGTACGACTTTCCCTTTTTCTAGTTTTAAAATGTAGCGTTAATTGCGACTTTATCGTACATACTGTGACCGGGATGTAAACATCAAATGTGAAATGTGTCTTTAAATTTGCGTCAATATAATCGGATTAGCAGAAAGACGGTAGGGCCTATTCATGATTTTGCGAAATTTTGTTTACATCTTTGAATGCAACGACAGCACTTAAACTGCTATAAAGTATGTGCTAGATAGAGCCAGCCTTACAGGTCTATCAACATCCCGGGGCCTCGACGCGTATTCTGTGTAAGCTAGATTGTTATACGATTTCCCCGTTCCGAAAGATAAGATATGGTTTCGGCTACTTACAAGAGTATACACCACAAGAATAACGTATAAGAGCGAACCGCGCATGCTCGGGTCTTATCAAATAATGCACGACGAGTAGTAATTGATGTAATTACGACCTGATTTTGGTTTGAAAAATTTTGATTTATAATGAATTATATTTCCTTTTTGATTAAAAAAAAATGACATGTTGTTCTAGAGTTCTATTCTAGAACTATTATAATGCGTCCCTGAAAAGACGGAGTTATATCTAAGAGTGCTCCAGAATATGAAACAAATAATAAACATGGAATTAAAAATAGATCTCCTATTTTGCGTGCGTTTGCCCTAATTCACGATGACGTCACAGCCTTTCAGGCAAAACAACACACAGCGAGACAAGCTGTTGTCCATGGGTAATATCTAAGAGTGCTTCAGAATATAAATCAGATAATCAACATGTGGAATTAACGATAGATCTCATATTTTGCGTGTGTTCGCCCTTATTCACAGATGACGTCCAGCTTTTGAGGCAAAACAATACGCAGAGGAGACAAGTTGTTGTTCATGAGTCGCTCTGACATCCTCGCATTGATTATCAAAGGCCTGACACACAAAAATGAGATCTATTTATTTTATTCATCATTAAAATAAAATTCTAGCTGAATAGACCGTTTTCACGATGTTGCGCGCGCATCAAAATGCCACAAACTGGCCGGGCCACAGGTGATCCAAAATGCGGACGAAGGAGAATTTGACTCCAAAACTCCGCGAAAGAAGCACTCTGGCAGCATTTTCCATAGCTTTGTCAGTAAACAGCACTTCGTACGCAATAGGCCATTCCAGCTGTAAGTTTGCGCATAACCATAGAAACCTACTTCAACTACCAGAATGCAGCGCTGGCTATTTTTTTCTTATAAATTTTTTCCAACTTTTTTTTTTCTTCTTAAAGAATTGGTTTTAACTTGTTGTTCTCAAATATAATATTTTTTTAATATGTTTTCCTATTTATTTTTTTTCAACTTTTTTTCCTATTCATTTTTTTCTTATAGATTTCTTTATTTTTCATACTAGTTTTTTTTATACATTTTTTCTTACGATATTTTTTCCCGTAATTTTTTCTTACTAGAATTTTCAAGTAAGTTTTTTCTAATTTGTCTAATTTTTTTCGCATTCCCAAGTAGTTTTATTTTTTCCTTATATTTTTACTTCTTGACTATTTTTCTCCGATTTTTTTTCATCTAAAATTTTGTTCTCCGATTTTTTTTCCATGTTTGAGAAATGCTATGATAATGATGGGCCACCAAACACCTCTTTTCGACCAATCAGAATTCGCGATTTACTAGCTTGTTGTTAAAATGATTTTTTTTCTACATTTAGACTTTACTTTCGAATTTCTTTACTTCTTCAAGAAAAATGGTGCACTTCGCAGTTCTATTGTTAAAAGTACGCACACAGTAAACTCATTTGTGCTTATTCAATGATTTTTTTTTGTAAACTGGCCACTAGAACATATGGGTATGTTGATTTTGGCGCTGCATCGAATATTATATTGTAATTACTGCATGATATCACTAAAGTTTTTATTCATTTAATTGCAGCTATTGCCAATTCCGAGGGAATCCCCTGTACGAGATATTTATGATATTTGACATTCTTTGCGGCACGGCGTCCATATGGAACATGGTAGCCATCAGTATCGACAGGTATGTAGCAAGTATGTTCCTTGGGGGGGGGGTCGGGGTTATTATAAGATGATGAGGTAAGAGAAAGAAAGATGGAGGGAAGAGAAAAGAGGGGCAGTGAAGAAAAGGAATGGAGAAGGTAAGATAAACGAGGGATGAGAAAAGAAGAAGATGAGCGAGGGAGGAGGAAAGAAAAAGGAAGGAGGAGGAAAGATGAACGAGGGATGAGGGAAGAGAAAGGAAGGAGAAGGTAAGATTAACGAGGGAGGAAGGAAGAGAAAGGAAAGAAAAGGGAAGATCAACGAGGAAGGGAAAAGAAAGGAAGGAAAACGAGAAAGAAGAAGGGAAGATAAAGAAGGGAAGAAAAAGGAAATGGAAGGGAAGATGAACGAGGGAGAGAAAAAAAGGAAGGAGAAGGGAGGATGAACGAGTAAGGAGGGAAGAGAAAGGAAGTAGAAGGAAAGATGAACGAGGGAGGAGGGGAGAGAAAGGATGGAGGAGGGAAGAGTAAGGAGAGAGAGGGAATAAGGAAGAGAAATAAGAAAAGGAGGGTGGCAACTAGAATAAGAAAAAGCAGCATTTAAAAAATGCGATAAAAGTAATTAAAGGGAGATGGAAGGGGAAATGCAGTCGTAATAATGCAGGGAAAAAAGTAAAGATGCTATTAGAAGAGGGTTACACGTGTGAGGACGCGAGAGAAATTAGTGAAACTTGTGAAGTAAACGATTAAAGAGACTTATCTTCACCCTGGCGGTACTAGTGTCCCAAGTTCTTGTGGGAGCATCCAGGGTACACAACTAAAAAGCATTTCCTCTAACCATTTTTAATTGTTTTTCAATTCCAGGTTACTGGCCGTGGCCTACCCTACTGTGTACCGTGTACGTTCCAAGCACCCCAAATTGGCCGCCTGGTTCATTCTTTTCGTTTGGTCCTTTAGTATTCTCGTCGGAGCTTTGCGCATGACCTTCCCTCACTGGAACTACCCGCTCTTCCTTGTCATCGTCTCTTTCTTTATTCCTCTGATTATTATCTTATTTTCGTACGGGACCATCTACAAGGTCGTCAGGATGCGCTCCAAATGGACCGGCTCGGTTTTGATTGAGATACACCTTGCACGCACGCTCGCTATCGTTATCGGTGCGTTTATTTTGTGCTGGGGACCTTTCTTCGTTCTGAACGTTGTGGTAATGATATGCAAAAATGATTGCTCGTATGGAGTAGCGTTCGAAGTGATCAAGTGGCTTCAATACGCGTGTTCCTGTATAAATCCCATAATATACACTGTCAGAAACAAAGAGTTTCGTCACACGTTTCATGAGATGATATGTAGGTGCTCCTATCGTAGGCGCGTGTACACTGTAAATGCGCGCGAGAAGCGACGGACTGTCAAGTTCTGCTTTTGCTGTGATGTGCCGGAGTTTGAGATGGCACCGAGACCGCGGTGTGCTACTGTCACTGAGGAGTCACAGATTACCACAGTACCAATGACGTCAATGAGCAGTAGTCATCGGTCACTACTAACGCTAGGCTTTCAGAACTCGTTTGGCGCCGGCGTTCATTCGACCAATAATAAAACAGCTACAGTTCCTTCAAGGTGAGAGGAGAAACAAAGGTTACTATAGTGACAAAGACTTTGATAAGCAGCTGCCATTGGTCGCTGGTGATGCTCTAGTTTTAACCAGATTTGCGCATGCTAGTTTTCTTTCATTCGTCGTGCCACGTCGATAAATGAGCTGCGGGTTACGGGCTACTAAAAGAACTTCTCCTCTGGAGAGAAATTTACGAAAAGTAGAGCGCTGCGTGCCCCCGTATTGGAAGCCTGCAAAATCAGACGCCTCTAAAACGAAATAATTCGTCTCTTGCCACGAGTTATTTCGCGAGCGGCAAGAGGCGTCTGCTTTCGCAGGCTACAGTATTGGAGAAAATTTTAAAATGTGACGTTATTTTAAAAATGGTCATTCAACCTTTGAGGATTTAAATCAGCATACAGGATTCTTTAGTACGCCATTCTTAAATAGCCTCCTCTAAGCCAGAGCTAGACAGTAAAGAAAATGATTACTTTTGAAAGGCTGGAGTACGCGCACGACATCTTGATCATCCACTACATCTTGAAATAGTTTTCGGAAAGTTAACCAATAAGGATAAATGAAGCTTTCCTTTTCCACGCTGATAAGTACGTATCTGAAACACATTATGGCTTTCTAAAACTGTCAAGATGGTTACGGTAGGGCTCGTTACAAAAACGATGAGCAAACTCGTCGAAAAAACCCTCGTACATGAAGTGAAGACGTAACGCAAAACGTATCCCACATTGAAGAATTTGCTAAAAACATTTTATATATTTCATTTTGTCGTTCTGTAGCAACCACAAACTTGTAAACTCGCTTGGATCTTAAAAGATTTTCCACTGAAGTACGAAAGAATTATTTATTTTAGATGCACGCACTATAGACGTGGGTATTTACATAGTCACTTTTTTGCACCGTCACATTTTCGCAGAATTGTAAATTTTTCAAAGCCGACCTAGTGCTCTTCGCCCCACAGGGCTTCCGATGGTCGAAAACAAAACATTATGAGTGCCACAAATAGGATATGCTTCATTTTATCAACAGTTGAAGTACTGGAATTATTTTAAGGCATCAAAACTGATAAACATAATGACGTAGTTAGGAAGCCTGCTAAAATAAAAGTGTCACCTTACAAGAAAGAGATGAAAACAACGCTGATGTATTATAAGCCTTTGTACGTAATATTTACAAGCAAGAAAGCATGAATGTAATAAATATTGAGTACTTAATTTGCCGCGCATATATTTATTGTTTTGGATAAGATAAAGTCTGGTTTACAATTTTGTTGAAGACAAGTTCCGACAGAATATCGAGCAGCCTGTTGCTTTGGTTTTGTTGTCTTTTTAGAGGTACAGATGTGAACTGTTTATATTTAAAAAAAAATATTTATTAGAAGCTGTTAAAACTAAGATCAAGATTAGCTACCCCTGACCAAAGTCGGTATGGCTTGAGGTTTCCAACAATGCACAGCGAGTCTAGGGATAGCGCTGTGACAGCTTATCGCTGACAACAGCTTTGCTTCTGATTTGCTTGAAGAATACATCTTTTACATCAGGAGAGTGCTCTAGGACATCATTAAGTCTATTGGGTCAGAATTAACGCTGTGCTTATGGATGTTTGCACGCTGAGGTTGATTCAATGGGATAATTCCTTGTTCGGGCTTCACCAAACTTCAATGACTACACTGAACACTGCAAGTAAACATATGTAATCAGCCAACTGGCTGGAAGAGGGAGTGAGACAAGCAAAGGTGGATCAGGTAAAAATCTTTTCTCACACTAATCAACTGATACAATGTGGGTTTGCAGTCTTTTTGTCCAATATATATATTTTATGTTATGATGCAATTCTACAGTTAGACTGCAAATACAGTATTTATCATCTTTATTTACAGTTCTATGTACATTATGACACTAGCTATGATTACTAGTTATTAAAAATTCTTTATTTCCTACTTACAGACACCAACTTGAATGTAATACACTAACCTCAAGCCATTCAATGTTCAGCATTTCATTCATGTGGCTGAGAAATGGGTTGATAAAACAACACTAGCGGGGCCACACCCAACTCGGAATCGGCATGGAGGCCCATGAAAACATGGTGTCACGGAACCCTTTCCCGCCTTAATCCCCATTCATCAGGAACACCTATGTGCAGCCCTAAGGTGGACTGGGTGCACAGGTGCTCTGGGTGTGGCCCTCAAGATTCCAGAGTTACAACAGGATGGTTCTGAATAAAAATGTAAGTGTGTGAGTGTAAAACAGCAAAAAGTAATTGAATTACTGGAATGTCAGTACATGCATTGTTTTGAGGTGAAAACTTAAGCTGATAATAGAAACAGATAAGATGTCTAATGGGTTAAACTTTACACTTTGGTGCATCATTTGGTAATGAAAATTATCTGATTTTAACAAAAACTAGCATGCATCTGAAGTGGTCAAGATAATAAGTAATAATTAAGTCAGTTGATAATACGATTGATAAGAGTAATAATAGATATTAGATCATTATTATTAAATTAAAGGAAAGTCAACAGACCCCCTGCAAACAACAAAAAAAGGTAAGTAATGTTAGAGCTATTGGCGTGATTTTAAATTGTCATAAAACACATAAAGCTGATAACTTTATGAAGCTGATAACTTTTATAAGCAGTACTTACAGTCTGGCAAAGGTGTGCCAATCCTGGTGGCTAGCACAGCAAGTATGAACAACCGTCTTACTGGATGTCACTGGCTACTCCCCTACATACTAGACTGAAGTGTTGATGTCCAGGGGTCGTTCAAGCTGTGCTAGCCACCCCAGGCCCCTTACTGTGCAGGGGAGGCAGCACCGGGAAATAGGCGGTCTCGAAGACTGCGCACTCTTTCCCTCAAGCGCCGCCAGGCACGGGTCACATGGTTTACTCGCCTCTGAAATATAAAAGAGAAACATGGTAAGAACATTGTATCAAGATCTGAGGAGATATGATCTCCGCGACGCCCTGGGTCCCAGAGGATGGGAGGTTGGTTGGCTCAGTAAAAACCTTGTGGTATCGCTTAGACGAGAGTAGGAGGTTGTAATTTCTACGGATTATGTCGTTGATGCTAGGTAGTGTAGCAAAAGTCAAATATTGCCGTTGAGTTTTTTTAACGGCGAAGGCCGCGTGTGATCTAAAACCACTATAACAAGCATAAAAAATATCGTAGCACATTGCCAAGAGGGCAATAAGGGAGTGTTCATTATTCATGGCTGAGGGGGGTGGGGGGGGGGGGGGGTATTCAGCGGCAAAGCCTCGGTCGATACGCCAAAGCCTCAAATTAATATTTCCCGGCATGACCTCACTCTCGGTTAGTAAGTAGTTATTATAAAAAAAAAAATAAGTGTGAGAGAGAGAGGGGGCTTAAACTTAAAAAACCTATTCTGGTTGCAAGTTTACTTGTGTGACCACAGTCATTGTACTCCACTGGACATTAAAATATTTTTTGCTTTAAAAGCTTTTTTCTCTCAGTCCACCCAAAATGTAGTTTTCATAATTTCATTCTTTATCATCAGGGTGTTAAACTATAGAATTTCAAGTGTGACAGTATGTAGAATTAGTAGGGTGGTATTTTTTGGACACAACCCCATGTATTCTAGCATAAAAAGGAACTTTTAAAAGAAATCCAAGGTGCTTAGCAATGACTTATTTTATTTGTCATGTCAACTAACTGAAATTCATGAATATTGTTACATTTTTCAAGTCTTGTGCATACTAGAAACAATTCTGCATTATTTTGGCCTAAAAGTGTGGTAAAGCAGCAGAAATGATCATGATTTTGAATGTAATATGCTGAGATTGCATTGTTTCTATTATTTTGTGCCACTAATTTCCTTTGCGTATTCTAGCGGGGAATTATGTGATCCTGTGCTTTGCAAGTGTGTACCAGAAATTACAGCTAGCCACCATCATCTCCAGAAAACCAACCCAACAACCCCTTTCCAAATACTCCAAAGCATTAAGCAGACATATGAGAAAAATTTGGTGACAGTTAACTTATATGATGTCTTCAGACGAAAATCACCCCCATTCCCACCCCTGGATCTGTCTCTGTATGGGTGTGTTCATTAGAGAAAGCCCTACAGAAAACAACAGACAGAATCATTTTCGAACATTAAAAATTATATTTTTGATATCAAATCAGGCATCCCATTTTAGCCTGACAATGTTTTGAAAATTACAAAATAGTATAACTGAATGATAAATTGTCAATTACACCCACATGAACTTTCTTCTTTTGAACAGAAATTCTGTCCGCTTGACTAAAGGGTGCAACTTAGTTTACATGAACATTTCATCCTTATAAAAGAGAAGATAACAGGGGTTTGATGTGTAAGTACTAAACTTCTGATTCCTTTCCATGCAGAAGTCTTTAAACGTAGGCATGTATCTTTATACAATGTCAAAGAGAATACGGCAGAAATTGCTTTGTTTATTTGGCAGTATCCACTCAAACTTTGCATCGTGCACTGGATTTACGTAAAATAAGTTGCCATCTAGCATGGTTTAAGATAGGTATACAATTATTTATTGTAGCATACTACAGAAAATTCCGCTTGTCATGTATCTCAAGAGCATACCCCTTGAAAAAATATCTCAGACAAATAAGCTCCTACTCATGTGCTCACAAGGCCAGTCCCTTTCAATTTCATCGATTATCTTTATTCGCAACTGCTACTGTAGCACCCCAACCAAAATGAAAAAACAAGACAAAAAAGGTTTTCCACAACTCTGCTTCTTGCTTGCTTTAGTCGGCTACCTTTCTTCTGCGACTTTGATGTATGCGAGTTACCTCAAACACGCTCTCAGGTACTGGACGTGAGATTCCATGATACTGCATGTCACCTGCGAAAATGTAACCAAAAACTAAACGGCGGGGTACCCATGGGGTACCCACGAGGTATTCGCTTGTTCAAAGCATCAAAGTGATGAAAAACTATTTTAGATTCTGTCGATGTATTTCCTTTTTTGCTGACACCGTCCGGACATAAAGGAAATCCCAACTTTCTCAGATCGATTGGGCACACATGAGGGTGAAATTTTGAGTGACGTTGGCCGTAAATCGGAATATTTTCTCGCCACGATCGCACTGATTCTCTTAACAACATGGCGTCCGGGTTACTCTAGCATGCAGTAAACGCAATAAATCATGGGTAGGAGTATTATTCGGCCGACAGAAGAACGTTTTCTGCGTGGTTCTCTCGCTGCGGCTGTGGCCGCCATTTTGCGGTAAACCAGGTCTCTTGTGTAAACTTATACCTCCAATTTTAGTTATGACCCTAACTGTGTACAGTTACTCTCTGTAAACTGTAATCTGCATCTAACAAGATCTGTCAAGTCAAGAAAATCGATTAACTGTACTCTGTACGTGTGGTGTCTTAAGTTTTTCTCTTTTTGTTGATAGACAGAATCCATTCCCAGAAATAAGAGACAACATGGCTGCCACGCATGCGTAATAGTGCACATACAATGTCAAAATGGCTGCCATTTATTATAAGGAAATGTAGGGAGACATCACAATTTATCAAATTTTCTCGTTTCAGAGATTTTGAGCTCACGATGCAGGACTCGAAAAAAAAACCTTGCCATTCGAGTGATACACTTTCCGTTTAAACGATGCCAGAGAAAGCCCTATAATTGTTTCTTGGACACTGCACTTTTGTTCGCTTGAGAGCATACAATCCTCCATACATTCTCTGTAATTTCATTGAAATCGGGCATAAAAGTAGTCGTATAAAAGGTAGAACTGTTCGCCGCATCACAGGTGCAGGACTCGAAATTGGTAAATCGACTATCCTTCCATCAAATTGGCCAATAAAATAGGCAGTAGCGCCTTCCAATCTTGTTCCCGAAGAAATAACATTTGATGTAGTTATGCCTAGTTCAGGAACCATTATTGTTGTCTTTAAGATACAGACTGAAGCAAGGAAAACGGTGCGCTCCGCAAGAACAACTTCTCTTCGTTCGTCCGTTCTCCATTTTGTTTTTAAACGGCCCCACGGCTTTCTGGGATAGACACAGGGGAACCATAAAGCCTTTCTAAAATATATATTTTTTTAAATTTGCGCATATAATGTTTTCCAACCTCAGCAAGACTGCCGCACTTCCATTATCATTGGACGTATCAAATCAGAGATGCCCCTCGCACGTTTAAATACCGCTAATACTACTTTTATTTGGAATTTTAGTCAACCTGATTAAAAACTTCTAGTGTAACAACAAAAGGGAAGCCCCTGTGCTGGCCGGAATCTCGTTTTTATTTGTGATACCGCTGTAATTCCTCGCGGGCCTAGCAAAATGTGAGCCCAGAGAAACCGCTGGCTAATGTCCCTTATTTCTTGAAATGCGTAATATCGTTGTATCGAGGTCAAAATTTCGCTTGGGAGAACAGGTTTGTATCGTAAAATCGAGAATATCGTTGCATCCAATATCGTTAGATCGAGGTAATTTCTCATAAATTTCATTGTTTTTCCGCCGGGAGAAAAGAACGTCATCGTAAAATCGAGGTTATCGTATAATCCAGTATCGTTAAATCAGGGTTCCACTGTAATACGAAATATTCGAAAATATAGATACATATAAACAAATCATGCAATAAAAACAACCAAGAAATCATATTGCTTCTCGTCAAATGGCCTTGTGGCATTTCAAGGGCACCCAACGACGAAAATTTCACAACCGGCCTAAAATGAGTTAAGATACCGTTTTTATTCGTTTGCAGTCATTTTTATACAATATAGTGCTTTCCTAGATATTTTTTATCTGTCCGGATTTGCTAGGCGAAATAACATCCGCATCTAGTTACTCATCCCGAGGCATCCGAAACTTCTAGCGATTCTAAGATCCGTAAATGAAATTTCTAGGTAATGTCCCTTGTATACTCGCTCCCGAAAATATAGTAGGGTTTCTTTTTTTAAAGCAGGTCGGACGTAAAAATCTCCCCGAAAATGGTGATGGTGGTAACAAAAGCAACTCCGAAAAACATAGGTGATCCAGCTCTCTTCCCAAGAAACAAAGGTGATCTAGAAATACAAATTCCGAAAAAAGTTGACATTTCTAGGACGACCCCGAAATCCGTGGTGACCTTGCTTCCGAACAGATATTTGACCGAAAATGGTCGTTGGGCGCCCTCGGCGTTTCGAAACAGTAAAGAATATGTATCTATACCTATAATCTTTGAATGCCATATCACTAGTCCATATCACGCAGGACAATTTTATATTTTACTGCATGGGACTGTCCTAATAAAAGAAAAAAATCGTCCTGTGCCCTTGGTCTGATAGATCTGCCAGATCTGGTACTCGCGGGGGTGTCCAAAGCAAAGGTTTCCGAGTCAGACTTTTTTACATCATTTATAACCTGCCGTACTAGATTCCTAGTACATTTTACAAATGCATATATTTCAGTTGTTGTTTTTTAATTGATCCTATAGGTCAAGCTTAAATGAACTACTACCGAGTAATAAACATGGTTGAATTAGTTATTTCTAGGAAAGCGTTAACGGCTCAACAGCAGTAATTGTAGCCTAAATATTTTATTGGCAACGCTAGGAAACAGCTTTGTTCTTGATTACTTATTTCGATAATGATATATAAAAAGAGTTCCTACTTCTAAGGGATGAAACTTTTTTGACCCCCCCCCCCCCCCCCCTTCACACATTGAAACTTCACAATACGCCTTAGCCTCTCTTGGAGACAAAAAGAATTCTCAGGAGAAATCTCGGGAGATTGTTGCAGCTTTTAAAATGCATTTAATGCCATAATCAAGTCACAATTCTTCCTGTCATCTTATTCCACTCTGACCTCATTTCTGGCATAAAATGAATGGTCTGGTAGAAAAGAAGCAATAATACTTGTTGTGGTTTGAAATGCTTCTTGGTTTGAAATTGTTAAAACCAGTTTGAAAAAAATTCAAACCATGCCACATTTGTTGTGGTTTGAAATGCTTCTTGGTTTGAAATTGTTAAAACCAGTTTGAAAAAAATTCAAAATGCTTCTTGGTTTGAAATCGTTAAAACCAGTTTGAAAAAAATTCAAACCATGCCACATTTGTTGTGGTTTGAAATGCTTCTTGGTTTGAAATTGTTAAAATCAATTTGAAAAAAAATCAAAATGCTTCTTGGTTTGAAATTGTTAAAACCAGTTTGAAAAAAATTCAAACCATGCCACATTTGTTGTGGTTTGAAATGCTTCTTGGTTTGAAATTGTTAAAACCAGTTTGAAAAAAATTCAAACCATGCCACATTTGAAACCACAACATACTCCCGCTCTGTACCCTACTGCAAAAATCTTCTCCTCCGTCGCTTAACAAGTATAAATAATATCGTAGTACATCGCAAAGAGTACAATAAGTGATTCTCGCTTTTTAATGTTAAAATGATACCGCATGTCACTCTCAATGCAGAGACAAGACCTCTCCAATACGCCACCTCTCTCTTCGAGACAAAAAGAATTCTCAGGAGAAATCTTGGGAGATTATTGCAGCCGGTGAAAGGAAACCACTTATATTAATCAAGCCGTGCATGACTGAATTTTATTTTAGTCCAGGTAAACAGGGTACGGTACTTTAAGCAATTGACATCGGGCTTTAAAGGAAAGGCTTTTGATTTGTTCTCTAATAAAGGTTCTCTAGATTATCTCCAAAAAGGGACAACGACAACTTCATTTTGATCTTTTTAGGGACTAAGAGATTAAGATTACATTATTAAGATTTTAGAGTTCGCTTTGTTAAACAAAATGTTTTCAAGTTTCACCAGAAAATTTATAGCCGCGGATTGATTGTATTGTAATCTTCTAGCAATCCTTGCAATTCACTCGCAGAAAGTAGATCGATAATAAACAATTTTATGAAAATGTTTTAGTTCAGAAGACTAGCTCTTGCTAAACGGCACACACAATCACCATGAGCGGGCGCTACCTGGTCCTAATTATAAGATCTTAGCGCAATCACCAAATGAACTGTATTAGTATTATTAATGATACATACTTCCAAATAAATCTTTATATTTTGTATTTTTATTTTTCGAAAATTCCAGGATGAAATTCCTCATCGCAATCCTAGTAGCCTTTTTATTGACGATTGCTCAGTTGTCGGAATGCAGAGGCGCATACGAGGATGAATTTACAGGGTTTGAAGAATCCCTCCCAGCCAAGAGATGCATCGGTCACAACGCCCCATGCACCAGCTCTTCGTAATGCTGCCATTCGGAGCAGTCTATCTTTGGTAAAGGTGGCGATGGAAAGAAACTATGCTATATACTCCTTGAATTTAGGGGTTGAAGAATCCCGTCCAAGAGATGCCTCGGTCACAACGTACAAAAATTAATACCTCTAGCTGCCTGAGGAGAAACTAGTGTGTGTGTTAAAATGGTCACTCCAAGTTTGAAATGTTTAATCAGAATGTAATGACATTAAAAGCTTTTGTAATAAATTTGTTTACGTATTGTTGTCGTTGCTTCGTTTAGCGATGAAAGACGCCTATTGTCCTAAGGCATTTTCCTTTTGCGCCCGCCATCAATCTGGCTTCCCTACAATACCATTTCACACATAAATATGCACCTTTCAATATCAGCTAATCAGTTATGCGGGGAACAAATATATTTTCAAACAACCATCGCCAATAAAGTACCAGTACTTCATTTGTGGACCATTATTTTGAGGTTTTCTCGCAAATACACGGTTGCAGTTTTAAATGTTAAGTTGACAAGATAGTGGTTGATTGTCATTCTTTGACATTATATGCTCGAGTGAGTCCGCCCAGAGTGACTAATCTAGCTTGCGTAGCAAGCGTTTCTGTGGAGTTTCACCGAGCAAAAGCAGGGTAGCAGGTAGCCACGGAGTCTATACCCCAGGGGCTTTCCACGCACCATGCGAGATTTGGGAGCTGAACAATTAAAGCCGCATTGTCACCAGTTTACTTCCGGTCGATTACCTAACAATATCCGATGATTTTTAACGGAAAACACGAAAAATGTTTCAAAATATAGAAAGCAGTGTGTCTATTGGAAGTTTCTTTGAGGATGTGACTGCTAATTTAGAGCGGATGGCCTGTAAAATATTTCGGATTCGAATAGATTCTTTTGTCTTTTAACGGCTGAGGTTTCCTTCGGACCTCCGGAAGTAAACTGGTGACAATGCGGCTTTAATACCCTTTAATTTTATCAGGCCCTAACAATCTTGACACCACGGATTGGACACAGTAAACTTCTACCCTTGCACTACACATAGTAACGCAGCTGAACACTTGAGTTAAGTTTTAAAACGCTGTTAAACAAATCAGGTCCTGTCCCAGGATATTTCTTGGGAGGGTCCCAAAAAGTGGACCTAATTTTTCTGGGGGAAGGAGTGGGGGGGGGGGGGGGGGGGGGCTTTTTATCATAAAAATCTCACCACCCCCGAAGGAACAAAAAAATATTTTTTGTGCCTTTGCAGTATCTCCATGGGAAGTTTATTTGCGGATTTGGTTTAAAAATGTCTGACTTGGATTATACTAGAGTGGTCAACTTTTGCTTTATAGTTTTGTCTACAAATAGCACGTCTATTGAGAACCGAAAGTGGACTTTCGGCCGTTGTGACGGAGGGGGGGGGGGGGGGGGGGGTGCAGATAATATAAAAGCTGAGAAAACCAATCGGATAGATGCGTTCTTGTACCCCTGACAACCCCTGAAAAGGTGGCTCAGAATTTCAAGGGTCAGGGCCGTCAAGGCCTTAACAAACCGAACCATCCCTGAAGAATTTCACTATGCTCAATCAGACCAAGCGATATGAGCCAAGAGCTGAAATATTCTGATATGACCACCATTATCCGCCGAGATCTATAAGGACTACGAGCTTTTCTATTCACCAAAAGATCGCCTCCTCGACTTCATCTCGGCCATCAGGGTTCAAACTAGCCGACTGCAAAATAGGCTAATGTCATTGTAGAGTGAACGTTTCATTTTAACTCCATATGTTACTACAAACTAAGAGTCACAACGTAGCGTGATCACAGGCACTAGAGTTTGGGATACTTGTGTTTCAAACAAAACGCAAATAATTTATTGTAAATAACTATATTGTATACCAAGAATGAGAGGGGGGGAGTATACAGGTATATAGTCAGGCATCATATGGAAAAAGGATTGTATTTGCGAAGATCCTTCAATAAGAAATGAACCACTATTTGACGGCCAAAGGGATGGGAAGCCCCCTGTGTACCCCCCCTGTGTACCCTCCTGTGTACCCCCCCTGTGTACCCCCCTGTGTAACCTCCTGTGTACCCCCCTGTGTACCCCCCTGTGTACCCTCCTGTGTACCCCCCCTGTGTACCCCCTGTGAACCCCAGTGTACCCCCCCCCCAGTGTACCCCCCCTGTGTACCCCCCCTGTGAACCCCCTGTGTACCCTCCTGTGTACCCCCCTGTGTAACCCCTGTGAACCCCAGTGTACCCCCCCTGTGTACCCCCCCTGTGAACGCCCTGTGTACGCGCATGTAGATTAAACTACTAGTTCCAAAATAATGCTGGTCAAAGTTCAAAGAGCGTTTGTATGATTTGTTGGATACTTTAACGCTCCCATCTCAAGTATATTTTAGATATTAACAATAGAAAATTTAATAAACAATCTTTGAAATAAACCAATGATAATAATTCTTATTAACAAGATGAATGTGTTTCGTGCCGAGAAGAAATTTGGGCCATCATCAGTGCCTGAGAAGGCCTAAAGAAATGGGAGGGGCACAACACATAAACATGTAACATAGTATTTGGGGGCACAGCCACGCCCCTATTGGTTATTTCCTTATAATTTTCGAAAATATTGGGGGGGAACGTGCCACCAGTGCCCCACCCCCTGCCACGGCCCTGATCATGCCTGTCATCTTGGATTTGTTCTTGCTCATAACCTGTTGAGTCAGGAGAACATGAGTAGGAGAGTGAATATAGATTTAGGCACTGCCTAAAAGCGGAGCCAGCATTGAAAGAATGTAATGAAATTTAAAAAAAAACAATTTTTACTGCCATGTAATTATGAATTGTATTGGCCCCTCCAAATGGATCAAGCAAGTACTCATTCAATAATATTAAATATGCAGTATGAAAGTACTAAACCTTGGTGTAAAAAAGGCTGTCAAAGTTCAAGGTGCCTTAGTTGATGAGAATGTTTTTCAAGAGTCTGACGGTCAATTCTTATTTATGCTAATTTTTTTTATCAAAACAGCATAATAATAATCTTTGACCTTGTGAAGAATATATCAAGAATGTAACAGCATTCCAAAGATTTAGATGCCATACTGTAGTTTCCATGTACTGCAATTGAATATTCAGAAGAATATGTTGAAATTAATACACATTAGTGCACCCACCCTTTGGCCAGTTGTTTTTAGAAACCCTGGATCCACCCATACTATCTACTGAAAAATGAATGCAATGGAGGAAAATACTAAATTACTGAAAGTTTTTAATTCCATTTTTTTTATTTCAAACCAAACCATGTTCATTGGCTAATGTTTGGGGTAGAGAGGAATAAATAAACAAATAAACAGAAAGTAAATGGGGAGTTGAAAGGGAGAAATGTAACTCTATTTGAAAAAATGTGAATCTACTTTTAAAAAATATATGACAAAAATGCAATAACAGCTTGACCGTGCACTTTTCAAACATTTTTTCCTTTCTCTATTACCTTTAAGTTTGATATAAAACTGTTTTCTTTACAGATTTATTATTGATAATGCATAAGTTTTTTATTATCTTTATATAATTTATTAAGTAAGTACCTTGCCCTAATAAAAACCCTTTTCAGAAGTTCCATTAAGGATACCGTAGACCCAAGCGGTAATTACCCCGATCGTCCGGCAAAATCGCTCGCGCTCGCGTCGGATTAAAGCAAATGCCAACAAACTATATATCAATTTAAAGCTTAATGATTGTACTTTCCTCCTAGTTTATCGGATAACTTTCAGCGAAGAAATGAAACTCAGAAGAATGGACAAAAAACGAAGCCTTAATCAGCGGTGGCCCATAGCGACGGGGGGAGAAGGACATTACACAGTGGACAGAAAGTGAATAGACAAACAACGAACCCGAATGAACAAGGATAAAATTCGGGATTCAAGCTAATATTGAAACTGCAAAATTGTGCTGGGTCTAGCTGCATTGAGCAAAGACGTGAATAATCTCTTTAAGGATAAACGGACCAATCAGCAGCCAAAATCACAATTTCTATCCCCGGTGAGTACCTGGAAAATTAGTCATTTGAGTTATGAACTTATTATGAACTTATAGTGTGTATCAGATTGAATTTTAAGAGAATATCTAGTCCCTATAGCTTTCATCCAAACCTTCTCGAATTAGAAGCATATTTAGTGTTTATAATTCATAGAATGCAATTGTGGATGGCTTTATTCTACATTTTTATTTTGATGAAAGATAGATATGACTTTTTTTAAAATAGGGAGAAGCTTATACTTAATTATCCAAGAAGACACAATTATGTAGTTTCAAAGATCACATGGCGTGCATAGGAAGTAAGATAGTGATAATAGGATCTCCGCTTATAGTAAATCACACATTCGCATGGGAATGAGTGGAGAAATTCGAAGGGTTTTACCAGAAAAAATTGTACTATTAAGGTACGTTTCTTGTTAGATGAGAGAAAGGTTTGAAGTTTTTCTTAGTATTCTTACTTAACTTATATTAACTTACTTAAGGAATGCACTAAAATAACTTAATTTTTTTTCAATGTGAATAGATCTTTTTTTATTTCACATTTTAATGTTCATCCCACTCTATCAAAATTGTCCACCATAATAATTCAACAAGGATCACTTATTATCTTACCTTTTGCTGAAGAATAATATCTAAAGAAAAATAAAAACAAGAATTAGCGAAGATAAAAATTTTCTTACAGCTACAGTGGTGGTGGGCTTTTTTACCCGAATCCCTGTGTTATCAAAAGTAAATGTTTGTTCTTTTTTGTGAGTCTTTTTGTATGCCGTCTCTTGTTTGTAAAACTTTTCCTCTTCTTCTTCTTCTTCTTCTTCATTGAAAGGTTTAATAATTTCGACACATGATTCTTTGATCACGTGACATTTGTGTTCACATGACTAAATACCTTTCTCTTTGCTGGATAAATTCTTGATCGAGCCGGCCCGATAAACTGGGTTCCTGTGGGACATTTTTAAGAAAAATAGAAGAGCGAAAAAATGTCGACCGTTCAGTTTGGTGTATGTAGAAAATCTGGCGAGAAACCTTAGCAACCTTTGTTACGTAATCATGGAAAAGTTACATTATGACTTACGTAATAGCGCGCGTACTGGGAGTTACCGCTGTAGCTGAGCTTCGCCCGCTAGAGTGGTCAAAATGCTTAATTTTTTTATTTATTTACTTCACTTATCGTTGATCGTGATTTGAACAGAAGAAAGCAGCAAGTTTTTTATTAGGCAGACTCTGTATTCGTTTCTTCAGAAGTTCCACAATGCTCTATGCTGGGTCCTGTTCATTAATGACCTACAAAGAGTACAGTGTAGCTAACGCATGTGCTCAGACGGGAAAGGAGGGGGGCGGGGGGTGCGAAGAACAAAAAGTCCACTTTTGAGCTACAACTAGGAAGGACTTTACACAGTGGACAGAGAGTAAATAGACAAACAAAATTTTTTTAAATGTTTTCCACGGCGGTGCAAACAATACCAACTTAACTTCAATACACCAAAAACTGGACTTCGACTCTGCCAAATTTTCGTTTTTAATAAGACTTCTTCAGGGCAGACTGAAGAAGGTGAATCGTTACAAGCTTATTTACATCAGAATAGTGGCGCGAGACGCAAAAACATTACAACTGACAAAAACGCGCATTTTCTAGAATAGCGCGCGCTATGGATAAAAAGAAATTACACATCTCTACGTGGGTTCCTACTACAAAAAAAGTCATTACTATTAAGACCCCGCGGGTAGATAGACTTAAGCCGATAAGCCCACTGGCCTTCCCTTTCCCTAAGCTGAGCGTCAGAGTTACACTTATCTATAAGTTGTACCATAACATTATTAAGACCTAAATGATTGTCGCAATGAAAATGTTGATAGATAAGGTCATCCTTAACTCTTTCACTAACCGGTAAACTAGGATGCTTATTTAACCTACTTTTATGATTATTAAAACGCTTCCTTTGATTGTAGACCCTACGTATTGCTTGCTACACATAGAGCAAGTAATTAGATAAACAACAAAATCTGAGTTACAGTCCAAGTCAAAATTAATGACATATATCTTATTAGTAACTGTTCTGCGAAACTTTTGCCCTGTCTTAAGAAATAATAAATTAACAACTACGTTAAGACCCATAGTGATGATGATTTCTTCATGATAAGGAAACGACAGTGGATCATGAAGAGATCGCGTTTGATGCTTCGCATGAGGTGATTGCGATGAAAGGAGCAAGACTACATGGTTGATGGAGGAGCAGAGCACGAGGTTCACAGTATGGACAATATTATTAGAACATTATCTGGGTCTATTCCAGAAACCATTAATACTAATGCGGTTACTAGTACAGTGGGGGAGTCTACTATGGGTCTTAACGTAGTTGTTAATTTATCTAGCCGGGAACTTAGCCGTGGGGAGGTTGCTCTTCTTTCTAAGGGTCTTAAATTTTGTCCTACTCCTAATAAGTCGGATGTGTTTGCTTTACGTAAGGATATTAATGATTTCGTTAGGCGTATAAGGTTAAGGGAATTTTTTTTTATGATCCGGATGCCGTAGATGCAGATTTTTCGGAAACCCCAGCTTTTAGAAAAAAATCATCTTGGTGTCCGGAAAAAGGTCGCGAAATTGCTATAGAGGCGTACGCTAAAGCCTTGGAGGAAGAGATCTTATCTTCAACCAAACAAGGTAAGATTTATAGTAATTTGACACAGGATGAACGCCGAGCTCTTAAGGATTTAAGGTATGCTAAGGATATAGTTATAAAAGAGGCGGATAAGGGGTCTGGGGTAGTGGTCATGGATAAGGATAAGTATATTCAAGAGGAACTAAGACAGCTCAGTGACAAGGAGGTATATAAGGAAACCAAGGATCTCACGCAGTATATTACGGAGCTAGTAAATGGAAGGGTACGTAAGTTGTCTGCTGATGGATTTATAGATGATAAGACTCTAGATTATCTTATCATCAATGGTAAGCCTAGGGCAGGTCGATTTTATCTCCTTCCTAAAATACATAAGAAGGGTA
Organism: Nematostella vectensis; assembly: GCF_932526225.1. Taxonomy (NCBI): domain Eukaryota; kingdom Metazoa; phylum Cnidaria; class Anthozoa; order Actiniaria; family Edwardsiidae; genus Nematostella; species Nematostella vectensis. The sequence goes on from NC_064039.1 coordinate 12,692,940, forward strand.
ACCCAGGTAGGCCAGTCATATCGGGGTGTAATACGTGCACTGAAAAGATATCTGAGTTTGTAAATTATCATATTTAGGATTTGGTGCCATCTATACCATCCCATATTAAGGATACTAAACATTTTCTTAATATAGTGAGGGATATGGGAACTTTTCCTCAGGGGGCTATCTTAGTCACAGCAGGTGTGGTTGGGCTTTACCCCCACATACCCCATGATGAGGGGTTGGAGGCTCTTAAAGCCGCTTTGGACAAACGTGGTAAGTTAACAGGTAATTATATTCCTACTGAGGACCTTGTGGACCTTGTGGACAATGCTCGCATTGTCCTGGAGAATAATAACTTAGTATTTAATAAGAAGCATTATTTACAGGTATTAAGTACGGCTATAGGTACTAGAATGGCACCATCATATGCTAATCTTTTTATGGCTAAAGTGGAAAAGGAAATCATAGACTCTTCTCCAGTTAAGCCTTATTTATGGCGTAGGGTATATCGATGACATTTTCATGATCTGGACTGAAGGTGAGGATGCTCTGAGAGAGTTTACGGCTCACATGAACTCTATACATAGAACTATAAAATTTACGTTTGGGTGGTCTACTAGTCAGGTAAATTTTTTGGATGTTTCACTTACTCTTAGGGATGGGTTTATATCTACAGATCTGTATAGTAAGCCTACTGATAAGCATCAATATCTTTTTTCATACGTCCTGTCATCCACCTGCTTGTAAGAAAGGTATTCCTTTTGGGCAGGCACTACGTATTCGTAGGATATGTTCGGAAGACTCTTCTTTTTAAAATAGGGTATTAGAGTTACAATTTTATTTAGTTAATAGGGGTTATGACAGCAGGTTTGTGGGCCTACCCAGACGTATTCCTAGGGACGACACATTGAAAGAGAGGCGTAAAGGTAAGAATGATCGTGTACCTTTTATAGTCACTTTTCATCCCGCTTTACCTAATTTACCTGGTATTCTTCGTAATTTGCAGCCAGTTCTAGAATCTTCTAGTAGATGTAGGGGTGCTATTGGTAGGGTACCTATGGTGGCTTGTAGGAAACCTTAGGAGTTTAAAGGATATGTTGGTGCACTCCTCTCTTAAAGAGGATAGTACTCAGGTTAGAGGTTGTGGTAAGTGTGGCGGTAAAAGGTGTAGGGTGTGTAACTTTCTTAAGACAGGGCGGGAGTTTCGCAGTACAGTTACTAATAAGAAATATGTCATTAATTTTGACTTGGACTGTAACTCAGATTTTGTTGTTAATCTAATTACTTGCTCTATGTGTAGCAAGCAATACGTAGGGTCTACAATCAATAGTTTTAGGAAGCGTTTTAATAATCATAAAAGTAGGTTAAATAAGCACCCTAGTTTACCGGTTAGTGAAAGAGTTAAGGATGACCTTATCTATCAACATTTTCATTGCGACAATCATTTAGGTCTTAATAATGTTACGGTACAGCTTATAGATAAGTGTAACCCTGACGCTCAGCTTAGGGAAAGGGAAGGCCAGTGAGCTTATCGGCTTAAGTCTATCTACCCGCGAGGTCTTAATAGTGATGACTTTTTTTGTAGTAGGAACCCACGTAGAGATGTGTAATTTCTTTTTATCCATAGCGCGCGCTATTCTGGAAAATGCGCGTTTTTGTCAGTTGTAATGTTTTCGCGTCTCGCGCCACTATTCTGATGTAAATAAGCTTGCAACGATTCACCTTCTTCAGTCTGCCCTGAAAAAGTCTTATTAAAGACGAAAATTTGGCAGAGTCGAATTCCAGTTTTTGGTGTATTGTATTCATTGTTCTGGTACGAGATCGCGACAGTTTGGGCTTTTTGATTCTACTTGACTACAACATATATCCAAAGCTATATTTTAAAGCTCTGTAAAACTATTGGTACACGAATTTTGTCGGTGGACTGCACCGACTGCTCGGAGTATATTATCGTGGTCTTCCTGTTTTTTAAGGGTATGCCTGTGGTTTTACGGAGCGTGGTAAATTCAAAATGGCGGCTTGCATATGAGCTCTTACCTCTTACCCCGGTTACACGACTATCGCCTGTAAGTACACACAATTGATCTTTGCACGGCATAAGATTCTGTTTTCTTTTCGTGAGTATAGATCCCGCATTGTGATTTACGACGTGGAAGCTTAGTTAAGCTAGTACGGTTGTTGGTTTATGCAGGCTCTAGAACGGTAGACTTGATGGTCGATACGGCAGTTTGAATTTTTTGTTTTAGTCTCCCTTGCTAGCATAAGCTTTTTTTTATTTTAGCGAAATACAACGAAAAGAGGCCTCTGCTAACAAGAAGGCTACCACCTATTTTAAATGAGGCTACATTTGCAGAATTTAGTGTCGTAACCGAGAGTGCTTCATGCGTATCAAATCATAGCTGTCAACTCACCCGCATTGGGCGGGTGTCACAAGATTTTGGACTTCATCACAAGCCTAATTTTTGTGAGAATGTTCATATTTACTGTATTTTACCTACTTCACAAGATTCCTATTCAAGTTAGCCTGCAAACAGGCTCTCTTTGTGCTGAATCGGACTTTTAGCCTTTCGAGTGTTCAGGAGCCCTGTGACGCGTGGTTTACCTTTGCACGCAGTCGAAATCCCTTGCTATCGCGAGAGGAGAGGATTTCTCCTAAAGCGTCCACAACCAATTACCCACACAAACAAACTTTCGCTCGGCCCACAAACTAGCGCCTTTGTGCAGGCTATGTCCAAGTTGTGTTGACAGCTATGTCAAATGAACAAGCAAATAAATGTAAAAACAAAAAAACAAAAATTTGGAAAGCTGTAACATTCTTGTTTACAGTATAGGCCTGTACCATTTACGTGGTTTTTAGAGACCAGACTCTGCGAATCACATGTTACTCATAAACCACTTTAGGTTTGCTATAAATACCAGTATTGTCCAATTCAACCTTATACGGAAAAGGTAAAAATGCAAAATAAACACAACAAGATAAAGATACTCAGGCAACACTCTAAAGGATAAATGGTCTTGAAGATATACATCCAAGGTGATATCAACTATTCTTTAACCAAATAAGAGCTCAGGTTCTTTGACAAATTTCAAGTCGAACAAAAAAAAAACAGCAGAATCACCCCTCTCAACAAAATGCTCAAAATACCACACAAGGGAAGGAGATCAGCAATCACAGCTCAAGGCACAATTAGATGCATTTATTCTGATCCTCCAGGTCAATTTAAATGGCCTCAAAACACAGTGTCCACTCCGTGAAGGCTTGTGAAACCATCTTGGTGTCATTACAAATTGCAAAGCATTCTGGGAGATCCATGTAAAAAATCATGAGATAAGGGCCAGTCAACACTCTCCCCAAAGTCCGACACTTTTCTATAAGTCTTTTCACCCCAAAGCCAAACAAATCAATTCCAGGTCATACAGATACAGAATAGCAGTGTAAACAATTTTGGAATCAATTTGGTTTCAGAAAAGGCAGAATTTAGGAGAGCTGTGGTGATTCGTTAGAAAATTATTTCATATCTAGGCAAAGCCAAACAAGTAAAAAAAATCCCCATGAATCCACCTTTGCTTGCAAATATCCATAAGCACAGCATTCAATTATGCCCCAATAGGCTTAATGAGGCATGATCCCAATATGCCCATAGCTGTATTTTTGAAAAATACAAAAAAATCCTTCAAATTGTGCTCACATTAGCACAGCAACAAGGGATTAGAGATGGGACCGCAAAGCACTGTTTGAAAGCTTGGATACAGCTGACTAGGTGCAGCAGTGTTTGACTTTGATGGGCTGTAAAGATTCATCTAAAGATAACCAGGAGTCAATGTGTTAAATAGAGCACACACCATTTTAAAACTTCAAAATGAGCATCACTGAGTTTACTTTTTATTGCAGAAAATAACCTCAGCACAACAGCTTAGAAATTTATTTTTTCCTAAGGAGCATGCTTAATTGTCATTGTAGATGATTTTCCTAAGGAGCATGCTTAATTCTCATTGTAGATGATAATTGTAAAAACAATTTGTAACCTCTTTTTTTCAAAAAGTCTTTTTACAAGTAATTTGTTTGCTGGGAAAACTTAGAGTGAGATACCCTGGTTCCAGAGCCTCATGCGTCTCTCTATTTAGTGCGCCAGCGAGGTTACCTCGCTGGCCACTGGATAGAGAGACGCTCGAGGCTCTAGGACCAGGGTAAGAGTGAGATAAAACAGAGTAAAAAGTAAGATGTATCTCAGCTTGTGATAGGTACTTCATAATAAACTCAAAAATTAGTTAGAAAATATCTGATCTATTTACCAGTGGGGATCAGAGAAGAAGAAGTAAATATCAGTAGTAAACTTGTAGTCATGGGTAGCCTTCACCAGAACCACCAAATGAAAGATTATTTTGCACATAGTAGGTGGGAGATGAAACTCCAAAGCCCAAGTATTTTTTCTGTAAGGCCACTTTATTTTTGCACGTAGTGAGTCAACTAACTGCACAAACAAACAAGGAGATTTTACAGTCCTTAGGAGCTTTATTATGCAATGTCCGGCCGTCTAGGGGGTTTGAGGTACCCCCCCCCCCCCCACGAACAACACTTTGGATTTAAAAAAAAAAAAAAAACAGGGGCCTTGGTTTTTGTATTCTCAGCAGTGATTTACTACAAAATGTGGGTATTATTTTGCATGCATCTCCCCTCCTTTCCTCTGCAATTTTGGAAATGACGCAGGATGCCTTATGTAAGCTTTGTGAAGTAGACTTGCGAAAAGTTGACAGTCCAAAGAAATTTTACAATTCGCCGTTGCCAGGAAAACGTTCGATGAAATAGTAAATGTATGTTACCATTGCTTTTTTTGTCTTTAAAAGATAGCTTTTTTGATAATCTAATCAGATTGTTCAAACAAAAGAAACGCCCTTCCTTAAAGAGTCTATTCGTTATTCCGCGTCTTGGGCAAACATCCTTGTCAACTGACGTCATTAAATTACTGATGCGGGACCTCGAGCCTTAGCGATGACACGAAATCTCTTGTTCGGCTAATGGAATGTCAACCAACAACCTCAAAACGCACATCTGTGTGTGACATATAAAAACAGGAAATAGATTCCAAAAATGACTCGAAATGTTAGCTTTATGAAGCGTATACTGCACATGTAATGGATAGCGTCGAGATTGGTTTTATTGACAATGCGATTACAGGGGGTCCATTTGGAAATTGGAATGCGAGACGATGCACGGAAGCTGATAAGGCATTTTCCGGAAAAGTTCCTAGTTTTAAGGTTAAGGGAGCTGTTTGTTTTGAGTGCTATGTCGCTGATAAATTTAAATGTTATAAAGTTAGATTTGTATTTTTCTTTTTATCGTGCGTCGTGACTTGCGAAGTTTTCATTGCAACGCGTTTCTGAAAGAACTTTAATAAACTAATTAACGCGATCTGTCGCCCTCTCACGGAAAATGAAAGCTTAAAAGAGGCTTAAAAATAATCTCTTTTGAAGATCTTTAACATAATAATTATATTTATACCTGTAGCCTCTTAGCAATGTAAGCGAGCTTAACATATACCTCGACATGCCGTTACTCTTGTGATTTGTTTTCCGTGGTGTTATTTCGTTTATATTAATCCGGTAAAGAGATTCTATTAGCAGATGCTTTAGAAGCAAACCAAAATGTTTTCACTTGAATCAAAACACACGATTCAATTATCTCTATATTATATTGGCGAGATGTTCAAGTTGATGATTACTTTGTTTGAAATAAAAAATTCGGAACGTCCCATGACTGATTAAGGTCACGCGTAGCACGGACCAGCAAAATATTAAATGTCTCATATCTAGTTTGATTACATGGCATTGTTTTGCTGACCACACAGGGATCTTTCGGAAATTAATGTCCCCTGCATGGATGTTTGAGAGCACGGGACGGTTCGGCTCGGTTGCGTCCCTGATTCGTGCGCTCATCCGTTATTTGCCCAGGAGGGTTCGCCGTAAGGACCACCCTCTGTGACTTGATCTATGTTGCCCCATACCTGTGTTGACACGCTACGCGTGCCGGCGCCTGGCTAACTTGTTTGTGTTTGCTTGGCACACGAAGCTATTTGTAAGCACTTGTTTGTTCCGTGTCGCGTACGATGGTAGTCTTGCATACCGATGTATGTGTCAGACTTATAGGCGCATCTGTCAGGGTTGGATGGGGGGGATATGACAGACTAAGTTTTTAACCGAAGCAAATATTTGATACCAGATTATAAAAGCTTTTAATTGTTGCGTTAAGTATTGCATACGATTAAGCTTTAAGTTCGTTGGCTACACTATGTCTCTTGCTTCTTGCATACCGATGCATGTATCATGTAACTACAGTATATCGAAAATGATTAGGGGAGCAGGTAGCTGGTTTGCTGTAGTATGGCTGTTGCATACCGATGCATGTGTAGGAACTACAGCATCAGCTGCGCTCTAGTTTGCTCTTAGAGTTTTAGGTTTTATTAACTTAGAATGTTCATGCGAGGCTTGACTGGAAAACATGGTATAACTAATTACCGAATAGGCTATAGAAATACAAGATGGCTTACTTAGGAGTTCTGGAAACAAGACACACAAGATACAGGGCTAAAGTTTAATGTAAACGCCTCTCTGAAAACAGTTTTTTTTCGCTGATGTTCCTCAGAGACGGACCATTAGATGGTCCGTCTGGTCCGTAGTGGTGGGGGGTGGATATTTTCTAGTCTGCTTGAAATTTTTTTTCGGACGCCTCAGTGATGCACGAATATTTTTTTTGCGAGCGATTGGCTTGCAGGAATTTGTTTTTCGCTACAAACACTGAAATTTATCTATGGTGCGGAAAACAACTATGAATCTAGAGTTCATTATCTAGAGTTCATTCTATTTGTTCATACGATAAATCCAAATGGTGATTGCTTAGGACATGAAGTCAATCCTTATTCCGAGGTACCAGAAGCCCAGGTAAAAAAAAAACTGCCCGGAGATTTTGGAAAACCACGGTTTTACCAGGCTTTTTTACTCTTGCCTCTACGAGAAAGCATGGGCTGCAATCAGCCTGGAAACCCTTGGAATAATAGGCTTTCCTAGTAGTGCTAGCGACCAAACCAAGGAAAGGCTGGGTTGCGAAGAATCCCGGTCTCGCCCATGATTTATTCATGTAAAGTATTAAACCGGACTTTCTTGGAAACAACTGTCATATCAGACGTTATTTTAATCTTGAAGTAATATTTGCTCTTCTTAATATTCAGCTTGCTCTAGCTATTCTTGATAAAGACTTTTGCACAGCTATAGGATTATTGAGTTATTATGACAATCTTACATATAGAAAGTGTTATTGTTACATTTGGGATTTCCCATAAAATATTGTGATATTTAAAAATGTAATTATATTATCACATGCTATTTTATTTTAATATAGTTGCAGTTGGTACATATTGTTTATGATTAGAATTTTTGTAATAGTGAAAACATAATAGTTAATGACACATTAGGGATCCCCCATATTATATATTATATAATAGTTTAAAATTAAATTATTTACTATCTCATTATATATTATTTTATCATTTATAGTTGCAGTTGGTACATATTAATTTTGATCAGGATTTTGTGATTTTAAAAACATAATTATAGTTATTGATATATTTGAGATTATTTACTATCATTATATTTGATTATTTATAGTTGCAATTGATACATATTGATATGATTTTCAGTTGTTATACCAGAAAATAAAATGAGATTGTTTAGATATAGACGTCTGATTTACTGTGATATGATATGATACAAATAGAAGTTGTAGACTCCAATGTCCGATATGACACACAGGCATCTGCTGATTATGATATCTTTCATATGGACATGGATGCATTTCTTTCTGTTGAGGGTTTGAATGTCATACATTTCCCTGGGTGAGCATACCAGACCCCTCTAGACAGCCTTCTTTTTATGAGGATTGATAGTTTCGGTAGGGGTGTGGGGTATGTTTCACCAGAAATTTTATATATATATATATATATATATATATATATTTCCAGCTCATAAAGGGGCTGGAAATCCCGAATACGCTCCTGAAACCGTCAGCGAAACAACTCTCTTTTCAGAGAGGCGTTATACTGTATTTTTCGCGGAAAACAGCTTCCTTTCCCGCGTATTATTCCATATTTGTCACCTTTTTTACCCAAGTTCCTGCTTTTAACTTCCCTCTTCCTCCTATGAACATCGTAGCCATTTGCAGCAATTTGAGTTGTAAGATATTCACTTTATGCATGTATATATATGTGTATATAAAAAACATGAAAAATTCAATTGGTAATATAATTGCGTCTGTCGTTTATGCTTTTGCTGCTGATGATGATGATGATAATGATCATGATGACATTGACTATTCTGGCATTGATCGGTACCTAATTTTGATGCCATTGTTCAGTATGGTTAGGTAATCTTGCCGATGATTAGGAAGTTTGCGTTTCTGATGCTGACGACGATGACGTATTGATGACGGGGATGCTAATCAGTATGATGATGATGATAAAAATGATGTTATAATGATAGTAATATAATAATGAGGATGACGAGAATAATATGATGATTATGTTAAAAATCATTGTAACGATAGCGATTAAGCTGAAGACGATGTTTAAAGTGATATTCATAGCTATGCCGATAACAACTGTTTTCTGGGATTATAGATACGACTTCCTCTGTCTGCCAAAAATTTTTACATGAATGGTGAGTCTTGAAAAGCCATGATATCCCAACTATAGAAATGCACTGTGCACTTGTCTATAATAAGATCCATCACAGTAGATAATACCTATTTCTACAATACTTACCGGATAATACAGACGTTTCCTCTGGAAGTCAAATTATATCCCTTCCGCTGGAAGCTGTGGTCATGCCAAACAGGAAGACCAAGATAAGTTTACTCCAGCGGTTTCCGGTCACGATTTCGAAATTCGAAATTATAATGTTTATTTACAATGTACAAAGTACAAAATATTATTTTTTATTTTCTTTATTTTAAACGTTAACAATGTCATGATAACGAAGTAGAACTTAAGGTCGTGTTAGTTTCTATTCAAAAAGGCCACGCAAATGCTTTCCCGGGCATCGCAACTATTATTAGTGATACAGTAGTAACCGTTCTCTCGGTCTGTCGAACGTGGACCATCAAGCGAACGCATTGTGCAATAATGTTTGCTCTGACGCAAGCAGACCTTCAGAGCCCCCAGATTTGAGGTGGTCTGAACCCATCTCACTTCTTCCCAATAAGAATGCTTGTAGAGTCCAAGTGTCGAGCATGAAGATAAATTTATTGAAGCTACTTTAAGTGGTCCCTACCTTACAAGAAAAAAGAGAGGTTTATTATTGTGTCCTTTAGTTTCACGCCGAGAAGGCGCTCATCCGGGCCACCCCTAAGTCCTATTTCACAACCCTGCTGTCGCTACCTGTGCCACTAATTATTGTTTGTTCCATTGCTCAATATAAAGAACTACATCAGAACGCATTCAATCGCTGCTTGGTACTCGCCATCTGTTACCATGGCGATGGATCACGGTCTTAGCGACGATTTGCGTAAGAAGTCTAGTTACTAAAACAAGCCTTGATCTTCGGCATTATGATCTCTCGTTGAAGACGCCGTGATTTAAAAAAAAAAAACGCGATAAAAGAAAATCGAATTCAAGCTAAGGCTGGTTGGCTTCAGGGCGTCCTTGAGATCGTTGGTATTTATTTTTGTCTTTTGTATTCGCTAGGAGCTTCTCTTTGATTCCCACAGGTACCTGTCACGATAATCGTGAACTAAGAAAAAGATTCCAAGCTATCTTGACATACTGCTGAACACTATAAAAATCAAGTTTAACATGAACAGTGTTAAAATCGTAGTTTGGCGAGCTGGCGAATGTCTTTGGTTTGGCATATGGGGTGATATGGGACTAGAGCGCTTATACGCGGAACACATGTGTTTCACTTGTTTCTCTAAATAGAGATATGGGAGTCTCTGTGCTTGGCGCGTCATCAAAGGAACAAAGTCTATGTTCCTGAGAACCTATTGTTCCATGTTCAATAAAGCCACCAAAAACTGCCAAAACAAATCAGAAAAAGAAAGATGGCTCTTGCTTCTTAAAAATAAAAGTTTCATGTTCTCAACTCGAACTGATTTTCAGTTTTTAGTCGTGTTTTACGGAATAAACTGTTTTCAATTTTGAACAGCATTTAAAGCAGGTTGTTTTTTCACAGTCTTAAAATTTGTTTTCGTGAGATTATCGCTTAGGGTGACAGAATACAGATCAGCTTGCCATGGGAACTTTGCGAAAAGGGTAAAAAATGTTACATTGTTTAAGAAACTTTTTTGCACAGTATCAACAACACCCCTCTTTGTCCCAGCGTCTTTTTCTAACAAAAACTCTTTGGTAAATTTAGAATTTAAGGGCTAAAATTCTTGAAGTTTCAAAGGTCTTCTTCTTGTTACGTGATCCTTTCAGTGAAATCCTCCGCCCACAAGCCGGTGTCTGTGATTTGAAATCTTGCACCATATCAGGATGAAAGTTATCAACACCTCTTGATGGCTGGATGCCCTTTTTCCATGCCTGGCGCGCCTTTTTTGCGACATTTTTTTATATGTTTCCGACACTGAGATACATCCTGCGTACCCGTGAATTGAGTTATCAATTTGAACGGTTAAACACAAGCCGCAAAAATTTATACCAACAGTTTTAAAGAAAGCTTGTTGCTAGCCATGTCTTTCCTTTTAAAATGTTTTTATAAACCCGAAGAAAGACATGCATTTTTTTCCTTTGTTGGTGCACATGAGAATTGTACTGCTTCATTGCTTATGCCTAAACGCTTGGAAAATACCGAGTAAATACCGAGAACATATCCACCAGCAGAGGCTTGTATTGTTTTTATTGTTGTTATCAGGTCAAGTATACCCCCCCCCCCCCCCCCCTCTGTACTGTGATATACGCTTTCGTTACCTTCTCTGCACATCGCGATGCCTCGATATTATCATGGAGCTACCCATACTATTATGTACTTTTGCTTTCGTATATCACATTTACTTTCCTTGGAAAGTTAATTTGCATGTTAAGCCTGTGTAACTAGACTTTTAGTCGCTCAGTTCAAATCTACAGAGTGATCGAGGAATCAGCTAACGATAAAATTAATTGTGCTTATTTTTGTTTTGCTTTGTTTTTTTTTTGTCTCGGTATTTTTTAGAACTATTAGTTCTCGTATATTTTGAATAGAATATAAAAAAGATAAGATATTATTTGATGATTTACCAGAATGTAGAGGCCAAGAAATCACTCTATGGCAGTTGACAACTGGGGAAAACATCGAAAGAATCTACCTAACTGTTTCGCGCCATTTTCAAACAACCTCCTTTTTTTAAGCATCAGACGGCCTTGTCTGCAATCCTTCAGTACTTCATATCACCGTAAAATATAACAGCATGAGTGACGTTTAATTCGCTATTTTGGGTACTAGACTCAAGTTGCATAACTTAACGTGAGAGCTTAATAATGCCCAAAAGAAAAAAGCATTTGGCGATTTTCACTAAAATGCTCACGGCTTTATTCGCAAATTGAACGGCAAGTTCGCCAAAAAATAAACCCAGAACCACCGCCGTACAAAGGGCAATATACTATTGGTAGACCCCATGTTTTATTTACGACAAGGCTTTTGAAAAGCGGAGAGCGAACTGTGAAATTTGATCGGGAAATGATGACGTTTTGACTTCTGTCGAAAGGCTTTCACTTTCCCTTTCGATCTATTCCGTGAGACCATCAATGCAAATATTTATCAAAGTCCTGCTGTCGAAGCCAAAAAACATAGTAGCTTTCTTTTCCAATAAGTATTGCTATTATTATAACATGCTCCTTTTAGACTTCAAACGCCAGGAGTAAAGGCCCTGAAGGTCCACCCTTTTTTCAAACCTTTTGCATACGAGTATGATAAATGTGCATTAAGAACGTTCTGGCACGAAACCCATCCACTCAACCGACAAATTATATACGAAGTGTCTTTTTCGACCCTGAATCTTGAATACCATCTTATCATCTTCGTACTTAGTTCAATATCGACGGTTGTTTAATTGTGATAAAAACAGAAATAGCCCCGAGTATTTTACATCGACGCCATTATTTTTAATCATGAAAATTTCCAGACTTTGATTTCGGTTATTGAGCCTTCTAAGTTTCCTTTGTTTTTATCTGCCCATCATTAAGATGAGAGCTGTATCTTGAATTACAGCTAAATGATGCTTTGTGTCGAGCTGGATTGGCTTTTTGTTCATTTGAATTCAATCAAGAATAAGCGTCCTTTTCCGACTAACAAATAAACTGAAATAAGGCGCAGCGGGCGAAGCGCAAACAGAAATAAACTGTTCTCAACCACACTTCATTGTTCTGAACATTTTTATTTATGTGATATATCTTATATCTTTATTACAAATTTTCGATACTTATAAAGCACCTTTTGCTTAGTACATTGGACGTTTTGATGAACGTCATAAGGTATTATTTATTTACAACTGCGATTTCGGAGTGAAAAGGTTTTTATAGATTTGTACGTAATTATAAACATAGTCTGGATATCTTGTAATGAACTAATTGTGTTTTACCCTTAGGTTGAGTTATATACACTGTATTAACTCTCTTCCTTTTACCACAACTTATGAACTGTGCGCAACAAGTGGTTGAACCTGACAGGTCTGCCTCAACATACTAACATACGCGATGTCGCATAAATGGAAAAGTCTCGTTATTTTGACATTCGAAAGTGAAATGTCTTTTGAGAAGTATTTTCTTCGATTTGTTGGGCTCTAATAGTCATTGCGAGCTCATAAGGTTGCGGAAATGGATCACCCATACTATACTGGATTTAGTTCTATGCTTTGTACTTAGATTTTAGCCACTGACATGAAGAGTTTTTTTTTTGGAGACAAAACAAACGGAATCATAGGCGTCTAGGCACTTGTTAGGGTTTTTTTTTTCGAAAATAAAAATAAAATAGAATCATTAATGTACATATCTATTAAACTATGATACAAAATGGTTTATAGTCGAATTATTAAAAAGAAGATTCGAATTTAGAGTTTAGAAGAAATTAATATAAACATAAACTTATTAAACTAACAATCCGTAGCAGCACCTGGTCAATGAACACTCGTCAACATTTTCAACAAAGGAGTTATTGATTAAAACACTTTATCACACAGAAAAATCGCATTTGGAATTCTCATTCATGAATTTTGGCGGTGTACTTAGCTTTGGGTGACGAGTAGAGCATTTCCAAAGTGCTATTGACTGAAGGGTGAAAATTGCGCGAAGTTTGCGCATAAGTCGGAATGCTAGTAGCTGTCACACCTACGTTTTTGAAAGCTGGAAAACGAAGGCAATCCTGTACATGGTGTCTGTACAAATTAAGTCCTAAATGGACGAGATTATGATCTTAGCATCTGAAGCTAAACCAACTGGAATTCCTTTTTACATAATTTTTAGGCATAATTCGGCGTCATTAAAATAAAGAGTGAATAAAGGGAATCGCCCGAGTACGCCGTCGTCTGGCCATTTTGATTGGATTCGAAATTAATTTCGCTTTTACAAAAAAATAACTAAAATGGCATAATTTGAAAGACCCATAGGGGGTCAAGTTTCACGTTTTCTTGAAGAAACTATTTTACAACGAAATAACTAATAACTTTTGACAAAAATAAAGCTATGAAATTTGGAACAAAAACGTTTGTAATGATAGTGTTGTTTTGGGCCACATAGTGGTTGCATTTGATAGTAAACAAGTCAACGAGTTTATAAGACTCCATAGCAGTCGTTCCTGAGATCGTGAAGACGCTTGAGTAGGATAAGTTTGCGCTGTCTTTCTAGCTCCTTATCTGCGCACAATCTCTCTTCCTCGCCTATCAACTGATGCACAAATTCTCGGGCTTTCTTCAAGATGGCGACCTTCGGTGCGCGCTCATTGTCTTCGAGTTCAGGAATACTGTCTCTTAGAAGTTGAAACCGACACTTCAGATCTTCCCGCCGTTGTCTTTCTAGTACGTTGTGCGTTGCTCGGCTGATTTCACTGTCTTCGGAGTCTTCGTTTTCAGTTTCCGTCGGTCGCTGGGGGGAGTTTCGGCTCGCTCTTCTCGGTTTTCGTGTTCTTTTTGAATTTACATTTTCGTATCTTTGTGGAGCAAAGTCTTCTGCGGGTCGTACAGGGTGTTGGATTTGCTGGTGCTGTGAGGGAGACTCGACTATAAAAAAAAAGAAAAAAAACATTTATAAGTACAAATTATTACATCAAAACTCCTTAGAGTATATTTCTAAACACTTTTTGAATTAGTTTTTTGTTAAGAACACGGAACAATTACTAAGCAAAAGTTTGCCTGCACGAATCGTAAATAGTGTTGTTTTCAAGGGTTCTTTAGGCATTTTGTTTTCTAATAGCCACATTTATAAAAATCTGTCGGTAGTGTCTGGCTGTCTTTGAGTAAGTAGAGTTTTATTCGTCTGTCACTGATCATTGTCCCTTGTGTTTCTGTTTTCAAATCAATACCGATACCGCCCGTAATTAGTGCAAACCGTCACAAACTTAAGCTCTATTCCAAGTGTTTTGTAGAATTTCCAACTTTTCTTACTCGGATTGCCTTCTCCTTGTGATTTTACTTCTAATTCCACAAAAATCGAAAACATTTGGTCAGTTATTTACTACATAGAGTAGAGGAATACCTCTTTGTAAAATAAAAGATTAAAATACATAAATGGAAAACCGATGGATTAAACTTGTGACTTTTTAAGTGTGAAGTGTTAAAATGTGTTTTTCAAAGGCGTAAAACTTTGAACGAGTGAGTCCACCCTCGAATATATGTAATCAGCAACTTGTTGCATGTGATGTGCTACGTTCCATTAGAGAGTTGCTATGCTCGCAAATTCTAATCCACCAAAGTGATCCCTTGTTTTTTGCCAAAATAACAAGTTTTCTCTCGAATTGAGTGAATGTTTGTATAATCTCTTTAGGGTTCCAGATCTGTTTAAACTAACGTAGCCCGCTTCACTGGAGCATGTTGCACCATCGCTATCAGACACATCACAAAGTGGAAGAATCCAGCAGACAGACAGCTGAGAGTTCGCAAGGCGTAGTATCCGCGAGCTCAGACTATAACTCAAAAATAAAAACTAAATGAAAGGGCAGTTACCGGTATAAGGCATCCAGCGATGAGGAGCTTGTTGCTGGCAAACTGTGTTCTCCTGCGCTGCGAGAGACTGTGTGTACTGTGCAAAGTCGCGGAGTTGTTTTTCGGGAAGTGTGGGCAGTATTTCTCGTACTGGCTCCGTTTGGGCGCACAAATTCCCAGCCATCCGATGTGGGTCGTAGTCCCCTTCACTCCAAACACAATCGTTCACAAATGTACTAGAAGTGAGTCTTTCCATCTCGGCATCCGATAACACAAGCGGCAGATCCGAGGAAAGGTCTTCTGGGAAGTCATCGGGAACTACTTGTAACGTGTTCTGGTGTTGGCCGGGAAAAACGTTCCTTTTGCACGAATTGCTATAGTTCTCCGGCGAGTACGGTGGGGTTGGGAGGGCGAATTTCTTCCAGAAATCGACTTCATTTTGCATGTTGGGGTTGCAGAGATCGTCGCTGAGTGCCTCTACTACTAAATCCTGTGGTCCACCGTCTTGAATCATCATCCCTCGGTGAGGCGTCTGGTCGAAAAACATGTTACAACACAATCTGAAAGATTCGAATGCAAAAGTATGAGTAAGAATCGTTGCGACGCGTTTCGACCTGCAGCAAATGTACAATGCGATCGCCAAGTGCAGTCGCCAAACTCCCAATAGTAACCTTTAGTGTGAGCAGTCGATCGATGATTAAGAAGTGGGACGGAATTAGTACGAATCGTGTCGAGGTGTACCAGCGTGAGTAGATACTCGCGGCGGTTCTGAGAGATAGGCGCTCCGCGCTTCCTTTCTTGGGTGAATGGACTACTAGTCATAGTCAATGAATGGTCATACTAAGACAATGCCTAATTTGCATACTCCACAAAAAAAACCTTGAATACTATTGGACATCTTCGTAGGACGCAAATCAAAGAAAACTCAATTTCTGTTCACTAGAAATGGATATGTTGACGTTTTGTACTAGTTTGGGTTACGGTTTATTATCGTTTTGCACAAACAAGACTAAGTTTACAGGTTTGCTGAGTCAGAAAATCACATCGACCGAGAGGTTTCTCCATTCACTTGTTTAGTATTCATATGCATGGGAAAGCTAATACAAGGGAGAACCCGCTAAATGGCTCCACTACCCGCTCACGGTATCGTTTTACTAGCAATAATATTTCACATAGAACTATTGGATACCAGTCCCTTTGAGATAGTTGTTAAAAAACTTCTATTATTTTGTTTCCAGAAAAAGCAAAAAAAGAAGATCAAACAGTTTAATTGCGTTTTTGTTTCCAACCAGTGGAATTTGCCCCAAATGGCGCGCCTCTCAAAGTGTAATGGAATCTAAGATAGATTCCAGAAAGGGCTTTTGAGCTCAGCTGTGTTTGTAATAAAGATGAGAACACTGAGTGTTTTACGGGTCATTGAAAGCTGTGCAAAACAGCTGTTTCCTACTCTCAGATAAATAGAATAGCTTTGCTTAATGTGCTAGAATACGGCCACCAATAGTTCCTTGGTAACTGGCCGCCAAAAATTCCAAAAGCGGAAATCAAAATCTACTTAAGACCCGTTTTCACTTTCATGATACTTGGTGGTCTTCTATCGACGGATATAGAAATGCAATTAAAAGATGTTTAAGAGTTTTGTTGTGGTAATGAAATTAATGTACGTTCTGTATGTTTGCTTAGGAAATGCTTATATTCTTTTTCAACCTTAAGCGTCACATTGAAATAGAAGGCCGTTACGTGCACAAAAGATGAAAAAACCTAAAAAAAATTCAATAGTCTTTTTATGTTTGAATGAGTGGAGTTTTACCGCGGTGCTATCTGGTGTGGATATAATTAAAAGTACTTACAATGAAGCACTGGTAAGCATTTTGGTTGGAAACGAACGACTTGAAGTTAGAGCAGACGGTAGCGGTGGCCAAGTCAAGTGCAGAGCTGTTATACCGCTAGAGCTGGCGGTTAATGGGCTAACGACTATTGTCACTTGTCGCGTCGTGCGCAAACTGGCCTGTGTGAGTCGTTTGAGCGAATGCGCCAGGCTGAGCCTGTGATAATCAAAAATGCAAACGAGTTCTGTTCATGAATACGCAATTAGTATAATCAAACAGGGCATGACAGCAACCTCCCGAGGTGCCCCCACCCATCTTGCATGAAACCGAAATAACATTGATCCAAGGCACGAAATACATAATCTATCACCGAGGGGACATTTCACTTGCATCTCTGCATCAAACTTGAAGTTAACGCAAAAAGGCTAGTTGTACCGATCCGTGCTGCCTGCATATTTGATCATACAAAGGTCATTACCACATTGTATTGTTCATTTGCTGTTCTGTGTTACGTCCAGGTTTTTTTTTATCCCGCTTTGGGCATTAGATTTAGATTGCGGAGGGATGGAGAGGTGTGTGTTAGGATTGAGGGGTTGTTGGGTGTTTGCGAGTCTGTTTGCTAGATGGAAGAGTGCGATTCTTTATGTGATGATATTCGTGCAACGGAATGCGACGCGTGTCACTCTAATTACCCCAATGATTTTATGATTCGCAGACAGCTGGCACGCGCCACCTTGAGGCTCATCTCGAGTGCTAAACAAGCGAGCAACGCACCAAATATCCGCTCTGCATAACTCCAAACACTTTCACTCTAAATAAACTCAAACAACTGCATTCCAGAACTGTGCGTTTTTAGCACCAAACGACTTCCAGCTAAGCCCGAACAATATCATAGAAGCGGTGGTACACAATGCAGACGTTAGGAAGCTTGCCGCTAACCTGCTAACGTAGGTAGTCTTGCGCGAAAAAGTTAAACAGCCTTTCCATCTCTAGCGTTTAATTGCTAGTTTACAAGCCTGTAATGAGCGAAAATGGATTAAAATTTAAGAGTTAGCTGCATTTTTGGAGACAATAAGCAAGTACTTTTAGCGCCTAACGAAATAATTGTGAATGCTCTAATGCCCCTGGATAATGGGAGGTCATTGTTTTCGACTCTTAGTTTGGACTCTGGCACGCGCTAGGAACTCGTATGATTCAATGATCCAGGGCCGTAAATAAGCCCCCCTTTATGATGTAGATTAAGGTTCGAGTCCCTTATTGACCCCAATGTCAATGTTTACTCCCGCAGTCTTGGTAAAGCCATTGGCTATTGATGATTGACGGATTGCAGTGGAAGCCACTTCGGTGGCAGCTGGCGCCAGATCACAAATAAATCAAAATTGCGAAAGCGAGCACAAAAGAACCCCCCGAGTCCGCACTATTGTAAACTACAAAACGAAATTTAGTTAGCTGTTAAAATATTGGCGATAATAAATATCTCATTATTGTTGTTTGCTAAATGGGTGATATTTCGCACCGATGATTTGATTGATAAATCAGTTTTCACTCGAACTTCATACCGGGGTTTCCTATTTATAGGCGAATAAATCCTTGTTAATAAAAATAAAAAATACACTTCTATAATGCATTTATCATTTTTGATTAATTTAATTTTTTTCTGATAACCGCCAAAGATAGCTTTGCTATATATTTTTTTAGGTCTATCACTGATATTAAAAGTTTACAAACGCCTGTTTTGTTTGCAGAGAAAGTGAAATTTATCATCTGTCTTAAACCGGGACTTAAACTCCGGAAGTCCATCTAGATAGCTAAAGGTATTTCGCTTTCGCTGTGATGGACACGGACAATGTCCGTCTTATCTGCTATATTACTTAACGTTAAGTTAATTATTTTGGTATCAGTTTAGCTTAAAACTATAACAATCAGACATGGTTAACCCTAACATTTTCAATTTACCCCCTTTTGTCGAAAATTTAAAAAATGTATTTTTGAATTAATTTTTGACGTTTGTATGTTTATGTAGCTGTTTGCCGAGCCTGCGGTTACTTCTGATATCAATGAGTGCATATGAAATGTTTGCTATAAAAGTATCCAAAAGTGAAAGAAAAGCCATTAAGGAGCGCAGATTTGCAAGCTAAATTGTTCAACCAGTTTTGTGTGTTCACACAGTAAATTAACTTGGGGAAGGGTTTCAATGTTGTTTGCAATGTACCAGTTCCTCGGCTCCTCTGACGCAATCCCGGGTGTTTAGAGTTTTGTAAAACGCCGAGTTAAACTAACAAGCGAGAGTAATTTGGAATGTATTACATCTAATTTGTATAATGAGCGGTGAATGTTGCTGAAGACAGCTGTAGTGAACAATAGCACTATTTTTACTCCATTGATTCGCCACCTGCCTTGTCAAGGGAGTTAAAGCTATTTACATAATAAAGCGCGCGAAGGCCAGTAGAGGCACAACTTCTAGGGACGCATAACAATAGAAGGAGCTCGACCGGAAACGGAGCGATCCGACAGCGCGTGGAGTGTCGTTGAATGGCGCGTGTAACAAGCTATCGTCAAACGCTCGGCTCATTCCTTTGCACACTTCGCTAGCCTTGAGCCCTTTCCTGACTGCCAGCTATGCATTTAGATAATAAAGCTTATCGCCAGTGCGATTTATTCGAGAATTAAGCGCCAACAATTAGGTTTCTATAACCCAAAGAAGTGTCAAGCAATACTTAAGTAAAGGTACTTACGGTGGAAAACACAAAATGTAAAATACACTGCGCGCAAACGAAACGCTATTTTAAATTGCGCTGTTTACGAGATACAAATTAAGTGCGCGAAAGTTCGAAGGCGAGAGTTTATGTTTGTCTTATTTTTTTTTTTAACAAAATTAGTTGAGGTAAAATCAGAATCTGTGGTCGATAAAAGTCGAGGGGTGAAAAAATAGGTGGTTGATCTCGTCAGCTCCGTTTTTTTGTGGTATTAAAACCAACCCTTTCAAAATCGCTTCCCGCGCCTTTGTCTTTTCGATTTCATTGTAGTCCAAGACGATAGCGCTCTTATCGTTAACTTTTAAATAATCATCTTTGTAAAAAAAAAGTATATGTAGTCGGTTTGTAAAAGTGCATGATGTGTATATTTAAGTTATATAAACGTCTGTGTTTTTAATTTTGTTTGAATAATCAAATAGTTCCGAGTCATTAGAAAGCCCAATGAGATCAAAATGGCGCCATAACATGATTGTATAGTAATGAAGTATTTGAGACCGTCACCCGCAACGAACTTGTGCTTTTTTCTGTGCAATTTCGCAAGAAAAAAAAAACTCACGCCTCTCGTGTCACAAAGCCGACCCAAAGATGTGAAATCAGCGCTAATTTGCTCCCGCAAACCAAGTGACGTCGTTTGTCACATTTTACAGAGAATCGCACGATTGAGTGTGACTAGGTAATTGATTTAATGTATGCAGTTTAACCGGGAGTATTTTAGTAAACATGTAAATGCGTCTTGTTCCATTGACAACCACAAGCCGCGGGTACTTCGTTGTTCCACGAACAAAGAACTCTAAAAACTATCGAGTGTAAAAGCGAAACGACCCACTGCCCTACCATTGCAAACAACACACTCAACCATTGATAAACTGATATTTTTATTGTGGAAATTGATAATTTATGTAGTGAAACTGTGCTTTAAAAGTTCGAGCAAATCTCTACTCCTATTTCACTTGCGCGCCTTTCAAGGCGTATGATAAACCTATTCATTTTCTTCGCTCTCTCATTCATTCTTAAATTTCCTGCCGCCTCAACCCTTCATTGCTCTTGATTTATAATATTCAAAATGCATAGCATTTACGTCTTGCATTTTCTCAATTATCCTGTAGGCTTGCTTTAACTTTTCTATGGCAGTGCTGAATTGGATTTAAAGCCGGCAAAAATCCCACGCACCGAATGACTCGTGCGTACTCTACAAATAGCGCCTCTCCTACGCATAAGCATTTCTACAAAACTGTGAATTAATATATAATATATCGATTAAATACTTTGCTCCTATTTATACAATACCGTCACTTTGCCAGTGATCGGTGCTATTAATTTTGCTTATTTAGCGAGAGCAACTTTTTCAGCAAAAGAGCATTTATCTTTTTCTGTTTCTCGAACTCTGCTACGAGTTTTAACTCGTCCTCCTTTAATTGTACAATGTGTTCCCAGGATTTGCGCAAGATTGACACCTTCGGAGCCCTCTCGTTGTCCTTTAACTCCGGTACAGCATCCCGAAGTTTTTGAAACTTTAGTTTCAAATCGTTGCGGCGCTTTCGTTCGAGTACATTGTGCGTAGCTCTCGTGTATTCGCTATCATTCTCAGATTCGTCGCTATCTCCCGATCCCGAATTACTTGTCTTAGATGACTTTCTTCCCTGTTTGTAAAACGATAGTTCATGCGAGTAAGATTTTTTAGATTTGCGCGATTTGATTTTTCCCGTAAGTTCTGTTTTTTCATCATCGAAGTCCTCGAATGTCGAGGCATCGGACGGGGAAGGACTTGGAAGGATTTCGTCAGGAGTCTCTGGCATTTCCACATCGTCAGCAGTCGGTTTTTCTACCTCCCCCTCCTTTTTGGCCGAATGCTCAATGGTAACGACATCTACTTCCTCTTCTGATAAAGGAACACGAAAAATCAGAATTAGCGTTTCATGATCAAAAGTCCTTTAAACTCTTCCTGATAATAAAATAAACTACAAGAGATTTGAATACATTACTTAAGCTAATTGGAGTACAGAGTGACTAGGTCACTGTTGGAAGTGTGTTTGGCTGGCTATAAATCTAGGATAAGTCTAAACGCTCGCGAGTGGCCTATACTACTACAAGTTAAAATTACTATCATCAAATAAATGGCCACAGATCAGAGAGCGTAGTTGGTAAAACCAACAAACAATTATTTATTTAGAGACTGTTGAATAGACTCACCGGAGTCACTGCCTTCATGCAGATCCTTGGGGCCATCAGTCGAGTCAGCATTTATGGGAAATGGGAAAATCTCGGCGGGATCAACGCTCAGAACGCGCGCGGTCGACTCGGCGATCGGCGGAGTTTGACAGAGTAAGCGGATCTTTTCCAATTGACTCGTGTTCACTTTCTGCTTGGCTGCTGTCGTGTGCTTCTTGTCTGCGTTTTCAAAAGCAGCTCCGTTCCACATACAGTCCTTAATTAAGATATCCTTGAAGTCGTTCTCCTGGAAGTAAAGAGATTTCTCCTCCGCTGCGAAGTTGAAGTCATCCTCGAGCTCGTCGCAGACTGGTTGGATGCGCTCTGGGTCGCCGATCTCAGACGCGATAGACGAACAACCCGGCGAGATCGGCGGAGTTGGAGGAAATGAATAATCAGACATAATATCCTCTTCTATGCTCGTCATTGATTTTTTCTTCATGTTGAAGCCATCTTCGGGAAAATCCTTAAAAAGTGATGGTGGCAGAGAGTCGAAGTCCGAGCCGAACGTGTCCATGAGTAGGTGCTCCGCTACCAGAGTCATAACTGCGGGGAGGAAGATAGCTGGTTATTACGAGTGTATCATACTACACGTTCATTCATGTAGTAAAATTATAGAAAGTCACGCGCCCCGTCAACATTCACTTGCCTACCTTCAAAGTTGTCTGGTAAAATTGTGTCAGTTGTCGAAATGCGATTAGAATCTGTGTCCTTTTGGGTTGGTGGAATCACTAACCGCGGGCAATTTCGAAACGCACCCGAGCTAGCGTACGCCAAACTGATAAATGTTTCACACTTACGCGGACTCAAATCCATTCATTCAAAGCCGGAGAACAATGCTCCTCCTACGCAACGACGGTGTGCTGCATAAGTAGGACAAGCTCGAGTACACAATACATAATCGGCCGTGTTGTCTCGTCGCGTTCAATTGGTGCCTATCTTTCTTGTGAATGGCTGACGAGATTACAAATCCGAAGATCCTTGTATGATAGGTCTACCTTGAGATTAGAAAACAATCCTTACACTGCAACCTTCTCCAGAAAATTATTACTTTTTTTTAGGCTTCCTAATGCATATTCATGAGTTCAAGGGTTTACCCCTGAGCTGTCAGTTTCTCGAAAACTAACAGCCACTAATCGTAGAGGATCGGACAGCTGAGTTAACTCGCATTGCACGCCGGGAAGACGCCGGGCCACACGTTTTCCAGACGAGAACACAAAACCTGATCGCGCGGAACAATGGCTAGTTAATCAAGCGTCGACCATTGATCGACTTTGCATTATCAATTGCCACCTGTAGTGTGGCCATCTGCCTCCCTTGACATCAAATCCCCCAGATTTACACTCACTCAGCCTTTCCACGTAAGAAGTTTGTTCGGGTTCACTCGAAATGTTGCACGGCCGCCCGAGAGTCTGAGTCAGCATATTTTAAGCACAGTTGAATATTCTATTTCCTATTACTTCAGTGATTGTTATTGAAGTAAAAATATTCAGAATTTACTTATTTCGTCACTTCTTATTATGTGTTTCATTTTATAATGTGTTTTGCGATAAGAGGTGTTGCCTATTAAAAATTTCCAATTAAAACTTGGATGCATTTGATAGCTTTTGAACGTTGTTATCACTCGAAAATAAGCAACATGTTATGTCATTGACTTCAGTCAATGAACTAAATTATTTTGAAATTGTCTTGAATAAATAAATTATTAAGCTCCTGAGTATACTGTGCATCATTTGATTATGGTTTGAGATGGTTATTTTAAAGTATTAATTGTAAGTTTTAATATAAAAGTCTTGGAACTCAAAATGGAAAGCCATCCAGAGCTGCAGATTTGGGACCTCGGCGTAAACAAGATTCAATGGCGTTGCGTTTTATTTTTGTTGTTTTACTTGTGTATCACATATAGCCTGTTGTCACGAAACACTTTTTCTGTGGCCTAATAGGAAAAAAATCCTAAGTATTTAGCTTTATTAAAAGAGCTTGTCTGGAAATATGTTTTATGTAATTCAGAATAGGGTTGTAGGGGTAGCATCGCCTCAGAAAGTTGCTCCAAGAGCACGCTAAGAGGCGTCCGTGCATGCCTGTAAGGCGCACTGGATGCGCAAGGTCAGGATACACGACTCAGTTGTAACTGTGTGTGTCATATAACAACAGTCAGCTTTAACTGGGTGTGCACCTGTGACCTGCAATTCCTGCTGGGCTCTCTTCGCTCCATCAGACGCATTGTAAAACGCCGAAGGGGTGGACATCTGAAGTGGAAACGTTTACGATGCCGATGCTCTTTTAAGCGCTTCGATACACTTGATAAAATACTGCAACCCAATCTTGTTTAAAAGACATTTGTTTAGCCAATACCACAGGTTTTAGCAGATTAACGGTTTGACTTACGGTTAAGTAATCATTTTAGCGGGGATTATGTGATGAAGCTGAAAATGGACAACTATCAAACCAAATCCTAGAGAATCAAATCCAGTTGTCCTGTACCTTAACCATCCCATATACATTGGAATTTATTATACATTTTTTTCGGAGCTTTCTGTTGCAAAAATATGCAACTGCCGAAAATGACATTGTTTCGGAACTACCAGGTGGGAGATAATTGAGCGTTCTCAAGTGCATTATGATTTATTGGCCCATAGAAACATGTGGTCTATACAGGACTGTCCTTAAGGGACGAATTGTTGAATCCACAAACGAAACGCCCTAAGCAACGGAAACAAAAGCTCCAGCGCTTTATTTTGATTGCCACTTCACATACCATCGCAGTGTGTTTTGAAAGCTAAGAAAAGCTGATTCCTAGCTCTCAATTTATATCGAGTTAGAACTGTATAACCGTCCTCCGAATTCACAGACACCTAAGGCGGGCTTCCCCTCCAGCATATTCTTGAAATCTGATATCAGTGTCGCATTTGTGAGACCATTGCACTGAAAAAGCAATAGAGCAGGTCAATCATTTGTCAAACAAATCCAAATGAGTCAGGAATATAGTTATTACTTTTGTTGTGCAATTTTAATGAATTTTAAAGTATTTGAGGTCTTCACTAACGAGCATTCAACGCTAACAAGGCGTTCGCACAGTGCCAAATTGTTGCACTAACGTCTAGAGTACTTTTTAACCGTCTCTGTTTCTCGTTTAGCAGGTGTTTAATTGCTGACTAGCTGTTCGTTCCCAACTTCGGTCCAAATAACTATAGTTCTGACTTGAGTTTGACTTATAAAAAATATTTTTTTAGGACTTAAATTTAAATATTTTGCATGTGAGGCATTAAAACTAAAATAGCTAAACCTGAGAAAAATAAAAATTGGCGATATCTATGCCAAAAAACATAACAAGACCGTATGATTTAAGTGTATCCTTTTTTGTTTTTATTTGTTTCGCGATGGTAATATTAACTTCTAAACACTATGGTACTCAAACAAATCTGTCAGATTTACTCCAAGAGCTTCCTTTTAGAAAATCATAGTAACTGAATTGACTGCATACATAGTAACCGTTGTTGTTTGCCAATTAAGAAGAATAAAATTAAATACAATGTGACATTGAGTAAGATTATTGCAATTATTGTCAGCAATTTTTTTGATTGAGGTATAAAATACTCACCTCTTGGTTTCCCTGGTTACGAGTTTTGAGATTATTGTGCAATACTGTGTCTCGTCTTTTTCCGCCTCCCCACCCACTTGGTCATAAAAAGCAATCAAAACTAGAACTTTGTCCTAAAAGTAGCGTATGTGTGATATCCTATCTGTTTTATCAATTGTTTACAGCAAGTATTCTTACCTACATTGCTCAATAAGTTATCTCTTACCCGTTAAGGCCCTCGCTAAAGTAATCTTTGAAGCCCTATTTATCGGGGGAAACTTTAAGACAAAATTTCTTATCTGTTCTAATATTTTTTTTTGCTATCGTTAACAAATTTTGACCCCCATATAAGACAACATTTCATCTTTCTTGAATTTGGCCAAGGAAATCCAGAACATTTTGCCGGTACTTATTGTGAAATATTTAATGAAAATCGCTTTATATGCGTTTACCTCCCACATATGAAAACAAAATGCAAAAACAAAAAAACAAAATAGAACCTGAAAATCTTATGGTCACATTGGTAATGAAAATTTTTGTGCAAAACACAGCAAAAGGGCCCTAATTACCGGTCAAGTAATGGACCGGCATATAAGAAAGATATCCGTTATCGTCCGTTACCACGGTTGCAACCATAATGGCAAAGCACGCAATTTCTAGCTTAACCCGCAAGATAGCGCAAATCAGAGAGCTCCTACCGAAATGTTTGCTTAGGAATGTAAAATCCTGATAAACCTTTTTATATTTTGACATCAATTAAACTTATCGGCATGGAGCTGAAGAGTGCACTTTTTGAGTTCTGGATAAAATTTATATTTCAATGTAGGTTCGAGATTTAATTGCGCAAGACCATTATTTAAAACGATTTATTTCCTAAGACTTCTTCTAGATTATAATGTATACACTCTTAAGCCATATGAAATTCTCGGATTGATACAAGACGGTGTCTAACTTCCTTCTATAAAGGTTATTCCTCGATCAATATGGAGAGAGAAGTTTTATTTTTATTTACCGGATTTTTAAATATAGTCCCGTTTTTGTTTTATTGTCAACAACAGGAACAATAGTTACTATACTACCGACCATTTGTAAATATTGTTCGCTTTTACTGGAAAATCCGTGCTCTAGAGAATTATTTTTCCCCGGCCGCCAGTAACAATTCTACCGCCACGATAACCCGTACGGTGTTACTGGAATAAACTGACATCATTTGCGAAGCTTGTTAAAGTTGAAAGTTTCCCAAACAAAGAATCGAGATTCTCTCCTTTTGTGTGTGTCAAAGAAATGACCAAAAGAAACAAAATGCTTTATCGGATTTTCCTTGCTAACTTCCTTTTATCCCGTTGTCGATTGTTAAAGTAAACCGTGGCCCATCAAAAACTCATGGCATAGCCCCTTTAAGGGAAAACGAAAATAACTAAGTTGCCTTCTTTATAGCTATTACTTCATCAGATAAATCATCCTTGTGCACAAAACAGGAAAATAATTTGTTTTTATATTCACACTCCAACCAGGATCAGCATCGTGAAGGCTGTTTCTTTCCTCTTTTCCCATTTATTTTTCATTTTAATATTTATTTTTACATTTGTTTTTATTTGCATTTAAATGAATGTATTCCCTTTTAGATGCATTTTTGCTCCTCTTTTTTTTCAACAGCGTTTTTAGCCTTTACAATTATTTCCATTAAAACAAAATATGGAAATACTCATTATTATCGTGTGCATTTAGCCCTCTCCGCCAAATTTCAAAATCAATTTAATTACCCATTATAATATTGTCACTGAGTTAAACAGCCTAAAGCTACAAACAGTTTTAATAATACATTTACATAATCTCCCAATTAACTCTTTCTTATTTTGTTTTAGATACATTCCTATCGGATCTTGATTAAAATTCCACTTCAATAACAACATCTGACAAGCAAATTAGAAATACCCCTACCCGGAAATGGGTGGAAATATTCAAGTGCAATTCTGGTCAACTATACAGAAAGTAACGAAGAACTCTCAACCCTCCTGGAGGTGTACACTGTATACTATAGGCCACATATCAAAGTTTGTATATACTGGCTCTTAGAAGCTATACGCTCATCTCGCTTCTGATTACTTTGTCTGTTTCGGACACACACAATAAGAGCCATTTTGACCCAAGGTCTTTGTTCTCGTATTTCTATATGCCCAGGTGGCATGGTGTAAACACAAGACTAAACAACTCATAGTCAGCATAAAGCCAATTCAATATAAACTATTAGTACGCTGGTGTTTTTTGTTCGAATGTTTAATGGACACGGCAAAAGAAATTACTAGCGCTTGAGGCAATATATATTTTTTTATTTCAGGTGCGCGTTCGCAGAATATTTCCCTGTATTGTTTTATTATTCTATAGTAAGACCGAAGGTTAATAATTGTGCCGAAAGTTGTATGTATGTATGTATAAAGCTTTTCACGGATTTATCAATACGCTGTTCACGCTGTAATCAAGGAATCAAGGCTTTAACAGTTTGCCATATGAAACGTTTGATACTTTCTGTCAAAAAGGTGTGTTACCTTTCTATCAAGGGTATTAGAAAGACGGTTCTTGCAAGACAATGGCAATTGTTTGATTGCATTTTGCTCAAATGACTTTTTGGTTGAAAGGTTCGCGAGATTTATTTGATCAGCATTTTAGATTCACTCTATGGATGGTGGCAAGCTTGTACTATATACCTGTCATTTGTTGTAGGTCTTTCATAATGATCTCCGGACTTCTTATTGTCATTTAGAAAATTCCCAAAAACCGCTTCCTTTCCTAGCTAAAAAATAAAAAGTAAAATGTGTTACATGTTTTTAATTTGATTTCTTTAGAGAATAAATGAGTGAATATGTGCCTCTCGCAAGATGGAAAATGTCAAAAGTTACTTTTAACGGGTTTGATATCATTTTTTTTAACGGGTTTTATATATTTTTTTTGTTTTTGATCTTTAGGCTATGGCCCAAGATCAGAAGGATGGCGACATTAAACCCAAATATTAAAATAAAAAAAAATATATATATATCAAAAAAGATAAAATGATGGTTGAAGGCTTTCATAGAAAGTGCTCAATACTCGAAAGTAGAGCGGTGTATAGTGTTGGTTTGAGAAAAATACAAACTACATAGGTTTCCCTACAGGCCTGTTTCGTGGTTCCCCTGATGAGTGGGCAACCACGAAACAGGCCTGTAGGGAAACCTATGTAGTTTGTATTTTTCTCAAACCAACACTATATATCAAAAAATATATTTTGCTCAAAATAATATCGATCAAAAAGTCATTTTGGGACATAAGAAAATTACATTTTTGTACATGAATTTTCTTATTATTATTTTTTTATAGGAACATTTCCTGACTGAAGCGTAATGTCGGCGTTAATGGCAAAACCGCAATATATATAACCGGCTCAGCCTTAAGATTTCAGGGTTGAATCTTCGGCTCTTGGAAAATACCAAATACCTTGCCATGGGGCGCAGCCCGATATTATGGCTCATGCAACCTACACCCTTGAAAAAGATACCGCGTCTGATCTGCTTGTGATTATAGTTACCGTCTGATATAGTTTTTATATGGGTAAAGCCGGCAACACGCCCATTTTTTATGGTGAAAGAGTTTTAATATCCTTCCTCGCGTAAGGAGATACGTATCTTTTTTCCCATTGTCTTCATGCAGTTAATCATTACCGTCTGGCAGTGATTTCTACTGATATTAACAAGCAGGGAAAATGACACGTGCAATACTTCCAAGATTAAAAATCGTTTTAGGCTTAATTTTCATTTAATTTTTCATGAGGTTTTGAGGTTGGATACTCCTTTTTGTTAGTAGATATCAAAGTTTCAAGTTTCGAATTTGCATTAAAAGTACGAAAAAAGTGTGAAATACTCCTCCCATGTAGCTTGAAGTTCCCGGGTGATCGTTCGCATGACTTGACCCGCCTTTTTGTCCGTAAAACAATTAAGTTAAGTTAACAATTAACAATTAAGTTTAACTCGTAAGATAAAAAAAATCAAAACTACATTTTGGGTATTATATTTTCTTTGTCAACCAGCGTCAATACCCTTAAACTCAAAGGTGTGAACAGCATTGCTTGATCCATATGTTTGCATTGTGCATTCGTGGGCCATGCTAAGGTCGAGTCGTAATAATTACTCTAATATAATCAGGCGAGCGACCAAGAGGACTACAAAGATTCATTTTAACTCTTATCGCTTTCTCTCCCCTTACTACGGCCCTCAAACTTCCTCCCTTTTCTTCCCTTACTACGGCCATCAAACTTGCTCCCTTCTCTTCCCTTACTACGACCCTTCAAGCTTGCTTCCTTCTCTCCCCTTACTACGACCCTTCAAGCTTGCTCCCTTCTCTCCCCTTACTACGGCCTTTCAAGCTTGCCCCCTTCTCCTCCCTTACTACGGCCCTTAAAGCTTGCTCCCTTCTCTCCCCTTACTACGGCCCTTCAAGCTTGCTTCCTTCTCTTCCCTTACTACGGCCCTTCAAACTTGCTCCCTTCTCTTCCCTTACTACGGCCCTTCAAGCTTGCTACCTTCTCTCCCATTACTACGGCCCTTCAAGCTTGCTCCCTTCTCTCCCATTACTACGGCCCTTCAAGCTTGCCCCCTTCTCTTAACTTACTACGGCCCTTCAAGCTTGCTACCTTCTCTCCCATTACTACGGCCCTTCAAGCTTGCCCCCTTCTCTTAACTTACTACGGCCCTTCAAGCTTGCTCCCTTCTCTCCCCTTACTACGGCCCTTCAAGCTTGCTCCCTTCTCTCCCCTTACTACGGCCCTTCTAGCTTGCTCCCTTCTCTCCCCTTACTACGGCCCTTCAAACTTGCTTCCTTCTCTTCCCTTACTACGGCCCTTCAAACTTGCTCCCTTCTCTCCCCTTACTACGGCCCTTCAAACTTGCTTCCTTCTCTTCCCTTACTACGGCCCTTCAAACTTGCTCCCTTCTCTTACCTTACTACGGCCCTTCTAGCTTGCCCCCTTCTCTTAACTTACTACGGCCCTTCAAGCTTGCTCCCTTCTCTCCCCTTACTACGGCCCTTCTAGCTTGCTCCCTTCTCTCCCCTTACTACGGCCCTTCAAACTTGCTTCCTTCTCTCCCCTTACTACGGCCCTTCAAACTTGCTTCCTTCTCTTCCCTTACTACGGCCCTTCAAACTTGCTTCCTTCTCTTCCCTTACTACGGCCCTTCAAACTTGCTTCCTTCTCTTCCCTTACTACGGCCCTTCAAACTTGCTCCCTTCTCTTACCTTACTACGGCCCTTCTAGCTTGCCCCCTTCTCTTAACTTACTACGGCCCTTCAAGCTTGCTCCCTTCTCTCCCCTTACTACGGCCCTTCTAGCTTGCTCCCTTCTCTCCCCTTACTACGGCCCTTCAAACTTGCTTCCTTCTCTCCCCTTACTACGGCCCTTCAAACTTGCTTCCTTCTCTTCCCTTACTACGGCCCTTCAAACTTGCTCCCTTCTCTTCCCTTACTACGGCCCTTCAAACTTGCTTCCTTCTCTTCCCTTACTACGGCCCTTCAAACTTGCTCCCTTCTCTTACCTTACTACGGCCCTTCTAGCTTGCCCCCTTCTCTTAACTTACTACGGCCCTTCAAGCTTGCTCCCTTCTCTCCCCTTACTACGGCCCTTCTAGCTTGCTCCCTTCTCTCCCCTTACTACGGCCCTTCAAACTTGCTTCCTTCTCTCCCCTTACTACGGCCCTTCAAACTTGCTTCCTTCTCTTCCCTTACTACGGCCCTTCAAACTTGCTTCCTTCTCTTCCCTTACTACGGCCCTTCAAACTTGCTCCCTTCTCTTACCTTACTACGGCCCTTCTAGCTTGCTCCCTTCTCTCCCCTTACTACGGCCCTTCAAACTTGCTTCCTTCTCTTCCCTTACTACGGCCCTTCAAACTTGCTCCCTTCTCTTCCCTTACTACGGCCCTTCAAACTTGCTCCCTTCTCTTCCCTTACTACGGCCCTTCAAGCTTGCTCCCTTCTCTCCCCTTACTACGGCCCTTCAAACTTGCTCCCTTTTCTTCCCTTACTACGGCCCTTCAAGCTTGCTACCTTCTCTCCCATTACTACGGCCCTTCAAGCTTGCTCCCTTCTCTCCCCTTACTACGGCCCTTCAAGCTTGCTCCCTTCTCTCCCCTTACTACGGCCCTCAGACTTGCTCCCTTTTCTTCCCTCACTACGGCCCTTCAAACTTGCTCCCTTCTCTTCCCTTACTACGGCCCTTCAAACTTGCTCCCTTCTCTTCCCTTACTACGGCCCTTCAAGCTTGCTACCTTCTCTCCCATTACTACGGCCCTTCAAGCTTGCTCCATTCTCTTCCCTCACTACGGCCCTTCAAGCTTGCTCCATTCTCTTCCCTTACTACGGCCCTTCAAACTTGCTCTCTTCTCTTCCCTTACTACGGCCCTTCAAGCTTGCTACCTTCTCTTCCCTTACTACGGCCCTTCAAGCTTGCTACCTTCTCTCCCATTACTACGGCCCTTCAAACTTGCCCCCTTCTCTTCCCTTACTACGACCCTTCAAACTTGCTCCCTTCTCTTCCCTTACTACGACCCTTCAAGCTTGCTCCCTTCTCTCCCCTTACTACGGCCCTTCAAGCTTGCTACCTTCTCTTCCCTTACTACGACCCTTCAAACTTGCTCCCTTCTCTTCCCTTACTACGACCCTTCAAACTTTCTCCCTTCTCTCCCCTTACTACGGCCCTACAAGCTTGCTCCCTTCTCTCCCCTTACTACGGCCCTACAAGCTTGCTACCTTCTCTTCCCTTACTACGGCCCTTAAAGCTGGCTCCCTTCTCCTACCTTACTACGACCCTCAAACTTGCTCCCTTCTCTTCCCTTACTACGGCCCTACAAGCTTGCTACCTTCTCTTCCCTTACTACGTCCCTTCAAGCTTGCTTCCTTCTCCTCCCTTACCACGACCCTCAAACTTGCTCCCTTCTCTTCCCTCACTACGACCCTTCAAGCTTGCTCCCTTCTCTCCCCTTACTACGGCCCTTCAAGCTTGCTACCTTCTCTTCCCTTACTACGACCCTTCAAGCTTGCCCCCTTCTCTTACCTTACTACGGCCCTTCTAGCTTGCTCCCTTCTCTCCCTTTACTACGGCCCTTCATAGTTGCTCCCTTCTCTTCCCTTACTACGGCCCTTCAAGCTTGCTCCCTTCTCTCCCCTTACTACGGCCATTCAAGCTTGCTCCCTTCTCTCCCCTTACTACGGCCCTTCAAACTTGCTCCCTTCTCTTCCCCTACTACGGCCCTTCAAGCTTGCTCCCTTCTCTTCCCTTACTAGGGCCCTTCAAGCTTGCTACCTTCTCTCCCCTTACTACGGCCCTACAAGCTTGCTACCTTCTCTTCCCTTACTACGGCCCTTAAAGCTGGCTCCCTTCTCCTCCCTTACTACGACCCTCAAACTTGCTCCCTTCTCTTACCTTACTACGACCCTCAAACCTGCTCCCTTCTCTCCTCTTACTACGGCCCTACAAGCTTGCTACCTTCTCTTCCCTTACTACGTCCCTTCAAGCTTGCTCCCTTCTCCTCCCTTACTACGACCCTCAAACTTGCTCCCTTCTCTTCCCTCACTACGACCCTTCAAGCTTGCTCCCTTCTCTCCCCTTACTACGGCCCTTCAAGCTTGCTACCTTCTCTTCCCTTACTACGACCCTTCAAGCTTGCCCCCTTCTCTTACCTTACTACGGCCCTTCTAGCTTGCTCCCTTCTCTTCCCTTACTACGGCCCTTCAAGCTTGCTCCCTTCTCTCCCCTTACTACGGCCCTTCAAGCTTGCTCCCTTCTCTCTCCTTACTACGGCCCTTCAAACTTGCTCCCTTCTCTTCCCTTACTACGGCCCTTCAAGCTTGCTCCCTTCTCTTCCCTTACTACGGCCCTTCAAGCTTGCTCCCTTCTCTTCCCTTACTAGGGCCCTTCAAGCTTGCTCCCTTCTCTCCCCTTACTAGGGCCCTTCAAACTTGCTACCTTCTCTTCCCTTACTACGGCCCTTCTAGCTTGCTCCCTTCTCTCCCCTTACTACGGCCCTTCATGGTTGCTTCCTTCTCTTCCCTTACTACGGCCCTTCATGGTTGCTTCCTTCTCTTCCCTTACTACGGCCCTTCAAGCTTGCTCCCTTCTCTTCCCTTACTACGTCCCTTCAAGCTTGCTCCCTTCTCTTCCCTTACTACGGCCCTTCAAACTTGCTCCCTGCTCTCCCCTTACTACGGCCCTTCAAGCTTGCTCCCTTCTCTCCCCTTACTACGGCCTTACAAGCTTGCTACCTTCTCTTCCCTTACTACGGCCCTTAAAGCTGGCTCCCTTCTCCTCCCTTACTACGACCCTCAAACTTGCTCCCTTC
Source organism: Nematostella vectensis (assembly GCF_932526225.1). Taxonomy (NCBI): domain Eukaryota; kingdom Metazoa; phylum Cnidaria; class Anthozoa; order Actiniaria; family Edwardsiidae; genus Nematostella; species Nematostella vectensis. The sequence goes on from NC_064039.1 coordinate 12,726,803, forward strand.
TCTTCCCTCACTACGACCTTCAAACCTGCTCCCTTCTCTCCCCTTACTACGGCCCTACAAGCTTGCTACCTTCTCTTCCCTTACTACGTCCCTTCAAGCTTGCTCCCTTCTCCTCCCTTACTACCACCCTCAAACTTGCTCCCTTCTCTTCCCTCACTACGACCCTTCAAGCTTGCTCCCTTCTCTCCCCTTACTACGGCCTTTCAAGCTTGCTACCTTCTCTTCCCTTACTACGACCCTTCAAGCTTGCCCCCTTCTCTTACCTTACTACGGCCCTTCTAGCTTGCTCCCTTCTCTCCCCTTACTACGGCCCTTCATAGTTGCTCCCTTCTCTTCCCTTACTACGGCCCTTCAAGCTTGCTCCCTTCTCTCCCCTTACTACGGCCCTTCAAGCTTGCTCCCTTCTCTCCCCTTACTACGGCCCTTCAAACTTGCTTCCTTCTCTTCCCTTACTACGGCCCTTCAAGCTTGCTTCCTTCTCTTCCCTTACTACGGCCCTTCAAGCTTGCTCCCTTCTCTCCCCTTACTACGGCCCTTCAAGCTTGCTCCCTTCTCTCCCCTAACTACGTCCCTTCAAGCTTGCTACCTTCTCTTCCCTTACTACGGCCCTTCTAGCTTGCTCCCTTCTCTCCCCTTACTACGGCCCTTCAAGCTTGCTACCTTCTCTTCCCTTACTACGACCCTTCAAGCTTGCCCCCTTCTCTTCCCTTACTACGGCCCTTCAAGCTTGCTCCCTTCTCTCCCCTTACTACGGCCCTTCAAGCTTGCTCCCTTCTCTCCCCTAACTACGGCCTTTCAAGCTTGCTACCTTCTCTTCCCTTACTACGGCCCTTCTAGCTTGCTCCCTTCTCTCCCCTTACTACGGCCCTTCAAGCTTGCTACCTTCTCTTCCCTTACTACGACCCTTCAAGCTTGCCCCCTTCTCTTCCCTTACTACGTCCCTTCAAGCTTGCTACCTTCTCTTCCCTTACTACGGCCCTTCTAGCTTGCTCCCTTCTCTCCCCTTACTACGGCCCTTCAAGCTTGCTACCTTCTCTTCCCTTACTACGACCCTTCAAACTTGCTCTCTTCTCTATCCTTACTACGGCATTGGCCCCAGCGTGCATCAAAGAGACACCAAACATTGGTCCCAACGTGCATCAAAGAGGCACCAAACATTGGTCCCAACGTGCATCAAAGAGGCACCAAACATTGGTCCCAGCGTGCATTAAAGGGCGCTAAACATTGGTCCCAGCGTGCATCAAAAGGCACTAAACATTGGTCCCAGCGTGCATCAAAGGGCACCAAACATTGGTCCCAGCGTGCATCAAAGGGGCACCAAACATTGGTACCAGCGTGCATTAAAGGGCACTAAACATTGGCCCCAGCGTGCATCAAAGAGGCACCAGGCCTTGGTCCCAGCATGCATCAAAGGGGCGCCAGGCCTTGGTCCCAGCATGCATTAAAGGGGCGCCATGATTGCTTTTCGCAACGGAACGCCCTCGCGCTGTCGGTCAAGGCTGCTGATAATTGATATGACGCCCGTTTAAACAATCCAAGGATCTCGTTAAAATAAATATAACCACCTCCATTCACTTTATAAAATTCCAAAATAGTTATACTTCTCATTCAAATGCTATAGTATGCTCCTGTTGTGCGGCCACTATGTCTAGTTTGGTCATGAGGGCGACGGCATGATAGTGGTCTTTCCAACCACCCCCACGCACCAGCCCCTCCCCTCCCCCTTTTACCCGAACTCTGATATCCGTTTACCAATTTTTTATCGATTTGGACGCCGTGTCCCACTGATTTTTTGTTGTCTTCATATTCTGCACGGTATGTGCGACAATTTTAGGGTTTCGAGCGAGGTTGAGGAAAGGGCAGCGTGCTCGCTTCAACTCGGGTTATTCGGACGCGAGATGTTGGTATTATAATTTTCAAAACACCTAGATAGCAGGCGGTATTGTTAACTAAAATACTATACGAGACAAAACCGCCATTTAATTCATTACAAGAAAGACGGCCAAATTACAAATATTAAAGCCGCTTGTGGTAGCGGCGAACCGGTAGGAAAACCCTAGCTCATTTTTGCTTGTCGTTACATATCTATAATAAAACTTGACTATAATGCTCAAAGACTTCCTTCCCCTCACATTTCATAAAGGTGGCAATACGATACTAGGCTTTTGTACCAGTATGACATCTCGGGTAAACAAAGGGAAGAGCCTGTTTAGGTTATTGATGTTAAAAAAACTTTTCCTGTTCTGTTTCTATGTATTATACTGTGTCTTGATGAATTTTTTTGTACTAAAGAATATATTTGAACCGGAAAAATAAGACAAAACCTATTAGCTTACACGCCAGAATTCAATGTTTTAACCACGTGTTTAAGGTGTGTATCATGTTACGTAATCGCCCTTCAAGAAGCGTCAAAACCAATCACAGTAAGCTACTGTTTTGAGTCGTGAATTTGAAGGTCAGCATAGAACTTCTTCTGTGGAGGATCTCTTTTGTGTTTTCTTATTTTATTGAGTTTATAACACGTTTTCACCTTGATAGACTTTTCACTGCATGATGCTATCTGGCGAAGATTATGACTCCCGATGCTTATTTCCCCCTGCGATTTCTGGCGTGTTTTATTATCATCTTTTTTAGAAGAAACACGTTTTGACCGTTAACATGCTTCTCACTGCATGATGTTATCATTGGCCTAAGATTATGACTCTCGATATAATCCCCTTCCTACGGTTTGTCCCATCACATATAGGAATTGCCAGCAGACTTTTGAAAACGAAAAAAGCGCTAACTTTCGTTAATGCAGCCTCAGGGGGGATCAGTGTCCGTGCTTCCATTGAATTATGCTTTTCATGTTTTCTTGTATGAAATTAAGTATGAGCCATGGGTCTGAAACGCATGCCCATATGACTTCGTTTGTGTTAAACACATTTACTTAATTGTTTGTTGTGTCTGTGAACGGGCTGATGGCGCGATGGTGTTATCATGAGCGATAAAGCAACACCGAGATATTTCATATTGCGCGAGGAATTTCAGAATTTTATTATCACAAAATTTCATCACGCGACTTTTATCTCACATGTCAGAAAAGTTTAGCTAGCATAGTTTTTGCTGTTTCGTTTCGATTTTTATTGTCCATATAATTTCTTGCGTGTTTTTTTATTTAATTTTTATATTATTCCATTGGCTCCTCTACATTATGTCACGTACTTTCCGTTTCATTTTGACTTTCCGTTTCCACTTTCACTTTCTTTATTTCTTGCCTCTATTGTCTTTCTCGCTTTATCTTCTTTACACACTCCCCTTCTTGGCTTACCTGTTTAATTTCGAACAAAGCAAGACTTTATACCGATACCTCATTCGTATTACTCGCCTCACCCCTTGCCGTGTATGTGAATTATCGATTGATAAAACGTCGTTTTGGCGCCAAGATTTGATACGCGTTATCCGCGATTTCAAATCATTAATGAATGAATCGGCACGGTCGTCGTTCCCATTCATAATTTGTTTAACTGATATAGCAATCACTTATAGAATCATTTAAAAATCATATGAATGGAACAGATTTGAAAAACGCCTGCTGTTGATAGTGCGATAGTTTTTGATTGTCTTTGATTTTTTTGGATTGATATTTCTATGGTCTTAGTGAAGCCTATGTACCAGTACAGTGGGCAAATATTTTGAAGTTGTTTTATTCACTCGTTTTAATTTGTTGTTGCTTTTTATTGATGCTATAAATTGTACGATGAAATAACTATCTGAGTGGCAAAAATATTCTTGCCACTCTCTATATATAATAACTTGTCTCGAGTTTAATTACAGTAATGTCTAAATTATTTAACCAGTCTTTCATTTCGCTTTCTCTTTCATCTTGCATCGCGTACACACGCGGCTTTCCCGCGCTTTTATGCCTTGTGACACTTTTGGTACCCGCGGGCACCAGTTCATTAATGGGATGCGGATTTTCGCGCGCTTTTGTCTGTAGCTACCACCCGCTGTTCGCGCTCTTTTATCTAGATGGACATCAAAACGTGCTTTGGCGCGAAAGATATCATTAAATATTTACATTGAAAATATTAGTTTTGATATCTTCTACAATCATCATTTACGTTTATTATATGTATGGGGATGATTCATTCCTTTTTTTTTAAAGTTTGGATACAGTTAAAGAGACCTCCCGTTATTTCTAAATAAGTGAATAAAAATAAATAAGAGGGGAGACCAAGAGAGCATAAGATAAGAGAGGGGCACTTTGGTATTACCCGCGCGCCATGTCGAGTCCGAATCCGGCTATTTTTAGTAACCACCACTGCGCGTGAGCATTTTTACTCACCCTACCCCAGCGCTTTGGCATTTACATCTTGTTGTTTGCCGCTATTTTGTGAAATGAAACCGAAAAAACCTCCCCCTATTTGCACAAATAGAATCGAAAATGTCATTCTAACATCAAGGATACGGGCAGTTGCAGTTTATTAAGGTTATGTAGTACTTCGAGGATTGCAAGATTTCCAAAACGAGACTTCATTCAAAATCAAGAGCTAAACCTCGTGCTTCATCATCGTTTTTGCTCCTACTTGCTGCTTCGTGGTTTCTCAACATTCATTATCTTCCTAATGGTCAAACGAAATCTGTAAGTTAGACATTAGATATAATATTGATTTTTGTGAATATACCGGTGAACTGAGAAGGAATAAAAAAAAATACATTTCATAAAACTATCCTTGTAACGAGGGAATGTATTTTTGTGATGGTCAAAGCCAGCAAGCTGAAATATCTGAGCTTTTGTAAAATTTAGAAAATAAAGAGGGAGATATTACTGTACTTCTTTGATGTTGTTATCATTATATGTTATATTATTATGTTGTTATTATACAAGCTGGTGTCGGGATTTGTATCAAACGCAGTATATCACAGCCATTTTATCGCTCGTCGGTTTTTTTTCTTTCTCATTTGACTTCGCCGCTCAGACAAACAAAACAGTCAAACGATTCAGGGATTTAGCTTTCTGTGAGTATATTTGCCAATCTTGGTAACTTAAGTTAGACTTTTTTTCTTCCGAGTTATTTTACATGATCTCTTTTCATTCCTATCGAGTTGGCAAAACAACAACACGCAACCCGCGGGGGAGTAGGACAAAATATAAGGAGCAAATTCTCACGCGCAGTGGTGGGGTGGTGGTTACTAAGACAGATTCGGAATCGACACGGCGCGCGGGGAATACCAGTGTCCCTCTTATCTTATGCTCTCTTGAGGAGACTTATTGCAAGAAAAAAAGATAGCACGTGTTGAGTCAGGGTTTCGGCTCAACTCCCTTCTATATCTTAATATATTTAAGTTTGCATCGATTTTTGATTCATTTGTTGTTCCGGTGCGAACATAATGAAGAAGTGTGGGTAAAAAAAAAGATGTTTTGAACGCAATTGCTAGTATATATTTTTGAAGATTGGTATCCATAGGCATATGTGTTTAAATTAAAAAAAAAAGTTGGTGTTGTTTTTTTCTAAACGTAGAAGAGGAAAGCTTGATATGAAATCTTGCTTAGTTTTATCGCCATGGTGACAGGAGCAATATTTATGTGAATTTTGTCTGTGTGCGTCAATGGCTGCTCTTAAAATTTGTTCGGTTTATCTGACGCCGTGTGTACAGTTAAGTTGTCTAAAAAGGTGTTGAGTGCTCTGGATTAAAGAGAGTATTTCTACAATATGTAGGTATTTTTAAAGGTCTACTAGCACATTTAATAGAAATTTTCTATTAAAAAAAATAAAAGAAATTTATTGAGGGGAATATATAAATGCTACAATTTTCGAGCCAAAATCTGAACAAAGTTAGGTCAACAGGGCGCCTGATGGATTGTTTTTTTATGGGTAAAATAACAAAGTTCTGCAGGTTGCTGGAAATCCTTGGGCAAAAGGATAAGTTTTGGAGCAGAACAAAGATTTAGTCAAACTATTGGAAACCAAAAACAACAATGGTTGCTTTAGATGTTGAATTTAATTTGAGATAAAAGATTTTTTAAATATTACAATAAATAATTGTAATAAAAATATTGATATGATGATATTTACAATATGTGTTTGGATATTGTTTTTGGATTCAATTTTAAGATAACCTAATATTGTAATATGTTTTAGATTTTTGCATCCGCTTAATGCTTTTCTCTTTTTCAATTCAAATACTCCCATATTGTCTCTTGTTTTTCATTTGAAAGTTCAGTCATCCAACAAGTACTGTCAGCTGTAATCCTCGCGACGGCCGTATATCCACTTTTCCCCATCGCCATTTTATCTCTGCATCTTTGTACGTTTTCTCGACTTTCCCAATTTCAGCGTTTTTGTGATGTCAAATTTTTCAGTTATCCCTTTAGTCATTCGCGAATTACAACTTTCTTTAGTGTTCGTTGTCTTATCATCAAGCGAAAAGCATAGCGATGCTAGCTCTAAGTCCAATGAACTTAAATGCGTTTTGAGTTTTCTTCTTTTTATTACGAGCGGGTCGCAAGGTTTCTCGTCGAAGAGTCGTTTAAAATGACTGTTGTGGCAGCTAAAATTCAAGGCATCGCTGTCTTCGCTTTCCTCTTCATCGTCACTTTCGAACGACCTTTCAAGCGCCATAAATTTTAGTTCATCCTCTACTTCCAGCACTGGCGAATTTTCTTTTATGACCATTTCAAGGAGAGTTCTCTACTACTGTTATCGATCTCTTGCTATGGACAAGCACTTTAGTTCACCTGAACACGCGGAAATCCGACCCACAGTGAACGATCTTATAGTTGCTCGCGAATGAATTCCTATCGAAAACGGCACAGTATTTTATAAACACTCCAATATCGGCAAGTGTTGTCATGGTGATAAGCTCAACGCGCGTAACGTCATTGTTGAAAAGCGAAGCCGTGACTAAACGGGTCGTTGAATTAATTTGCATTCGAAATTGTATTTCCCAAAATAACACCTAAAAATGTGATGTAGCGTGTTATTCGTGCGTTTCAAAGATTCAAGGGATTACTATACAACTCACGAACAACCGACTAAAAATCAGGGATGTGTGAAAAATATTATCGATCCCATATTTCTTTTTTATTCAGCAATTATTTGGACTGATTGTTACTTGTATTGGTATGAGTCATACGGTAACCTAGCGCCACTGATATGATTATTTTATCACATATGTAAATGGTTATTATCTTATTTCCTGACAAACCTGATTGACCAAAAGAGTATCGCTCGCAAGCCGTGTATGTGAACGTGATTGCTCTACTTTCCGTGACAAGAAGATTACCAAGATCACGATGAACTGCCATGATCAGGCAATGCGAATAAAACAAGAACCATATTTGAGAAGCTTAAAATAGACCAGATTCCTTAATAGGCAATCATTTAGTCTAGTGATTTTGGAACAAGTACTGGGAGAATGTTCTAAACGGTAATAAGTCATACAAAAATAGTGTTGCTTTTGCCGATCGCGTGTAAAGCGTACATCCAGTTACGTGGTGAAAACAAAAGAGCTTGAGAGACAGGTTATAAAATTACCAATATGGGAATCAGGGATTTGTGAAAATAGAATAGCTATTCTATTCACGAACAGCCTAAAAAAGATAATGTATTTTCATGCTTTAAAATGGATAATTTTCTGGTCTATTTATTTGATTACGAAGGTCTGCTCTGATCGAGGAAAACTGAATACCACTGCGAGCTGGGACGAGCAATATAAGAGAAAAAGGTACCGCTAAATGAATAAACGAAACACACCCCCCCCCCCCCCCCCCCCCCCCTCAAAATCCTGGCTGCGGGCATGTATCATAAACACGTGGAACATAGAATCTGATGCTCCTTTAGTACTTGTATATATTTTTATTATACAATTCTAGAAGGGGAAAAAACTAGCCCCTCTCTGCCTCTCTAGCTCATACTATGATTATACTGTTTATACGTGAATGGATGTTTTCAGATATATATTCTTTTCTTGAAATTTTTCTTATAAGATTATAAGCACAGGAATTGAGGTGTTTGTACCTCATGTCCTTTTTCTCTTGTCACACCCTTTCGATTATAATGCCTTTCTGTTGTAAGAAAGTTTTATATGCAATTTCTTATCGTTCTTTGCAAGCCCTGGTCAGTTTCATAAGTTTCTCTAATAACGCCGCATTTTTGCGTTTCTCCGCATTCTTTTCCTCTTTCAGGCGAAGTTCCTCCTTTTGCAGCCTTGGCACAAGTTCATATGCCTTCCTCAATATCGCTATTTTGGCTGTTTTCTCGTTATTTTCTAACTCAGGAATACTTTTCCGAAGCGAATTAAATCGACTCCGCAGCTCGTTACGCCTTTTTCGTTCTAAGTCATTATGTGAGATTCTGAAATTGTCCGGTTCACTGTCAGATGAAGTTTGCTCATCGGGTTTGTCTTTCTGTCTTTGTGAAAGCCGTGGTTGCGGCGTATTCTGTGTACATTTAATACCAAGGGGCCGCGAACACGCGTGGTTTACTGGAGCCGTTTCACGCGAATCCTCGCTAGTGGTGATACCAACGACGTCGATTTCTTCGTCTGAAAAAAAAAAAACGAAATTAATTATTCTGTTTGTCTACGGATACATTATCAAATAGTCAATCATGTACCAAGTTGTCATGGGTCTTTATGTCATCACTGTTTGTTTGGCTATTCATATGTGTTTTTGAGTTTTTTTTTTTTTTTTTTTTTTTTCACGTAAACACGTTTGTGCGGCGCTGATTTAGAAAAACGAAAAACAAAAAAAACAAAAAACTCTTTTCCTGGTCGTGCGGGTAAGTGTACAATTGTTTTTGGCAGGAATACAATTAAAACCTGCAGACGCAGACCAAGACAATGAAGGCGGTTTTTTCATTGATCTTTCTCTACTCTCGACGATATCAAAACAAAAATTGCATCTCCAAGTTAGAACATCCTCACAACGGAAAATTAAAGCCATCGAATTATAAGGTCAATCGCCTCCATTTACCCTCCCGCACAAATACCAAAATGGCTATTTTAACTTTTCTTGCAATAAGGCCGTTTCAATTGTAGCAAATAGCAAATGAATAGTCGTTCGAAATTATTTAAAGAGAACTATTGACATTGGTTAGAATTTATACCCTGCTGTTCGAATTTTAGACGAATTTTATTATACTATAATTTTTTGTTGCAAAATCATTGGACGGCTTGTTTTCTGAGAGGAAGGGACTCAATTGTGAAAACCTTGTCGAACATTTTAAATCCAATCAACCATCCATTTAAACAGCTGCGCAAAAGCATCACCGTTGTCAAATAAAGCTGATGACAAGAAAAGCGACGTATGCATAAACGTTTTGTCTGATGTTTCTTTTGTGATAATAACACCTTAATTTTCTTTCTTATTTCAACATGAACACATCGTTGTATGAAATTTGATAAGAGTTTTTTCGATTCACCTAAACTGGAATAAAAGATTACCTGAGTCTGAAACGTCGTGCAAACTCCTGCCAATAGAATTCCCTTCAGTTGAACATTCCCCTTGATCCGCCCAAAGCGATGTAAACGAAAATAAATCTTCAGCTCCGACGTACGTACTCGCGATAGAATCAAAACAAACCGGAGTCATGTTCAGACTAGAGCGCATCTCAATGTCTATTGCAGAGTCCGGCCTTTTGATTCGCTCCCCCGCATTCCACATTATGTCATTGAGTATCGGCGCTGATCCGGGCGATGAGCTGATTTCCCGCGCTTCTTCTGTGAAGCGGGAAATTTCTCGCAACTCGTCAAGCGGGCCGCTTGGTACTGCGTCTTGCAAATGTTTTTCAATCTCACTTGTGGTTCCATTCACTGGTGAAAGCGGAGGGGTTAAAAGGCAAAACGTCTCCCAGAATTCATTCCCAGGATTTGGGAAGAAAAAATTCTCGTCTTCTTTAATGTAAGGGGGCGAATCATATTTCGGGTATTCTAACATCTTCGTAGTTTCTGCGGATTGAGGTGTCATTTTTGATGTGCACTCTAGAAAGCTCAGCTTTCGACTGATCGTAACTGCTGGTCGCACACGTGTATTTAAATGTTCGTACCACTGCTCTTTCCAATTCATTTCCCCTCCCACTCGCTTGTCCTATATGCAAATCTGCATGCAGATCTGAAGTTTCGCAAACAATAAGAAACCTTACTACTACAATCAGGCTCTTGCAATATGCAGTCTCCTTGGTCAGACAAGAAAACGTTTGTTGTTATTGTTGTTTTTGCTCAAGCGTAAAATTTAAAAAGACGGTCGTCGCAACCAATGTTAGTGCTTTTAAAACAGAATTCAATGAAGTTCTGGTGGTCTACAGAACAAAGCACGTTTTTTTGGCTTTGATCAAAGAATTAGCCCCCATGAAACCGGGCATTTTAATGTATACCACCTGCTTAAGCTTGCAAAGAATTCTACAACCTGTTAGTAAAATGCCGGTGGAGTAAGTTTAATTAACTACACATTAGAAATAAAAATGCCTCCTCTAACCTCCTGGTTTATTAGTTTGTATCAAAAGCGTCAGCGACAACTTTCCCATGGAAAGCAACGAAAGTGAAAACCTCGCTGTTTCCCTAGTTTTTTTTTTTTTTATTATAGGTTTCCTCTGTAAAATAGATTTATAATCGTTCTTTAGACATCAAAGTACCAAAGCCACAGCAAGTGTAATTGCCATACAGTTTTAATCTAAATTGTTATAGTGTTCAAGTGGCCTTTAAACTCACTTAATGCCCTATGTCAGAAAAAGTTTTAAAAAATTATCGTGGTACCCGCGGCTCTTCTAAGTTTATTTTGCCAAATTGTGTTTCTCAGACATGAAAAGAAGTGTAATACTGGGAACACATATTATTACATTTCTATATTTCTATACAGTGATGTTATCTTTATTATAATTGTTACCAAAGGTTCCTGTATAGTTTCTGCCTCGGGGGCCGAATTTTCTATTATGCTTTTAAAAATATTTTATTTCCTCATCACCTGTATCTTGAGTAAATCATCTCAAAACAAATGCAAAACCACCTATTGTCCTTTGCTTGTAAAGAAATAATAATAAACGAAGTTACAGCGTGGATAAACTAATTTAAATCGCTTTTCTCTTAAACATCCCATTTTCATACTGCGTAGTCTATTAATTCTTAGCTACTTTTAAGCTACTGTCAGCTTTCCTACTGGCCAGTAGGAAAGAAGGCTTTTATTCTTTCCTTTCTATACCAGTTATTTTACATTAGCAGAAAAATAAATATTTCTTCCTCAAAATAGTTTCCTCAATTTCTCACAAGTTATTTAGTTGATTGAGACCCTTCTTTCTGGCTTTCTTACTAAATAATATTTTTCATTTTGTTTATACAGTTATTATTTTTGCTGACGTGTCGTCTTTGAAGTCGTCGCACTATAGATTCAGATTACGGATTTTTTAACCCAGAGGTTTTTCCCATCCTTCTCTATTATATCTTGTAAAAAAAATGAGCGCTTCAGCGAGTTGGCGACAAGGTTGTAGTAAATTCTTGACAAGAAGATTCGAAGCTTATTGTTTTTCTAAATACAAAGTACACAGGTATTTTCATTTACACAACACACGTGTTTGCAAACACAATGACGGCGATAGTTAGTCAGTTAACATTAAACTTTAATACACCTCGTTTTTTTAGAACTCACGATATTTTACAATGTTTAGCACCATGCCTGAATGGTGTGGTTCTGCTACGGACATTACCTAGACATTAAGATACTTGAAGCGTGTCGCGGAACAACATAAAATTCACTCAGCATTTTAGTGCTAAGATAAGCATGTAGAAAGCATGTTTTGTTACCTGAGAAGGGGTATTTAATTAAAATTCTTTGTAAATTTAAGAAAAGTCCAGGCTGAAAGTTGTTAGTTTCTTATAAAAAAAAGTTTATAGTTGCTTTTTAAAATCCTTAAAAAAGAAACTTCGCAAACGTTGTTGTAATGCAATTATCTTGTATCCTCGGTCGGATAAATTTTCTGCAACGTCGAATGCATTTTTCCGAGGGTGGAAAAGGTTAATGCAATGACTTGTGTGTCGGGAAAGTTCTCTATATGACCACAAGTAAAGGTGTGAAAAGAGACTAAAAGACTCTACACAAAGGGTACCATGGAGTGTAGACCATACCCGTTGTAGTAAGTTATTACTCAATAGACAGTATAAACGGGATATTACTTTGTAACGAGTTATTGAAATGTCAATGTAAAGCTTCTCTTACTTTTTTACTTAATATCTCCCTCTATTTTTATTGTACATAAGTACTTTAAGTCTTTAATTTTTCAAGTCTGGCAGCCGCAATTGTGTCATCCTAGCAAAAAGGAAGCATCCATTTTCATCGGCTGATGAAGATATTACGATTTAAGATTTTGAAGTCGGGATATATGGATTATAAAACTTCGTTACTTAACTCAGGCCTGGGTATTCGTACTCCACTGGAGTGACTTGTTATTCTTGTTATTATAACCGGGTTTTTACTGTATTTCGAGATTTCATCACATAAATTGTCCTCCATTATAAAATAAAAACAATGGTGTATTTGATAAGGACACAAGTAATCGTTAGTTTGCCGGGATGGTTCCAGCACAAGCAGAGATGTGAAGAGAGTCTCGCTGTGTCCTTACAATGGAGTGTGCGAGTTTCTTAAGACCAGAAGTAGTGCACACTCCACTCTAAACAAAAAATGCTATAATAGACTAAATAAACGCAGGCATAGGTAATATATGGTAATAAAGTACAACAAAGGTAGGGCGCACAAAGGGGGATCTGCTGTTACCTGTTGTCATATACAGTACACCGTTATTGGAAAGTAAGACTCGGTGAATGCGAGTGACAGGTATAAAACCCGTTGAATACGAATGCGTTACCATACTGCCCGACCTCTCGCGCATCGTCTACAGTAAGTGTTGACGGTTTTTACCCCTAAAATAGTAATTTTCATGACCGAATTCCTGATTCCTTTTTATATATGCTGCTTTTTCATTGCGCTTACCTCAATTCATTAGACCGGCCTCTCGAGTCCAGTCCATCCATGTTATGACCAAAAAAGAGCATATATGTTCATCTAAACATCCACACTTCATGATGAGGAATTTTAACATCATCGTGATAACAGCATTGAAATGGCTTGAAAAACGCCTGTTTCCTCACACCGCCGCTTACATCTTCACCAATCCGCGTGCAGGATTTTATACTCGTTTGCCAGACGAGCATGTAGAATAACGAACTTAACGCTTAATGTAATAGCAAGAAATTTAAAAGTCTCCTGTAGCTCGTGATATGATTTTGCCTACAGTTATGATGAAATCACAGATTACGTAATGTCACATGGCCATGGAGATGCATCCCCCTTGACCCGAAGACGACTTAATATTGGTTCAGTTGTCATTTTATTCGAACCCAATCAAAATTCGTTTTTTAATTTGTGGTTATTACAATAAGCCTTACCGTGTTATTACAGTTGCACTTGTTTTTGTCAATGTTTCCATGGTAACCATGAAAGGTTCACCTGCACGCCAAATTCTTCGACTTGACCAGATTTAGTTTAGCTTATTAGGATGGTTCAGGTAATGTTGGCGGCGAAAGGGATGGTCAAGAGATTTCAGAGACTTTGTCTGTGAGCTAGAAATTTGTCAATGAAATTAGGTTACTTTACGCCGATGCCTTGCGAGTGAATAGTCCCCCAAGGCAGGGCCGTAGTAGTGGGTGGGGCACTGGGAACACGTGCCCTCCCCCCCTTCCACACCCTCCCCCCCTTCCACTCCCTCCCCCCCCCCCTTCCACTCCCTCCCCCCTTCCACTCCCTCCCCCCCTTCAACTCCCTCCCCCCCTTCCACTCCCTCCCCCCCTTCCACTCCCTCCCCCCCCCCCAATTTGTTTTTTTAAATTATATGAAAATGACCTGTATGGGCGTGGCTGTGTCCCAAAAATTTTCTGTATTGTGCCTTTTCCAATATTCCGGGGCCTATGCTACGGCACTACCAGGGGAAATTAAAAGGAAAGACGTTCAACTGGTTGGCAATTAAAAATAATTGTTATCGAATCCATGACTTTAGGATGGATAAATTAACTTGATTTGAGCTGTTCCAGACTTTAGTTTCACGTGCAGTTGAACTAACTAGTGTACAGAAAGTACAACACCGAGCGAATGAATGTTGAATCAATATACTTACTACTCATATACAGTCAATAATTACGCAAAACTAAGCGCAACTATTCTGGCCTTTTCAACTTTGTGTTGATTCCTTGTCTACACCACGCCCACGCAGACCATTTAGTTTTTCTACAGCTGTCTGTAGTCTTTTTAGTTATACCGCAAAAATAATTATTGGAATAAATAATTTTATGGGCCACAAGGCAGTTCAGGAAAAGTGTTTACAACCACTATAGAGAAGTGCATGGGGTGTGGTGTCTCCTTGGAAAGGGTCTGAACTTTTTTTCTAGACCTACCTCCTCTCGCCCCTTCAAAAGGCACTGGAAGCACGGGTGGCCTAGTGTGTTAGCGCGTCGACCTCTCGCCGCTGTGGCCCAGGTTCGAATCCTGGCTCAAACTGGGGATTTTTCCGGGTTCCTGCCTTGGTTCGAATTTGTGTCACAAGTGAGTTTAAGTTATTCTCACGTGTTTCCAGTCTTCTCGGATAAGGACACTAAACCGGAGGTCCCGTCTCTTCAAGCTGCACTACATTAACCTGAACCGAAGGGACGTAAAAGAACCACTGGGGACGCAATAAACCCTCTGGCAGTGACCACCCCCAGTGACAGTGCTTACTAACCGGGGGCCATATTTCAAAAATGGCGAATAAGTTATTTCTCGAGGGTTTCAAGTTTTCAAGCCTCGGCCCTATGGTTGGACCTGTAAGATATGCCATGTCATGGTCAGAGAACCTCCCTATTTCTCCCGCCTTATATAGATTACCTCATTGTTTCAGACTCTCACATCCGGTCCAACGCGTTGATGTGAAAAAGATATGTCTCAGCCTACTTGATGACGACCTATAAGTGCCCCCCCCCCCCCCTCCCTTCCCAGTAATGGGATCTTCCCCTTCTCTAAAGGTATGTGTGCATGAATGAGATGAAGTGAGCGCTTTACGAGCGCTTTATCAGAGGAAAACGTCTAAAGACTGGGTCTCCGAGAAAACTTCCATGATTTGCTAAGCAAATGTTTGTTTATAGCTCAACCGTCTTAAAGGTTGAAGTATCAATCCGTATAGGACTTCTACCAACTCTTTGTGGCACAGAAGAAGATTATATGGTTTTACTATACATTTTCACCAACAAAACTGCATCCCCCGTTATTGTAGTCAACATATCTTAAAAAGACCGAGACCCGATAGCCCAGGTGCGTACACATGGTGTAGCGCGCACTTGGCCGCCAAAAATGATGTCATTTCTTATTAAGGAATCTTTAAATACTATGCTTTTCGATATGATACCTATGACTGCGCACCCCCCTCCCCCTCCCTTAGCGAATTGGGTCGCCCCATTAATCCTGTAGCCCCTAGAAATCTTAAAATCAAATCTGTTCTCAGCCGGTTTGCGGATATTGTGTAGTGCATGATTAACGAATAAAGATATTCTTTGTTGAGTTATGTAACCCTAGAAATATATGAATGAGAATAATTAAGCAAAAAAGACGGTAATAATATTTCTCCATCATTGATGATAAAGGTTTGTCTGCATCCTCCTGGTCATTGATCAGTTTATATATCCACATTACCCTTTGCTAATTAACACAATATTCTGTATTTACATTATAATATCAATACAACATATTGGTAATTCGAATATAGTATCTTTGCCTGTTGCTTCTCAAGTGACATCCAAGTGATATCCGAAATCCAAACATGATTTGCGTTACCCGCCTTGAGGTTCAATTTCTTCTCCTAAAAATGTCAAAATTCAGTCATTGGCATTTATCACTTTCATGCACTTGCTGGAACTCAACAACTGATATAAGTACTTAGATATTTTTAAAAGAGAAATATTATCCCGACTTCCGTGCAAATTGTAGGCTCGATTTACAGATCGTTTCTGCGAACCCGCGGTATGTTTCGTTAGAATGTATATTATCGATAATGAATGACATCTTGGGGTTATATAACAGACTAAGTGTTTTAATCTGTTTATTGTTCTTCTGTAAATGAAGTGAGACGTTGTAATTTTTTTAAAAGGGCTGCGTTTTTTACTTTTTCGTTTTCTTTTTCTATTTCCAACCTTATTCCTTCGTTCTCTAATATTTTTACCAGGTGAACTGCTTCTTTAAGTATTTGTATTTTAGACGCTTTCTCACAATTTTCAAGTTTTGGCGTGGCCTTTCGAAGGTTATCAAACCGGAGTTTCATGTGGTCCCTTCGCTGTTTCTCGATATCATTGTGCAAGGAACGTATAATCTTGTCCTCAAATACCATTGGTCTTTCACGTTGGTCTTTGTTCGCTATTGAGTGGACATCATCCTGAACTAAAGAACTGCCTTCTTCTCGTGTCGATGATTTCCAAGGTTTCTCTCTTATATTTGCGTTAGCTAAATGTCGAACTAATTCTACTTCATTTGTTTGTATTTTTGAATTAAAAGGCAAATTACTTTTTCTTGTAGGCAGTTCCTCTTCTACCCTATTTTTATCATATTTATTGTTGGCCAACAATTTGCTCAAGTAGTTTTCTTGAAAGCAACTGTTTGGTGATGAGTTGAGAGCAACTGGTTTGATGACTTGTCGATCAAGGTAAACAACTTGTTCCAACTTTGCATCTTGCAGCGATGTCCTTCGATTGTCTAAAACGTTGTTAGGCACGGATAAAGCTTTGAAATATCCATAACCATGTTCTGCCAGCGTATTCTGAGTTTGGGGATTTTCGGTAAAATTCACAGTCTGCACTGTTGGCGCTTGTGTCTCTTTGCCTATCTCTGTGTGTATAAACGGGGCATATGCTTTAAACGGGGCATATGCTTTGACATGCCTGTTTTCCTGAGTAATTGTGTTGTTACTTCTATGTTCCCATTTGGGTGGATAGTTGATCTGTTTTGGTAAGTTATTAATTTGCCACGAGAGTTGATCAGACATTTGGGGTCCTGCCTGACAAGACTGAAGCTCTGATTCTGGATACGTTGTTTCTACTTTCTGAAAGGTAAAGACGTCAGTTTGTTCGTCTTTTAAAGTACTGTAAAGGTCATCAACACATGTTGGCGTCAGAACACACGGCTCAAGGTAGATATCCAGGCTATCTGAATCCGAAGGAATTCGCAAGTTTTTGTTGCTCTGGGAAGTGTGGATAGGGTCACGTTTGTCGAATCTCGATGTTGAGTTCTCGCAGGATGTCACACCAGACACCATCTCGGTGTCGGAACTGTACAAGTCCGTAAAGAAGGACAAACACTCTTCGCTTGGAACAACTTGAAGATCTTGTCGCCGAGGTGTGTGAGATGGTATAGGCATGACCTGACTAGACCATTGGTCCTCCATTGAATTAAATCTGCTAGAAACTTCCGTAAAGTCATCGGAAAACGATCCACCGTAACAATCCTGTTGCGCTGAATCCATTTTTCTAAAGCCTTATGGATTTTGGAAGACGTAAGTATGCGTGCTTAAAATTTAACTCATAAAAGCTGGAAGTTTTTGAGCTCTCATAATCTGGTCTGAGAAAATTATGTTCACTCGCCGAAAGAGTATAAAAGTGTGCAAAGACTTCTGCTGAACTGTCATTATTTACAGCCTCATTCAATATTCAGTGTTATTGAAATTGTCCAATCAGGTAAGGTCGCGGGGGAGTCGAAGTAAGTCACAACATAAGATGTTTTGGACCGTCTTCTAGATAACTAAAGCCGCCTACATACTGGCATGAGTAATAAAATCTCTTAACTATCCTGTCCCGAAAATGGATATTATCCAAAGATAATATAGCCCGCACTGCAAGCGGGCAATTATTTACGCAAGGACGTTACTGTTGTTTTGTAGCTACGCTTTTTGTTTTGCTGGGGAGTTTCGTCGAGACACCTGTCGTTCCTCAGTTTACCTCGTGATCGTTTACGTTGCTTTGCCACCCGTTAAAATTTTGACGCGAACTCGAATAAGATTTGAAATAACGTGGTTGAAAAATAAACACCGAAACACTTAAAATCATCTTTTTCATGTAAAATGTAACAATGTCAAAGTAAAAAAAAGTTTTTTTCATAAGATATTCCCATATTTTCACTTTGATCTATATGGAGGTTTATTGGATGTTTATGTGTTAAAAAGTTCTGGAGTTTAGGCCCAACTGTCCACTACCTCCCCTAGAAATTACGTGTTAATAATAGTGCATGGTGAATGACGGAATCGAGAAATATGCATTTAATTTCAGCCTGATTTCGGATTAAGAAGACAATAAGCCAAAATCCTGAAAATGGGTGTTCTTCTGTGCGTTTATTTTTAATGTTTAAAACTTCCAATTATCAATTTCCATTTCCTCATTTTACTCGGTGTCTGTTGTATAGAGGCCACACTCCATTTTCCTTGATATCATTGGAATGTGGGTTAATAAGAACACAGAGGGTTATTATGTTGTATTGTTTAATGCTTTTCACAGTGAAAATATAGACAATAAATTGATTAATTTTATAAATTTGGTTCCTTGGTCATACTCTCGGACGCTGACTTGCTAAGCAAGTGGGTCAACTGACATAGTTCAAGGACTTCTTTGTTAGTTTTCACAACAGCCCTCAATTTAGCCGACCGACACCTTGGGTTGAAGAATATCTCATCATCGGATGGCGAGACAACTTTCTTGTGCAGTGGTAGCCAGGTTATAGAGTCACTATCAGACATGGTTTTGCTCGTTTTTCTCGTTGCCTCATCTTTGAGGAAGTGTTTGACAATGGAGTCCTCAGCAGAGTGAAACGAGATGACCACTAAACGTCCTCCAGGTGTTAGCAGTTTTTTTGCTGCTTTAAGAGCTTTATGAAGCTCATTAAGTTCATCGTTGACAAGGATTCGGAGAGCTTGGAAGGTTTTTGTAGCAGGGTGTGCAAATCGATTCAACTTATCTTTTCGTCCAAAGCCTACTGCATTTGCAACAATGGCAGCTAACTGTCTTGTTGTCATGATGTGCTCCCTGTCTCTTGCTTTGATGACTGCACGTGAGATCCGAGCTGCAGATATTGAAGGAAATGTTATCAGTAGATTTCCAGGGTTTCTGGGGTGTTACCCCAGTTTATTTGCTCTTAGTGTGGATGGAGTGTGATATAGTTTTTGTGTTTTACTCTGTATAATAAAGAGTATGCCTGCTTTCATTGCCACACTTCAACTCCTTGTGTAAAATGAACAGCTTTCCAAGTTAGAGCAAAACCCTCCTTTACACAAACCTTCAAGAGAAAGTTCAAGTTAGTGGGGAGTTCAGACAATCCAAGTCCAAGTTACCAGACCCACGCTCTGATTTTTTTGTCTCGCCCACGGACCCCTTCACCCTCCCCTTTAGCATCGCTATGCAGGCTATGAGAAACCTTCTAAATAACAAATCATCTGGATTGTTAAAAAGGGTAAAAATCCAAAGCAACAATTGTTTTTTTAAAGAAACAACCTTTGTACCAAGGAAGTTGACTTACCTTCATTGTTAAGAAAGTGTTACATTTCTCTATATCATAGACCAATATATACAGAGTACAGTCCCTGATATTGATGACTTCATCGAACACTTCTAAGAGTAGCTAATACATACCCGCATCTCGCTCTCCTCCATAATGCCTTAGCACAGAGATGAGTTCACGCTCACTTATTGAATTTACAACATCAGCAGCTGTGAAAGAGGAGTTTCTTGATGACTTTGTGTCATTTTCAGAGTCCATTCTCATATCAAGGGGGCCATCTTTACTCAAAGAAAACCCTCTCAAAGGGTCATCAAATTGCATTGATGATGGCCCAATGTCCAGAAGCATTCCATCTAATGACTCTTTCTTGATGCCATTATTTGAAAGAAGCTCAAACAAGTCACTGAATTTTCCCTGTAATGGAATAAGTTGACCTTTATACTCTGGTCTAGTGGACAGGACTTGAGCTATTTCTACTGCAACTGGATCCCGGTCAACTGCAAATACTTTACATTTTGCAGAGTTGAGAATTGCACAGGTGTGACCACCAGCACCAAACGTTGCATCAACAAAGACCTAGTAGGCAAGACAAAAAATAATAGATGTACTGAGACCTAGGAGTCAAGGCAAAAATTAATAGATGTACTGAGACCTAGGAGTCAAGGCAAAAATTAATAGATGTACTGTGACCTAGGAGGCAAGGCAAAAATTAATAGAAGTACTGAGACCTACAGTAGGAGGCAAGGCAAAAAATAAAAAATGTACTGAGACCTACAGTAAATGGAAAGGGAAACCAATACATGTACTAAGACCTAGGAGGCAAGACAAAAATCTATACATGTTCCAAGACATAGGAGGCAAGGGAATGACAGTTCCAATTAGAGCCAGGCCCATAGTAGGGGGAGGAGTTCTCTGATAAAAATCTAACCACCCTAAAAAAACAAAAAAATAGATTTTTGATGCCTTTGCAGTATCTCTACAAGACGCGGACTTGTAAATCGTGATCACTTTGATCTAAAGGCCCAATTATCTTACTTGGACTGTAAAAGGGTCCACGTTAGAGCTAGAAGCCCTATAAAAAAGATCATGTCTTTTACTAAAAAAGCTATCTCAACCAAATCATCGATAATTTCTTACTAAGTACTTATTGTATGTATATATATATATATATATATATATATATATATATATATATATATATATATATAGTATCAAAAAGCCCAAACTGTCGCGATCTCGTACCAGAACAATGAATAAAATACACCAAAAACTGGAAATCGACTCTGCCAAATTTTCGCCTTTAATAAGACTTCTTCAGGGCAGACTGAAGAAGGTGAATCGTTACAAGCTTATTTACATCAGAATAGTGGCGCGAGACGCAAAAACATTACAACTGACAAAAACGCGCATTTTCTAGAATAGCGCGCGCTATGGATAAAAAGAATTTACACATCTCTACGTGGGTTCCTACTACAAAAAAAGTCATCACTATTAAGACCCCGCGGGTAGATAGACTTAAGCCGATAAGCCCACTGGCCTTCCCTTTCCCTAAGCTTGGCCTCAGAGTTACACTTATCTATAAGTTGTACCATAACATTATTAAGACCTAAATGATTGTCGCAATGAAAATGTTGATAGATAAGGTCATCCTTAACTCTTTCACTAACCGGTTAACTAGGGTGCTTATTTAACCTACTTTTATGATTATTAAAACGCTTCCTAAAACTATTGATAGTAGACCCTACGTATTGCTTGCTACACATAGAGCAAGTAATTAGATAAACAACAAAATCTGAGTTACAGTCCAAGTCAAAATTAATGACATATTTCTTATTAGTAACTGTACTGCGAAACTCCCGCCCTGTCTTAAGAAAGTTACACACCCTACACCTTTTACCGCCACACTTACCACAACCTCTAACCTGAGTACTATCCTCTTTAAGAGAGGAGTGCACCAACATATCCTTTAAACTCCTAGGTTTCCTATAAGCCACCATAGGTACCCTACCAATAGCACCCCTACATCTACTAGAAGATTCTAGAACTGGCTGTAAATCACGAAGAATACCAGGTAAATTAGGTAAAGCTGGATGAAAAGTGACTACAAAAGGTACACGATCATTCTTACCTTTACGCCTGTCTTTCAATGTGTCGTCCCTAGGAATACGTCTAACCCAGTCAACTTCCCTCCCCACAGACCTGCTGTCATAACCCCTATCAACTAAATAACCTTGTAACTCTAATACCCTCTTTTCGAAAGAAGAGTCTTCCGAACATATCCTACGAATACGTAGTGCCTGCACAAAAGGAATGCCTTTCTTACAAGCAGACGGATGACAGGACGTATGAAAAAGATATTGATGCTTATCAGTAGGCTTACTATACAGATCTGTAGATATTAACCCATCCCTAAGAGTAAGTGAAACATCCAAAAAATTTACCTGACTAGTGGACCACTCAAATGTAAATTTTATAGTTCTATGTATAGAGTTCATGTGAGCCATAAACTCTCTCAGAGCGTCCTCACCTTCAGTCCAGATCATGAAAATGTCATCGATATACCTACGCCATAAATAAGGCTTAACTGGAGAAGAGTCTATGATTTCCTTTTCAACTTTAGCCATAAAAAGATTAGCATATGATGGTGCCATTCTAGTACCTATAGCCGTGAAAAGAGGGTATTAGAGTTACAAGGTTATTTAGTTGATAGGGGTTATGACAGCAGGTTTGTGGGGAGGGAAGTTGACCGGGTTAGACGTATTCCTAGGGACAACACATTGAAAGACAGGCGTAAAGGTAAGAATGATCGTGTACCTTTTGTAGTCACTTTTCATCCAGCTTTACCTAATTTACCTGGTATTCTTCGTAATTTACAGCCAGTTCTAGAATCTTCTAGTAGATGTAGGGGTGCTATTGGTAGGGTACCTATGGTGGCTTATAGGAAACCTAGGAGTTTAAAGGATATGTTGGTGCACTCCTCTCTTAAAGAGGATAGTACTCAGGTTAGAGGTTGTGGTAAGTGTGGCGGTAAAAGGTGTAGGGTGTGTAACTTTCTTAAGACAGGGCGGGAGTTTCGCAGTACAGTTACTAATAAGAAATATGTCATTAATTTTGACTTGGACTGTAACTCAGATTTTGTTGCTTATCTAATTACTTGCTCTATGTGTAGCAAGCAATACGTAGGGTCTACTATCAATAGTTTTAGGAAGCGTTTTAATAATCATAAAAGTAGGTTAAATAAGCACCCTAGTTTACCGGTTAGTGAAAGAGTTAAGGATGACCTTATCTATCAACATTTTCATTGCGACAATCATGTAGGTCTTAATAATGTTATGGTACAACTTATAGATAAGTGTAACTCTGAGGCTCAGCTTAGGGAAAGGGAAGGCCAGTGGGCTTATCGGCTTAAGTCTATCTACCCGCGGGGTCTTAATAGTGATGACTTTTTTTGTAGTAGGAACCCACGTAGAGATGTGTAAATTCTTTTTATCCATAGCGCGCGCTATTCTAGAAAATGCGCGTTTTTGTCAGTTGTAATGTTTTTGCGTCTCGCGCCACTATTCTGATGTAAATAAGCTTGTAACGATTCACCTTCTTCAGTCTGCCCTGAAGAAGTCTTATTAAAGACGAAAATTTGGCAGAGTCGATTTCCAGTTTTTGGTGTATTTTATATATATATATATATATATATATATATATATATATATATATATATATATATATATATATATATATATATATATACCTAAAGTATAAAAAAAAATTCCCGCTGCGCGAGAGTTGGTGTTAGAATATATTCGACTTTACCTCTCCGTCCTTTGGAGCTAGAAACCCCAAGCACTCCCTGCTCATCACCGGAATATGTAGAGTATGTGTTTCAGCCTGAGTTGATAAAAATCGTCGCTTCCGACGAGAGAAAATAAAGAATATTCGGCCAAACTGCGTCAATAAAGATCCGGCTGCCATCTTTGTCGTGTCGCTGGTTACCAGGCTCCCTGGGTCGTTTGTTGATATAGAGGGTGCATGGGTGCATTGAATCCTGGGTAATACCGCCATAAATGAATAAAAATAACAAGTAATAAAGTAATAAAACAAATCAATCTCTCTATGGAATAAGAAAAGCGAAACCTGTTGATTTATATCCTAAATAATTTTTCCTGTTTTTATCTTTAATTTTGCGTTGGGTTGCCTGTGGCATCCCGGTATGCTTTGCTGCTTCCCGGAACCAAATGCCTTTACTAAAGCGCTTCCTAGGTGTCGTGTTTTATTTTAATTCTCGGAAGGAAAGGATGTGATCTGCTAATTCGCATTTCATTCTCTTGTGTGGCTGGTACCTCTTGATACCATAATTCGCTGAACTGAATCGAAAGAGTCAAGCTCATAAAGCATTGGAAAACGTTTAGCAGGGCTTACTGGACTTATCACCATCAACTTTCAGGCACAAACATTTTCTAATCATGTTTGATTATGTTACCGACGGAACGATGATGGTATAACATAACGTTGGGATTAGCAGCGACTCTTATTGATTGGGATTTAAACTCTACTTCAAACCAAACCAAAGAATTCCAGTGCATTGCAGGGCTTCTCAATAGGTATGCATTACTTGATCAAATTACTAACATTTGTTTAGTACATTTTTAATTTTAAAAACTCGATAGTAAATTTGAAATCTTGAGATGTAAAAATAATCTTGAAACCCAGTATCAGTTTTTTAAGTTTTGGTATATTGTTTTACATGGGAGAGAAAAATTGTCCTGTCGTTTACCCAACGATCAAGTCATTTTTAGAAACATTCCAATTGATCAGGCGTAAAGGAGTTGTAGGACACTTCCACGTTCTTTGTTTGGCAGTATTTTTTGTTTAAATAGATAAAATAGATAGTGTTTAGGTGCAGAGCGCTGGTGGAGCATGGGGTGGTTATATGTAAGGGCACAATCGGGAAGTAATTGATAGTTTTACAGCAAATCTGAGTGACCTTTCAACAAGTTCACTTCTTTATGTAAACTATCTTTGAGGTGTGAAATTCCGCTTTTACCAAAACATTGCGGAAATGTTTACTTCCACATTTTATGATGCGATGTTTGTGAAACTGTTAAATTTTTTTATATTTTTGCTACTTATTATATGATGTTTAACTTTGTAAAACATTACTAAAGAAAATGTCTGTCTACTCTGCATTATTTAGATTGAAGCATTCTGATAAATACAATCAAATTGTATTCATTAGACACCTCATATTAATGTTATTAATTACTTTGTCATTCTTTATTGGTATCATATTCATATACACACCTAAGTTAGTGTTTGTTTTTTAAATGATTCAAGAATCTTCATTGAAAAAACAAAAGTAAATAATTTCTAAAAATACCAGTAAAAATTATTTTCAGCCTTGAAATGCCCGTAAGCAAGGCAGGAGGAATGGACAAGTTATAAAAAGCTGAAATGTTGAATGCCCCTTACTTTTTCAACCTTGTGTTGATTTAAAGCTTGTCTACACCACGCCACGCTGACCATCTAAGTTTTTCTACAGCTTTACTGAAATCTTTTCTAGTTAAACCAAGAGGAGCATAGTTTGTTAGGCTAAATTCTGATAATAAACCCCAAAATTCCCTCAAATGTGCCTTATTTTGCTACATTTCAGGGAAATATGGCATTGAGTCCAAGGATACCACTTCATTGCATTCTATGGTGTTCTACTAGCCCCAAGGAAAGGTTTGAGTTGGTACCAGGAAAGGGGTCCACCAACTCAAACCTTTCCCTGGGGGTAGTAGA
The DNA here is from genome assembly GCF_932526225.1 of Nematostella vectensis. Taxonomy (NCBI): domain Eukaryota; kingdom Metazoa; phylum Cnidaria; class Anthozoa; order Actiniaria; family Edwardsiidae; genus Nematostella; species Nematostella vectensis. The sequence continues at coordinate 12,752,103 of NC_064039.1, forward strand.
ACAGTTTTATTTTGATCATCCTACAGAATGTCTAATGGTCCAACATGGAGGACATGCTCTATGCCAACAAGTAGACACAATGAGTGTAGTGTTCCTGGTAACAGAATAAGATCAAGGACTGATACAAACATCACTGCACCCAAGCACCCTGAGCCATACATGTCTATCCCTGCCCAGAGTCTTGTCCAAGATGAATGTCATATTCACTGTGGGACTGTTAGAAAGGAGAATAAATACAACATGTGTAAGTCTTTTATTTCCTTTTATCCATACAGAGTTGAAAGAGTCAAAAAGAAAAGAGATGGCAACAAAAGATATCAGAATCCTTTTTCCAGAACAAAAATCAGCAATCCTGAAAACTGATTTTTTTATATGGTATAAAGATTTTTTTTGATAAAAGAAAGGGCTTCAAATTAGGTGCATTATACCAGTAAGGGTCCTAAATTTGTTGTAATTATTGTGAAAGGTAGTTATTACTGCCATCAACCTACATCCATTTTGGATCCTCATGATTCTTGTCTTAATTTAGGGCAAGACCGCTACCTTGTTTTGCACAAGGGCTGCATGTATTACTACAAGAACTATTTAGATAAGAGTGCAAAGGGGCAATTTTCACTAAGTGGATATAGGTATGATTTTATTTGAACACACCTCTCACATTGCTCTGCATTCTACAGCAATTGACCTCACATATCTAATGCATTGCTCTGCATTCTACAGCAATTGACCTCACATATTTAATGCATTGGGAATGATGCCCAGTTGGGCCACACACTTCAACCGAATCAAATTCCTGGTCATGTTTTATGATAGTTTAAATTGAAATCTTAGTCTGATATATACATTTTATTGTTAGTTTGCTTATGAGACGCCACTCTGAGTGTCACAAGCACTCCCCACAAGTAGCTGCTGTAAACCAAACCACATACTTTCTCCATTACCAACCAATCAAAATCCTTTTCCTGAATCCTAGAACAGTTTGTACACTGTGCTGATTGGCTTAGTGTTAGTAAGCATGACATTGTTTAGTGAGTTTGTACACTAATGATGATTGCCTTAGTGTTAGAAAGCACAGCATCGTTTAGTGAGAATATCCAAACAGTGCATCCCTCCCAACCTCAGGGTCTTCAAGAGCTTTTTTAAAGTTAGTAAATATGTGTGGGTGTTACACTTTGTTTTAGAGTGTCTACAGCTCCTGAACGGGACGCCAAGTTACCCTGGGTTTTTAAGCTCACCCACCTTCAACCAGAAAAAAGGACCTTCTACTTTGCTGCTAAATCAGAAAAAGAGCTGAATGTAAGACAGTGCTAGATTCTACGATTTACTGTAGCCTTTTCTTATAAAGTCTTATCCTAAATACTCTCTTATTGGTGCAGGAATGGATGTCTAAGATTAAAGAGGACATTGATGAGTATTGTGAGCCACTTGCCACAAGGTAATTTATCTTATTGAATTATGCTACCCAGCTCACCTTATATTCACAGAGCTTACCCTTCAAAGCCCATGGGCAACTTAATTCAAGCTTAAACTCCATCACTAGAAACACTGGCTATTTACATGGGACTGTGTACCTGTTGTGGGTTATAAGGATTTGGCTGTGACAAACTTTCTTCTATGTAGATAATCTGGTTTATAAATCACTCTGTTTCGATATGGCCTGGTATAAGTTGCATTAACGCTGTTGTTTTGAGGATAGAGATCAGTTCACTTACGTTCCTGATGTGACGTAAATCGGTGGCATGATCCAGAAGTTCAAAATAGGGTGGCCAAAGCAACAGTTTGAAGAAAGGGGTGGCCGGATTTATTGTTCTTCCATAAATTTCCTATATGTGTTGTTGTTTATAAGCCAAATATCTGGAAAAGAATTCCGTCATCAAAAATAAAAAAGTGTGAATCCAGATTTAATTTTGGGATATGGAATTGGCGAGAAATTTTGAAATAGTTTGAAGATACACCAAAAATTGGTTTTGATTTTTTCTTTGACAAAAATCGACATATTCATCACACTCTAGGCCAATTTTAATGTCATTTTAAGTGAAAGAGTCACTGTAAGAAGGCAGTTTTTTTGGACAATTTTATTCCACATTATAGCGTGCCTGTTGTCCCCTAGACATAAATGAACCACCTTCAGTGCCTAAGCTTGACCACATTAGCAAAGGGACACTTTTTCTTACTCAATATGTAAAACAGCCAGAACTTTGATTGAATAGACTTAACCAGATTCTTTTTCTTTTAGAAGTGGTTTTAACCCAGAGTGTGAAGCAACCAGACAGAGCAGCAGTGGTAGTAGTGATGACGGAGACAGCTTCAAATATGACTATCCATTGTTTGCTCCAGAGTTTCCTTTAGCCAAAGCTCTGACCCTTGAAAAACTCTCAGAATCACAGAACAGTTCTTCAGCCTCATCTGAACCCAAATACTGCCCTCCTCCCAGCTTTGATACACTACCAAATGGTAGTCCCCCTCCTCCACCTGCAAGGAATCAATCTGGAAAGGAAAGAGCACAACCGATTGGGAGTGTTCCAACACCTGTGATGATGGGGAAAAGTGGAAAATCATCTGTTGATATTTCTGCAGTGATACTGGGCAAAGCAGCCCTAAAGCCTGTCCAGGATAACAGTCTTCCGCCTTTGCCCAAGCCTAGATCTAAGTTACGCCAAAGCCCTAGAGTGCATGCCGGGTCACACCCTTCTTCACCTTCACCACCTACTAAGCCCCCTAAACCAAGTGTCCACAAATATGCATCAGATCCAGAACTTGCTTGTCTGCCGCAGCAGACTAGCTTACCGCCTGCTAATCCTGCACTTGTGGATTCTTCCGATAGTGGTATGTCAATTATTTTCAATTTACTACAATGAGACTTCATTATATAGCAGGCCCGTACCCAGGATTTTTTTTTTGGGGGGGGGGGAGGTGCGAAATTCGAAAAAAAAGTTTTCTGGGGGAGGGGGAAGGGAGGAATGTTTCTGATAAAAATCTAACCACCACCGGAAAAACAAAAAGTGTTTTTTTATGCCTTTGCAGTATCTCCATGGGACGTATATTATCAGATTTGGCTACAAACAAAGACTGACTTATGGATTAATGACATACCAAAATAGCACGTCTATTGAGAACCATAAGTTGACTTTCGGCCGTTGTGGGGGGTTGCGTTCGCACCCGCTGCAACCCCCTGGGTACAGGCCTGTATAGTCCCTATGATTTTTCGTTTACCCATTTAGTGAACATTTTCTTCTTAGGCTTGGGCAACAGCTTCTCGACTCTGCACTATAGAACTTATCTTTCAGGACAGTAATAGTTTAGCATAATTTGACTTTTGCTAATATTTCCACACTAAATTTTGGAAATCTTACACTGTATACTTGGTGGTATTTTTTTCAATTAGTTATGCAATTAATTTTAAAAATCCTATGTTTTCTAGGTGTTTTAGTTTGCAGAGTTGTTTCCAAGGGTATCATGCTAACTCTCCACCAAGTTTTTTTTAACGGGGCGTGCTTTCAGATTCTTGTAATCCCATAATCCCATTGAGACAGCATTGCTCACAACTTAATGTTTGTTTAGAGGAAGATGATTACCTGAAAATACTCCCTGATGAAGAATCAACTCCTAACCATGGGAATAATAATGACGAATTTATTCCACGTCTCTCTACTCTTGAAAGGTATGTATATTTATCATTGCATGAAAAAAAAACTTAGTGACTATGGTATGTAAAAGCAAGAGCTAGCAGTGCTAGAAAATATAAAATATTGATAGCATATTCTTTTAAAATTAGGTAGAATCGAGAATCCATATAAACAACAAAATCCTGGCCTCTTAAAACATTTAACACCACTCTAACAACATACATAATTTCAGGTCACAAACCTGGTTTAGTTTGATAACGTCTATTTGCTCATTTGCGCTATATGGTTCTGTTTTTCTAGATTAAGACCTGAAGGTAAAAGTTTCCGCACCCCGCCAGATGAAAAAGAGGTATGTCTATCTACACACAGCCACTTAGTGACACCTCCAAACAAATTTACATTAAAATGCAATGACGTTACCGTGACCACTTTGTCAGATTTATGAAAAAAGCCAATAAGGATTTGATTAGCTTAAGGCCCTGTCACACATAGGCTTTTCGGCTGCAACCTGTCTCGCAAAAAAATGTTGCAGGTCGCACACGCCTTGTCATATGTTAAGTTTTCCCTGCAACTTGAAACAATTCTACTTTTCGTGCGAGTTTGAGAAATGCAAAACAAGTTGCAAAGGGGGTGCCACACGCAAAAAAGCATTTTTTGCAAGACAGGTCGCAAGAGAAAAAAATGTATGTGTGACAGGGCCTTTACCAGCGAGGCAAAAGAAATGCTTTCGTGCACATCATAACTCGACGAAACACTCCTAACTTTGGAGTCTGTGTCAGTCAAGACTGTGACTATCGCATGCTAATTGTCTCACCGTCTTAATTTTTTTCACACCCTTTGCATACTGCGAACAATTTTCAAAACTCCAAAACCCAAAACACTACCCACTCCTCCCAAACTTTAATTCTAAAGTCACACATCCACCAACATCAAAACGCATACTATCGCCGGGGCGGATCCCCCCCCCCCCCTTTTTAGATATTTGGCTTAAAAATAACTAGAAATATAAGGAAATCCACGATAGAACAATGTATTCGCCCCCTTTCTTTAAACCCTTGCCTCGGCTCCCTTTTTGAAACTCCTGGATGCGCCCCTGCTATCGCACAGTATAGTGATGTGGTGCACTCGTTTTAGCAGATTCATATAGATGTTCTGCCTGCAACTTCTGTAAAACTCGACATCGAAAAAACCAAGGCTATAGCGTAAGTTGTCTCATAATTGTTATACATATTGTAGCCTTGTTGTTTTGTTGAAATATCTCACTAATGTTAATTTCCAACGCCGAAACCGATGGCTTCCATCAGTCATTTAAAAAAAACTTTTTGTCGAAGTCACATCCATCTGAATTGGGATTTTTTTTTTCAAATCTTTCTGTTTTAATGTTTTTTTTGTGTGTGTATTTAAATTTCCTCTATGCTTAAATTGAAGAGAAAAAAAGAAAACCAAACAGCATGAGTAAAACATCGCAGTAATCTTTCGGTAACCATAGCCTAGACATCTGTTCTATACTTAAATTGATGGCCTCAGTCTTTGTTTATTGGTTCTTCCCCAGGATGCTGGAAGGGCGTAATGGTATGTACATTCTTCATCAGAGTCGAAGTGGAGACATCGGTCAGGTACTGTTTCACTCCTTCGTCTTTTGGGTTTCAACCATTCTTGATCTTTGGGCAAAATAGGTCCGTGACTTTTGGAAAATGATTTGTTCTAAGATGTCTTTCGGGCTGAGTCAGAGACGCCAGTGGATCCGCCCGGTCTGGCCTAGGCAAATTACACTCTATGATCCCCTTAAAGCCGCATTATCACCTGTTTACTTCGAGAGGCTCGACGGAAACCTTAACCGTTCAAAGGCAATATAATCTATTACAAACAAACAATTGAACAAGACATCCGCTCTAAATTTTCAATCACATCCTCAAAGAAACCTCCAATAGAAACGCTGCTTTCGCAATTTTGAAATATTTTTCGCGTTTTCCATCTCATGGAGAGCAGGTGGTTGACAATGAGAACCATTGGTAGATTTACTAAGTAAACCGTGATGAACTTATGATGTACCCCCTTTAATAGAATGCGTTTCTTTACAGTGCCTTTCTGTGTGTATCGAGGATCGCGTGAGGCACTTTCTTGTCTTCTACAGCAAGGTTCGAGTTTTCGTTTTAGGGATTAAACTCTTATGATTACCCTACTGTCGAATCCGTTGTATTGCGGCACCGCATTTTGAAAACATCGATTTGATTTTGTCTTTTGGGATTTTCTGTTCAGCCAGTCAAATTATTCTAAGCCAATCAGATTCTTGCCATCTCTCGCCTAGTGCAGTTGCCTGGTTTTCGTCCAGAGGATAGCCAGGGAAGTGCACAAAGCGAGACTCTGATTGGCTCAGAATAGTCGGACGGAACAAAAAACCAAAACAAATCGTGCTTTCAAAACGCGGGTCGCGATACAACGGTTTCGACATTAATATATCAAGTAGTTGGCAATGCAAAAGTGGTTGACAATGTCAGTGGTTGACAATGACAGTGGTTGACAATGACAGTGGTTGACAATGACAGTGGTTGACAATGACAGTAGTTAACAATGACAGTGATTGACAATGACAGTGGTTGACAATGACAGTAGTTGACAATGACAGTGGTTGACAATGACAGTGGTTGACAATGACAGTGGTTGACAATGACAGTGGTTGACAATGACAGTGGTTGACAATGACAGTGGTTGACAATGACAGTAGTTGACAATGACAGTAGTTAACAATGACAGTGATTGACAATGACAGTGGTTGACAATGACAGTAGTTGACAATGACAGTGGTTGACAATGACAGTGGTTGACAATGACAGTGGTTGACAATGACAGTGGTTGACAATGACAGTAGTTGACAATGACAGTAGTTGACAATGACAGTGGTTGACAATGACAGTGGTTGACAATGACAGTGGTTGACAATGACAGTGGTTGACAATGACAGTAGTTGACAATGACAGTGGTTGACAATGACAGTAGTTGACAATGACAGTGGTTGACAATGACAGTAGTTAACAATGACAGTGATTGACAATGACAGTGGTTGACAATGACAGTAGTTGACAATGACAGTGGTTGACAATGACAGTGGTTGACAATGACAGTAGTTGACAATGACAGTAGTTGACAATGACAGTGGTTGACAATGACAGTAGTTGACAATGACAGTAGTTGACAATGACAGTGGTTGACAATGACAGTAGTTGACAATGACAGTGGTTGACTATGACAGTGGTTGACAATGACAGTGGTTGACAATGACAGTGGCTGACAATGACAGTGGTTGACAATGACAGTAGTTGACAATGACAGTGGTTGACAATGACAGTGGTTGACAATGACAGTGGTTGACAATGACAGTGGTTGACAATGACAGTGGTTGACAATGACAGTGGTTGACAATGACAGTGGTTGACAATGACAGTGGTTGACAATGACAGTGGTTGACAATGACAGTGGTTGACAATGACAGTGGTTGACAATGACAGTAGTTGACAATGACAGTAGTTGACAATGACAGTGGTTGACAATGACAGTGGTTGACAATGACAGTGGTTGACAATGACAGTGGTTGACAATGACAGTAGTTGACAATGACAGTGGTTGACAATGACAGTAGTTGACAATGACAGTGGTTGACAATGACAGTAGTTAACAATGACAGTGATTGACAATGACAGTGGTTGACAATGACAGTAGTTGACAATGACAGTGGTTGACAATGACAGTGGTTGACAATGACAGTAGTTGACAATGACAGTAGTTGACAATGACAGTGGTTGACAATGACAGTAGTTGACAATGACAGTAGTTGACAATGACAGTGGTTGACAATGACAGTAGTTGACAATGACAGTGGTTGACTATGACAGTGGTTGACAATGACAGTGGTTGACAATGACAGTGGCTGACAATGACAGTGGTTGACAATGACAGTAGTTGACAATGACAGTGGTTGACAATGACAGTGGTTGACAATGACAGTGGTTGACAATGACAGTGGTTGACAATGCAAAAGTGGTTGACAATGACAGTGGTTGACAATGACAGTAGTTGACAATGACAGTGGTTGACAATGACAGTGGTTGACAATGACAGTAGTTGACAATGACAGTGGTTGACAATGACAGTGGTTGACAATGACAGTGGTTGACAATGACAGTAGTTGACAATGACAGTAGTTGACAATGACAGTGGTTGACAATGACAGTGGTTGACAATGACAGTGGTTGACAATGACAGTAGTTGACAATGACAGTGGTTGACAATGACAGTGGTTGACAATGACAGTGGTTGACAATGACAGTGGTTGACTATGACAGTGGTTGACAATGACAGTAGTTGACAATGACAGTGGTTGACAATGACAGTGATTGACAATGACAGTGGTTGACAATGACAGTGATTGACAATGCAAAAGTAGTTGACAATGACAGTGGTTGACAATGCAAAAGTGGTTGACAATGCAAAAGTGGTTGACAATGACAGTGATTGACAATGCAAAAGTGGTTGTCAATGACAGTGATTGACAATGACAGTGGTTGATAATGACAGTGGTTGACAATGCAAAAGTAGTTGACAATGACAGTGGTTGACAATGACAGTGGTTGACAATGACAGTGGTTGACAATGACAGTAGTTGACAATGACAGTGGTTGACAATGCGAAAGTGATTGACGTACGCCTTTTAAGGCCCAACAGTGCCCTTTAAATACACTCAGACTTTCTATTTTACCATTTTATTAGGTGGAAGGAGGATATGCCCTCGATCGCGATGCTCAGCGGTTTCCCACCCTAGAGGAAGTGATCAGGCATCACTACACGACACCATTACCCAAACAACAGTCAGCCACGCTAGAGCAACCATACCGCTGGCCACATTGATTCATTCCGACTTGCAGAACAGTTAAAAAAACAACCTCGTTCCCAGCTAGACGCCATATTGAAAATTACCCAGAAGACACCGGGGACGAGGTTGGTTTATTTTAACGTCAGGTTTAAAGTATTAATATAATTTGTTCGGAAGTAAGGCTTTCGATCTATTGAAAAAAAAAAAACATTCGTTAGTTAGAGAGCCTCAAAATTCTAAAATATATATATATACAAATGGATTCGCCATAGAGTTGAGCCGAGGACAGAGGTATTTTCTGATATTTTTTGTAAGGTGCTCGATGATTTATATGTTCTCGAATGGTACTCGATAATGTTTGTGACTTTAGGGACAGACTCCAAAATATTTGAGAAAGATGATAATATCGGAGAAAATGACATCGCAATGAATTCAGTACAAACGCAATAACGAGAAAAAATATCGTGCTCTCTTTAATTAGGTATCCACTTATCGGAGAACTTACCGCCTTTCTCCAGTCAAGACTTGTTAGCTTTCATTAAGCCCATTTTCACAACAGATATCTATATATCAGGTTCGCAGGGTGCGCGGGAACACCCCCACTTGGCGACCAAATACTATGCATTTTTCCAAATGATACCTATGACTGCGCACCCCCCCCCCCCCCCCCCCCCCTGCTCGGCCAATCCTGGGTACGTGCCTGCTGCCTATTATGGTGGTTCGGCTATTTAGTTTTAGCTTGCCGTATTTCCGGTTCTTTAGATAAATGCTCAATAGTGGACAACTGTGACGTGTTTAGAGTAAATATTTGAGTAATAGGGATAGTATGATCTCGGTACAAGGCGACGCGCAGGCGCAAACGACACTTGTTTCACGAAATGTAACAACCAACAAGAAAATGTTGAACAGTTTTAAAATCGCAAAATCGATTGTATTATCCTACAAATGTATTCAATGCATTTTTAGTTTTATCAAGAGACCATGATCTCTTGGTTTTATATATTTTTACGATTAAAAGCTATATTTTTGTGTAGTTACTCAAGTTTGCAGCAGGTTTTATTTTTTTAAAGAATGTTGTAAAATAAGTATTAACCTGTCAAGAAATAAAAATGATTGCATCACTAACCTATATCCATTCAAATAAATGGAAGTCGATGGGTTTTGACACCGAAATAGAGTTTTGGATGGGAACGGCTAAAATAGGGGGGGGGGGGGGGGGTATTGGAACCGAGCAATTCCACTCACTTGTATTTATGGAAACGGTATTGGACAATAGTGAGCTATAATTAAGCTCAGAATAACAATGAACCCAGCCCTACACAAACTCTTCTCAACTCTGAGAGAAGTGCAATTCCACTCACTTGTATTTATGGAAACGGTATTGGACAATAGTGAGCTGTAATTGAGCTCAGAATAACAAGGAACCCAGCCCTACACAAACTCTTCTCAACTCTGAGAGAAGTGCAGGATTGCGTATATCATTATTATCAAGACTAATCATTAAATGTGATATATCATGATAATTCTTACATGTTTCTTGTACTTAAGGCCCTAAATATCATGATTTATCAAGAGTCTTATAGGGGTTAATATTTTGATATTCTTCAAAGGGTTTTTATCATATAAGCATTTGTGTATGATATCATCCGAATATTTAATGAGGTACATCTTCTTCCAAGTACCATGATATAGTGATATATCAGGATATTATCAGAACAATTAATGAGGTACATTTTCTTCCAAGTCCCATGATAGAGTTATATATCATGATATTATCAGAATATTTAATGAGGCACATTTTCTTCCAAGTCCCATGATATAGTGATATATCATGATATTATAAGAATATTCAATGAGGTACATTCTCTTCTAAGGCCCATGATATAGTGATATATCATGATATTATCAGAATATATAATGATAGTTACATTTTTTTCTTATTTGAGTGCAATTCTCCCCTTCCATGTGGTAAAAATCAAATGCCTTCTAAGTTTTGTGCTGCGCATATCAGCGAGAGTCAAGAGGTGGAAGAATTACCAGTACCACCAATTTACAGTTGATAAATGCGAAGTGGGGCAACTCCCTGAAGAAGTGGCTGATCCATTAGTGGGATGTACACGCAAAAAAAGCAAGACGCTTTTTTTCAAATCCACTGTTGGTATGCTTGCGATCCGTCCTTGCGGTATTGTAGTGGATATGACGGAAATGTATACTTGTGAATCATTTACACAGGTTTTTCTTTTCATTTTACGCACCTTTTCCAGGGATGTCAGTGATATCACCCGTTTGTAATATCCGGGATATGACAGGGCCTGTGGCTTAGTACCATACCTCCGAAATCGGGCAAAGAATGGGAGTGCAGGTGCGAGACTCCTGCTCCAAGAAGTGAAGTTTGTGGTTGACATTTTCCATGTTTCGAACCACAAAGAAAGTGTGTGTGTATGCCTTCAGACAACTCAATTTTTCGAGATTCGAGGTGTCAACACTGAGTAGCGCGAACAAGGATTTCGTTGTCTGAACAATTACTTTGAGGTCACTAGAAACGTAACAATTTTTAATTTGGTTTGTCAACAACCGCTTCAACAGAAGCGTTTTATTATTATCCAAAGCACACGGAAATTGCCGTCTGTCAAGTAAACACAAAAAACGATATTATTATGATATATCATACTATCAATCTTAGTGTGCCGTTGGTCAAGTAAAACAAAAAATGATATTATCATGATATATCATACTATCAATCTTAGTGTGCCGTTGGTCAAGTAAAACAAAAAATGATATTATCATGATATATCATACTATCAATCTTAGCTGCTTAGTGTGTCGTTGGTCAAGTAAAACGAAAAAAATGATATTATCATGATATATCATTCGCTTACTGTTTATGTTATTTTGTTCAACATTGATAATAATAATAATAATAATAATAAAATGATATGATATTGATACCATGATAACTTGCTATTTTGGAATATCACTTTATATCCGGCTAATTTCTATTTATTGATAGTGATATTTAGATTTTTCAATCTACCTGCTTCTCTTATTAATGAGAATGATAGTGATAATTTTAAATTTGAAATTCCTTTTTGGGGGGCCAACTACCATGACAATCCAATTGATAATGACATTTTGATATTTCACATTGATATTTCACTTAAAATTTTTTCAAGAGAATTTCATACTATTATCACCCAAAAATCATTGAAATACCAAATTATCAATTATCAAATAAATGATAAACAATCATGATATTTTGATAATCCGCAATCCTGCACCTTAGTGTCAACTCTGCAATCAATGTGCGCGTGCATAATTTCTGGGTGGAATGCAATTCAGCGATAGAGATATGGAAAGAGATGGTGAACGCGAGGGGAAGAGAAAGGAGCGAGGGAGAGAGCGCGATGTCGAATGGCCAGTTGAAACAATGCCCCATGCTAAACAACAACAAATCATGTCCAACCAAAACCTTCCCTTCTCCCTTTGCGACTGCCTGCCCCACCCCGCCTCCCAAAAGTCACGTTGGATGTTTTGCGCTACCGCTGACCATGGTTCCTGTTCTGCTGATTAGGTTCTCACTTTCAGCTTGGTCAGCTTCCTACCCAAGGGCCGCCTTTGATTTGCGTCGTTCAATTCCTTGCTTCCTGCACTCAAATCAGCAGTCATAGTGCTACTCACCGTTACTTTGACTATTACTTTACCATTACCAGCAAAAACGCTGCACACATGTAGAGTTTGTACACAAAGCGTGCAACAAGTTGCTTGACTTCAGCCATCAAAACAACAGATAAGTATGCTTCACCGAGATGAATACTCGCGCCTTCTCGGGTCCCTGTATCTGAAAGATCAAAATGAAGATTGGAAGAATAAACTGTTTATTCTAGATGAGGAACAGTGTTTGCTCAGATACTTTCACCACACGTACGTCTATTGCCCGGTGAGTTTGTTGTCTTTTAGTAAAAACATGTCTTAACTTATTTCCGGCTTCCGGGGATCACAAATTCTTTCATCAGAATTCTACAAGAGCCGAATTCGACTTGCTCGAGTGTTAACTTGTGAACTATCAGCAAGCGTGTTTGTGATATTGCATTGTTTAATTTCGTCGGCACAATATCATTGCCATTTTGTTAATCTTTTAGTAGTTGAGCTAATTCTTGCTTGTAGGGTGAATAAATACTTAGTTAATTTGATTATTAAATAAATAAACTCCTTTCTCTTGGTACCTTTAAGATTTATTAACAATATTTTCTGGCCACTTAATGTAACAGTTACAGTAATAGGGGCTGACTGCTTTATTGAGGTGCTATACTAATGTATGTGGATGTCAGAATATTATTATATTTCATATTGAAGTTATATTAAATCGCTACAGGTTTTTAAATGAAATATTTATTTCTCTTTTTCCTTACAACAGCCAAATGAAAAGTTGTGGAACATGCCTGAAGGAGAAATTAAGCTTCGATTTATTACGAAGGTGATTGTCTTTAGGCGAAGGCCTCTTTAAATTATTCCTTGTCGGTATAATGCTTCATTGGGAGATAATCCAGAAATAGTTAATAGCATGGGGGTGGGTTTAGGGTGTGGTCTGGATTGTACCATATTTATCCATTTCATGTGTAAAAGATACATAACTGGAAGTGCCTTTAAAATCAGGGTGTGTCTATACACTGAACAACAACAGCCTAAAATATAAGTAAAATGAAAACAATCCAATGGTTACATACAATGACGTAAACATTACTTAAATTACATGTATTACATGTAATTTTGTGCAAAAACTTTAATGCCAGTTTTGAATTCTGTTCTACTCTTAGATTGAAGAGAGACCCTACTCTCCAGAAAATGGCTACTGTTTTGGTAGGTACCTTATTATATAAGGTCATACCCTTATTAGATAGTCTTTTTTCATTTTAATGGTAACCAGTATAATGCTTATTTTGCTTCACCCCCAAGAAATTCAGATGTTTGATGCTAAGAAGTATTTCCTAAAATCTGAAAAGGAAAAAGAAATGCAAGAGTGGGTGACAAACCTGAGAAGAGTGGCGGTATGCTATCAGGGCTATTGTCTTTGTTTTTCAAAAATTCTGTTCTTGTTATGTAGCCACTTGTAGTCTAATTTAACAATTAGACTACAAGTTTGAGTTTTCTATGAGTCAATAGATAGTCAACGAGGCATGTAGCACCGATTTGACTATTTGACTCATGGAAAACAAGAACGAGTAGTCTAATTGTTTTAGTATAAATCCACTCACATACTACCTCATATAAATGGCGATTCTTATGTAATAAATAATATAACACAACGAAAAAAGTATTTTACAAAATCAAAACAGAGTGCTCTCGTTTGCAATGGCGTGTTTTCTAGTGCGTACGCGAGCGCATGCAACCGGTGTTTGCAGCACGTGTAGATAAAACGAAAATTGAAAACTTTAGCTTCAAAACCCTGCAGTCTTCGTTACTTTGAGTGTCCTTTTGTAAGAATGGAAAATACATTTGCTAGAAAAGATAGATAACCAAATTTCTCGAATTTGAATCAAGGTTTTTTGTCTCTTTCGCTTCAAGTGGCTTTTCGCCAGCTTTTTCGCTACTCGCTATCTATGGCTCAATAGATAGTGAGTACAGGAGCCAATCAAATTGCAAGATTCGTGATAGTATGTGAGTAGATTTATACTAGCATACATAGCATTGGCTTTGCATGTGCCAGCGCAAGTTTCAGACAGCAAGCCAGCAACTTGTTGTGCCCCATTGTGTAGCAGCCCAGATATTTTACTGGGTTTTCCAAGAAAACAAAGAAATTGTGTTACAAAACAAAGCACAGAGTTTTTGTGGTTCTATAATATTATAATATTATCAGTCTTAGTTTATCATGCCCTGTTCCTACTACCCTTGGGGATGGCTGTGGAGTGGGCTATATTGCTCTATGGACTTATTACTTCGCTGCTGTTTTTAAGGTTGACCCAACAAGAAGGCAACAGAAGGGATCCATTTCCAAGCAAATTGATAATCCACCACCTGAGGATCCACAGCCCATCCCTACTGACACTGAAGAGGTCACTAATGGAAAGGATAAACCGATGGAACATATCAGCTACGAGACAAAGATTGTTGGCGGAGTAGTCATAAGAAAACCTGTTGTCATGGTGAGTTACAAGCAGTGGTGGAGAAGGCGGCAGGGGGTTGTAGCTGCTTCTTCAAAAAAGAATGAAAATGGCCCCGCCCCCATCCCCTACCCCACGTTAAACCTAAAACCCCCGCCAAAACTGTTGACCCATTTCATAAATCGATACCCTCTTTTTAGACTACAAGTTAGAGTTTTCTATGAGTTAATAGATAGTCAACGAGGCATGTAGTGCCGATTTGACTATTTGACTCATGGAAAACAAGAACGAGTAGTCTAATTGTTTTAGTATAAATCCACTCACATACTACCTCATATAAATGGCGATTCTTATAACTCTCAGTAATAAATAATATAACACAACAAAAAAAGTATTTTACAAAATCAAAACAGAGTGCTCTCGTTTGCAATGGCGTGTTTTCTAGTGCGTACGCGAGCGCATGCAACCGGTGTTTGCAGCACATGTAGATAAAACAAAAATTGAAAACTTTAGCTTCAAAACCCTGCAGTCTTCGTTACTTTGAGTGTCCTTTTGTAAGGATGGAGAATACATTTGCTAGAAAAGATAAGGAACCAAATTTCTCGAGTTTGAATCAAGGTTTTTTTGTCTCTTTCACTTCAAGTGGCTTTTTGCAGCTTTTTCGCTACTCGCTATCTATGGCTCAATAGATAGTGAGTACAGGAGCCAATCAAATTGCAAGATTCGTGATAGTATGTGAGTAGATTTATACTAGCATACATAGCATTGGCTTTGCATGTGCCAGCGCAAGTTTCAGACAGCAAGCCAGCAACTTGTTGTGCCCCATTGTGTAGCAGCCCAGATATTTTACTGGGTTTTCCAAGAAAACAAAGAAATTGTGTTACAAAACAAAGCACAGAGTTTTTGTGGTTCTATAATATTATAATATTATCAGTTTATCATGCCCTGTTCCTCCTACCCTTGGGGATGGCTGTGGAGTGGGCTATATTGCTCCATGGACTTATTACTTCGCTGCTGTTTTTAAGGTTGACCCAACAAGAAGGCAACAGAAGGGATCCATTTCCAAGCAAATTGATAATCCACCACCTGAGGATCCACAGCCCATCCCTACTGACACTGAAGAGGTCACTAATGGAAAGGATAAACCGATGGAACATATCAGCTACGAGACAAATATTGTTGGCGGAGTAGTCATAAGAAAACCTGTTGTCATGGTGAGTTACAAGCAGTGGTGGAGAAGGCGGCAGGGGGTTGTGGCTGCTTCTTCAAAAAAGAATGAAAATGGCCCCGCCCCCATCCCCTACCCCACGTTAAACCTACAACCCACGCAAAAACTTTTAACCCATTTCATAAATCGATACCCTCTTTTGCGTCTATGGGTGCATACCGGTTAACCTTTTGTCAGCCACGTCTATTCCCCACATCCCCCTCGATCCAATGTTGTTCACTTAGGCCTGGAACTCCGCCACCACATACTAATGATCGGCCCTCAACATTGGCAGGGGGGAGCATTATTTGTGTGGCATACATGATTCCTAGTCATGGGATTTTGTGAAGGTGTAGCTTAATTGGTGAATGGGTTTTGGTGGGATTGTAGCATGATTTTGCATTTACAGCGGCTATGTGAAAGGGACACTAGCCACTTATCATTGTTTTCTCTTGATACAGTTGTAGACAAAAGACAGAAAATTCTGGTGTTGTTGGAAGTAGGGGAGGACTGTGTATAAGAAAAATACAGACAGTGTGCATAGAAAATTTTGAGGGGGTATTGTTTCATTTCTCTGTTTTCCTACTATTGTGAGACATGATTGTTTTGCAGAAGGCGGATTCAGACACCGAGAGCCAAGCATCTCTTGATAGTCAAGGGAGTTCCTTCTCTGAAAGTGTAGCTGGCACTCGTGGTATCAAAGTTATTAAAGATGGCTACTTAGTGAAAAAGGGAGCTGTGGTAGGTAACCATATCCTTAACAGTATGGTAAAACTAGAAAGACTACAGACAAGCTGTAGAAAAACTAGATGGTCAACGTAGGTGTGGTGTAGACAAGGTATAAATTAACACAAGGTTGAAAAGGTATGTTAAAAGTCTGTGCGAAACAGAGTAGTTGCGATGATGTTTCAAGTGTAAGCCATTCCTCGGAGCAAAAAAAGGAGAAAAAATGTTATGGCTTTTTTGCTCCAATGTTAGCACAACCACTCTGTGTCACAGAGGTATTTAACATACCTTTTCATCCTTGTGTTGATTTATACCTTAACATATTCTTAACGCCATCACCTCCACCATGTCAACAAAGTGGGAGCTATGGGATCATAACAATTTTTGTTTTGAAGGTCCCACTTTGACAGGCTGTAGAAAATCAAACTAGCATTGGCTGTGGTGGACATTATAATTCTAGTAGGGAAAAAATTAGACATTAAGAAAACCCTACTGGTCATTTCGTATAATTTTAGAAAAAATCGGGGGTGGGGATGGGGGGCACTGGCCCTCCTATGGGGGGGAGGTGTGCTTTTGTCTGTTTTCTTTTTAATGGGTCAAAGTATGTATTGTAATGATCACAAAAACAAGTCATGAATGTCTATCTTTATGTCCTACTTCTAAAGAACTGAATGTTCATATTGATAGTGCAACCCATTTAAAAATGCAGAAGTGTAAGAAATATTTCAGTAGAACATAAGTTAGGATATTTAAAGATTTCATTGTATTCATGCAAAATGAAGTTAAAAGGATTTTGTATGTTTTCAGGTAAAAAACTGGAAGAAAAGATACTTCAAACTTGATTTAGTAAAATTCAGCTACTACGAAAAAGACACGGTAAGACCATCTAGGATTAGTATCTGGAAATTTAATGAATGCTTGTTGTGATGTTTCTCTCATTTTACACCTTTTTTACAGGACAGAGATCCCATTCGAACAATCCCCACTGTTGACATCAGTGAAGCACGTGTTAGTAAAATGTAAGAGCTGTAAAGTATGTGAATCAGAAATTGTGTAATTCTGTTATAAGTAGCAGATCTAGGAGTGAGCTGAGCGCCAATGAATCTGGCCTCTCTTTTCTTGAAACCCTTGCTTTGGCCTCCTCTTTTTCGAATTTCTTGATCCCCACCTGGTTATTCAAAGCACACAACAAAATTGTATTCTAAAATCAATCAACCTTTGTTTTTGTGTGTATGTACAATCTAGAGTTGATGGTGGTACAAAAGAACACATGTTTGAGGTTGTTACACCACACAGGACATTTTATCTACAGGTACTGCAATTTCTTCTAAAGTACAACTTGTATTCTTTTGTTTTTTGATTGTTTTGTTTCATTTCATGCTTTCTACCTAGGTGTTCACGTAGCAAGACATGAAAAAATAAATACATGTCATGTTTGTCGCCCATTTTCTTAGCCATACACAGAGGCAGACATAGAAAGTTTGATAACTGCTAATAATTCAGCGACATTTCTCTCTCTTGTTAGGCATACACAGATGCAGATATGCAAAGTTGGATAAAAGCTTTACATTCAGCAATAAAATCAATACGTGGCAGAACCGCAAGTGGCCCTGTAAGTAATCTGCACTTAAGGTGTCATCTGAGCATGATTACTGTGTGGGGCTTGCGATGATCGTAATTTGTGCTGCATCACACAAAAATGCCCATGATCACAAAACAGTTTGGTCCGCATTTTACGTAAATTTTCAATTAAAGATCACAATTATCATTGTAAAGCTGGCAAGAACAAAGAAGTTCCTTATTCTTCTCTTTATTTTCGCGTGAATTTAGCGAAAATTGTCTTTGCACATTTCACAAGTATTTATTGTAATTTCGCGATTGTGGAGAAAAAGTCAATTGAAATTCAGGAAATTGAAGTCGAGTAACTATTTTATCGTTTTTACAATAAAATTACCAACAAATGAAACAAAGCTAATATACCGTAAATGATCTAATAAACGCCGGGGGCATTTATTAAATTTCGATGGCCCCAGGAGGGGCGGGGGGGGGGGGGGGGGTGTTCAATAGGTAGAAGGAGTTCTTTATCAAATATAACAATATAACAAACCCAAGTGCATTGGGGTGCTGATTTCAATTAGGATCACGTTATATTATAGTCTGTGTAGCAAGCATTTCTTGACATTGAGCAAGTCTCAGTAGAAGCCAAGCAGATTAAGCAAGAAGGCAATTAAATATTACGGAAAGTCTCATGTTGTTTGTTTTCAAGCTGACAGGGATGAAACGTGGGGGGAGGGGAGTGTTTTATAGAGAGGGGCGTCTGTTAGAAAGGGTGTTCAATACAAACTTTTAAGATAAGGAGGAGGGGGGGGGGTTCACTAGATAGAAGGCGTTCTTTCGATAGGGGGCATTTATTAGATCATTAACGGCATTAAAACAAAACGCTGTCCCTTAGCGGTAGCTGAATTGCCTTAAAAGTCAGTCTTATTGTTGTAAAAGTGTATTATTCTCTCGAGCCAACATTATCGAGTATTGTTACATGTCCTCACTTGGAGATCTCAACATATCATTTTTGGATATCCATTAAATTTCGTGTGATGTAATTTGTTTTTTTTTTATCGTGAAAATTAATCGCGCGAAAATTAAGCAGAATAAGATACTCCTTGGTGATGTCTTTGGGGCATTTTTTGAGTGGTGCCGCCTTGATTTGATCCAAGTGTCATTGATCCAAGTGTGTTAAAAATGAACTCAACTATATTAGTAATTGTGAAGTGTCAATAAATAACAATAATCAATCAACTAACAATTGACTCTAATATGCTAATGAATTTAACGCATGATGTTAATTGACATTTTTTTTACATTGTGGACATGCATGTAAACCTATGTACGAGTTATTTTACCCAAGGACATTTTGAACTCCTCGATTTACTAATACTAACTTTTCCATGCATTTATTAACCAACAGCTTTGACCACACTCTTACTCAGTCATATGCCTAGCTGTAAGTATCAAATAAATAAGTATTAATATTAAAATATGTGTTAGAATTGGTTGAAAAAAAAAACTTAAAACTTATGTCGCGTCTTTATATATTCAGTTGCTGCCCTCAAATATACCCTGAACATTGTACTCAAAGAATTAGTTAATGAATAATTATTTCTTATTTCCCTTCTAACGCACAATTATAACAGGTACACCACCACACTCTCCCAACCCCTGAAGACCCATTTTCAGAAAACGAGGCACAACAGGTTGTGATGACCCTGCTAAGAATACAGCACTATGGGATGTGTTTATCTAGTTGTTTCTTTTCATATAGCACAGTCAGGAATGAGATAATGTCAGCTTGAAGTGGACAAAAAAGGATCACTTGCCTTTGTTTTCATAACAACCTTGCCCACCACATTGATTTCAACCGAGTGTATTTCTTTTCCTAGACAAGAAGTGCTTTTTTTCGTCTCACTTAAGAGTATTAAACAATATTGATAAACAGCAAATGAGGCGTCTATTCATGCCTATCGAGAAGTGAGCGAGAAGTCTGCAATCTATTTTATTGTTTTTAAATGGTAAATTAGAGGTCCGACGTTTGCCGGACTCTAGCCCTTAGCTTTCATGAGAAGCTATGTCCTAAAGTCGGCTTCAGCCCTTTCCCTCCCTCCCCCTCCTTACTCTAAGCGGCCCCTGCAGTTGACTGATATTTCCATCGTCTTTATGTTCCCCTTCTACAGGACTCAGTTCAAAGGGACATGTCACCAGAGTCAACCAGTCTATCATACTACGTAACCAGCACCGTCTGATGTAGCTGAATTATCTTGTCATGTGGTCCTCATCAGTAACGGATCTAGGGGAGGGCTTGGGGGGTTCACCACTCCCCCCAACCCACCCCCCTTGGTGTGCCAAAGGAAATTGATATGTTTAAGCGGCGTTAACACTAGTCGACTTCCGGTCGATTACGTAAAAATCTCGATTATTTTCAACGGACAGCGGGAAAAATATTTCAAAATCGTAAAAGCAGTAAGTGTATCTGAAATTTCTTTGAGGATGTGGCTGATAATTTAGAGCGGATGGCCTATTAAATAGCGTGGATTCTAATAGATTTTTTTGTCTCTGGTCGGTAGAAGTTTTCGTCGGCCCTCCGGAAATAAACTGGTGGCAGTGTCGCTTTAAGATGCCATATAGAACATCCCTCTAAGATGAAAATCCCTACCCATCTCCCTACCCATCTCTTAGGTATTTGTGTCTGTGTGAGAAAAGCCAAATGCTCGCGCATCTTTAGTCAAAGTAAAGTGCCAATGTATTGAGCAAAGATGTTCAACGGATAGTTTTATTATCCATTAGTTAGTATATCTAGTTTTAAAAAAGAAACATTTGGTAGGGGTTTTATTTAACACTTGTGAATTTTGTTGATACTATGTTCTAGTGTTAGAATTTTTTTAAACAATTTCTTTTGTTTTTGTATTTGTCTTTTAATGGTTACACCAGGACATATGTTTTCCTCGGATTTTGCAGCTTTTGCACTCAGTCCAGCTATAATTGCTATAACCCAAAACCAGGACCGTTGCTGAGTAAACGTCGTTAAGAGTGCAAGCCTCGGATATTTTTTTAGTTTGCTTCGTGAGCAGACGCTATGTTTTCACATGTCTCTAGTAAATTCCTGCTGTACTAAAGGGGCAGCTACGCTCACTGCCCCCGTGCTATCTACGCCTGGAAATTAGTCCATCGATAAGTAACTTTTGTTTGCTACAAGAAGAATACGAGTAAGGTTAATGTTTTCTTGTTTCTCTTAAAAATGCGAAAGACAATTTGATAAATTTGTCTTTTAAGTAGGAATAGTTACACCAAGACTTATGTTTTCCTCGGATTTTGTAGCTTTCGCACTCAGTCCAGCTATAACTGCTATAACCCGAAATCAGGACCGTCGCTAGTAAACTTCGTTCGCAAGTTTGATAAATTGTCTACTGCTTTATAACGTAGTTTTCTTCATATTTAACAAAAACAAAACTTATCGCTGTGTATATCGTGTAGTCCTGGTTTCTATTTTTTGTTGGTTTGAATGTTGTCGTCTGAAGTCACACTTTTTTTATAAGTATTTTAAGGCTGATAATGTTCTTAAGGATTGGAAAACCCAATGAAGTATTAGAAGAGAATTACACAAGTTGTCAATATAAATATAATATTAAAGGTTATGAACACAATTTGATTCTGCGCACTATAGAACACTTCTCGCTAACAAAACAATATTTTGCTACAATCTGAGCATCGACAGGCCCGTAGCCAGGATTTTGAGCGGGGTAGTTCGTTTTTCCATTTCAGCGGACCAAATTTCCGGTATACCCCTCTCCTCGCCTTATTACATTTAGGCAATCAATCTTGTATTTAAAATGTTATTAATAGGGTACTTTTCAACATATAGCGATAATAATAAAGATAATTATTATAAAGATAATTATTATAAAAAGATTGAGACATTGATGTGCACGGTATATTTTCAGTCAAACGTTATATATGTTTGTTTGCTATAAGCGGACCTTCAAGCCGAACCCCCCCCCCCCCCCCCCCCCCTGGCTATGGGCCTGATCGAAATGTTCTTAAAAATTGAATTCCCAAGCTGGACATTCTAATAATAAAGGTTTTTTTTATAAAAAATAGAGGGTGTATGTAACACAATAAGCGTAAAAGTCCGCGGGTTTACTACATGAATTGTAGCAGGTGTCATTGGCTTCTGATGTAGACGTATTTATATCATTGCAAATAAAACTCTTTTTAGTCTATATTCATTTTTTGGGGGGAGGGGGGGTGAGTATATGCTTCTTCTATATGTACCAAAAGGTCCATATTTATATAACATCCTTAGAATAAGGGGGAAACGTCAAACCAAAGGGGGAATGCTTCTTATCTAGACTTAGGCTTAGTTTAGATGCCGCTCTTTTCGTGTGCCGTTCTAAATGCAAATACATGCAAATGCTCAAATTCGAATGTTCCAACATCCGGCATTTGAGTGTTTTACGCCTATTTCGAATATGCACCCGAGAATCTGTGTCGTAACCCGCGTAACGGCTGAATCCTTGCATCTGGAAGCTATGTGAATGTTCATGAAAATATAAACAAGAATTCTACAGCTGTTGAAACCTGGATTTGTAGTTTAGTTACGCTTATTTGCTTATTTATTTTATACCCATGAATCACTGCGGGTTATGATACTCTTATGATACTAGTTCTCCGAATGCAACCTTTTTTTAAATATATGCATATTTGGAACGGTACATGAAATGAACGGCCTTAGAGAAAGGTCGTTATTTATCGGTGGGGGAGGGAAATTTCGGTCCTCCCCCAATCTGAAGCACACAAATGGTGACCCAGAACAAAAAGGCGACCCAAAATTAAGGCCCGAAGGCCCCACCCCCGAACAAAAAAAGCGTATTTATTATCGGGGGGAGGGCTGCTATGTTTGGAGGGCAGGGTTGCGATTTTTTGAGCGTCGATTTGGGGGAGGGCCTCAAATTTCGATACAGAGGGAAAGGCCTTGTTTTTTTATAAAACATAAGTCGACAACAACGCAGATTTATGTTTTTAGAACGATATTTTGGCAGGCCAATACCCGCCTTCTTCAGGTTATAAATGAGTTACTGTGGCATGTTACAGCGAGTATATGTACAAAGTTAATTGATAATTAACTAAACAAAAGATAAAAATAGTGATTTAGTAAGGAGTAACTAGGGTGGTGTGGATTACTAAACAGCTAAACGGTTTCTTCACGCCGGTTGAGGCCACCGGGTTCAAGAGTGCCAGCGCGAGCTATCAGTGTGGCTTCTCTTGCTTTGCAGATGAGGTCGCGAGTGTTTGTTATTTTTTCAATAGGTATGAGCTCTATGTCAGAAGCGGAGTGGTTAGGTTTTAGAAAGTGTTCAGCGGCGTGAGTTGGTATGGATCGAGATTGCGAGATCGAGATTGTAACAGCGGTTACATTGAATCATATAAATCACGTTTTTAGTATTGCAGGTTATGTGGGAGGTTATAGGTCGTATTTCACCTGTTGAGAAAAATGTGTAGCTTGTTAGGTCATCGGTTCTAAGGGGCAGGTTAGGCAGTGAAGAAACTGTTTAGTAATCCACACCACTCTAGTTGCTCCTTACTCAATTACGATTTTTATGATTTTGCTAGTTAATTATCAATGAACTTTGTACATATACTTTATTCTAAAGTCTCTACATTTTGAGGCTTTATTATTCTGATGGCCATTAAAAATAAGTTCGAAATAGGAAAAAAAAGTTTATGCTATTCCAATCCTAATAAACAAATAATGAACTATTTTTTGCTGTAGATGCTGAGCTTCGTTTGCGAGGCAAAAACATGACAAACACTCGTGTGGGATATATTGGCTATACAAAGGTATAGCCGCTGACCAAAATTCATTAACAACAATTCTTAATATAATAATACAAATAATATTAAATGTTTATGCCTCGCTATTTTTATCTTTTGAGTTTTGGTTTTATTAACTTCCATCACTGAATTTACGAATTTCGATTTATGTTAGAGTCCCCCCCCCTAATAACTTTTCAGATTGGTGGTATGAAAAGATGTCTAAATAAGATTTCTGTTTGGATGGGGCTAATGGTGCTTTATTCTATTTAGGTTTTAACAATAATTAGCATTTTATTTATTTGAAAATTGCAAAATTTTCACAGTGGGTATGCCCCCAGACCCCACTATAAAATATTATTTACACCTCCCGTAAATGGGCTCGAAATAAACTTTTCTTCTGGCCAGCTCCGCCGCTCCTTTGGCATGTCTGAGCCAGTGCCCTCCCCCCCTTGTGACTAAAGCTAAGATATGGCGCCCTCTGTTTTACTCTGCGGTTTTCCTTCTAATTGAATGCGTGTTGTACGTCCTGATTGCTATTCTTCTGCGCAGCTGTCAGGAAGGTCTCGAGATATCAAACAGCAAAGATGGTGAGTTTGTTGAGAAAATCTGTTTCCATCCTTTTTCCCATAGAGGAAATAGCTGCCATAATAGATTGCTCAGATACTTAACTATATTTCCGACAACTGACTTTAGGAATGGTTCCCATATTTGTCATATTATTGTGTGATTTTAACACATCAATTTTCTCTCCTCGTAGCAACCGGGTATAATTTTGCTTAAAGAGGGCACAGATGCATCTCAAGGCATCCCTCAACTTATTAGCAATATAGATGCTTGCCAATTCATCGCAGATGCGGTCCGTACAACCCTCGGACCTAGAGGGATGGATAAACTCATCGTAGATGGCCGAGGTGTGTGTTTTGGGTGTGTTGCACTGTTTGACAGTTGTCTTTACACGTGATGCCTATAGCTACCCGGTTTTCTTCTGTTTCTCACAGGAAAAGCCACGATATCTAATGATGGAGCAACTATTATCAACTTACTTGATATAGTTCACCCTGCTGCGAAGACTTTGGTTGATATTGCTAAATCTCAAGATGCAGAGGTAGGGATAGCAAGAAGTTTTGTACTATACCTCGGAATCTTCAATAAAGTCTCACTCTTTATGGTTTTGTACTAAGCTTATATGTTTCTCACTGCCATTGCAAAAAGTAGTTGATATTTAAAATTACCCAAGATGGTGCCCTATATTTCTTAGTTTATTTATTACTTTAAAGCTTTATTCTATGCATTAGCTACTCTGCCAAAGGGGCTAAGGTAGAGAATAGGAATGTCAATATATTGGTTTTTTTTACACAATCTATGAAAAGGCTTCAAATTACTGTAAAAAATGATTCAGTTGGACAGCAGCAATGCTGAGCTTCAATTATATGTGACAGTTCATACGAAAATAAAACTAAGCTCCCTGTTTTACGAAATAAAAAAAGAAAGCTAGTGCGAGCAAAATTAAAAGCTTTCGCTCTAATGACTGAAAGCTTATTTTTGCTAAATAGAACGCTCACCCTCATGAAACATTATTACTACAACAGTTTAACATGAGACGATGTGATGCCTTTGGAATTTTTTTTATAACGGTAACCAGTGTAACTAATGTTTTCACACCCAGTGAAACTGAAATACATGAGGTGACTAAAACTAACATAACCATGGACTTAAACATGAAACCGCGCTATAAAAGGGATAGGGACGTCCCTTTACACACCTCGAGACGTTTGAGATCAGAACCAACATGGCGAACTAACCGTTAGGCAGAGCGATAGACACAAAATTTCATAATAAAACTCTGAATGCGTCCTTTAAAACCCAAATAACTTCCCAATCTTTCTTAACTTTCCTTAACTGTTTCTTTCTACTTTTTCTAGTTTATATGGAACCATATATATTCGATTGTGATAAGAAAATCTGATACGTCTTGACAGCTCGACGGCTGAGCGAAAACTGAAGGTGTCGCTGTCCTGGGCATGCTCCTTTTATAGTGCGGGTTCACGTTTTATACAAGCAGTAGACAGCAGGCCTAACAATATGTTATGTGGTGTTATGTGGCTAACCTCTTTTTTATAGGTTGGTGATGGTACTACGTCTGTCACATTGTTGACTGGTGAGTTTTTAAAACAAGTCAAGCAGTTTGTTGAGGAAGGTGTTCACCCGCAGATCATTGTCAAAAGCTACCGGAAGGCAGCAAATCTTGTAAGTCTGTCATGTGCTAAATTCTTATTTACTTTAATTTTTTTATTAAAATCAACATTGACTAGAAATTATATTCAAATTGTTCAATACTTTTAACTATTACCCAATAACACCAAGAGAGTGTGAGATATTAGGAACCTTAAGATTTATGACAGCATGGAGTCTACAAAGGCACACATGCAATATTTAAGTGCATGCTACTTGAAATACAACATGTGCGCCATTGTTGAGCTCCGTTGTCGTAAATCTCAAGTCTGCTATTGCTGCAGTAAGACTGGGTCAAGTGCAAATATTTTATTATTATTACATAATTATGACAAATATATTATTATTTATTGTCCGCAAGTCAATTACACTGTTTATGTTTCGTGCACAGGCAATCAAGAGGATAAAAGAACTTGCTGTCCATGTAAAGAAGAATGATGCTGGGTAAGTGTCTGGATACCTTCAATGTCAACTGATATTTAATCGAGCTTTCCAATGTGCTCACTGCAAACTTGGCAATTAGAAGTTTAATTGAGGGATTATATGAAAACACTCTTGAAGTTTGGCCTTGGTTAACTAAAGAAACAACTGTAGTCCTTTACCTGAAACATCATGGCTCTGCTAATTTAATGATCAAAATATTATTACAATGACTGCAGCTGGACTATTGTAAGCAAAGTTGGTATTTTAATTTTCCAGTGAGATGAGGCAGCTTTTGGAGCGTTGTGCTGCCACAGCTCTTAGCTCAAAGCTTATTGCCACCCAGAAAGAATTCTTTGCCAAAATGGTGGTCGATGCCGTCATGATGCTTGATGAGTTGCTGCCACTCGACATGATTGGTATGAAGAAAGTGTCAGGGGGTGCCCTTGAGGACTCCATGCTAATTGAGGGGGTGGCATTCAAGAAGACCTTTTCTTATGCTGGTTTCGAGATGCAGCCAAAGACCTACAACCATTGTAAGATTGCACTGTTGAATGTGGAGCTAGAGCTCAAAGCTGAGAAGGAGAATGCAGAAGTTCGCTTGGATAACGTGAAGGTGTGTTACACATTTAACTACAGTACAGTACTTTTAAAAAGCTTTGAAAAGCTCTATGTACCCCTTACCTGAAATAAGTCTACCTTTTAAATGTTGATTTTTTTCTGTCTAAAACATATGGAAATTATAGTAGGATATTTCAACATATTAACAAAATCAATAAAAACAGCTTTATTGTATAATGTTATGCACAATATATATTTTACAAACCTTAAGAACCAGAACAACATTTTTGTAGCCAATATTTTCTAAGGTGGGGTGTAATTGGTTGCTTTTCATATTACCTCCATCCAGGACTATCAGAGCATAGTTGATGCCGAGTGGGATATCTTGTATGACAAGCTAGACAAAGTGGTGAAGAGTGGAGCCAAGGTCGTCCTCTCTAAGCTTCCTATCGGTGATGTGGCTACGCAGTACTTTGCTGATCGGTAAGCATGATTTATAGGGGAGCTCATTACATGTATATGTGGGGGAAACAGTGGTATCTGAGGTGATCATGGTCTTAACTGTAATACAGTAGTGGAACACTGTCCACTCCCTTAAATAAACAAGTTTGCTCTTGTTTATTTAAGGGAGTTCTTTTGGAGTTGAAATATGATGTTCATGGCATCATGATTTGTAACTGATAATTGTGACAATTTCTGTTACATGTTTAATTTAGGGACATGTTTTGCGCTGGCCGTGTAACGGAAGAAGACTTGAAGCGCACCATGAAAGCATGCGGAGGTGCCATCCAGACTTCTGTCAACAGTATGACAGACGATGTCCTTGGCAGGTGCGACCTCTTTGAGGAGAAACAAGTTGGTGGAGAAAGGTAAAAAGCGTAACAGTAAATAAATAATTGTCTTAATCATAGAGTAAAGATATTATCTATTAGACCTGTGATTAAAACGAAATGTGAAATGACTCTTGTTGTTTATTGGTAGCTTTAGTTCACTAGTATATTTGTTCACTACTACTGAAGCTTTTATTTACGAGCACCTTTGTTTACTAGTAGTTTTTGTTTAGTAGTAGCTTTTGTTCACTAGTATCTATGTTCAATAATACTGTAGCTTTTGTTTACCAGTAGCTTTTGTTCACTAGTATCTTTGTTTTCTAGTAGCTTTGTTTACTAGTAGCTTTGTTTTCCTGTACAGGTATAATTTCTTTAGTGGCTGCAAACAGTCCACAACTTGTACTATTATCATGCGCGGAGGAGCAGAGCAGTTTATGGAGGAGACTGAACGCTCACTTCATGATGCCATCATGATTGTGAGGAGAGCAATGAAGAATGATGCTGTAGTTGCTGGAGGCGGAGCCATCGAGATGGAACTCAGCAAATACTTGAGGGACTACTCACGCACAATTGCTGGCAAAGAGCAGCTCTTGATTGGTGCCATGGCCAAGGCATTTGAGATTATCCCCAGACAGCTGTGTGATAACGCTGGTTTCGACGCCACAAATATACTGAATAAACTCAGACAGAAGCATTTCCAAGGTTTGTTTGATATTTTCCCAATGTATACTTTAGTGGAATCTTCAATTTGATTATTATTCTATTCCTTACCTTTAATCCTATTTGTGCATTCATGTTATGCAATTGGTTCTGGTGTTCGTTTAAACTCTTGTGATATAAAGCCTTAATAAGAAAGCACATAATACTATACGCTGTTTAATAGGGATACAATGGCGTGGAGATGTTTTCCTCCTGGCCAAAAACGTCTTTGATCCTTGATAATGTTTCCAGTGATGGCTAAACAGGGGAACAACACAGAAATTTGTGTGTGTATGACAGAGCAAAAAAATGGCAAGTTTTCCCAAAATAAGGTCTGGTTAACTTCGGCAAGCTTGTAGATCCAGGGGGGATAGAGGTTCCTTATGTTATGTAAACCAACATATCAAAAAGTGTTTTTCTCTTATGGATTCGTCTTCGAAATATGAGGCTTGAAGTGCAATTTTCAAATGTTCAAAGCATGAATTCTCCTCGTTAGGGAAAAGTCAGGCTCTGATCAGAAATTAAGACAA
This sequence comes from Nematostella vectensis, assembly GCF_932526225.1. NCBI lineage: Eukaryota > Metazoa > Cnidaria > Anthozoa > Actiniaria > Edwardsiidae > Nematostella > Nematostella vectensis. The sequence goes on from NC_064039.1 coordinate 12,781,264, forward strand.
CTTTGGTTGCATATATCTAAATTTCATACTTTCTAAATTTCTTTCAAATTTTGAATTAAGCTTTTTTGTCAGAGGAACTCCTCGTATGCGGAATCTTGAGCTTATATACTGAAAATTGGAAAATTTCATGCTATTTTTTGCTCTGTCAGCTTGCACGTAATGTCTCTTTATCCTCAATTAGCCACTTCTTCAAACAAATTTTTATAAAATAAGAAAAGATTGCCTGTTTACAGTATTGTAAAGAATCTAAAATAAAAAAACTCCATTAGGCACAATCATGAACTGAAACACTTTATGTTGCTTGGCAGGGGGGCAGTGGTATGGAGTTGACATCAACAGAGAAGACATTGCTGATAATTTTGAGGCATGCGTCTGGGAGCCTGCAGTGGTCAAGATCAATGCCATCACAGCAGCTACAGAAGCATCTTGTCTTATCCTCTCGGTAGACGAGACCATCAAGAATCCCAAGTCAGGAGGTGATGGCCCACCGCCCGCCATGCCGGGTGGTATGGGACGAGGGCGTGGCAGGCCAAGATAATAAATGAACTTATTTAGTACTGTCAAAGAAAAGGTAATCGAGCATGACAACTAATTTAGTCGTGTAGTGGACCGACCGCACAAGAGTTCTAAACAAGTCAAATAATGCACATCTTGATCTACATAAGGATATTTCCCTAAGTGTACATTGTACAGTGGTTGTGAATCAACTTGATGGCGATGTTTAGAAATATTTGATGATCTTGATCATGAAATATTCAAAGTGTGGAAAGGAAATGCTCAATAAAGTGCTCAAGAAATAACAACAACTAAAAGTGGCTTCTTTAATTGTGCATATATCCAGGGACTGGTTGTTGTTACCAGGGTTAATCGTTCTACCTGTCTCAATTTCCTTTTACATACTTCTACCCGGTTTCGTGAATCATCTAGGAAATATCTTAAAGCGCTTTAAATCCTCGTGCAAGCACCGCTAGTATCCATCAATACTTTTTAGCACATTCCTGCAAACGCTAGTATAGTTTAGCTTTGTTTTTTTCGACCCCTTTATGGGGTTTTATGGAAACCCCTCTACCAATTCGTACAAACACGATCCAACAGCTTCTGTCAAACTTCCAGGCACCTCTTTTGAGCTGGTGTTGTGAAGCTTACATGCGCAGAATGCTGCGTCCTGCATTGTTATGGTAACTGATTTACACCCAGGCAACCGCTGACACATCAACAAGCACGATAGGATGCTGTCTGTACGTATCGTCTTGATGGTGTGCTGATTGTTTAGTGTGGAATGCTGTACGGGGTAATATGCCCCGGAGAACGAATCTGCAAACATCATAACATAAAAAAAGACATTTGAAGGGAAAACCTGTAAAGTAAATTCCACAGATCAGGAGTTGCTTGATGTGGTTCTTTTCTCTGATCAAGGATAGAGAACGACAGTATTGTACTGTCATTTTTCAGTGCCGTAGAATGCCTTGAAATATTGGGGGTGGGGCCACAGCTACGCCCCTACTGGTCATTTCCTTATAATTTTTTGCAAATATAGGGAGGGGCACATGCCCCCAGTGCCCCACCCCTGTTTTTTGCAGAAATAAGATAAGTCGATCTTGAAGCAATTTTTTTGCATTCTTACTTTTTCATTGACAAGAAAAAATGGAAAACAGGAAAAACTCAGCTCGGCTGGTATTTGTCATGTATATACCCGTAATTTTATCAGGGTTGCGATAAAAATTTAGCTATTCTAACGTTATGTCAATAGATACCCGTAATGGTCTACTTACCCGGAATAGTAATGGGTGGTTTGGGACTCTGAAAGAAAAGTTTAAATATATCATCAGCGCCATAAGAACCTAGCACTTGTTTATATACCTTTTGTCAAAATGCTGATTTACGGTTGATAACAAGAGAAAAAATACACTTTATGCTTGGTGCATTGTATACTGTTGTTAAATTTAGGGTTGATAAGAACATCAGCCTAATCTAAGAATTTTTTGGTTTTGTTATATGGTTGTTAGACCTCGAAGAATCATGTTATGAAGGCTTTACGGGCGCTCGGCCTCAAAACCCCAATTGTCTTTCCTTGCTTAAGTCAGTGTGCTCAACCAAACAAAAGATGATGGCTGATGCTTGTATAAAGCAAAAAAGCAAAGGTTTTGCTTTTTACAAGCAGCCATCATCTTTTGCTTGGTTTAGCACGGTTACCATATAATTGCTGAAGACCGAGGAAAATGTGAGAAGCGGAAGGCGTGAGAATGTGTGAGAGGACCGAGAAAACGTTTGAGAGGCCATGTCTGTATTTGAATACAAAATGTGCCCCTGCTTCCCCGGGTATTTGATATTGTCTCTTTACCGCGTTGGCAACCACAACATAATCTGCCAGGAAACCTTTATCAGCCACCAAAAGATCCGTGTGAAACTTCACCACCATTTCCTGGCCAGTGGACGAAAATGACATGGGCGTGGCCGGGGCCCCGCAGCGATAAGCCAATACCGGGTTATCTGCCTTCTCGTCCCGTACCAGGACATAGTCATAACGGGAGCAATTGTCAGAAGGTTCGAGCCGGAAGGCGGTGAAGGTTAGTTTGACGTGGTGGCCTTGTGGAGCGGTGATCTTCCAAGTAAAGTCTGTGTTGCCACCGTAGTGGTCCGGGTAGTTAGGCGAGGAGAGGGAACCGCTAGGCGCCGTCAGGTTCTCGGAAGAGGACCCCACTGGAAGTACAAACCATGTGCTCCTTTTTAGGGAGGGAGGGTGGGGGAGGAGTATGGGCTAGTAGATTTGGGTCGGGTGGTCTTTGTTGCTATTGTAATGGTCTGGATAATTTGGAGAGCCTAAGCCAGGCGTCGTTAATGGTAGTGCAATTTTGTGCATTTTAAGTGCATTTTTGTACAAAATCCTACTTTAAAAACATTAAAAAATCACTTTCTTGGGGACCTTTAAAGCTGTTATTTTGAGATTGCGGTCTATCTTTACCACCGCGAAAAAAAATGCGTGTCAGATTTTTGAAAACAGCAAACAAAATATTTTAGTTGAGAACCGTATTGTTTTTTTAAGGATTGAACACTAACCGCACAACCGAAATTAACGAAGCACGTCTTATTTCCATAAGCACATTTAAATCTTTAAAAGGGTATATCATTTTATCTTGTTATTTTATATTTTTAATTTGCCATACGCAAATTTGGGATGCTTCCGGAGCTAACGGCAAAATAGTCTAATTGCAAAATAATTGGCACAAAATGAGATACCCCTTTAAAGCGAGTTTATAGTTCTAGTTGTATGCAAAATTTTAGGAAAATTGGGCAAAATGCTTGTATTCGACCATTTAACGAGTTCGCCGTGTTTTAGCCTGTTTTAGCCTGTTTTAACCTGTTTTAACCTGTTTTAGCCTATTTCAGCCTGTTTTAGCCTGTTTTAACCAGTTTTAGCCTGTTTTAGCCTGTTTTAACCTGTTTTAGCCTGTTTTAGTTTCTCATTACGGGGCCTCTAAAGGTCATAAGTTCCCATATTGACTGTAATTTTCGACCCATCTAAAAACGCGCGCCAATGAAATTCACTTGATTTTTAGGACCAACTTGAACCCTAACTTTAAAATTGATTGAAGGCTACGGCCGCCTTCTTATGACCATGTTATAGGCAAGCATACCTCGAAGGACTTTAAAGGTTGCATTGAACCCGGTGTGAGATTTAACACCATTGTTGACGACAGACACAAGCGTCAAAGTCATCGTATATTCTGGAGAATACCACGTGATCGGCCCAGAATGCCCTGCGCAGAGCTGGAGCGAGTCGTCGGTACCAGTGATCAGCAGGTAATCCCCGCACTCGTCCTCGCCGACCCCGGGATGGAGATCAAGAAAGTGGACTGTGAACTTGATGTAGGAAGTGAGAAACTTGGTGATTGACCACGTGCAGTTTGTCCCTTGGGGGTAGGGGTTGGGCCAGTTTTTGCTCGAGATGGTGCCTTGCAATGCATCATCGGAGAACACTTCACCACAGCTTTTCACTTAATCAAAAACAAAAAAATGAATTATAATACCATGAAACTATGTTAATAGAAGTGATTTTTGGAGGGGGAATGATACGAAGAAAATGTTGTCGTTTTTGGGGTCTGGTACCGATGCCCTCCTGAGCATAGCTTTCTGTGTCGCCCGTTTACTTTGTGGAGCAAATTAATCGAGCGACACAGAAAGCTCTGCGCAGAGAGTATGCTACCAAGGAATCTTAGTTTCTTTTCAAAGACTTTCTCAATTGACTAAAGATGGTCACAGTCACTGCTATTCTTTTCTGATTACACGTTATAAAGTTTACGAAGCACCTGCGGTACGGCAACCTTAAAAATAACAAGAACCGTGCAGTTTTTCTAAATAAAGATTATATTAGTTTCCTTATATGGAAGTAATAACTGACCCAAAATGCAACAAAATATATAATAACCCTAAGACGCAAAATGTAATAAGTGTTTGACCCGAAATGTGATAAATTTTCAACGCAGAATATAAAAAAAACAATTATATTTCAGCAAAATTCAGCAATATTTTCTAAAGCTAGAGAACTATTAATAACTGTTAACTACCACGTTACAAACCTTATCGTTTATAACAACTAAAAGTGTTTGCGCAAAGCAAAACAAAGTTTCATTCTCTTAATAACAAATACAAACCTTGATAATTTGCGAATTCCAGCACCACTATGATGTGGAGCATACGGTAAAAATTTGCCATGTTTCTTGTTTTTTAACCATGTGAAGGCCGTAACATCCACCTGGGCCGTGCCTTTTCAGAAGCGTGTGCCAAATATTAATTGTCTAAGGATCATCCCCTAAGCCTGGCCATAAGGTCTGGTTGGATAGTTCGATACGATGAGTTGATTCAGGTGTTCAGGATGTTAGCCAGACAATTAAAAAAAACGTTATTATTTATTTAAGTAATTGATGTTAACAAAGAGTATGATTGCTTAAAAAAAGATGTTTTGACTCTGAAACGTGAACGTTGATTTCTTCTTTTTTTTCAGAGAGATAGGCTTCTATAGAAAAGTTGGAAAAATTGAAGAGATAACCAATTGCTAACCCTTGGAAATCCTATAGATTTTAACTGAATATGTCTTAAAGTCCATATAACCTTTCAGAATTGATAGATTTGGTCGATTATTTATTTTTTTATCTTCCAAATGGTATGTGGTTCGTATGGATACCAAATAATACGCGTTCGCGCGGATAACTCAAATCTGCAATATTTTGGTATTTTGGTCAACCTTCCGAAAAAAATGCCTTGTGAACTGGAAAGCCAACAGGCTCAAAGCCTGTAAAGCCTAGGTCTAGTCATTTGTGACGTAGATCGAGACGTCAATCAAATTTCTTGATAAAATATATGGGCGCGCTATACTAGTTCATGTCTTCTAAGTTAAGGTAATTCCCTTGAAATAGTTCTACAACTCAGAATTTTTTAAAACTTGGCATAAACAATATTGAGGTTAAGTGCTTTCAAAAAATGTAATAAAAAAAAAATGGGGGTACCGACCTCGTTTTCACAACAGAGGGGCGTAGAGTTGACGCGTTTTCATTGATCGCGCAAGGAAAAATCCCAACTCTTAGTTTTCAAAAAGAGTGCCTATAGTCTTTAGAAAATTAAGTTGTGTTTGTCGAGCTGCCAAAATCCGATCTCCTAAACAATAACCCGTAGTACCTAATGTTTAAAACCAATCACATTTTAAGAGATCACACTAAAATACATTGTTTTCGCCGCTATTCATACGGTAAAAAGCGCCATTTTGAAGTATTTTTACGGCTTTTAAGAGAAATAACAAAACTTCTACAACCCAACTTTTTTTCTTCTTCTGTATATCATTTTTCCGTATATATTTAACTATTTAAGCAAATACAACATGGGGGTAACCGACTTCGTTTTTCTGTCAAAGCGATTTTAAGTAAAAAACGCGCGCCTTTTGCTGTTTTCTTGTACAACTGTGGCGCGCTCGCGCACTTAATACCGGAAAATTCGAACAAACAGCGCGCGCCACTATGCGCAGAAGGGGTGCGCAGTGCAATTCAAGGGAATTACCTTAATGCTGAAGATCGTTTTGTGGTCTTAATATCTCAACCTTGTAGTCAACTGATTATTCATCTTCAGGAAAAAATCCTGTCAAATTTACAAAAGTTTCTTGTTTTCACTGGACCTTCTTCAGAGCTTTGAAAAATGTATTTCTGTTTATTGTCCTCCATACTCATGTCACCACACAGTGCAAGAGGACTCAAAGAAGCAAAATACGTCCGCATCAGCTTCTCAGGAAAATGGGGTAGCGAGCGAACTGTATGGAGAAAGGCAGAAGATCTTCAAACAAGTCAACCTTCCTCAAGGTAGGATGACGCTTCATTTTTCAATTGGTAAAAATGATTTGGGGTAACTTCTATATATCATGTTAAAATTAGAGAAAAATTGAATAAAACATTGACCTTAATTGACGGTAATGAAGTTGAAAAAGTTTTCATCTTTCCCCATTTTGTATCTCCGTTTTCACCCTTCATTACCGATGAAAAACAAGCTAAAAAATAACAAATCAGTTTTAATTTCACCTGGAATCTCTTACATTGTGTGTCTACTATGCGGTATTGATATTTTAGTATAAATTTGTGGAAGAAATACCTTATTGCATTTAATTTTCGCGTCACTTTAATTTCGCGAATTTCGCGTTTTTAGAAGATTCGCGAAAATAAAGTGACGCGAAACATAAGTGTCGCGAAAATTAGGATGCGCAAAAATTCAGTGAGTACACAAGAAGCCTTTTGGAAAATAATGGCCTTTTAATAAGCTTTATCGAAACACATTGTCTATTTAGTGACGCCCCTTACAAACCCCATACGTGGTTAAGATACATCGACGATATTTTTGTTGTATGGACTGAGGGTCTAGACAAATTGAACGCTTTTGTAGATTATCTTAACAATCTACATCCCACCATTAAATTTATAAGCTCCCACTCCTATAACAATGTACCTTTTCTTGACGTTAATGTCTCCCTTGTTAATAGTAAAATCGGAACTGACCTCTACTCCAAACCTACTGACAAACACCAACACCTTCTTTTTTCATCTTGCCATCCTCATCACACCAAAAAGGCCATCCCCTATAGCCTCGCCCTCCGTATTCGCCGCATTTGTTCTACAAAAGAAAGCTTTAATAACCGCTACAATGAACTCACCAACTACCTCCTCAAGCGTGGCTATAAACCCGCTTTTCTCAAGAGACAAATCCTACGCGTTGCTAACATTTCCCACATTGACGCCCTACGCCCTAATAATAACAACCACAAAAACTCCCGTCGCATCCCCTTTGTCACTACCTATAACCCTACACTACCTAACATCAACAACATAATCCGTAGAAACTACAACCTTCTACTCTCGTCTAAGCGATGCCATAAGGTTTTCACTGAGCCCCCTCTTGTCGCCTTTCGCCGCTCACCTAACCTCCGCGACATCCTCGTTAAAGCCAAGCTACCTTCCGACCGCTCTCCCACCAACCAACCTCCCGGTGCTTTCCGTTGCGGAAAAAACTGCCTAACCTGACCCTATATTAGAACCGATGGCCTTACAAGCTACACATTTTTCTCAACAGGTGAAACACGACCTATAACCTCCCACATAACCTACAATACTAAAAACGTGATTTATATGATTCAATGTAACCGCTGTAACCATCAATATATTGGGGAAACTAAACGCAAATTAAAAGAACGCTTTAATGAACACCGCAGAACTGTAGACTCCCAATCTCGATCCATACCAACCCACGCCGCTGAACACTTCCTAAAACCTAACCACTCCGCTTCTGACATAGAGCTCATACCTATTGAAAAAATAAGAAATAACCGCGACTCCATCCGCAAAGCAAGAGAAGCCACACTGATAGCTCGCGCTGGCACTCTTGAACCCGGTGGCCTCAACCGGCGTGAAGAAACCGTTTAGCTACTTAGTAATCCACACCACCCTATTTACCATCTTCCATAAGTCACTCTTTACTCAATTACTATTTTACCTTTTGTTAGTTAATCATCAATGAACTTTGTACATATACTAGCTATAACATGCCATTGCAACTCATTTATAACCTGAAGAAGGCAGGTATTGGCCTGCCGAAATATCGTTCTAAAAAACATAAATCTGCGTTGTTGTCGACTTTTTCTTTTGAAGGTTTTATTAATTAATCAACTGTCGACGCAGACCACAAGGTCCGACGCACACCAGCAGATAGAGGCTGTCCGGTGGTTTCTTCCTACGTTTTTGTCTATTTAGTCATCTAATGTATATAGTACGGTAAGGGGTTGAGTTGGACTTGTATTTATATATTTTTATGAAACTAAAGTTAGCCCATGCACCTCTTTTTAACAAATTGTTTCAGTTTTAAAGATTACAGCACATTTTATTTCCAGTTGGTTTCCTGGATTTTATTATCCCAAAATCGCGAAAATTAGGTGATCTGGTTTTTACGAAAATAGGATAATCGTGAAAATAAAGTGTCGCGAAATATCGCCATCCCAAAATCGCTAAATTTTGACGTCGCGAAAATTAAGTGTTATAAGGTAGTATGTTACCAATGACTCTTTTTTACCGTTTACTTTCGATCGTCTTTTAAAAAGTATCATCATTTATCTTATGCTGAAACCTCAAACTGACAATTATATTAATAAAAAAATAAATATATCTAGGATATGTATCTTTATGTCATCGAAAATTTGACGTTGAATAATTAGTATTCTCCCTCTAAAAGTTCTTCCGATGATTAAAATGTATGTTTTGTTTTGTTTCCATCAGCTTAATGTTTTCGTCTTGATTTCTATTATTGCTTGGAAACCTTTGTCTGCCCAATGTTAGTATTCTCGCTGATTGTTATTGACGTTATTATGCTACTGGGACCAGGATGTTGGCGTACTTGTAGTGCCGGTTGTTGTCGGTGGTTCTTAAACTTTTGTTATACTACTAATATAATAACAAATAATTGTGTTGTTGATGATGGTGGTGATAAAGATTGCAATTTTCTTGTTCTTGATGAGAATGATGATGATAATGTTGTCGCTACTTCAGTCTGCTGTTGTTAATGATGATGATTTTGTTGTTTTAATGATGTTGATGATTATGGTGTCTAGTATATGTGGTTGTTGTTGCTTTTTTTGTATGATTTATCAAAGGACAGAGAGACACCATAGAACAGGCTGTTGATAATGATAATGGCGATTTAAATTATTGCTGATGCTTTTGTTGCTGCGCTTATTAAGGCCCATTGCAGTATACATTGAATTACGGGTCTGATGATGGCAATTTTGTTGTTTTTGTTGTTGTTTGCAGTTGATAGTGGTGATTTTTTTAATCGAGACAAGACATGATAAATGATGAGTGCGTCCAAACGAGACATGATAGTTGATGTATGCGTCTGAACGAGACATTTCAGTTGATGTGTGCGTCCAAACGAGACATGATAGTTGAAGAGTGCGTCCAAACGAGACATGATAGTTGCAGTGTGCGTCCAAACGAGACATGATAGTTGATGCGTGGGTCTATACGAGAAATGACAGTTGATGTGTGCGTCCAAACGAGACATGATAGTTGATGTGTGCGTCCAAACGATAAATGACAGTTGATGTGTGCGTCCAAGCGAGACATGCTAGTTGATGTGTGCGTCCAAACGAGAAATGACAGTTGATGCATCCCCTCTTTCAGGCATCATCTTTTGATTGCCAACACCCTTTGTGATTTGCCTTTTGCCTTGTAGTCGCTGGGAGGGCGGAAAGAGTTTGAGATGGACGTTGTCAGAAATTGGTTGCACGCTAAGTCAGGCTGTACCCAAAGCGATGGTTCGAGATTCCGCTCGTGCGAATGGAGCTTTACGGCTGTGATGGTAAGAAATGTTTTGTTTATTTTATCACGTGGTAAGAAATGCTATGTTTATGCTATCACGTGGTAAGAAATGCTTTGTTTATGATATCACGTGGTAAGGAATGCCTTGTTTATGCTATCACGTGGTAAGAAATGCTTTGTTTATGCTATCACGTGGTAAGAAATGCTTTGTTTTTGCTATCACGTGGTAAGAAATGCTTTGTTTATGCTATCACGTGGTAAGAAATGCTTTGTTTATGCTATCACTTGGTAAGAAATGCTTTGTTTATGCTATCACGTGGTAAGAAATGCTTTGTTTATGCTATCACGTGGTAAGAAATGCTTTGTTTATGTTATCACGTGGTAAGAAATGCTTTGTTTTTGCTATCACGTGGTAAGAAATACTTTGTTCATGCTATCACGTGGTAAGAAATGCTTTGTTTATGCTATCACGTGGTACGAAATGCTTTGTTTATGCTATCACGAAACAGAAACTGCGCTATGCATTTGTTTTTAGTAGGAGAAAATGAAAATATTACCAGATGTCATATACCGGGATACCCACATTGAAACCTAAAATCTCAACCTAGTGGCAGAAAGAAATCGTTTTTATTAATGCTCAAACTTTCTCGCGGCTACTCTGTCTCCAAAGGGGCACGTAACATAACACTTAATCTCCATGTCTATTTTCCTAATTCCACCATCTTTGCGCACATCACATCTAAAAAATAATATGTAGCCTTAGGTCATTTATATCAGAACACAATCATTGTTACCATCATCGCCATCATCATCATCACCACCTTAATCATCATCATGACCATCATCAACAACAACAACACCACCAACATCACCATAATCACCACCAACATCACCATAATCACCATCACCACCACCATCACCATAATCACCATCACCACCACCATCACCATTCGTCAACATCATCATCATTGTCATCATAGATACCTTATTATGCCTCGAAGTACATCATTTAAGTTGATCATAGAAAACAGCATAACGGCCAGGTCAATTACACCAAATAAGTGCGGGTCACAATCATCGTTATTAATGTCAACATTTTTTTCAACTCTTCCCTGATGACGCAATTCAAAAAGAAAAATGGTAGAGGCGTCGAATTTGTTGCATGCCAAACAGTCGCAGCGCACGAGTTTACACAAGACTGGGAAACGGACTTCATTATGTTATAACCAGTCATCCAGATTTCATTATCATATAACCAGTCATCCATACTCAGATGGTGATAAGGCTGTTTTAATAACTCGGCAATATTGCCATGAGTTTGATTATCAAATCTTGGCGCCCTAACAATAACTCAAACACATTAGCTGCATGCAAAGTTGAATTGCTTAAAATTCCAGATAGAAAAGTTAACGAAATGTATAGTACAATAGAACACGCATAAGCGGAATAGTTGGGACTTAATAGGGACTTGAAGTTCAGTTTCGTTACGCGCCCGTCCAGTCAAGTTCTACAGTGTAGTTGTATAGGCAACGTGACTCTTTAAGTGGCAAAAAAAAAATTTAATTTTTTAATTAAAATAAGCCCTTTTGACATTTTCTGGCTGATTCGAAAGCGCTAAATAATTTCCTTTTTGTTGTTGTTATTTTGGCGCCAAAAGCCGGAGCGCGTGCGAGCATGCCACCCAAAAAAGTCACGTGGCCTATTTCTGATCCGTGCGATCACGAGAACAAAAGCGTTCGCTTTTCCTAAAATGTAAAATCTGTCAGAGTATGAATGGCCATTTCCAGATAACTAAATTCCTTTGTATTTTGAGGTGGGAGTTTGTCTAGGGTTGCTGGGTATCAACTAAAACTTCGAAATAGAAAGAAAACGTCCCTCTTTGTATTGGTGTACCTTTTTCCAGCGGTCACAGTCGAATTCGAAACTGGACTACTCACTTTCAGAGACATTGTAAGTACGGCAAGAGACCCTGTTAATTTACTTATCTTCGGAGAGCCGTGTAATAAAGACCCTTCTTTTCTGAATAGTATGATAAGTAAAACATTCTGAATTTCATTTTGCTAGAGCCACGTTAAACACGGGGAAAAGCTTGTTATATATTTTCTTGGGAACATGTCCACTTGCGGAGAGATACCTTTAAGGTAGTATTCAATATCTAGGTGGATCCATTTTTAACTTGGGAGAAGAGTAGTAGATCGGAGGATGTTCTCTGAATACAAACAGCTGATAATACCCGTTACCTTGTAGTGTTTATAGCCGGACACACTTTAAATGCATCTATACCAGATTTCTGCGTTCTACTTTGTATGTTGGTAACAGATTTTGAAAATGTTTTTTTTTACATGCACAGGAAAATGATGCAAATCTATAAGTAAAAACAAAAAGTGAGAGATGCGCTGCTTATTCTCGTACTCTCATATTTTCATTATTTACAGTTCAGCGATAAAACGTGCTTTTTACTGGAATGAATTTTCTAGAGGAATCCCTGCCTCTGTGAACTTGTTCGCTTGCTTGTTGCCCATGTGGACACTTGAACGGAGGAATTTCATGGACGCCCGTGACCCCCTCCTCCCCCGCAAAAAGTTACTGAGGTCTGTCCTGAATGACTTGCTGATTGCTCCATACAACAGAGGATTCAAGCAAGAGTTCGTGATGGTGAGAAGCCGAGTGAACTCGTACGCAAGTCTCATCGCGAAAGAGCCCAAATAGGACTTGTTAAAGATCACCATAAGAACACATATCATGTGCGGCAGAATGCAGATGCTGTAGATGGTTACAAGTCCCGTTAAGACCTTCGTGGTTTTCTTATTTTGCCTGGTGCGCGCCGCCATCGTTGACTTTTGGTACAATCCATGCTGGGAATTCTTTTTGTGTGTTTTCTTCAAGTGGCAGACTATTCGCGTGTACGCTAGCGTGATAGCTATAGCAGGGATCACAAATTCTGGAGTGAATACGCCAAGAACGTAGTTGATCTGATACAACTCGGAACCGCCCCAGAACTGAAAGTCAATTATGCACTCTCTGCCCATAAGCTTGAGCGCAAAGGCGTATGGAAGCTGCAGCAAGGCGGAATAGACCCAGATGCAGGCCATGATGACCATAGCCTGTCTCTGGCTCAATCTTCCTCGAAGGGAGTGCACAATAGCTCTGTAACGATCATAGCTTATCGCTACCAAAGTAGACCCAGATACCGTCACCGACACTTTACTCAGGCAATTGATGAACTTGCACAGGAAAGTTCCAAACGGCCAGATGTAGCTGTTTTCAAGGTAGACCAGGTCAAATGGCAAATAAAGGAGGAGTGCCATCAGGTCGGAGATGGCCAGATTTAGGATGAAGTAGCCGTTGGCGGACGACGACTTGCCGTTCTTCAGGATGAGAGCGCAGACGAGGGAGTTGCCAGCCACGCCCACGGCGAAGATAAGGGGGTAGAGAAACAGGCGGGTGTAGCGGATGGCTGGGGGGTCCTCCATAAGGGTTTCTCCTACTGTAGAATTATTCATGTCTGCGGGAAATCTGTCTGGGATTTAAAAAAATGGAAAGCATCAACGGCTACCATTCGACCACCCAACAAACGCAGAGTAACAAGCTAACACGTTAACTGGAGTAACCAAACAACTATCAAACAAATTAATAAAACAGCCCTTAAAGATTCCTTGAGACTTAATCTTATGCTTATATATATATATATATATATATATATATATACTATCTATATATACTATCCGCTTCTGGATCGGTATTAAAGATCCAATCATTTAAATCGCACCATGTGACCATCTTGGATCGGTATTAAAAATCCAAAGAATAGATTAGGTAGCATTCTTTAAGCCCATTTTACAAGGCATAAACATTTCTGAAAAAAAAAAACTCTGATGAAAAAGTTTGACATAAAACCCTCTGCTTTTTCAGGATGAACGGCGAAACAATTTGAATCGCACCATGTGACCATCTGATAGCAAATGTAGGCCTCGTGAACGAAGGAGATAAGCACCTTGCTGACTTCGTTTGCTAGCCACACATCGGAAGAGTAGGCTCCTTGCTCAGTGTGCTGTTCAAAATTTAAATTAAGTTTTCTTGTTCTGCCGTGTGCGTTTTTCGTAGCATTTGGTTAATAGCTTTACATATTTGCAGTTGTCGGCCTGACTCTGGTGTTAAAGTGACACTGTTCATTTTTCAAAACGGAAAGCATTGACCTTCTCACATCATTTGTGTTAAATTGGCATTAAAATAATTCCATTTAAAATGCTTGATTTCCTTTGGAGTTATTTTGAAGTTTCTCGATAATGCCGGGCCTGGGGTTCAAAAGGGGGTGCTTTTTTACGTTTTGGAAGAAAAAAAATGTGATGGGGTCCCTAAGAAGTGACAATTCTGTAATTTTCACGAAATGTTTCTCCCATACGGAGCGTTAATGATAACTACTAGTAAAGCCATCTTCAACGCTGTAAGCTGAGCCCCCCCCCCACCCCACTCCCCCCCCCACCCCCCCCCCCCCACCCTCCCCCCACCCTCCCCTACTCTCTTTCTCTGTCGCGCGCGCCACGGTTTTTCCAGTCGGTTTCACGAAAGAGTCGCTACTCTTTGAACTAAGTACACCTTGAATGCACTACTCTTGAGTTTTCTAGTGTAAAACACCGTTATACATCGTCAAACAATGAACTTGAAGGAAGCGTGCTGTCATTACAGGAAGTAATGACAGCACGCTGCTTTTGTCGCAGTCTTGTTATTTATTACACCCATTTTTATCCACAAAACGCAATGTATTCCAGCCATACAATGATATTAATTCTTAGGGCGCGTTATTTTTTTTATTCGTGATTCCGGGATGAGAATGGTTCTTGTTAGAATAGAAAAAGCGCGAGTTTGTTTATCCCGCGTTCCCATTCCGAAGTGGAATGAAGGCCATTCCACCATTCTGCTACCTGTAGCAGAATGACGCGAATGCCATTCTGCACATTTTCTACCATCCATTCCTATTCCAGAATGATACGGAAAAACAAGCCCTTATATACTCGGGGTTACAGAGTAAATTTTTGCCAGCTTCAAGAATGGTTGCTATAACACGTCGTATACTAATTAACAATTAGACACCGTAAGCGACGTTAACTATTGCGAATAGTCGAGACGTGAATAATCGAGGTGACCTTTGGCGATAGTTATGGATCTAAACACACGTTAACTTTATTAACTACAACAAGATATATAAATTTGATGCTAGCAAGACGTTCTAGAAAAAGAGAGCGGCCCGATGAGGCATATTTTATGTAACATAATTCGGCACGTTCTTGGGCTTTGACAATAGATCAACCACTCCTTTTTTATTGTTTATATTTAAAAATAAAAAGGTTCATTTGCAATAAAGATTTAAAATAACCATCCACGACTGAAGTCTGAAACTTTATTAATGACATTTGATAGTTTGTCAGCTCCTTTCTAGAATTATCTGATGGAAATGGATGCTTTGAGTCACTCGGTATTGTGCGGGAGCGTAAACAGGCTGTTGTGTACTGTCATCAAGACTTTCTCACACACAGAAATACCAATTTCATCTCCACGAACTCTATGGATTTTAGGATTCGTAGTGTTTACAGAGTTTAATGAAAATCAAAAGGGAAAAAAAGAATTTGCCTCAATTTCACATAACGTCAGCCACAATGCACACAATTCATTTTTAAGTCTAGCCAAAAAAAGGAAAGTATTTCTGCAGAAGATTTTTTTATACACCATATTATATATTGAGCTTATAGAATTCTAGCAGCGACGTAAAAATAATGTGTTTTGTCATTGATGGTTGAAATGCGCTAATGATCTTTCTAGCTCTTTTCCCGACTTTTCGCGATCTCTCGATATTGAATGATCTGATTTCGCTATCTCAGTATTCCATCAATTGTGTTTACCCTATTTTAATTGACTAACCAGATTCAAACACCGCAAATCCAAGATCATGCAAAACGTATAAATACTATTAAAAAAACAGACATATTTCCCTAAAATATTCGTATTCTTTTACTTTGAGTGTAATCCCCTTGGGCAGAAGGCCTTTTACACTAAAAAAAAAAGCGAATCCAATTTGTTTGCCTGATAAGATTTCCAAAGTCTTAACAATACATTATTTGGGTTAAGCCACCGGAATGATAATTGTGATAAAGTGAGCGTCGGGCACTATGCATAAGAACTGGACCTATAATCCACGTTGTTTATATTTGTATGGTAAGCTATCTAAGTCTCAGTGACATTCTTTAACAAATCCTATTTCTCCCTTTTCTTGAATGGTTTGGTTCCTATTGAATAATGGGATATCTAATATCTAGAACAATCTTTGCGATCGGTAAAAAAAAGCCTGGAAGAGATTTTATTTATCTCAAAGAAAGCCGCCACAAAAGTCTCTTTACATTATATAAAAAGCAGGATGTTCGCCCTTTTTTTAGGATATTTAACGGTTTTCACACAGAGCTTTCTATCATTTTACAGCAATTTATTGATTGAATTACTTAAATCAAAACGAGAACAATTACTATTCATCACATTGGTTCATTGCACATAAAAATACGTATTCTTAGCATGTTCGTTTTAAAAGATTTGAGCACCTAATTGCAAGCAGAAAGGTGATACCAAGTTTGGATATCAACCCCATCTTCAGGAAGTTTATCAGGAAAAAAAAAGAAAGGCTTTATTCAGTTGAACGTCACTTTCAAGGTGTTTTGAGCTAGCAGGTTCAGCCCACAAATTCAATATCGATAATCCTCTAACGTAGTTAGGGATAAAATGTTTCACAAGCTGTCAATGCGTTCTCGAAACATATCAATCATGTAATAAAAGCCAAGACGCGACCAAGTCCGTAAGAAAGACGAACCCATTGGGACAAAAGGAAAATAAACTGACCCCTCAGACGAAGTACAATTACTTTAAAACTTTACTAGAAAACAATAAACAATTTAGGTTCTATTAAGGTGCAAAATGGACCATTACTCAATTTTTTCCATTTTAAAAAATGAACTCAAATTATCCGGCTTTAGGTAATTCATCTTTTTTATTTCCAAAACAAGGAAACCAATTTGTCATAGCTTTCTGATGGAGAGATTAACTGTTCTTAAGGTACAAAAGGTTTTTCAATCGGGTTCTTTCTTCTCATCCAGTCCATGCGTGCGAAAAAAACTATCGTATAAAAGTTCGCCTCTGGTTATAAGTAATACGAGTTTATAAAATCAACAAAAAGAAGAATGGAATACCTTCAGTTGCTGCAAGGCTTAAAGCGTTGCCGACTGGTCGTCGCTAGATAGGAATAGCGCTGAAATACGCGAAGGTGACTGGTTCCGACATCTCTCGATACATATGCTTGATTTGCCGTGGAACAGGACTAACAGTGCTTGACTTTGCAATGCCGAGAAAAAAACAATAAACCAGAATGGAGATGGCTTTGTTCGCGCAGAGGAAGATATAGCTGTCAGATAAAATCAACTCACTAACGGATAATACTACCCAATTTCTACGTCACATTTGCAAGATCAACAACTATTTTTAACAAGGATGTGATCTGTCGTGTGCCGTCCTTAAAAGCTAGCAACAAACAGAAAAACGCTTTTGTGGACAATGAGTCCGCGACACATGGAACGATCACAAGCTCTTGACATCGCATTAACACGCACTTCTTTAGGCGAAATTGCTTTATTTTTTTTTTGTTATTACTATAGCGCTGCAAATGGGTGGCTAACAACGCGCTAAAACTTAGTCTAAAAGTCTAGATTTCACCACAGCATTTTAAAATGCCGATCACTAATTATTTATAAAAACTGAATGAAATGAATACGCGGCGAAACCGGAAGTATAGGTTGTAGATTTATCACTTTCCTTGCTTACGTCACAAACCATATACATCACAAAAAATGAAATGAGATGAAGTAGTTTTTTATTCGTTTCTTGTTTATATTGGCTTTGGACTAGGCAGTGAGCGTCATTATACTCGGGTCAGGACACATAAATGCCAGTACACCAAGACATATTTGCTCTATTATTGTTCTAAGCTTATAAATACTTACAGTTTCGTGTGGGGAAACACGATCATACTATCAGCTGAGACTATGTGATGACACGAGATGACTTTGATTTAATTTACAGTAACAGGACACCTTAAATGGTCGGAATCAAGCAGTCAATTTAGATTGTTCACAGATAAAGGCTAGAACCTTGGCTTGGCATCTTTTCTTAAGAAATTGCCATGGAGGAAGACCAAGGAAAACATACCTTGCTAACCTTGATGTTACTAAGTGATCAGACTCATGACGCAACTCGTGAACGGGTTCGGCTTCGTTTGAAGAGAGCTAAAGTACAAATAAACTCAAAGACTTTAAACTATAGCCTTAAGCACAATAATAATGTATTGTACTTTACTTTGTTGGTCAAATTTGATACATTGTTGTTACATTGAATTACCCTTCAAGGAGTACTATTCATAAAACGCCAATAGGTACCACCGCCCTACGGCGTTGCTCATGTATTTACCACCCCTCCCTGCAATTCACTACACATGTCTTTAACGAACAATTAAACGCGTTAAAAATGTAGTAGAATACTTATCTGAGGAACACGTCTTTCCTTGCTTTTTATTCTCATAAAAAAACCTCGATGCTTTTCTTTTTTTTTATTTTAATTTTCGTAGACACGCTGCGTGAACTGAGTGAATATCACCGATGTCCAAAATGGTATTACTCTCTTCTCTCTAACTATCTCCAATTTCACCTCAATTGTTTTTAACGACTTTTTATCAAAGTTTCAGTTAACTGCTATACCTTATTTATTGGCTGGTTTATGGCTGCGTAATCGAAATCATCAATCCTTTTGAATTTTGCACTAATTACTAGAGCTTGCGCATAAGATCATAGGCATAGCGAATTTTGCTCTATGTACAGATAATGCAGTTATAAAGATAAGGAATGAGAGCGTATGATTCTATGGGACATAAATTGTAATGATTTAAAAAGTAAATGAAAATGACGCAGCCAATTTTCATGCATAAGCTTTCCCTAATAACACATTTGATGAAGATCCTCTTTGCAGCAGCGTTGTTTTTACACACTTCTCTTATTTCATCGTCTTTCTTAACAACATTTTATGCAATTGGTGCCTCATCCCTTCGCCAATAAATATACACATATCAAACCTAGTCCCCACGGATGGTGTCGATTGTTTGCATTGCCTAATATAGAAATATAAGTCCATATTTAGAGGTATATGAATTTTCCGTTCACGCATCTCAAGAAGCATTGTGGGTTATGCTGATAATTCCCGCCAAAAAGAGGCTCGCAGTGAGTTACCCTGCCGCTTGGTATCGTATTTATCTCACTAATCCAGAGTCTTAGACCTCCAAACAATTTGCTTACCAAGTATGAAGGTCCCCTAATATATTGGCATGAAAAATATATTTGATGCTGTCTTGAAAAATAAATCTAATAACCCAAACATAAGGAGCATTAAATTTTCACCACGGGCCCCTTATATTAAATCCTGTTGTTTTTTTCCTGCCAAGAGGAAGCCAAGTTTGTTTCCTGAGTTGTCTTTTAATTTTTTTACCCACGCCTCGTCTAAGCACAATCACAACCCGTAAGCCAACCCCTTATTATAGCGATCTGAAAGAGATTAACCTTTTGTGCAGGGTTTTAAAATCTAAAATTTCTGCCTATAGGTTTTTAAATTACTAGGTTCTTACACGCGGGTTTTTATTGAATATAGCTAGGTTTATCATTGTAATGACAAGAAATGCCTTTCGGCATTGAGTGTTGACCATGAATTTATATGAAAAATAACCCGAAAAGAGAGATCTCCATCTTTTGCCTACCATATCTGATTTAAAAAAAGAAGTATTTTGTGTCTCGAGCAAAACAAATTTCGCGTATTTACTTGGGCCTTCTTGCTACCTTCAAGCCTACTCGAGTTCAAAGGGTGGTAAGATATCTCAGGCTTCACATCGAACTTAGATCACTAAATATCTTCATCTCGTCATCAGACCAATACAACATTAATACCACCGCTACAGGACTTACGGAGACTTACACTTGTCTTTGATGGCGTCCCCGTGAAGCGTGATGAAAACTCCCGTTATTGAGAACGTGCGGAACGTAAAGCGAGAATGAAAGAATCGTTGAAAGCAAACGCAGTTTACATAGCCACGGCTGTTCATTTAACGAAATAAATCACAAAATGATTATCGAAGCACCTTAGCTTATATTAGGATCACTCACTAATGTTCGCCTTTCCACTCGGTAGGGACACTTAGCCTTCAAGTGCACACCATATCGGATGCTTCACCTTTATACGCTTCCTTGCTGTGCTCGTTGCGACAAACCAAGGCCCTTCAAGCACAAGTAGCGACAAGATACAGTCTTAGCGATGCGAGATAAATTCTCGATTTAGCGGCTAGCAAACACGTAACCGCCGGGAAAAACAACCTCCCATTATCTCCTTTGCCATCATAATGATCACGCTACATTTAGCCCACATAATTACAAAACTAAGTTTCGCATTTTTAGATTCTAACAATTTCCTGATTGTTCGGAGAAATCATCTTAATGGGGATTCAAGATTATTTATAGGTCAAATAAGCGATGCTTTTTTTTTGCATTTGAAAGCTTTTTTCCCTCTTATCCTCTTTTTTATTTCCCTAATGATTTTCGTATTGTAGAAAAGCCGCAAACACGCGAACCGAATGTTCGTATGTCGGTACTCACGAAGTATCACTAATTGACAAACTTGTCCACTTATTTCCGATACAAAAGCAAATATTGCTGGAGAAATGTTTCTTAAATCAATAACTTCAGGCAGTGCTTTATGAAGTCTCAAACAGTCATTTTTCTATAATCCCTGTTAGCTTGGAAAGGCAAAATGCCGAAACATAATTAATCTCTTACTTTGACAATTGCATTTCCCTGTGTTTGGAAAAATGCCAGCATTTTGGAAGAAATGATTTTTTCGTTATGTGTAATAATTATCGGTATTAGTGCTTCTCAAGAAGAAGAGCCAGGTTTCCTAATGGGCGCAACTGTTTTGAAACGTGATCTCTTTGCCTGAGGGTCACATTTTCAAGCTACGTGAGGTGTTTGTAAACATGTAGTGGGAAATCAAAGATGAGAGGGGGGTCTTATGGGGTCTTGCTTTGCAAACGCCACCCCTTTTAAAACAATCCGCTTTTATAAAAAAAATCCATTATAGATACCTATATATTACGGACAAATAACCTCTTGCGCAAGACTAAAATACAACTAATGGATGGAAGTAACGAGCACCGAATTCCGGCCCTTAGGGTGTCCAAGGGTATACTGTAACTGTATAGAGTTTGAAGAAGGGTGGGGTTATCGGGAGGGCAATTGTAAAGGGAGGGGAAGCCCGTGAAGGTGTAGAGCTGACGGGAAAGAGGGAAGAGAGTTTTGATAAAGCACTAAAAAGAAAACGAAAAGGATGGTAAGCTTAAAAAGGGTCGGAGGAGTGAAGAAAAAAGGACGTTTATATTTAAACTTGAAATACAACAAGGTTTATTTGCTTCAAAATAACCATCCACGATTGAAGTCTGATATTTAATTGAAAGTATCTCCGTTACTCGCTTCAATTAGACGATGGAATAGATGCTGTGTGTGACTCAATATTTTGTCACGTGATCGGCCCCTGATGAGTGGAAGCCGATGGGCGCGGAGATGAGAATGAAAGCGACTGAGGCGGGGGATGACCAGGTAAGTGGGGACACATAACTAAGTGACAAATATAGGATACCTCTATTTAGCGACCACCTAAAGCGGCCACCCTCTATTAAGCGACCACTTCTCAAAGTCCTGAAATATTTGTCACTCAAATCCAGTTCAAAACTTATGTTGTTTACTAAAGCAATTACCAGCGGTCAGAAAAGAACCCATTAGATCTATGAACTCTTGGTGTTAAAAAATAACTGTCGAGAGAGACACACATTTGACGCAAAACCATAAAGCGACCAATGTGGATATTAAGACATAGCAACGCGTAGCAGAGAGAATTTTCAGTTTCATTGCTACGCGGCCTACCCCGATTAAGCGGTCGATTAGCGCGGTTTATAGGGTAGTCTCTTAATAAGGTATTAGTGTGTACTGTGCTATAAAAAAGATTTGCCATAATTGCGTTCCTTTTCTCATAAAACGATCAGCCTCTACTCGAGACGTTAAGTGTTGAATTTGAACGCAGACGGTATTACGTTTACGTGTTGCAAGAACGTGTTGTAAGAACATTGTAGGAAAGGGAAAATCATAAATCGCTTATCAGACACTCCTTTGTTTACATTTGAAAATACACCAGTCTATATGCAAAACAAGCATCCTAGATTTAGTCAATGAGACAAGGATTCTTCGTGTCACTTGGCATTGTGCCGAAGCATTCGTCATGAAGGGGGAAGAAATAACGGGAACCTAAAGATTCTTTATACACCTTGTCTGAGTAGGAATAATGAGGAGAGGGAAGAAGAGAAGGGTTTAATGTGAATTGTTAGATGCAGGGTGTACCACAGGGGGGAGAAATTTGGTGAATAAAAAGTGGACCGAGGTGAAAATCAGGGGAGGGTACAGACGAGAATTGACTACGTGGCAAAATAGGAAAAGTCGGGGGGCAAAGTGGTACTGAGCTGATTTCATAGAGAAGTATAGAGTTTCTACCTTGTTCATATTTCGGTCTTGACGTATGACGAATTGATACTCAATACGTACACAAACGCCGCATTACGATTGGTCGAATCCTTACAACATAGCCGTAAAATGAAATATAGAAATATGGAACGTTTTCAAGAAATTAAAAGGAAGGCAAAAAGAAAGTTGGATAACAAAAAAAAACATAAACAAATTGATACGCAAAGTTTTGAATAAAGAAGTCGATGGCTTCTGTGCAAATATTCTTACTTACTTTAACAGCGGAATGTTCTGTCTACCCCGTTTTCTTCTGACGAATTTCCGTCATCCTTTTGCTTAATGAGAAAACCACCTCAAGCTAATGAATGCAGAGGACTTGTATTTGCCTTAGAGATCTTATCCACAAACTTTATGCCTTGCCGTGTTGAACGAGAAACTCAAGAATCGAGCAGGATGTAGATTCATCATTCCCGTTACACTACTCTTGTGCGCGTCATACCACCTAAGTACATTTCCGGCGGAATTTGAGCTGAGTAAGCAATTGGGTTAAGGGGAAAGCGAGAGGATAATGCCTAATTACGCGCGTTTTTTTTTTTCTAACGCACAACTCGCAGAAACGCATAAGGCGATATTTAATATAGGAAGTCTACTAGTCGGTATCTCCAATCAACCCTAGACTGCTTCTCTTAGAATAACACTTATATCGTTAACGTATGAAAAAAGGAACAAAATATCAGCTGGACTGGATGAAAGTACACTTCACTTTGAAGAGGAAGGAACAAAGAATTAACAAGAAATCCACTTTAGTTGGGATCGCATTTGCGAAAAGGGGAATGTTTGTTTAACTGATGATTCAACATTCTCTTATTCACTATTTCCTGTGAGTGTATTTGTAGTCGGGCCCAGGTTAAGATCCCTCTACAGTTTCCCTACAGACTTAATTTTAAAAAAAAACTTCGCCTGATTTTGTAGAGTAAAACAGAACTGTCCCATTTGCCGCCCGTGTTAGCGCAAACCTTTAAGAAGGCGCTTTTTACAGAAGAGGAATGGGGTCATTATTACGGTCATCAATTTTGGGCGTCAGTTATCTTGAGACGGAAAGGAGATGTAGGCGGAGCCAAACAAATATATTTCCGTTATACACTCGAGAAGTAAAAAAAATGTATTTTTCACCCTTCGACTAGATGTAGCTCGTGTTACAAAGTCAATAATAAGCTATCTCACTTAAAAGTCGACGGATGTACTTACATCGTGGTATAAATCTAATTTAAATGTTTAGCTATAGCAATTTTCTTCCAGGCGAAATAAGAATTCCAATAATAGGTTCATCAAGCCCTGAAATAAACTTTCATTTAGAAAATAATGTCTCTTGAAGCTCGACTTTTTCTCATAACGGACCCCAAAACGAATGCAAATGCCTTTTAAAATATAACCTGTGTAAGCGTCGGTTTCGAATGGTAACTAATTAGCAACTTGATTTATATCGATCGGGATGTATTTTGCAATAGCCTTGACTCGACGAATGGCTTGCTGTTAGGTTCTCACTTATAAAAGACAAGCCAAACGCGACCTTCAATGATGATGCCAACAAAAGGGATTTTTTGTAATATCGTGCAGTAAAGTATTTATATATTTGACATAATTTTGCGGTAAACCAAAAATGATTTAAAATATCAGTGATAACAAAATAACGAGGACGCTTTCACAAGAGATATTGTAGATTTTTTTGAAAAAAAAAAAGCAATCTATTTTTTTAATCTTGTTCCCTTTCTGGCAAAGAAAAGAAATTTAATTGAAAATTTGAATGCCTATTATTATTATTATTTTATTTTTCATTTGTATTGATTTCAAATCTACATTCTGGCTCGAACATTAGCAGTACAGTTTAATTTCTATATACCACTTTTTCCTCATTTTCTCCTTAAAAAGCTGTTTAGCTGTTTTTTTCCCTATTGTGTAGCAACTTCTTATTGTGTTTTTCAGCTTTCCTTCAACGACGACAACAATACGTACATCTTAAAATGGATAGTTTTTGTTTATCAATGAATACTGCAGTAACTGGAATCTCGCAGTATCCTACCATTACAATAAACAAACTAAAGATTATTTAAAAATAGCTTTTAGAAGAGCGAAAAATCACAGACGATACTCATCTTCTATAAAAGCTTGGTTCTAAGTACTTCAGTTATCAGCGAGTATAAAGGAAACTTAAATACATTACGTTGACAAAAAGGGACATTTAAAAATGGCTTCTGAGATTGAAGGGCTATCGGCTCTTAAAAAGAAATTATTCACACACTAATGTCTGATCGTTTTATATATTGGTTCGAGCTTATTTTAAGTCCCAAGGAAATCCTTAAGTCGCCACCAAATAAAAAAACCTTCTTAAGCTGTGTAAAACAGAGAAATTGGTAAATTCCTGTGATCAAAACAGTTCAAATTAGCCACCTATTCTGTTTTGGAGTACATCTGGTTATGCACCCATCCACGAGAAAGCGATAAACAAAAAGTCAAAATGTGTGAGAGACAACAAGTTTCAAATCGTGAGCTTCTTACCTTGCTAAGGATAGGTGGTTTATTGCCAAGTTTGTCTTTTTACTTAGCTTAGTCTCGCTCTGTCTGTGGTGGGTAAAAATGTTTCCTCTCTGCGAAAGTGAGAAAGCAATATGAGTAATCAAGGCGGAGTTAATGGTACAGCAATAATTTGCGTAACATTTCTATCTGTGATCACCTATGAGTGGTCGCCTCTAAATGGCCAGCAAAGTGCTAATCACCTGTTGCCATGGGGATTTGTGACGTCAAGCGAAAATGTAAAAGTGCATGCACAATACGCTTTCTCACCATCCTAGGGTTGAATGACTTTCTGCTCATACGCGGCATTTTTTTTATCTCAATAAGCAACTGTTTTAAATACATTCGCGCCTTTAAAAGATCAATAAAAACCGTTGAAAACGTTCACGTGAAATAGTCCGCATGATTTGTACAGGGATCAACACTTTATTCGGTTGGTGTTTTTGTAGGCAAACATGAGGGAAAGTGCTCAAAGACACCGGTTTATTAAGAAACCGCACAAATCCTTAGTGTCTACGCCTTGATTACTTCTTAATTTCTCTCCAACGAGTTAGTTCATAATTGATGATTGCTCTTAGTGGTTCATTTTGAATTAAATTTTCTTTTTGCTTGCTCTTCTCGTCGGCAAGAAACACGGAAGTCGCAGATATGCTATAATTTGCGAGAGATGGTTAAAATCAAGGCTGTTAATAATGTCCGCGGTGTATAAAAGGACGCGATTACGCTCACATAAAACCATTGTTTCGTAAAGTGGACTTAACGTTTAGCAAAGAATTTCCGTTAAGCCTATTTGTCCCAGTCATAGAAAAAAAAACACTCGATTTATGTATTTTTTTTTCTAATCTGTAACCAATCCTCTGGATCCTCTTGGATTGGCCTAAAAAGCCGGTCTTCTTTGTCATACTAAAAAATCAGATATTTAGTACGCTATTTTATCTGAACAATGTTATCATGACATGATTATGCTTTTCGTTTTGGTTTAAGTTCGTTTTCTTATTTTACTTTTAGGTAATACATTGTTTCAGCGTTTAATACCCGGCCAAAAGTTGTTTTAAGAGTAGAGCGAAATAAGTTGCATTAACCAATCCTAAATTAATGTCAAAGGCGGCGGACAAAAGGTGGGGGCGCCAAATGACAAGTAGGTGATAAACATGAACGAATTTAACGATGCAATTTCATGGAATTTATGTAGGCGTTTAAGTTTCCCTTTATATAAATCACTATTTTTTATGACAAATATGAAATCTCATTACTAATAATATAGTAGATGCCATGCTATCTATGCCTTCCCGGTATAGCTACCAACAAGCTTTCGAAAACACTAGGCGTCCTACAGCTTAGTAACCTTTGTACGCCTCTCTCGCATCACAAGACACTCATGTTCCGAGCATAGCTAATACTGAACCGTCATCAAAACGCAACTATAAAAGCAACAACAATACTTATAATAATCCAAAACTACAACCCCTTATCCTGCATTGATATTTTTTTATTTATATCCAATAGAATGATAGCTGAAGTTAATTGATTTTCAATTAAATTTCAATTATTACATTGCCTTGTATTACCGGCCGGCTCTGTGCGGTGCAGGAGTGAGTGTGTTAATTCTTAGAATATTATTGGAACTTATATAGCTCGCGTAACCTCTAATGGTTTCTCTGTGAGCTTCCTGTGATTGTTTTTTATTTTTTATCTATATTATCCTTTGCAATATAGTAGTAAACAAATAACAAATAGAGTAGTAAACAAATAACAGAAAATTAGAGATGAATAAAACAATATTTGAAGTCTGAGATTCTACTGCTTGTCTTATCTAATCGCACAAAGCTTATGGTGAACCCAAAAAGAAATTATGACGTTATATAGTTATCATTTGCAACGCAATATAGAAGTTTTACTCCTCAGATGATACATCTTGCCATCAGCCATTTACCATTCTTACGTTGCGTGGGGGATTGGATCAAGTTGATAAGCGAACAGCATGCTGGGAAGATTTTAGGAGACGCATGTTGATGTGATACCGAATTAAAACTGGAAAACGGTAGGTTCTGGAATCCGTGACCAGTTTCGCAATTCTACTTTTCACTTTTCAGGCGAATAAGGTAACAGACACAAGAAATTTCTTTTGTCCTTTCGATCTTGAATATACATTAAAATCCATTTTTGCTAGTCAAAATTTGTCAAGAGTTTAGAAAATTGTCCTACATTTTTCCATTAAAATCTAGCTTTTCCGTATTTTGCAATAGAAGAGGGAAATTAATTTTTCTATAGCTTTTTCTCGATTTCCATCTTCTCAAAAAGGCACGATTTTGCTGCGCGTTTTCTCAACTCTTACAAATACAGAAGCCTAAAATTAGTTTTTTTTCATTTCGAGGTAACAAAAAAAAAAACAAGAAAAAAGTTACGGGCCACTTTCGGCAATTCGGGGTGCAGGGGGTGCGAAAGCATTCCCCCACAAAGGCCAAAAGTCCACTTTCGGTTCTCAATAGACGTGATATTCGTAGGCAAAACTATTAAGTATAAGCTAGATCACTCTGGTATGTCATTAATCCATAAGTCAGACTTTATTTGTAGCCAAATCCGACAATAAACATCCCGTGGAGGTACTGCAAAGGCATGAAAAAAACTTTTTTTGTTCTGTCAGGCGTGGTCAGATTTTTATCAGAAAACTCCCTCATCCCCCCTCCCCCAGAAAAATTTGGTCCACCGGGGGCTCCAGCTTTTTCGGATCCCCCCCCCCCCCTCCCCCATCATAAACCATTTGACTGCACACAGAGAATTGATTGGTCACGTTGGTATGATTGACAACGCGCTATCAGACGAGAAATGGATTAACAAATTCTCGCGATCGCGCAACAAAGAATTCGGCTATAATCGTTAATTTTTGGGTAATTTGTAAAAAAAAAAGCTCTTATGAACTTGAGCCTCGAGATCCTTATGGCGGCTCTTAACATTTTGGAAAATATCAGGCTAAACGTTCGTATAAAAAAATCTTATTAAAAACGACCGCGAACATCAATAAATAATAAATGCTGCCCCGCTGTAGAGTTAGGCCTAGTTTATTCAAAGGCTGAAGCCACGAAGGGGAGAGCCTGATTTTCAGCCTATCAATAAAAGTTTCGCCTCAGTCGATTTATTGAGCGCACACGGTGATGGTATGAAAATCAGGCTGAGAGGGTGGGAAATGAGCAATTATTCTAGGTCTCGGGGAGGGTTACCCTGACAACTTCACAATGTGATTATTTTTCATGTTAAAAATGTAAAACATATCATCAGTATAGCAGAAGGAGGAGCCACAGGGACTCGAGATCCGCTGGGCCTTGGACATTGTGTCTTATGGGACATGGAAACATGCGTTCTATTGATATCGCGTTTCTCCAACACGTCATCCAAACGGAATTCAGCGCCGCGAAATCGTCTTGAGTTCGATAATATGGAGAAATTCAATTGTGCCCCAAGAGACTGTCCCACATGCTGCACTACTGTGGAGGCGTGGTGATATCACTCTAACGCAACTAGTTCCCTCCAGTTCCTTATTGTATGCCAACGATTGAGCGCGCGTTTTGAGCGGTCGATTCGCGGGCCCGCGGGGCAACACGAAAATCTTTCTGTAAAAAAAAACAACAAGAAGACGCGCGAAAATATATTCTAAAAAATAGGAATAATATATAGATTTAGGCACTGCCAAAAAGCGGAGCCAGCGTACAATCTATTTAAGCCATATTATAATCAATCAATCAATCTTTTATTGAATATTTTAAATGTAAGTACTATAAGGGAAAAGCTGAATCCAGAGGCTTATTAAGCTTAATACATATATGTATGTATATATGCAATGTGTGAGTGAAGCCGTTCATAGAAGAGTTCGTGATGCACAGGTGTAGAGTGGGATATGTATGTAGGTTTATTTTTTGTTGTTGTTTAACCCAGAAAAACTTGTTTGGGTGTATTTGTAGGTATCATCAATAACGGAACATTGAAGAATTGAAAACAACTATAGTTTTTTTTACAGCAAAATGGGTGCTTTTTTATTCTCTTCAACATTTAAAACCATATCAGCTCACAACACATTTCTATACATAAGCATATTGCTTTTGCCAGTGAATGTGCTTCATACTTGCCTACACTGTCCAAATTCCCTTTCTTCCTTTCACATTGCACTACTAGATTTTCTTGATTTTTATAATTTTCTTTCAATAAAAGGGTAATAAAAGTTATTTGGTAAAAATTAAAAATATTGGCTAAACAATTTTATCAACCTTATTTACTGTGTTTTTGGTTATTACATTAAGCGTCGAGTGTTCTTAAATTAAGCGTTAGTGTTACATTAAGCGGTGATACAAGACGTAGTTCGATTTTTAGAAGTTTGCGTCCAACGCTCGATCCTTGCTCAATCAATCTATCCCTGAATAACTTACGAGGGAGAGCTTTATTTTCATAACTAGAGGGGGAGGCCCTATATAGTTGATTAATTTGTGCCAAAAAAGCTCATCAATACAAAACGTGCCTTCCCCATGGATACCGTGGTAAAAAGCATCGAAAAACAAACAAGCCACGTCACACGATACGCACGTCTGCAGGATGTGAGCAGACGAATTGCCGAAATCGGACCGTGACTTTTTACTTGTTTTCTTTGTTTTCGCGAAAAAACAACTACCAGTAATTCTTGGCTTCAATATTTCTGTTAGAGATGTAAATTGCCCAAAGCAAAACCGCGCCTTTTGAGAGGATAAAAATCGAGAAAAGCTAGAGAAAAATTAATTTTCTGAACTCTTGACAAGGTTTGATTAGCAAAAAAACTGCATGTTAATGTTTTTCTAAGATCGACAGGAAAAAAGAAATACACTCTTTTTTTATAAGAACCTTTTTTATAAGAACGTCCAGCCTGAGATTTCACCTTGAAAATGCTAAGAACATGAAAAGGCTCAATTATTAGCAACACATTGCTTCTTTAGTCTTATGTGTTCTAAAATGCAGTGTTAAATTGTATCCACTAAATAAATAATAACCTTAAATATTATATTGCTATTGATCATTTGTGTAATATAATTTCTCCTCCTAATAATTCATTGGGTAATATATTTTATAAACACTAATATTTAAAGAGACCATGACACGAAAAATACATAAGCTTTTATAACAAAATATAGCTATCGATATTGATTACAGGAATTTTTGAAATCGTGTTTTGAAAACGTCTTGTCTTGGCGACTTTTTTTTGATTGGCTGACGTCAAGAGTTGTACACACTTGACGGGGTTCCAGTCGGACTTCGCTTGCCATTGTAGATTTGTAAAGATGAGGACGAGTATATCTCTTGTATTTTTTCTCTTTTCAAGACTTGGTAAAGAAAGATGATTACAATTTTCAAACAATGGATCCAAGAACAACTTTTTCCTATCACTAAGATAGGGAATTAATCGAAACCTGAAGTGAATGGAATGAAAAGACATCTCTGGAGTGTTTACTAGTTCGAGTCGATCAGTTCATTCAAGCAAATGAATTTCAACCGGATTATTTTGGCTTGTTTTGAGCACTATGCTTCATTTGTACCGGTAAGGATGAATGTTTTGATTATTAAAATATGTTCTATTGGATTGGACTTCATTTCAATGAATTTTTATTCGCAAACTGAGTTGTAGATATAATTACCTTTTTTTTCACGTGCGAATGCGAACGGCCATAAAAGACGGGGCGGGTAAAAACTTCACTAAAGTTAGTAAACTCACAAAAATACCAGTTTACTTCAAACAGCACCCCGGGGTGGAAAATGTTATAATTGTAATAATCTGATTCACTGCTGAGTCTCAAAGTACAACAAATTGCCGAACGGGAAAGCGAAATAATTTGTTTTACAGCGCCGATTGACAACATAATTTGATTCAGTCATTCAAGGAATGATATTTCTCTACATTAAAAACAGTCGAGTTATTGACAATAACCAGTCCTTACAATCGGGAGGGAGGAAGGGTAAACATAAAATTCGAATTTGTTCTAGAACCAAGAAAAGCACGGTGAAGGGTGAAAAGTTTTCTTGTGAGTGTTTTCTTATCGCACCGTACGCTTTGTTTTGCCGCCGTTGTTTTGCTAGTAAATGTACATTTGTGCGGTTGTTGTACATTCCCTTTCACTTATACCAAGTTTTGATGGCAGTTTTTCTTTTAAAAAACATTAAAACTATTAAGGGATTATAATGCTAGTAACATATACTGCATTTGTAGAGAATTAAATACAATCGAGTTTTTTTTGCTGTTTACTCATTGATGAGTTTTAGTCCTCGCATCTCAACCTTCTTTTTAGATTCTAGATTTCCAGTCGTTTCTCGAGTTTGATATCTTGACGTTTTTTATCTCTTTGTGTGGATGATTTATAGCTTGCTTCCCTTGTAATCTATAGGTTTCATTATTTAGTGCATAAAAGTTTTATTTAGTTTTATTAAGTTTTTTTTAGTTTTATTTAGTGCGTAAAAATGTTCTTCTAAGAGCGTGTTTTGTTCTTGTGACAATTCGCAATAATTATAAATTGTACGAAAAAAATTATAAACATTTTTTTCCCTGTATTGTTTGAAAGCATAGACGCTTTCAAAATATTTATTCTGCTTTGCAGAAATATAGATGCGTTACTTTTTGCCTTGTAATATCGTTTCGCAATTATTAACAGCGTATGTCTTATTGCTTTGATCACAATTGTGATCGAAAAAGGAGTGAGTTTGCCGAAAAGTTGGGTGATTCGCGCGCTAATGGTGTTCAAAATCTTTTTAAAAATATTAATAAAAATCACCGCTCCAATTGCTGAAGGATTCCTTATGGATACTTTGCTCAGGTTACACTCAGCTTTTTTCTGGGGAAGATTCGGAATCCACGATCAATTATATGTGTATTTTGGGTGGGGGTCGTCCTATTTTGTATGGGAATGTCTAATGTTTATCACCCACTTGTACAACTCTTGACGTCACAAGTGATATGCAAATTAGATATTCGGATGTCGCCGGTTTCATGCGAAAATTTGCCAAAATTGCTCATTTTAAAAGGATCAAAAATCAGGTTTCCGTCCGTTAGAGGAATTATTGTTGGGTATAACGCTACTATACTAACTAGTCAATTTGTCAAAATAAGCAAAAGAGGATTTCGTGTCACGTTCTCTTTAAGAACATCATTAAGAACATTTTCAGCCTTAATAAAATGCTGCAAAAATAAGAACGGCCCAGCCTCAACTGAAAATAAGACGTTTTTATAAAAAAAAAAAGAGTGTAATGAATTTCTTAAGTTTTTTCCAACCTCTCAGTTAACCTTATTCGCCCGAAAAGGGAAAAGTAGAATTGCCAAAACTGGTCACGGATTTTCTAGGCAATCTGTTCAGAATATTTTCGTTAGTTAGATTCACAGTTCGACCCCATGTTGTATTGCTTCATATTCTATTTCTAGAGTATAAGATACTAATGCATGGATAATTCTATTTTTGTTATTATTAGATTTTCAATATTTAAAATTGGTGGCATAAGTATCATAAACTAATACGCTAAGAAAGAATACCCATACGAACGTGTTGGAAAAACTTCGATTGCATTTGACCCAATAAGGCAGAGAAAAGCGGAGGAAATATTCGTTCTCTTAGGTTATGGTCTCTTGATTAAGCTTATTAAACGGCAAATATTCCCCCAAAGGCTTCTGGTGTAATTTTCGCGATACTTAATTTTAGCGTCACTTTATTTTCGCGAATCTTTTAAAATCGCGAAATTAAAGTGACGCGAAAATAAAGTGTTATAAGGTAGCTCATGTATTTGATACCCATGAGGCATTGCGGACTACAACACATGGATTCTCCTAGTTCAGACCAGCTCAGAATATTTCCTTTTCTGGAAACACAAATATGGCGGCCTAAATGGATAATGACGTCATCATTCAAGCCCCTCGCCCATTACCGCCGGGAAGATATATTTTTCGCTTTAAAAGCTTTTCCTCGTCGATTTTTGCAATTTTAGAGCAGCCAGTGTGTTAGGATATCTTCCCAAGATATCTCGTGCAAGGCTTCGAAGCGATGGAGTAAAAATGTGGAAGATGGTAAGTATTTATTCGAAGGGAATTGGAGCTCTGCAGCGCCATGTTTGACCGATTCCGAACCCAAACACATGTAGAAATTTGCCAAGATCTCTCTACAATAGTTTTTCTGGGCTTTGAAAACAATAATTCTGGGAATAAGGGGTTATGTAGCTTTCGAAATCGGTATGTCTCTATATGAGACGCGACGCCAGTTGCTGGGACGTTTGGCTTCTTTAAACAATATCGTGTTGAGCTCTGCACATCACCGACATAAATATAGGAAACAAGGGGCCCCCCTACACTGTCAAGTGGACTGCTTCGATTGATAGCTAGCCTAGCCGTATTTATTGCTATCATTTTTTGCTTTTTCTGGCTGATTTTAAAACCAGAAATCTTATACAGCGCTGCCAAAGTTTATTTTTAACTAGCTAAATTGAGTAAAAATAAAATTAGTGTGTGAGGCTATAGTTTCAGTTTGCTCCTCTGCAATAAGGCCATCATAAATAATAAGCTACTGTACTCTATAAATCAAATTGAAAAGAAATCCCTCCCTCTTTTCTTAATATAATTGTTACAATTTATTTCAGATATTGACCATGGCAAAGAAGATAAAGATAAGTATATAAGGATGGACAGAGAGATCATTGAATTTTCTCCTTCCTATTCCACTCTTTGTGATAAAAAACTTACTACTATTCTTTTTTTTGAATATTTGTTTTATTTGTTCAAACTATGTGTTATTGACTATTACACTTTTTGAAAGTATGGTTACAAACTGACCCCCCAGTTCCCCCAGACCCCCCATGCTCTAGGGACATTGTCAAATATTTAGATTTATGAGTTATACAAAAGATGGGCTGGTTGGTACAAGCCAATCAAAAAAAAATTCAAACTGTGTCTTCTATTTGTTTTATTTGATATTCTGTATACCACATGCTTTTTGTGTGTAGGAGATGAGATGATATAAGCTTATACCACTATTAAGTCATTAAAACAAATATGAGATACTGTTGTGTCAGGTCATTTTCTGCAGTGGCTGATCCAGGTGTGGTTCTGTGGTCCAATGGTCCAATCCTTTTTTAGCACAAAGCTATTGTAATAGTTTTTATAAATTGGACCACCTTTGAAAAATTCTAGACCCCGAATCAATTTTTAACAGCGCCTGCACAAGGCAATTTGAAAACTGAATGTTCATGATCGACCGGCAAACTCGGACGGGCTGCATATATAACTTATTGAAACTAAACACAACACACCGTAAGGCATGTATTTATGCATGTATTATGAGCTTCGGAGGACGCAACGAAAACCATTTGCAGTACTGAGTAGTCAACTCCAGGGTCAAGAATCCATGCCTGCTTGTCCACCGTTAAGTGTGTCTTCGAATTCCAGTATAATTACGCTTCCAAGCTGTAATTCAATCGTGATGACCATCATCCTCGCCGTCATATATTGACTATAGCGAATCGGACTTTCCCACCGAACATAGCCATTCGAAATTTAAATGTTTACCACATCTTTGCTGTTTTATGCTCATATTATCGTCTCTCTATGGCCGCCATGTTTTTTTTTTACTTAGGTCCAGCTAGTGTTATGACGTCATCTTACAATTTGATCTGTGATTGGTTGTGATTGGTTTTAATGTTTTGATGCCCCGAATGTCAAAACAAAAAAAGTGTTTCCAGAAAAGGAAATATTCTAAGCTGAAGACCTGGGACTCTCTTTGCGCTCGACATTCTGGACTAGGATTCTCCGGGTGCAAACTTATTTGAAATGGATGTAAAACAATGAACGCAATGTATAGTAGCCTATAAAACCTAAATGAGCAACGCATGATGAACCATCCATCAGAGGGGATTCAGTGGTGGGGCATGAGGACCCCGCCTCCTATTTTCAGATAATTGGCCTAAAAAATTACAAGAAATATAACAGTATAAGGAAATCCACGGAAGAACATTGAATCCCCCTCCTTTCTTGAAACTCTTGCTTCGCCCCACCCCCCCCCCCCCCCCCCTTTCTGGAACTCCTGGACCCGCCCCTGACCATGTAAACCAAACTCGCAATGCATTATGGTCGAAGAAGTAAATGATATCAATCTGAGAAGATTGATTGAATAAAGATAACGGCAAAATGAGGGAAATATAACTTAATAACTCGCATGGATAATCCGGAAAATTAAAAAGTAGTTGAAATAAATACCACCTACCCGTCAAATACAGAATAAGAATGTAAACCACGGTGTTATATTGTGCCGGCATTGTTAAGTAAAAGAAACTTTTCTCATAAAGTATATCAGCATCAAACAATAAAGAACTGTCAAAGTACTAATAAAGACGCCTTCCTTTCTGAATCCGTGTTTATCTAGCACTTGTCAAATTAGTGACTGATCGGTAAACAATTACAACTACCGCCACGAAATACAGGGCTTCTAACAACTCGATGTACTCCAACGAAACAGGTTACTGCCCTTTGTTGGATTTCTTTCTAGATGAACAGACGGATGAAAGTTGTGAGATTTTGCTATTATTTTTTTCTTTCCAAAACGACTATAGCTAAGAAAAGAACAAAATGCACATTGTTTAACTAAACATTTTAAATCAATCCTCTACTAATCATTTTCCTAAAGGCGTGAAATGAGTTCTTTTTAATAATAATTTGTCTATTGGTTTGATGCACTGTGTTAATTAGTGTCCAATTGTAAACAATGTGATCTAGGTTTTGAGACGCCTTATTTTAATTAATTGAGCTCGTAAATCATACCGAGAGCCTGACTCTAAGTACTTGAACTCTTGCGCTATTGGGTCTGATACTGACGTATCGCTGGCAAAAAAAGAGCAAATTACATTTTAACTTGGGGCAATTACCGAGAAATCCGTCTTTGAGAAATGATATTGAAAAATTACGCTATCTTCTTTTATAGAGCTGTGACAGACGCCTGACATTCTTGCTTCCCTAGACAGGTTTTACAGAAAACGTCTTTCATCCCCAAAATAAATTCAAAAGATAGTTCAATATAATCGTAAACGCACCGGGATTCGAAATACAATGATTCATCGATCTCAAATTTAAACTAAACTTACATAAAGTATGATTCCCTACTTTTTTAACTTGTAGCGAAACGCCTTTTTCGTCCTAACCAAAAATTCTCAGCATTACAAGCCTCTTAAAGAAACTCTCTATCTTTGATTTTCTAATAGTGTTAAGCAGATTTCCTCTGACTCACCTTAATCAGATTAAGTTCACCTTAGTCACTATGCTAAACTTGGACGCTAGTAGTTCTAATATCAGTATATGCTTTCTGTTGGCAGTCTCTTGCCGCTGTCTCTCGATGGTCTGGATTCCTGATATTTTGTTTGTCAAAGACGTTAAGTCACAATCCCCCGGATATTAGTTATTAGCTGTCGATGTTCGCCAAGTCACTCTTCCTTGTCTGATAGGTGGACTTGTGCTTTTTTTATGCAAAGTGTTTTACGGTAAGGATAGACAGAGTACTCCAGTACGTCAAATAACAGACGGGCAAATTTGCCTGCACTAGCAAACGTTTAGATGGTCAGTCTTGGGTGTTTGCAGCAAGGAGTGTTTTTATTGGGAGCAGATGTTGCGGATGTTTATTGACAAGTCGGTCAATTTGGTAAGTTTGTCTCTTTTTACCAACTTGCCTTGTGCCGTGAGACAAGAGCTGAGGTGGGTCGTATCTTCAACCACATGAAGCCCGGAAGCCACAGGAATACCGAGCTGAGCGCCACGGACTGGGCGTGAATGTAGGAGATTTGTTATGCATTGAGGATGCAGAAATGTTTCTCTTTTTTAAATCATTCGTGGATTTAAAAACGCCTTGCTCGATATTTTGTATAACCTCAAGAATTGCATTGTTTACATGCCCGCACTCAGGATTTCTCTTAGGGGGGTGCGAAATCCGAATGTGGACCTCATTTTTCCGAGGGGTGGGTGTGTGGGGGAGTGGGTGAGTTTTCTGATACAAATCCAACCACCCCCGAAAGAACAAAAAGGATTTTTTTATGCCATTGCAGCATCTCCACGGGACGTTTTTTATCGGATTTGACTACAAAAAAGTTTGACTTATAGATTTATGACATAACAGAGTGATCTAAAATGCCTCCCGTCCCCACGTATCCGTTTTCGTTTGAAAATGCAACCTTTTTGTTAAGGATACGTGTATCGTCCACACGTAAACGCGAAAAGGGAACGATTTGAAAACGAGCTCCAGAGTGGAACAATTTTAAAACGATACCCCTTCGGTGCCGTGGGGAAGGACGAAAACGGAACCTTTTGAAAACGATGGCGTGATAACTCAGGTCCATTCCACTTGGCGCGCGAGTAGGCATGCGCTGTAGAACTTGTTATCGTTTTCGTATCGTTTCTGCGTTTTTGTGGGTACGGGTCGTATCAAAATGAAAACGCTTCGTTTTGACGCGGATCTTTTTGAAACGGAATAAAAAGGTTGCGTTTTCAAACGAAAACGGATACGTGGGAACGGGGTATAATTCGCTTATGCTTTATAGTTTTGTCTACAAATAGTAAGTCTATTTGCATCTATGATATAGTAGTAGCTATATACATCTCAGGGGCGTAGCCAGAGGGGTGACCCAAGGGCCCGGACCCCCTTTCTAGCAGCCAAAAATGAAGCCAAAAATGAGACATTATCTAAAATATAGCAGAAAATGCCTTGAAATGACCTTTTGGGCCCCTCCTGTTAAAAATCCTGGCTACGCCGCTGCATCTATTTGCATCTATGATACAAAAGTAGCTATTAACATCTATTTGCATTTGTGATATAGCAGTAGCTAAATACATCTATTTGCATCTATGATATAAAAGTAGCTATTAACATCTATTTGCATCTGTGATATAGCAGTAGCTAGATACATCTATTTGCATCTATGACATAAAAGTAGCTATTAACATCTATTTGCATCTGTGATATAGCAGTAGCTATATACATCTATTTGCATCTGTGATTTAGCAGTAGCTATATACATCTATTATATAGCAGTAGGTATATACATCTATTTGCATCTGATAGCAGTAGCTATATACATCTATTTGCATCTATGATATAGCAGTAGCTATATACATCTATTTGTATCTGTGATATATCAGTAGCTTTACACACCCATTTGCATCTGTGATATAGCAGTAGCTATATACATCTATTTGCCTCTGTGATATAGCAGTAAGCCCCCCCCCCCCCCCCCCCCTCCCAATAGCTATTGTGCGCGCGGGGCGGGGGTTACTGCGAGAAATGGGGGGTAAATTCATTAAAACCTTGTTATTAAAGACTCAAGCCCCGAAGAAAGCTCAATACATTCTCTGTTAGATATTACCCTGACACCCCTTTAATGAGGACAGTTCTTGAGAGTCCCAAACGGTGTTGGTTTTCAATGTAACGGCAGAACTCTTTATATGGAACGGACCATTAAGTAAAACATGCACGACTGAATCCTCCCCACCCCCCTTCATTTTTCTTATGGCCCGTCCCTAAGGGAAAGAGATTGATAACGGAGATTTCTTATAGGCAATCCTGGAATGGTTTTTAGACGGCTTGATTGATTTCATACTCTTATATTGCTACCACCAAAACCTTGCTTCTTTCTAATGAGATTTCCGTTAATCAAAACGTCAGTCTAAAGAAAAGATAAGATTCAATAAAGTTTGTATAGTCAAAGCGCCTCTTTTCACGTTTTTATCCAAATACTTTCATTGTTTGCGCAACATATCTCCTTATCCTAACTTCTATGCTTAGAAGGTTTCATTATTCTGTAGAAGAAAAAGAAAGAAAAATTTCATCAATTACATTATCACGGTTTCCTCATTAACGTTTTTTGAAAAATCATTACATCAGTTTTTATAAGTGGAAGCGCGCAATTAAATTTTAAATGTGTTTACTTAATTACTCAGCTGTATAGAATTGGAAAACTAATTTGATTTTGAAGATCAAAAGCAAGAGTATGAATTTACTGAAAAGGAATTGCTACGCTATATCGACAGGAAACATGCTATCTGCGAACTATGTTATCTTTTTGGGGTTCTTTTTCATCTTCTCCCTCCCTTGCCATGGTAGGTAATGTTAATGTACCATTGCTCATTTTTTGACCATTGATGATTGCACTAAACTCAAGTTACACACATCTCTTCACAAAGCTGACACTCTAAGCGGGCGGCTCTCACCCGCTTCGAGTCCTGTTTCGGCTTTGTCCTTCTCTTAAAGTGTATTACATCAAGCATAACGTTTATGTTATAGTCTGCTGCCCAAGTTTTGCTTTTGATAAAATGATAATTATACATTAAATTTGTTTTATTAAAGTAAAAATACTTCGTTTTATTTCATTCTATATTTTAATTTTTCACAAAGTACAAAGAATTTACAACAAAAACATAAGTGGCTCGCACATAAACGCATACACTAATGACTCGAAGGAAAGGATTGCATAAGGAATTTTCATTCCATAAAGGATAGTATATGACCCACTTATGGCGCGGCCAAAATCCGCCCATGATTTTTAAAATTAGAGCATGAATGGCTATTTCATATATGACGGGTCGATAACGAAAATTCCTTATAAAATAATTAAAATAACCTAAAGCTTTAGCAGATGATCCTCAAATGATCAAAAAGAAACAGCGACATTGCAAGTATAAAACATCGGCAGCTTGGCCAGCTTGCCACAAAATAATTTCGGACGTGAATAAAGTTTTGTTACCTCCCTGCCTCATATCAAATGGCCGCTGCTTTACTATATTAGTGTGTTGTTGTATTTCTTTTTCAGCGTGCAATCAAACGGTAATAACTTTGTCAAATGGAGAAGTACGTAATCCATTGTACCCATCTTTCTATCACGGAAACTGCACGCGAACCATACGCCTCAGTTCCGACCTGTACATTAGGCTAAACGTCACGTCAATCAACGTGACATGCCCCGCCTCCCTCAAAGTTCTAGATGGTTCATCCTCCAACCTCACCATAGCATCACTGTGCGGAACCTCGGCACCGTCTTACGCCATGTACTCGACAGCCAATCAAGTGCATGTTGCCATGGATACGGGTGGCTCGATCGAGGGAGTGCGGTTCTCGATTTCGTATTCGGGATTGTCAAGTAAGAACATATAAGGCTGTCTATGTTAGCCCAGGTTTGCATTATTCCGGTATATTGTGGTTTCCGTTTTGAGATTGAGAAATAATTTAGCTATAGAGAGCATGAGAACACATCCAAATTCAGAATTGTATAAAATGTTTTGCAAATTGTCTACGTAACTTAGTGTTTTCATTCGAGCTGGGATGTAGTCAATTCCGGTGACCATCTTAAAGCATTAAAAAAGACACGGTGTCCTCTTTCTACAAGCCTGTGTCAGACAAGACAAACAGCGCTCATTAAAAAAACCCTGATTTCCTCATATTAGATCATTAAAATCGTCAGTTTTGGGCGATCACTAGAAAAAAAGGGTCCGTGATGAGGCCGGAGGTTTGTGGCCAATTATTATCATCAAGAAATAGAGATAAAAAGTAGAATGATTTAAAAAAAAAAAAAAAAAAAAAAGAGGGGTCCGGAAAAAAAATATCAAAATAAATAATTCTAAACTGAGATAAAAAATAATTTTTAAAAAACGTATAATGAATGAAAAATAATGGTTAAAAAATAAAGAATAGCCTGATAGCCGGCTCTCCGGAGATTAGAAGAGCCGGCTAGCAGGCTGAATAACATATCAATCAATGGTGTTTTTCTAAATGAGCCTGGGGCGAGCGCGCGGGTACGACCTGTGATATTCTAAAACGTTGTTAGGGACTAGGCTCCATTTCCAAGATGGCTGCCTGCAAAATCGTAGTAAACACGAATTCCTGCAAGTTTACGTGGAAATGTTTCGACTTTTAAAGCTCTAGAGCGATAAAAACGCAAAAAAAAAAATCATTGATGCGGACTCCCAAATATGGTATGTAATGCCTAATAAGGAAATGAGCAAGCTAGAAAAAACGACAGTTATTAAAACAAGATTAACTGGTATGATTAAATAAGTGCAATCGATGTCGTGAAGTAAAATAAAAAAACATAAAAAAAAAGAAAATTGATATATTAATTTTTGAAATATGGTTTATTGATTAAAATGGACACCATTTCTCAGCTCGTTTATTTTTTTTGTCACAGGACACTGTGGGCCGAATGACCTCGTGAGCCCGAATGGAAACTTCTCGTCCCCTAACTGGCCCATGCCCTACCCTGGTCTGCTGAACTGCACATGGATACTAATACCTCCGAAGGGGCACTACTCCCGGATAAAAGTAACGTCGCTTATGTTACAGAACGACCTCTTGAGTCCCTGTGCTATGCCGCTTTGCGATCACCTGGAGATCCGCCGAGGCGTGAACAGCAGTGGCGCGCTTCTAGTCAAGTAAGAAATCTTCGTAGGGGAGGATATAGGGTTAATTCTTGGTGAGGATGGGGGACATATGGCGGGCTCCCTTCTCCATTCGTGTCTCGTTCCCGCTGATTTCTACGCGTAAGGGAAGGACCAGTAGAAAAGTGATAGCTATAAACAGCTGGAAATTGATTCAAGACTAAATCGATTCAAAGCTACCAGCTATTAAATGGTCGTTAGATGAATTACGAGAAAAAAATCGTATAAAAAGTTTTGAAAATGTTTACGGGATAAACAAACTTTGTCATCTTTCTTAACGAATGCACGTAATCCGAGTACGGTACGCAAATACGCCATTGCGCTGTGTAAAGCCGAGAATCCTAAGAAAACTAGATACCAAACGAATAAGTTTTTATGACTCGTTTTTATGACTAGTTCTAGAAACCATTTAATGTGTAACTGTAGAATTGTAATAGCGTAGGTTGATTACTAGGGGTTACAAGATCCAAGAAAGCTCCTGCTTGAACTTATAATGGTACCATCCCACGACATTCGGATTTGCTTGAAAAATAAAGCCAAGGCTTGCATTATCGTGCAATTTTTGTGTACGTATGCTCACTTTGTTTTACTGGTACTCTAAGTTAGCATGCGTTCGCCAAAGATTACACATAGTATACTGTAATCCGGCGAACGGGAAAGTGGAAATCTCGAGTTGGGAAAGTCGGATCAGGTCTGAGAGCCGCGAGAGAGTCAGGAGGTTTAGAGTGCTACATCGTATCTGGGTGTAAAGTGGCCGTGTTTTAAACAACGAGGTTTTTGACAAGAGCCACATTTAAAGGCATTGTATTTGGTTGGGCGTTACATGCTTACCTTATTGCTTCTGCGTGTGATAAGACGAGTGTTTCTTTTCTACGTCTGCATGTAGAGATACAAATCTGGTAACAGAGGGAATTCTGTTTATATTGAATACAGACCGGAAATCAGTTCAATATGTTTGGTAATTGGTAATTCGATCTATATTTATCCAGGAACAGTAGGGGATAAAAAGCACGTTATTATCTATTATAAAATATAATATATAAAACATTATACCTACTACTACACCTATTTCAAATAACGTTGCACTCGGAAATCAATGTATTGTAACCCGCAGCATCCCGGGGGACTCTCCAGGAAAGTAGACGGGGGGATCGTCCTATCTTTATAAAATCTTGACCAACTGCTATCCCTTAGGTAATGTGGAAGGATTTCTCTGATTCTGCCATCTTTAAGGGTAAAAAATTCGACCAACTGCTATTCCTTCGGGGGGTGTTGAACTGTTTTTTCCGACTCTGTTATAAA
Organism: Nematostella vectensis; assembly: GCF_932526225.1. Taxonomy (NCBI): domain Eukaryota; kingdom Metazoa; phylum Cnidaria; class Anthozoa; order Actiniaria; family Edwardsiidae; genus Nematostella; species Nematostella vectensis. The sequence continues at coordinate 12,824,055 of NC_064039.1, forward strand.
AGTTCCTTAGACCACACCCAATTTGCTATCTCTTAGGGGTAAGAATTTATATATTAATGCCCAATTTGCTATCTCTTCTTGGGGGTAAGAATTTATGTTGACCACACCCAATTTGCTATCTCTTAGGGGTAAGAATTTAGGTTGAACACACCCAATTTGCTATCTCTAAGAATTTCTGTTGACCACACCCAATTTGCTTATCTCTCAGGGGTAAGAATTTCTGTTGAACACACCCGATTTGCTATCACTAAGGGGTAAGAATTTTTTTTGTTGAACACACCCAATTTGCAATCATTTAGGCGAAAGAATTTCTGTTGACCGGGCCGCAGCACTTTTTTGGTAGCGTATAAAAGACCGAATCCTGGTATCTAAAACCTATGCGAATGTTCACTGGAACATAAACACATTTTTTGAAGACTGGATTTGTTTTTATTTAAACTTACTTGCTTATTTACTTGATATCCATGAAGCACTGCGGAATACGATATATGGTTTTTCCGAGTACAATGTCATTTCAAATAGGTGTATATAGCTTCCTAAGTGCAAATGCGCCAAGGATGGAGAATTCTTAGATGGGGCATTTTCCAATAAAAATGATACCACTTGACATTTACCATGTGGATGGTTTTCATTCCGTGACGTCGACAGGGGTTTCGTAAAAAAAATTGAGGGAAATTGTGCCCACGACGTGATTGAGGAAGCGACCAGGAAGACGGGATGGAGGTGAACAGCGACCAGGAAGACGGGATGGAGGTGAACAGCGACCAGGAAGACGGGATGGAGGTGAACAGCGACCAGGAAGACGGGATGGAGGTGAACAGCGACCAGGAAGACGGGATGGAGGTGAACAGCGACCAGGAAGACGGGATGGAGGTGAACAGCGACCAGGAAGACGGGATGGAGGTGAACAGCGACCAGGAAGACGGGATGGAGGTGAACAGCGACCAGGAAGACGGGATGGAGGTGAACAGCGACCAGGAAGACGGGATGGAGGTGAACAGCGACCAGGAAGACGGGATGGAGGTGAACAGCGACCAGGAAGACGGGATGGAGGTGAACAGCGACCAGGAAGACGGGATGGAGGTGAACAGCGACCAGGAAGACGGGATGGAGGTAAACAGCGACCAGGAAGACGGAATGAAAGTAACAGCGGCGTAACCAGGATTTTTAACAGAAGGGGGCCCAAAAAGGACTTTCAAGGCATTTTCTCTTGTATTTTAGATAATGTACCATACATTTACTGTAATTTTGGCTGCTAAAAGGGGGGCCCGGGCCCCCAGGCCACCCCCCTGGCTACGCCCCTGAGTAAACAGCGACCAGGAAGACGGGATGGAAGTAAACAGCGACCAGGAAGACGGGATAGGAAAACAAACGGGATCCAGCGTCCTCTTTCAGGACATTGCTTTCAGGAGCCGTACTCAGTAACCAATCACTGACGATCACGTGATGACGTATCATTCTGAATTTGATATTTTTGTCACCAGTATAGCTGTCTGACCCACCCTTCTCCTTATATAGATTAGTTCCCCGCCTCTTTTCTTCCCTGGATATTGCATGCCAGTCAATCTTATTTTCTTATTTTAAAATTTCGTTTTTCTAGCTCGCTCAGTCATTTCCTTATTAGGCATTACATACCATATTTGGGAGTCCGCTTCAATCATTTTTTCGCTTTTTTTCGCTCTAGAGCTTTGTAAGGCGAGAATTTCCACGTAAACTTGCAGGAATTCATGCTTACTACGATTTCGCTGGCAGCCATCTTGGAAATGGAGCCTAGTCCCTATCGTTTTAGAATATCACAGGTATCCCGCGCGCTCGCCCTAGGCTCTTTTAGACAATTTAGAAAAACGAACAGCAATTGATTGATATGTAACGTTATCATATGTATCACTGGGTCATTTCAAAATGTTTCTAGTATTATGACAAGCTCTTTCTGCGATTTTCTTAAAGGTGCTACAATTCGAGCTGTGCCGGCATGGCTATGAATCTAACAGTCGATACGCCGTTATGGTTCCGTTTCTACTCGGATAAGTTCCCAGTCCCCTTGGGCGTGAAGCAAGCAGGCTTTTCTATCGAGTACCAGTACGTTGATGCTGGCATTTCTCCTACCACTCCGCCACCAGGTAAAAGGGATCTTCAGATTTATTTACGGCGGAGGGGCGGCGACGCACACGCTAGATTTATCTGCTCGCTAAAGGAGGGGAGCCTAAGGGAGGGGTACAAAAAACGCATTATAGCACAGAAAAACCGCACAAAAACCGCACAGAAGAACGTCAAAAACCGTCAATAACCGTAAACTCACAGTCTAAAAAAACCGCAATACCTCGAAATAAAATACGAAAAAAAAAAGATACGCGCCAGATTTATGGCAAAACCGCATCACCACAATCCCTTACGCCCCCTCCTAAAGAAAAAAGAAGGCTGGAGATATTGTGTTTGCCTGCCCTTTAAAAACCGCGGAGGGCGTCGGTCTCGGATAGGGTTGTATCAAAAGGCAACTTTGGGTATGGGGTCCTCTTATCTGAAAGATTGCAAGAATAAGGAATTTTAAATTAAGGCATCCTATCCAACTATCCCTAGCCTCTCATCGTGACCGGGATTCCATGAAAATTAAACCCCACACTTCCTAGTTCATCCCCGAAAGCACAGGATCCAAGCCCGAAAAGAGGTCTTACCTCTGAAAAAGCTAACCTTTATAAATTTTACTCAGAACCAGATCAATACCGAGGGTTTTATAAACCCGCCCAAGGCTGCGCTCGAACAGATACAAAAGCCGTCATCCGCACGCTGGGTACGACTGGAAGTCTCGACTGCGCTATGTGGTGTCAGCGGACTACTGAGTGCAAATCAGTAACCTACGTACCTCAGGCGGGTGGCAGTGAGGCGGGAAAGTGTACATTGTACCGTGAGGTGTCACCTCGAGATGAGGTAGCGCACCCTGCAGCTGAGTGCTATGACGAAGTTATATGAACATCTCGCTGTAGTATCATGCGTTTTTCATAACCATGTGGACAACAATGCTTGCTTTGGTGTTAAGGTTGGTTCTCACTTGGACGTAAGCGCAAGCGCAGCGCACGTAATTTTCCGATTCTCACAGAAACACAAGCGTATAGCAGGCGCAAGCGCAAGCGCAAGAGAACGCAACTGCTGGATTTGCTTGCGATTGCGCTTGATTTTCACTTGTGTTGCGCTTCCGTTTGCGCTTACGCTTGCGCTTGCGTCACAGTGAGAGCCAACCTTTATTGTTGTTATTATTTAAACTGAAAATACCGCGGATTTATGATATTTTGTATCATATGAGGTATATACTGATAAAAGCAAAATTCGTAACGTGTCTATCAAAAGCAAAATTAAACGCCCTTTAATATTTTTTGCAACATACATTCCCAATATGTTCTTCTATATAAAATCACTGACAGTAGCCTTGGACTCCCTGCTTTTATCCGCAGATGCTAAGTTACCTTTTACTTTGTTAATTCAGGCCCGTACCCAGGATTTTTCTCTGGGGGGGGGGGGGGGGGGTGCGAAATCCGAAAAAGTGGACCGATTTTTTTCCAGGGGGAAGGGATTTAATGAGTTCTCTGATAAAAATATGACGAAAAAAGTGATTTTTTTTGCCTTTGTTGCAAGCTATAGTTTTGTCTACAAATCCACGTCCATTGGAAATTAACATTCGGCCGTTTTGTGTGTGTGTGTGTGTGTGTGGGGGGGGGATGCGTTCCCACCCCCTACACCCCCCTGGGTAATGCGTGTTTTCCAGCTTTGTCCCGTGTACCAGAGAGAATCATACACTCCTGCCCGTACCCATGGCAAAAGCCCTCTTTCCAATACTTAACCTGAGCCCATTAGGCCCATTGCTATCGAGAGTGGGCGCTGCCCCCACCCCCCCCCCCCCCCCCCTGCCCCTTCCCTTCCGCCGCCCCTGCAGAAACGCGCCACATTCTTCGCTCGAAACTCCACCGTAACGCTTGATACGCAGCGGCCACATCTCTCAAGAAGGGTCTACGCTGGTGTGATATGTCTTCTTAATGAATACTGATTATGAAAGCAGTCCATCTATCACTTTGGAGACGAGTATTTAGTGGCTATTTTATGCTCCCGCTCAATGCAGAGCGACTCAAAGAAACCAATTATTTCCAATAACAACGTCAATTCATTCGAAATTGTTAATTTGAATTTTTCTTGCGTATAAACTTTTGTATTTTCAATAATAAACAATAACAAAGTAGTGGTTGATCGACATTCTTTAATGAATGCTGATTTTTGAAGGAACAAAAGGTCCATCTATCTCTGAGGAGACGAGGACTTAGTGGCCCTCCATTTATTAGCCCATATCCCTTCCAGGGCCGGCATTCTAACAAAAGTTCAAATGGACAAAAGTTCGAATGAATGGGGGAAATATGAAAATTATTGACTGGTCAGTGAGAGGCTCGAACTCTCGACCTCCGCGTTATCAGCACGGCGCTCTGCCGACTGAGCTAACGGACCAACTTTAGCGGCCTGTTGATTTGAATAAATATAAATGTCTTTGCGCACGACTGGTATCCAAATATGGTAAAATTATGCAATAGAAAGTCACGAGACCAGTGCCTTGTAATATCAGCACGAGTTGCATACATTATCACATTTCACTCCTATGGCAAACAATTTCCTCAAACAGGGCGACGTTTACGTCCTACTTTTTATTTCTCTCATCATTATCTTGTGCCCCGAAAACTCAAAATGTGAACCACGTCTGTTAGGATTAGCTCCAGCGGATGGTTCCAGCTCGGTCCAAGGCGGATTGTTGAAAGTTGTCGCGGGAAAATCAACAACGGTGAAGCTGTATGGGTTAGAATTTGAACCCGGGATTCTAGTGTCATTTACCGCTAAAGCTGCTAAAACTGGAGAAAATTGTGATAACGACAGACAGACATTGCCTGTGAACCTTACACTGCATGAAACTTCGAGTAGCATCGGATTTGTAACCGTGAATTTGCCGTATTTGAAGGAAAAGTCCTATTTCGTCTGCTTGAAAGCAACGAACTCCTCTAGATCGCAATGGGTGCACCAAGGCTCGAACGGACACAGCTTGGAGATCGGCACCGCAGAACCAGATCCCTTACCTTTATGGCTGAAAATAGCCTTCATTATTATTCTCATTTCTTTGTCTGGATTGTTTTCTGGGCTGAATCTGGGACTTATGGCGCTGGATCCCACCGAGTTGAAAATAGTTATAAACAGTGGTTCACCCAGTGAGCAGAAGTATGCCAAGAAAATCGATCCAATTCGAAGACATGGCAACTACCTTCTTTGCACTCTACTGTTTGGAAATGTCCTTGTGAATACTTCGTTTACAGTGTTGCTGGACTCCCTGATTGGAAATGGTATAGTGGCAGTTCTTGGATCTACTGCTGGAATTGTTATTTTTGGTGAAATTGTTCCCCAAAGTGTTTGTTCAAGGCACGGTCTTAAAGTAGGTGCAACGACTATATGGATTACTAAAATTTTCATGTTTTTAACGTTTCCCTTATCATACCCAATCAGTAGGATCTTAGATTGTGTTCTTGGTAAAGAATTGGGCACTATCTATAACAAGAAACAGTTACTGGAAATGATTAAAGTAACTGATGAGTACAATGACCTTGAAGAAGACGAGATGAACATAATCTCAGGAGCCCTGAACTACAGGAACAAGACTGTTCAGGAGGTCATGACTAGACTGGAGGACTGCTTTTTGGTGAATGTTAACTCAGCTCTGGATTTTAGGACGATGGCATGGATTATGCAATCTGGTCATAGTCGTATACCAGTATACGAAGATGAACGCCACAATGTGGTTGGTCTGTTGTTTGTAAAAGATTTAGCTTTTGTTGACCCAGACGATTGCACCCCATTGCAAACTGTCATCAAGTTCTACAATCATCCAGTGCAGAGGGTGTTTGACGACACTCATTTAGATGTGCTTCTAGAGGAGTTCAAGAAAAAGCACTCCCACCTTGCGATCGTTGAACGAGTCAATGATAAGGGGGAGGGAGACCCATTCTATGAAGCCATAGGCATTGTCACACTGGAGGATATCTTGGAGGAGATTATTCAGTCAGAAATTGTAGATGAAACTGATGTATACTGTAAGTATTAGTTATATATTATATTATTATATTTTATTATTGAATTCATGTTTTCAGCAAAACTGAAATCCATCTTGTTCGTTTCGTCGTTGTCAAATTACATTTTTTTCCCACATCGCTCTGTTAGGAATGATTTCCTTTCATTTATTTCATGTTAATATTAGTTTGCAGGTGTGTTGTGGAAAACCATAAACCTAAAGCGACCCATAGCCCATTAATTTATTATTGATCTTCCATACCAGTATATTCCCCTGCTCATGAAACATTTCCCATTTGCTAATCAATTTTCGTTATTATTTCTCTGCCTTTCAGTTTAATGTCATTCAATTATACATAAACCCTGCATTATGTTTTCTGTTTGTTTCATTTTCATACATTACTATATTTTGCAAGAAAATAGCTTCCTGTTTGTAATTCAGCAGAGAAGTACACTTATAAAACTATTATTTCCTTTGCTCTCCAAATGTCAGATTCTTTTTAATAATGTGTTAATACAGATTTGATGTTTTAACTGTTTTTTTTTTTAGTGAAGGCTACTAATTTTTTATATACATATATTATGTTGTATATACAAGCTTGCATTATGCTGAAATTTCAATGTTTGATGAGCAATATTGTTTTCTTTCAGTGGATAACAAGTCAGGCAAGGTGGTACCGGGAAGAAAACCAGACTTTGCGTTCTTCTCTCAAGATCGTGAGAGAGTCAAGATTTCTCCACAGTTGGCTCTTGCCGTGTTCCAGTACCTGTCTACAGGTATCTACTTTTTATCTTCTTTACACCCGGGACCAAGTTTTGACTGTGTAACTTAAAGTTAGCAAAACAAATACAAATTTTAACTATAATTGCTCTACCATTGTTTGGTAGAACATCTCTAGTAAGATGAAATTTTGTGACAGTGGCCAAGTGAAATCGTGGCTTTATCTTTTCTTTTCTGAGTTACAATTATTATTTATAACAAAGGTAATATCAGTCCTCTATAAGAGAAGAGCTCTGTTATTTATTATCATTCCTGTCTCATGTTTTTAGCTGTGGATGTTTTCCACGAGGATATCATCTCAACTGCTGTCCTAAAGCGGCTGATTGAACAAGACATCATCACTGAGATCCAACTGGGTGACAAATCAGACAAAAAAGAAGTGTACCTCTACAAGCGTGGCACCCCTGCTGATTTTTTTGTGTTGATCCTTCAAGGCAAAGTTGAAGTGAATGTTGGCCAAGAACAGTTTGTATTTGAGGAGGGTCCCTTCACCCACTTTGGCGGGATGGCGCTAGTCAACTCGTCCAACATACATGGTAGTACCAAGACCCTTGCGCAGTATGTGCCTGACTATACTGTGCGTGCGATGTCAGATTTGACATATATCAAGGTGCCAAGGGCGATGTATTGGCGTGCGAAGCGTGCTACCATGATGGAAAGACAACAGGGCACGGAATTGGGGAGTGAGATCTTTAACGACATTCAGCAGTCCATCACTGCTGCCAAACAACAGGAGGCAGATGCCACGTCGTCTAATGAAGTGGCTCCACCTCTAACAGATAGTGTCTCAAAGACTGATGATGATAATAAAGCAGACATACTTCTTGTTGACGTGCCTGAACACCACATCGCTGATGATGCACCGGACACAGCACTGCTGAATCAAGAAACTGGGTTATAATGCCTTTATTAGTTCTCTTGTTTGTTTAAGATGTTGTTGTTGATTATGCAGAAGTGAGAAATACATTGTTATCCTGCTCAGAACTGCAAGTCACCTGAGACATGCCAAGATAGATGATGAAATTACTTTATAGAATTGAGATTTATAGAATAACAATTAATACTTTTTAATATACTCAATTGAGTATTAAGAGTAATTAAGTACATGGGTAATTCCATTCCTTTAAACAAATTACTGTACATCTAGAATTTCTATTTTTTTAAATTCCTTTTGTTTTGCTATATTCTGAGAGTTCTAGTGGAAATGGTAATACTTCAAAAATGATATTCTGATCCTTTGGAAAGGAAAATTAATTTGAGATCATCAGTGATCCCTGAGTACTCACAAACTCATGCTGTTATTATTAAGTTTAGTTACAGCCACATCCAGCAAATTAGGTATCAGAGGAGTTGTTAATCAGAAGCAGCGATTGACATTCATTATCTAAAAAAATAAAAAATTGAGTTAGATGACATCATACGTGGTTGTCTGGTGAAGCAATTGGCATGAATTGATTAGGTTTAAATTCCATTTGTTTACATTTGTCACCCAAAGAGGTCAATTACCATATAGTTGATCTTTTTATGGATGGACCATTGAAAAATCTTGTGAGTGTATTGGGGGAGGGGGGGGGGGGGGGCGCAGGGAGTTGCACACAAATAACCTGCAAGCTTTTACAAACAAACAAAACTACTAGTGCACTTGTCACCCAAAAACGTGTATACAGTTAAAAAGGAAAGAAAAACACAAAAATTATGTTTGAAAAAAATATATCCTGCACACAAAAAAAGCTGCAACCATGCATCAGATTTTCTAATGGTCTGTCCATGGAGAATGGAAGAATTAGATTCTATATTGTAAAATAGAATGAATATGTTGTGTTGATGCTCTTCATTGCGTCTCTGTCATAAGGCTGATTTATATCAAGCGAGAAAAATTTAACTCTTGCTTGTTGTTGGTCCACCTCTTCAAGAAGAAATGCGAGCTAGTTGAGCTAGTAACACGGACAGTAATAAGTAAGTGGGGTTTATAATATTCTTACTCAGATTCAGGAGCTCCGGTTCCAAATTTTTACCTAACATTAAAATATCTAGTGTCAGTCAAATGGATTTTTTTCCTGTTTGTATTTATTTATTTTTTTTTTGCACCAAGTTGCCTTGCTTTATATTTTTTGGTCACAGGCTGTATAAATCGAGCCTATTGTGGTAGTATCGTCTATACTCATTAGTAAAGCTGTATGTTCAGTATGGCTATATTTTTAGAGCCCCTTGAATTTTCAGTTTGGCTATATTTAGAGCCCCTTGTATTTATCACGGCAAAGGAACGCGCTGATTGGCTATTGGACATTATGGGTACCGGTCACGTGGTCAGTTTTGGAATATTTTCCTGTGGAGTCGGCCTACAAATCCACTCAAAATCGTGCCCAAATTTCGAGTTTGTGCTGAAAAATACTTCTAGATACCGGCGAAAATGAGTCGGACGGCCTACCAAGCTAGTGGAGACGTGAAAGTTGAGCATCATAAAGTAAAATGGGACCCGAAGACTCTGGAAATTCGAACTCATTCGGTGGAAAAAGCACTCGAGCCTCTGGTTCACCAGGCGAGTTGTTTACTTCTTGATATTTGGAATTTGGTTGAGTTTGTGGTCGCTATCGAGTAGAAGACTTTACCAAAGTCAAAAGAAAATCACATAGAAGATAATGTGGGCAACATTTAACTGCTATTATGCCTGAATAAGCCTTGTTTATGGCAGATTTTGCAGCGAAAATTGACAAACTATGTGAGGAATTTAGCGTCTTGCAAACCACTGAGAACAACTGTTACACAGTCGAAATATATTTTTACCCATTTCACTTTGAGAACTGTCGTTTTGGTAATTTAAAGTGTTAGTAATGGTCTTAATATGTACTGGCACCTAGTTGTGGCTATATTTCTACCGTGTCTGAAGTGTAATATCAATGTTTTATGTGTGGGTGCGGCGTAGACTCTTCAAATCATCGTTGTCTTGTGCTGGCTTCCTGCCGCTTTTTATAGATTTGATGCCTTCGCGATAACTTTGAAAACTTTGCTGTATTTAAAGAATGTGGACAGTTAAGATGTATTCGATTGGGTGCTTCTCGGTTTGAAACATTCTCTGCGTGTGTGCAATTTGTCCCGTAAAAACATTTATTAACCGTAAACCCGCCGCTGTGATTGTTATAAAACAATGACATGACACCCCAGTATCGTAAAATTTCGCACGGTTGTTTCTCCCCTGCCATTATCCATTATTCCCTTTTTCCTGCTATTTTTTAATTGATTGAAAGAGGTTAAAAATGGCAGTATAGATGATATCATCGACGTAAAAGCTTTATGAATATTTGAAGAAGAAAAACATTCGATCACAAATGTTCTAGAATAATGTAGACCCAATGATCCTGTGGGCCGAACCCACCAAATTGAATTCAGGCTCGTAGCCAGATTTTGTCATTCTTCAATAGTAATGACCGCGTCGTGAAGGCTGTAGAGGAGCGAGTGCACATGTCCCTGTATTTGCCCCAGCTATGTGTTTGGATTTTTATGTTTCTTTTATTATTTTATTTTATTTGTCTTCTTCTTTGATTTGAGGGGGATTCCGTTTCCTGTACAACAAAGTATTGGGTTACTGTGTTCTTTTTTGATAAACAGCAAACTATTTAGGGAAGCGGAGGCAATGCTCTTGTTCCAGAATTCCCATTCAGATTTTATATAGTATAGCACTGGTACAGTAGCTTATATGAACAGTGCCTTCGTTGTCCATTATTTACCATACAATATTCACAATCCCTCAGGTGACAACTCTGGTAAACCAGCCAAAGAAGAGAAGTTCCAAGGTGGGCAAGTCCAAAAATGCCCACAAACTGGCCCAGGATATTGAGGATGCCACAGTACGCCTGATCAAGACTGGGGAGTCGATCTCTAAGGATTTCCCGGAGATCCGAGAGGAGATGATTGCAGCTTGCAAAGATTGCCGAGGGGCTGGTAAGGGAGGATTATTTGGGGAAATTGGTGGTAAATGTAGTATGTAACTTGTTTTTTTTACCATTTTTTCATCTAGTAGAAAAGAGTGAATATGGTATGTTTAAAAAAATTAACGACATTCAAAGCTGGGCCTAGCATTATTTTTTTGTGGAATTTCATGGATTTTTTTTTTTATTGTTATTTTTTTTCTGGTAATTTATACATAGGGCCCACAAATGGTCTTTGGCAAGCACTTGCGAGTTTGCGAGCACCCCGTTTTTTTATGCAAGACCGAGCATTTTAAGTTTTTGAATAAATCAAGCAGCGAGCACATCGAAAAATACAATGCGAGCGCGGAAAAAAATGTGTGAGCATGCGAAAATTAGCCGAAGTTTGCTTTTACCCTTTCAGTGCCCCCCCTTGAATAATAAGTTAGTTCCTATTACAAATGTATAAAATATTCTATATGTAGGTGATACCATGCACATCAGCTCCAAGGAGTTTGCCGATGACCCATGCACATCCACCAAGCGCATGACCATGGTGCGTGCAGCCCGTGCGCTGCTCTCATCTGTGACCAGACTCTTGTGTGTTGCTGATATGGCCGATGTGTGCAGACTGCTGGCTTCACTGAAACTGGTAGGCAACCAATGCGATTTGCCATTCCCATGTCTTCCCCCACAACTCTTTGCGACCCACCCGTGAAACTGAGGTCAGTAGGCAAAATTGTAAACAAGATGGCGTAGTTTGCCCCCTGATCTCAGTTTCATGTGTGTTTCGCAAATGCACAGCCACGCCCTTACTGGTCATTTCCTTATATTTTTTGAAAATATTGGGGGAGCATGTGCCCCCAGTGCACCACCCCCTGCTATAGCCCTGATAGAGGATTTGATTTATCACTTATGGATTTGAATACCTGTTTCCATCTTCTAAGTGTTATTCTTGTGATATTCCTATTATAGGTCGAGCGACGTCTGAAGGATCTTGAAGGGGCCAGCAACACAGCAGACCTGCTAAACTCCTTTAAGAACCTGGGCAATGACCTGATGAACCTTGCCCAACTCTCAGGAAGGAGACAAGCTGTAAGTTATTTCACACACCCTGAGAACCTAACTATATTTATGCATATGACCCACTTTAGGTGCAAACTGCACAAGGTTTTGTGTTTTATTTTGTTTTCACCACATATTCACTTTCTGGAGCAAACTTTTTTCTCTCTCTTAAATTAAAGAACAATAATTTTCAATCTCTGTTTTTTGTTTTAATGATCCTTGAAAATCCAAGTCTGTATTACATGGGTAATATATTATTCATTGGTTAACATAATGAATACAAAGTAGGCAATGTTATGAAGTATTGGTTAATAGGAAAAGAAGTTTCACCCCCATACCCATGAATACTTTCATTTTTGCTTCCTCAGGATCTTAAAGATCCATTACGCCGTGATGAGATGGCTGCTGCTAGGGCTATTTTGAAAGATGCAAGCAAAATGCTTCTATCTTCTTCCAAGGTGAGGTTGTTTTGGTGCTAGAAAAAGAAGAAAAATCAAAAATAAAATGAAGAAAAAGAAGAAAAAAAAGTGAGTCAATTTTTTTATTGCGTGTTTAGGCCTATGTTCGCCATCCAGAAGTGGCTTCTGCCAAAGCCAACCGAGACTTCATAATTAGCCAGATGAATGAGGCAGTCAATTCCATCTCTGGCACTGCGCAAGCCACAGGACCCAGTGAGCCACATCCCTTAGAGACCTCAGGCGCACTGGCCAAGGCACTGGATGACTTTGATGTGAGTTTATCGGATTATGAATATAGTTATGCAATTTATTAGTCTAGATAAATGTTAAAATTTATATACCGCTGGTAACAAGCTGAATAGTGGCAGTCAGTTTTGCATAAGTGTTATCTTTAGTTAATTAGTGACTTCATTTTCAGAGTCAAGTTGTGATGGATCCAGCGTCATACTCTGAGAAGAGGACACGCCCAAGCCTTGAGGAGCAGCTGGAGAAAATCATCAGTGGTGCAGCACGACTGGCAGATGCCGACTGTACCCGGGACAACACTCGTGACAGGATTATTGCAGAGTGCAATGCTGTGCGGCAGGCGCTGCAGGATCTTCTGTCAGAGTACATGAGCCATGTGAGTACCATAGGTGGCCCAACATGACACACCCATTACAAACAGCTCTGATACTAATACAAGGAGATTATAGTATCTGCTGCTCCTGTTTTCCTCATAGAACTCTGCCATCTGCTCAGAGAAATGGATTTGAAATTTGTGAGATAAAGGCTCCATTCCCTTTAAAATGATTTGAGATTTTTTTTATCTTTGTAATTTTCTGCATTTGTCCACAAGTGCGTTCTGAAAGAAAACACTTTTTTTACCCTTATCTTCTAAATTGTATTCTTTTGAAAAATACCAAAAGAATAGATTACCACAGTGAACGAGTTCCATGGCTTCGTTACACATCTCTAAGTGCATATCCATATAATCTAATTTTGTCTACCTCTAGGCTGGCGGTAAGAAGAAAGCCGTCCCTGGAGGGCCGCTGGACAAGGCTATAGAGAAGATGTGCAACAAGACAAGTGGACTCAGGGGACAGGTTAGCAGACAGAAAACATGAAGATATGATAATAGAAAAGCAACACAAGCAACCACTTGCTTCCAATCAGAATACCTGCAGTACACACTCTATGCAGTGCCTTACCCTGTAGACTTTGTTTTGGATTCATATCTCAGAACCCCGTTTTTGAGTAAAGTAGAATCCCCTGTGATTACAAATTCTAGGTATACCCTTTTTAAAAATGTCTTGTCTTCTGTTTTTAACCCGCTGTTTTAAACCCTAAAAAATATTCTGGGTGTTCCTTCTATTCATTCACTCTTATCCCATCAATAATGATCACCTTCATCAAAGTGTGCTGTACTTGCTCATAAACTCAGTCTCTCTTACTATTTATTGTTATACCTTCAGCTGCGTAAGGCTGTGGTGGACAATGTTGCAGATTCCTTCCTTGAGACCAGTCTCCCTCTGCTGATGATGATAGAGGCTGCACAGGCTGGGAACGAGAGGGAAGTAGAAGAGTGTGCTAAGCTCTTCCTTAATCATGCTGCCAAACTTGAAGAGGTGTGTTTCACCCATATTATACATTTTACTTGTCGTGCTAATGTGGGGATTTCAGAAAGTCCATAGCAATTTCCAGGATAATGAATTGAAATGAATGTGTTGTTATGGTTATATTGATTTTCCTGAAGACTGCAGAAGAACAGTAATATAATATAATTGGTACATTATCATCGCAAAAATATACAACCCAAAATAGTATGCTTCCTCAATTTCCCTATTATTTAATTAATGGATAAGGAGGAATGAAGTACATATGTAACATTGTCACTTGCAGAAGCATGTATCCAACCCTACTTTGCTTGCAAAAGAAACAACACCCTTGACTTTGTGTGTCATGCGATCTTGCATGAGAAATACAGTACAAAGTTACAGCTTGCTAGCAAGTTACAGCATTGTGAATAGTAGATGCTTCATTGTGTCATCTCAGTCTCTTATTGCTTTATTAATTTACATCTAGTTCTACAATACTTTCTTTGTCACTGAATTACCACGAAAGCATTAAATGGTTTACTCCTGGTTACTAAAAGTCACAACTTTGTCTCATCCCAGGTTGCTACCCTGGCCTGCTCCATGTCTAATAACCCCGAGAAGGTTAAGATGGTCAGAATTGCAGCTAGGCACATCCGGGCTCTAGCTCCCCAGGTACAGTATGCATACCAGAAACAACATGACAGCCATAGATTTTCGTCAAAATAATGCGTGACAGAGGAACAGAGCAATAAAATATTGTATGTCCATTATATGGCATCCCTTGGGACCAAGACAAGTGACCAATTTAAAAAAAAGAGGCATGTATAAAATGCAATTTAGCAAATGCTGGTTCTCAATGAAATTGACATCGAGTAGAGGGTAAGATTGTTAATTCAATTTATTTTTTTAACAATCTTTTTTTTAAATGAGATTTTGGGCTCAGTGAGTGATCAGAGTTCCAATGAAAGAATCGAGCTAATAGTATATTTATACATAAGTGGTATACATTTTTAATATAAAGACAGTAATTTGTACTCAGTTATGCTCTCTCTAAGGTTTTCTCTTGTATTTGTCTCATATACTGTTCTCTGGTTGCAGGTGGTAAATGCTGCACGCACCCTTGCCGCCAGGCCCCATAGTAAGGTTGCTCGGGAGAACATGGACGTGTTCAAGGATGCCTGGGAGAAGCAGGTCCGAGTGCTGACTGAAGCTGTGGATGATGTCACCAACATTGATGACTTTCTTGCTGCGGCAGGTACAGTATATTACTCTGTTTTAGCCGAGACAATGATCTGATAGAATCTATGCTCTCCCCAAGGTGGTCATTTAATTAATCTTTTCTTGTATTATTGTTAGGGAAGGGGTGCCCTTTGGGTTAAAAAAGCAGCTTCTAAATCTACCAAGAAGGATCTTATTCAGAGTCTGTAAAATCTCTTTTGCCACAGAAACGACACCATTTCAAAAATGCATCCTGTGAAAATAGTCAAAATAATCTCTTTGAATCAACGGTACCTCTAGCTATCCCTTGGACTTTGACAGTGAGGCAGCCAAATATGGTACTTCTGAAAGAAGACTTGGTGAATTACTTTAGCTGGCTAATAGAGGCTGGCCACCTGAAAAAGTACTGCTGTACTACTTGTTACTACTAGTAATACTGTCGTGTTTTATTTCTCATCCAGAGGCGTATATTACTGCTGCACTACTTGTTACTACTAGTAATACTGTCGTGTTTTATTTCTTACCCAGAGGCGCATATTTTGGAAGACGTGAACAAGTGTGTGCAGGCCCTCCAGGAACGTGATGTAGAGTCACTGGACCGGACGGCCGGACAGATTCGCGGTCGGACACAGCGGGTGGATGACGTGGTGACGTCTGAGATGGAAAATTACCAAAAGGGGCCGTACACTGACAATGTGCACCACGCAGTCAGAGTCATGAGGGAGGAAGGTTAGCGGCCGTAAACGACAGTTAACGCTCTCACAAACATGCACAAAGCATCCACTCCCATCAGCTAATTCAAGCCAATAACTGAGGACCTTTTTACCAAATACTGATAATAGACTATAGACATTAATCATGGGTGCACATGGTGGTTATTTAGAAGTCTCATTGCAAAATGGCATTTGTATTTTCAAAAGCACATCAAAAGTGTGTGGTTGACATTTTACCCATGCTCATTTGCTCTACTTGCATATAGTTTGAGACTAGTTTGCAACAGAAGCCAAAAATAAGAAGAATTTACTTTCTTGTTGCGTTAAATGGAATAGATGTTATTCATGAATGCTTTGTTGAAAACTGAAAACTGCTGATACTGAGCATACCCGTACCCAGGGGGGGCACCCCCCCCCCCAAACAACGGCTGAAGGTCCACTTTTGGATCTCAATTGACGTGCTATTTGTAGACGGCGTAAACTATAAAGCTTGTAATCTATAAAGCTTAAACTAGATCACTCTTGTATGTAGTCAAACTCGACAATAAACGTCCCGTGGAGATACTGCAAAGGCATAAAAAATCCCCATATGTTTTTTCGGGGGTGGGCTCACTCCCCTTCCCCCCCCCCCCCCCCCCCCCCCCCGGAAAAAAATTGGGTCCACTTTTTCGGATTTCGCCCCCCCCCCCCCCCCCCCCCAAAGAAAAATCTTGAGTACTGCTGAGAACCTTTGTACTGACAATACAATATTCGTGAGTTTGAATGAAACGTGATGGGACTAACAAGGGATCATATTTATTGTCCGTAATGTGTTTGCAGTGATTCCCCATTTCGCGAAGGCTGTGGAGCAGTCTGTTGGTGAGCTCCACAAGGGTCCCAACTCAAAGCCAGACGAGCCCAAGTTTGTTGATGCCTCAAAGCTGGTGCGTGAGCTTAAAACCATTTTTTAATGCTCAAATCTAGATTATCTTTCCTTTCCTGTTCCTGTTGTTGCTGACCTGCCTTAACAAGACCATACTTCGTACTTCCTTAACCATGTTTGCTTCTAGGTTTATGAGGGTATTCGTGACATCCGCCGTGCAGTGATGGCTGGAAAGGTAAAAGCTTCGACCCACGGAAATGATTGATCGTTATTTGCTGTTACACCTCATATATGGTGATTGATGAGTTTGTTCTGCTTTGCAGAGGGGAGCTCGTAGCCCGGACATGGAGGATGCCGCACAAGCTCTGTTTGCTGAGGCGCAGGCTAAAGCGCGGGAACAGGCCGCTTATGACGCCCTCAAGGCCAGCGGTGAGTACCAAAAGGCGCGGGAATAAACTGCTTATGACGCCCTCAAAGCCAGCGGTAAGTTCCAACAGGCGCGGGAATAAACTGCTTATGACGCCCCCAAAGCCATAGGTAAGTTCCAATAGGCGCGGGAATAAACTGCTTATGACGCCCTCAAAGCCAGCGGTAAGTTCCAACAGGCGCGAGAATAAACTGCTTATGACGCCCTCAAAGCCAGCGGTAAGTTCCAACAGGCGCGGGAATAAACTGCTTATGACGCCCTCAAAGCCAGCGGTAAGTTCCAATAGGCGCGGGAATAAACTGCTTATGACGCCCCCAAAGCCAGTGGTAAGTACCAAAAGCGCGGAAACAGGCTGCTTAAGGCGCTCTAACCCAGTGGTAAGAACCTACAAGCTCTTGTACTGAATTACGTGACATCCTTTTCAGGCAAAGTGCAGATCGAGCTGCGTGGCGAGGGAGGTGATGATGAAGGTGGCATGGGCACGGCGAGTATCCGTGTAAACGGCGTCGAGTACTGCCCGTGTAAGACTGGCCATAACATCGTGGTGCTGGATCCCACGGGCGAGGTCGCCGCTGTCAAGAGCTTCAATACGAACGCGGGTGAAGGCGCGGACATGGCACGCTTCCTGGAGGAGTTACCCGACGATCACATGGTCCTCGTGGCCACACAGGACTTGACAGGAAAAGAACAAGGTCTGTCAGTTTTATTTCCGAGTTTCTACAAACAAAAAAATCAATTTCGGCGGTTAAGGCCCAATTTATACGTTGCGCTTCTGCCGTGCCGAATCCAATTGTCTATTTGTATCGAGACAAATACATTCAGACGTCGCAGTAAATAAGTCGCGCTCAATAGGTTGCGAGTAGTAAAAGTTGATTTGATGCGGAATTTCTGTTGCACAAAATAAAACAAAGATGGCATTTGATTCGGCACATCAGAAGCTCGACGGTTGAATCGGTGTCGTGCTTTTGCCGTGCAGCGCGACCGGTGCAGCCGCACTAAGTGCCGTGCCGAACTCAATTCTGCCGTGCCGAACTTAATTGATTCAGACGTCGAACTGTTCATATGTGCGCAATCCAAACAATTGGCTTCGGCACGCCAGAAGCGCGACATTCTAACAACTCGCGTAATTCTAACAACTATGCTTTATTTCTTTTGCATATTGATTTTTTTAAATAAAATGCTGCAGTCTTACATCTGTCAAATAGGATGCTTTGAATATAGTTTCACCCTTGCAAATAAACTCTCTTACAACGAATAATTTAGCCACGTATTATAGAGTACAGTGTGGGTTCGGTATCAAGTACAGCTAAAGGCGACCTGTCCAATGCTGATGCGTTGTCCCTGTTTCCAGGAAACAACGCCCACCTCGCTGCTAAGGCCTTGGAAGCCTTAGGCGCCCCTAAAGGCTCCGCAAGCCCCGTCTATAAGAGCTCGTTTGCGCTTGCCGGGTGTACGGGGCCGACCAAGAGATACTGGAGTACGGCAGAGATACGACCCAGATACCAGGGGCCGTCAATCATCGCTACTATCATCCCCACCCCTGCAGCTCAAGCAGGTAACAATAAAGGAACAAGCCAGTTCTTTTGTATGGAGTTCCACGTATTGTGGCTTTTCCAGAAAGTCGAACAATTATATAATGGAACCTGGCTCTAAGGATATCCGCTTCAAATGGGTTTTCACTGTAATTTATTTTCGTGACCGACTACAAAGTCATAGTGAACTAAAAAACTATACTCAGCAGCATCATATTGGCTTCTCTAATTAGTGGAGGCACATTATACAGATGTTTATATCAGGTGTAAGTGTGATTTCAAAGACTATTTCCTCTTCAGTGCTCGGGTAACGTATCTCACACTAATCCGTACTAATCCGAGTAAATTATGGTGATAGTATCTGAATTAGAAGTAGTATTTGTGTGGTTTAATTTAGTTCTAAAATAAATTTAGAGGTTAAAAGCAAACAAAGAAATCACAGCGTATTATGCTGTAACACACCAAAGTGTAGTTCACGGCTTAATGAAAACCATTATATTAACTTGTAATAAACGTAAAATAAAGTAATAAACTCAGGTCGGGTCAAGGTGGCAATCTTTGGACTTATGCCCGAGTTTCATGAGCTCATTTATGGGCACTTCTAACGGCCGGTATGGGCCGGTGCAATAGCTAATGGGCTAACATACTGTTTAATACGATCAGGTCAAATCAAGGTTGCAATCAAGGCAGAAGGTGCGGACGACCCCAACTCTACCGGCCGCACCTCCATGAAGGTAAACGGCATCGAGCGATCCCCCATGCAGCGAGGACACAATGTGGTGATCCTAGACAGCGCGGGAAACTTCATCATGGCCACACACTTCGACACGGCTGACTCGACCAAGGGAGATGGTGCTAAAATGGCCAAGTTCCTGGACAACCTGCCTAAGGAACGGATGGTGCTTATGGCCACCCAGGGCACTACCGGTATGTTGACATAGAAGCTTTTGTTGCCTCTCACGGCTTATATTTTGTTTCGTTTCCTAATCTAGTCTGTCAATGCCTCCTTAGGCATGGCTGTGAACGACGCCAAATGCAGGCTCTATACTGGCATTATAGTACCCAGCTCTCACACACAAGTTCTTACCTCTGGAAAAATGGTCTCGAACGATGCCATTTGCTCGCTCTAAAGAAACCATTTACTAATCTTTTACTCACTCTAGGCACGGCCGTGAACGACGCCAAATCCTCGCTCTATAACCTCGGCGCACAAGGCAACGTACACCCCGGCTTCCACGCCTCGTGGGCGTTCGCCGGCTACACGGGGCCAGAGAACGTCAAGTGGGCAAAGACCGTCACCAAGGCGCGATACGAGGGCCCAGCGGTCATCAACGAAATGATCACGACGCCGGCCGCCGAGACTGAGCTCAGTAAGTAATACCCATACATCCCTGTGTGAACAACACTAGCATTGTTTAGAAAAAAACATACAGAACTAGCATATTTTTGGCAAATATACACGCAGCGCATGCAGTGTTATCCTGTTTGCCAAACTGCGTGACTCTTCGAGGTGCTTCGCCCTCATTTCCTTGGTATTGTGGTCAGCCAAATAGGCTTTAGGACACTTAGAACAAAATGAGCATTTACTTATCAACGAGATAAGTTTGGGGGTTCTAATTTTGTTTACCTTGATGATATTTAACGCGGGTAAAGGTACAAATGCATCTTGGTTCGAAGTTTGATTTACGCGGTAGAAATATAGTAAGGATCGTTCAAAGTACTTTGTATCTCGTGCTAGGCTTGATGCAGGAATCTGAAATCGAGGCTGCCTCGGATTATGAGCCGGTGTCCGACTACGAAGGCGCTCCAGGCCATTACTCTGAGTACGAAGATAACGAAGACGACCCAACCAAGAGCCTGTCCAAGAGAAGCGCAAGGGTAATATACGATATAAAGGGCGATAAACAATATAACATTGAAAAGAGTTCGCCTAATTTGGTGTCTCTTGCACTTTACACGCGAGTTCCTTTGGTTTTCTCACAGAGCCGCTCATTCCAGGGTATTTCTGCCCCGTCCCAACCACACGCGCACATACACCATACACAAGTACAATTCTAGACTTGCTCGTTCTCTTTGCAGTTTCTGGTCTGCGTTCTTTCCTTCCCTTCCAACATACACACGCGCATATACGCATGTGTAGTTCAATTCTAGTGGGGCACCCCCCTCCCCTCGAAACCACACGGGCATATACAGCATACACTCGTACCACCCTAATGCTATCGTACTAACTCCATATGCCCACCCCCCCCCCCCCCCCTCCACTCCCCGAAACACACGGGCATTTACAGCATACACTCGTATTACCCTAATGCTATCGTTTTAACTCCATATGCCCACCCCCCCCCCCCCTCCACTCCCCGAAACACACGGGCATTTACAGCATACACTCGTATTACCCTAATGCTATCGTACTAACTCCATATGCCCCCCCCCCTCCACTCCCCGAAACACACGGGCATTTACAGCATACACTCGTACCACCCTAATGCTATCGTACTAACTCCATATGCCCCCCCCCCCTCCACTCCCCGAAACACACGGGCATTTACAGCATACACTCGTACCACCCTAATGCTATCGTACTAACTCCATATGCCCCCCCCTCCACTCCCCGAAACACACGGGCATTTACAGCATACACTCGTATTACCCTAATGCTATCGTACTAACTCCATATGCTCCCCCCCTCCACTCCCCGAAACACACGGGCATTTACAGCATACACTCGTATTACCCTAATGCTATCGTACTAACTCCATATGCCCCCCCCCTCCACTCCCCGAGACACACGGGCATTTACAGCATATACTCGTACCACCCTAATGCTATCGTACTAACTCCATATGCCCACCCCCCCCCCCCTCCACTCCCCGAAACACACGGGCATTTACAGCATACACTCGTATTACCCTAATGCTATCGTACTAACTCCATATGCCCCCCCCTCCACTCCCCGAAACACACGGGCATTTACAGCATACACTCGTATTACCCTAATGCTATCGTACTAACTCCATATGCCCCCCCCTCCACTCCCCGAAACACACGGGCATTTACAGCATACACTCGTATTACCCTAATGCTATCGTACTAACTCCATATGCCCCCCCCCCCTCCACTCCCCGAAACACACGGGCATTTACAGCATACACTCGTATTACCCTAATGCTATCGTACTAACTCCATATGCCCCCCCCCCCTCCACTCCCCGAAACACACGGGCATTTACAGCATACACTCGTATTACCCTAATGCTATCGTACTAACTCCATATGCCCCCCCCCCCCTCCACTCCCCGAAACACACGGGCATTTACAGCATACACTCGTATTACCCTAATGCTATCGTACTAACTACATATGCCCCCCCCCCTCCACTCCCCGAAACACACGGGCATTTACAGCATACACTCGTATTACCCTAATGCTATCGTACTAACTCCATATGCCCCCCCCTCCACTCCCCGAAACACCCGGGCATTTACAGCATACACTCGTATTACCCTAATGCTATCGTACTAACTCCATATGCCCACCCCTCCACTCCCCGAAACACACGGGCATTTACAGCATACACTCGTATTACCCTAATGCTATCGTACTAACTCCATATGCCCCCCCCCTCCACTCCCCGAAACACACGGGCATTTACAGCATACACTCGTATTACCCTAATGCTATCGTACTAACTCCATATGCCCCCCCCCCCCTCCACTCCCCGAAACACACGGGCATTTACAGCATACACTCGTACCACCCTAATGCTATCGTACTAACTCCATATGCCCCCCCCTCCACTCCCCGAAACACACGGGCATTTACAGCATACACTCGTATTACCCTAATGCTATCGTACTAACTCCATATGCCCCCCCCTCCACTCCCCGAAACACACGGGCATTTACAGCATACACTCGTATTACCCTAATGCTATCGTACTAACTCAATATGCCCCCCCCCCCCCCTCCACTCCCCGAAACACCCGGGCATTTCCAGCATACACTCGTATCACCCTAATGCTATCGTACTAACTAACTCCATATGCCCCCCCCCTCCACTCCCCGAAACACACGGGCATTTACAGCATACACTCGTATTACCCTAATGCTATCGTACTAACTCCATATGCCCCCCCCCCCCTCCACTCCCCGAAACACACGGGCATTTACAGCATACACTCGTATCACCCTAATGCTGTCGTACTAACTCCATATGCTCTCGTTTCAGTCCCTGTTCCGCGCTCTACCCGAGGCTGAGAAGATCAAGATCGAGGAGCTGACGCAGGGCCTGATGAGTGAGCGCAAGGCGCTGGAGCGTGAGCTTACCAAGTGGGACGAGTCTGGCAACGAGATTATCGTGCTCGCCAAGAAGATGTGCATGATGATGATGGAAATGTCCGACTTTACCCGGTGAGAGGGATTACATTTTATCCCTGTGTAACATAACTGAATACAATAGAAATTGCAGTTAAAAACTAGTTATTTAACAAGGGAACTACCGGGTCAGTACGCAGCTCTTACAAGCTGCAATTTGATTGGGCAAATGAACAATATCCGCACCTCGACACAAAGAACGAGAAGAATAGAGACAGAAGAACTCCTTTGTAGAGCAAAGATAATAGGAGACAAAGCAGCTGCGTACTTACTCGAACTACCGTTACTGAACTAATAAAGCCCCCCTCCCCCCCCCCCTATCTAAATAACGCCTCCCCCCTATCTAAATAACGCCTCCCCCCTATCTAAATAACGCCTCCCCCCTATCTAAATAACGCCTCCCCCCCTATCTAAATAACGCCTCCCCCCTATCTAAATAACGCCTCCCCTCCTATTTAAATAATGCCTCCCCCCCTATCTAAATAACGCCTCCCCCCTATCTAAATAACGCCTCCCCCCCTATCTAAATAACGCCTCCCATCTTACGAGCGCTCCCCCTAAGCTCACAAGTTTGTAATGAACGCCCCTCTCTAACAAACTCTCCCTTCCCTCCCTCCTCCCCAGCTTAAAAACAAACGATATAGGAATTTTGGTAATAAAAATCAAATTTAATTAATCTGCGTTTGGCATTTCCTGGGTGCTTAACACTGGGTGTTTAACTGGGTGCTACGCAGGCTATAATCTAAAGTGATCCTGACTGTGACTAGAACCCCACTGACTTGAGTTTGTTATATTTTTACAGTTTGTAAAGAACGCCCCTCAATTCAAAACGCCTCCTATTTTACGCCCCCCCCCCCCTCCCCCCCCTCGTACCATCTTTAATTTAATAAACGCGCCGGGTGTTTATTAGATCATTTACGGTACATGTCTCGGAGTAATGTGCGAGTGCCTTCTCGTAATCTAACACCTCGTCTGTTTGCAGAGGAACCGGCCCACTGAAGACCACCATGGACGTGATAGAGGCCGCCAAGGTATTCCACTCCATCCCATGCATGCATGCATCCTATGCTTCAAGGCCCAGCTCTATTATTATATCGGTAGACTAATCTACCTTCTGGGGAATATCTTATTATCTTACATGCGTGTATAATCTTTCTTTTCTCGTTTGCACAGCGTATCGCCAGAGCTGGTGCAAAGATGAACAAGCTCGCCCAACCTATCGCTGATCGGGTGAGTGTCTACCTGATTGTCTGTCTTGTCTACAAGAACGCCAGTCCGCTTGTCCGTCCGTCCGTCCGTCCGTCCGTCTTTTTCTTTTTGTTTGACTGTGCATCTCGTGTGTTTCTCAGTGTCCCGATTCGAGTTCCAAGAACGACTTGTTAGCGTACCTTCAGCGCATTGCGCTCTACTCGCATCAGCTGACGATCACGAGCCGAGTGAAGGCCGACGTGCAAATGATCAGCGGGGAACTCGTCGTTTCTGGGGTAAGCCATATCCAACCCTCTCCTCTGTGTACCGCCCTTGCGCCCTCCTATCTAAGGGTATAGGATATATTAAGGTGTATACTGAAACCCATAGATATGGATAATGCATATAATGTATACCACAGGGGCTATGACATGATGGGCTATGATGTATAAAAAGGACCATTAAAGATGTTTCGATTAAGAGTTC
Organism: Nematostella vectensis; assembly: GCF_932526225.1. Classification (NCBI taxonomy): domain Eukaryota; kingdom Metazoa; phylum Cnidaria; class Anthozoa; order Actiniaria; family Edwardsiidae; genus Nematostella; species Nematostella vectensis. The sequence goes on from NC_064039.1 coordinate 12,848,723, forward strand.
TGTTCTCGTTTTAGTTGGACAGCGCGACATCTCTGATCACATCCGCTAGAAACCTGATGAACGCCGTCATTCTCACCGTCAAAGCATCCTACGTCGCATCCACAAAGGTATGAAGCACCGCACGTTAAGCACACTCGTGAAAAGAGGGGGAAGGGGGGGGGGATGGTTGAGATGGTGTCAACCAAAGGAGAGATGGCTGAGTCATTGGTAGCACTCGCACGTGAAAACACACTCGTGAAAAGAGGTGGGAAGGGGGGGATGGTTGAGATGGTGTCAACCAAAGGAGAGATGGCTGAGTCATTGGTAGCACTCGCACGTTAAAACACACTCGTGAAAAGAGGGGGGAAGGGGGGGGATGGTTGAGATGGTGTCAACCAAAGGAGAGATGGCTGAGTCATTGGTAGCACTCGCACGTTAAAACACACTCGTGAAAAGAGGGGGGAAGGGGGGGATGGTGTCAACCAAAGGAGAGATGGCTGAGTCATTGGTAGCACTCGCACGTTAAACACACTCGTGAAAAGAGGGGGGGAGGGGTTGATGGTTGAGATGGTGTCCACCAGATGAGAGATGGCTGAGTCATTGGTAGCACTCGCACGTTAAAACACACTCGTGAAAAGGGGGGGTGGGGGGTGGATGGTTGAGATGGTGTCAACAAAAGGAGAGATGGCTGAGTCACCACTGAACCACTTGGTTTAAGCAAGAGACTCCTCGTTTTGTTTATCCAGACATTATTATGTGTAGACATTACCTCTAAGATTTCTTTTCTTATTTAGCATTCATCAGACGCCGTCTCAAATATTGTTAGTACGACTTAATGTCACCAGGACAAGTGAAAATAAAATAATTATTCTCTCTACAGCCTCATATGAACTATTCGTCAATGCAACACTCTAACTTTCGTTCTAACCATTTTAAAATTAAATATTTAAAAAAACCTAACCTTTTACGTTCGCGAAGTCGCTATCACTTCTCTCCTCAAAGATAAACAATGCCATCGTGAATGTGTAATTTCCAAATTGCTTACGTTTACTTGCCGCTTTCGCAGCACAAGTCTGGTAGCGTCAAATCACCTGTGGTGTCGTGGAGAATGCGTGCTCCTGAAAAGAAACCGCTGGTCCATCTTGAAGCGCAAGACGAGCGCCTTGCCGATCTTCAGCGCGCCGATCAAGTCCGACAAGAATCTCCCATTCAAGCACTCAGCGAGTTCGACACTGCCGAGCGCCGACGGAAGCCCGACTTCTACTAGACGGGGCACCGTCGGTCGCCCAAGCCTCTACACTTGGTTTCAGGAGCTTGGGAAAACGGTCAAGCCTTTTTTTAAGATTTGCAAAGGGTCTGACGTGTTTTCACCACTAGCTAGATCTTGAATGAATACTAGAAATGTTAGATAGACGATAGTAGATAGATGATAAGTTATTTCACGCATTTCTATGCATGTCTTTTTGGCTTCAGCCCTCTAGGTACAAAAGGGTTTAACCACCTACCTTCTTGTACGGGGGTATGAGTTATTTTATACAGTGTTTCAAATGATATTTTGTAGATCTACTCACAAACTTTTCAAGGAAAGATAGAACTAGATTTGTAAAGAAAATAATAAAAAGAAAGATAGCGCTAAAGCGGCTTGTCAGCCTCACCTCCCCTCCCCCTCGTGCATTTACAACCTTCCTTCCCCCTTAACACCCTTTCCCCTTTACACCCTACCCCCTTTACACCCTACCCCCTTTACACCCTTCCCCCTTTACACCCTTTCCCCTTTACACCCTTTCACCTTTACACCCTACCCCCTTTACACCCCTCCCCCTTTACCCCCTTCCCCCTGTACCCCCTTCCCCCTTTACCCCCTTCCCCCTTTACCCCCTTCCCCCTGTACCCCCTTCCCCCTTTACCCCCTTCCCCCTTTACCCCCTTCCCCCTTTACCCCCTTCCCCCTTTACACCCTTTCCCCTTTACACCCTTTCCCCTTTACACCCTACCCCCTTTACACCCTTTACCACCTTCCCCCTTTACCCCCTCCCCCCTTTCCCCTTTACCCCCTTTGCCTTTACACCTTTTCCTCTTTACACCCTTCCCCCTTTACACCTTTCCCCCTTTACACCCTTTACCACCTTCCCCTTTACACCCTTCCCCCTTTACCCCTTTCCCTTTACACCCTTCCCCCTTTACACCCTTCCCCCTTTACACCCTTCCCCCTTTACACCCTTCCCCCTTTACACCCTTCCCCCTTTACACCCTTCCCCCTTTACCCCCTTCCCCATTACACCTTTACACCTTTTCCCCTTTATACCCTTCCCCCTTTACCCCCTTCCCCTTTTACACCTTTTCCCCTTTACACCCTTCCCCCTTTACACCCTTCCCCCTTTACACCCTCCCCCTTTACACCCTTTTCGCTTTCATTATTGGAAGAACACCTCATAATTATTGATTTAGCTCTGCATAGAGAATGAAATCATCGCTTTATTGTTATCGATTTCGCCAACATTTAGCTGGTAGAAGCCTAGGACAAGGCGCTCATATTTATGACTTGGTGGATGGAGGGTGGAGGACGGGCTGTTATAGGCCAGAACCCCCCAAATCACTACTCTCCTGAATATCATGATCTTCCCCGTAGTACCAACACGCCAATAAACACACCAAGATTGTTGTTTGTCGTGCGCTTGGCTGACAACCGCACGACCAGCGGAGTTAAAAGCTAAAAAATCCGAGCAAATATCGTTTGTACACAGACTTTTTTGTAATTTTACAATTTTTTATCATTCTATTTTAATAAAGCTCCAAGGAGCGAGTGTATCAGATTGCAAAAAAAAAAAAAAAAAAAAAAAAAAAAAACTCAAAACGGTAAAAAAAGACCCGATCAAAAATCCCAGGCAATTAGAAGCATACTCGCGCGTCGCGCGAAAAACACAGCTATTACACTGGTAGCCCGCACTCTCTAGTGACTAGCGGTCAGCACCAGGAACGCCTTGTCAATAACTGATCTGAACGGAGTAAAAATGTCTCAAACTGCTCGATTTAGAGGCAAAAAGGAAAATAAAGATGGACAGACATCTAAAGGAAATGCGCAAAATCTGGAAAGGTTAGTGTTTTTTATTCGCTATTCGACAAATATCCGGTATCAAACCCGGATTGTAAATGAATTATAGCCGGTGTAATCACGTCTTTCAGGGGTAGCGTTTTGTCGTGTTGTATGAAGGGATTTTAAAATAGCACACTGAAAGGATCAGTCAATAATATGGAGATTTCTTACAAATTTTGAGGTCTTTACAATCCCTCCATGAAGCCCACTTAGCAAGACGCCTGAGGAGTGAGCATGTCATGAGGTGTAATGATGGACTTTGACCCCTGTGTTCGCCCTTGTTGTTATTATCCAAATGAAGGTGTAAAATTTGTAGCCTACTACTTATGTGAGCCTGCAGTCGGACGAATTAACAAATTAATTGTTTTTTTTTCAGTGAAAAAGTAGTTACAAAAAGCAAAACCTGGTAAGGCATAATGAGTTTGTTTTTGTTAGAAAATGAGCCTATCACTTGGCGTTCATGGGGGACTATGGTAGTTGAAATTCTACATCCCTCAAATGATGCCTTACAGCTACTATAATCATTCTTTAACACTCTCCTTTTTTGTTCCATTTCTCATCAATGTTTTGTGTGTTTTTGTTAATGCTTATTATTTTTTTGTTTGTATTTTTCTCCTAAGAAGGGAGGGCATTCTTGAAACCACCACTAGGCCACACCCTTGGATTGTACTAATTTTTTAAAGTCCATATAACCTTTCAGAGTTGAAAGATTTTTTCAATTCTTTATATTTTCACCTTCCAAATGGTATGTCGTTCGTATGGACCCTAACATGTGTTCGTGCGAATAACTCAAATCTGTAATATTGAGGTATTTTGGTCAACCTTTGGAAAAAAGGCTGTGAACTGAAAGGCCCGGGTCTGGTCATTTGTGACGTATATCGAGATGTCAACCAAATTACATGAGAAAACATATGCGCGCGCTAAACTGGTTACTGCTTCATGTCTTCTTAGTTATTGCTGAAGAACATTGTGTTGTTACAACTTTTACTGTCGCCTTTATATCTCAACCTGGTAGTCAAATAATTATTTAACTTCAGGAAACAAATCTGCAAAATTTAGCAGGTATTTTTTAGTCTTTGAATTGTTTTTGCATTGTGTGCGTGCGCTGCATTCGAAATCAAGAATGGCGACATTCTCATGAGCGTGCACTGTTTTTAAAACCTACAACAAAACGATATTTTCTTTTTTTCGTATACAATTCTTGACTTTAAATTATTCTTTAATTCATTGTGGGTAGCATTGCAATAGGAAACAATTCGCCGATATTTTGTGGTATTGGCGTCTGTGAATTTTAATGGCTTTAAGGAAAATACATTCTTTCAGATTTTCCCGCTAAAACTTGGAATTATTCACTTGATTCAATCTATTTTCGCGTGGCCAGGAAAATTCCAATTTCAATCAAATTTAATTTGAAAGTTTATCTATACTTTGTTTTGGCTAGATTGATATAAGTGGAAGGTTTTAAGAACTTTAAGCAATCTTATCACGTGCGGATCCTGGAGTCAAAAAAGGGGGGAGCAGAAGTAAAAGTTTCAATAAGGAGAGGATTCATTGTTCTTCAGTGGATATCCTTATATTTCTTATTATTTTTAAGCCAAATCTCTGAAAATAGGGGGGTGCTTCGCCCACCCCTAGATCCGTCCCTGCTTATTATTCTATAAATACTTGTTTGTGGTAGCACAGTAATGCTCAAACAACACATATGTAATGTAATAACATGTGTTTTATTCTTTTTTTTCAGGTCATTGATTAAGTATATACTTAAGTTGGTTATTATTATACCAGTGGTCCTATACCTGTTGGCTGTTACTCTGATCTATACTTCATCATTTGTGAGAGAACAAGCAATATTTCTCAATTATGGTGAGCAGAATTTAAAATATATGTTGGTTGTCATTGTGGAGTTATGATTTCATATTATACTGCTTTTCCCTATTTCAGCTAATAATCCATTTGTTAACTTCTCAACCCCTGAAGCTTATGGTGCAAAGGGTGCAATAAATTTCCACATTAATGGACCTGCAGGAAAATTAGGTACTTGGTAAGTATTACAAGCTCAAAACAACCCTCGTCACCTTGAATTTTAGATGATATTTTCAAATTGTTTGAATGAAAAAGCTGACCTGTGATTTATGTGTTTTTTTTTTCTGTGATAATTTCAGGTACATTCCTGCTAAAGAGATACCTAATACAAACCTTGGGGATGGTCAACCTATATTTCTTTATCTCCATGGCAATGCCTTCAATAGGTAATACTATTATTATATTTTATTTATATTTATGGTTGTAGTGCAAACAATCATTTTAGCTTGTTAAAATCAGGGGAAATGTGGTCACATCCTCTTTTTAAGTTGTAAACAATGGCTGCCATGGTTTGATTTATGGTTGTATTTAAGGATGATTTGGTGGTTACCGGATCCCCTTTACATATTTTCCCATATATTTGTATTTTATTTGCCCCTATATTTCACTATTCAGCCTACCCTTTCCACAGATGTTTTTTCATTTGATCCATTCCTATCTGATCCAGCTCCATCCTTTGTTGTTTCTGTCTGTAAAAATGATTCTGCATTTTTATCTTTATCTTGCTTCCAGGGCAGAACCTCATAGAGTAGCCTTATACCAGGTATTTAGTTATATTTTAGTTAGCTTTCAAGATGGTTATTTACCAATAAAAAATAAGAAAAATGACACATTTATGATTTTGACTTACATTAAAATAATTACTGAGAGCAGAAACAGGGTGTGCAAAGTATTGCGACTAATTACATTTAACACAAATAGTTTTGGAAGTTTGAGGGTTTTCACAATTATTTCAGTGTTTGTTTAACATAACATTCCTTAGGTTTTTTATTTTATTTTCCACATTTTCCAGACCTGACATTGCATTCAAGTTCATAGATCTTTCCCAGTTCTTGTCCCTGTCAACCAAATAATATTTGCATTATATACTTTTGTATACTTGTAGGTGTTATCAAAGCTTTCCTTCCATGTTGTGACATTTGACTATCGAGGTATATAATATTCTACTTTGAAAAAAAATGGCTTGTTTAATATTCTCGTAACAACTGAGTAAAATACCATTTGACTGCTATTCCAGGATTTGCTGACTCAGAAGGCCACCCATCAGAGGAAGGTATGTATACGTGGAAGCTCTTTTTTAAATGTTCTTTTTTTATATTTATTGGTTATTTATTATAGCAAATAGGAATATTGAAAATAATTTTTTTTCTGATCACCCTATAAGGATGCATTTTATCAATGAAACTGCCCTCAAAGATATGAATTTGTATGTGTATGATTCTTAAACAAAATGTTAAGAAACAAAACTTTCTTCACTGAGATTACTTTTCCTTTTAGCCAAAAGCTGATCTTTTAATTTCTTTGTCTGGCACAGACCAGATCCGATTCCCTATTAGTTATGTATACCTTTTTTTTTACACATACCCATTGATCTCCTCCCTACAAGCTTAGCCTCTCTAATCTTCTTCCCTCTGTACCTAACAGAATAACCTAAAGCCACCGCTTGCATCTAAGGGTTGCTTTAAGCTGAGCTATCCCCACCCTGTTAAACAGCTCTTTGGAACTCTAGTCCCTTTTCAGGCTTGGCCTACAGATTATAATTGACTATTTCACAGGTCTCATTGAAGATGGTTTAACAGTTTGGAAATGGATCAAGAGAAGAAGTAAAAAAGCACCCGTCTACATTTGGGGGCATTCCCTAGGATCCGGGTGAGAAGGTTATTTTGTATTGCTCTTATTTTTTAGTAATCCAGATGACTGGTGTATTAGAAAAAAAAGCTATGAGTGGGGCCTTTAGAACTTTTGTGGCACAATTTGTGATACCTGAAAAATCCACCCCTGATATATATATATACATATAAGTAAGACAAAAGACAAAAGTTGAACAGAGAGTGAAGTCATCTAAAAGATGCATGTACATACATACATTATTAATTTTCTATTTAGAAAATGAAATTAGTCCATTGTGGGTACATTACTGTCATATTTCCTGTCGTATTTGTAGGTAAGGTATTCGATCTGAAAGAGGGTTGCTGATTCTCAAGGGGTTGAAAAAATATTTTGTGCAAACTCTGTTCAAAAAAATTAAGGGAATGGAAAATCTGGGGGTGGGGGAACCATTTGCAGGTCTTGTGCACTCTAATCCACTTCACCTGAAAACCCTGATTTTTCTCCTGATGATATATTATGGTGCTTTGCATATGGGCTTTTCAAGTCAGTCAAGGTGGTCTTAGGTAAACATTTGCTCACCAAGCCTAGTCAAAATGGTCTTTAATAAACATTTTTTTACCAAGCCCAGTCAAAGTGGTCTCTAGTAAACCTTTTCTTGCACAGCCCAGTCAAGGTGGTCTTTAATAAACCTTTTCTCACCAAGCCCAGTCAAGGTTGTCTTTAATAAACCTTTTCTCACCAAGCCCAGTCAAGGTGGTCTTTAATAAACCTTTTCTCATCAAGCCCAGTCAAGGTGGTCTTTAATAAATCTTTTCTCACCAAGCCCAGTCAAGGTGGTCTTTAATAAACCTTTTCTTATCAAGCCCAGTCAAGGTGGTCTTTAATAAACCTTTTCTTATCAAGCCCAGTCAAGGTGGTCTTTAATAAACCTTATCTCACCAAGCCCAGTCAAGGTGGTCTTTAGTAAACCTTATCTCACCAAGCCCAGTCAAGGTGGTCTTTAATAAACCTTTTCTCACCAAGCCCAGTCAAGGTGGTCTTTAATAAACCTTTTCTCACCATGCCCAGTCAAGGTGGTCTGGTCTTTAATAAACCTTTTCTTACCAAGCCCAGTCAAGGTGTTCTTTAATAAATCTTTTCTCACCATGCCCAGTCAAGGTGGTCTTTAATAAACCTTTTCTCACCAAGCCCAGTCAAGGTGGTCTTTAATAAACCTTTTCTCATCAAGCCCAGTCAAGGTGGTCTTTAATAAACCTTTTCTTATCAAGCCCAGTCAAGGTGGTCTTTAATAAACCTTTTCTCACCAAGCCCAGTCAAGGTGGTCTTTAAAAAACCTTTTCTCACCAAGCCCAGTCAAGGTGGTCTTTAGTTGACCTTTTCTCACCAAGCCTAGTCAAGGTGGTCTTTAATAAACCTTTTCTCACCAAGCCCAGTCAAGGTGGTCTTTAGTTGACCTTTTCTCATCAAGCCCAGTCAAGGTGGTCTTACGTAAACCTTTTCTTACAAAGCCCAGTCAAGATGGTCTTTAGTAAACCTTTTCTCACCAAGCCCAGTCAAGGTGGTCTTTAATAAACCTTTTCTCGCCAAGCCCAGTCAAGGTGGTCTTTAGTAAAGCTTTTCTCACCAAGCCCAGTCAAGGTGGTCTTTAGTAAACCTTATCTCACCAAGCCCAGTCAAGATGGTCTTTAGTAAACCTTTTCTCACCAAGCCCAGTCAAGGTGGTCTTTAGTAAACCTTTTCTCACCAAGCCCAGTCAAGGTGGTCTTTAGTAAACCTTTTCTCACCAAGCCCAGTCAAGGTGGTCTTTAGTAAAGCTTTTCTCACCAAGCCCAGTCAAGGTGGTCTTTAGTAAACCTTTTCTCATCAAGCCCAGTCAAGGTGGTCTTTAATAAACCTTTTCTCACCAAGCCCAGTCAAGATGGTCTTTAATAAACCTTTTCTTATCAAGCCCAGTCAAGGTGGTCTTTAATAAACCTTTTCTTATCAAGCCCAGTCAAGGTGGTCTTTAGTAAACCTTATCTCACCAAGCCCAGTCAAGGTGGTCTTTAGTAAACCTTATCTCACCAAGCCCAGTCAAGGTGGTCTTTAATAAACCTTTTCTCACCAAGCCCAGTCAAGGTGGTCTTTAATAAACCTTTTCTCACCATGCCCAGTCAAGGTGGTCTGGTCTTTAATAAACCTTTTCTTACCAAGCCCAGTCAAGGTGTTCTTTAATAAATCTTTTCTCACCATGCCCAGTCAAGGTGGTCTTTAATAAACCTTTTCTCACCAAGCCCAGTCAAGGTGGTCTTTAATAAACCTTTTCTCATCAAGCCCAGTCAAGGTGGTCTTTAATAAACCTTTTCTTATCAAGCCCAGTCAAGGTGGTCTTTAATAAACCTTTTCTCACCAAGCCCAGTCAAGGTGGTCTTTAAAAAACCTTTTCTCACCAAGCCCAGTCAAGGTGGTCTTTAGTTGACCTTTTCTCACCAAGCCTAGTCAAGGTGGTCTTTAATAAACCTTTTCTCACCAAGCCCAGTCAAGGTGGTCTTTAGTTGACCTTTTCTCATCAAGCCCAGTCAAGGTGGTCTTACGTAAACCTTTTCTTACCAAGCCCAGTCAAGATGGTCTTTAGTAAACCTTTTCTCACCAAGCCCAGTCAAGGTGGTCTTTAATAAACCTTTTCTCGCCAAGCCCAGTCAAGGTGGTCTTTAGTAAAGCTTTTCTCACCAAGCCCAGTCAAGGTGGTCTTTAATAAACCTTTTCTCACCAAGCCCAGTCAAGGTGGTCTTTAATAAACCTTTTCTCACCAAGCCCAGTCAAGATGGTCTTTAATAAACCTTTTCTCACCAAGCCCAGTCAAGGTGGTCTTTAATAAACCTTTTCTCGCCATGCCCAGTCAAGGTGGTCTGGTCTTTAATAAACCTTTTCTTACCAAGCCCAGTCAAGGTGTTCTTTAATAAATCTTTTCTCACCATGCCCAGTCAAGGTGGTCTTTAATAAACCTTTTCTCACCAAGCCCAGTCAAGGTGGTCTTTAATAAACCTTTTCTTATCAAGCCCAGTCAAGGTGGTCTTTAATAAACCTTTTCTCACCAAGCCCAGTCAAGGTGGTCTTTAAAAAACCTTTTCTCACCAAGCCCAGTCAAGGTGGTCTTTAATAAACCTTTTCTTATCAAGCCTACTCAAGGTGGTCTTTAATAAACCTTTTCTCTCTAAGCCCAGTCAAGGTGGTCTTTAGTTGACCTTTTCTCATCAAGCCCAGTCAAGGTGGTCTTTAATAAACCTTTTCTTATCAAGCCCAGTCAAGGTGGTCTGGTCTTTAATAAACCTTTTCTTACCAAGCCCAGTCAAGGTGTCCTTTAATAAATCTTTTCTCACCATGCCCAGTCAAGGTGGTCTTTAATAAACCTTTTCTCACCAAGCCCAGTCAAGGTGGTCTTTAATAAACCTTTTCTCATCAAGCCCAGTCAAGGTGGTCTTTAATAAACGTTTTCTTATCAAGCCCAGTCAAGGTGGTCTTTAATAAACCTTTTCTCACCAAGCCCAGTCAAGGTGGTCTTTAAAAAACCTTTTCTTACCAAGCCCAGTCAAGGTGGTCTTTAATAAACCTTTTCTTATCAAGCCTAGTCAAGGTGGTCTTTAATAAACCTTTTCTCTCTAAGCCCAGTCAAGGTGGTCTTTAGTTGACCTTTTCTCATCAAGCCCAGTCAAGGTGGTCTTTAGTTGACCTTTTCTCACCAAGCCCAGTCAAGGTGGTCTTTAATAAACCTTATCTCACCAAGCCCAGTCAAGGTGGTCTTTAGTTGACCTTTTCTCATCAAGCCCAGTCGAGGTGATCTTTAGTAAACCTTTTCTCACCAAGCCCAGTCAAGGTGATCTGTAATAAACCTTTTCTCATCAAGCCCAGTCAAGGTGATCTTTAGTAAACCTTTTTTCACCAAGCCCAGTCAAGGTGGTCTTTAGTTGACCTTTTCTCACCAAGCCCAGTCAAGGTGGTCTTTAATAAACCTTTTCTCACCAAGCCCAGTCAAGGTGATCTTTAGTAAACCTTTTCTCACCAAGCCCAGTCAAGGTGGTCTTTAGTAAACCTTTTCTCACCAAGCCCAGTCAAGGTGGTCTTTAGTAAAGCTTTTCTTACCAAGCCCAGTCACGGTGGTCTTACGTAAACCTTTTCTTACCAAGCCTAGCCAAGGTGGTCTTTAGTAAACCGTTACTCACCAAGCCCAGTCAAGGTGGTCTTTAATAAACCTTTTCTCATCAAGCCCACTCAAGGTGGTCTTTAATAAACCTTTTCTTACCAAGCCCAGTCAAGGTGGTCTTTAGTAAACCTTTTCTCACCAAGCCCAGTCAAAGTGGTCTTTAATAAACCTTTTCTCACCATGCCCAGTCAAGATGGTCTGGTCTTTAATAAACCTTTTCTTACCAAGCCCAGTCAAGGTGGTCTTTAATAAATCTTTTCTCACCATGCCCAGTCAAGGTGGTCTTTAATAAACCTTTTCTCACCAAGCCCAGTCAAGGTGGTCTTTAATAAACCTTTTCTTATCAAGCCGAGTCAAGGTGGTCTTTAATAAACCTTTTCTCACCAAGCCCAGTCAAGGTGGTCTTTAAAAAACCTTTTCTCACCAAGCCCAGTCAAGGTGCTCTTTAATTGACCTTATCTCACCAAGCCCAGTCAAGGTGGTCTTTACTTGACCTTTGCTCACCAAGCCCAGTCAAGGTGGTCTTTAATAAACCTTATCTCACCAAGCCCAGTCAAGGTGGTCTTTAGTTGACCTTTTCTCATCAAGCCCAGTCAAGGTGATCTTTAGTAAACCTTTTCTCACCAAGCCCAGTCAAGGTGATCTGTAATAAACCTTTTCTCATCAAGCCCTGTCAAGGTGGTCTTTAGTAAACCTTATCTCACCAAGCCCAGTCAAGGTGGTCTTTAATAAACCTTTTCTCACCAAGCCCAGTCAAGGTGATCTTTAGTAAACCTTTTCTCACCAAGCCCAGTCAAGGTGGTCTTTAGTAAACCTTTTCTCACCAAGCCCAGTCAAGGTGGTCTTTAGTAAAGCTTTTCTTACCAAGCCCAGTCACGGTGGTCTTACGTAAACCTTTTCTTACCAAGCCTAGTCAAGGTGGTCTTTAGTAAACCTTTTCTCACCAAGCCCAGTCAAGGTGGTCTTTAGTAAAGCTTTTCTTACCAAGCCCAGTCACGGTGGTCTTACGTAAACCTTTTCTTACCAAGCCTAGCCAAGGTGGTCTTTAGTAAACCGTTACTCACCAAGCCCAGTCAAGGTGGTCTTTAATAAACCTTTTCTCATCAAGCCCACTCAAGGTGGTCTTTAATAAACCTTTTCTTACCAAGCCCAGTCAAGGTGGTCTTTAGTAAACCTTTTCTCACCAAGCCCAGTCAAAGTGGTCTTTAATAAACCTTTTCTCACCATGCCCAGTCAAGATGGTCTGGTCTTTAATAAACCTTTTCTTACCAAGCCCAGTCAAGGTGGTCTTTAATAAATCTTTTCTCACCATGCCCAGTCAAGGTGGTCTTTAATAAACCTTTTCTCACCAAGCCCAGTCAAGGTGGTCTTTAATAAACCTTTTCTTATCAAGCCCAGTCAAGGTGGTCTTTAATAAACCTTTTCTCACCAAGCCCAGTCAAGGTGGTCTTTAAAAAACCTTTTCTCACCAAGCCCAGTCAAGGTGCTCTTTAATTGACCTTATCTCACCAAGCCCAGTCAAGGTGGTCTTTACTTGACCTTTGCTCACCAAGCCCAGTCAAGGTGGTCTTTAATAAACCTTATCTCACCAAGCCCAGTCAAGGTGGTCTTTAGTTGACCTTTTCTCATCAAGCCCAGTCAAGGTGATCTTTAGTAAACCTTTTCTCACCAAGCCCAGTCAAGGTGATCTGTAATAAACCTTTTCTCATCAAGCCCTGTCAAGGTGGTCTTTAGTAAACCTTATCTCACCATGCACAGTCAAGGTGGTCTTTAGTAAACCTTTTCTCACCAAGCCCAGTCAAGGTGGTCTTTAGTTGACCTTTTGTCACCAAGCCCAGTTTAAGTGGTCTTTAATAAACCTTTTCTCACCAAGCCCAGTCAAGGTGATCTTAAGTAAATCTTTTCTCACCAAGCCCAGTCAAGGTGATCTGTAATAGACCTTTTCTCATCAAGCCCAGTCAAAGTGGTCTTTAGTAAACCTTTTCTCACCAAGCCCAGTCAAGGTGGTCTTGAGTTGACCTTTTCTCACCAAGCCCAGTCAAGGTGGTCTTTAATAAACCTTATCTCACCAAGCCCAGTCAAGGTGGTCTTTAGTTGACCTTTTCTCACCAAGCCCAGTCAAGGTGATCTGTAATAAACCTTTTCTCATCAAGCCCAGTCAAGGTGATCTTTAGTAAACCTTTTCTCACCAAGCCCAGTCAAGGTGATCTGTAATAAACCTTTTCTCATCAAGCCCAGTCAAGGTAGTCTTTAATAAACCTTTTCTCATCAAGCCCAGTCAAGGTGGTCTGGTCTTTAATAAACCTTTTCTTACCAAGCCCAGTCAACGTGGTCTTTAATAAACCTTTTATCACCAAGCCCAGTCAAGGTGGTCTTTAATAAACCTTTTCTCATCAAGCCCAGTCAAGGTGGTCTTTAATAAACCTTTTCTTATCAAGCCCAGTCAAGGTGGTCTTTAATAAACCTTTTCTCACCAAGCCCAGTCAAGGTGGTCTTTAAAAAACCTTTTCTCCCCAAGCCCAGTCAAGGTGCTCTTTAATTGACCTTATCTCACCAAGCCCAGTCAAGGTGGTCTTTACTTGACCTTTGCTCACCAAGCCCAGTCAAGGTGGTCTTTAATAAACCTTATCTCACCAAGCCCAGTCAAGGTGGTCTTTAGTTGACCTTTTCTCATCAAGCCCAGTCAAGGTGATCTTTAGTAAACCTTTTCTCACCAAGCCCAGTCAAGGTGATCTGTAATAAACCTTTTCTCATCAAGCCCTGTCAAGGTGGTCTTTAGTAAACCTTATCTCACCATGCCCAGTCAAGGTGGTCTTTAGTAAAGCTTTTCTCACCAAGCCCAGTCAAGGTGGTCTTTAGTTGACCTTTTATCACCAAGCCCAGTTTAAGTGGTCTTTAATAAACCTTTTCTCACCAAGCCCAGTCAAGGTGATCTTAAGTAAATCTTTTCTCCCCAAGCCCAGTCAAGGTGATCTGTAATAGACCTTTTCTCATCAAGCCCAGTCAAGGTGGTCTTTAGTAAACCTTTTCTCACCAAGCCCAGTCAAGGTGGTCTTTAGTTGACCTTTTCTCACCAAGCCCAGTCAAGGTGGTCTTTAATAAACCTTATCTCACCAAGCCCAGTCAAGGTGGTCTTTAGTTGACCTTTTCTCACCAAGCCCAGTCAAGGTGATCTGTAATAAACCTTTTCTCATCAAGCCCAGTCAAGGTGATCTTTAGTAAACCTTTTCTCACCAAGCCCAGTCAAGGTGATCTGTAATAAACCTTTTCTCATCAAGCCCAGTCAAGGTGGTCTTTAATAAACCTTTTCTCATCAAGCCCAGTCAAGGTGGTCTGGTCTTTAATAAACCTTTTCTTACCAAGCCCAGTCAACGTGGTCTTTAATAAACCTTTTATCACCAAGCCCAGTCAAGGTGGTCTTTAATAAACCTTTTCTCATCAAGCCCAGTCAAGGTGGTCTTTAATAAACCTTTTCTTATCAAGCCCAGTCAAGGTGGTCTTTAATAAACCTTTTCTCACCAAGCCCAGTCAAGGTGGTCTTTTAAAAACCTTTTCTCACCAAGCCCAGTCAAGGTGCTCTTTAATTGACCTTATCTCACCAAGCCCAGTCAAGGTGGTCTTTAGTTGACCTTTTCTCATCAAGCCCAGTCAAGGTGATCTTTAGTAAACCTTTTCTCACCAAGCCCAGTCAAGGTGATCTGTAATAAACCTTTTCTCATCAAGCCCTGTCAAGGTGGTCTTTAGTAAACCTTATCTCACCATGCCCAGTCAAGGTGGTCTTTAGTAAACCTTTTCTCACCAAGCCCAGTCAAGGTGGTCTTTAGTTGACCTTTTGTCACCAAGCCCAGTTTAAGTGGTCTTTAATAAACCTTTTCTCACCAAGCCCAGTCAAGGTGATCTTAAGTAAATCTTTTCTCACCAAGCCCAGTCAAGGTGATCTGTAATAGACCTTTTCTCATCAAGCCCAGTCAAGGTGGTCTTTAGTAAACCTTTTCTCACCAAGCCCAGTCAAGGTGGTCTTTAGTTGACCTTTTCTCACCAAGCCCAGTCAAGGTGGTCTTTAATTTACCTTATCTCACCAAGCCCAGTCAAGGTGTTCTTTAGTTGACCTTTTCTCACCAAGACCAGTCAAGGTGATCTGTAATAAACCTTTTCTCATCAAGCCCAGTCAAGGTGGTCTTTAATAAACCTTTTCTCATCAAGCCCAGTCAAGGTGGTCTGGTCTTTAATAAACCTTTTCTTACCAAGCCCAGTCAACGTGGTCTTTAATAAACCTTTTATCACCAAGCCCAGTCAAGGTGGTCTTTAATAAACCTTTTCTCATCAAGCCCAGTCAAGGTGGTCTTTAATAAACCTTTTCTTATCAAGCCCAGTCAAGGTGGTCTTTAATAAACCTTTTCTCACCAAGCCCAGTCAAGGTGGTCTTTTAAAAACCTTTTCTCACCAAGCCCAGTCAAGGTGCTCTTTAATTGACCTTATCTCACCAAGCCCAGTCAAGGTGGTCTTTACTTGACCTTATCTCACCAAGCCCAGTCAAGGTGGTCTTTAGTTGACCTTTTCTCATCAAGCCCAGTCAAGGTGATCTTTAGTAAACCTTTTCTCACCAAGCCCAGTCAA
The DNA here is from genome assembly GCF_932526225.1 of Nematostella vectensis. NCBI lineage: Eukaryota > Metazoa > Cnidaria > Anthozoa > Actiniaria > Edwardsiidae > Nematostella > Nematostella vectensis. The sequence goes on from NC_064039.1 coordinate 12,864,286, forward strand.
GGTGATCTGTAATAAACCTTTTCTCATCAAGCCCTGTCAAGGTGGTCTTTAGTAAACCTTATCTCACCATGCCCAGTCAAGGTGGTCTTTAGTAAACCTTTTCTCACCAAGCCCAGTCAAGGTGGTCTTTAGTTGACCTTTTGTCACCAAGCCCAGTTTAAGTGGTCTTTAATAAACCTTTTCTCACCAAGCCCAGTCAAGGTGATCTTAAGTAAATCTTTTCTCACCAAGCCCAGTCAAGGTGATCTGTAATAGACCTTTTCTCATCAAGCCCAGTCAAGGTGGTCTTTAGTAAACCTTTTCTCACCAAGCCCAGTCAAGGTGGTCTTTAGTTGACCTTTTCTCACCAAGCCCAGTCAAGGTGGTCTTTAATAAACCTTATCTCACCAAGCCCAGTCAAGGTGTTCTTTAGTTGACCTTTTCTCACCAAGACCAGTCAAGGTGATCTGTAATAAACCTTTTCTCATCAAGCCCAGTCAAGGTGATCTTTAGTAAACCTTTTCTCACCAAGCCCAGTCAAGGTGATCTGTAATAAACCTTTTCTCATCAAGCCCAGTCAAGGTGGTCTTTAATAAACCTTTTCTCATCAAGCCCAGTCAAGGTGGTCTGGTCTTTAATAAACCTTTTCTTACCAAGCCCAGTCAACGTGGTCTTTAATAAATCTTTTCTCACCATGCCCAGTCAAGGTGGTCTTTAATAAACCTTTTCTCACCAAGCCCAGTCAAGGTGGTCTTTAATAAACCTTTTCTCATCAAGCCCAGTCAAGGTGGTCTTTAATAAACCTTTTCTTATCAAGCCCAGTCAAGGTGGTCTTTAATAAACCTTTTCTCACCAAGCCCAGTCAAGGTGGTCTTTAAAAAACCTTTTCTCACCAAGCCCAGTCAAGGTGCTATTTAAGTGACCTTATCTCACCAAGCCCAGTCAAGGTGGTCTTTAGTTGACCTTTTCTCACCAAGCCCAGTCAAGGTGGTCTTTAATAAACCTTATCTCACCAAGCCCAGTCAAGGTGGTCTTTAGTTGACCTTTTCTCATCAAGCCCAGTCAAGATGATCTTTAGTAAACCTTTTCTCACCAAGCCCAGTCAAGGTGATATGTAATAAACCTTTTCTCATCAAGCCCAGTCAAGGTGGTCTTTAGTAAACCTTATCTCACCATGCCCAGTCAAGGTGGTCTTTAGTAAACCTTTTCTCACCAAGCCCAGTCAAGGTGGTCTTTAGTTGACCTTTTCTCACCAAGCCCAGTCAAGGTGGTCTTTAATAAACCTTTTCTCACCAAGCCCAGTCAAGGTTATATTAAGTAAATCTTTTCTCACCAAGCCCAGTCAAGGTGATCTGTAATAGACCTTTTCTCATCAAGCCCAGTCAAGGTGGTCTTTAGTAAACCTTTTCTCACCAAGCCCAGTCAAGGTGGTCTTTAGTTGACCTTTTGTCACCAAGCCCAGTTTAAGTGGTCTTTAATAAACCTTTTCTCATCAAGCCCAGTCAAGGTGATCTTTAGTAAACCTTTTCTCACCAAGCCCAGTCAAGGTGATCTGTAATAAACCTTTTCTCATCAAGCCCAGTCAAGGTGGTCTTTAATAAACCTTTTCTCACCAAGCCCAGTCAAGGTGATCTTTAATAAACCTTATCTCACCAAGCCCAGTCAAGGTGGTCTTTAGTAAACCTTATCTCACCAAGCCCAGTCAAGATGGTCTTTAGTAAACCTTTTCTCACCAAGCCCAGTCAAGGTGGTCTTTAGTAAACCTTTTCTCACCAAGCCCAGTCAAGGTGGTCTTTAGTAAACCTTTTCTCACCAAGCCCAGTCAAGGTGGTCTTTAATAAACCTTTTCTCACCAAGCCCAGTCAAGGTGATCTTTAGTAAACCTTTTCTCACCAAGCCCAGTCAAGGTGATCTTTAGTAAACCTTTTCTCACCAAGCCCAGTCAAGGTGATCTTTAGTAAACCTTTTTTCATGAAGCTTAGTCAAGGTGGTCTTACGTAAACCTTTTATTACCAAGCCCAGCCAAGGTGGTCTTTAGTAAACCTTTTCTCACCAATTCCAGTCAAGGTGGTCTTTAATAAACTTTTTCTCACCATGCCCAGTCAAGGTGGACTTTAATAAACCTTTTCTCACCATGCCCAGTCAAGGTGGTCTTTAATAAACCTTTTCTCACCATGCCCGGTCAAGGTGGTCTTTAATAAACCTTTTCTCTGGGTTTTAGAGTGGCCACAGGTGTTGCCGAAAGGCTGACACAGATGAGAGCACCACCTAAAGGTCTCATTCTTGAAGCTGCATTCAACAGTGTATATGATGCTGGACTTGATCACTCTCTTGCAAAGGTATGGAATTGAGATTTTAGATGGGTAGGAACTTGGGCAAAATTTATCCAGAATTGCAGCCATAGGCTGAATTACTCTGGATTTACAATGAATAGGGTCTAATGGGACCGCTTGCTGTTTACATGAATGAGTGAGGTGTTAGTACGTTAATGTCACATTGGTTATGCGACCAAGTACAGATGCTGAAGACAGACTTAGCCTTCTACAGGGGTTCTGACAAAGTCATCTGAACCACTAGGTTTACACAGTCCCCAATCTAGGTTCACCTTTTAAAAATATCCCAAGTTGACCTGACCTGGTTTCAAGCCCTGGTCATCTATTGCACCAATCTCTATCAAAATCATAATTATGTCTGAATGATTTTTACACATTTCAGCCATTCAAGTTTCTACCATACTTTCATGAGGTTGTCATGGAAAGCTTCAAGGGAGTCTTTGAAACTGACAAAAGGTTTGTCTTATTTGAACATAATTCGATTCTCAAGAGATAGAATGAGAAGATAGAGAAAGCAGAGCATGCATGCAACTAAGTCTACTCCTTCTACTTCTCTTTGATAGGGGTATTATTTAATTGTTTTATTTAATAAGCCATTTTTTAAATTTAAAAACAACTTTTAGTAATAAAGTAATAAATAAGTAATAAAGAGGATCAATCAAAAAATGATGGTGATGGTGATATGATGATGAATGGTGCTGATGATAGAGTGGTTTTCAAAAACCTGTAAAATACTATTCAGTTTATTTAGTACTAATACATTGTAATGGCTTTGTTCTCTTTTGTTTTGTCTTGATTATTACTCTTTAACGATTACATTTTGTTGCACGGGATTTTGAAAACCACTCTAATGTGATTATTAATATTGTTTAGGCTGGGAAATGTTAACTGCCCAGTACTGATGCTTCATGATCATGATGATGATATTATCCCCTTCAAGTATGGTAAAAAGGTAAATAGTTACTAATTTTAATTATAGCCCATGAGGCTGAGAGCTATTTTTGTAGTCAAATCTCCGTACTAGGTCGATTTGTTAACAAAGGCGTTGTCTTGCCCTTTTTTGGCTTTCAAATCTGACACATTTCGCTAATGAAAATTGGAATGCTGTGTTAGTGAAAGATTGCTTTTGTGATTGACTTAATGCTGTTAGTGTCAGTCAAAAGAGTCTGAATAATGATCATTGCAAGGGTTTAGTATAAATGTTTGTTTTTTTGCTCCGTTGAACAGCTTCAAGTATACGCCACCAAGCAACGGCGCGCCAAAGGTTTTCCAGAAATAGAGCTGTTGGAATTCCACGACAAACTTGGCCATAACTGGATCATCACATCTAAGCTTATCCCTGGGCTGCTAAGGTATTCAGCCATTGCACGTCATATTTCCTACCTTGTCGGTGGGAGCATTATCGGGGTTTTATATCATTCTGGATGATCAAGCCGCTATAACTTCCAAGCAACCTGGTGTCATTCGTGTAAGATAAATCCAACAAGAAATAGCAAATTGGGTGTGGTCGAAGGAATTTTTAACCCTAAGAGATGACAGAATCGGAAAAGTCCTTCAACACCCCCTATGAGATGGCAATTGGTCGAAATTGTATACCCTAAAAGATGTGACGATCACCCGCGTCTACTTTTCTGGAGAGTCTCCCCCGGGGGCTTAGTGTATACGATAAGAGAGTAGCAGGCGCTAAAAATCCCTTTTACACACGTAGTAGTAACCTCCTCTCCAGAATGTCAACCCTGCTTCTTGTCTCTGTTCCCAGAGATTTCATGAAAAAAGTGTAGCGAGATCAAGAAGAGAAAGGCGAAGCATGATATCCTCCGCTGTTCCCTGATCTTAACTTCTTATAATCAGCATTACCATGTCGACCAAGACCTCGCGTATAGGGGCAATACGTAAGAACGCGCACTGGATTTTATCCTTGCATATTTTTTTAAATTAGGCTTCGGAAAGCTAAAGAGAATATATTTAAACCGACGTCTCCACTGCCTACTTATCATTTTATCTATTTAAATAATTCCTTACAAGGGGAAAGCTTTGCAGTTTTCTTCGCTCCAAACAACACAAACTGAAACATTAGACAGTAACTGTTTCTGACTTTTTATTTCTTACCGACAGTACTTGATTCAAAAACAAAAAGCGGACTTAATTTTGTATTTTTCATGGCACTTGAACTCTAGAAACCACTGTTGTCTCAGTGTAAACATTGTGTGTTAACACCCTGCATGGTTTTCCATGCCCATATCGAATTGATAAGGTGTCAGTAACTCTCGTTTATCTCATTGAATCGTCCTTGTTCTTGAGAAAAAGTAAGTTTTATCGAATCCCGTGCCCATATAAAAGATATCATAACACAGTAACACGAGTACGCCATTAATATTATTTGAATTTGTTTAAAAACGTCGAATCAGCATCACCTTATCCTACTGTCGACCCAGGTCGTATGAACACTAATTGTATATTCAATTTTTTTACGAAACTTTTAAAAACTAAACGAGAATACATATATTTAAACCGATTTATCATTTTGTTTCCATATTGTTATTTGTTCTTTAACAAATAGCGAAACTTATAGAAATGTATTTTTGTTTTTATAATATAGCCTACACATATCTAAAGCGATATTCACAATGACTACTAAATTGCTTTTGTTTTGTGTTTGTTTGTTTTTTTTTTTAATAGAATCTAGGCTAAATAAAGAGTGTGGGGTGTTTTCCTGAAACACATGTAATGATCTGTATAAATCACATAAAAGATGGTACGCAGGCTAGAAGTTTGTCTAAATGTTTTGTTTGCTTAAGAACGGGGATTTAACCCCTGAAAATCGGCACTGCACATCTCCTTCCCACCCCACCCCACCCCGGTATTTTAGATCTCCTAAAAATAAATAAAATAAAAAAAAAGCTAATGAATTTCATGGTAATAATTGTGGCTTCTCTGTAGATTGCTGCCTCGTCGAGTGCGCTCTCTTTGGTTGATTCAAATTTGTTATATTACTGTGTCACCTCTAGTGGATGTAGACCATTTTGAGAAAAGCAACAAAACATCCTAAAGTGAAGCTCGTGCAATTAAGAAAAAATCCTCTATAGATGACTTGAGAAAATAAAACCTTTTAAGATCATTTTGATACCTGTAGTTAGATTGGAAAACTGTTAGGTCGAGGTTTTAATGAGGCGTAAAAGCAATTAACCCTAATGGTTCTGTTGGCGTCAGGTGTTGAATAAAACGTGACTTGTAAGAAAGTAAAGCCTAGATTAAACGGTGTGCCAGGGTCGCATTATCTAGAAAAATTCGACAGATAATGCGACGTTAGCACGCCGTTTATTGCGCACGAAATTGAATTAATGAGGAGGTCGCACCAACTTTCTGGAGCGGGTGGGCTAGTCGGATAATGCGACTTTGGGACGGCGAGGGATTTTTTAGCGCTAGTATCATTTATTTTGCATGTATGTGCATTATTAGGGCACAAATAAACGATAAGTAATTAAATAATTATTTTAGGATATTGTTTGTCATAAAGGGCTTATTGTTTGTACGGAGGCGCTAACGTTTGTAAGAAGCATGCAAATGACTTTCACAAAATACTATTGTTTGCACTTGCTGTAATAAAAATGTTAATGAATATTTCTTTCACTGTATTGATTGCGAGTTCTCGTATTATTGATATTTTATTTGTGTTATTGTTATGTACCAACGCGCAAATAAAAATGGATTTTTCATTCCTGGTTGTCGAATAGTGTGAATGAATGTTAAGAAAATGCAATTGTGTGCACTCAATTATGTAAAGTTCGTTAATGTATTTCCTTTTAGTTCGAATGATTTTACTTTTGCTTAAATGACAGTACATCGGCGTAAATGTTTGTAATTTTGGCTAAAATGAATGCGTATTTCAATTCTCGTTAATGAAAAGCAAAAGGTGTAAACGGTGCTCCAAGGTCGCACCAGTCATAGCGATTACATTATGCAGATTAGTTTATAATCAATGCAAATCGTTTTGGTTGAACAAAAATAAAAAAGGAGCTACCCGTGCAGAGTATTATTGACTCCCCCCCCCCCCCCCGTTCTTCGCGCATGCGCCAAATTGACAATAACTCCCCTGAGACCCTGTATGTAGCCTGAAAGCCCGTATGTAGCCCCTTGCCTCGCACTTTTAAGGCAATAGTGAAAATGGCGGCGTTTCGGAAATCATTACCTGAGGACTCGACGGGTCGGGTAAAGATGTGCTGCAGCTTTTATTTCGGGGACACGAAATACGAGTGCATTTCATGCGAAATGCCGTTTTGTAATTAAAAAAAAAAAACAGAAGACGCAGCAGGAGTCGTCGCCTTTTCTTCATCCAATCTATTGCGGCATGTAATCAATTCATTCTCCTCTTCCTATTAGACCATATTGCTCTGACCAAGAAGGCTTTTCTAGTCTTCGTGTTCTGTCCTCCATTTTAGCCCCATAAGACGAAGCAGCATGTATTTTGTGCCTAATGACTATATTGTTACACTCCTTCCCCATGGGAGTTAACAAACAAAAAGTTCGACGTTTATTGTAGAGCCGCTCTATGATCGAACCTCTACCGAGCCAGAACGGTGCGACTCTGGCACGCCGTTCAATCTAGGTCTAAGACTAGCCTTTGCCATGCTCTGCTTTTACTAGTCTCCGAATTCCGGCCCCGAAAATGCACCCTGACCGTCATGCACCGTGCGCTTCTTCAACCTTCCCAAAATGCATCGCGCGGCGTCCGGGTGGGAGATTCCTTCACTAGAAGTTAGCTATTTTGAGGTTGCGCTAAAACTACTTATTCCTTCTAAGAGCGTCCTTGTAATTTCTTAGCAGGATATGAAGTATATTATAGATTAAATATCTATCGCCTTGTTTTTTTTACCCTGTACGCGTTTACGAGCATCGTTTGGCTCGTGATCCCAAAGCTACCGGCGGGTTAAAAAAATATTTTTAGATGAGCAGTCTCCCCTTTCCCTTTCCCCAGCACGCGTTCTACAAAAATTGTGGCGTTATCTCTAAGCAACCGGCTAATGCAAATTATTCTTAGCTAACCCCACTCCCATCTACACACGTTTCCTGAGCATTGTATGACTCGTGATCTTTAAAGGCGCGTTTTTTCCCTATCATTCTGGAATGGTAATGGTTGGTGTAGAGAGTGTTCAGAATGGCATTCGGGTCATTCTGCTACAGGTAGCAGATTCCGGAATGGGAACGCGGGATAAACAAACGCGCGCTTTTTCTATCCTAATCATTCTCATTTTGGAATCACGAGTAAAAAAACGCGCCTTTAGAATATAAACAAAAAATTCTTACAGGGGGTTCTGTAAGTTAGTGTTGATTAATATTCTTTTCTTGAGTCACCAGGCTCTCTTACGGCCCAGCACGATTTCGTTCTAAAACTTCTTTGTCTTATGAGAGATGCACTCTAGAACGTTCTCATGTATGGTTGGCCTCACGTTCGACTTCTTTTTTATCAAAACTCTTGATGTCTCTCGTGAGATGGGATCATGGATTTCAAGACGCGTGAGGGATAGTCTGTTTACGACCAATCAAATAGAAATACACAAAACAATCGCTCTTCCCCTTCCCAAATTAAAAAGATAAGATTCAGATTAAAAAGTGAAAAAAAATATTTTTTTTAATATACACTATTCACCTTCGTTAAATGTTTTGTTGTAGATTTATTAGAGGAATTCTCCAAGTCCTTGAATGGAAGAACTCTAACATTAACTTAACATCGCCTTTGGCCAAATCAATAAATCAAGCAAAAGTGCCGAGTCTTCCGGACCTCCAACATTACCATTTTGATACAATAAATTGTTTATTCTAAAGTCTCTACATTTTGAGGCTTTATTATTCTGATGGCCATTAAAAATAAGTTTGAAAAAAAAAGTTTGGAAAAAAAAGTTTAGAATTGCCAAAACATTTACGGAAACATTTACAGGTGTAGTATTACAAACTTTTTGGTAAATCTGCTACCATGGGTCGAAGATGACGGTAAGTAGTTATACACGTGTACAGGGAAAACTGTTCACACGTGCTTTCTAAGTGATTATTGTGACTATATAAAAGACTCGCTTTTTCTCAGTAGTCAGTTGTGCTTGCGCTTCATAAACATCTACACATCGCAGAGTAAAAACGAGATGGCATCGGTGTCTGTTTCAAGGGACTATGACAAAATGTTCATGAACTCCTTTGGAGTACGTTGTCCTTCATCAATTAATGCCAAAAGAGAAGAGTGGAACAGGGATTTGAGAAAGAAGAGCAAATCCAAGGATAGAATGGTCCTCGTCCCCTTGCTTACAGGCGCACAAAACGGAGGTCCATCGCCAGACCGCAAGAACGATTCCAAAAAGCTAGAATACGCAATGACAATATTTCAAGACTACTTCCCTCATCGAGTTGTTATCTCGAGTGAAATATCTGGACATTTGACCTCAAAAACGCTGGAAAATCTACGCATAAAACTGAGTACACCAAAGATTGTAGATTGTAAAATAGTTCAGTGGTACAGAAGTGAATATGGAATGGAAAAACGCACGTAACTAGAACAGCAAGTCCCTTAGCAATAAGTGGATGAAGTGAGACTGAACTTGTACAAATATTGTTATCTTTGAAAACATGTAAAATGGGTATATCAGGGAGTGTTGTAGCAAGGGAGTAATAGCTGATCGTATAGCAGTACGTAGCTTTTTTATAGCGTTTTTGTGTATTTTGCTGGGGATTTACTCAAATAAATTGCATTTACACATATGCTTGAAGTTTCCTTATAAGGATATTACCCAGTGTTTGTCCGCTTTATGGAGATAAAAAAAAACCGTTTGCTGGCGAGAATGTCTTGAGTTCTGTGTGTAGTTGAAGGGGAGGTGGGGTGGAAGTGTCTATGTTTTCAGGTAGAAGAGCCTCTTTTTCTATTCGTCCAAAAGACTATTATATGGAAATTAAACAGCCCTTACGACAGAGCGAATTTGTTTGTGGGAAGAGTTAGGAAGCGGAGTTTGTATGTGAACGTGCGCCATGCCCCGTGATGGCTAGCGGCAGTGACAGGACACTTAAAGACTGACAATTCTACTGTTTTTAATGTCTAATCAACATATGGCGCACTCGTATCCGTTTACTCTCGTTTTTATCAATGTAATAGGTGAACAACAATTAAGCAGTTCGCTCTCCGACCCGAAATTTTGGTGTGATTTGGTGTGATCCATGATATTGACCTAACTCCAAAGAAATGAGATTCGGGATACGTTTAGTCCATGACATTTTTCATTAAAAATTCGAAGCAAAGCAGGCGCGTTGCAAGGATTGGCCGAGGGGGGTACGCGGTCATAGGTATCATAGAAAAGCGTAGAAGGTTCCTTAATAAGAAAGGACCTACTTTTTGGTCGCCAAGGGGGGGTGCGCGCGCACCCTGCGCACCCCCTTGTACGCGCCTGGGCTATATTATTTCCTGTCTGGCGAACGAATGAATGACATTAATTTTGCGCAACACAAATAAAGCTTCATTTATAAAATGAAAGAACAACTAGGAGATTTTACAATTGTTTTAGCATAAAAAGATAGTCTGTATAGCAAAACTGGATAAACTGATGTTTTACATGAAACGCTTGGATATTTTAAAGGTAATGGCATCAGATCGCCCCCTCAGAAAGGCAAAGAAGCCTAACTGTTTTCCCTAAACGCCCACCGTTTTTGATAATCAAAGTATGATTGATTTTACGTCCTACGCAGACCATATTATAACCACTTTATTCAAAGAGGCTTCGTCAAGGATATGAGCCAATATTGGATAACAGCCTATTTTTTTTTTAAATCTCAAATGGTTTATATAAAAAGACATTATGCGTTATTATTATTATTATTTTTTTTTTTTTCAATTCCGGCTCCACTAAATGGCCGGAGCATACCCCCCTCCCCCAAACACTACCCTGTGACAAGCTAATAATAACTTCCTTTCTATGAAGTTAAATACAAAAACTGCTTTCTGTCAGTCTATTCTAATGTGTTTTACATGTGGGAATTCGCACACAAGTTCAGTCATTTTTCCATTCCATACTCATCTTTGTACCACTGAACTATTTTACAATCTACAGTCTTTAGTGTACTCAGTTTTATGGGTAGATTTTCCAGCGTTTTTGAGGTGAAATGTTCAGATATTTCACTCGAGATAACAACTCGATGAGGGAAGTAGTCTTGAAATATTGTCATTGCGTATTCTAGCTTTTTGGAATCGTTCTTGCGCTCTGGCGATGGACCTCCGTTTTTTGGGCCCGTAAGCAAGGGGACGAGGACCATACTATCCTTGGATTTGCTTTTCTTTCTCAAATCCCTGTTCCACTCTTCTCTCTTAAGTGATGAAGGCCGAGGTATTCCATAGGAGTTTATGAATATTTCGTCACCAGAACCTGACGCCATTTCATCGGATTTCTTTGTTCGAAGAACAAATTCCTTGTGAGGCCAAGTTCTATATATATAGTCACAGAAACTGATCAAGGAGCGCGTGTAAAAGATATGCACGTGTCTCCTTGGCCTCATCTTCGAATTTTGTTTATCTTACCAAGCACCAAATAAGAGCCGGAATAACCGGTCTTGCATGCGCCTTTGCTTCGAGTGGTTCGGCGATGCCGATAGCTTTCGGTACTCTTTTTTCGTGTCCTGGATGGCATTTGATAAAGTCAACCGGTTTGGCGAGTCCGATGACGCTTGAAGCAGGTGTTTCACGGACACATGGTGCGTCGGGTACCCTTTGCTGCGGTTTCTTGCTGCATAATATATTTTTTTTTAAAGAAAAAACGTGTAATTGTAAATAAGATACAGTGTGGTATTTCTCCTCTTCTTGTATCGGGAGAGACTCGACAGAGTAATTCGCAAAATCCTCACCCGAATAACGATTTAATTTTAGCATGAACGGCTCATTTCAACTCCATATTTTGACTACAAACTAAGAGTTACAACGTAGCGTGATCACACATTGTGAGCTTGGGGTACCTGAACAACAATCCGAATTCGCGCGCATACACGATTGGTCTGGTCAAGTTTTTTTTTTACTATGAGGAGCTTGTCGGATGTTCGTAGTATGAATTCATCATTTTTCGTAATCCTCTTTATTTCTTAGAATTTCTCCATTAATTCTTCCCATTTTGCATCATTACACATTTGAAAATGCTAGCTTTAATGCCAACAGCCCTATAGAATCATATCATAGAAACAACATAAAAGACATTCCGTTCGTCACGCCCAAGATACGTAGAAGATCACAGCTTTTATAACACGACAAATACACTTTTGAAAATATACGTTTTAATTGTATACCATCTCATTTTAAAAGAAGGCAATAAATATATTATTTTGGATTATGATTTTATAGCTACGAATAGTGACGGGGAGGGGGGGGGGGCGGTTTTCTCATGACGACCTGATAGGAATTCTCGTCGTATTTTAGGGGTCAAAATCGGGCCTCAGGTATTTTTAGGGGTATGGATTATTGCATACTTCCAACTTCTAAACAAAATACTTATAGGAATATTTTTTTTGCTTCTAGGGTATTTTTAGGGTAGCAGTTTTTGGTGTTCAGGTATTTTTTAGGGTTATTTTTTTTTAATTTTACGACGAGCATCCCTATCACCCTTAAGACCCCCCCCCCAGGAGGGGGGGGACAAAACCGGTTTTTTTTTTTTCAGCCGTCGGTTCGTGGCACCAGGCTAACAGAAACGTGCTGGAAATCGAGCCACGTGGTGACACAAATAATATAATCTCTGTGACAAGTGTGACGCTACCGCCTCCTGCCCTTTTGAACAAATCGGAGAAATTGCTAGCTGCTTTCTAAGTACTGCCACGATAGCATATAACGCCATGATGACAGGGATATGCGTGTTAACTCTGTTTACTGTCACACCATGGTGTGACGTCATAATCACAGTGCAGCTCCACGTTGACAATTGTACAGGGCGTGCCGTCTATCATTAGCTGGCGTTTGCTTTGTATCGTGTACTCCACCGTATCGGCCCCCGTATCCCTATCTCTGCGGAAGGACTCCTAAGAGGCGATAAACACAAACAGATCAAAACAGATGAGCACCAAACAGATCAAGACAGATAATCAACACATCAAAAGAGATAAACAGAGAATCAGACTTAACGAGAGGTTGACGTAGCATATTTTTCTAGCAAACAATTCGACAGCCAGACTAGACTACATTGTGTGGGTACTTTTGAATCACTTCTATAAAGGCGAAAAGTGATGGATTTATCTCCGCCATGGAGGGGGTTCATGGGGGCCATGATCCTCATGAAAAATGTATACGTTTTTTCATATCAAGAAAATTTAGCCAAAACTTGTCGTTTTTGCCAGGCTTTTTTTGATGAAGTACCCCCTGATCCCGATTAGAAACTGACTAGGAACTGAGGAATTAGGAATTAGAATCACCGCGGGTTTTTTATTCCTTTATTTCAAAAAGAGCATGGCACGTTCCGAGCTTCAACAAGTCTGCACTGTCTACCATTGCTCAATGTTTGCTATGACCTCGTGCATAATGTACGAAACACACGTAAAGGAAAGGACTTGCTTTCTCTTTTCTTAGTATTAAAAAATTATGGCTTCACCTTTTTCTGATTGTATAACCGAGCATAGTCCCTTTTCCTGAGCTGGGGGTCGTGGTCATGCTTGAAAGTGTTGTAGCCCGTTGTGATGGCATTTTTTCCATGACGGTATAGCTGTTTAAGGAGAAAGTTTAAGAAGAAAGTTAAGGAGAAAGTTTAATTCGGTTTAGATGAACAAAACAATAAGAGTCGTGATTATCTCGAATTAACATAATGTTCCTAGGGGATTTGGTTTACAACCAATACAATAGAAAGGACTTTTCAAGAGGTTAACCAATAACAAATAAAGTCAGGCCTTTAAAAGTAAAAGAGAGTATGACCAGGGTGAGCGTGTGGAGAGATTTATTCACCCATTTATTAAGGGCCATCTAAATGACACTTTTTTAAATTTTAGCAAAACTCAATGTCAAGTAATGATTTCGCCTGAGCCTCAATAGCCGCCCTGGCTATGAACCAGTTTCCACTGTATTATTTCATATATTTTTTGCACTGATCTGTGATCAATGATTAATGATTTATACATGGCATGTGTATGACAGCAGTTTGTTTCTCACCGTCAGGCCAGCTTCCATCATACGCTGATAGAGTTCATCGTCTTCTCTTCCCCATCCCCAAAACTTGTTTGACAACCCGTTCACCTTTAGACCATTCGATCCATTCATCAGTATCCACAACTAACATAGTATTAAGCTTGGCCCTACTGATATCTTTTTTTGCCCATGGTTTAATTTTCCACTTTCTTGCATTATACACATATAAACATAAAATTATGCAAATATAAATTACCAATTAATTCCAAATCTACATGCTTGCATAAGAAATGCAGGGCTAGATTTTGCTCATTTCTAAACAAGAATTTCTCTTTCAAGATGGTGGGAAAACTATGAATAGAATTATACATGTAATGTACCTTTTCAAATTGTTCTAGAGTCATCATCAGTATCCCACCCACAAATGTTCTGTAGTGATACTTGGGATGAAGGTGCGGTGATGAGATGTGAAAAGGACCCTTCTCTGGATACCCATAGAATAACTTAGAGTTGAGTGGCAAGAGGTCTACATCATGCATGACAATATAATCACACTCATTCCTGGCTACAAGGTAGCCTACATTGAGGAGAGAGGCACGGTTGAACCTGGCAGTAAGGATAAACTGTGTTAGTTTACATTTGGAATATAGGCTTACTAAGGAAGGGGGGTGGTTTTTGAAGTATAGGCAAGTACCTTGGTTGGGCGCAACCCAGCTTGGCCACCAAAAGAATGTTACTGTAATGATTCGAATAAGCACTACCCCCCCCCCCCCACCCGACAGCAAAATCTGGAATAAGCACTACCCCCCCCCCCACCCGACAGCAAAATCTGGAATAAGCACTACCCCCCCCCCCACCCGACAGCAAAATCTGGAATAAGCACTACCCCCCCCCCCACCCGACAGCAAAATCTGTAATAAGCACTACCCCCCCCCACCCGACAGCAAAATCTGGAATAAGCACTACCCCCCCCCACCCGACAGCAAAATCTGGAATAAGCACTACCCCCCCCCCCCCCACCCGACAGCAAAATCTGGAATAAGCACTACCCCCCCCCCCCACCCGACAGCAAAATCTGTAATAAGCACCCCCCCTTCCCATCCCACTAAAAAAGATCCCAACAAAAGCGCCACTTGAATGGTGTTATTTTATTAAGCTCGCATTGACATTCTCACATTACAACACGGTCTACTTATTATCACTTTAACTTCTTTGTACCTATGTGCACAAAGTTTTGTTCTCAATCAATTCAGAAGCTGGTATTTTTTGCCGAAATAAAATAAGCGGCCCTTCCCCAATAAGCACCCCCCCAAAGACCTGAAAAATTAAATAAGCTCCCCAGGCGCTTATTCAAATTATTACGGTATTTCTTATTGAAGGAGCATATTACTGTGTGCAGAACTATTGCATTCTAAAGGAGGTTCTTTGAAATTGGATGCTAAAATGAGCATTTAAAGTATACTGAAAGATATTCAGTGGTATATACCTGTCTTAAACAAGGTTGCACTCAAGAAACCATGTGTTCTAACCTGCAGTGATTTATGGGTATCAAATAAATGAGATTATAAAAGCATAAACACATTCTTATTTATGTGCCTGTAAAAATTCACATGGTTTTGAAAGACCAGGATTCAGCAATTTATACATTGCAGGCTACAACATATGGACTCTCAAGTGCAACCTTAACTGATATAGGTGTATGAAAAATATATTTAAATATAAAAAAATGTCAAATACTTACACAAAAGTTTCCATAGGTACTATACCTGTGCTTGTCAACTTGGTTCATGATAAAAATTCTGTGCCTGATTTTCTTCTCACTCAGAAATTTATTCATATGAGGCACAAACTCTAACAATTCTTCAAATCTATTCCTGTAAGGTACAACGACACCTAAGACATGAGGACCCCATGATAAATCATCATCTGGTTCTTGGGGAGATTTGCCATGGATATCTGAAAAGCGATGTGAAAATGAGACGTTTGCCTGCTTTGAATAGTATCTAAGAAACAATTACTTGAAACATTTATGATAAACGATCAATTGATGAGTTTTACAAGTTGTTTTAACTAACAACACACTGCGCTGACACGTCAGACCATCAGTTTGTCAATAAATAGTGCCTTATAATTTTAGTTTATACTCTTAACTTCTAAGAAAAATAGTTCAAATGTTCAACCCATTACCTGATTGTGTAGGCTTTATTGTAGCAAATGTTTCTATCGTAGAAAGACGCTGTTTTGATTCCGTGTCCCGTATTTGTTCTTGGAGCCCGTCTGGTAAAATTAGTCTTTTTGTGTATTCCCGGCAGTCGCATTCCTTCTCGTTTAGATACATCATGCTCAGGTAGATTGTGGCTACCACAGCGCAAGTGAGATAAAACAATAAACCAACAGCGACTTTTTGTGGAACCATAATATATCCAGGAAGAATTTGACCCAGTGTAAAAATCCCGTGTAAAATTCCTTTGATGACTCATTGTTTTCTCCTTGTTTCGTTGAAAAACGATTTTAGATGCCCTTTAAGTTGGGCCATGATATGCTTTTATCCCCTTGGCTGTTGTGTCGATATAATTTCTTGGTAAAATTAGTATTTGTAGGGTTTAGAGCCCATAACACGAGAAAACATCTAATGTTTGTTTCTATAAATGGGACAGGTACTTTACTTGTGATTCTTAGTCCATTAAAGGCTTAAATTTACAGGGGTGGGGTGAGGCCCACAAATAAAAGTACTCGCAAAAGGAACTTAAAATTAATCAAAACACGCTTTTTTTCCAAATAATTTACACAAAACGATACAAACGAGAGAGATTCATTTCATTTTCATCCATCAATTATCTAAGATTTTGTTAAATCAAGGCTCAATATTTTGTACTTCTACCCCTCCCCATGAATTTATAAATGCGGTCAACTATCTTGGCGCATGCTCGAACAACACGTGCGTATAGAGCGTTAGTGGGAGAAAACTTCGAAACTTTGTGTGTTTACTCACGAAATTCCACTTTTATCCTACTTTAAATACTTTTAGCCGTTTCAGTTTCACGTAGTGATGGTTTCGTTCATCTGCAACGCTTGTGGACAGAGTATCCGCAAGAATCAAGTAGAAAAACATTACCAAACTGTGTGCCGAAACTGCGAGGTCCTATCTTGTATAGACTGTGGCAAGGATTTTCATGGTGACGAATATGCAGGACATACAAGCTGTATTACCGAGGCAGAGAAATACCAAGGGAAGTTGTTTAAACCCAAAGACAAACAGAACAAAGGCGAACAAAAACAGCAGCAATGGATTAAGGTACTACAACACACAAGGAGCCCAAAGCCACAAACACGACCCCTTGATTGAAAAGATATGTTGGTGTGTGAATATGCTCTCATCAAATAGTACCCTTCGATTTGAATTAATTACAAGTCTAACTAAATGCTCATATGCTTCTTATTAAAATAATAATTCCCTTGTGTAGCGCAATTTATCTAACACCCTCGTGAGATCTTAGTGGATTTGTTTGCGGGAGCTTTCTATATGGCAAAAATCTGCAAGGTGATACCCACCCCTTCCCCCCCTAAATGAATATACCCCTCCCCCCAAAAAAATTCTCAAGCCTTGAGATTTTCAGAGGTTGACAGGTATGCATATACTTGTCCCTAGGATAATGGGGAAGTCACATGGCAGAGTAGTTACTTAATCCAGGGAAGGCATGGTTAGTTCATGTTTCAACCCATCTCCCCAACACAAAATTTTACACATTTGTGGCTATTGGATTAGGGTGTTTTATAAAGCTGATATTTTTCTGATTCCATTGGGTTAGCAAGTACAGGATGCTTCTAGAGCAGAGGATGAGGATCCCCAGATAAAAGGACTTCTGCGTAGACTCAAACAGTACTCAAACATCCCAAGAAAGAGAGCCAAATTCCAGGTATTAAAGAATCTGCATAACTTAGCACATATCTGGATTTTTTAAATACATTATATTTAATGCAAGATGCAAAGATGACTGTTACTGTTTTTTTAGAACTTCTGCAAGAACAGCATCAATGTCTATGACCAGGCATTACTGGAGAGACTTTGGGATGTGTTCTCTGGTGGTGACAAGGTTTGTGGTGGCAAAGTCAGAATGATCTTTTTAAGCCTATACTTATAGCAGCTATGGTTTTATCTGGCAGAGCACATCAGAACAGAACAGCAACCAATCAGAGAATGGTTTGGAACAGAACGAAAATGGTAGCAATGGTACTGGTGTTGAACCCAGTGAAACAGAGAAAATTGAATCGGAGAAAAAGAGAAAAAAAGGAAAGAAAAACAAAAAGGATATGGAGACACAGGAAACATTAAAAACAAACAACAATAAGAAAATAGAGCATCATGAACTGGCTGATAAGAACAAGAAATCTAAAAAGAAACGGAAAAGGGATGACAATGATGAAGAAAATAATGTGGAAAGCTCTCCTTGCAAAAAAGTCAAAGGATCAGAACCAGGGGACACAACAGAGGATAATAATCAAGATGAGAAACAAACAGGTATTACCAGATATAGCACACCTCAGTGGGACATTATTTTTCTTTCATGACTTTCTAAAATTTGGATTATAAGTATGGAGGCCCAAAATTAATTATTTCAATTGCCACTAACAAGGAGATGGGAGATTGTTCCATGTCTTTTGTACTTTTATGCACTGTGATTTGTTTTTCAGTCTTGCAATATATAATTGTATTTCATAGAAAAGTTCAAGTGGTCTTCTATCATCAAGAGAGTCCTAAGAGAAGCCCCAAACAATGAGCTGTCTGTCAAAAGACTTAGGAAAAAGGTATATAACCCCTTTGGCCATTTACTTTGCTTGCTTCTACTTAAAGAGCTTAGGAGCGCTATTGATGTGTTTTTTTTTTCAGCTGAAAGTCCTTTTGTTGTTTCAGGTCTTGACCGAGTTTCTGTCACATGGAGGAAGTACAAAGTCCTATAATAACAATGAATTGAGAGCTCTTTTTGAAAAAAAAATTAACAAGAACCCAAGTGTCAAAGTTATGAAGGAAAGAGCAAAGCTTTGTACATAGCAATTAAAACAGTGAATAAACTTAATCTTTTTATTAAAATACTATGATTGAATTTGTCATAAGATGCATTAAACATAACATTTTAATAGCAGAAGCTTCCATTCCAAGGCTAGTAAAGAAATTGCTATGAATTCCATTCTAAATTGCATAATTTTATCATTCTGATTTCTAGAATCTTAAATTATTAGTATTTTGTACAAATTGGACAATATATTCTCTCAATCTATTTATCGCCTTTCCCAGTGCCTACAGTAATGTCTATAAAATATTGTTCTTATTGACCTAAATACTAAGGACTCTGGTTTTCGATTGAGTGTTATCCTGGTTGAGTAAAAACAAGCTGAGAGGAATTAGTTCGTAGTGCCTCAGGGTGTTTAATGGCACAAAACCATTGGTACCCAAGGTAATGTGTCAATTGTTCTTCAAATAAAATTACACAGACTAGCATGAGGCACATTAAATAGACTTGTGTTACAACTTTCTAAAATGTCTAACATAACTCTTAAGTATTTTCTTTTCTTTATGCATTTCGTGGCATAATTTCCTTTTAAATATTTGATCCCCTGGGCCATGAAATTTGTTTTATTTACAAAGCAGTAAAAATAATTGATCTTTGCAACCATTTAAAGAACCTGTCACAAAATGTAGTTTAGTTTCTGGATGAGTAAATTGCATGACAAGATGCATAATGGTTGCAAAGACAACTAGGTACAAGAGAACTTAGGTTTCAAAGATGAATTTAAAAACCAACCTAATAACAGTGTGTCCTAAGACACACATTCACAATAAAAGATAGTCCCACATATTTCCTCTAAACTTTAACCTTCTTAATAATAACATCTATTTATAAAAGCCAGTTATGGGTCCTAATAGTGTCATCCTTTTATTGAAGTTCCAAGTAACTATGGCTGGAACATGTATTTTGTTTGTCATCAAGCACTGTCTGCCCCATGGCGCGTTACTAATAGTGTCCTCTTTATTGAGGTTCCACTGTAAGTATGGCTGGAACATGTATTTTGTTTGTCATCAAACTCTGTCTGCCCCATGGCGCATTCCTAATAGTGTCATCTTTATTGAGGTTCCACTGTAAGTATGGTTGGAACATGTATTTTGTTTGTTATCAATCACTGTCTGACCCATGGTCTGTTCCATTATGTCCATTCATCGTGCCAGATCTGCCTGGCTGGATTCTGGGTCTTGTTGGAATCAATGCTTGCTTGATTTCAAATACTTTAATGGCTTCCTGCAATTGGGTGGATTTAATCAAGCAGGGCCATAGCAGTGGTAATGGCACTGGGGGCATGTCCCCCCCCCCCCCCCCCCCCAATAATTTTATAAATCATATAATTTCAGTAAACCAAACAATGTTTTTCATCTGTCATTTTTTAAAGGCAGGATTGAAGGATAAAACTCTTATTCTATCCCCACTTCCAACTGCACAATAGCACACTTAGTGATTAAGTTTGAGAAGTGAAACCCATACAAATGACTTACTGCCAAACATTTACTAGATATATAAAAACTTGATTTTTATGAGCAAAAATAAAATAAAAAACTTGATTTTTATGAGCAAAAACAAAATAGACCTTGACCAACCTTATACTCTTGTAGGGAGATATTCATGATCACTTGTTTTCTCTGCTGGACCCGTTTTCCTTGTTCCTCCCTGTATGGCTCAGATGGTGCTACAATAATAATAATAATAATAACAACAGTAATACCAGTATCCTTTAATAATAATTCATGCACATTAAATGGCAGGCTTGCATAATAATGCAAGTCTGACACGCTGTTTAATCTGGGACTTTCCAGCAGGTGACACAAGACCACCATGAGAATAGAATACTGAACTTACAGATATATGGTAATCCATCCTTCAGACTGATACTAGCACGGCCTTCCTGGAAAAGTAAAAAGAACTTTTTAAATCACAGTACCTATTGAGGTAGATACATACTAGACAAGTTTCAACTATGTAAATGAGAGGAGGAATTTCAAACTTTTTAATCTGTGAAAGCCTTATCCAGCCTCCATCTCTTTCTAATAACCCCCCCCCCCCCCCCCCACTTCAAGAGCCAAAATATTTAAATAAATCCGGATTTGCAGACTTACCTTTATAAGAAATGATAAATGGAAAATATTTTCCACAGTCTGCCCAAAACTGTCAGGGTTGATGACAAAGTTGAAGAAACAAACTGGCTCTAGATCCCCATTGACATCTATTAAATAATATTTAACAAGTCAAATACAGTAAATATTTGAAGCAGTAAATCACAAACTCTGTGCCTATACTGTGGCATTTCTGCATAATATTGCCCCTAAAACTATCTGGGGCAATTTTTCATGCAATGAAATAGATGGAAAAACTTTGGTCTTTGTGTGCCATATGGTTGGGTTAACTACAGAAAAACACCAAAGTGAATTAAAAATAGTTCTAGTTACTGTATATATGCAGTATCCAAAAATATTACAGCAGAACAAAATCTCTTTCAAAAGTTACTAGTAGTAGGATTGCTATATAGGCAACTGGTATACAAACTGTGAAACTCTGTGAATCTCTACCTGTATTACCTGTAGGAACTGTTGCTTTTACAAGACAGGAGTAGACCCGTGTCACTTCCTTTGTCGTTGCTTCCTCCTGACTTTCAATCTTGTCAAGCTAGAGAGGAAACAAGTAATAAACATTAACCCAGTCTTGCACTTTCCTTCATGTAAGAAATCCTAGCATTAGACATACTATCATGGATGGTAGCTTTAAAACCAAGCTGACGAGAATATTTCTATTACAAATCAGCTTTGCTCTATTCACCCTTTTTTAAAAAGAACTATATCTAATGTTGTTACAATGAACATGATTTAATCCTGCTTTTTTAGAATGCATCAGACTAACAAAGCAATATTTTGCTGCTAACTAAGCCTCAACATGTTGTTAAAGGGGCAGCGTCATGGTACGGCGCATGTCTGGAGTCAGTGTTTATTGGAGGCTTTTTATGAGCTGTCAATGCCAGTTTGTGGTCATTTCCTTTGAATTTAAGTCTCCTACAAGTACCAAAGGCTCATAAGTTAGTATTAGAATTTGACTGAAATTCATTGTGTCTGGGCCGGAAAGCTATTGCAAACCTCTTACCATGACACTGCCCCTTTAAAATTTGGGGAATTTCCAGGCTGAACACCATTATAAAAAAGGTTCTTATATAAAAAGAGTGGAGCTGTTGTTAGGGACAATAAAACTGCAGACCTGTAGCCAGTAGGGGGAAGGGTAGGCCTTACCCAGTGGAATAATGAAAATGACAAAAGACCGAAGGAGATGCGGAAGGGAAATCAAACACAAAACAAATGTGATACAGAATACAAAAAACACCTTAGACGGGGTGCTTATTCAGGGGAGGCAAATATTCAAGGGAGGCGCTTATTTAGAAGGGAAAATTTTGTTCAGAATGCTAAACATATTTTTATTCATTCAATATCAATTGTACACTACTACAAAATTTTGTTTCTCTATATCATTATTACAACTTGAGGTAGATTTTTTCAATAATTTTTTTTAATATTTATCAAATATACTTTTATTAAGTGTTTGTCTCTTTCTTGTCCTGAGTCTATGCGCTCCAGTGCTTTCATAGAACTACATGTATGTTACAAAAAACCTGGGGAGGGGCGCTTATTCAGGGGGAGGCGCTAAATTGATGGAGGCGCTTATTCAAATAAATATGCTACTCCAGTTTAGTCTCTACAGTCCCTACAGTACAAAGAGAACCTTTCCCCACCCCTTTGTCACTTACCTGACTTGGGATGACTTTCTGTGATGCATCTGGTTTATCTGTCTTTTTGGCACGCTGCTGCGGCTTCTTTTTTTCAGGGGGGTCAAATGCAAGTGGCCCAAACCTAACATTTTACCCCAACTAACTAATTAAATGTTTCTTTCAAAAATCATAGTTATAATAATAATAATAACAACAACAACAACAACAACAATAATAATGTTGTGGTATGCAGTGCTTCATGGGTATCAAATAGATAAGCAAATAAATAAAATACAAATCCAGTTTTGTAGAGCTAAGCATTCTTGTTAATGTTGCTGTAAAATGGTGAACAGACAGACACCTTCCAGAGATCATGGCGGTTATGACACATGAATCTCAAGTGCAACCTTTTTTGAAATAGGTGTTCAGCAAGTGTTTACATCAGTCATGCCTATCTAAGTCCTTCACATAAAACCTAAAACATAACTATAGCCCTAGTAAGAGGGACGCACTCCCTATAGCCTGAGTCAGAGGGACACACGCCCTATAGCCCCAATCAGAGGAACACACGCCCTATAGCCCCAATCAGAGGAATACGCCCTATAGCCCCAATCAGAGGAATACGCCCTATAGCCCCAGTCAAAGTAACACACGCCCTATAGCCCCAGTCAAAGTAACACACGCCCTATAGCCCCAGTCTTAGGAACACAGGGCCTATAGCCCCAATCAGAGGAACACGCGGCCCATAGCCCCTTTCAGAGAAACACACGCCCTATAGCCCCAGTCAAAGGAACACACGTCCTATAGCCCCAGTCATAGGAACACACGCCCTATAGCCCCAGTCAAAGGAACACACGGCCTATAGCCCTAGTCAGAGAAACACACGCCCTATAGCCCCAGTCATAGGAACACACGGCCTATAGCCCCAGTCATAGGAACACACGCCCTATAGCCCCAGTCAGAGGAACACACGCCCTATAGCCCCAGTCAAAGGAACACAGGTCCTATAGCCCCAGTCATAGGAACACACGCCCTATATCCCCAGTCACAGGAACACACGCCCTATAGCCCCAGTCAGAGAAACACATGCCCTATAGCCCCAGTCAAAGGAACACACGTCCTATAGCCCCAGTCAGAAGGACACACGCCCTATAGCCCTAGTCAGAGAAACACACGTCCTATAGCCCCAGTCAAAGAAACACACGTCCTATAGCCCCAGTCATAGAAACACACGCCCTATAGCCCCAGTCAGAGAAACACATGCCCTATAGCCCCAGTCAAAGGAACACACGCCCTATAGCCCCAGTCATAGGAACACACGCCCTATAGCCCCAGTCAGAAGGACACACGCCCTATAGCCCCAGTCACAGGAACACACGCCCTATAGCCCCCAGTCAGAGAAACACACGGCCTATAGCCCCAGTCAAAAGAACACACGCCATATAGCCCCAGTCAAAAGAACACACGCCCTATAGCCCCAGTCAAAGGGACACACGGCCTATAGCCCCAGTCAAAGGAATTCACGGTCTATAGCCCCAGTCAGAGGGACATACGGCCTATAACCCCAGTCAGAGGGACACACGGCCTATAGCCCCAGTCAAAGGAACACACGGCCTATAGCCCCAGTCAGAGGAACACACGCCCTATAGCCCCAGTCAAAGGAACACTCGGCCTATAGCCCCAGTCATAGGAACACACGCCCGATAACCCCAGTCAGAGGGACACACGGCCTATAGCCCCAGTCAGAGGGGCACGCCCTATAGCCCCAGTCAGAGAAACACACGCCCTATAGCCCCAATCAGAGGAACACACGCCCTATAGCCCCAGTCAGAGAAACACACGCCCTATAGCCCCAGTCAGAGGAACACACGCCCTATAGCCCCAGTCAGAGAAACACACGCCCTATAGCCCCAGTCAGAGGAACACACGCCCTATAGCCCCAGTCAGAGAAACACACGGCCTATAGCCCCAGTCAGAGGAACACACGCCCTATAGCCCCAGTCAGAGGGACACGCGCCCTATAGCCTCAGTCAGAGGAACACACGTTCCATAGTCCCACTCAGAGAAACACACGCCCTATGACCCCAGTCAGAGGGACACGCCCTATAGCCCCAGTCAGAGGAACACACGCCCTATAACCCCAGTCAGAGGGACACACGCCCTATAGCCCCAGTCATAGGAACACACGCCATATAGCCCCAGTCATAGGAACACACGTCCTATAGCCCCAGTCAAAGGGACACACGCCCTATAACCCCAGTCAGAGGGACATGCCCTATAGCCCCAGTCAGAGGAACACACGTCCTATAACCCCAGTCAGAGAAACACACGCCCTATAGCCCCAGTCATAGGAACACACGGCCTATAGCCCCAGTCATAGGAACACACGCCCTATAGCCCCAGTCAGAGGAACACACGCCCTATAGCCCCAGTCAAAGGAACACAGGTCCTATAGCCCCAGTCATAGGAACACACGCCCTATAGCCCCAGTCACAGGAACACACGCCCTATAGCCCCAGTCAGAGAAACACATGCCCTATAGCCCCAGTCAAAGGAACACACGTCCTATAGCCCCAGTCAGAAGGACACACGCCCTATAGCCCCAGTCATAGGAACACATGCCCTATAGCCCCAGTCAGAAGGACACACGCCCTATAGCCCCAGTCACAGGAACACACGCCCTATAGCCCCCAGTCAGAGAAACACACGGCCTATAGCCCCAGTCAAAAGAACACACGCCATATAGCCCCAGTCAAAAGAACACACGCCCTATAGCCCCAGTCAAAGGGACACACGGCCTATAGCCCCAGTCAAAGGAATTCAAGGCCTATAGCCCCAGTCAGAGGGACATACGGCCTATAACCCCAGTCAGAGGGACACATGGTCTATAGCCCCAGTCAGAAGGACACACGCCCTATAGCCCCAGTCAGAGGGACACACGGCCTATAGCCCCAGTCAAAGGAACACACGGCCTATAGCCCTAGCCAGAGGAACACACGGTCTATAGCCTCAGTCAGAGGGACACATGCCCTATAGCCCCAGTCAAAGGGACACACGGCCTATAGCCCCAGTCACAGGAACACAAGCCCTATAGCCCAAGTCAGAGGGACACACGCCCTATAGCCCCAGTCAGAGGAACACACG
The DNA here is from genome assembly GCF_932526225.1 of Nematostella vectensis. Classification (NCBI taxonomy): domain Eukaryota; kingdom Metazoa; phylum Cnidaria; class Anthozoa; order Actiniaria; family Edwardsiidae; genus Nematostella; species Nematostella vectensis. Next base: position 12,889,651 of record NC_064039.1, read on the forward strand.
CCCTATAGCCCCAGTCAAAGGAACACTCGGCCTATAGCCACAGTCATAGGAACACACGCCCGATAACCCCAGTCAGAGGGACACACGGCCTATAGCCCCAGTCAGAGGGGCACGCCCTATAGCCCCAGTCAGAGAAACACACGCCCTATAGCCCCAATCAGAGGAACACACGCCCTATAGCCCCAGTCAGAGAAACACACGCCCTATAGCCCCAGTCAGAGGAACACACGCCCTATAGCCCCAGTCAGAGAAACACACGCCCTATAGCCCCAGTCAGAGGAACACACGCCCTATAGCCCCAGTCAGAGAAACACATGGCCTATAGCCCCAGTCAGAGGAACACACGCCCTATAGCCCCAGTCAGAGGGACACGCGCCCTATAGCCTCAGTCAGAGGAACACACGTTCCATAGTCCCACTCAGAGAAACACACGCCCTATGACCCCAGTCAGAGGGACACGCCCTATAGCCCCAGTCAGAGGAACACACGCCCTATAACCCCAGTCAGAGGGACACACGCCCTATAACCCCAGTCATAGGAACACACGCCATATAGCCCCAGTCATAGGAACACACGTCCTATAGCCCCAGTCAAAGGGACACACGCCCTATAACCCCAGTCAGAGGGACACGCCCTATAGCCCCAGTCAGAGGAACACACGTCCTATAACCCCAGTCAGAGGAACACACGCCCTATAACCCCAGTCAGAGGAACACACGCCCTATAGCCCCAGTCAAAGGAACACATGCCCTATAGCCCCAGTCAGAGGGACACACGCCCTATAGCCCCAGTCAAAGGAACACACGCCCTATAGCCCCAGTCAGAGGGACACACGGCCTATAGCCCTAGTAACAGGAACACGCGCTCTATAGCCCCACTCATAGGAACACACGCCCTATAGCAAGTCAAATCAGGGCACAGAAGACATATGCCATGTCTTGACTGATATTCGAACCCATTTCAGCAGAGGCAAGGGCCCATACATGTATGCAGAAATGCTAACAAACTGGGTAGATTGTGCTGTCACTCTCCCTATACTCACATGAACGTCAAAGAGGGTGTTTTTCTAAACTTTGAGGAAACCTTCTCTCCAAGCTTATTCCAGTCTAAAGGTGGAACCTCTCTTTGTCTTCTCCGTGATAAAGTACCATCATCGTCGTCATCATCATCTTGATTTGTAAGATTTCTACCACCCATAAATGTGATCTACAGTATAAACATGTCCATTATCATTCAAACATGTTTCCATTTTTAAATATTCTGTTCTAAAAGGGAATGCCACAACAACAAATTGGAAATGTAATTACTGACAATTACAAAACTCTACAGTTTCTGATTGTTACCATAGCTTGATAAAGGAATACGAATTCAACCCAAATGGCAGGAAAATTGGATATCCAAGAGAGCCAAGAAGTGCATGAACGAATGCATACTGTATATTGTTTCTAAATTTTGAAGATGTCAAACAAATAAGGTGAATGAATAATTTTCTAAAAAAACACCCACCAACTTAGCAGCAAATACTTCAGGCTCAAATTTTACTAGATGTGTTTGTAACTGTTGAACTTGCTGAGCTCCAAGAGTCGAAGACACTACCAGGAAATGAGAATCAAGAACAGCTTCTCTTGTTTGCTTGACTGGAAAATAATAATATACAAATATATAAATCATAACTTGTATACAGGAAAAATAGATAATCATTACTAACAATATACCATAATTGCTTATTTTTGTCATTGATTTGCAGTATCAATATATTAATTGATTTCAATTGGGTAGAATGGAATGAAATCATGGTGTGATCAATCGATAGAACCAATAATCTATATTTATTGATTCAGATTGCTAAAATTAGCTGATAAATGTATCGGCAATCATTAGTAAATGTCAGGGCTGAAACTTATGTTACATACTTCTAAACCTATCTTTACCATATGGATAACAAACTCGACAGGTCATGTTATACAGGCGTATATTGCTAGGGGCTCCCCTGTCTTCAAGTCATACCTTTGCTGAAAAGCTCCTCGCCCTGGTCCAAAGCCTTGTGCAATCCTCTGGAGTCAGGTCTAATAAACTCATGTCTGTTTTCTGAGGAAATCCGATAATTAGTCGAGGAACAGAAACCATACCATTGGAGTTGTCAGTCATAATTGCTATCATAATGGTCCCAGAGTACCTGCGGATCAGTGAATCTAAGAAAGCTATAGGGGAAAGATACTAAATTTTACTTGATTTGAGTGATGGGAGAATGCAACGATTTAGATTATATTTATTATTATTATATTATAAGTCAAACGTAAAAAGCTTTATCTGTAAATCAGCTCTCTGTCGCTAAACTGCAATGATCTATCTCATCTAAACTCTATGAAAATGCGAGAAAAATCATACTTAAATAACACCCTTGAAAAAAAACTTAACTACCAGACATAACAAAAACTGCTTGCGTCTAGACTATAACTTAAGAATCTAATCCATCAGGAATGTTCGCATTTAAACTCTAAAGAAGAATCATCAAGTCCTTGAGATGAACGTACTTTCCGTGGCAGCAATCAGTTCGCGGTACTCGTATCTGACACGCAGTCGCTCGCCGGGATTAGCTTGCGGATCGAAATGCTCTGGATTTTGACTCTTATCTTCGCTCATAGTGAACAGCAAGACGTAAATGGACTTTCTATTTCCCCAAAAGTAGGAGAAGTACAGTAAGAAGACCTCCAAGAATCAGAACGACAACATAAACAAGAGAGTCACACGTGAATGCTCTCGTCTCGATTTCCCGCCGTTCCTTACCGCGATGGCGTGACAAGGACCTTGGTCACGCGAAATGTCACAAATGTCAAAAATAATCACAATTTCTTTCTCCTAGGTCAATACAATGCATTTTTCAAGTGGATGATACAATAATTTTTAAAAAGATATAATTTCCAGGGTATAAAATTGTGTTTTTCTAACTGATCGGGAGAGACTGAGTACTCAGAAGAGAGTGCATGCCTTTTGGGAGATACCGCTGAAAGATTGCCAGGGCTCAAGTAAAAGGCTTCCATGACAACAACCAACCAAGATGGCAACCAAGATGGCGGCTTGTTAAACAAGTACACTCACTAAAATGGCAAATCTGGCAACCCGTGGGAGCATATCAAGTAAACGAAATACGCGTATGTACTGAACTACAAATATATTTTCTTGAGGTGTAATTTTAAGGTACAATTATGTAATTTTGCGGCTAAAAAAAGTCATTTTTGACTACAACAACTGCATCAAAAGCCAAAAAAATCTCGTTAAATTGGATATCATGTTTTCAATTAAGGTAGTTTTCTCAATTCTTTTTCAGATTCATGATGTTATTTATTTATTTATTTATATATATATAATGTGTGGCTTCGAATTTGTTGATTATATGCTTTTCCTTACCCCTGTTTTTAGTTGCAAGAAGTGTTTCTCCTGGAAAAGGCCTCGGTGCGGAGTTTTTCCCTGTTGCCTCCGGAGTACAAGTTCCTTACGTTGGGGGGGATGCAAGAGATGGCTTTCTCAAAGTGTCTCAAATTGAAAAACCAATACTTTACAACCAAGGGGAGTATGCTTCTACCAGACCTGGTCATAATTCTATGGTATGGACGTCTGTACCGGCGCCCAACAAGCCGGGAGAGGAGCTAATGCATGAAAACCATGCAGAAAGATTGCTACAAGTGCTATCTCAACACCCACATACAAGAGAAGATAAAAGCAGTACATTGAGTAAAAATTACCTAAAGACAATAAGTGATGGATTTACATTTGCTGATGAGGTCATTTGTTCCCGCGCTCCACACACCGTCCCATATAAGGATTGTGATGCTGTTTACAAAGCTGGAAGTTTTATAAGGATGAAACCAAAAGTGGTAGGGTTGGTTGGGCGGCATGATGCTCGTGGGCCAATCAAAAGACACATGCCTTGTCATCTGAAAGGCCCTAGAAAACTTAAACTCCTCACTAAGAGTAAGGTTTTGCCACATGGAAGGAGGGTTTTGAATAAGTCGTCATCTGAGATACTTGGGCAAAATGTCTCTGAGAAGGCTTCAAAGGAAGATTTGCATCATGAATGGGATGAGCATTGCCTTGCCTCAATCAGCAAATCTACTGCTGAATGGATTGTGAAAGAACATCTTTCAGGTCCAGAAAAGGAAAGACTTGCTGTATTTCTCAAAGAGAGGTATAAACCATCTCAGGAGACTGATTCCAAACCTGAAAAGTCTGAGACAAGAAGAGAATCTAGAGCAAAGTCTTCTCATAGCAAAGAGAAAGAAAAAGAGATAAGAAAGGAGGAAAAATCAGAAGCTACCGAGCTAAATTATACACCATCATTCACTCTTCCTTCTCGTGTTGGTGACAAAAAGCTTGATACACAGAATGTTTATCAACTAGAGCTACTTGCAGGAGCTCAGCCAATCCCTGCAAAAAAACATAGTGACAAAAATACAATAGTTTTAGGTTCTAATGAGCAAGTCAAGTTCCAGAAACACTTACAAGATAATTTTCCCCAAGGTGCAAAACCGTGGTTTCCAGCTAAGGGAAAGAAGAAGAAAATGTATAATCAAGTGAGTCGCCAAACTAAGGGTCTTCACAGATGGAAAGAGTTGCCAAGTGTCATTCAAGATGACATTCTACTGGCCACAAAGACATCTAGTCACTCTGATGTGGACATTGCTACTATTAGCGCTGGTTACAAGCTGAGGAAAAAAATAAAAGAGGACCTAAATGTAGTCAAAATTGGTAAGTAGCATTTTATGTAATGCTTATCTAATACAATTTGATAGTTGCAAGGGATAAGGATTAACAAATTTGATAACTTATGAACATGAAATGGGGACATGCTGTTCTAGATTAGCCATCACAAACTTTTTTTAGCAATTTGTGAGTGTATGTGCCATTCTTGATGTTGTTCGCATTCATGTACTCTATCAAACTTCAATTCCCCTTTCTTATAATTAACTTTTAAAAAGCCTCTCTTTGGCTAATAAAACTTCTCACCCGCAACCCCTCTAATTTCACTTTCCCAATTCTAAATTATGAAAGGTCCCTTAACCTTGACTATGACCCTAGTGGATTGTTTGTTTAACAGCCGAGGAGTGGAGATCAAAGTGGTTTCTGGAGCGAAGATGGCAGAATAGTACCACCGAGGAGCTCATGAAAGGGATGGTCGATATAAATGATCATGTGAGACTTTCGGCAGTAGCTGCTTGTAGCAAAGCTGCCATGATAAGAAAAGCTAAAAAGGAGGAGCCAAAGTTACAAGGTATGGCATAGACTAATCCCTGATTTCGCCCGTGTGATGAACAAAACATGTAAAGATACGATGCTGAAGACGAGAAAGATTTGGTAGTGGTGTCAGAAAGGTGCGGAATGGATGGGCCAAAAGATGGTGTGGTAGGGTGGGGCGTAATAGGGTGAGTCAATGAAAGGAGCAGTAGGGTGAATCAGAAAAGGGTGTAGTATAGTGTGTCAGAAAAGGGTGGTGTTTAAAGTGGGCAAAAAAGGGTGTGGTAGGTTGAGTCTTAATTTCATTGTTTTCATCTCAGGGGATATAGTAGTGGGGTTAGAAAGGTGTGGAATGGATGGGCCAGAAGATTGTGTGGTAAGGCTGGTAGTGTGGGGTGTGGCAGGGTTAGAGTCAGTAAAATGTGTGTTTCATGTGGGCCAGAAAATGGTATGGTAGGGTTGGTAGTGTAGGGTGTGGTAGGGTGAGTTGGTAACAGGTGTAGTATGCTGCGTCAGAATATGGTGTGGTGGTGCTGGTAGTGCAGGGTGTGGTAGGGTGAGCCAGTAACAGGTGTAGTATGCTGGGTCAGAATATGGTGTGGTGGTGCTGGTAGTGCAGGGTGTGGTAGGGTGAGCCAGTAACAGGTGTAGTATGCTGCGTCAGTATATGGTGTGGTGGTGCTGGTAGTGCAGGGTGTGGTAGGGTGATCCAGTAACAGGTGTAGTATGCTGCGTCAGGAAATGGAAAAAGATGCAGAGGGGTGAATGAGAAAAGCGTGTAGTATGGTATGTCAGAAAAGGGTGGTGTTTAAAGTTGACAAAAAAGGGTGTGGGAGGTTGAGTCTTAATTTCATTGTTTTCATCTCAGGGGTTGTGTTGGATAAGGGAAAAGATACAGAGATTCCCCTACAAGCAGCTTTGGAGCCTGAATTACTAGATAGAGTGAACAAATTGCTCCATGACAAGAATTGTCAAGTCAGGATTGCCGCAGCCATCACACTCTACACCCTGAACAAGAAAAGTGATGAGGTGAAAAAATATACGTTGAAAAGAAGTATTTAGAATAAACCACTGTAATACCAAAGGCTTTTGACACAGTTAAGAATTTAGCGGTATAGAAAGTTGTCCCCTTTCTCAAAATCTGCACCTCTATAATGTCTTTTACAAAAATCCACCCCCCCTCCTTCCAGTAGAAGACCTTTGACATTCAAATTCATAATGCAACAGGATAATGCTACCTCCCCTCCCTAATGCCCAAACCGTCACCACATAGAGTACTGGAATACCCTTTAATAGCCTCCCTCATGTAAGGGTGATGTTTTTTTGTGAGAAAACCTGGATTGCATATGATGCAGCCACAATCATTGATAAGAATAGCAGCCACACATGTAGATATGTGGAAGCTTTATAATATGTTAGATGTTCCAATTTTTTTTCCTTAGGCAGAGAAAGTTCTGCTGTGGGCGATTGAGCACGGTGGAGGTCCTGAAAAGTGGGCGGCTACTCAGTGCTTAGCCATGGCTGGGACCGTGTGTGATCGGGTCATCAATGAGCTTGTCAGGCAACTCCACTCTGATAACTCAGTGCGCACCATCGAGGCTGGAGCGCTTCTTGCAGAGCTCAGTCAATACTCGGTAGGTCTACAAGGAACTTACTATGCTCAGTCAGATCTTAAATCCAACTAAAAGGGTAGAGATGGGTAAATCCGGGACTTGCCAAGGCTCTGAGACCTGCGTTTCCGAATCTGAGCCCAAAACTTATCTCAAATTTCAAAATCCGAGTCCGAGCTTCTTTTCAGATTACATGCTCGAGGTATATGCCATAAACATCAGTTGAAAAAAAGATAAGTAGAATTACAATACAATCTTGCTACAGTGGCTAAAGTAACTGTTTATAGTGGAAAGGCTCTAGACTAAAGACTTGAAAAAAAAAAGGGGAAACCAGAAGCATTGTAACAACATAAAACAGATCGCTTTATTTAACAAAATTTGAGACTCCGAGACCATGTTTTAAAATCCGAGACTCTGACACCCCTAAAAGTTTCAAAAGGCCTAGTTTTTACGAAATATTTGATTTTCTTTAACGGATATCAAGTTTACACATACATTTTCACATTACATCAATATCAGCCAGGACTTGAATACTGCTTAAATTTGGGGCAAAAGGGCTAGCTGCAGATTTGCCTGAAAAGCCACCCAAAGTCCATTGGAATCTAAGCTGAGTCAAGGCTGCTTTAGCTCCCTAAGAAATAACAAGGATGCATCAGATACCGTCCTTGAGGAAATCTAGCTTGATTGACCTTACAGTATCTACATGACATTCAAAATAATAACTCTGTGTGAGAGAGGGAACGCAACTCTATCCCAACATTTAGTTCATTTTGGCTAGATTTTGTAAGACAGCCCTACCGTTAGAAAACTCATGTTCGTTATTGTTCTACCTTCAGGGTATAGTGCATTCCCTGATTGCTGAGCTACTTAACAGCAACAGCTGGAAGGACCGAGTGACAGCCTCAAAGGTCATCCCAAAACTCAGGGGAGTCATCAACAAGGTCAGTCTTAAAGCTGTGATGATCTTGGTGCTCGTTTTGGCATTGCCCATTGCTTCTGATGATCTTGGTGCTCGTTCTGGCATTGCCCATTGCTTCTGATGATCTTGCTGCTTCGTTGTGGCATTGCCCATTGCTTTAAAGATGAATGTGCCCATACTTGACTTGTGAAGCTTTTGGTCCTTTTCCTTTAAGTACTCACTATCTTGAATGTGGGTAGCGTGTGGACGAACTGGCTCCACATGAACTGAACAGCAGTCGCCTTAGTACCTAGTTGCACTTAGACGAGTCAAAATCTTGTGTTTCATCCTTAGGACATGACTCAGAAGTTGTCCTATTTGATGTGGAACGACTGGAGTAAAGATGTGCGTTCTGCGGCGGCACAGGCTCTTGGGAAAACTGGGAATGGAAAGGTGGGTAAACTGAATGGAAATGTAGGGAAACTGGGAATGGAAAGGTGGGTAAACTGAATGGAAATGTAGGGAAACTGGGAATGGAAAGGTGGGGGACTATGAATGGAAAGGTAGGGAAACTGGGAATGGAAAGGTGGGGTAAACTGGGAATAGAAAGGTATGGAAACTGGGAATGAAAAGGTGGGTAAACTGGAAATAGAAAGGTAGGTAAACTGGGTATGGAAAGGTAGGTAAACTGGGAATGGAAAGGTGGAGAACTATGAATGGAAAGGTAGGGAAACTGGGAATGGAAAGGTGGGGTAAACTAGGAATAGAAAGGTATGGAAACTGGGAATGAAAAGGTGGGTAAACTGGGAATAGAAAGTTAAGTAAACTGGGAATGGAAAGGTAGGGAAACTGGGAATGGAAAGGTGGGGAACTATGAATGGAAAGGTAGGGAAACTGGGAATGGAAAGGTGGGGAACTATGAATGGAAAGGTAGGGAAATTAGGAATGGAAAGGTGGGGTAAACTGGGAATAGAAAGGTATGGAAACTGGGAATAAAAAGGTGGGTAAACTGGGAATAGAAAGGTAGGTAAACTGGGTATGGAAAGGTAGGGGACTATGAATAGAAAGGTGGGGTAAACTGGGAATGGAAAGGTAGGGAAACTGGGAATGGGAGGGTACCGCCAGTACCACACTCCACGCTTTTTCTAAAATCTTAATGTTACAAAGTTACAGATCTTCCAGATTACCTTTTTATTTCCCTTCGCAAACAGCAAAACTTTTTTTATACTCATCGACAATTTAATTATATTTTCCAGCTTGTGCATGACACCTTGAGAGAGCGCATCATGACTGGAAATGAACGAGCCCAAGTTGACGCATTAAAGAAGGTAACATAGCACCACGTTTGGAGTAAAGGAAAGTTAGGAACCTTTTTTTATTGGTACCTATTGATGGCATAGATTATGGCATGTGGAGAAGCTTGAAAGTGTGTGTGTCTGAGTGGGGGTTCTGAACCCTCAAAAACTCATGAAAAGCGTCCAAAATCATGATACATGGTGTATGAAATAAAGACTAAATTTAGGGGCTTCAGTCCGCAAGCCCCTATAACAATGCCTCAGAACTCATGGAAAAGAGTTGATTAGATCGTCGAACAAAGCGCATTTGATCATGTCTCGCGATGCTATTTTGCACTATACAAATAATAAACATTTCGTTTCATTTCCACAGCTTTCCAATCTTGGAATCATGACTGTCCGCCTTTTGCCTGCTTTGATTGACTGCTTCAGGAGTGAATATGTGTCAGTCAGGATAGAGGCCGCTATGGTGAGTGTCCCAGATAGTTGGATTCTTTGTCTTACAGGGGATTGGTGGATTGTTTAATAGCAATTGAAGCCTTAGGTAAGATAATTGGACAGTTGCATGTCCTATTTCACTTTCCTGCGTTTGACATCTGCTCTGAAGCCACCTAAATAAGCAGCCGCACAAAATCATGCAAGCATGCACTGCATCTTCTTGCTTGTATCTTCTTGCCACTGGAGTGTTCAACCAGTCAGTGTTCGCGCGCAAAGATTTCCTCTTTATTTCCCCTTTGACCGTGAAGTATTAAGAAATATTAAGGTACATTACTTGGCTGTCTCTGAACGTAGCGAGTTAATTGCACATGTACAGGTACAGGTACATTACTTGGCTGTCTCTGCACGTAGCGAATTAATTGCGCATGTTATAAAGTACATTACTTGGCTGTCTCTGCACGTAGCGAGTTAATTGCGCATGTTATAAAGTACATTACTTGGCTGTCTCTGCACGTAGCGAGTTAATTGCGCATGTTATAAAGTACATTACTTGGCTGTTTCTGAAGGCGGCGAGTTAATTGCGCATATTATAAGGTAATTGAATGTTTCTGCAGGCGGCGGGTCAGTTGCGCATCACTGATGACAAGTTACTGGAAGGTCTACTTGATATGGCAAGTAATGATCGCAGCTGGAAAGTCAAGGCACATGCCATCAAAGGTGTGCTATTATATCTAAAATATCTCATGGTTTGTTACCCTTATGCGATCTGGGGTTGCAATAATAGGGACTTTAAGATGCGACAACGGCTACGACGGAGTGACCGAGATAATACTTTAACGCTTGGTGACAAATTCCTCAATAGTTTCGATGAAATTACCTGACTTTATATTCAGGAACTAACAAAAATTGACCGTAAGCTTCTTTCTAGGATAGGAAACAAAGAAAAGTGAGTTTATACTCCAACCGACCACGTACTCGCCAGACCGTAAAACTTGGAATTTCACGTCGTGTTTTGGCGAAGAACGGTTGGAAATCTATCAGACAAAACGCATTTTCACGTGCAGCCTTTAAATTATCAAACTAATTCCATTGTTTTCTACCGTCGCCGTACTCGTAGCCGTACTCGTATCTTAAGCCCCGTGCAAACTGCGCCAGCACCTCCCAGCATTGCTGGCGAATTCTTGCTCGATTGCCCACAACAGAAAGGAAATGTCAGAAAGTCCATTTCCCATTTTGACATTTCCTTTGTCCTGTAGTCAGTCAAGCGAAAATTCGCCAGCTATGCTGGCAGGTGGTGGCGCAGTTTGCACGGGGCTTTAAAGTACCTAATAATCGCAGCTCGTAACATACTAGTGTAATCGGGACTTTATGGGGTTTCTGTGGTTAGTGAGAGTTATGACGTCACAGTGCACCCTCCTCTTTGTTATGGTGATGTAGTCCTAGACCCATGCTCCTAACAAATGATCTACGAGCACAGACCCTTGTGACGAGGTTCTGGTGTGTTCTGTTTTGGTGTTGGGGGGTGTAGCCGGGGATCGTACACGCTGGGCAAGGGTTGGCCGTCTTCTTCATTGTTGTACCGCTATAGTGTTTAAATGGTAGAGCTAGTGGGAGGTTGGCTATAGGAAGGCTTACTATGCATGCTTAGTCAAACAATGAAAAGATCCACGTGAAGTGATTAAGTGAATTGTCGAATGAAATGTAAAAGTAAATAGATTAACAATTCACAGACCTTAATCGGCATCTAGCAGACCTTAATTACAGTCGGCATCTAGCAGACCTTAAAATCATTAAAGTGAAAAGCAATGGTTATTGAATCTATCTATATCTATGTTATATGTGAACCTCACACGCTTTCAGATATGATCATTTTCCAAATTGTCACTTTTCTGTTTTCAGCGCTTGGGTGCGTTGGCATAGTAACTGAGCGAGTGATTGACGTGTTGCTATGGGCAATCCGTTACGAGAAGGTCGCCGCTGTGCGTGCAGAGGCTTGTAACGCGGTCGCTGCCCTGCGGATACGAGATGAGCGCATGCTCAGTGTGCTGCAAGACCGACTTGTGGTGGAGAGTGACGACCTCGTGAAAAGGTCAGGCTTTCGGTGATGCACTGGTGTGGCGTGAGAAAGATCGGCATTCAATTAGATCTGTTCGATTCCTGGCGAGTGCTAACGCTAGGCTTCTGATAGTGCATTAGAGGGATTGAGGGTTTTATATTATTCGATATGGTGCACGTATTTGCATTTTGAACGATAAATAGAAGGAACAGCGGTAAAACTAGGCCTTAGCCTTGTGTTACAGGGGAGCAGATTACATTACTCACAGATATCATAACTTACGGAGTGGATTTTTAAGATGAAATGACAGGTTTACCAATGACTAGTCCTTACTCTCTATCCTGATTGGCTGACCCTTATTCTCTATTCTGATTGGCTAAATATCTATACCAATGACTCGCCCTTATTCTCTATCCTGATTGGCTAAATATCTATATCAATGACTCGCCCTTATTCTCTATCTATCCTTACTCTCCACAGAGAGGCTATCTTTACCCTACAGACTCTTGGAGTGGAGCCTACGGGGGATCTGGAAATGATTGAGGCCATCAGAACAGAGGTGCACAGACTGTGCACTCGCGACTTAGTAGTCGCGCACATCCTAGAGGAAGACAACGCGCATGCCTACACTTCAGACTACAAGCGCCTGTTTACGACTTCCGAGACGGAGCCGACGCCTGAGCGGCCTCCGCCGCCAAGCCGAGAGCTCACGATGGCGTCACGAGCATCGCGCGCGTCACGTGCCGCCAGCCAAGCATCACAACGAGGCTGGGACCCAATCCTTGCGGGGTATCAGGCGCGTGAGATCATGTCCCGAGAACCGACCCCTGGGGGACTCCACATGGAGCATTCCTATCTGCCTATGGACTTAAACAGCGCGTCATCGGAGAATAGTTCAGTGGTAGAGTTGGATGATGAGGATGAGTTTTCTGATGAGCCGGAGGAAGGAGAGGAAGAAGAAGAGGAACTACGTCTGACGCACAGCACCCAGTTTGAGTTACCAGCCGAGAGTACGGCTTCGGTGTCAAGAAAAACACAAAATGCGAGTGAACAAGGAAGCCATCCTAATGAGATTATACCTGGAACTGCAACAAGTAATGGACTCAAAGGAGAGGACGTTCAACTTCCGGAAACACGTGACCATGAGCCGTCACAAAGGTCAGCAGTCAGCCCCTCAGAGTCTACGCAGCTCGATCTGTGCTCAGAACCCGAATCCAGTAAAGACGATGCGGAGCTGATGAAGCTCGCACGGGATGACGAGGATGAAGAGCAAACTATCACTGAGCCGTCAGAGGTCAGTGGCAACTCGCCAAGTCAACAGGGCCCTGATAGTGATGATCGATCATGAAAGGAGAGGAAATCAGTAATCCATAGCATCATCATTGACGAAATTTTCTAGATAGACTATTAAATAATTATTTTCACTGGTTTTTAAGAACAAATGAGAAATATGTAAATAGTTTTGTACATACTTGGGTATCATAGCCAAAAATACGCAAATATTATTAAAGAGAATGTAAAATGAAAGTTGTTACCGATTAGACAACAATTTAAAAAGTATAGTGAAGTTACGAAAGATTACGAGAGATTAGCATAGCGCAGTTTGTAGGTAACCTATTTTCGCACTTTTCTTTGTTTCCTCATAATCCCGGCTTATGACGCTTGTTTTATTATTATCTACGCCAACTTGTTTTTTTTTTTTTTTCATAATTCTGATTATTCACGCTCGCTCCATTATCTACGCGCACTTACCTGTTTTGTCAAAATTCAGATTGTTCACGCGCGTTCTTTTCTTCTATGCGAACTGCTCCTTGTCTCCTCATAATTCTGATTGTTCACGCGCGTCTTATTACTACGCGCACTGCTTTTTGTTTTCTCATAATACTGATTGTTCACGCGCGTTTTATTATCTACGCGCACTGTTCTTTGTTTTCTCATAAGCTTGGATGTTCACGCGCGTTTTATTATCTACGCCTACTGTTCTTTGTTTTCTCATAAGCTTGGATGTCCACGCGCGTTTTATTATCTACGCCTACTGTTCTTTGTTTTGTCATAATTCTGATTATCTACGCTCACTGCTATTTGTTATCTCATAATTTTGATTGTTCACGCGCGTTTTATTATCTACGCGCACTGCTCTTTGTTTTCTCATAATTATGATTGTTCACGCGCGTCTTATTATCTACGCGCACTTCTTTCTGTTTTCCCATGATTCTGATTGTTCGCGCGCGTCTTATTGTCTACGCGCACTTCTTTCTGTTTTCCCATGATTCTGATAGTTCACGCGCGTTTCATTATCTACGCGCGCATTGCTTTTTATTTTCTCATAATTCGGATTGTTCACGCGCGTCTTATTATCTACGCGCACTTCTTTCTGTTTTCCCATGATTCTGATTGTTCGCGCGCGTCTTATTATCTACGCGCACTGCTCTTTGTTTTCTCATAATTATGATTGTTCACGCGCGTCTTATTATCTACGCGCACTGGTCTTTGTTTTCTTATAATTCTGATTGTTCACGCGCGTCTTATTATCTACCTGCACTGCTTTTTGTTTTCAAAATACTGATTGTTCACGCGCTTCTTATTATCTACGCGCACTGCTCTTTGTTTTCTCATAATTCTGATTGTTCCCGCCTGGCTTATCATCTGCGCGCACTGCTCTTTGCTTCCCCATACATACATGCATACCTACCTACCTACCTACCTACCTACCTACCTACCTACCTACCTACCTACCTACCTACCTACCTACCTACCTACCTACCTACCTACCTACCTACCTACCTACCTACCTACCTACCTACCTACCTACCTACCTACCTACCTACCTACCTACCTACCTACCTACCTACCTACCTACCTACCTACCTACCTACCTACCTACCTACCTACCTACCTACCTACCTACCTACCTACCTACCTACCTACCTACCTACCTACCTACCTACCTACCTACCTACCTACCTACCTACCTACCTACCTACCTACCTACCTACCTACCTACCTACCTACCTACCTACCTACCTACCTACCTACCTACCTACCTACCTACCTACCTACCTACCTACCTACCTACCTACCTACCTACCTACCTACCTACCTACCTACCTACCTACCTACCTACCTACCTACCTACCTACCTACCTACCTACCTACCTACCTACCTACCTACCTACCTACCTACCTACCTACCTACCTACCTACCTACCTACCTACCTACCTACCTACCTACCTACCTACCTACCTACCTACCTACCTACCTACCTACCTACCTACCTACCTACCTACCTACCTACCTACCTACCTACCTACCTACCTACCTACCTACCTACCTACCTACCTACCTACCTACCTACCTACCTACCTACCTACCTACCTACCTACCTACCTACCTACCTACCTACCTACCTACCTACCTACCTACCTACCTACCTACCTACCTACCTACCTACCTACCTACCTACCTACCTACCTACCTACCTACCTACCTACCTACCTACCTACCTACCTACCTACCTACCTACCTACCTACCTACCTACCTACCTACCTACCTACCTACCTACCTACCTACCTACCTACCTACCTACCTACCTACCTACCTACCTACCTACCTACCTACCTACCTACCTACCTACCTACCTACCTACCTACCTACCTACCTACCTACCTACCTACCTACCTACCTACCTACCTACCTACCTACCTACCTACCTACCTACCTACCTACCTACCTACCTACCTACCTACCTACCTACCTACCTACCTACCTACCTACCTACCTACCTACCTACCTACCTACCTACCTACCTACCTACCTACCTACCTACCTACCTACCTACCTACCTACCTACCTACCTACCTACCTACCTACCTACCTACCTACCTACCTACCTACCTACCTACCTACCTACCTACCTACCTACCTACCTACCTACCTACCTACCTACCTACCTACCTACCTACCTACCTACCTACCTACCTACCTACCTACCTACCTACCTACCTACCTACCTACCTACCTACCTACCTACCTACCTACCTACCTACCTACCTACCTACCTACCTACCTACCTACCTACCTACCTACCTACCTACCTACCTACCTACCTACCTACCTACCTACCTACCTACCTACCTACCTACCTACCTACCTACCTACCTACCTACCTACCTACCTACCTACCTACCTACCTACCTACCTACCTACCTACCTACCTACCTACCTACCTACCTACCTACCTACCTACCTACCTACCTACCTACCTACCTACCTACCTACCTACCTACCTACCTACCTACCTACCTACCTACCTACCTACCTACCTACCTACCTACCTACCTACCTACCTACCTACCTACCTACCTACCTACCTACCTACCTACCTACCTACCTACCTACCTACCTACCTACCTACCTACCTACCTACCTACCTACCTACCTACCTACCTACCTACCTACCTACCTACCTACCTACCTACCTACCTACCTACCTACCTACCTACCTACCTACCTACCTACCTACCTACCTACCTACCTACCTACCTACCTACCTACCTACCTACCTACCTACCTACCTACCTACCTACCTACCTACCTACCTACCTACCTACCTACCTACCTACCTACCTACCTACCTACCTACCTACCTACCTACCTACCTACCTACCTACCTACCTACCTACCTACCTACCTACCTACCTACCTACCTACCTACCTACCTACCTACATGCATACACTTTATTTATACACGTACAAGTACATCAGTTACAATATAAAACACCAAAAACTGGAAATCGACTCGGCAGAGTCGGTACGAGATCGCGACAGTTTGGGCTTTTTGATGCTATAGTTACAATATAAAAATATATTTACATATCACTGGTTTCCATGACTGCCGTGTGTTCGTCTGATAAGGTAAAATGATTATGAAGAAACGTTTTAAATTTTGCTATGGAATTAGTTTTACTTTAACTTATTATCTTGGTTTCTTAGATTGTATTTTGGGTCGCAGGTTTCAAATAGATTTGTCAGATAAGAAGGAAAGAGATTATTTAGAGTTTTGAACATTGCCACTCCCAGGTGTTTGGACCTTCTTGTAGAGACATCGTCCCAATCAAGAAGGCGCCTGAGAGTGGCAGATGTAGTGTCGAAATCCGATTTGGTAATTATTCTTGCCGCATGATTTTGTAATTTTTGTAATTTGTCGTTAAGCTTGGAGCTAATTTCGTGCCAAACAAGACTGCAGTAGTCAAAGTGTGGCTCTATTAACGCCTTATAAATGGTAAATGCCGTTCCCCTTGATATGAAAGGACGCACTCGTTTAAGGGCTCCGATCCCACTTAAATTTTTTTAGATTTTTCGTCTATGTGCTTTTCCCAGCTTAAATTCTTGTCAATATGCAAACCTAAGGATTTCGTGTTTTCAACTCTAGATATTTCATTGTTCTCGATCCTTATTGATATATTCACTCCATCGGCTCTGGCCTTCAGCCTCTGCCTCGAACCGATGATCATGAATTCTGTTTTAGTTATGTTTAAACTAAGCTTATTTGCCAATAGCCATTTGTGTAATTTCGATAATTTTGAATTAATTTGAAGCTCGAGTTCAACAAGGTTCGAAGCCGAATAGGTGATTGTTGTGTCTTCGGCATACATTCGAGTGAGGGAGCTGTGAAGACAGTGAGGGAAATCATTAATATAGACAAGGAACAGAAGTGGGCCAATTGTTGAGCCTTGAGGTACACCGCATGTTAGGGTGTGGCTACCAGAAAGTCGGCCATTGACCCGACACTTCTGTTCCCTGTCTGTTAAATATGATCTGAACCACTTCAGGCTAGTTTTTTCAAAATAATTTCATGGTCGATCGTATCAAAAGCTTTTTTGAGATCGATAAAAATCACTCCATTAAGAAGACCATTGTCAATGTTGACAGACCAGTCATTGGTAGCTTCTAGTAGGGCCGTTAGAGTACTATGGAGTGACCTAAAGCCTGACTGACAAACTGTTAATAATTTGTTTTCGTTAAGTTAGCTGTAAAATTGGTTGAAAACAGCTTTTTCAAATATCTTTGCAACCACTGACAAAACTGAGATTGGCCTATAGTTGCCTGGATCGGACTTTTCGCCTTTCTTGAAAATAGGAGAAACGCTTGCAAATTTCCAATCAGAAGGAAAAATTCCGCAAGCGATGGAACAGTTAAAGATTTGTTTGTCAACGAAGGCGAAGTAATATCAGTGGCAATTTTAATCAGGTTGCAGGGGATTTTGTCCAATCCAGTAGCTTGGCTTTTACTTAATAATCGTACTCGAATTTGGCGAAGTGAGAACGATTTGTCAGTTTGGTATAAATAGGATTCGGATGGGGTACCTGTGCTGGGGATTTCACTCGCTAAATTTTTGCCAGTGTTTGCAAAATGGTGATATGAATTTCTCAGCGATATCACAGGCGGATGAAAAAGTTGCACCGTTAACTTTAAGCTCAGCAATGTCACACGTTTTTTTCCCACGTGAGCTAAGTTCGTTTAGAATTTTCCAGGTCTTGCGCATATCATCCTTATTATCTTCTAAATTACTGGTAAAATATTTTCGTTTGGCTGTTTTAATAGCATTGCTGACAGAGTTTCTTTCTTTTTTGTATTGACTCCAACTAGTTTAATCTCCGTGTTGTTCTGCCTTCCTGTTAAGAAAATCACGTTTGTACATTTCTTAATTAGATCGTAGTCAATCCAAGGAGAACTTTTTTCCCTGTTCTTTTACGGCGGAGTGGAGCGTGTTTATCGAGGCAGCTAATGAAAAGGGTTCTCCATTTTTCCCACATGTCATTAGGATCCAGTCAACAATGCTATGTCATTCCATTCTTTGTTTTTGAGTTCATTAAGGAAACTGGTTTCATTGAAATTCTTAAATGATCTATTGACTATTGTTCTTTTAAAGCTAGAGCCGATAGAATGAATTTTCCTTGTCATATATACGATAGATAGGGTTTTATTCAATTGCCATGGCAGTATTACAGACTGAATTAAGGCAAAGGGCCCGCACATATAGCGTTATAATATTACAGAAATCGGTAAGTTACAAAGTCATCAAAGCGTTTAGTTACAGAAATATGTTTGTAGGTATTCATACTGCCGGATCTTAGTGAGTATCCATGCTCGTTATTAATTACGCCTCCAGTAATTACAGATCGAAGGGGTTCTAGCTCCTTAGCGGAGGTCATGAGACTGATACAAAGCTCGCGCCTGCGGTCAGCAAGACTTTGGAGCCCGCTGGCGTCCAAGGCCTCCTTGTATCGTAGATGGGGTAAACGATGCGGAGGGCCCTCTTTTGGATGCCCTCAACAATGTCGACAAGGAACCCTGGTATATTAGCCCATACTGGACCTGCGTACTCCACAACAGATCTAATGAGTACACAATAGATGGCAACAAGATCATGGACCGGTACTCCAGATATCTTAAGGAGCCGGAGAGCGTAGAGCCTTTTGTTTGCCTTCTTAACTACATAGTCTACGTGCTTATTCCACAATAGATCTGAGCTAATGTGGACGCCGAGGATTTTGTAGCTTCCAACCCTTTTAATCACGGGGCCCATGAGTTGCAGGGCATTAACTGGCGATGGCTGGTACTGCAGGAAATTAATGACTAATTCCCGACACTTTTTGGGGTTGAGCCTCATCCCACGCTCCGTAGCAAAATTGCAAATATCATTAGCAATAAATGGCAGATAACTTGGCGAGCACCTGGGAATCACTTCAAAGATAATGGTGTCATCAACATACTTAATGCGATATGGCCAAGTGCTCGCCAGCCTGTTTACAAGTATAGCAAACAATAGTGGAGCAAGCTTAGTGCCTTATGGTATGCCCCCATTAGGGAACACAGGCGATGAGGTGTGGCCACTGATTTTGACGCGCTGTGGTCGGGCTGTGAGAAAGGCAGCAATCCAATTTTGGAGATACTCGTTGACTCCCAGGAGGTCGAGCTCAGACATTAAGACGTTATGGTCGACTAAGTCAAAGCCCTTTGAAAAGTCGGCAAAAAATATGCGCACATAATTTTCGCCTCTTTCAAGCGATTCAAGGATGCAATGGAGAAAATACACCATGGACTGCACAGTAGACTCCCCTGTTACAGAGAACTGTTTAGGGTCAAGCTTATCCTTAACGCATGCGAAGAGCGAATCAAGTGCAATTCCCTCCATAACTTTAGCTAACTGAGAAGTAAGGGTAATGGGTCTAAGGTCCTCACTCAGAGTCTTTGGAGGGTAGCACTTTGGCACTGGATGGACAATCGACTCCTTCAGTTCTTGGGGAACAAAGCCTTCCATCAATAAGGAATTGTACAGGTTGCAGACGACATCAGACAGTTCAGGGGCAAATTCCTTTCATATGACACTAGGGACTGGGTCAGGTCCAGATGTCTTCTTCACTTTGATGCGACTTAGGGCTTTAAACGCCTTTCCAGGGGTGATAAGCAGTTCAGGGGGGACTGGCCCCGAGCAGGTAACTTGCTGGCTGATGGGCGCGAAATTAGACGTAAGACCAAGGAGAAACTCATTGAATCTTTCAGCAAGAATCTGGACCAACGGGGTAGAGTCATCCATCAGTTGGTGCAACCACTCATTTGAGACAACGGAGCCACTGAGAAATTTGACTTCCTGCCACCAGCGGGAAATATTTGACTCTTTAAGCGCAGCAACTTTGTTGGAATAGTATCTTTCTCTGCATCCTTTACACTCTCTTTGCACTTGATTCCTGAGTTCTTTGTACAGGCAAGAGTCTTTACCGAGGGTGGTAAGAGCCTTCTGTCTGCGAGCAATCAAGGAACAAAGTGATGTGCCAATCCAAGGTTTGTTTGTGGCACAGACTTGAACTCTCTGCAAGGAAAGATAAGTGTTCACAGCGTCAGTGATGACAGTATAGAACCGCTCAAATTTCTCCCTAGCCGTCTGAAGGCTCAAGATGGCATTCCAGCAAAATTGAGTGATCCAGCGGCCAAAGGCGTCCAAGTTTCGTCGCCAGACAGAGCTCTTGTGGGCTTTGGGGTTGGTAACCGACAAGTTGGGCTTGATTAGGATTGGGTAGTGATCGCAACTACCCATCTTGGAGAGCTGTAAAGGTTGCTGAAAGTACTTTGGTTTGTTGGTCAGACACCAATCGAGTATACCGGTGTCTCTGGTCAAGACATTTATTATCTGAGTCAGGCCAGTCTTGTGAGTGACATATTGAGCCTTTAATCCGGTGCTGCTTGGATTGAAATCGCCTGTGACAACTACAAGGCCATCGGTGTGCTTTGAGAGGAAAGACTCACAGTTCTTGTCGATATGGTCAACAAGTTGACGATTCATCTCTCCATTGGAAGGAGGGTGGTAGATGAATCCGATAAGCAGCGTGGATACACTCCTTGGAAGCCAATAGGGTCTAACACTGATCCATAAAGATTCAATGGAGAGGTCTTCAAATTCTGGTAACCTCCTACAAGGGTACCGAGAGTTGATATAGGTACAGACTCCACCGCCACGACTTGTAGTCCTGTCATTTCTAAAACACAGGTAACCTGGTAGGTGGATTAATGGATCGGGATGAGACTCATTCAGCCAGGTTTCCGTTAAGCAGATAATTCCCGCTGGAAATTGCATAATGGCTGCGTATAATTCGTCTAGCTTCGACCAGAAAGCCAGGATAGGATAGTATACCGGTACAACATTCGATGGATTGTTAATCATCTTTGACAGTCAAACGCTTTCAACTAGCAATGACACATGAAAACAGAGACAAGATTCACAGAGCTACAATAGCCGTGGCAGCCATTTTGGGCGCCGCTGTACAAATTGGTTTTTGCAATTACGTTTTTGACATAACTGCAAAATGGAAGGCTTACCCATATGCCGAGGTTGGTTTTTGCAATTATGTTTTTGACATAACTGCAAAATGAAGAGTTTACCTATATACCGAGGTTGGTTTTTGCAATTATGTTTTTGACATAACTGCAAAATGGAGAGTTTACCAATATACCGAGGTTGGTTTTTGCAATTATGTTTTTGACATAACTGCAAAATGAAGAGTTTACCTATATACCGAGGTTGGTTTTTGCAATTATGTTTTTGACATAACTGCAAAATGGAGAGTTTACCAATATACCGAGGTTGGTTTTTGCAATTATGTTTTTGACATAGCTGCAAAATGAAGAGTTTACCTATATACCGAGGTTGGTTTTTGCAATTATGTTTTTGACATAACTGCAAAATGGAGAGTTTACCAATATACCGAGGTTGGTTTTTGCAATTATGTTTTTGACATAGCTGCAAAATGGAGAGTTTACCTATATGCCGAGGTTGGTTTTTGCAATTATGTTTTTGACATAACTGCAAAGTGGGGGGTTTACCCATATACCGAGGTTGGTTTTTGCAATTATGTTTTTGACATAAGTGCGAAATTGAGAGTTCACCCTATATGCGGAGGTTGGGTTTTACAATTATGTTTTTGACATAACTTCAAAATGTAGAGTTCAACCTATATGCGAAGGTTTGGTTTTGCATTATGTTTTTGACTAACTTATTGAGAGTTTACCGATTTTAGGAGGTTGGATATAATTTGCGCACGATCAGATAGATGTGGTTTCTTCTGTAAACTGTCAAGCCATTTGGTTGACATTTCTATTTAGCATCGCTTGAACAATGCCCGTTTTAATTGACTGATGGATGCTGTATTGTTACCGACAATAAAACCGGAAGTATTAACCGATCAGTTGACTTGTGGTTTAGACTCTGTAAAATGCGTTTCGGGAGATTAGAAGGCCACCCTTGACGTGATTTTGCAGTTATGTCAAAAACATAATTGCAAAACCCAACCTCGGTATAAGGGTGAGTTCTATATTTTGCAGTTATGTCAAAAACATAATTGCAAAACCCAACCTCGGTATAAGGATAAATCTTGCTTCCTGACGATAAATCGTGGCGCTAGAATTAGTGTGGTGGCACATTTATTCCTAAGAGCTCTTATGAAACCTCTCACCTTATTGTTTTGTTTCTGTGTGTTTGTGTATCTCCTTTTATCAGCCCGCCAGGTACATGCCATTCACTTCACTCCATTCTTTGTGTTCTTGCCGTTTCTGCTGCCTGTACCTCCGCGTATTATTTTCACTCAATATAGGCCATC
The DNA here is from genome assembly GCF_932526225.1 of Nematostella vectensis. Lineage (NCBI taxonomy): Eukaryota > Metazoa > Cnidaria > Anthozoa > Actiniaria > Edwardsiidae > Nematostella > Nematostella vectensis. Next base: position 12,912,335 of record NC_064039.1, read on the forward strand.
GCATAAGCTCATCGCTTATCTTAGAGCGCGCATCGTTACACAATCTCTCTCTACACGACACAATATAACACCCCGTACTCAAGGAGCCAACTGTCCTATACTTATATAACCACTATCTATCTCCTATTTGCCATCCATTTCTTTCTTTTATACCGTATCTGCACGCTTTCATATTTTATTCCTATCACCTGTATTTTAATTCCATTTAATTGTCTACAAGCTCACATTACACTCCACAAGATTGAATAACATTTTATCACAAGAAGTTATCAACAGGTAATTATCACCTTCCTTCGAAGGTCAAACACACAGTTCTCCCCTAACATCTCACTGCTAGCCTATTTCTACCTCTCATACATAGCCACTAATCCAACTCTTACAGCCCCCAATGCAATACACCATATAAAATAGCCACACTTACACACTTTAACCCACGCACCAACGTCCATTACCACACATTTTATCACCCCACACAGCCACAGCTAAGCCCCGACGTCTCTGTTATGTTAAAAACATAATTGCAAAACCCAACCTCGGTATATAGGTAAACCTTCCATTTTGCAGTTATGTCGAAAACATAATTGCAAAACCCAACTTCGGCATATAGGTAAACCTTCCATTTTGCAGTTATGTCAAAAACATAACTGCAAAACCCAACCTCGGTATATAGGTAAGCCTTCCATTTTGCAGTTATGTCGAAAACATAATTGCAAAACCCAACCTCGACACATAGGTAAACCTTCCATTTTGCAGTTATGTCAAAAACATAATTGCAAAACCCAACCTCGGTATAAGGGTAAACCTTCCATTTCGCAGTTATGTCAAAAACATAATTGCAAAACCCAACCTCGGTATATAAGTGTTCTCTATATTTTGCAATATTTTTTTCCTGAGAAACATAATTGCAAAACGCTATGATCCTCTATAGAAGAAGTTAACTGCGAAATTTGCAAATGTGTTTTATCCCGATTGCTTAGGAGTGTCTTATTATTTACGCGCACTGCACTTTGATCCCCCTGTTACCGACAGTGCCGAACAACGTATGCGCATGCGCATGTTCTGGCGAAAACAAGCTGTTTTGACTAACTGGACAGCATTAAAATCATACGGTACAAAAGATGACAGATTTGTGTGATAATGAGGGAGTCATAAAGGAAATCATAGCCTTAAGTTTGGTCTAGTTTTCTTAGCACTCGCCACTGGCCCTGTTATCCTCTTACCAAGGACAGTGTTATCAGGGAGTCTGGGACGAGTTTTCTCGAGCCTCGTTCACGTGGCACAGCGGTATCTTCCATCAAACCAAAATAAGAAAATGGCAGAAGGAAGTTCGGAAAAGAAGACAGAGGAAGGGGTAAATTACGATCATCCAGTGTACAAGGAGATATCGTTATCCAATGGCATGATAAATAGGATGAAGAAGGAGGAAGTCAAGGATATCTTGGTCAAACTTGGCCTTGATTCGAGGTAAAGTGAATAATTCGATGCTTAAAAGAGTGAAACTGAAAGTGCAATTTAGTAACATAGCCCCAAATCACTTATTTTAATTTGTCTTGGCCAAGCAATTTTTATAAATTTTACTTAAATATCTTAAGTTCTCGGAGAACGGTCCATGCACGACATATAAAAATGTGAGATTAGTAAATCAACTCCCTAATAAGAAACATGGACATGTTAAACTGAATTTGAATATAATCATTTATTCCAAAACAAGCACATTTTAAATGGAGCTTGCACCATGAAATGATCCAATGCCCGAATATGTCATAACACGGGGATATCGATTAAACAAACTGTTGTTTATTATGGTAGATAACTACACTGGCACATACAAACGATATCAGCATTTGTTATTGACAGGTTTTTCCTTTGAGCACATGGAGAAATCAAACATGTGCACTATCAACATAAATTCTAAATCTCAATTTTCCTAATATGATTATTGCTTTCATTAGCTAATTATTTTTCTATTTGTTAAAATTAGAGGGGTAAAGGAAGTCCTCCAAAGAAGACTAAAAAATCACATCAAAAAGGAGAAACTTGCCAAGGCCAAAGTCCAGCATTGCTCCGTTGACCGGGATGGCATAGCTTACTACTGTGTCATTGACTTCGAGGCAACTTGTGAGAAGGAAAACCCAGAGGGGTATCAACATGAAATCATTGAATTTCCAGCAGTGCTGGTTAATGCAAAGACTTTAGAAATTGTAAGTACAGGCTAACATCGATATAGTGTTACTCAATATAATGACAGTCTCAATAAAATGTTTGCCAGTAGAAAATTATCAAGGTTTCACTGTATTTGATAGTAAACATTAAATTTGGGGTTGGAGAAAATGACTGGGGACAACAATAACTTTTGAAAATTGACTAACTGTGGCTTCCCCTTGTTTCTATATTTATGTAGACTGCCTTTGCTTATATTTACACCCCAACACCACCCCTTTAAAAACTGTTGGGCAGACCTTAGGCATGTTGCAGTGATTTGTACTAACATAGTTCTACTCTTCAATAATACAGGAAGGCGAATTTCAACAGTATTGTAAACCTCTTTTGAAACCCAGGCTAACCAAGTTTTGCCAGGAACTAACTGGAATCTCTCAGGTACTGTTGGTCATTTCTATATTTAAGCAGCTGTTTTAAAATAATTGTGCTAATGTCTTGTTTTTCTTTCAGGAAACTGTTGATAAATCAGACAACTTCCCCCAGGTGCTTGACAACTTTCATATCTGGCTCAAAGAGAGAGGAATTGGAACAACTCACAAGTTTGCTGTGGTCACAGACGGGTGAGGAGCTCACATGTACAGCCAACATTTTCTTTCTGTCATCAAATGTTTAATTCTTTAACTATTATAGCGGACTAAATTGATGTATAACTGTGAGATAAAATTCCTAGCTTACTGCTATTGTATGACATCACTCATAAACTCACTTTTGGGATCCCAGTGTCGAGGTCAGCATAGCTTTCCCCATCAGCCTTGTTCCGCCGCATTTTCATGCATTCTTGACACCCTTGGGTCCCGAGGATGATTTTTGTGTAATTATCGTCTTACATTTTTTTGCATTGTTTTACAGGCCTTGGGACATCCAAAGATTTCTTGTTACCCAATGTGAAATTTGCAACATCAATCTCCCTAAATGGTCAAGGAAGTACATCAACCTCAGGAAACATTATCGGAACTTTTACAAAATGAAATGCAAGTTGAGCGAAATGCTTGAAAACTTGGGACTGGAGTTTGAGGGGAGACCTCACTCTGGCCTGGATGACTCCAGAAATATTGCAAGAATTTTAATCAAAATGCTTAAAGATGGTGGTGATTTGTCTTTTAATGACATAGTCTAAATGAAACCTCAATCATTTTCTAAGATTTTCAACAAAGTACACTTTTTTTAGTCCAGGTGCCCATATTTGGGCATCCTAGTTGAGTCTAGATGCCCATATTTGGTCATCCTAGTTGAGTCTCGGTGCCATATTTGGGCATTCTATGTCAGCGTACACATTCTCCATGCCTGCCGGCCTGTGTGAACTTAAACACGAGGTTCCACTTTAAAAGGGAAAGCTCCTCCCACCCCCGGGCTCAAAAATTAAAAATTGATCAAAAATCGCTAATCTCTGAGCCTCAGTTGGTTTGAATAAAAATATTTTTGCACAGGTAACAAGACAGTTGTGTGAAGAGATTGATAAATTAGTGATTTGCTGTCCACATTTTCGGCGCAAAATTTTAAAATTTGCGCTACCCATAATCTAACGAATGTGCATAAATTATTATCGCGCTGTGACGAAAATGCTTGTATTTTACCGCGCACACAGCTTTGTATAGCATTAATTTACTATAAATAGAAACATTTTAGGTGGTAGTGAAAAAGTATCATGTATGAAATAAAAGCATGAGAGTGCTCTTGAAGACTAGCTCGTTTGTTATTTCATGCTTTGCATCTTCGAGTAAGATTATAATAGAGTGTCTTTGCATAAGTTAGCTCGGTCATTGGTGGAGGGCCTCGAAAGTATTATGCGGAAAATTAGAACTGCAAGGGCGGTAGGAACAGTTCGCGCGCCACAAGGTAGTAGCTCTGGTTACGCAACGTAGCTTGACCGGTTTTCTAATCAAACACGGAGAGCGCGTCGCAAACAAGGCACATTTCAGCCCGAATTAGAGGGAAATTCTTGTTTTTTCTTTTAATCAGAATTTAGCATAACAAACTCTGTTCCCACCGCCCTAGGAACTGTCAATACTTTTGGTTCCAGCGCTGTAATTATATTCAGTTTCAAAATCTCGTTCTGAATTCTGCCCCCCCCCCCCCCCCACCCCATCCCTCCTTACACACACACATACCTATTTTTTTTGGTCAGCTCAGCCATCCCTGAGGTCTAATTATTTGATTACTAATACCACAAGTACCCCAAGCTCGCTGTGTGTGAATACAATTATAATGGATCAAGTTACATATGGAGTTAAAATCAATTCCTTTATTCTACTATGAACTAAAAATGTAAAAATCTAAATAATATTCGTACTTGGCAGTTGTATCTTTAATGTAGCCTGGATGTATTTTCAAGCCATTCGGGTGAGTACACCTTTTGCTGTAAAATAACGGGAAAAGGACATTCATTCGTGCTATAAACGTTGTATCGTTAACGTGTATTGCTTGTTTATCGACAACACCCGAGTTCCGCTGTTGAGTCTGCCTTCGCTGACCCATTATAATTTTATTCACTCATCTTATAATATTATTTCTCTCGTATGAGTATAACCTTTATTACCAGGGGCGGCGAGGGGGGGACCACTCCGCCGACTACCGACTATCGATCTTCTACTATATGTAGGGTAAAAAGGAAAAGCGTCTGCAGATTTTCACAATTTTTTTTTCACAATTCTTCCCAACTGAACCAATACGACAAACAAAACTCTTCAAACTATCTCTATCTAGATTGTAAACATGCATAACACACACTGTTGTTGTGTGATTGATTGTGGTGGACAATTTAACTTTTTGTCTGGAAAGAATAGGCTGAAATTTGAAAAGCAAGCCTCAAAAGCTTTTCGTACGGTACAATACGAATTGTATAAAAAAGTAATTTTAGTCACAAGCCTGGTTAGCAAAGGCATATTAGTTCAGTGATGTGGTTTTCCAACAGTTTCCGTCCGCAGGGTACGGGCCACATTTTTTCCACAATTTTTCATAGCTAGGGGCGTACGCAGGATTTTAACAAGTTGCAGTCAAAGCATTCAGAAGCTGAATAAAGGCGTGGCCCCTTATCCCGCATCCCCCGTGAAGAATTCATAACTGCCGCTTTTGGGTTTGAAATCGGCGTCAATGCGTCAGACTTTTCAGAATATTACACGATCCTCTGTCATCCTCGATCTGAAATAGGACTTCATTCGTCGCGTGGCACTGAACGACATAACAATGTTTTCAAATCATCTGTAGATTAACATGATTAAGAAAATTATAGTTGTTATCCTCATCATATATATAAAACTACGTACATAAAAATGAATGAGTAAGCATTTGATATTTTCCCCTCTTAATGCAAATAAGATCGCCAAATTCTTTTGCAGTCCAGTGACTGCAGGCCTATAGGCTGTGTACGCCCCTGATAGCCACCACAACCCTACTAGTTATTTCCTAATTAAAAAAATAAGTAGGGAGTGTGAGCTATACTTTACAGCACTGTAGAGGGGGGAGTACTACTGGGAGCTTCTCTCACCTTTGCCGCACTAAAATCTAAATCTAATGTGTGAAACGTAACTTGTGAGTACATGCGCACCTTAGCGTACTTTACAATGCGCACTGTCCATGTTTGCGATCTTTCGATCTCCGACATGCGTGGAGGTTGACAAGACAGGTCTAGGATAGTGAGGGACTCCTCTTGCTTATCTTGCCCGGTCATGAAACTAAACCTGGCGTTTAAAAATTTTATATTTCTTGCTCGTTTTAAGTGGATTTCTTAAATATTCAATCTGGGAATAATTGTATCTCTCCCCTCCTGTAGTTTTGTCAGGTCTGTTTTCGTACTGTTCAAGATCTGGCAGAAAATCGTGTTTAAGCAGGTGGGCATGTAACATAGGGTATGATTTTCCAGTTTGATTTAGTACAAAGCAAATCAGCATAGCGCAAAGTTGCGCAGAACAAAGTAAACAAGCGACACAGAAAGCTCTGCGCAAATCAGCATATGGAAAAATAGAGAATTCTCTTGTCTTTTCTGTGTAGTTATTGCGGAAGGTATTGTTGCTCTTAAGAGGACCTTTTTCTATCGTGGGGGGGGGGGGGGGGTGTTAGGTTAAAGGCTGCGATACAGCGATATGTTCTCTCGGATGCAACCCTTGTAAATAAATGCCTAGCCTGCACCCCGGTATTTTTATAGCGAAAAACCGACCTCGAGCGATTCGTAGCCGCCATTGAGCAAAATAAAGAACCGGGGGAGGGGCGGCTATATAAAAACCGGGTAAACACCTGTACCATTTTCATGTCAAACTAACGGGATACCTCTGTCGAACAGTCACGTGCCTGTATTTTGGCGCGCTTTTCCCTACAAATGACAACAACGTAATCAAGACGCCATTTTAGATAAAATGCCGAAAACATCCAAGAAAGCGCCTTCTAAAGCAGCAAAATCAGCACACCAACCCATAAACCATTCTCATGAGTTTACCGAGGATGATATTCAATTAATACGGGAGAATCTTCTACGATGGTACGATATCAACAAGCGAAGTCTTCCTTGGCGAGCGTATGCTACTGAGCAAGACGCGAATATTCGTGCGTATGCTGTCTGGGTTTCCGAAATCATGCTTCAGCAGACCCAAGTGGCAACAGTCGTGGACTATTACAACCGATGGATGAAGAATTGGCCGAGTTTGGAGGCGCTAGCGAGGGCTAGCTTAGAGGAGGTGAATGAGTGTTGGTCCGGTCTAGGGTACTACTCTCGAGCGAGGAGACTCCACGAGGCCGCTATAAAGGTGACATGAGTATTAACATAATGTATCTCGTTTGTGCATGAAACTTGGCGTTGAAAAGAGTTAGCAAGGCTAACTGTAGGTCTGATCCCTACATGGATGTGGGGTTTCTAACAGTTGTCCCCCCCCTCCCCTCCCCTCCTACGTCTATCACCCTCTTTCTAGCTACCGGTCTGAAAAAGGGTCCACCATTCTCCCGACTTACATCAAGCTGTTATCATTACCATTTTTTCAGCCATTTCTGCAATTGTTGTAGATGAAAGCAGTTTAATTAGACACAAGATCGCGGAGGGATGAGGCTATAATCAAGTAGGGGTCTAATCCCAACTATTATTAAACGTTTTTTTTTTTTTCTTTAATTTGTAGTCTCTACTTTTACTGGCCTTATTTTTCTGCTTTGTTCCTATTCATCATTGTTCTATCATAACTGTCAACATCGCTTAAGGAAAAATCTTGAGAAAATCCAGTGAATATATCAGTATGAATATAAGTACCAAGATAGCTAATGTGGGAGAATATATTAAATGCATGGATATTTTCAATATGTCCAATTATTGTGAAAAAAACTATTTTCTTGCACAAATGATAGAATGATAATTTTTAGGTTGTGAATGAGTTGGATGGCAAAATCCCTACAAATGCAGCCAAACTGCAAAAGGAGCTTCCTGGTGTGGGCCTGTACACTGCTGGGGCGATTGCATCCATAGCGTTTGGCGAGGCTACTGGGGTGGTGGATGGTAACGTCATCAGGGTGTTATCAAGGCTGCGCAGGATAGGTGCAGACATGACAAGTAACACAACCATGGATCACTTCTGGAGCCTTGCTCATCGTCTTGTTCCTAACGATAGGCCAGGGGATTTCAACCAGGCCATGATGGAATTTGGTGCAACCTTGTGCACACCCAAGACTCCCCAGTGCTCTAAATGTGTGCTTAGAAGCAGCTGTCAGGCACATAGCCAGGTGGAAGACTTTAAAGATAAATTCACTAAGAGGATTACAGGGGAAAGGATAAGTGCTTGTGATCAGGATATTGAAGATTGCTCGTTGTGTCTACCTCCTTCAGAGCCCTGGAATCCAGAGATTGGAGTGTGTAACTATCCGATGAAACCAAAGAAAAAGGAAGCAAGAGAGGAAGTCTTCACTGTATTAATAGTGCAGGAGGAATGCAATGAGGATGATAGTGGTAACTTCTTGCTTGTTCAACGTCCCGAGTCAGGCCTTCTGGCAGGCTTATGGGAATTCCCAAACTTAGAAAAAGAAAAGATCAATGAAGATGATGTTTCAGCCTTAGCTAAGGAGTATGGGTTGGAAAATGTGAAGAAAAGGAATAATGTTGGTGAACTAATTCATAAGTTTTCCCATCGCCATCACAAGTATGTAGTTGAGCTTTTTAGTTGTAAGAAAGTGAACACGACTGAGACAAATGCCAGTGGTCAGCCCATGAAATGGGTCAATCCAGAAGAGCTTGACTCCTCTGCCATCTCAACAGCTATGAAGAAGGTATTTAAACTGTACCAAAGCTCCCAAGCCAAGGATATGAATGGAAAAGCTTCAAAAAAGAGAAAGAGGATAGAAGCTGATGGTACTTACAAGCAGATGTGCATGGAATCGTTCTTTAAAGTGAAGTAGTCTTAGGCTTGAGTTTCATTTCACAGTAACTAGGTCTCAGAGCTGACTTTTAACTCGCTAACCAACCAAAGATCAAATGGAAATAACAAATTACTGCGGTGTTTTATGTTCTTCAAACTCCCAGCAATGATTTATAGCTCTTAAGCATGCTTCTAGCTTCCACCAATCAAAAACATAAAAATAAATAATAATTATAATGAAGCCTTTTAATTTGCTTCCGATCATTTTACCTTAAGGAGCTCACCAATCATAAAGCACAATGTAATTCAGATTTTAAATGATGGAACTCATAAATCAGGGCATGAGTTTCCAGATTATAAAAAATTACAATAAAAAGTAAGGGTTGTTTTTCCAATTGCTAGCTTACCTGACAGTCTTTGAGGTTTGAGTGACCAGCCCCGAAAAAAAGTGATTTTTTTCATGCCTTTGCAGTATCTTCAAGGGACATTTATTGCTGGATTTGGCTACATAACAGATTTATCTAACTTATGCTTTATAGTTTTCACAAATGGCATGTGTATTGACAACCGAAAGTGGACCTTCGGCCATGTGGGGGAGAGTGATTGCACCCCCCTGGGTGTGGGCCTGAGAGAGATGTGGAATGGAAACTAAGCCTTCCTCAATACAGATGGGTGCTAACAATAATAAGTGTCCATGGGACTTTTTATAGAATGGTATTACCTAATTGCTTGTTTTAGCACCGAGCTCCCAATAAGTGCATAGTATTATGGCATAAAAATCAGTAACCTTTAATCACATTAGGTAACATGTTGATCCTTGTAAAAACAAGTTTATTATACCATTACTGATAATTATTCGGTTGATATATGAGCATTATTAAAAATATACATTATCCTATCTACTGCTCCATTCAATAGCAAAACATGGTAATGATTCCATCCCAATCATAGAAATATCAATATCAAACACTGAAAGCAGCATTGTCACCAGTTTACTTCCGGTCGATTACGTAACAATATCCGATGATTTTAAACAGAAAACGTGAAAAATATTTCAAAATATTAAAAGCAGTGTGTCTATTTGGAAGTTTCTTTGAGGATGTGATTGGTAATTTACAGCGGATGGCCTGTTTAATATCTCGGATTCTAATAGATTCTTTTGTCTTTTAACGGTTGAGGTTTCCGTTAGACCGCTGGAAGTAAACTGGTGACAATGCGGCTTTAATACCATGTCAAACCTTCACATGATAAGTCAACAAAATACCTACATCAAAGATCCAAGTCAAATGAAGGATCTCCTTCATGTATAGTTTATAGCAACATTTCTTTTACATACGTGGTATTAAAGTTACTGACATTAAACACACCTTGACGGATCTCGAGTGACTCTTGCTAGTACTTGCTACAACTGTTACACTTTATAGTCACTCAAATACCATTTTTCTATTTTCCTAACTGTAAATATTTGGGCATGTCATACACCCTACCTAACATCATCAACTACACACAGGTAATTCATGTCCGCTAGAGAATTAATGCTATCGTCAGCATTTTTCAAATCATGGACACCATTCCATGCTCTGGCCCGTTACTGAGCGTAGTAACACGCCTCAGGTTTACTGGTTGGTATAGTCCTCAATGACTCTCTGTGCTTGTCTTATGTACTGTTGTTGCTTGTAATAAATTCTGACAGCTCCCTTGAAGGCTACAAATGTGATTCCACCCTGGAAGAAAAATTGACAGTCTTTCAAAATTGGTCTGCAGTTGTTGAAACATAATACAGACCTTAAGATTTACGACAGCGGAGAGTTTAAGTAGAGCACAAATAAGATTTCAGTGCACGTAACCACCATTTTCTTTTAGTGTGCAGAGATATCAGTGTGTGTCGTGTCATCCCTCTGCCATCATGAATTTTAAGTCCCCTAATTATGGTTATTGAAATATTGTGAACAAATCCCCAATTTACCACTGTTGACCAGTCCACTTGTTATAGAGTCAGCTGTGGATCAAGTTCACATACAAGGGAAATATTATATGTGAAATATGTAACAATTATTTAACAAGAATGAATGGGCTCTGAATAGCCCATGAGGCTGTAGGCATGAGTAAAAATCCAACGCAAAACACACCAGGGGGTCAATTTGAATAGCCAAAATTTGTCCTTTTTGGCTTTCAAATAGGCACTTTTTGCTATTAATAGGCAATAACTTATTGCCTAATCTTGGGTCAACCAATCAGAATGCAGCATTTGATGACAAACTGCTTGTGCAATATACACTAAATTACGCTAAATGCACTGCTAAGCTGTATTATCTGTTTGATATTCAGGCTCGTAGCCAGCATTTGCTGAAAGATTGGGGAGCAGTCTAAGCACGGGAATTAGGATACTTTGTCAGCAATTTCTTTTCAATTTATGTTGAATATTGAACTCAGTGAATAAAATATTTCTAACCTTATTATCCAAAATGTCTCCTGCCTTCTGAGTTAGTGAAATTCTTTTTAGTTGCCTTTGTTATATTTCTATTTCTCTTGTCTAAAAACCCTAGCAATCGTTTTAAAGTCTCGAAACATTTGAACGGTATTGTGTAACCATCTTTAGTGTTTGTGACTAGCCTGAGCCCTCTCTGACCTTAACTTCGTATTTAGGTTCTATATAAAATAGGAATGGAGTGAAACAACGCTTGATTCCACTGTTCGAAACCCTGCCTAGTTACGGCCAGTGTTGTGATGTTGGTACCTTTGTTATATTTCTATTTCTTTTGTCTAAAAACCCTAGCAATCGTTTTAAAGTCTCGAAACATTTGAACGGTATTGTGTAACCATCTTTAGTGTTTGTGACTAGCCTGAGCCCTCTCTGACCTTAACTTCGTATTTAGGTTCTATATAAAATAGGAATGGAGTGAAACAACGCTTGATTCCACTGTTCGAAACCCTGCCTAGTTACGGCCAGTGTTGTGATGTTGGTATGAGACATGATTGATTGACAGCTCACCCTCTCTTTGAACTTATCTCGCCACCGACACGCCCGGGCATGTGACAAGTGCTGGGATCGGGGCTAATTTTTAAAATGGGGGTCTAGACTATTACTGGCTAGGTTATTTCTACAATCTTACCAGTAATGCACGATGTAGCCCAGACTCAACAAATCCAAAGCAAACTTTTCCAACAAGAGTAGCAATGGTTGGTAGAATAAGACCGCCGCAGAGCACCCTAGTCGCAGACACAGGGTCAGAGAGGGGAGTCGCTTCAGCAGGTTCCCGCATGTAACCCACATCACTGTCACTCTTTAATTTTGGGAGGAAGAAACTCATAAATGAAAGCTTGCTGAGGTGTCTACGCCAGAATCTTAGTACATGATCCTCCCAGCGAATCATCTTTCCAAGGATCAAGGTCAAGGGAATTGTTGGCAGGCCAACTAATAGAAATAATGGGTCAGCTTTCTCCATCACTTCTAGTCCATCTTTGTGACCAAGTACTTGCATTACTGTTACAGCACCATATGTTACAGCCGACCAATAAAGTGACCCAACAACAATACCAGCAGCAGCAAACGGGCAGACTTTGTTTACTATGCGATCCATATTTTCAATGGCTTGGAGCAAAGGCCCTAATGGTGGGAACATAATGATATAATCTGTGTTGCACTGAGGGCAAGAAACGGTTGCTGCTGAATTTCCAGCTTGCTTTTCATCAATCCAGCGCTGTAAACAGGACTGATGGACCCATTTGGTTGTGCCACGGCATAAGCAAGGCTTGACCCAGGCCACTGATGGCTCATCCTCATCGGTTGCAAAGCAAACCCAGCAACGCCTAAAAATAAAATGCATTGCCGATATTAATGAATTGTCGATATTAATGCATTGCCGATATAGATGCATTGCTGATATTAGCAGTGTAATAAAACCACAGGAATATATCTCGTTATTTTGATTGTGAGTTTTTATGCAAACTGATGGTATAAACCAATTAAATCAAACACCTAATTCCATTATGTGTTCCTTCAAAATGGTTTTGATTCTTAGATACATTGGCATACAAAAAAAATAACTGTAAAATTTGTAATTGCAGACGTCAATTAAAGAACAGCTAACTTATAAGATATAAATTTACTTATATACGGTTTTATCGCTGCTTTGAATATAATTGTACAGCAAATAGATACATAAATTCGCAGAGGATTCGAGTATTTGCTTGAAAAATCAAAGTCTAACCATGACAGCATGATACAGAAAGTCTATTCTTCACAAATTACAATTAATAATTTGAAAGATTCCCAACATGTTCAAACAAGAAATGGGCATACAAACTTTAAATCAGCCCTGTCTCCGTCCTGCATCTCCGTAATGTGGGTAGCTGTACTCGCCAGAAACCTCAAATGACAATAAAATCCATCTCTTTTACAGAAATTAGCCCGAAAAGGGAACTAACGGAAAAAGCTTCAAACAAAATGGCGGATTCCACGAAATCCAACCCTCTGTTTCGCAACAGACTTCAGCCAATCACAACGAGGGAGTAGATGAGGCATAACTCTATTTCCGGTTCCGGAAATTTAAATCATGTTCGGTTAGCTAAGGTTTCAAAAGAACTCATGAAAAGTTTGCTTCGTGAGCAGATACTCATTTGCGGGCGAGCCAGAACAATAGAAAATAGATTTCTATGTGCAATAAGGCAACGAAATGTAAACAATGGGTCGTAAACGTTCATATTGTGGCAAAACAAACAACTTGTCGCACGCCATGTGTATTTCCTTTGTCAGTCACATGTAAAGCTCGCGAAAGAAATCCACCCGATTTCGGTTAGAAAAAAAGACGAGCTTTGCGTCGGCAGGAGGAACCGAGGCAGACACGGTATAATTGGGACTGTACGAAACGTATTGTGACGTAGACAGTGTACAAGGCCGAACATGACCTACTCAGACATTCGAGGGGAAGCTTAGGCAGATGTGTTCGGCATAATCCGTAGTGCACCTGATTGAATGGGCCAATCAAATGCCAGCTACTACACGGATGGCAACCTCTGCTCCAATCAATCCATAGTCTTTTTAGCATCCCCTATAGATTTGAACAGAAATATATACATTAAAACCCGGAAGAGACGAAAAACAATTCATTCTCTCTGTCAGTAAGAAGGAGAGAGGAGCGTACAATCGGCGCTCTCCCCGCGGTCCCACTCTTCGCATTTTGACAGAACCCGAGGTAAGGAGACAATGGCTATTTATCCAACCAGAGAGTTTTTGTTCTGGTTGGATGATTGATATATCACTTTGAAAGCAACAAAGGCCAACAAAGGGATTTTCTTTGAGTTTGCCATATGTAGTCACATAATAGACGAGTGCTTTAACACAATGATGCCCCCTATTCATCAAAGCGTCTTTTATTTTGAGGCGATCTTCCTGACTACCGAATTTTCCACGTGCGAACCGTAGACTAATCGTGAGAATGGGCCATATTTTAAAGAAAAAAGAAAATTCCTAGTCTTCTTTTGTAATTTAAGACTGTCCTTGGTATGAAAAAATAAGGTACTTTGATCAATGTGGTCTAATTTTGGGAGACCTTTGTTTGGGAACGTCGCTTTTCCTTCCGCTCGAAGAGAATGGAAATGTAGAATAGGAGAAATGGGAAAAGTAATCGCGCGAGCGACGCATACGTGTAGGCGATCATAACAAATAAAGAAAATCTCTAATCAAACGGACTGTCGTTAGAGTTTTCTCGCTTGGCGTCTCCGATCATTGAGATAGCTCACAGCGACTTTGTAAACCCCGTCCATCTCAAGTGATTTGATCATTGCATATTCTCTCCCCGACAGGTGCAATCACGTGACCCCGCGCTAACCATTCACCGGTAGTGTTTTTACAGGGCTAGCAGAAAGACAACGACGTGGCTAGCGCGAAAAACAATAGCACCTGCAACACAGCCACCAACTACGTAATCTTCAACTCTCTCGCCTTCTACGCAGCTCGACTTTGACTGGATATGGCCGATTTTGGCCAGAATACAAGATCATTGTCACCCGTTGACTTCAAACACAATTGTGACGCGCGCTCGAACTCGCTCTTCTTCCCGACTACGCTAAAAGACGAACAAAACGGGAATAAGACTGACGGCACAAACGGAGTTTGCGAGGATTGTATAGAGGATACGAATAAGTCTAAGGTGAACACAACACAGGCGTCCGCGCACCCGAACGTCATAGGACACAAGCGCATCGGCTTTACAACCGAGAATTCCATGTTTCACGACTTTCCCACTTCGACCACCTTTTGGTCACCAGCGAATATCGACGATGTTTTTGTTCAGCCAGGAGTTGCGCCAGTAAACGGAGTTCATTTTTCGCCAAATACACAAGTTCTTGGCCCAGGGAGACGGCCTGTTAACGCATCGAGTATTCCTACATCAATTGGACATCAGCCGCGAAGAACATTACCTAACTCTTCGCAGTACATAGCGAACCCCAAACCAGTCCAAAACATCAATTCGCTAGCGTCAGGCTGGAACGCAAGCCCAAACCATTCAATGTCAGGCTGGCCGCAGCAACAACCTTCCTCGTCATGGGGAAGAAATTATTCGACAACGAACAACGCAATCATAAACCACCGAAACGGTTCGCGTCCCTCAACCCTTACCTTCCCTCCTTCCTCTCGCCTCCGAAGTAATGGGGGTACAAGATCTGCCTACTCCGGGTCAAGGCAAGGTATCACTGCGCAAAGCATTACTCAAGGCTTACAGAGTTTAAATTTAAGCGGGCAGCAACCGGTGGATGGCACAGTTCTGGATAATATCACAGGATTGGGAAATTCACACGGGACGAACAGTGAACTATCGAATTCGCTCTATTCCTACCAGGTAGGTCGATCACAAACGTTATCGGTAAAGTCATATGAAAAAGTTCTGTAACTGTTCCTTGTGATGGGGAACTTCTTTGAAAGGGGGATTTTCCTTGTCTTGAAATTATTCAAATTTCGTTGTTTGCATTGAATGGAGAAACCCTTGACAGTTTTTTTGGGAGACTAGACTTTGCCGCAAACTGGCTTACAGCCGCAATGTTCCGTTGATTTCCCGAAGGAAAAGAAAGTCGTTTAATTAGAAAATAGAAGGAATTCATTGAGTCTGATAAAACACGTTAGTTTTAGAAAGAAACAGCGTATTCTCTATCTCGCTTGCTCGACAATAACATGCATAAATTAATGACAGGAAAAACTCTTTCACGAAGCAGCTGTCGGGAGGAATCAATAACAGTGATAAACTGAAACTCTAGCCGTAAATTCCACCCAAGATATTTTCTCTTATCTTTGTGTTTATATTAATCTTCTTTTTTCTAGGATTCTATGAAATTCCCGTCGTTGGAAACTCGACTACTCGACATTATTCGTTCGCCCTCTGATCCACCTGAAAACCTGGCAGGTCTGTACATTTTTCTTTTCGTTCCTATTAATCAAATGACGTTAACCTCGAATCAAAAAAATCTCTAAAAAGTACGTTACGGTTAAATTTCCAAAACAAGTTTTATTTGCTCTTTTGTTCACTGTTTATCTGAACTTTTAGATAATAGTTTTTTCAGCGTTTGTTCTAATGGCCGAATCGCTATGCAACCGTAGTGTAAAACGATCGTTTCTAGCAAATAAAGAGACATGGTTTCCATGGGCAATTCCATTTCTAGTAGTTATTTCCTATTCTGAAAAATATGGCGGGATTAGTATATACCCCAGATCCAAAACTAGTCACGGTCGTCATGATATAAATATTTTTCTTTCTGATCAGGTGGATTGATGAATAATATTGTATGAAGTAAGAAGGTAGAAATTTTCAGGCCGATTCCAACCTCCCACCAGAGATTGTCTGCAGGCGGAGAATAAATTTTTTATGAGTTTATCAGTAGTAATACAACCATGCTTCTTGACTTACATCTTTCCCATTTCGTAAAAATAACATTCTACAGTTTTCCGGATTATGATCTTATTTCATTTTACTAGCTGATGATTTTCAGTAGTTTTTTTTTTTTTTGGCGCTTTGAAGGGCGTTCTGTTTTATTTTATTTTTAGTTTTTGGCTCATGGTTGTTATGGCTGAATAAAACTTCTAGTCTAACTTTTTTCCGCCTTTTACAGGCTAATACAAATATTGTGAATACAAAGGGAATTTCTGACCACAATTTCAAATGAAAAAGAATTCATAAGTATCTAACACAAAAATTTTCTCTTTTCTTAACTTTTATATAACGATAGAAATAACGAAAGGCAAGAAATAGTCGGTCATATAAGGCCATATATCATGGCCAAAGATAAAAAGTGAACGGTGCAAGAAAACATCTAGTGTAATTACATTTATTTTGATTAGCTTTAATAAACGAAGAAAAGTTCACTTTACGTCGGTCTCTTTTATAGCCAAAAGCAAAAAATAGTTTGAGTGTTTCTCTAAATGGAATATTTGCTATTTTATTTTCCATCAAAGTAAACTCGTGTAACTTGTGATCATAAACAGAACACGAAGAATGCAATTTCACGGGCAAAAAAAAAAAAAAACAAGAAAAACAGATAAATTCACTTGTGGTTTGGGATTGAATATTTCTTTAAGTGTTTTTATAGCATATGAGAGAAATGAATAGCCGACGGGGTGGAAAAGCAGCCGAATATGTAAAGAAACTCAAATCAAATTTAAAAAAACTAAAAGCAACCGGCATTAGCATAAGAAGAAGACATTTTTAAATGCTTCGTCTCTAGATTTTCCGAGATAGCTGGTTAAAATCTCCCTCTTCGATTGTCTTTGGATTTTGTCTTAGAATTTCATTTCTAGAAAAACTTTCAGAGCTATATGTTATTACTGCAGCTTTTCGCCTACTCTATATTAGGTTCAGCTGTCATGCGAAGATTCCGGCAATGAAAGTGACGAAACTACAAAGATTCTTCAATGTTCTAGTCGTTGATTGGTGTTTCCTCGCGATATAACTCACTCGTCTTTTCTACCCTTCAACTGATAAAATCTTTATAATGATTATTTGGAAAATACACCTTTTTACCGAAGCTAAAACAAAGAAAAGGGTTATCGTTGACATGTGTAAAGATGCTTACATTAGCAAAGTTTTTCTAGAGGCCGTGCGCGCGATCGTCTTTCTCTAGATTAACAGTAATACCCTGAGAAGAGCTTTAGCTTGAATGTGCTTTTTCCGACTTTGGATGTATTATAGCAAGAAATAAGATTAATTGCTTTAGCCTTTGATATAGATACGCTTAAAAAAATCAAAA
Source organism: Nematostella vectensis (assembly GCF_932526225.1). Classification (NCBI taxonomy): domain Eukaryota; kingdom Metazoa; phylum Cnidaria; class Anthozoa; order Actiniaria; family Edwardsiidae; genus Nematostella; species Nematostella vectensis. The sequence continues at coordinate 12,930,115 of NC_064039.1, forward strand.
CAACGTTCAAACTTATTATTCAATTCATGAAAAAGACAACTGTTCTGTTTTGCAGTAAAATTGTTTTCAGCCGATTATTGAAGGTACTATTGGCATTCCAAAGTTCCGTTTCCATCATTGGAAATTTTTTATGCGGGCTCGATTACCGCAAAATATGAAGATGAAAACACCTTGAATAAAGAACACAATAGATCATGTTTGCTTTCTCTTCAGCATTCAGCGCCAGAGTTTTCTTTTTCCACACTTGCGCTTAGCGTTTACCTTATTATATTTTTTAGTTTAGAGGGTTAGCAATATTGTGAAAAACACATTTAGAGGGAAGATCCCACATGGATCTCTATACCCCTAGTTTTCACATCAGAAAAATTCACAATTCACATATTCACCAAACCGACAGAGTATGACAATATTCTAAATACCTACAAAATGTTTCTACAAAACTGCCCTTTACAATGAACAAAATAGAAAGACACACAAAAAAATACCGCCTGTGCATTTCAAGAAAGAATGATAGACTATCACTTTTTCCTAATTGTGGAAGTCGGCAAATTGAAGAATAATTGATGACAACTCACGTAAACAGAGGAAATCGTAAGAATGCACAAATAAGTGCACGCTTTCTCAACCCAGGAATACTTATTTTATTAATGTTATTGATGCAAGCGTCCCCGAGGCGACCACATTCACGCAAATGTGACTATTTGGCATGAAAACAAATTTATACGGGGCTATTTCCCGTTAGTTATCAAGCTGGCTAAACACAAGATATTTTCCCTGAGCGTTCTCTAACAGCATTGCCACCATACTGTGTGAAAACGAATTTTAACTGCGGGGCGACGAGAGTCAATAGTACCCCTTGCTGTACTTTACAAAACCTGGCAGCTTTCAAAGGTTTTGCTGTTTAATTAAAGCGGCAAAAAAGCATCTCCTTTGTTCAAAATGATAGCGCCCTTAACCAAAAGCCAATTCGTAATCCAGATATGCGGTTTACCACTCTTGTTAGCTTGTTTTGCAACCGAATTCTGAGGCGCCTTCTCATTCTTATATTGTGTATATTCTGGAATACAACAAACATATTAAAATAAAAGTGTTGCTTTTTATCTAAACATTTGATTTTTCTTCAGATATAAAGTAAAAGGCGAAAAGACATCTCAGTGTTCCTGACCAGCTTAGTTTTTTTTTTTTTCATTTTGCTTGAGTGACTATTTTTTTGTGTTTAATAGAGGGTTAATTGAGGCTTTCAAATAATATGGATTGTCAAAAATACATTTAGGAATAAATTAAATACCATTCTATGATTTCAAGCAATTATCGTGAAAGTAGTTGTACCAAAGATAGCCGAACTTGCTCAAATATTTCAGATGAGCTTTCTCTGGTTGTCTGCCACAACAATAACCATACTTGTCCATGATTCTACATCTGTCACCAAATTAAAAGCAGAACTTAGGCACCAAGAAAAAGTGTCGCAGAGAGCATTAAAATTCACTCCATTTCGATTAACAATGACATATAGCTCGGAATTGTCAATATGTATTATCGCGTGTTGTAATACTAGGTAAACTTTTACGCTCACTTGGACTCTTATTTGACGAAAAAGTTAGTTAGAGTCTACTGCTCTGATACAATAAACAGCGGCAATTACTATACAGTGTGCGTGTGGAACTGCGCGACCGCAAAACAGAATGATAGAGAAAAGAGAAAATGAGGAAAACAGAAATATATCGTTAGAGCACAAAAAAATACACCCCCTCTCAAACATTTGGTCGGAAAAGTCTTCTTCGGTGAGCGGCAAGATTTCTAGTGCAGGTTTTCTGTGAAAAGAGGATGTAAACATATAAAAGGGCTAGCAAGCAAAGATTGACTGTTTGGCCTGTAAAGGACAGGTGCAGTGCGCTCTTATACATAGATATCGCTGGCAGTAATGATTATAGTGCTCTAGAACGAAACGATGCGATACAATCAAGATAGCGAAAGAGCATTAAGCAAAACTATCAGCCGAAGACAGAGTTCTAACAACCTCCACCCTGTGTTACCCGAAGCGAGGTGAGAACGCAAAGACCTAATATCATGACCGAATAGAAAAACACACCAATGATTAGAAGAATCGTTTAGATTGAAAACTCAACTTAATAAGACAAAGACAAGTGTAGAAGGATTATCAAAGAAGAAATTCTTTTATGGAATGGTCTTTTTTTATTGGCATATTGGTGGAATTTTTCAGGCCAGCTTTTTGTGTTGCTATCTCTCGCTGGGCGCATCTTCGCCAAGCCGTTGCCTGATATAATATATCTGATGAAAAGCTTGATGTATAAGCGTCATTAAGGGCCTCCCATCACTCAAGCAGAGAATGAAATCTAGTCTAGAGAATATGCTAAGTAAGTACACTCATCAGTTTCTGGCGGGATAACAGGAAGAGAGTGAAGGAAAGGCTTTGAATAATAAGCTCCTCGGAATTAATGCCCACCGATTTTAGCAAGAAAGGACAGGAGACGCCAATCGGGACAAAACATGTCTGAAAACTTAATTCTCTAGAATGATCTCCCGGAGGCATGATATCAGAAAAGGGACGAATTACGTTTTCTTCTTGGAGTGCAATTACTTTAAACTCAACGGAATCGGATGCAAGGCCAACACTAGACTCTCTTGTGGTCTCCCATTGAGTAACTTAAGTCGTGCTCTTCGCGTGAGCCTGCCTTAAGGCAGCAAAAATCAATATAACGCGCGTCTTTATAGCCGATTTTAGCAGAATATTACCAGAATGGATAAACTGAAAGATTGGCTTTCCGTTATCACCGCCTCACTACCTTTAAGATAAAATTAATCAAACTGCTATCGTTTACTTTTTGCTGTCTGTGCTGGACACGCATAGAGAAATCAGGAGAATGTGGCGAAGTTCATACTAGACATAGTCGCATGATTAAGCGCGAGAGAAACTACACCTAGAAAGTTTTATAAATTTTGTCTCACATTGCGTTCTTGTCAAGCATGTTTTGAAAAAGAACTAAGTGTATTCCGATGGAGTGTCAAGAGATGCGAGGAACGCTTAATCAGGGAAAGACAAGAATGTTCTTGAGGGTAATGCCACGAGCATCCGGTGAAGTTGTGTCAAGCTATTAAATAGAGCCGAGAACCCACATTACTGTTAACAAAACTGTGAAAGAATACAGATAAATCCTCTGTACGACTGAGGCGACTAGTTTCTGCAGATCTAATAAAATCAGTTTCTATTCTCAATCACATTTTTCCAGGCGCGTACACAGGGGGTGCGCAGGGTGTGTGCGCACCCCCCCCCCCCCCCCCCCCTTGGCGGCCAAAAAGTTAGTTATTTCTTACATTAACACTTTTCACAATATTCCTAAAAAAATGTCAGTACTAGACTGACCATTGCTTATTGCATTGAAGATTTGTAAGAACAAACCTGAAAAATTAACTAATCGTATTTATCCAGTTTTTATGTATTCTGTAGAAATATCACGAGGCCCAACGTATTCTGTGGTAATAGTTCGTTATTTTACTTTCGCCATTTGCACTGGCAACGTTTTTTGATATATAGGTGTATGTGAGGGCGTATAGTTAATGTGTTTCTCGATAATAAAATGCTATAGCACATCTAGCTATATTCACTGATCAAGGTGATTCCGCATAAGTCCATCTTCTTAGCTTATTCGTGTGACGTTTGTGGTTTGTATCCCCCAACAAACAACTTAATCATCGCGCACTTGATGGATCATCCAGCAGAGCCCGAGGGCTTCGTTCTTATAATTGCCCTCAGTAAAACTCCTTGTGCAATCAACACCCTCCTCGTTGCTACAGAAATGCTGTAATTTTACGGTGAAAGTTAAAATCACCTTAGGAACACAACATAATGATGCATGATATTAAAGAACAACTCTAAGACACGATAAATCGTGCTTGTTGTTGTTTGTAAGTTTCTCCGAAGGTAGGTTCCCTTCGTGTGAAAGACTGCATTGTTGATAATACCATCGTCAGCAAACGTTAAATCCGCCCACAGCTCAACTACTCCATCGATCATCCAAATGACAAAAGTTTGCGTCCCTGCCTACCGCTTGACGGGCGCGCCAATTACGGGCTATTAGGCCTTAATCCAAAATATTTGGACCTAATTGAACAATCATTTCTATAGAAGACCATCCATAGGAAATCGATTATATGTTTTGGAAAGCAATCCAATTCCGTGGCATCAAAAATTAATTGATCGTGCTTCAAAATAACAAATATAGCATCGTATTACTCTTTGGAAATCGGAAAATGTCGGTTAACGAAATACATTTAAAACGAGGCTTACACGCACACTGCTGGTATTGCTCACGGGCTCAATGTCAATACAACGCCAGCATCACTATAATCTTATAATAGTCTTTCAGTGTTTTTGGCTTTAGCTATTTACTAATTTAATAGTATTTGGGATGGAAATAAGCTCTCAGTAAGAGAGATCACCCAGGGTAAATGCATTTGCCAAATATATGGCCGCTAACGTCTATGTAATCCGCTCTCTCCTATGATCTCAGATGTTTGGCTAGTTCTAAAGCCTTGAACTTGAATATTTGGCTTATACTCTCTTTGTCGCGTAGCGTTTGGCTAGTTCTAAAGCCTTGAACTTAAATATTTGGCTTATACTCTCTTTATCTCGTAGGTTTGGCTAGTTCTAAAGCCTTGAACTTGAATATTTGGCTTATACTCTCTTTATCTCGTAGCGTTTCGGTATCAACTACAGAAGAAAGGATTGCACCACGGAGGTAACACCCCATTACCCCCCCCCCCCAAACACACCCTATTACCCCCCCCCCCCCCCCAAAAAAAAATACAACCACAACACACACTCCCAACAATTGCACAAGCAGATCTTTTCTGATTCCTCGCATTCTTACTGTCGAATCCGTTGTATCGCGACCCGCGTTTTCAAAACACGATTTGTTTTGGTTTTTCTGTTCCGTCAGTAAAACCATTCTGAGCCAATCAGAGTCTCGCTGTGTGCACTTTCCTGGCTTTCCTCTGGACAAAAACCAGACAGTGTCGCGACAGAAAGCCAGGCGAAAGATGGCAAAAATCTGACTGGCTAAGAAAAATTTGACTGGCGGAACAGAAAATCCCAAAAGACAAAAACAAATCGATGTTTTGAAAATGCGTAGTCGCCATACAACGGATTCGACTCTTTACTTTACTTTACTTTACTTCAGTGATATACTATTCTTCAGTGATTTACTTTACTTCGTTTAACTTAAGTTTATAGTGCTTTGAATAGTAAAGATTTACACTACATATAAGGTTACTTAGCAACTACGTTCTTCTTGTGAGAGCATCAAATCCTTGCTACAGTTGCTAGAACGTGGAATTAACGTCTTTTAGAACGCAATATCTATATCTAAAAATATTGAACACCAATTTATATCTGAAAATGCATTAAATGCTTTCAGTAATTTATAATGGCCATATGCTTGTTGTTCAGATCAAATCGTGCCATCACTCGCTTCCTCTCTGAACTGCTCGCCGAACTCCGACTCAGAGCACATCCCGCGCTTTTCAAGGAAAGTGTTTGTCGGTGGCCTTCCGCCTGACATCGATGAAGGTACGTAAAATAGATATAGCAGGCATCATTTACAACTCTTGCACTAAATGATAATCATTTGGCACTAAATGATAATCATTTGGTGCAATCGTTTATAGACAAGATCTATCAGGCATCATTTACAACTCTCTCTTATTTGGTGCAATCGTTATGCGAGATCTAACAGGCAAGTCATTCATAACTCTTTTCTTACCATGTGATAATTTTAAGGCGCAATCGTTCGAATCGTTTATAGACAAGATCTAACAGGCATCATTTACAACTCTTGCACTATGTGATAATTATTTGGTGCAATCGTTTATAGCCGAGATCTATCATGCACCGTATACAACTTTTATACTAGATCGTAATTATTTGGTGCAATAGTTTCTTGATGAGACCTAATAGTGTAAGAAATTCTTTAATCGCGTCTAGATGAGATCCATGCCAGCTTCTGTCGCTTCGGGAGCCTGACCGTTGATTGGCCACACAAGGCCGAAAGCAAGTCCTACTTCCCGCCAAAAGGTGAGAGTCTCTAATCACTCTAAGAAATAAGTTTATTTGCGAAAAGAAAAGTAGTCTGGTGGTTAAGATATTGCTTTGCTTTGAGATTTGAAAGCCAAATGAGAGGAAAAGTACAGTCTCTTCTGTATCCTTGGGAAATACCCACGTATATTCTTTACTTTCCTCATACGATATAGTAAAGCCTGCCTCCTTGTATGTCTTCTGTACCCTTTTACTAAATAAGTTCTCGTGATTTTAGGATACGCGTTCCTGCTGTATCTCGAAGAGATCTCGGTCCAGAAGTTGATCAGCGCTTGCTTCCGGCAGGATGACAAGCTCTACTTATGCGTCTCCAGCCCAACCATCAAGGACAAACCGGTATGTAATACTTAGTGAAAACCGCAATCAGGAACGTTAACCCTAAGAAACAAGCAGATAAACCTGGTGAAATATAGTACACAAGCGGCGACAATCGGCAATTTTTCCTGCCAAGTGAGTTGTCTTCAGACAAGCCTATGAAAATTCCATCGTCTGAGTTTGCTTTGAGTGCCTTGCTGACTTTCGTCGATTCAATAATTGTTTCTCCTTCTTGCTATACTTGGGTGTACGCGATAACGTACATATAATTAATTATATATAAGTAATTATTTCTTCTACTTCGGCCAAAGGTCCAGATCCGGCCGTGGAACCTGGCAGATGCCGACTTTGTAATGGACGGATCCCAAGCACTTGACCCCAGGAAGACTATCTTCGTGGGTGGCGTGCCACGCCCTTTGCGTGCCATTGAGCTGGCCATGATTATGGACCGGTTGTATGGGGGTGTGTGCTATGCTGGAATCGATGTTGACCCGGAGCTCAAGTACCCAAAAGGTACCTCACCAGATGGCTCTTCGATAAATAAGGGGGATGTGGGAGGGGTTCACAGCCCTCAATGTAGAGACCCAGGTTTCTACGTTTGGAAAATCTCAAGATCACCTTCCTGGTCTTCTGGCTTGAGAGGCCCGTACCACTGGGCTATTTTGCATCATTTTGCATCTCTCGCATAGTCAAGGGGTATAGGAAGGAAGTAAACATTTGGCCTATGAAATGCTCCATAAATGTGTTATATTTGTAGCAAACCATAAACGATTTGTTTCCCTTCTAGGCGCAGGAAGAGTCGCCTTCTCAAACCAGCAAAGTTACATCGCAGCGATCAGCGCACGATTCGTACAATTGCAACACGGGGACATCGACAAACGAGTAAGTCCAGCGCTAACAGGGCAAGTCAACACGACACGGACACTTTTTAACACGACACGCGCAGGTAATATAGGACGACACGCCAAAACGACACGGTAACACGACACCGACACTTTAACACGACAGGACACGACACGGATACTATAACACGACACGCCAAGACGACACGGATACTTTAACACGACACGGGTACTATAACACGACACGCCAAGACGACACGGATACTTTAACACGACACGCCACGACACGTTGTACTTTAACACGACACGCCAAGACGACACGGATACTTTAACACGACACGCCACGACACGGGTACTATAACACGCCACGACACGGGAACTATAACACGACACTACACAACACGGATACTATAACACGCCACTACACGACACGGGTAATATAACACGCCACTACACGACACGGGTACTATAACACGACACAGCACGACACGGATACTATAACACGCCACTACACGACACGGGTACTATAACACGACACGCCACGACACGGGTACTTTAACACGACACGCCACGACACGGATACTATAACACGACACGCCACGACACGGGTACTTTAACACGACACGCCACGACACGGGTACTATAACACGCCACGGGTACTTTAACACGACACGACACGGGTGCTTTAACACGACACGCCAACACGGCAACACTATAATAAAAACGCGAAAAGGACTAATCGCTTTTTTCAACGTCTTTTCGCAGGTGGAGGTGAAACCGTACGTTCTTGACGATCAGTTGTGTGACGAGTGTCACGGCGCAAGGTGTGCTGGGAAATTCGCGCCCTTTTTCTGCGCGAATGTCACCTGCCTGCAGTACTACTGCGAGCAGTGCTGGGCAATTATCCACTCACGCGCAGGCAGGGAATTCCACAAACCGCTGGTCAAAGAAGGGGCAGACAGACCACGTACGGTGCCCTTCAGGTGGTGAAAAGTTCAAATCTTTGAGAATTTTATTAGAAAATGTGTCCGTGCGAGTGTTCCTTTGATAAGGTGTCGATTTATGAATACGTGGAATACGTTTGGAACCCTGAATAAACTTTCAGAATGAACTTCGTATGAGATAGTCGATTAGCTATGTATTCCACGTAGGCAAAACCGGCGCATAAGTGTATTAGATGAGCGCTCTCATTTTAAAGCCCCAATTTAGAGATAAATTAGATTTATGCGAGACTTGGTCTTATAAGGTTTCATAGATAACTTTGTAGTAAGAAGTTTGTACAAATGAAAGTATATGCTCGCTGCTTAGAAAAGCTTCACGAAAGAGCTCCTAGATGGGCGCAAATTTTATGGTTGCACATGAGATTCGTGTGGAAAACTCTACAATTACCACGGTCAACTTCACTCAGATCTGCAATTATTTTTGTACTAGCACCACGACTGCACTATAACCAGACATATTCCTAATAACATTCAGGGTATTATTTTCAGCTTGAGTATTTTTACAAATAACACTTTGCTATTTTTTATGAGTCACCATGCAACGTGTTCATGTCATGGTATGTACGGGTTTCGCGGAACTATGGAATTGGCATCATGTGCTGTCCCAAACACAGACCATCTAGGAGCAAGCTGCAGCAGCTTCATTATCCATTTACAAAGCCATCATTCTATGGCGTATTGGTGTAGTGTTCGTTAATTAGAGGGGTACAGAGTATGGCATATAGCTTAGCACATATAGAATTAGATTTGTAGGGTAGAAGGTATTGTACTGCGTCGTACAAGTTAGCTTTGTACGTGAGAGTACATGCACCATAGAGTTTAAATGGAGAACACTTTAATGTAGATACCAGATTCTCTTGGAAAATATACATTATAGTTCATGGCTACAGCACACAGCCACGCAAGAACAACCGGAAAATAATGTACATCTTCCAAATAATTGGCGTACAAAACAGTCTTTACAATTAGTAGCATTTCTCCTTTGCTATTGAGTGAATTGAAAGTTTAGAGTTAACATCGTGAGTTTAGCTACAATACACATGATTTAGCTAAAAGTAATGTCCAGGCTTTTTCTAGAAAAAGTAAAGTTTTAAAACATCTCAGCTTCGATAGGGATCTTTTAACCTTTTAACAAGCTTACGGTGCTTCGTGGTTAGACATTTTCCCAGAGTAGTTTCAACTTTCTAGTACAAATGAGAAACGTGTAGCGGACAGTGCCTTCCCAATCATTCAAATACTTATTATTTTTGTAGAGTATTAAATTCCTGTCACATATTAATTTCTGGTTGATATTTTTGGATAACAATCAAGTGTGGCAATTAAGGAGTGCAGAGAGTACAAGATTAGCTAGGGAAGCAATGAGGCATTCTTGCTTTTAGCTTACTGGCTAGGGAATACCAAAGAATATTACATATTCTTTCATTGAAAAACCACCAAAATGGTTTAAATTAACATTTCGCTCTTTGAGCGTACCATTATTATTTTTAAAAATGCCAGGCTTATAGCTGAATTGTGATATCATTATAATTATTATTATTATTATTATTATATATAGCAGGATAACGCATGGGGAGGATTACTTCGTATGGTCTTTTCTCTTTTGCTTAAAAGTCCCTGAACTTTTTATAGATTTTATATTTACTAAAAATTCAATCAATATATTATCTGAATTTTAGTTTTTGATGGTTTTAGTTCATGTACCTATAGTTTTACAAAAAAAAAAACAATCCACTAGATTTAAAAGTTAATAACTCTTTCTCACAAATACACCCCCGTTTTTTTCTTTATGTTTCCTAATACATGGTTTGGCATAAGGCAATTTAACTATTGCAGTGACATACAACCAAATTCTATTTCTCAGGGTAGTGTTTGTGATTTTTGAGTAGTTAAATTTCCAATCGATGAAGGTGTTATAACTTCAGAATGACGAAGAAATTGTACATGATCATTTTATTTTCCATTTTTCAAGTTCATTATTTGTAAAGAAAAGCATATTTATTTTCTTAGTCAGTGAAATAAAACTATCTTATATTTCATATATTTTATTCAAATGAAATTCTCTTCAGAAAAAAAAATTAGTGAAAAAAAGAAAAAAAATCCACATGCCACAAATTCATTTACTGAATTTCTGTCGCCTATACAGGGGCTCAATTTTAAATTTATAATCAAGTCTTTGTCTGAAGCTATATCACCTTCTGCTCCAAATAGATTGTTCACTATTTAGATGCATGCAGAAGACCCTGTATTTTGTCATATTGCTACGACTTGTAATTATAAATAAATATTTTTCTGTTACTTAAGCATAATGAATATACTGTTGTTTAGTATGTATGCCACATTTTATCCAATTCCATAGACATTTTTTGATATTTGCCTTTGCAAAGTGATTTTACCTTAGTTTTTTAATATTTTGACTTTGGGTATTGCATTGTTTATAGCTTTCAGCTTTCATAATTTTAAGCCTGCCACAATAAGTATCAATTTATTCCCACAATCTTTTAATCCCTTATTCCGGTTATAGTGTTATGACTGTGAAGCCACAATGAGCTGTTGCTATTCTCAAAATTTACCAAAAACTAAACTTACAAAACCCCAAACCAAGCAAATCTCATTTCAATTTATAATCAATCGTTTTCTTGTTGCATATTATTTGTAAATCGGGTGTATATTAAGAAAATGGGTACCAGAAATATATATCTTTTTAATAAAACTCATTTCATAGAAGTTCTAGCAAGGTTGTGAAGGTTTATTTTTGACATCTGAATAGCATTATTTTTTGCTTGTGTAACTCTCTTTATACAGTCAATTTGTTCATAGTACTTGTGTGGTCTTATAACACACAGACTTTTACTTACTTTTACTATTCTAATTTTACCAGGGTGAAAATACCTATTTCTAAATTATACAAACCAGTAGTTAAAACAAAACAAAAAAAAGAAAGTAGCTAAAAAGCAGTATAATTGTATGTAAATGACTAGCCTACTAAGTAGATTCAATCAACGTGTTAAAAATAAATAAATATGAACATGCTGTAAAACAATAGCAAATGAATCATTTAGTCATAAAAAATTCTGATTTTCAAAGGTTAACTAGAAGTAATATCAGCATTTTATTACATAAGCAGTACTTATTAGAAGATACAGAGTGTGGTTTTTGTTTACAAAGCCATGCTGTATACCTGTTTCACTCTGCAGCTGGTGAAATCCCAGCAAATGACTAATTGATCATGCTGTTGGCTAAGGGACCTCTGGAGGGGCTTAATTCTTCTGCTATTATGGAATGTACCCATTACAATAACTGAATTTGTCAAATGAGATATTGTCAAAAAACTAAAGGTTATATATTATGTATGATTTTTTACCATAATGATCTAGAATTTCGTATATGTTATACTATTATTTATCAAGGGAAAAGTTATTTGTGAATATTACATGTACACTGTACTACCACAATAATGGTAATAAAATGTATTATTTACAATACTAAAAGTTGTTTTGTGTAATAAATTACCCACTCCATTTTAAAAAGGACTTTGGTGTTTATTCCCCTGAGAGTTGGTTTTTAATTGAACCACTGATACTAGATAATTCAGGTAATTGACATAATCATTTTGAAGTATGCCAGTCAGTCAGTCAGTAACACACAAAAAACATTTACCCTCTTTACCCTACTATGTGCCCGTTCTCAAATGTTTGTTTAAAAAAAAGTGCACTGATGCACTCAAATTAATCGGAAAAGAAAATTCTTTTTGACAAAAGTACTTTATAAATTTACAACAAACAAGAAAAAATGCTGCGGAGGGGGGGGGGGGGGGGCAGTTACAGTTATCATTAAATATAGTATTTGATGATCCTTCAACTTCTTTGTGGCATGCACCCTTCCGAACCCTACACCCCCCTTGTAGGTACACGCCAGAACATCGTACCTCCTGAGATATCATTAATCTCTAAATATATAACCATTTGCTAATGGGAGACATTCTAGTTATGATAATAAATACAACAATATTGTCCTCAAAAAAGCAGGGAGTGTTCTGCTTCCAAGAGCGAGTTTCGTCTTTGCTTCTCTATTTCAGCCGGATTAGCAGACTTATCTTTCTTTGCACTATCTTCCTCTTCCTTTTTAGTGCCTGCCTGAATAACTTTCCTTTTCCGTGGTGAGCAGAGCTCAACATCATGTGAATATTTGCATTCATCTTTGTCGTACTTACATATTCCTGCCTTAAACCTTTTACAGGGAAACTGTTTGTGATCAACTGTGCTAGCCCTCTTTCCCTGCAGCCTTCTTCTTTTTTCTGTCATTGTTTCGTCAGCGTCTGCTTTTCTCTTGGCTCTGAGGAAGAGAAAAAAAAGGCCAGGAAGACTGTCAATAAGATACAAACAGGGTTCCTTTGCATTATTTCTAAAAACCCACATTGCTGTAATTTCCTATAAATTCGGTCAACACAAGGCCAGCATGGCTTCTACAGGAAGCAGTTCTCCTTTATTTTAATCTATTCGATCTGATTTTCACACATTTTAGAAGGAAAAAAATGCAAATCTCATATTTGAATCATGAAAAATTGTGCATAATTTCTGCCATTTATATATATGATTCCCTTCACAAGCTTTCTTCTTCTCCAAGTCCTCATGCAAAAAAAAAACTCAATGAAACATTTAAATGTCTACCTGGCCTTTGGACCCCAGTTGGCTTCTGGATTTTCCTGGAATCTCAGGAGTTTCTGCTGTCTGGAAGGAGGGTTTGCTCCAGGGTACATCTCAAAAGAAGCCTGGATCTGAGGATCCTTGCTAAGGATGGCTGAAGCTGGGCTACCTTCTGGCCTCTTCTTAACAGGGTTTATCTTCTCCCAACATCTCATCACATCCCATAACACTAACAAGACAACATATGATTCATACAAGATTCCAAGGGTGATATACAGTGGAACGCTTTAATATGGGCACTTTTGAAACCACACAAATCTTCACTCAGGGGCATGGTTTCACCTTAAACAAGTCGTCATTCCCACTAGACTTTGTGTGCAGAGCTCCAAAAAAAGTAGCAAAAGAGATATGATCAAGTTCGAAATAATGTCTTAAACATCAAAGGTGCAAAGACAACTATATTTTTAATCTTCTCTAGTGACTGGACAGATAAGAAATAGAGAATGGAGAGATTTTGAAGCAGATAACTTTTCAGGTTTCGTTATTTCCACACGCGCGCTGAAGAATAGCGTCATTTCAAATGCGCGCTTGCTGTTTTTGAATTAAATTTTCAATCACAATTTTTGTCGCCATTATATAATGTATAAAGAACATTATATATTATTGCCTTGTGTATAAAGAACATTATATATTTTGAAAATTTCAAAGTTAAGCTACGGCTCTGCTTTTTCATTATTTATGGAGCTCTGCACTTGACGTTGACTAGCGAGAATGACAGCTTGGACCAGGTCCGCACCTTTAATACCGCAGGTCCTTCTTTAAGTAAAACTATGAAGTACATTGATTTCTACTGCAAGTTGTTTCCCTAACAAATAATTGCAATTCACACTCTTGTATTCTTACATGTAACATCCCTTATTTTTCCTTCCTCAAAGTCACACGAAATATTCCACAGTAAATTTCTGCCAGTCACAGGGAAAAGTATATGCGTCACATGGCAAATACAACTTGATTACCTAGTGTGTGTGAGCCTTGGCAGGTCTTTATTCAGAAATAAACAATGAACCTGGTAAACTAATTTATGACAATATGGGAGACAATATGGGTGGAAATGAATAGCACTTCACAATAATGCAACTGAATATTTAAAAAAAATTATGACTGAGGCATTCTGAGTAATGATTGGGGTTCATCTCGTAGTTGCTCTTTCCCTGACTCACATACCATTGTTTGGAGCATCTGTTTTCACAGCAGTTGGGCATACATGTGAACCCGAAACCTTGTAACCAAGACGAAGAAGAGCTGATCTGAATTGCACGATGGAGGGTGATGAACAGTGGATCACATTTGACAAGTGGTCTATGGTGTGGAACAGTGGTACAGTTGGAAGCTCTTCGGCAACCATACTCAGTAATCCTGAAATCAAGAGATTCAAACTGATCCATTTACAAAACTTTCTTATACATAGCACTGTGAGCACAAGAAAGGCCTTGTTACTTTATAAGATAACAATGAAACCAAATCAGTGGGAATACTTGATTGCATGCTTGACTTTCATACCATTGAAATACATTGCACAATTCTTGAATACAAAAACTTGTGAATTGTATATGATCTTACTGGTGTTTGTATTAATGCATCAATAAGTGCTATACTACCTGTAAGTACTGGCCCCCCAATTTTTTTTTTTAATTATAAGGAAATAACCAATAAGGGCATGGCTATCCCCAAGTTTTCTATGCCCCCCCCCCTAGCATTTCAATGCCTGTTACAGCCTTGATCCTGTAGTCTATGTGTCCAGCTACACTTCAGTACCACATTTGAATTTGAAGTTGGAATAATAGCAGTCGGAGTAACTTAACACATATTTGCATACAGTATCAGGGCCGTAGCAGGGGGTGGGGAAAAGGGCGCACAATCCCCTCCCAATCATTTCAAAAAGTATAAGGAAATGACCAGTAGGGGCGTGGCTGTTTCCCCAAATATTATTTCTGTTTCATGCCCACCCCTCTCCCCCAATATTTTAAATCGGCTTGGGGGTTTTACATATTACCTTCTCTGACAATAATACAATGTACCAAGACATGATGGTAAACCTGGAAAATGCGCAATCCCAGATATAGAGAGAAGACACAATTTCTTACAATGGCTATAGGTTCCTTGTATTACGGACTGATTTTCAAAACACAAATAACTTGGGGCCGAAGTGCACATAACCAGATTTTGGCTTTTTAAGATAATTTTTCCTTGATCATCATTGGCCTGTGTATCAGTTCAGGGACGAAAAGCTCAAATTTCAATGACACTTTACAAAAAGTCGCATTTTATCAATTTAAAAAAAGTTGCAATTGATATTTTGTTTGCTTTAAGTTACTAAGTACTCAGAGAAATTCTCCGCCTTATTCAAAGTGAAATGGGCTTATTTAAAGCGTCATCATGTTTTCCGTCATGTCATGTAACAACAATAGCATTCAAACCTACCAATTATCCTGTCTGATGTCTTGTAAAGGTCAGTATTCTGTTTTACCAATGCCGCTAGGCTGGTGACAAAGTCTGTGTCATGCATGGGCTCTGTCCATATCGGACCACCAAGGTGGAATTTTCCCCCACATTGGTCACATGACCTATCCACAGGGGGCCCAAGGGCAGGTGGGTATTTCTTGCTAACACCCTCCTCAATACGTCGGCCGACTGCAATATCAAAAAACTGACATGAGTTTTGTAACTTGAAGGCAAAACAATAAAATACCCAAAACTGTCTTAAATCTTATCAGGCCTAAGGGTAGAAATTTTGGCACTTTAAACATCTGATTAATATGGTATTAATATTGTACTGTATTTTCCATAAAAATTAAGAAGGAGACTTTGGAACACTTTGTGAGACAGATTGTGCTCTGTCATCTCAGTCTGGTGATAGTAATGTTGTCAGGACAGATACCATCAAAATAAGAACTTGAAGTAGAACTATACAGTGGGCATGTACGGCAGCAGCGGAGTGCTGCTACATGAGTGGACAAATAAGTATAAAGTATTTGGAATTGCTTATGGGAAATACCTTGTTGAAAATGAAAGCTACCACAGCCTGTACAATGGTAAACAAGGGACTGCTTAGAGGCGGTGCGCTTGACCTCTGACGCACTGGTGAAAACTTGAACAAACACGCGGATGTAGAAGTCAACACTCATGCTTAGCAGAGGCAGGATGTACCTCTTGTATCGGTTGGCATGAGACTCGATGGACGAGAGGAGCAGGCGCAGGGCCTGGGGGAAGAACAGGAGATATGTCCATGACGATAGAAACATGCAGTAGCACCTTTGCTTTCTCAGACCCTCTTAAGGCACACAAAACAGTTTAAGTTAGTGGAACCTTGTTAACCTGACCCCTCATGAAACACAAAACAATATACAGAGAATTTCCACATCTTACCATTTCATGGCAGAACTTGGCCTTTAGAGACATGCCACCATATTTCCCATAGCATGCATCGTTATGATTACCACAAAGAACACCCATGTCTGTGCATGTGACCAACAAGACTCCTCCATCGGCGACAGCTTGCACGGCACCATCCAGAAATGGGGCAGCAGTGCCATAGGGGTCTAGATCAATAAACGTGAAGCGTCTGCTGGCAGGGTATCTATGTTGGTACATCAATAAACTGCAACAAAGTAACTAAAATGAATTTCAATCATGAGGACAATGGTGGTAGTTGTAGTGATAATGATTGTGGTGATGGTAGTGATGATGATGCTTGTGGTGGTAGTAATGAAGGTGGTGGGTTGTGGTAGTGATGATGATGGTGGCAGTAATGATGAGCCAGACATACGTAACACTGGTGGCAGTACGGGGAATCCAAAAGTAACCTTTGTCGTGGTGAAGGTCATTGTGGCAAAGATGGTAAAAATTGTGATGATGATAATGATAATGTCAGGGTATACCCAAACTTACGATGCATCATTCTTGCTAGCACTGACAATATGATCCACTTTGTTGTGTTTAACATTGTTCTCAATAAGGCTGAACGCATCAGCACTGATATCATTTGCTATGACATGGTGAATCCCTGGAACCTCAAGTGCATATCGCACAGATCGTAACCCTGATGCAGCCAGACCCTCAAGGATAGTGACCTGTGCAAGGTTATCTACCAAAATAAAATAAAAAATCTTAAATTAATCCAAGAAGTAAATTGGGTTTGGTGAACTTGCCGTCTTCCCCTCTCCCCAGTGCAAAGCCCAGTTCTGCCCCAGTAAAAGGAGGACACAAAAGAGGGTTATTGTTGTAAAGGTACAATTCCATCATCTTTTCCGCACACTTCACACCTTCCCAGCCATGGGCCTGACATCTATTTCGCCGATTCTATTTTGTGTCCACCAGCGTCCTAGGTAAGCGCCATTATAGCATGGTCAAAACAGACAAAATGTTTGTGTATCGAATGTTATCTTTAATTTGTTCACCTAATATATCTGTAATAGAGCCAATTTCTTGAAGCTGTTGTCATAGATCTGGTTCGGTTTTAGCCGTGATTCATAACAGTTTAGGCGTTTTTCCTTCCTCTTCTCGGTTTACCTACTTCCCACTCGTAATAAAATACAACAGGGTAGGAAGGGCAGGAAGTTTTATTACAGATATTCGGTGAACAAATTAAATATAATATTCGATACACGAACATTTGCCCGTGATTATAGATACCTTTCGCTCTTTTCTCTGCTCGTGTCAACTTATCGGCATCTCCCTTCTCGTCGTTTCGCCTCTTGGTCCACTTATCAATATCCTCGCACACTAAACGTATCACCGCGCTACTAATGTCTCTGTTGAATTCCTGAACAGGGTTGTAAAACACAGCTTTTTCTGCCGGAAAAATTATCTCCGCTTTTCCTTCGCGAATCCTAGTCTTGCCTGATTCTCCTGAACTTCCCTCGTCTGGTGCAACGGGGATCTTATCTTCATTTTCCATTACCAAAAAGTACACCAAAGCAGCGAAAAAAAATAGGTTTGTTATGGATGTTCCACGCTTCACGTGGTGGCCGCCATCATGGTTTGACAAAGGTATCCCGAAACGATCAAGGATGTGGTCAGCGGATATTGTGCTAATGCAATATGGCGGCCGAGAAGAAGGCTTTGTCTGTTTTGATAAAAGCTTGGAAAGAAAGATGGACGCCGCTTCAATGGCTGGTAGAGATAAGAAAAACAGGTGACAACAAATGCCACAGAGGGCTTGCCGGTGAGTGGGATTCATTTTTCTTGGTTTTCGGTATTTTATACAGTCATTTCAGCCTGGAAACGGATGTACATAATCTGCAAATGTGTGTGAGCTCCGTATACTTTGATGTTCTTATTTGTTTTAGAATGTCTCATTCAGCAGTCTACGTTTGGCAGCACCCCAAACTCACTCATTCTCTCCTATTTACAACACGGGATCACAGCGGAGGTGTGTAACACATAAGTAAATACGAGCTCTAAACGTTAAGCTTACAAAAAAACTTTCAGTCCATTTGTCAAACAATCAGTCAATGTATTTTATTGGTTACAAGTTAATTTAAGTCTCAATGTGACGGAGGTGAGGTTTAATGTGTTATTAAGGGTTAAACCTGCAAAATCGCAAAAATAAAGCACAGACTTCTTGGATTTCTTTAGAGATAGATCTATTTTAAATATAATTCCAAATGCCCATGCCTGTTTTCTTGTTTCTTTTATAGCTGATTCCTTGCTCAGACACACTCATAGCTATCCAACAGGTATGTAAACTATGCCTCCCTTCCCAGCCTACTTATTTTTAAATATTCTATTATATAAAGATCTCATATAGGATAGAAACGATAGATATTCAGGGGGGGGGGGGGGGGGAATTTTGTATGCAAGATTAAATTTTCTTGTGTGAAAGCTTTGTGCTATCTTTTTTATAAAAAAAAAAAGCTTTCTCTGCAGGATAGTTTTGTAAAGGTTTGATCCAAAATTGCTGTCATCGCTAGCATTGGTAATTTCAGTTAATTGAGCCAGAGCCAGGCGCAAAGATTGTTCATAAATTATATATTTGGCCATTATTGTGACTAGTGTATTTATTTCATTGCAAAATGAGCATTTGCTTTCGCATAAAGCGACATTGATAAACATGATATTTCTTTTTTGGAAAGTACTGATAGAATGTCATGTATTTCCTTCATTTGTCCTATTTTTTTATTGCAGTTTCAAAACATCAATAAGCATAGATGCCTTACTGCTCTTCTAAACTTGATGTTGGGATTTGTTCCTAATATGAGGTAAAATATCACAACGACCCTAACACTAACCCTACACATTTTGTCTATCATGATTATGAATTATTTATATTTTTAGTACTAATAACAGCAATAGCTTTTAGTAGAAAGTTTATCATGTGAGGAATATTTGCAGTTAGATTGATCTGTGATCATTGCTTGTACCAATAGCTGTCCAAATGATGAAGAAGAAAGCCTGAAGCTTGCTGTTGCCATGTTAAAGGCTGTGTATTGGCTGCTTATAGTAGCCATCAACTTATTAAAGCTAGCCAGAGAGGTATGGCAAAGATTTGTTGCGGGGGTTAGAGAGTGGTTTAGAATAAGAGAATAAGAGGGTATGTTGACTCAAAGTCAATACCTTACTGTAATGTGCTTGATTTAGTCCCCCTAAACCATTTGAAATCACAATGCAACATGACCCTGTGATTCCAAATCAGGTATAGGGATATAAGTGTGAGTCACTATAATGTTGATGAGTTGATGGTTAGGAGCAATGAGTCTGATGACTAAGATCTTGCTCACACCTTTTTTAGCCTATCACCATTTATTGGAATTGTTGATTAGATAATTGGTTATAGTTTGAATTATAATAACTATAGGTGCATGTAATTCTATTCTTATGCGAATTTGTACATAAATATGTAAGTAATTTTTTTATTACCATTTATTATTATGCTGACTTTCAACTTCTCTCAACTCTTTGTTTTATGCTACCCTTGTATTCTTAGTGCAATTAAGGCAGAACACTTTTATGTTTTATTATTGTTATTAAACTTGGGGTCATGTTTTTTTTAATATAATTATCATGAGTATTAATTATTATTAAGTTACTTTATTATTGATTGTTAATATTGTTTATCATTATTTTTTTATTGTTATTGTTGTTCTTTTTATTGTTATCGATCTTGTGCACGCAGGCTGCAAGAGATAATGATGTGATGATGCAGTACCACATCAACAACACCACTAAGTGCCTCAAGGTGTTTGCGTACATGATGGGCTCGGCTACCTACAAGAGCTTAATCATTGTCGGCAAGATGGAGGAACAGGGTTTGCTACTGCCTCATAATACTATTTATTATAAGTGCTTTCATGTTATTCCTCTTCTTGATGTGATTATTATGGCATGACCAGTCAAATCATGGACAGTGGAAATGATGTATGGAATATTTGCTCTGACCAATCACATGTAGATTTGCAAACAGTGAATTCAGAAATTGTCTAAACAAGCCCCAGTGCCTGAATTATTGCTTGTGATTGAAGAAGACAATAAACATTTCACACATATTTTTGGAGGTTACTATTTTATGGGTCATGCTGTAATAAAATTTGCAGTTATAGATAAGTGAACTGAAGAAGACAAAGATATAGATCAATGCAGGAAATGTGTTGATTTTTATTTGTATGTTATATAGCTATTGCTGCAGAGCTTGATTGCCAATTCCAGGCTCTTATGAAGGAGTATTTTCTCCTTACCCAGTCTGAAGGTGCAATACCTGAGATCCAAATGCACATCAAAGATCTCATGATCAACTTTAACAGGTGTAGTATTCTAGATCACAAGAAAAGGGAGGGGGGGTGTAAGGAACAAAGAAAGTCATTACAGTAATTATAAAAAAAAATACTGGAAAAATACATGCAACACAAACCAGACAGAATAAAAATGCATAGAGAAAGCGAAAAATTCAAATGTACATATTGGAGACAAGAAAAAACACATGCATGACTGTAACCTCCCTCCCCCCCTTCCCCATTAAAGATTTCTGCCCAAATCAATCTCCACCCCTTCCTTTAGAATCCAATTTGGCAGGGTTAAGACTCTCTTTCCAATTTGTTTTAAAATATTGGTTGATTAAAAAATGTGTTTTATGCTAAATTACAATGTTTCTTTTTTTGCAGATTGCACAATCTAACCCCCATGAACGGGTGCAGTGACCGCACCCCTGGGCCACTCCCTAACCTAATGGTCCAAACCATTATCCAACTACAGGTATAGAGACATATGGATTACTTTTAAACTGCCATGTAATATTGTTTTTGCTGATTTATTGTTGATTTGTGTTTGTTTCAGAACACTGTTTATCCTACTGACACACCAGAGCAACTTGCTGATGTTTTAGAATCACTTTTGAAAGTGCAGGTGCGTTTTGCATTCAAAACATGTTATTTGCAATCATGATACAAGTGTATAATGATGACAATCATGGGTCAATACTTCATGTAAGATCCCATGGTCATTAATTCATGTAGAGTTAGGGTTAGGGAGTAGTGCCAGACGGTTAGTGCCAGCTCGTGGGTCATACATGAATCACTAAACTATCATGGTGGTCTTGGAAATTAAAGTGTAACGAGAACCATTGCAATATCAGTGATGGCGAAGAGATGGTGATGATGATATTGTTAATGGTGAGGATAGGGATAGTGGAAGTTATAAATGATGGATGGTGGCTGTTATGATGATGGTGGTGATTGAGGTGTAAATGATGATGATAATGGTGATGTTGTTGATGCACCAGTGAGTTGCTTGATAGGGTTTAAAGTGGCTGTGTAGAAAACTATTGATACATAGTAGTAGCATAATTAGCGTTATGATCACTCTTATAATTATACTGACTAAACCTTTTCATGTATCAAATTAGCAATAGCATATAAAAAGCATCTTAGCAGTGCATGTATTTTGGCCCTTGTAGAACATCACAAGATACCAGTTGTATCTTGAGTCAATCCGTGCTGCACTGGTTGGCCTCTTGGCGGCTGATTCAACATCTATGCAGGAATCCCTGTGGACAGGCTTTTTCATTTTCAAAGTAAGTAAGAATGTATATAAAGTAAGAATGCAAGGTAAGAACTGCATATCTATTAAAGTCTGTAGACCCTACTTGTGTGGCAATGTTGTTTTGTTTCTGGACTTTTTAAAATCTCATCTTAAAAAAAAAACTTTCCCTGTATTATTTGGAACTAAGCTGTTTTAAGTGTAGGATGATTGAAAATGAGCATAAACATGAACATCTTATTTGCATTGGGTTTCTTAGTTACCCAAGGTTTTCAGTCTTCTGGAGTCTAGGCTACAGAGCCAAGCCCAGGTAACCCCAGGCAACGAACACGGCACAGTGCTAGCAGTCCTACAGCAACTGAAGAACTTTACTCCATTACTCAACGAGGTGGATCAGAAATGCAGGTTTGCTAACCCATTGTAACTTTACATTCATAAGTCATTCAGACTTCATATATGTACAAAGGGTTGTTGACACAGAAAGGAGACCATACAGTAACTGATGGACCTGTACTAGGCAATCTTTTAAGATGTCAAATTTGTAATTTTAGCACTGCATTCGTATACCTTTGACAAGAGTCCTCCAATTATCACATTGTAAAAGCACTTTCAGAGCTCTATTTGGGCATACTGTAGGGGAATGAGGATCACCTTGGGATGATGGTTTTTTTTACGTTTTTAGCTGTGATATCTTTGGTGAGTTCATTCACCAGTACTCTAAGTATGCCCCACCGCAAGTTGCAGATAGGCTTCAACAGATCGCTGATCAGCGGTAAGCTCTTGTCATATTCTACCCAGTATTCTTCTGCATTCATCTTTTGAGTAAGTGAACAGTTCTGATTCCAAAAGCCCTTTTCAAATTCCCAATCTGCCATTCAGTCAATCTCTTTCTTATTCACTCCTTAAGCGGACAAGCACATGGACACTTGGGCTCAAGGCTCAACAAATTGGACTTTGTTTTTTTTTCATCCCTTGATATTTTTGCAATATCTTTTCAACAAATTGTGTAATACTTTTCCCCTCCCTTAATGATTTTTACTTTAACAAATTGGACTTTATTTTCCCTTACTTAATATATTTTTCATATCTTTTCAGGGAGTCCCTCATGGATGAAGAATCTTCCCCAGGGGGAGCTACATATCAACCAGTCAGACTACTCATAGATGCTGGTATGTGATATATGACCAACACCATAAAAAGATGCAAGTACATTTATTTATGCATCAATGTATTTAGTGGTAGCTAATTGTGGACATAGGACTTCCGGTTTAACGTTTTTGCCTGAGAAGAGAGGGATTTGCAGCCCCCTATGTAGAAAGCAAGGTTTTTACACCTCAAACCATGGTCCTCTTGTTTGGGGGATAAAGCCCTTACCAGTAAGCTATCGTGACACCCTCCATAGTAATGGATGTTATATTATTAACCTATCTGAACGTTAAAAAAATGGGAATTTTACTCCTTTATGGTTCTTGCTCTTCAGAAACCAGAGTTAGGGATGTGCTTCAGGTGAGTCGAAAACTATTCTTGGAATTTAGAATAGTTTAAAAAAAAAGCAAGTTCCAATTCTTGTACTGATTAAGGCTTTCATGTGAAAGTAATATACAATTACAGGCAGATCTTAACCCCAAGACTGCCAGTTAATAATCATATAAACCAATACAGTAACTGTTCACATAGGGCCTTAGCTTGACCAATATGCTTTGACTGGCCCTAATGACTGACCATAAACGTGATACTAACCCTTAGATTATCCTTAAACTGACCCTAAATCAAAGACTGACACTGACCCTCAGGCTGACCAATATCCATTTTCTGGGCCGCATCCTAAACCTGCCACTGACCCTCAGGGTGTATAAAGCTTAAGCTAATCGTTCCCCTCAGGCTGTCCTAGAAGCAAGCTTAACCAAAGGGAACCAAGTGCAAAGAGTAGCATCCAGCCGACCTCTAACCCTTACATGTTTTTTTTTTTCATGTCATCAGGTACTAGAAGCCCCATCTCGGTCTATGGATGACAAGTTTCTGACACAGCTAAGCTCATTGTTCAGTTTGATGCACTCTCGTTGGAAGATGGTAGCAGTTGCCAGTATGGGGCGGATGCAGGGGATGGTCGCTGGACTAATAAGGTAAGTGATCAATTCCTTCCCAGCCATCTAATAAAAGATCTTTATAATTTTCAATGAAATACCAATTTGATGTAAAGTTCCTTATGTTTTGTGGCATCAGTGAAGTTTTTTTTTAGGATTGTCACAGTCACAGCGATCACTTCATTTCCAGAAGTACTTATATACTATTAAATGACAGAGTTTAAACAATCTAAGGAAAGTAGAAAGATGGTAAAATAGTAAAACAGTAAACATAAGAGGAACAGCATGTGTCAGGCTAAGTTCTGATCGTTTAGAATTTTGTGGTTTTATGAGGGGCGGATCCAAGAGTTCCAGAAAGAGGGGTCAGAGACAAGAGTTTCAAGAAAGGAGGGGCCGGATTCATTGTTCTTCCGTGGATTTTCTTATATTTCGTGTTATTTATAAGCCAAATATCTGAAAAAAGGGTGGCCGGTGCCCGCACCGCCAATCCCTCGATTCGCCCCTATTTATTATCAGAAAGAGCTTTACAAACTCTGTTATGCCACAATTCACACATTGTGTCCTATGCACTATAAGCAAAGTTCTGACTGGTCTTCCCCATCAACAGAATCACTAAAGAGACAGAGCACCCAAGTGACGATGACGAGGACAGTAAGTACATGCTGTTAAGTCTCAAATCTCTTCCTAAGCCAGGCTCTCATTTAAGTATATTTGTGTGATTGCAGTGAAGTCATCCGAACTGCGAGGGGATCTCTTTAATGCTGCCTTTATTATACTGTGCCACATCGGCCAAGTCTTTGGAAGAAAGGTACATCAGCATTGGGCACATCAGCATTGGGCACATCAGCATTGAGTACAACGACATTGGGTACAACGACATTGAGTACAACGACATTGGGTACAACGACATTGGGTACAACGACATTGGGTACAACGACATTGAATAAAACGACATTGGATACAATGACATTGGGTACAACGACATTGGGTACAACGACATTGGGTACAACGACATTGGGTACAACGACATTGGGTACAACGACATTGGGTACAACGACATTGGGTACAACGACATTGGGTACAACGACATTGGGTACAACGACATTGGGTATAACGACATTGGGTACAACGACATTGGGTACAACGACATTGGGTACAACGACATTGGGTACAACGACATTGGGTACAACGACATTGGGTACAACGACATTGGATACAACGACATTGGATACAATGACATTGGGTACAACAACATTGGGTACAACGACATTGGATAAAACGACATTGGATACAATGACATTGGGTACAACGACATTGGGTACAACGACATTGGATAAAACGACATTGGATACAATGACATTGGGTACAACGACATTGGGTACAACGACATTGGGTACAACGACATTGGATAAAACTACATTGGGTACAACGACATTGGATAAAACGACATTGGGTACAACGACATTGGGTACAACGACATTGGATAAAACGACATTGGATACAATGACATTGGGTACAACGACATTGGATACAATGACATTGGGTACAACGACATTGGGTACAACGACATTGAATAAAACGACATTGGATACAATGACATTGGGTACAACAACATTGGGTACAACGACATTGGGTACAACGACATTGGGTACAACGACATTGGGTACAACGACATTGGGTACAACGACATTGGGTACAACGACATTGGGTACAACGACATTGGGTACAACGACATTGGGTACAACGACATTGGGTACAACGACATTGGGTATAACGACATTGGGTACAACGACATTGGGTACAACGACATTGGGTACAACGACATTGGGTACAACGACATTGGGTACAACGACATTGGGTACAACGACATTGGGTACAACGACATTGGGTACAACGACATTGGGTACAACGACATTGGGTACAACGACATTGGGTACAACGACATTGGGTACAACGATATTGGGTACAACGACATTGGGTACAACGACATTGGATACAACGACATTGGGTACAACGACATTGGAACAACCACATTGGGTACAACGACATTGGGTACAATGGCATTGGGTACAACAACATTGAGTAAAATAACATTGGGTACAACGATATTGAGTACAATGACATTGGGAACATCTACATTGGGCTCAACATTGTTTTAAACATAAGAAAGATGGGGTTCTGGTAACCATCATTTATCAAATTTATCAGTACATTTATGACATTGTTTCTTTATTAAAAATATCCACAGTCAACTCTTTCTTTGCAGCTACTACTCAGTACTCCCTTAAATCCTGTTTTCACTAGTGTAAAAAATGGAGACGGACAAGAAAGACGAGACATAAATGTTAAAAGGAAATACAAGCCTAAAACGAAGGAAAAGGCACCGTTTTGTTTCTGCGATGTCTCCTCCATGCTGATTTACTCAAACTTTGTCTGTCTCCTAGTTTGGACTTTACACTATATATGGATGCGGTGTTTTACCCCCAAATAATTCAAATGCCATGCATTACGATTTCGGGAGTTAAATTTAACAGGCATGAAGGTATCCCATGAGAACGTTCACAATATCATGCGTCAAATGTACTTATTTCTTCTTAAGGTAATCGTGGATGCCGCACGAGCTTATGGTCTGGAGCAAGCGTTTGTAACGCGCTGGATATCGTCGCACATTCCCGAGTGTGATAAATCACGCACGTTCTCCCCCGATGCCCAACACAAACCAGACCCGGCAACTGTCACGCTCCTTCTTCAACAATTCTTTACCAAGGGACCATTCACCGGGTAGGGTGTGTTCTGAACTACATCTAATTTTGATTATTAAAGGGGCCATTTATAAAGGTTTGAGGTGGTTAACAAGAGGGTATTGGATTTTTCGTACTATCTGTCTTGAGTTTTGTCAATTTTATACCATACCATATTAACCTGATCTCTTATTTAGAATATGTTTATTTATTGGTGAAAGTGACAAATAATTTCAGGAAGAATTAAAGAAGTTAGATGCTCAAACAAAGTTTTCTAAGCCAAAAGATAAAATTTTCCGCCACGTAATTGAAACTGAACACGCCCTTACAAACGATACCCGATGTACCAAACATTAAGCTAAAAAAACAAGATCTTCAGCTGATTTAAGATAAAAATTATGAAAACTAATATGGCGTCAAACCCTAACCTAAACAACCTATAATATAAGTCTTGTAACATAGCGAAAAAAACCTGGTTTACCCGTCCAAATAAATCTAGTTTCGTTTTTTTTATAAAAAAAAAATCTAGTTTCGTATGCCAATTATCACCGAGTAAACGGATGCGAAAAGTTCTGATTTCTGTGGAAGTATGAACTCTAGTTCTTGAATTGAGTGCTTAACTTGAAAGCTTTTTTTTCGGTCGCACCTAGCGTTCCCGTCGTCCCTGCTCAAACACTCTAATGGACTGAAGGTCAACGTTTTGTTGATGATGTCAAGATTTTGTTGATGACGTTATCGATGATGTCAGGATTTTGTTGATGATATTGATGACGTCATGGGTTGGTTGATGACGTTATCGATGATGTCATGATTTTGACATTTATAATGTTGATGACCTCATGGTTTTGTTGATTATGTTACTGATGATGTCATGATTTTGTTGATGATGTTCATGACGTCATGGTTTTGTTGATGGTGTTATTGATGATGTCATAGTACTGTTGATGATGTTGATGACGTCATGGTTTTGTTGATGATGTTATTGATGATGTCAAGATTTTGTTGATGACGTTATCGGTGATGTCAGGATTTTGTTGATGATATTGATGACGTCATGGTTTTGTTGATGATGTTATTGATGATGTCATGATTTTGTTGATGATTTTATTGATAAGTTCATGATGTTGCAGTGAGGCTCGCTGGGACAAGTTGTGCCTGGATGTACCCAACGCTATGCACGAGATGCTCAAAGCCGCACAGTTCGAATCCCAAGGCGCCTCTCCCGAAATCGTACAGGTATTTGGATGTATTGTGTCTATTGTGTTGTGGAGTGATACACCCAAAACTGGAATTCGAAATTTTCGTCTTTAGTAAGATTTCTTCAGGGCAGACTTTGGCAGAGTCAAATACCAGTTTTGGTGTATTTATTCTTCTGGTTCACAAACACGTTTATTTGGGCTTTTTGTATTTATTCGTATTTTGCAAGCTCACACAAAAGGCACGTCTCACTTCAAAATACCACTGAGCTTGTAGCATTCACCTATTTGTATATATATATTTTTTTCATTTTATTGCTGTATCTGAGTACATAATCTCGTAAAAAAAACCTTTACCCATATAAAGGGCACGTTTTAAAACATATCTATTGAACTAGTCTTTGTTTCTTTTAATAGAAAAGAAAAATCACTAATCTATTTTTCCATGCTTCTGTTCCTAGAAAATGTGTACAAATAACCCCAAGACTAAAATGTGTAAAATCACTCGTACAGTAATCTACCTGTGGCATATTTCTGTTCCTAGAAAATATGTACAAATCACCCAAAGACGGATATATGTGGCATGTTTCTGTTCTTAGAAATTATGGAAAAGTCACCCAAGGCTAATCTATCTGTGACACGTTTCTTATCCTAGAAATTATGCGAGAGCATCAAGTATGAGGTCCCCGCCTGGGCTATCTGCATCTGTGCGTGGTGTTGCGGCCACACAAATGCGCTAAGGATAGAAGAGCGAGAATTCCTGACGGGGGAGGGGGAGAGGGGAGACGAGAGGCCTGTTAACCCAGGGTACGTGCGTAACATGTGCCCGTTCAGTTTCTTTATTTGGACAAAATCTGGAACAAGGAAAACGTCGTTTGAGTATCCTCATATCGAGTATGGTCGTTTAGTGGGGTATCGTTACCTCAAGTATCGAGGTTCCACTATTGTAAAGTATTAAAACAGTAATGACAACTATGACGCTTTTGTCAATTTCGCCCATGGCCGCTTATTTTGATATACCAAAGTCCCATCGAGCTCAACAACTTAGCAATAAGCTCAACAAATCAGCGACAATCTCAACAACATTACAGCAGCTTGTCCATGTTTTACCCTGCTCTAAGTTTCACTTGTTGTTTTAGGCTGCTTGGGTATCTATTGACGCCCATGAACCCAAAAGGACTTCCTCAAACCTTCACAGACAGGTAAACTACGTAAAGAGCCGCACCGTTGCTATTATCTTCATTCGAAAGTGGAAGAAGAAATTGGGGAAATGCAAAAATCTGAGTTGTTAAGTTTTTTACCTTTTTTCGCTTCTCTAGCGAGCTCTGTCCCTGCGCTAAAGACCTTTTAAGCGACGCGCTATGTTACCACCATCTTCTGGTAAATGAGTAACTTGACCCCAAACGGCGCGTATTTTCCTCTTCCCCACTCATTCACCAGGCCGCGGTAACATGACGCGTCGTTAGAGAGGTCTGAACGCGAAGTAACACAGCTCGCTGAAGGAGCAAACCCAAGGCAAATACAACCAAAACAAATAAGGATACGTAGTTTATTCAGCACTAACATGCATTAGGTGCTGAGACGTGTTTGTCCTTTGTCAAAGCTACAAAACCCGCTGTTATTGATAAAATTTCCATTTGGTTTTCAGATGCTCCATGATGCTTGCCGTGATGCGAGAGATGGTGGTCAGTATAGAGCGCAAAGGTACCCATGCCTATTTAAACTATTTTTTTAAACATGTACCGAAATGTAGCTCCCAGCCTCTAATAAGCGCCAAACTTCGAAGTGGCGCCGCCCTTTAACAGCCTCTGGCAGCCGCCATCTTGTCATCTTATCAAAGTACCAAGTGTGAAAAAGCATCCATTTCCATCGGCTGATTTTCGGAAGGCAAGGCAATATTTCCGATTGAATTTGGTAAATAATGCATTAAACTTTGTTTTAGATGTTTTTCCCCGAGATATTAACGCATTTTATGCTTTCCAATCTTAAATAAAAGGTGTGGCTGACAAGAGCACTTTAAGGCACGATATATATTATTTGCGGCCACCTGCTACTCAAATAAAATATAATATATAGATTTAGGCATTGCCTAAAAGCGGAGCTCCAAACGCCCAAATCTTTGCTTCATTTTCGCTTAATAATTTAAGAAATTTTAAATATTATTATTATATTACTGTGTTTGACGATTTCAACGATTTCACAAATCATTCGACCAATTTGTTAACCCCCCTTCCCCCCACATAACACACACATAACAAGTTTAGTTGTCATACGATGTTTCGGCGTCAGGGTAGTTTTACTTTTAGTGACGTCATTAATGACGTCACAATCACGTGACTATATTGGTGCACCCCCTTGACAGCTTCATGACACATACCAAGATTGGTTGTCATGATGTTTCGTTCATGAGATATGGATATTTTTGTTCTTAATGAAATCGGAACAGTTTTGCTTTTAGTGACGTCATCGATGACGTCACACAACACGTGACCATATAATTGCACCGCCCCCCTTGACACCTACATGGCACCTACCGAGTTTGGTTGCCATACGATGTTTCCTTCGTTAAATACATGACACATACATGACACCTGCCAAGTTATGTTGTCATACGATCCTTTTTGGGGACGGACTGTCGGACGGACATCCCGTCACCAAAACTCGAGTCGATGGGTTACCAATATTTGTTACCATATTTTTCTTATACACCAGTATAGGGCTTCGCTCACGAGTCGCTTAGCTCCGCTAAGAATTATCAAAGGGAAGGCTTTCAGCACCTATATGTTTTTATTCTTTAACAATAAAAGACGAGACTGAACTAATTATTGGAGTTTTTTTCTTGTCAGAATAAGCGGCCCCTTTGCTACTCCTTAAACAAGCATTTACGGTGTGCCAGCGTTTATCTTTGTTTCTCTGATATTTTTTTAGATGACAAGCACAGCGAAGAATCCCTTGTTCCACCTAATTCCACAGTGTCCAAGGTACATATGGCTAATCTAGCATAGGGCACTAAGGGGCTAATAGGGGCACTAAGGGGCTAATAGGGCACTAAGGGGCTAAATGGGGGCACAAAGGGGCTAATAGAGGCACTAAGGGGCTAATAGGGGGCACTAAGGGGCTAATAGGGGGCACTAAGGGGCTAATAGGGGCACTAAGGGGCTAATAGGGGCATTAAGGGGCTAATAGGGGCACTAAGGGGCTAATAGGGGCACTAAGGGGCTAATAGGGGCATTAAGGGGCTAATAGGGGCACTAAGGGGCTAATAGGGGGCACTAAGGGGCTAATAGGGGCACTAAGGGGCTAATAGGGGCATTAAGGGGCTAATAGGGGCATTAAGGGGCTAATAGGGGGCACTAAGGGGCTAATAGGGGCATTAAGGGGCTAATAGGGGCACTAAGGGGCTAATAGGGGGCACTAAGGGGCTAATAGGGGCATTAAGGGGCTAATAGGGGCATTAAGGGGCTAATAGGGGCACTAAGGGGCTAATAGGGGGCACTAAGGGGCTAATAGGGGCACTAAGGGGCTAATAGGGGCACTAAGGGGCTAATAGGGGCACTAAGGGGCTAAATGGGGGCACTAAGGGGCTAATAGGGGCACTAAGGGGCTAATAGGGGCACTAGGGGGCTAATAGGGGCACTAAGGGGCTAATAGGGGCATTAAGGGGCTAATAGGGGCACTAAGGGGCTAATAGGGGCACTAAGGGGCTAATAGAGGGCACTAAGGGGCTAATAGGGGGCACTAAGGGGCTAATAGGGGGCACTAAGGGGCTAATAGGGGCACTAAGGGGCTAATAGGGGCACTAAGGGGCTAATAGGGGCACTAAGGGGCTAATAGGGGCACTAAGGGGCTAATAGGGGGGCTTATAGGGGCACTAAGGGGCTAATAGGGGCACTAAGGGGCTAATAGGGGCACTAAGGGGCTAATAGGGGCACTAAGGAGCTAATAGGGGCACTAAGGGGCTAATAGGGGCACTAAGGGGCTAATAGGGGGCACTAAGTTCTCCCTGGAATACGCCCCTTACCCACGTCATGAACCATACTAGACGCGACAACGTGACAACGTGTGCTTAAAATATATCCTTGATTCATTTTCTCATCGCCCTCTTTCGACCCAAATTTATAGAAAGTTTTCAACATTTGTTGAGATGGTTAGGAAATTACCCTACTTTTTTAATTCACACATCCACATAAAATACCGCGGTCTTTCTTGCTTGCAACAAACCTATTTCTCCCTGGCCTCGGTTTCCTCAGGCGATCAGTGATCTGTTGGTGTTTCTCAGGCCAAAAGTGATCTGTTGGTATTTCTCAGGCCATGAGTGATCTGTTGGTATTTCTCAGGCCATGAGTGAGTTGCTCGTGGAAGTCGTGAAGAGCAAGAGCCTCGATATTCACCGACTCCACAAGTTCAAGCGCTTCCTCATCTTAGGCGGACCGCGGTGGTTCTGCCGAGTCATCATCAAGGAGATGCTGGCACTCACGAGGCAAGAGGACATGAATACTGCAGGTTGGTGACATCTTTTAACAAGGGTAGATAATACTAACTTGTAGCGATAACAAGACATGAAAACTGCAGGTTGGTTACATCTTTTAACAAGTGTAGATAAGACTAACTTGTAGCGATAACAAGACATGAATACTGCAGGTTGGTGACATCTTTTAACAAGGGTAGATAATACTAACTTGTAGCGATAACAAGACATGAAAACTGCAGGTTGGTGACATCTCTTAACAAGGGTAGATAGGACTAACTTGTAGCGATAACAAGACATGAATACTGCAGGTTGGTGACATCTCTTAACAAGGGTAGATAGGACTAACTTGTAGCGATAACAAGACATGAAAACTGCAGGTTGGTGACATCTTTTAACAAGTGTAGATAATACTAACTTGTAGCGATAACAAGACATGAATACTGCAGGTTGGTGACATCTTTTAACAAGGGTAGATAATACTAACTTGTAGCGATAACAAGACATGAAAACTGCAGGTTGGTGACATCTCTTAACAAGGGTAGATAGGACTAACTTACGATTAGAAAGACAGAGTCTCCAATGATAAAGGCGTCCATACCCTTCTATTCAGTACTTTATGCAGTGAGGTCATGCACTATCACTTGTACAGCTGTACCTGCGTTACTCTACCAGCTGTGTTTACGTCGCCAAGATGGAGCTTAAAGCCGCATTGTCAGCAGTTCACTTCCGGAGGTCCGACGGGAACCTCAACCGTTAAAGACAAAAGAATCTATTAGAACCCGAGATATTTAACATGCCATCCACTCTAAATTACCAATCACATCCTCGAAGAAACTTGCAATATACACACTGCCTTCAATATTTTGAAATATTTTTCGCGTTTTACGTTAAAAATCATCGGAGATTGTAACGTAATCGACCGGAAGTAAACTGGTGACAATGCGGCTTTAATGTATTGCAGTTGGAGGGACGAGACCTCATGCCCGTTTTTGCTATTTAAAACAATAAAGGTTTACATCCGGGTTATGGAGCGCCCGTCCTACTTGCTTGCTACCTTTGATTCGCGCTCTAGTTATCCAGATCCGTCGCACTAACTATCCATCCAATTCCTTCCTTTCTCTCCAGCGGACGTGGGGAGCTGTCTAATGTTTCTCGATGCCGATGAGCTGATTCCTGCGTTACTCTGTCACGCAATCCCCACTTGCCTGCGTCACGGCAGGGCTAACGTTCTCCTTCAAGACCCCAAGGGCCAGGGCCTGGCTCGTCTCGCGGCGCACACTTTGGAGCTGGGATGGGTGCGTCAGTATGGATATGACAGAGAGCGCGGGAACAACTGTGATATCGCTCAGCACAGGTAACGCTGGGATATCTGTGATACCGATGAGCACAGGTAATGCAGGTATATTTGTTATACCGCTGAACATAGGTAATGCGGGAACAGCTGTGATACCGCTGAGCACAGGTAACGCGGGATACCTGTGATACTGCTGAACACCGTTGACGAAGGAACAGGCAGGTCTTCCATATATGGTTCACTATAGTATCCTTAACCCTTTGTTCACTATAGTGAACCATATACGAAGGATCTGCGCTGAAACAGCTGTGATAACAGATCTCGACATTTGCCTGATCACGTGACCTCTTAAATTGCAGTCCTTCGAAAATGCAGAAGATGGACACGAATAGCTCGGGCCAGTCCTCCTCGGTAGTGCAGGATGCTTTAGGTACAGTAAATGGTGGTATTGAAGGCATTGTTGAGTTATATGGTTGTGATGTTTCCTTGTTACTAAGTGTATGCTAAAAAATATGTCCGCCGTCTTTGATTCGCAAGAGCTATAATACTTGTGGTCTCGTCGCCAAGTTGTGTTGTTTCTCTTAGTTTTTTTTTTTTTTTTTTTTATCGTTGAGACGTCCTGTTGTTGTTGATGTCCTGTACTGATTTGCGGTAGGGCTGGTCGTTGGGCTGTCTCTATTTACCTTGTCTCATACTATTCTATCCGTAGTGTTATTTTGCGAGGAGCTTGTCGCTGTGGTAGGTGAGTACAAGGTGGGACCAGTCGCCGGCGTCTTACGAGCTTTTCTGCAGCAGACTGCCAACTGTACGAATCACGTGACTGGCCCTGTACTCGCCTGCTTGCCCACGCACTTGGTGAGTTGGCCATCAACACGGGATCCCTGTGGTAATGCACACGTGATCTAGAAACTCGGTTACACAGGAAACCTGAAGATGACACCAAATGATATACCTTAATCAGGATGTATTATAGAAAGAATCCATTGTAAAACATTAAAGCATAACGTCATGGCTGAAGAATACTTAGCACGGTTTGTCATTCATATATGGTTCACTGTAGTGTCTCTACTAATCCTAACCATAATTTAACTCTAACCATTAATATTGTGAACCATATATGAACCCGCTGCTTCTTTTTACCGCAGACTCAGAAGCTGTTACAGCTCGCTCCTGTCGTTTGCTCTTCGCCTGACGTCATCCTAGGCATCTGCAGCATGCAGAACACTGAAGGACGCAAGCTGTGCGCGGGAGTCCTGTGTCAGGGATTACACAGCGAGACTAGATAGCACGGACTGTCTTTTGAGTGTCACGTGATAGCAGATAACACGGATACAGTATCACGGCCACGTAGGACAAGATAACACAGATTCATAGAGAGTGACATGATACCCTGAGTCCAGTGAGCAATGAAATGTGTGTCACGTTGGACAAGGAAGCATGGACATGTAGTATGAAGCGTCGTGTTGGGAGGGGTTTTGTGAGAGTAAAGTGTACTCTTGGTTAAGCCGAAGATTATCGTGTAAATATTGTACGAAAAATAAATAGATTATCACAGCTTATGCGCTGTGTCTGGACTCTACATAGAAATAGCCTACTTGTAGGCTTTGATAGTTTTTCCTGCACGAAAACCCCGAAAACACAAAGGCGGCCGTGGTATGTGAACTTCGTGTTTTCGGGGTTTTCATGCCGGAAAAATGGAACAATCGTTTTAACAATGTAAACAATAATTGAATATTGAATATACGCATCATCTATTTTACCAATGAATAACAGTATTACTAATGACGTTTCCTTGCTTACAGAGGTTTCGTTTTTATATAATCATAAAAATATCAACTTTATAATAACAATAGAACTCTTAATACCGACATATCCGAAGGAGCGATTATTATTTGGCTTGTCCGAGATGGGCTTGGGAACGAGTCATCGACAGCGACATACCCCAAATCGTGATTAGGTATGCCCGCTACGCTCGCAATACACTGGACTCAAAATGAACCGGAATAAAATCAAATCATCCGAAAGAATGGGATTTTTTTCATTATGAGATCTGCATAATTTTTTGGACCAGTTTCTGATCTGTTCAAACAAAAAATTTAAAAAAATGATAAAGAAAGAAAAAAATGTTCCTACTAGCTGCTATTTATACGAACAAAATCCAAATTCGATTCCCCGGATTTTTATTTAATTGTCTTAGGGGGGGACTTGGTTTTTTCATAGACAGCAGATCAAGGATCGCGTAGATTAATAATTAGCAATCATCAATCTACGTCTGGCGGGGTTCGCGTAGATAAATAATTAGCAATCAATCTACGGCGGAACTGGGGCCTTTCATAGAAACGAGAGGGGCCCGCGCCGCGCCCCCCAGCCCGTTTTCCATGGCCATGCGGGGTCCGGGTAGAAAAGAAATTGGCAATTGCCAGGGCAGGGTCCGGGTAGAAAGGTCGGGCAGGGGCTTTCATAGAAATGGGGATAACCCGCGCCCCCCAGCCCGTTCTCCGTATGCCCAGCGCTTCGCGCGGCATGCCCAACGTCTGGGGTATACCGTCTGGGGGCCTAGTGGGAGATGGGTGCGTCATAGGGGTCGCTTAAAGCGTTTGCTGAAAGCGCCTCGCTTTAAGGGGGTGGCTGGCCCCCCTTGTGTGGTAACATGTGGGAACCTTGCAATTAGACCCCCGTCTGTAGTATACCGAGCGTTGGATTGGACCGCCACCCTACGGAGCGCGGAACGACCGTTTTTTGGCTGTAAATTCGAAGCCGCTAGCGTGGCGTTTAAACATGAGTTTTACTCGAACACCTCGCTCCCGAACTCTTAGCGAATTTCTCGCTGCTCTACGCCGTGCCCGCGACCCCCGTGGAAAGCACGGCCTCAGACATCACCCCACTACTCACGCAGCTAGAGATACACGTGGCTGAGGACAAATCATTCACGACTAGGGTCCGAGACATATTCAAAGAGACAGTAGTCACGCACAAGTCCGCCAAGGAGTCTCGCCACAGCAACTCAACTTTGCGGTCTGGTGCGCAACCGCCGGATGCGGGGTGTCCCTAACCGACCCCGCTTTCGCCACGCTCCCCTCTGTCATCAGGGGATTTCTAAGGTTTCACGTCTACTTTACCACGTGGAGGATACTCTACGAGCTCGGCGCCCCCCTGCCTGGCGACAGCCCGTTCACGCAAAAAGGTAACCCCTACAAGAAAGCAGCTTTCTATAGAGTTCGGTTTGCCGCGTAAGCCGGACTTCCGATGGGAAGGCGGGCGGAACCACGAGCTAGGCGATGTGTTTGTGTTCTACCCGGGGGGAAGCAAGGAGACGACCCGGACAATGCAAATCTCGACTGTTAGCCATGGAGTAAGCAGACATTTAAACACGAGGGCCCCACCCATATCCGCACGTCCGTGCATCGCAATGTAGACGACGCAGCAAAGCAAGATTAGAAAGACCATCACCGACGCCGCAGTCATAACCGGCCTCGTCGCCGGTATCGGCTGGGTTGGGCGCAAGGTCTTGCGAGAAGACTTCACCAAAGACCCCTCCGTGAACGCCATGAACTACGCAAAAATGTCTGCCGCCGTTGCAGGTGCTGTCGCTTTGGAGGGTTACCTTGAGGACCAGAAGATCCTGCCCATGTAGTCTTGTGTAGGCTATGTATTAGACTCGTGTTCATGTACGTACACGTACACACAGCATCACACACTACTCGATGGCCTCCATCGCAATTTGGTTGGTGGCGCCGTCCTAAACGCGACTGCATTCGTTGGTGGCAACTACCTCGCAAAGTTCCTGTCGAACGATAAGAGCCCTGCCTTAGCTGAGAAGGAGAGGCACGACAAGGCCCTCGAGAAATACCAACAAGACTATGGACGCTACCAACAGCGGCGACAAAAAATCCTCGATTGGCAAGCGCAAAGCCGCGAGAGAGGGGCTCTCGCAAAGCAAAACTTCACCGACACTGACTACGCGCTCAAACTTTACAACCAGACCCGACCAAAACAATCCCTGGAGTCAATGCGGGCTCCTGAGCTGTCCGACTACTGCGTCCCCAGCAGAACGCAGAAAAACGCCGAGTTGGCGTACATCGGCGACGGCGCTCTCGCCATCGGCTACACAGCTAGCCGCTTGCTGTGATTTAGATCTAGGCGGCCCTGTTCCATACTGCGCGATTGCAGACCGGTTGTGGAGTGCTATGCACGAGGTAGCAGCCGCTGCTAAGCGAGACAAGTCGATGACACCGAAGGTGTCGTAGCTTTGGTGACATTGCTGACCAAAGCCTCGAGTTATGGCGCGCAGACAGCGAGTGCGTTAAGAGATTCGCCAATGTCGTTCTCCGAGGGCCTACCTAAGAAAGACCGAGCGCTTCGCGCGGCACTACCCGAGCAGACGGCAACCGCCTGTTGGAGACTGACACACCTGTTGCAATGTATTGCAATACATTGCCGACGCATAAGGGCGATGAAGCGCATGTCCGACGAAGCACTCGATGCGTTCCTTCGTCCTATATACTACGCCAAAGGTGGCTTCCAAGGAGTGACCGCTCTGCATGCCAAACTTCCCAAGGGCTCAGCCTCCATATACCGAGTGCGCAAGTGGGTAAGCTCGCAGCCCGTCGGAGGCTACACACAGACACCCCCTCCTCCGACTACCTACGCCCATTTCTCGGAGCAGATACCAAACCGTATCCACCAGTCGGACCTGCTATTCTTGCCAACC
This sequence comes from Nematostella vectensis, assembly GCF_932526225.1. Classification (NCBI taxonomy): domain Eukaryota; kingdom Metazoa; phylum Cnidaria; class Anthozoa; order Actiniaria; family Edwardsiidae; genus Nematostella; species Nematostella vectensis. The sequence goes on from NC_064039.1 coordinate 12,968,555, forward strand.
GACCGCGGGTACAAGTATGCCCTGACTGTCGTTGACGTTGCTTCACGATATAAAGCCGCCCGCCCACTGAGGACTAAGAGCGCGGCCGTCGTCTCCCGCGAACTCGCTGACATCTATGCAGAGGGACCTCTCACATGGCCTAAAGTCCTCATGGTTGATGACGGCACGGAGTTCAAGGGTGCCACCACAAAGCTCCTAACAGACCACGGGGTGGAGGTCCGACGGGCTGAGCCAGGGCACCACAGAAGCCAAGGTTTCCCCGCGTCTTTCCATCGCTGGCTGGCACAGCGCCTATTTCGTGCGCAGTACTCGAAGGAGCTTGCATCCGGCGAAACAAACCGCGAGTGGGTTACTGCTTTGCCAATCGTCATAAACGCAACGAAGACTCGCATGACTGGCTTTGCGCCTAAAGACGCCATAAAGCTGAGGCGCGTGCCTCTCAAAGCCGAAAAGCCCCCCTTAGAGGTCGGAACGGAGGTGTACATCGCCGTAAACGAGGAAGACCTCCAGGACAAGGGCCGACGGCGAGGGACGGACTCGTGGTGGACAAGCAAGGCATACCCAATACTAAAGAGGGTTATGGAGCCCGGACAGCCAGTGTTGTATTACACGGCGTACTCTAAGCACGGCTTCACGCGTTCGCAGTTGCGTGTTGCGTGATCAGCGCTTGTGCCTTCTATTGCAGCTAAGGCACGTGAGTCTGACATTCCACTTGTAGTGACCCTGACTGTCGTCTAGCCGGTCGATACTGAAGCATTGGGGATGGTGTATCCCTGAAACAGAAGCTGAGTGCCACAGACCGTGCAATTCTTTTCCGCGTCAGCAAACATGCCGAGTACGTGGTCTACCGTCAGAACGTGGTGCAATTCCGTGTACTTTGTGCGACCCTTTTGTCTGTCGTCTATAGCGTATCGCTTGATTCGCGCTATAATGAGCTCTTCACTGGGCGTAGCCTGTAGTCCTGTGGGAACCAAGGCACCGGGGGCGTTATCGGGGGGATCACGCGGACTATATGGTCGGCGTGCCGCACGCGGGGGATGCCGGTGTATACAGCATTCGTGATCCAGCCCTCTAAGCTGTGGTCTATGATAAACAGACGTCTTGGAGTCTGGATAGTCTTGCCCTGCACCCGGTGGACGGTTCCCCAGCCCGTGTATTTTCACTCGAGGGGAAGCCCGTTAAGGACCGCGTCGAGAGGAACCTCGACTACCGTGCCTTTGTATGCGTCGACCTTCTCACCCCTTTTGCATGGCACGGGCACTGGCCGCCCTTGCTTGCGATAACGATGCGCGACGCTAGGATCGGGGTCAAAGCGAATGGTTGCTGGCAATCGGGGGTAGTTTTTCCTGTGGTGCTCTATCAATCGCTGCTGAACAAGAGCCCCCATCTTGTTGGTCGAGCACACCCACATATCGCTTGGGTGGCCCTGCTCAATCGTCGCGTCGAACGCTACCCCATCCCACTCCTCTCGAAACACCTCAAGCTGTTGGGAATCTGGCCGACACCAAATCCGGTCGGATCCGCATGTACTGTACGGCTTTCCGCAGTCTTCACACAGGCAGCGGTAGTCGGACTCGAACCAGCGGATGTTCCCTTGTGCCCACTCCTCGAGCATATCGTGAGGCCCCTCTTTATCTCCCCAGGGCGGGACCTGCCCATAGTCGCCACAACACACTACCTGACACGGCCGCGTGGCGAGATACCCTAGGATGGCGCGTAGCACTTCAGTCTGTACCTTACAGCACTCGTCAATGATGATTACTTCTGCGAGATGGTCGAGTTTGTGCCCCAGCTTGGAAGGTCTCAGAGGTAGTGGTGGTAGGTTTGAGCTTTCACCGCGAGGCGCGTGTTATTGCGATGGTCGTGGGCGAGGTCGTTCTCGGGAGTGAGCACCACAACGTTGCGGCCGCGGAACATGCTCACCGACCACTCGGTCATTCCCGATCCTCCTTGGCCGGCTAGATATATCTTTGCAGAAGTTGCGGCCACTAGATCCCACGGCAGACTTGGCGCAGTGCTTGGCTCTTTGGCCCAGCTCCCCGACTTCTTCGGATCCCAAGCCGCTTCGGGTCGCCACTCGTACCCAGGCATCTTGTGGCGCCACTCTCCATACCTCGGATTTCGCTCCACGATTGTCACATCACTGGGCACCGCCTTTGCCTATGTGGCATCTCTGCACACTCGGAGGACGTCTTCGCGAGGAATCCGCCTCAACATGCGTCGCAACGCTATGTTTGTGTACTCCAAGACGAAGGCCCTGATATGGTAGCATTGTGAGCGTCGGACACCGTCTTTGTATTGGATCAGATGAGCCCCGTCAGCATGCTCGAAGTTAAGTAAGTGGTCGTTGCCTGCAAGGTTGTTTGTCAGATACGCGGCTTCTTCACGGTCGCGAACTACGATCGAGGACTCGTCGCCATGGCGAGCGCACTTGCCTACAAAACGGACAGCGAGATCTCGACCCTCAGGATACTGCGAGTCTTCGCTACTCGCGATGGAGTGGGGGAACCTGATCGAGTCCTTTTATTTCGACGCTATACAACACCTCCCTCGCCGTGGCCATGACGAGGTCACCCGAGTCTAACAGGTCCTTGAGCTCTGGCGTGGTGATCCAGCCTTCGTTTTGTTCCAAGTGCTGCCCTACCCTTCCGGAAGTGTAGGGTTGGCAGGCCTCAGAGAACTCCCACTTGGTCAGCTGAATGACCCCGGTTAGTTGAAGAACCTCGCTCAGTGGCCGTCCCACAACATCCGCGATACGATACACGTTCGTAGGGAAGCCGTATTTCCGTACCACATCAATGGCGTCCGAGGCGCCGCCGAAGACACTGTCCTCGAATCCTAGGTACGCCGCACGCATGTCGATGTGCGCATGAGGCTGCACCCCTAAGTTTTCCTTGCTATTCCACACTTTGGACTCAACCTGCTCCGCTTGCCAGATGTCCCTGTATTTAAGAGGCGTTGGCCTGATGTTCTCTCTTTGGGTCCACTTCTTAAAGCGATACCCTATTGCGCCGCCCATCGAGTGCGTAGCTTCGGTGTACTCTTGGTAGGCTGGGTGATCATCAGGGAGCCATTGAGGATCATGTCCTGTCTCCTCTGTAAACTCCCTGTCGATAGCCACTCTGTCCCGTCCCGATCGGTACAGTTTTCCTTCTATAGTCACTGCGTGACTATAACGCACCCGCACAGCCAGATCCTCGTGCTTCTGGGGATCGCCCTGTTTATAAAGCAAATAAGTACCTCTCGCACTTTTGCCTCGCGCGTTTTTGTGGCGGCACTGGTTAGAGCCTTCTCCTGACATAACGAACGAAGCTCCCCCTCAGCCTCGAAGTCTAGGCCGTGTATGCTCGTGATCGCAGGTGGTTCAGTCGGAAGCTCCGCCCAGGCGTGGTTATTGTGGCAAGGGATAGTGACCCTCGCCTTGTACTTCCCCGAGTCCCACATAACGTTGCCCAGGGCGTCCACGGCTACTAGCTTTATCTCGAGCTTCTTTTCCATCTCAAAGAGGTCTTCTTTGGTGCATCCCGCAGTAGCTTCTTGCTTCGTGTCTTGGTTAGACCGAGGGAGCGCGAGGTGCCACGATTCCTCAAGAAGTCGGCAACATAACTCACAACACAATTAGCGAAGGTGTCACCCCCCTTTCGCTCAAACATTGGCCCAGACTCACCATTTTGCTCAGGTAAAGGGCGAAGCTCGTATCTCACGTAGACGAGGTGCTCTCGTCCTTTCTCCCAAATACCCGCATCGATGCCTTCCAGGGCGCCGACTGCGATTTGGTCTCCTCTTTTGACTAATGACCCACCAATCTTGTGCTCCGAGCGCCCTTCCTCCTCTGTAATTGGCGCCAATGGCTCTGCGGGGGCCTTACCAGCGACCGTAAAGAGTCTGTAACGCCGGTCAGGGTCCACCATCTCAAGCACCTGTGGCAATACTGCGTTTGCCCGCAGAGACTCTCGCTCGTGCGAGACCCACCACACCGAGCCATCGTCATTGATATCAGGCCCCCGCATAACCGGCTTTGGAGCAATGACTCCTGCTCCACCAAGATCTCGTACCTCCTGGTAAACACCCTGCGCTCATGTCTTGGCCCCGAAGAGTGGCATCCACGCTTGGGAACCGAAGATGTTCGCCGCCGACGAAGAGAGAATAGTACTTCTCGGGGTCTAAGCCCTTTGGGCCCTTTTGCTTTAGAAGCGGGTCGGACTCGCGCCACGGCTCCTGCTTCGAGGCCTCTTCGTCAGCCTCTCGCCGACGCGCTTCTGCCTGAACGAGCGGCTTAAGCAGCTTGTGCTTGACACCATCGGGGATGTCCTCGTCCCAGGATGTTCTGGACCAGCCCTGCTAGTACGGCAGGCGCCTCTTTGTCAGGCATGCTATTGAGAATCTCCTCTATGTAATCGTCCATGTTTGGGTATGCCTTGTGCCACCCAGTCTCTAATTGCCCGTATCGCGGGCTGCGGTACCAGACAGGACGAGTGTTTGGGTATGCCTTGTGCCACCCAGTCTCTAATTGCTCGTATCGCGGGCTACGATATCAGACAGGACGAGTGCGAACCGTTCCCGAGCGCGCCTCTGGGTGCCACGCATCCTCTGCCCTACACGGTTCGCTCCGCAGGGGCGGTACAACCGCGTCTCCGACTGCGTCCCTATGCCGCAGATCCTGCACGGCACGGGGAGGGGGCTACCCTTACGGACCCTTTGGAGGTGCACCTTGCAGTAGGTGTCCATGCACCTCTGGCCACACGTGTTTGCATGGCCGACCTTTAGCCACCCGCAGTAATCTTTTCCGCAGTTCATCCTTCGAATAGTCGGTATACTACAGGACAGACGGGGGTCTAATTGCAAGGTTCCCACATGTTACCACACAAGGGGGGGCAGCCACGCTTTAAGCAAACGCTTTAAGCGACCCCTATGACGCATCCCTCTCCCACGAGGCCCCCAGACGGTATACCCAGGCGTTGGGCATGCCGCGCGAAGCGCTGGGCATACGGAGAACGGGCTGGGGGTTATCCCCATTTCTATGAAAGCCCCTGCCCGACCTTTCTACCCCGGACCCCGCCCGACGTAGATTGGCAATTGCCAATTTCTTTTCTACCAGGAAAAGAAAAGATAGCGCAAAAATCGCAGCCCTACTTTGTTATTCTATGCAGAAAATGGGTAATTTTGATTTCTTTTTTGTTATTAACAATTACCCCCCTTGTTATTAGGTTCTGTTTCGGTTCTGTTTAGGTTCTTATTCGTTTCTGTTTAGGTTCTAGGATCATCGAGCGGTGCTCTCTGGCTTGAACATTCAGTAAGACACATGGCCTATTTCGTGCCCCGTAAGTCTATCAGTTTTTTTCAAGTTTCTTTTCCCCCTAATAAACTCTCCCTCCCATAACATAAACCTTTTAATTTTCAAAGAATCATTTTTAATGAAGACAAAAGATCTTTGTTATTTTTCTTTCTAAAATATTCTCCATTGAATGTTATATTTTTTATGAAGCATTTGCAATAAAAACTCGAGAACTGCGTTGTCCGTGTGTTGCTGCTCTTGACCGTTTTTATTGCTGATATATATATATATCAGCAATATATATATATATATATATATATATATATATTTAATCCCATATCTGGATATTATATATAGCCCTCTCATTTGACACCTAAATGTATTGTTGTCTAAGCAAAAAATTAAGTGGCCTTGTTGTTTACATTACTTACACTTTGACTTTATTCAATGCAAATACATGCAAATTAATCATGGAAAGCTGTTGCTTCTTACTTATATCAGTGGTGTAAAAGTATGGCGTTACAAATGCTTTTATTATAATTAAATTTTGCCTTTTTTAATGGTTGAAAAGAGTATTGTTTTTATTTATATATCATTTAAGTCCTAACTAAGGGCAAGAGACGGTCTCCTGTTAAAGGTTAAAAAGTAAAAACGAAGGCAAGTTATAAGTACAAGACCGCAAGGTTTCTTTTATGGAATTATAATCTATTTCTCGATAGTAACATCAGTTGTTTTATGCTTGGTTGACTTTATATCGAAAGACCCTTTATGGAGCTTTCAAGCTCTCAATAAATTTATGAAGAGGAAAAGAATGCAATAATATAGGGAATTTGCATTGCTCTGGGGTTTCGAATTATCTAAGAACAATATAACGCCAACGAATATAATGACATGTTTTCAGGATTTTTCTAAGGAAAAGATCATTATTTAATGGGAGGAGGGCTGCTATGTTTTGGGGGTTGGGTTGCAATTTTTGGAGCGCCGATTTTGCGAAAAACGCGACCAGTTTTCTTAGCCAACAACTAAACTACAGCTTTTATATTTTATAGAAATATATTATAATTGCTTGCCCCGTTAGGCGCCACCGCCATGCTTTTGAAGATAATGGTATTTTTTGCCATTAGCGAATATCTCATTGCTTTCGGCTACCTGAAATACTAAAACAAGAATAATAAATTATGTACTCTTGTGCGTAATCTCTGTTCCTTGTGAAGTACACCTTGTGCAAGGAATTTATGGTAAAAAGTAATGTACCAGCTTTCTTAAAACTATTTAGTTGAAGGAAAATTTCGCATCTAGTATATTTGTTTTCATGATCATGAGTAACCGAATGAATTTAAATTAGGGGAAAATGCAAATTAGCGATCGGCGATTGTCGCGCAGTGCGAGTGGTCAAATAAAACCCCTGAACTTGTTTGTCCTGTTTTCGATAGTCGCATAAACCTGTCGAGGGTCTGATCTAACATCGTTTGTACGAGCAAGATCATTTGAACGCTTTGTTCGAACATTCTTTGACGATTTTGTTCATTTTCGAGTGGAGCGAGCCGGCTATTTCTCTCTATACTTAACTGGAACCCACAATAACATCACTGAGAGCCTCTCGCGATTAGCGAAAAACATCACAACAACACGGCTAAGTAGAACTCTCGCTAAACGTGCACTCCAGCCACTTCCCTCTTGGTCGATGGAGGAAAGTTTTGTTCGAAAGCACCGAAGTCTTCTTTGTTTTTCAGTGGCGTCGTTTATCGCGCTGTCCTCGGCGTTTCTGCACATTGTGGTTGCTTTACGTGAACATTTCGCACAAGCATCTACCGCGACACTCGGATCTCATCTCGCAGCGTACATTTTACTCTTGATTTGGCTACTGCTATATTATTTTCAAGAGGAATATTGGCAACATTTAAAATTTATTTGTCTGGTAGCCGTGTGCAGTCATATCTTATCTACGTTTCTAGCGTCCGTAATGGCTTACATCGAAACACGAAATGTAACTCTGTTACACACTTCTTGTGTGATGTCTTGGCTTTCGATTGTTATTGTTTCACTGACGATTGCGTTCGGCCTCAATCGGAAACTTCCGTCATCGCCCGAGACTGAGCCGATGGCGGAAGCCGTGTAGTGCTCGGATGGCAGTGGTGGACTAAGGAACTTGCTGGCTGATAATAGCCGGCGTATAGGCAACGATGTAAAAGCCAGTGCAAATGCATTAGATGCCAAAAGCTTGTAAACACTTGGTTATACTTCCTGGACAAACCCATGCAAGAACCAGGAAAACCTGAAGTATCTGGAAGGTATCAAGGTCAAAAGATGTATAAATAACCAGCCCTCTCCAAAAAATTGACATTGACCATTAGCAACTTGGGGGAAGGAAAGATTAGACTGGCATATATATAAAAAAAAGGAAAAGAAAACCGTAACTGGAATGCCTGCCCAAAAATAGAGCTAATTTCCAACAACGTTTTGTCTGTTTTCAATATTGACAAAAAAATATTACACCTACCTGTTCTAGAAAAAAAAACCTTCAAGATCTAAAGTATCTTATGGTCTTCCACATAGTTGTTTATATCACAAACATTAGTAGGGTTGGAAATAGTGAAAAATAGTGAAAAACTTGCAAATTTCTAACCCCTTCCAAAATTTCAGTTGCAATTTCAACTTTAAGCATAAAGGTGATTTTTTGTGTGACTGTCATAAAATTGACTTGTGAATTTCTAGCCCTGAGTAAATACTTTTAAGTCCTTTGTGGTAATTAGTGTAATATGAAAGTGAAAGTGACAAGAGGAGGTCAGGGAATTGTGAATTTTTTTTACTTGTAAATTCTTTCTATGCATCAAATGTATGGGGTAGATGTATAAAAAGCTGTAAGCTAAATTGTGGCACAATGTTTCTTTTTTATTCTGTGATGTCATATATAGAACTAGATATTTGAGTCTGCTATATAGTTATATAAATATATTAGAAGAAAATTAATAAAACATCATTCATTCAGGAAATTTCATATGTGGTCTTAGAAAGCAGATCAAAGGACAAGGATCTTCACAAGGGAGGAGGGGTGTTTTAAAAAGTGTGTGCTAATAAATATCAACAAAGGAAACATGATCAAGAATGGAGAATGGTAAAACTGTGTAACAATACCGAATGTCTATATCAAAACAAAGAAAACCGATATAAAAAGAAAATCTATCGGTACCGATAAAATATAATTGCTTGGGCTTCGAACTAGACTTACTCAGATGAAAATCATCGTATGAGCTTTACGGTGATTAGCAGGGGCGTGTCCGAATCCTGCTCATGGGACGACAAGAGATCGACTCTTCGGTTGACGCTTTACCGTCCGAAGATTATTAATTTCATGTGTTCATTCGGCTATCAAGCGGTGCAACACAAAGGCGCTAAGAGGCAACCAAGGATTTATAGGGATGCAATAGAAAAATTTATAATAATAATAATAACAACAACAACAACAACAATAATAATAAATAATACTTATAAAGCGCTCATACATCGCTCTTCTGAGCGCAAATAATATTTTTTTGAAGTCTAAAAAGTGTTGTCTAAAAATCTAATCTAAATCTGAATCTAATGCTGTATCCATTTATAAATAATAAATTAATAAATTACAGGCTCAGTAGCAAAAAGATAAATAAATAAATAAATAAATAGATAGATAGATAGATAGATAGATAGATAGATAGATAGATAGATAGATAGATAGATAGATAGATAGATAGATAGATAGATAAATTAAATAAATAAATTAATTAATTAATTAATTAATAACTTTTGTACATTTTTTTCATACCATTTTAAAAAGATGTGTTTTTAGCTGAGATTTAAAACAATTGACATTTGAAGAAGAACGAATTACAAAGGGCAGCTTGTTCCACAGTCGGGGGCGACCACAGAGAACGAGCTTATTTGGTTGTCTTGGGTCAATCGAGTCTCTGGAGTGATTATCATGCACCATAGATTGCTTCTTTTGTATAAACAGAGCGAAAATTTCGAGCCCTTTTTAATATTGATTTCGAGGAGGCCACTGTGTACGTGAGCGCAATACGTGTGGACGGCTGAAAACCGTTCGAATACGCTGCATGTTGACGTGGAAATTTTCGCATCTGCAAAAAAAATATATTCCTGATACGTGTGGACGTAGCCTAAAGTTTCCTACACTTTGCCCCTTTTGCCCTCTCACTCCTGCACTTCAGCTCGCCTGACTCGTGCCCAGACTGCGTGACCGTGGCACGTCATGCGCAAACAACCGTTCAAAATGGCGGCTGATTACCGATAAGGGAGCTTTTGTATATGGTTTCACCGATTCCCTGCTTACTTCCCCTGAGTGCACTTGCGCAAACGAGGCCACAGCATCTCAGAACTTAAACCTGGAGCCATGTTTAAGAATGAATTCCAGGTAACTCACAAATAGCGTCTTTTGTTTTATGTTTGCGTTTGTGGTGTTGCTAACCTCTTTTTGCTGTTGTTAGCAGTTAGTTTATTTTGAAAAACTTTGATAATCCTTCTGTTATCGTTAAGTTGTTATGCTTTATGCATCAACCCTATCATGGGATTGTAATCTTGTTTGTGTTACTCGTAGGGAGGGCCGTTCGTGGAGGTGTTTAGCGCTCAGGGAAGAGATCCTGTATCCAAATGGCGACTCTGTGGAAACGCGTCCACGGCGAAGAAAATATTCGACCGGGATGTTAAAAGCTATGTTTTTATCCTCGAGGGAGAGTCCACTACTACGAAAATGAGTATTCCAAAAGATGAGAAGCAATCGCTGTTTCTTATACAAAAATATCTGATTCTACAACTCTTTGTACCTCTTGGTCATTCGTTCTCGTTCGAGCTTGGCATCACAGATATGGGCAATAACAAACGAAGAATCTTCATGTCTTCAAGTCATAGAGAAGTGACTGTTACACCACTTCATGCCAGATTTCCACTAAGCATTCTTAGACTTGGCGTTTGGCTGAATTTGTGTTTGGACTTAAACTCACTAGTTGGGGAGACATTCAAAGGCCAAGCTTTCAAAGTGTTAGAAAGCTTAACTGTGTCGGCAAATTGTCATTTAAGAAAGATTTTTACGATGAAAACACAACCACCAGACACCACTGATGACGATAACCTTTATGGATCTCACACTAACAGTGGCGAGGTGGAAGCAATACCAAAAGCAATGCAGTTTACAACGATCCCTGACTTACAACATTACACCCAGGTACTTATCATTCAGACAGGTTGCTTCTCTTGTTCTCTTGAGATCCCATCTGCCAATCTGCTGTCATGTTCTCCAAATGGTTCATTTCCTGGGCTATCACATTACAATTAATATTTGTGTCTTCTTCACACTTAGGGTTCCCAATAAAATATTACTTTCGATTTTACAAAGTCGCCCAAACTATAGATGAAGTTGAGTTTTTTTTTCTATTTTCTGTTTCTGTTTTTTCTGTTTCTTTTGCCAACCTATCCAAGGCCTCAGAATAATTTCTTTAAGCAGAAAAGTGCTAAGATTAAGCCTTGAATACTTGTTTGGGGTTTGTATTGTTAGAAAATGTATGCATCTAAAAAAAAAAAAGCTAAACTCTTCTCAAGATATTCTGACCTAAGAGTTTCATCCCATCATCAACTAGTGGCAGATCCATTTTTTAAAATTAAAATTATACCCGTCTTTCAAGCTCTCAGTTGTCTACCCCAATACTCATTATGCTTAAAACTATGGTTCTATTAAACCTATTGCAGAGGCGCATTTAGAATGTTTTCATGTTTACTATTTCTCATAAAAGGGGGGTGGGGTGAGTGGGTGTACAGCCCCACATACCCCTCCCCCCTAGATCCTCTATTGCCTGGATCTTTCACTATTAGCTGAGCTATGTAAGAGAATTAGAGGCAGTGAGAAAACAATTTTTTGCACTAAAGATTTAGAAAGTAAAAAAATAGTTTTCTGCTAGTTTTTTTATTAAGGCTATAAACGGATTAGCTGATCAGAATAACTAAAACCTATGGCCCTATTGGCGAAGTTTAATTACATTCCATCAAAAGAGAGCCTATACTAAGTAGTGTCACCTTTGTCATTACATATATATTCCTTATCTTTTTTCCAGGTCATCAATATCACCAAGTTGCGACTGGCAGACCTTCATGCGAGAGAAGTAGCAGGACTCCCCCCACCCTCTACCCCAACCATCTCTGAGATGGACAGTACTAAGCAAGAGGAAAGACAAACTCATATTGCTTTCGGCTCCAGAGTTGCTATCCCTAAACATGCTCGTAAACCATCCAGGGAAGGCTCTTCTGTTGGCAGGTCCTCATCCAACATGCTGAACAGGAGCAGTTCTGTCACGCAGCTACGCTCTTCCTCTCCGCATGACATTGATACTGCTAGAGACAAGGATCATAGGATAATTCCTTTTCAAAGGTCCATGTCCGATGCAAGTGAGATTGAGAATGTTAAAAGTCCACTAGAAGTTGAGGCTGTCCCAACAGCAATTCAACCACGCCCACCTCGCACAGGGTCAGGCAATAAGAGCTTGAGGAGACCTGTTAGAGTACGAGGGGGCAGTGGGGGCAAGGGAGGAAGAGGTTCTAGAAACATGTCAACTTCAGATCAACCTAGTTCTCAGGAAAATACTTCAGGCTATCGTCAAAAAAAGGATTCAATATCTGAAGGCAGTGAGAAGTATGAAAAAGACTCAGATTCTTGTTCAGAATCTATTTCTAGATCTCAAAGTGAGAGTTCATTGAAAGCATCAGGGAATGACAGTAGTCTAGGAGAAAGCTTTAAAAAGTTGAACATCAATGGACAGAGACAAAAACCTGAGAAATATGGTACTTCAATGTCTAAGCAGAATGCAATGTTTACGTTTGCATCCAAACCCAGAAGAGCTCCTAGGTCACCCAGGGCGAGGAAAAACAGGAAAGATGATTTCGTGAGTAGTCCTGTTGAAAGCAAAACAAACAATTTAAAGTCTCCAAATATTGTTGTCACTGCCGGCCCTGATATGAAGGCGTCCGAGTGCTCCCCCAAGCAGAGGGGAAGGAAGGAGAGTGAAAGATCTGAATATGAGGAGGATTTCTATCGTGCATCTGGGGAGAGCTCAGAAGAAGAGGACCTGCAGAAGCTACTAAAGACTAGTAGTGCCTCTCGTACAAGCTCTAGAGGGTCGCGGCGCAGCCCATTTGACACCCCAGAACCACCTCAGACACCTCATGTGCTGCGAACCAGCATCAAGAGCAGTCTGCTGAAAGAGGTAAGTCTTACTGTACCAGTCTTTCTGTTATAGGTTTTCTGCAGCCTTCAATTCCAGTTGCCAAAACTGCCTTGAAGCAGTAATTCCATTATAAGAGTTTTCCATGTTTTATTTGCACAAACTAGGAGGCTGTTGCAGTTCATTTAGTAGCTCATTAAAGTTTGCAAAACAAAGATTGCACATTACCAGTACAATAACATCAAACAGTGGAGAGCCTGTAGTTCTCTGCTGTACATGTATATGTGCATTGGGCATTTGTACCCTTGTCAAATCCCTTGTTATGGCACGTAGTCTGAGTTTTTGGGGAAAACTGCATGTTTTTGCATAGATGTCCACATGATACCTGCTTCAGTAGGTTCCCACAGCAGTTTGTGGTCCAGGTAAACAGCTACAACAAGATGGAGCTATCCAAATATTACTTGGTAACCATGGAAACAAATATATATATTTGCTTTGAGCAAACATCCTTTCCTTCAGTCAGAATAATACTGAGAGATTATGTTTTTTCTATGATCTATTTCTCAATGCCAAGAAGCATTTCATTATGACCTACACAGTATGCCTCAGATCCCTAAAGTATTTCATTTTGATCTATTACTCAATGAATGATCCTGAATGAATCTCATTATAATCTTTCCCACAGATCCCTAAAGCATCACTACCAGTCAAGAGTTATGACTCCAAAGCCTACCAATCAACTGCTAGCTCATGGAGAAATTACCAGTCAGAGGCTGGGAGCTCATGGCGCTTTGACACCTCAGACTCCAGCAGCTCTCTACTGGATCAGTCTCTCAACAGCTCGATCGGAGATCATGTCTTTCATGGTGACCACCATGGCAGTAACGGGCTGGGTAAACCTGGCAGGGTCATCCATGTTGATGGCGAATCATCGGATGATAGTGATGAAAGTTGTAGCACGTGGAAGGTGCCACCCCCTCCGAGTCACAGGGTGCATCGTTATCAGGACGAGATGATGGTAGGGCTCAGAGGCATCCAATTTGCAGTTTGCCTTCCACTCCATTCAGTTTTTCCCCAGTTGTTTAAAACCGTTAATTCTTCGAACAACTAAGCGTAAACAAAATCCTTGACATCTTTTACTAGCACAATTAAGAACACCATCTTGTAATCCTGCCAATCACACAGCCTTTTTATGCTCAATACCGTGTACACACAATTGCCAAGTACACCTCCATTTCCCTCGGCCAATTCAAGTGAGTAACCAATATATTTTCAATCAAATACAGTATCATTTATTTGCAATTTCCTTGCAAATAAACCACTGTATTTTCAATTATAAACAAAAGCAAAAGAGTGGTTGATTGGCATTCTTTAAGGAATATTTGAAATTTATAGTGTAATCAATTTATTTGTAATAAAATGGACACATTTAAATCTCTCAGTATGAACATCTCTAGGTGTTAGTTGCAGTACCTATTTAACTGACTCTCTCACTGTTTTTTTTTTCATTATACTTATAGCATCTGTCACCTGTCAATAACACCTCAGTTTATTTGGCTGTTTTAGTAAACAACAAACTATAGACATTTTAAAGGATCCCTCTTTTGTGAAATATGTGATTAACAACCCTAATAACATTACACATGACTACCAGATTACTATTCCTCTTCATTCTTTTTGCATTGTATAAATTCTTTTTTTACCTTTCTTCTTTTATTGTATGTTTCCCGTCTAACTGTGTCTTAGTTGTATCCTTTTGTCTGTTTCAGCATCCAGGCTCTGAGCCAGACCTGTCTGCTACTCTGCCTATGGACCCCAGGGCCTATACTGATGTATTTAGCCCGCCTATTATCATGCCTAGCGAAAAGCTGTCAGGTAAATTGCTGGAGAAACTCAGTATCCTAAGAAATTATCAGTTTATACACCAATGTCAAAAAGCATCCATGACTTAGGGTGCTTTTTCCTATCATTCTGGGATGGGAATGGTTGGTAGAGAATGTTCAGAATGGCATTCAAGTCATTCTGCTACAGGTAGCAGAATGGGTGAATGGCCTTCATTCCATTCCAGAATGGGAACGTGGGATAAATAAACACACGCTTTTCTACTCTAATCATTCCCATTCTAGAATCACGAGTAAAAAATTATTTTTATACCTAGTGCATACGTAATAAGCATGCAATGCATTGTGGGAAGATTCCCAAACTCCTTTGCAAATGCTTTTTTCCCATGATGCATATATCCTGTTTTGTTTTACCACTGACTAGAAGCCCCTTCAAACAAGGAATCTTGGCCTGTTAACATAATTTTCCTGTTATATATACAGATCATGGCAGTCAGAATTTCATCACCTCTGCCTTATCCCCCTCAAACAGCATGAACCAGAACACCCAGCCAAGAAGTCATAACCACAGCATAAGCTCTGATCACAGTGAACACAAGGACAATGAACTGGAGTTAGACCTGCTGTATGATCCATGTCTAAATTGCTACTTTGACCCTAAGACAAACAAATATTACGAGCTTGCCTAGGTCAAACAGGCATTTTAGGGTTTTTAGAAAAAGTATACACTGGGGGGGGGGGGGGGGTATTTAGAAAAAGATTGTTAAGGAGTAATTTTGCCCTCACTTTTTATTTGAATATCGATAGTTATTCTTTCTCAAAACATTAACAGCCTTCTGCTGTCATAAGCAGATGTCTGTTGGGTGTTTTGCTCATCTACTTACAAGGAAGGAAACTAATTTTTAAAGAGCTTAAACTTTGTAAAGGCTATTCAGAGACTGAAACAGTATACTGTTGTGGCTCTTTGAATGTACATAACATTTGTATTACATCAAAAGTACTTAGAGAGAACATGTCTTATTCATCTTAGAGGGGTAGTACTTATGTGCTGATTTAATTTATTAGTCCAAAAGTGTAAATTATACCATGTTCTATAAATCCATTAAAACCACAACCCTTGCATGGAAAAAATGGATATTACTGTTACTTGTTGTCTGCCAATTACAAGACACCCCTCTCACTACCCCAAAGAAAGAAGACATTTTTATTATTCCCTCATTTTATTTACAAACAATATCTTCTTTACATAAAACCCTTATTCTCTAG